>NC_066584.1:84806167-86183667 GCF_024323335.1 Lathyrus oleraceus | reverse complement strand
TGTTGTCCATCAATCATAATTTTGTAAATACATTGAATGAAAAAGGATAGTTGGAGTCTAGCATTTCAATAATACCCCAAATAATTGGTCTCGAGACTCACGGCTCGTTCTCACTAAACATTCATCATTCGTCTAAAAACATTCAAACACATCAAACTTATCTTTTTCTCGTCTCCGCATGATCAAAATCTTTTTACAAAAGAACATTGTTTACTCAGTCCTAACGTGTATACAAGCTAGCGCTTAAATCTCCACCCCGAGAACGCTAGCTAGCGTTTAACCGTTAGAACGTGATCTAAACACTTGTTTAATAAAACAAATAAGCCAAAACATAGTATTCTACCCGAACTCCGAAGCTTTGAGTTCCTCATTGTACCCAAGGATACGTAGGAGCGAGACCCGCAATCTCGTCAAACACCCTAATAAATACTTTTTTGCAACCCATTTTATTTTCCTTTTGCACTCTTATTTACTTGAAGAAAAACAATTAACATAAGTTAACATTCAATCGCAAGTTTAACTAAAAGGTTTCCGTTGAGTACAGCGGACGTGAGAGGTACTGATACCTTCCCATTGCGTAATCGACTCCCGAACCCGAATATGTTTGCGAAAACCACCTTCTTCTTTTTTAAGAGTTTTATCGATATTTTCTCTTTCCTTCTTTTGAATAAATAAAATTCGATAATGACTCTGTTCGATATCATTTTTCACGAGCACGTGAACGTCCGTGAAAGATCGTATTTATCGATATACAACACACAATTATTAATATAGTTATACATAAAATAAAGAAAATTAATCACCTTTAACTAGTTTTTCTTAATCAGTAAAAATAGTTAGTTTTCTTTTCATAGTTAGTTTTTCTTTTAATATTATACAAAATTAAAAAGAAATCCTAGCTTGGGATCTTTATTTATATGTAATAAAACTTTGATATGGCATATCCTCTTCTCTGACTTTTGAAGTATAATTAAAACAATCCAAAACAAATTAATAAACTATTTTTGTAATAATAGATTTCTTCATCCTAATCCAAAATCCAAGATCATGGTAGCCATGTTAGGATTCCAGGGTGTAAAGCTGACCAATCAATAGTTTTAAAAACATGAAGTGCGCAACATTAATGAAATAAACATTGATTCTGGTCCTGTTAAAAAACCAATTATCATTAAAATATTGGTAAATGTTGATTCATGTTTATCAATCAATTGAAAAATGTTGGAATTAAAAGCTTTTGTTGAATGCTATAAATAATTGAAATGTGTAGTATGCAAGACATACACATAATAAAACCAAAGTCTAACTCTTGAAGACAGACACAGAAATGGGTGCTTCACAATCAATTTCAGAAAATTCTATTCATGAATTCAAAGTAAAGGTATATAACTTTATATACTTTCGCTAAACAAAAACATTTAATAACTTTAACAAAAATATATTTTATCATGATAATTAACATCATATATTGGTGGTGATTAATGTGATAGGATGCTAGGGGCAAAGAAGTGAACCTTGGAAGCTATAGGGGGAAGGTTCTTTTAGTAATTAACGTTGCATCAAAATGGTTACTATCTTCATTTTCTAACTCTACTTTTCTTATTGTATCCTATTTAATTCCATGGCTAATCAATTTCATGCATGTTTGAAAAAAAAATAGTAACTTTGCTGAAGCGAATTACACTCAGTTAACTCAGCTTTACTCGCGATACAAGGACATGGGTATGGAAATTATATCGTTGTTTGATTCATGTATCAGACTCCACCGAAAAAGAATTTGAGAATACTAATTATATATGTCTGTTGATTGTTATTAGGTCTTGAGATATTGGCATTTCCATGCAACCAATTTTTGAGGAAAGAACCAGGAACTAGTCAGGAGGCTGAAGATTTTGCATGTAACACATACAAAGCTGAGTATCCCATTCTGGGAAAGGTATTGCTTCTTCTTTGATTATTTGTATTATTTGTCTTTTATCAGCACTGAAACAGACACCAGACAAAACATTAACACTAACACGACAAAACATTAACACTGACACATTGTAATCACACTTGTGAATGTCATGTCAGAGATACAGACGCGTATCAAACACTACTGATCTATCTATGCAATAATTTGTTTTAATATTGTGTAGATACGTGTGAATGGACAAGATGCAGCACCTGTATATAAATACTTGAAAGCACAAAAATGTGGAAGTTTGGGATCAAGGAGAATAAAGTGGAATTTCACTAAGTTTTTAGTTGATGAGAAAGGCCATGTGATCCAGCGATATAGTCCAACAACACAACCATTGGCCATCGAGGTAATTATGTTTCCTCTCAAATTTCTTATACATTCAATTATTAATTTATGCATTTTTATATATACTTGAGAAGTTAAATTAATTTGCTTTGTTACTTATCTTTGACAGAATGATATCAAGAAGGCATTGAAAGTGGCTTAAGAGAATGTACAAGTATTTCAAAGTATATTGCTTGTGTTGAAGATATATGAATTTTTGTATTAATTGCATATATTCACGTCTAAAGTTTGATATTATTTGATTGTATGAATATTTTTCTTTGTATGTTAAAGATGATTCCACTAGGGAATTGAAATCCATTCAATTTGTTTTTTTGTCAACTAAAAATCAACGTGGCTTGCGGTGGTGTAATGATTTACAAGTTGACTAATGTGAAAAATAAAACGTGTTTGCTCATTTTTACATGCCTGCTCACTTATTCTATGCTAGAGGTGTCAATTATTTTGGCCAAAAAGAATAAATAATTAAAAAGTATAAAATTAATATGAAGAACAAAAAGATGATTGCACTTGGTTTGAATCGCAGATTAAGTCTTTCTTTAAAATGTTTCACGATACAATTTAAAATTGTATAAAGTAGTCAATCAACAACGATTCTCTAGGATAAAATAATTGTGTTCTATACTTTACGATTACTACTTGTACAGTAGATAATCGGTTTAGAATTATATCATTTGATGATATAATGATCAGTCGAATACGATATAAATATCATTTTTAATATCTGATTTTATACTAGTCGTATATGACGACCCGAAGAAGTCACTAAAAAATAAAAGCAGAAAAAGAAAATTCTAGATGAAGTAGAGTTGTGAGAGAAGAAAGATTTCGGAATATAGAAATATGAAGTGAAGAGAATAAGATGAGAATGCCTCTATTTATAGGCGAAATTTCAACCCGAATAAAAGAAAATGTGACAGGAGTGGATGGGATTCAGATCCAAAACAAACAGTTAAGAAACTTGATTGGAAAGGAAACTAACTGTTATGAAACTTCCTCAATAAGAAAATTTGGAAACTTGAAACTTCCTCTATTTATAGGCGAAATTTCAACCCGAATAAAAGAAAATGTGAGGGGAGTGGATTGGATCCAGATCCAAAACAAACAGTTAAGAAACTTGGTTGGAAAGGAAACTAACTGTTATGAAACTTCCTCAATAAGAAAATAAGAAAATGTGGAAACTTGAAAGGCAAGGCAAATCATGGAAACTTGGTAAAAAAATATGGGACAACACATCAATAAATAATTAATATGCAGTACACTACTAATTAAATTAGTTAATATTAAATAATTTATCATCATTTCTAGTATCCAAATATAATGAATCACCCATATCTAAGTCCGAGCCGAATCAAATTGATGGCGGGCGCGCATGTGTGAGGATTCATGGTAGTGTGCCCTTACTTTTTCACAAAATTGCGTACTCCTTGGAAAACCCCAAAAGACAAACCTTCCATATATTTGCACTACTATAGCATGGTATCCCTCCGATGTATGATTTCAATGAATTTTTTCAAATTCCCCTCTACCCACACTAGCTCATACATGTGATTATTTATTACCAACTTAAAGCCAACAATCCCTTCTAATTCTCTAATTCCCCGCCAATTCTTTGATTTCCAACAACACTCCAAAGAGACACTTAAGTTTGATTTCACTAATTTATTTATAACCCATCACATAGTTTGCTTTAGGATAGGAGAGTAGTAAAAAGTACAAGGGTATGAAGAACAATCAAGTTGGAGAGAAAAGAAAAAAAAAGTTTTTAAAAAATCAAGTTATAATTGGTGAAACCAAAGAAAATAATATACTTTGACAAAAGAAAAAGAAAAAGAAAAAGAAAAAAACACTATTATAAAAAGCACATATTACCTCGAGCGCAAATGAAATTGTACCTCGATGATCCAAGCGAGGTAACGAAAGATATCATGAAAATTTGTCACTTTAACTCTCGGTTTCTGATTAACCGAGGAGATAGTTGTAATGGTCATTGGTTCGATCCCCAACAACATCATTTTTATATTTTCAAAACTAACGTCACATACCTCTTAGTTTATGACAAAAACCGAGGGGAAACATATTTTAAAAAAATACAAATTACATTATTTACACAGAATATTAAATTAAATTATTTACAAATTATATTGTTTACGCAAAATATTACGTTGTTTACACAAAATGTTAAAGTATAAATATATAACAAACTTTGAATCTGATTCATCTTCATTACTTTCAGTGAAGAGTAAATGATAGATCTTGGGAAAGATCAAATGTTGGATCCTCGTTTCATTGAATCTTAAGGAAAATCAAATGTTGAATATTTCATGTGTTTCTAATATAAAACAAAAAATGATTAGATAAATAAAATAGATATTCAGTTATATGATTATGTAAGAACACAAACCTTGAACCCAACTATTTTTTTGTTATTGCAATCCATCATAGGGAACTTTTCCAAGCTTCTATAAGCTTCACTGTTTTCATGACAAATGATTTCGCGCAGATCAATTTTTGATATTCAGAATGTTCTTATAATGTTCCATGAGCCTTCTCAATGAATGTCTTTTAGGTTTTCACGCGGATCATGAATGATAGTGTCTTGAATGTTGCTACTCACTAAATCGACGACAAAGATTTGTTTAAGGACTCTGAAAAACTCAATAAACACACTTAATTTTCCCTTCGATTATGACTTAAACCCGAGGTAAAAAAAATCTTTTAAATAAAAAATACAATAAATTTGATACTTTTAACCCCGATTTCTAAAAGAACCGAGGTAATAGATTACTTCTATTGCCAAAAAAAGGTGAATTGTAAAAAATTAAAGTAACATGTATTGTTTCCTTTTTCAATTTTTTACCATTCATCAATTTCTTTGTGTGTTGCAATATGATTATAAATAAATTTCTCAATTTTTTTCAACCGAAGAAATCAATATATATTATATAAATTCTTATTTGATTAAAAACATTGGAAAGTTATTCCATTAAACATTGGCATGAGGTGGAAACAATAACAACGACAACAACAAGAACAACAACAAAAATAATACTATTACGTGAGATAGATTGTAAGAACAAAAAATGAGTTGTTAAAGGTTGGTGCAAGAAGAACAATAACACATAATCAACTTTTTTTCTGTCTCGCAATTCATCTGAAAGAATGATGTTTAAGAGTATGGTGCGGTTGAACATGTGAGTTAGGTTTAGGGTAAAACTTAGTGAAAGAATCCTTTTATAATAAAATATGGGAATCATACCCCTCAGTTATTTGACAAACCGAGAGAATAAAATATTTAATAATAAAATAAAATCTTAAATAATAAGAAATATGTCACGGTTAAAGAAAAAAAATAAAAACTGCAGTTGTTGGGACTCAAAGCATGTATCCTGAATTAGTTTACCCCTCGGTTTTGTTCTTAAACCGAGAGAATAAATGATACTTTCTTGGAAAAAAAATTACTTACGTCTTGGAATTTTAACTCATATTTTTGTTGGGTGAAGTGAAAATTTTATCGTAAAATGTAATATTTGTAGTAGTGAAGAATCGAGTTGCCGATGTATACAAAAGAAAGTCCCCAAAAGGAATTGTTGTAAAGTGGAAAGAAAAGGAAAAACATTTTTTTGAAAAACAAAATGATAAACCTAAAAATAATTTTCTCTCTTATTTTTAGGTTTTTTGAATCCAAACAAAAACCAATATTTTTTGTAACCTCAATCACGTTACACCCAAAAGAAAGACCTGAGTGATCCATGACTGATAATTCTTGTGATATTGCTTATAGATAAAATGTATAATGTTTCTATATTTTATACATTTTTCAACAAAGAGGATAACACAAAACCTTTTTGAGAGATAAATCTGGTAGACTACGATTCTAATGATAAATTGATTGTTGATATAGACATGTTTTAAAATCTTACTTTGAAAAAGATTTTTTTTAACATTTATGCTATGATTTGATTATAATTATAATATTAATTATGAACTTGTATTATAAAAACAATCATGTCATAAAATAACATTTTTTCAAAAATTCATGATCAAGTCATTTAACTTCTTCTGAAACATGCATTTTGAACTTCTTCTGAACCATTTGAATGAATTTTCTCTTAGGTCAAACAAAAAGATAAGTTAGGAAAAGTTGATAAGTTCCAAAAATACGTTAAAAATATAGGCACTTATTAACTTGCTTTATAAGAAATCAAATGAAAAACCTTAATTTATCAATGAAAAGTTATAAAACACATGTCTCGATATTTTAACCGTGCATTGATTAAAATTAGGGAAAAAATGATAAAAAAAACCACCAAAACAACACAAGAGACCAAGCTAAAGACTTTTCCAACAAATCAAGGCTCACTAGGCCAAAAATATAAACGCGCTTAGCGAGCAAAGGTGCAACCTCGCAATGCCATGAAAAATAACTGCGCTTAGCGAGAAAAGGTGGTTCAAAGACTTCAGGGTTAAGCTATTTCAAGGTGAAGGAATGGTTTTGTGGGTGACCAAGCATGGGCGGTTTGCTTAGTGAGCATATCTGATAAGGCTAATCCTAGGATAACTGGAATTACTTAAACTATTATAAAGTAGGCACGCTAAGTGAGCATGGGTGGTGCATTTAGAGAGCATACCTTTCTCAACTTTATAAATAGGGGTTCCAGGAAGTTATTTGGGGAGATCAGAAGTTGGTGGATTCGAGGTGGTTCCTTAGAGAAACTAGGTTCTCACCACAAATTACAATAACAGCGAATAGGAGAAGAAGATTGATGGAGGAATCTCCAACATATATTTTTCAACTTCTTTCTTCTAGGGCTTGATTGAAAAGCTACGATGAGTAAACATAGCTAATTTTATCTTTTGTCGGGGTTAGATGTAGTTATCCTATTACTTATGTTTTGATCCTGACCATGGCGCTCTAAGTAATTCTTCTTAAATTTTAATGTTGATGGATTCTTTAATATTAATGCTTGTTTTAGATTAGATACTTAAAGCATATTGTCATATCCTAATTTTTAACCCTAAGATCCCACATCTCATTTACATATTTTGCATACAAACAAGGTCACATCTTGATCCTTCCCTCATCCATCTTCTGGTTTGCTTCTTGCAAAGATCACCAAGCACCTCTTTGTTTAATTTTGTGCTTATTTCTTATCTAACCACTAATCAAAATACCAAAAATATGTCTTGTTTACCTTAAGTTTATTGTGCAAGGTAGGGATTCTCAAGTCAAAAGCATCTCAAAGTTTATTGGCTTACTTCTCAAGAAAAGTCAAAGGTTCATGTGTTTATTTTGAAATCTTCATATTTGCTAACTTGGTTGTTCACGTGATATTTTTTTTAAATTTTCTTTAAATTCACTTGAATTTTTTATTTATTTAAAAGATAATAATTTTTTATTTAATGTTTTAAACATTTTTAATTTTTTTAAAATTGTTTTTTACCTGGGGAATGAATTTGTTGTAAAATGATTAATATTCTAGTTCGATCCATGACGACTCCCTAAACGAAAAGAGGTATTATATTGTTTAATTGAAACACATAATTTAAGAAAAATATTGCATAATAAATCAGTTTTATTTTTAATTTAAATATAATAATATTATAAAAAACCAGAATTTTAAGCAACACTATTATTTATTACAAATTGCTATACCAATAGCACACTCAACCTTGTGGTTGGAGCGCCCTTTTGCATAACAAATGTCTAAGGTTCAAACCAAAATTCATTCACATTGCAAGGGTGAAGTGTATTTAACCCATGGATTTCTTATTAATCGTGTAATTTTGATTAAAATGTTTGGTGAATTCAATCTCTTGTTTAATTAGGGGTAATAATTTGAAACTTTGTTTTGATGTTGTTGGTAATATTAAGTGAGTTTTTTTCTCATAGTTGGAGTTAATATTTTATTATTATTATAAAGGCGGCAATTATATAAATTAAGCTCTCTAATAAGTTTTAAGAGTTTTTGAGTAATTCAAGTGTTGTAACTGGTTAACACGGGATGTAACCAGTTACAAATGTGAAAATAAGTCAAATAAGCAGTAGAAAAGTGCTTATGCAGTTGGTGTAACCAGTTACACATTCATAGTAACTAGTTACCACTGGTAGTTAATTTCAATTTATTTTAGTTGTAACTAATTCCATGTTCGAGTTTTTGATTTTTCTGTTATATGACTTATGTAAATTGTGTCTCAATCATTGTGTAATACTTGTATATATGCCTTGGAGGCATCCTCGTCAATTGTTAATGAAAATATTCTCACCCTTAACTCTTTATCTCTCTCTCTCTCTCTTTCTCTCTCTCTCAATTACCTATCTCCCTCTCCAGAGTCTAATTTTCTCCATTATTCACTAATCTTGTGGTTGCAAGTTCTAACATTTGGCAAAAAAAGTCTGGTTCTGATCCACAAACACCTAGTGTTCAACATGAATTATGTCTCAAATAAAAGAATTCATGCAAACCTACCCATCTGTGATGCGAAGAATTACAACAAATAGTGCGAACAAATGAAATTTTGTTTGGCTATCAATATGTTCTTGAAGTGATAAAAAACAAGGTGAATCCACATGTCCAAAGTGCAACGGATGCATAACAAGCAACACATAAGGAAGAGAAGAAGAAAGATTTCAAGGCACTGTTTTTTATCCATCAATGTGTGGGTGGTGACAACTTGAGAAAGTTGGTAATTTCGAATCGTCAAAGCAAGCGTGTGAAATCTTGGAGAAGGCATACACAAGGGTTGACAAGAAGAAGGTGGTGAGGTTACAAATTCACAAGCGTCAACTTGAATTGATTCAAATGGAAGAAAAGGAGACAATCAACAATTTCACTATAAAAATCACTCGATTAGTGAATCAAAGTGAAGGCATGTGGAGAAACAGTCACAGAGCATTATGTTGTCGCAAAAATAATGTGTTCTTTAGCACCAAGATTTAAAAATGTTTGGTGAACACTACTAGAATAAGTCATTTTAGCCTCCTAGTTTAGAGTCGGCCACCGACACGGACACTATTAGTGTCGGCTAAGCCTACACTAACGGACTCTATCTACGTACATCATTTAAGACAAGTTATTTTTTTTATCAGTGTCGGCAAAACCGACACTACTTGTTATGTTACCTTTGAAGAATGTTTGATTAATTTATTTAGAGTCGGTGTGACCGACTCTATCTAGTAGCATTATTTTTTAATTAGTATTTATTTACTTAGAGTCCGCGTAGCTGACGCTATTATTATAACATATTATTTTTCCATTTATTTATCTATAATATGTATATATATTTAAGGTTTAAGTATTTTATTTATTAATTAGAGTCCGCTTGGCGGACGCTATGGAATTTTCTATTTCTGACCAAAAATTGCGCGACAGCTTATTTCCCTCTTTCCTTTTCCCTCGTCATTTTTCACTCTCCCTCCATTTCATTTCACAACACGAAAACCCTAATTCCATGCTAAATCGTGAATCCGTTTTTTTCCAATTTCGTGAACCGATTCGTGAATCCCTAATCCGTGAATCCATTGAAGAATCCCTAATTCAAAATCCCTCGTTAAAGGGTTTCTGAATCATCAAAGGTAATGCATATTCATCTCAAGTGATTTCCATGGAGTTTTGGTTTAATGAGTATGAGATAGTCATATGTTTTATGTTTTCTGAATGTAGGTTTTCCAGAACTATCGGCTTTGTGGATGCTGGAATCAACTTTTCTTTGCAAGTTTAGTATTGTTTCCAAATATGTTTAAAGTCTCCTTTAAGTTTGAAACTACAAAAATCAAATTATTTGCTAATTGGTTTTCTGAATGTAGGTTTTCAAGAATGCTCATCTTACTTAGTGGAGGCAGTAAGCAGTTGTTGAATGCAAGTTAATTTGGAACCGAAGCACTATATCATCCGGGATTTTGCAAAGACAACTCTTTCTCAAGGTTAGTCATCCCTATGTTAATTTGGAACCAGACTGAACTATTAGTGTTTGCAATAGTTAGTGTTTGCATCAGTTAGTATTTCTCAAGGTTGAGAATTATTTATGAATTGATTTTGTGGTTATGAGGAGGCTATGGAATTTCCTAAGTTCTGCTTAATTATTTCTTATGGGGTCAAACTAAAAGAGCTGAAAAAGTTTGTGCTGGTTTAGATTTGTTTTTGTGGAACCAAGGTTTCTGGTATGTTGATGATATTGATGCATGTTTTCATCCTTCCTCTTATCTTGAATGTCCTTCATGTGGTTCTCTTGATGATGTTGCCTCCGAGTAATTTCCAGTTGTTGCATTGTGTATTGATGATGCGGCTGCTTGAGTGCTTTATAGATGAACTCATATCTGTAGTTTAGTTTCCCTTTGTTGCTTGATGTATGTCCTCTAATGCTCTAGATTGTCCTGTTCTTGATGAGATATTTGCTGTTGAGCCTTCCTTGCTTCAGGCTGAAGGTGATGTTTTCATTGTGCCACCTGATTTGGCTGTTGTGCTTCTTGAATTATCTGCTGTGCCTGCATTCCATAACTGAATTATCTGCTTCTTGAATTATCCTGTTCTTGATTATCTGGCTGTTGTGACCTGATTATTAGTGCTTGTTTTCTAACTGTTGTTGATGTGTCTTAGTTAGTGCTTTGCTTGCTTCTAGTGACTGCAATTGAGAAGTGTTCCTTTGTTCTGTCTTGTGTTGTTGTCCTGTTGTGCATTCCACGAATTCGCGATATAGGGTTCGAAGAGGTTAGAATGGTGATTTATGTTAGAACGTTCGAAGAAGCCGCAAAGTTATGAGAGAGTGAGGTTATAGTCATTTTTCAATTCTGTTTGCAGGTGATTTGCTTGAGAAGTTTGTTGGGAAAAGTTGTTAGGTAACGGTTTAGAATTTGTTGTGAAATTCGGTTAGTTGATTTTGGTCATGAGAGAATGATGGTTCTGTTAGTTGGTTCCGTTAGTTGTGAAGAGTGAAGGTTCAGTTCTGTTATAGGTTGGGAAGAGGAGTTTTGAAGTTTGTTATTTTCGGAGCGGTTGTTGAAGAAACCTGGAAGTTAGAAGTTGGTTAGTGAGGTTCAGTTTCTATTAACAAAGTTAGTTATTAGTGAAAGTGGGATGCTTTCAAAACCGTGCGTCTCATTGACATTCATACGAAAATAACAATAAGTCAGTGTGGTTTACAAACCTGTGGAGAAACCAATAGGAACTAACTGAATTAATATTACTAATACCAAAATTCAATTACAGTGGTTTTAACGGAAATGTACAAGAAATCCAAGTGTATTCTAACTGACTTGCTAATTAACATGCCGCATCATACATTGACAAGCTTTTAACGACAATATAACCGGAATTTCAAGCATTTCACATAAGCAAATTAACAAATAAAAAAACAAACATAGACTAACAGGGAGAATAATTACTAATAATTTTTTAATAACAGGAAGTCACTAACCCAATCATTTCAATAACAGTTCCAAATTTCCACTTAACTGTTTCTTAGTGTCCTAACAGGAATTTTAACAAATTAACATCCTCACAGTCTTTTTTACTAACTGAAATTAACCTGCATAACTACATTCACATAAAACAAGGAGGGAAAATTTTACAATTTTCATTTCAGTTACATTCCACTTAAATCTCAATTTCGATTCAACTAACTTTTGAATTTCTAAACTAACTGAATTTACAATGGAATTTAATTTCAAAACAGAATTTGAGTTAAACATTTCACTCACCAAATCCACCTCTAACAGATTTTATAACTTCTCATAATAGATCCTAACTAACTAATAACCTCTAACAGAAACAAAATTGCTGCACAGTTTCTGTTATGAACTTCTTAGCTAATTAAGTGTTAGGAAATTAATTAGTTGAATGTGTTATTACTTATTAGTAATGTCAGCTGTGAACTATTGTTGAAAGTCTAATAGTTTGCTTCTGTTAATGTTAATGTTGAGTTGTTATGACTTAAATGAAACCATGATATGCTTTTATTGTGGACTGCTATTAGCGAACTGTTTGGTGATTACTGAATTTCTGTTAGGATGGAGTTAAGTTTCTGTTAGATTTCTTACTTGAGTTAAGTCTGCTATCAGTTAGTAGGTTGTTTTGAATTCTGTTATGACTGTTAATGTTTGTTAAATTTCGGTTAAGTGAAAATTGTGAGAGTTAATTAGTTAGGAAAACAGAATTGAAAAATGACTATAACCTCACTCTCTCATAACTTTGCGGCTTCTTCGAACGTTCTAACATAAATCACCATTCTAACCTCTTCGAACCCTATATCGCGAATTCGTGGAATTGTGAACCCTACAAATTTTTGAACTTTATTTTGATTTCGAACACGCATTGGCTATGTTGTGTTTTTCTCTTTTCGGTTTCCCTTGGATTGCGAATTGGTTATGTTGTAAATGAAATTCTAGCATCGGGATATAACCTTTCACCTTTGTGGCATTTGATTCGCATAGATTTTGTTTATATTTCGAATTAAGTTCTATTCTGTTGTTGTGATCACTGTCCCAGTGTTGTGTTTTTTTTTCTGGTTTCGAGGCGGTTGCTTTGTGTATCGGCTAGCTTATGCGTTTTGGTTGCGTATGTTTGTAGGTAGAAGTTTTGTTTTGGTTTGTATGTTGATTTGTGTTGGCATGGTAATAATTTGGTACTACTGTACATGACAGTCTATATAGTGACTACATCACAATTGGAAAAAGCGAAGTATTTTTTGGGATCTCCCATATTGGAAGGATAATTTGTTAAGGCATAACCTCGATGTGATGCACATAGAAAAAAACGTCTTCGATAATATATTTAATAATGTCATGAATGTTAAGGATAAAACAAAGGATAATGAAAAGGCAAGAGAAGACTTGGCTAAATTATGCTTTCGCGGGGACTTGGAGCTCCAACCCTTAGAAAACGGAAAGAATGGTAAACCAAAGGCTAGTTACACTCTAACCAAATCTGAAGCCAAGTTGGTTTGTAAATGGCTTAAGGAATTGAGAATGCCAGATGGCTATGCTTCAAACCTCAGTAGGTGTGCCAATGTAGAAAAGGGTACGGTGCATGGGATGAAGAGCCATGATTGTCATGTTTTCATGGAATGTTTACTCCCAATTGCATTCCATTCATTGCCAGATTTGGTTTGGAAACCATTAACTGAGCTAAGTCGATTCTTTAAAGATCTTTGTTGCAATACATTGAGGATGGACGACTTAATTAAGTTGGATGAGAATATTCCAATTATCATATGCAAGTTGGAAAGGATTTTTCCACCAGGTTTCTTTGACTCAATGGAGCATCTTCCAATCCATCTTGCCAAAGAAGCAATTCTAGGTGGTCTAGTACAGTACCGATGGATGTATCCATTCGAAAGGTAATTGTTGTGGTTGATTTTATTAAGTTATTGCATGTTTATCATAAATTAATAAACGTGGAATGATTGAATGTACAGATTTATGGGAGTCTCAAAGAGGGCAGTGACAAATAAGGCTAGAGTTGAAGGTTCCATATGCAGTGATTATATACATCGCGAGACAAATTACTTTTGCTCTCATTATTTCAACTCTTTCCGTTTGTTGCCAACCATAAATCTTAGTAACAAACCTCATTTAGACAATGATGACATTCTACCTACAATGTCCATTCTACAAAGTGGCGGTCGACCAAGTGGGAAGTCACGAAAATATTTTCTATCTGATAAGGAATGGAAGTCTTCACATGTGCATGTCTTGATAAATTGTGATGAGGTTAAACCATATCTTGAGTAAGTGTGCATCATAATATATTCAATCAAATTATTGATGCATATCATAATAGATATTTACTTATGAATCGTGTGATTTATTTCAGCATATTCTTAGAGAACCACTCTCTAGATATAGAAGATTCATCTGGGCGCATACATATAGAGTTTCCCATATGGCTGAAGAAATATGTAAATGAGGAGACAAATGGAGTTACTAACCAAGATATAATTGCCTTGTCTCGCAGTCCTGCATCAATGGCCATATCATGGAACATGTATTTTATCAATGGGTACAAGTTTCATACTGAAGGATGGAGCAAAGGTAGAAAAACTAGCAATTGTGGTGTGCACGTGAAAGGTCTTGCAGAAGGAGGAAATACTGATTTTTATGGAATAATCAAACATATCTTTGAGCTAGATTACTTTGGTCTGAAGCATAAGATTCCAGTTTTTTATTGTGAATGGTTTGATCCAACAAGGAATACGGGCACAAAGGTTCACCCACAATATAAAACTGTGGATATTAAGATGGATAAACGTTATCGTCCTTATGATCCTTTCATCCTTGCGCAAAATGCAAGACAAGTGTATTATGTCCCATATCCAGAAATGTGTAGAGATATGCGTGGATGGTGTGCGGCAATCACCACAAAACCAAGGGGTCGCGTAGAGATTGACAACATAGAGGATGAAGTACCTTATCAATCTGATGGGATGTTACCGACGCTACCCAATGTAGAAATTGAAGCAATATCTTGTTTGCGTGACATGTCACAATTAGATGTGTTTGAAGAGATTTTTGATTGCTCTACTAGTGAAGCAGATAGAGGGCATTGATGAAGATAAATTAAGTCGCTGTGCATTTATCTTTTCCCTGTAGAGAACTTTTTCTTTGTTTACCCCTCCTTTGTTAGCAGCATTCCTTTGTATTTGAAATGGCTCCATTTCTAATATCCTTGAATTACTTGATGCTTAGGCAGATATTTGCATCCTTGAATTACTCAACACTTTTTTTGATATTGGTGAACCTGAAAATACTGGTATGTATGATATGATTACAGGGTTTCTATAATGGAATATTTGAACACTGTAGATTTCCTTGATTAATTGATTTTCTGATGACTTGTGAGTACTTTCTATTTTGTCCTTTTTCGGTTGCATTTCTGTTTCCCACTTTGCAACCTTTTCCTTCAATCAGATGCAGGTAGGATATCGTACTAAACTTTTCATTTTGATATATCATTGTAACTTGATGCTGCCAAGTATAGACTGTTAAATTACATTTGCGAGGAATTATTTTATATTATCATATCCACTGTTGTGTAAATGTATCTTATGCATTCTTTCCAACATGATAGTTTTCACGCTCCTTTGTTGCATCTTCCAAATGTCTATGGTATCTTCTATGTAGTTCTATGCACATACCCAAGATATTTTGCAGGATGTGTGCTTTTTGTTGTTTTCAGAAGTGATGCTTTCACAATTGATGAAATAATTTGCAGTGACTTTACTATGCATTTGTTGAACTAAAATTAATTTAATATTATACTCGCCACATCTTTTCTTTTACTTTTAATTTTATCAGAAACTGCATTTGATAATGTTATGATACTGTTAAGAGTGTGAGACTGACTAATCCTTTTATTTTTATGACAACAGATGACTAAAAGAGGTGGAAAAGCTAAGGTATTAGCACCAGGAAAACTTCAAGAAGAACGAAATCGCATAATTAACAAGAAGCATATCGTTAGGAAACCTGCTCAAACAACATTGTCTATGCAGGATGCATCATCGGCACCAACACCAGCTCAGGCAGCACCGTCCGTGCAGGTTGCATCGTCGATGCCGACATCAGCTTCGAAAAAATCATCTGTGCAGGCTGCATCGTCGATGCCAACACCAGCTCAGGAAGCATCGTCCGTGCAGGTTGCATCATCAATGCCAACATCAGCTTCTAAAAAATCGTGTGTGCAGGCTGCATCGTTGATGCCAACACCAGCTCAGGCAGCATCGTCCGTGCAGGATGCATCGTCGATGCCAACACCAGCTCAGGCAGCATCGTCTGTGCAGGCTGCATCGTCGATGCCAACACCAGCTCCAACTGTAGTACCTGTTCATGCCACTACCTCTGAGAAATTCAGTTTTATGCCTACTCCAACTTTAAGCCATCAAACAATGGCTGGCCCTCAAAGTATAAACCTTCAAACAATGGCTAGCCCTTCAATTTGGCAGAGGAGGAAGATGTGGATGCTGATGAGGATGAGGCGGTGGGTCAAGAAACTATTACCCCTCTTGTGCCAACAATAGATGAGAATGGGAAAGTTATTATAAAACCATCTGGTACTGGGTAAGTCATATATATTCTCATAATTTAATAATTTAGTAGTTTTATTATTGTATTTTGTCTAAAATATATATAACCTGTTAAGAAAGTTGAGAATATTACTATCCATATGATTCTTAATAATTAGTAGTTTTATTATTGTATTTTGTAGGCTAGTTCCTGCCAAAGAAGTTGCTGGTGCCATTAATTATGCGATACGCAAACAATTTTATAAACCTATACATCATTGGTCTGCACTCGATCCTGATATGAAAGCTGATTGGTTTAAGTTGTTTGGAGTAAGTATTTATTGACTTTTGTCACTTAAGTTGATCAAATTATATTTAAAAAAGTAACTAATTGGTTATTAATATTAATTATGTGATTTTAATTATTTTTAGGAGAAGGTTTCGTGGGATCCTTTCGATCATGCATTTGTCTATAGTGCATTTGAAAAAAAAGAAGAAAACGATTAAACGACATGTTGGGGAAGGCGAGGAGAAAAGGGACTCGACCTTCATGGATTGGTGATGATGCTTGGGTTGAACTTCAAACTTATTGGAAAAAGACCGAGTTTTGGGCTGTGTCTTCTCAAAACAAGACCAATCGAGCTTCCGCAAGAGGCGGAGCAGTCCACACCACAGGCCGTAAGGCTCATATTGATGTTGCACTTCAACTTGTAAGTAATAAAATCCTAACAAATTATTATTATTATGAAGATTCTTTATATCTTGACAGTTTTACTCGTATTCTGTATTGATTATTGGATTATTTGATTTTTGTAGTCACGTGAACTTCAAAGGGATCTGCGTCCCGATGAGTTATTTTTAAAAACACACAAGAGGAAAAATGGTGAATGGGTTGACAGTCGTGCTGCATCTACTTATGTAAGTTCTCGTAAATTTTACTGCATCAATATTTGCATCCATGCTTTCAGAAGCAGACTTATTCAAATTAAACTCTCCAAAAAGGATCTAGTTATCCATTTTTATAGTCTAATGTAAGTTAGATATAATAGCACAAGTCCTATGTTTAACTATCAGTTTGAAATTCCTGCAATCAGTTTGCTGTGCTGTTTGATATTTATTTTACTTGCAGTCCTAATGTAACACCCTTCTAAAATACCCCAAATATTTAATTTACAACAACAAATATATAAATCAGAGTAATTATTGCAGTTAAGGGTGTCACACAACACTTCACACATTTCACCATAAAAATCAGTCATGCTCATTATTTAATTCAACATAAACACTTCTTGCAAAATACGCAGCAGATAGAGATCATTCAACATATGTAATACATTACACCTAAAATTATTCAACAAGTTAAAACATCCCGTCCCGATGTTACATCTATCAGAGCATGACCCACTAAGGAGACCACACTAGACTCCAAGCACTAGCTTCTACTCACTCACTGCTCGTTACCTGAAAAATAGTTGTAAGGGTGAGTTCCTCAATCGATATAATAAGCATTATAAATCATCATGTAATGCTAAGTAAATTTACACGTTAATCACCCTAATCATATCATGCATTCAGTAACGGCACATCAACTCAATTATCATACTCAATAACAACGTAAAATGCAACTCAATAACAACATAAAATGCAACTCAAATGAGACTCGACTCGTCATGCATGTGGTACCAATCGGAGTAAAACTCCCAACTTAAAATCATTGCCATTTTATTGGGCATCAAGGCATAAGCCTTCAACTTTCAACTTAAAATTTGCCAATCTAGGCCAACGTGGTGTGAGCAAAGCTCCGACTTAATGCATATGAATGTACATGGCATACACGACTTTACAATTCCGACAACATAATAATAATAGCAACACAACAAGGTTTTCAACATAATCAACTTATAATCAACTTTGGCTCATCAAGCCTACAACTCAGTATTTTTAACAACTTTCCGTACACGGAACAACTTAACAACTCAGTCATACTTGCATCGACACTTTATAACACAAACCAACAAATTTTACTCATCAAAATTGACTACAATATTACTTCATAACATAACTCAATCCCTACTATGTCACACACCAACCTAGGCAAATCACCAATTATGCTCACAACATTAAAATATCAATTTTTCACTTTTCCAACAGTGTTAACCGGTTAACGCCCTAGGTTAACCGGTTAACGCAGGACAAAACACACTTCCTGGAAAAACGCAACAGTGTTAACCGGTTAACGCCCTGGGTTAACCGGTTAACGCAGGCAAAACAACACATTTCCATAAAATATAACAGTGTTAACCGGTTAACGCCCTGGGTTAACCGGTTAACGCAGACAAAACAGCAGTTCCTGCGCTAACACAAGGCAGAATGCAGAGTTCTCCGCATTTTCCGCCGTTGGAGGACTTCCGGACCTCCGATTCAATTTCCGTAAAAAGCTATACGTTCGGGGGAACACGACTCACACAATTACGGACTCAATTACAGCTTTAATACAACTTATTCATCACAATATTTCAGCATTCAACATCCCAATTAGGGTCACTTCAACGGTTTATCACTACCCATGACATGTTAATCTATAATACCCATTAAACGACGATAAACCCCCCTTACCTGAGATAATCCGGCAATCTCTAAGCTTCAAGCTTTTCCGTTCTTCAACCTTTGCTCTCTAGCTCTTCCTCTTTGCCCTTTCTCCACTTTCCACTTTTCAGCCGCTTCTCTGTTTCACGTGAAAACTCTTTACCAAAAATGAAAACCCTTTTCTCTTATTCCAACTTATATATTTTCCACTAATTATTATTCCAAATAATAATAATAATAATAATCCAATAATTCAATTTATTTAATTAAATTAATAAATATATTATTAACTTAATTTAAATAATTCTCTTATTTTATTCGGGGTGTTACACCTAACACTAACAGTCCTAACACTAACAAATATTTGCTGCAACAAGTATAGATATCAGTTTTACTTGCAGTCCTAACACTAACAAATATTTGCTGCAACAAGTATAGATATCATTGATTCAAGTCAAAAACAGAAGTGTGATTACTCATTAGAACACCTTTTAATATATCCAACTATTTATCTGAATGAAAATGAATAGTACATCATACGATTCCATATACACATTATGTTACTGGTTTTTCATAATACAACATCCATTAATTAAAGAGAGATGATTTGGTGAGAGCATAATAAAACTAATGATAAACTAGGCTTCCAATTAAACAATATAACAGTAAAATAAAACGAAAAAACAGGCAAATGGCATAAATTTAAGAAAAGTAATAAATCCATTAGAAATATCCGAACAAAAATCTCAAACAACAACTGCAAAATCAAAAAGACAGGGATTTGAACAATAGAAAAACACAGTTATACTGTAAAATTCTAATCCACCACCTAAAACAGAGATGTTCCCTTTCCCTTCTTATCACCACCAATTTCAAAATGCTTGCACCTCTGCAAAAAAAAACTCCTAACACTAACAGAAATCAAACATTCAATTAACCATATGCTAACCACTAATTCGAACTATTTTTTTTACTTGCAGTCCAATTAAGGTTGGTATATAATTCTAATAGAGTTTCAAAACTGCTAACTCTATCCATGTAAACTAACTCTAACTTTTGTGATAATTCGTTCTATTAATCAACAAGGAGCATAGTTAGTAATATTTTTTATTAGTTTTTTTGTTTGGTTGTTACACTGTGAGTGAAGTTAGGAAAGAGTTGTTAAAATGCAATTAATTATAACTTCTGTTAGATGACAGTTGGAATGTTAATTCGGTTAGAGTTAATTTGTTAGATGTTTGGACAAGTTGAATTCTGCTAGGGAATCGATTCCATTGAAAATGAAATTCTGTCACATATATTACCTTCTAGATGCATGAGTTTACTAAGTCGATTTTGATCAAATGGAAACTAGCTTAATTAGTTCAGTCACATGAAAATGCTAGCAATCTTGTGGTGCAAATTGATTTGATTCATGATTTATGAAAACCTACTGTTAATTGATTATGCATTATTGTCACACTTATTTGAATATTAAATAGGATGGTTATTACTGTTGGCATTTTATTGAATTACGAAGTTATTGAATCAATTAGGAAATGAATGTGATTGAACAAATTTGGTTAAGTTGTTGTTGCTGCAGTTTTTTGAAATTGAAACGCAGGTTGAAAATCAATTAGGAAACTAACTATTACTAACTATGTAACTCAAACAAACTTAGCATTATAAATAGTTAACTGATTCAACCTTTTACAACATTTAACAAATTCTAACAATTCTTAACAGAGCACTAACTTCTAACCAACATATCATCTCTAAATTCTTAACAGAGCACTAACTTAGCATTATAATGTTTTGTTATGCAGAAGACTTTTAAAGAGAAGTTTGATGCAGAACTTCAGCCAACTGAAGAAGGGAAATGAGAGGTTGTTCAGGTGTTAGATGGAGAGCGTGTAAATCAGCTATGGACAGAGGCTGCTGGGGGCCGTAACCGTGGTCGGGTTTATGGCGCTGCAGATTTAGCTATTAATCTAAAACGTGGATCAAAAAGTTTTACCCAACAATCTCAAACTCCTCAACACTCTATGTTTGGGATGTCATTAGAAGCTGAAAGAGCAGCTAGAATTAGAGCTGAACAAATTGCCGAGGCTGCAACGACCCAATTACAAGAGGCTAACGAAGCAATGCGAGCTGCTACCGAGGCTGCAAAAGCTGCTACCGAGACTGCACAAAGGATGGAGAGGGAGATGAATGCTTGGAAGGAATTTATGATGAAGAAATTTGACACTTCAACTTTTGTATCACATTCTCATCATTATGATGACGATTTGGATGATCAATCATTAGATGAAGATTGATCTTGTACTTTTAGTAGAACGAATTAATCTCGGATGTGATTACTTTTTGTGTATGTTTTTTGAAAGTTAATGTGGGTAGAACTTTTGTAGTTACTTTCACGAATGTTTAAAATTTTTCCAAATGTTTTACCATAAATATGATATTGTGGATTGAAAAAATTTGTTCGAGTGAGGTTGTCATGTTGCAACCCGTTATTGTCCTTTTTTGTTGACTTTAGAGTCGGTGTATGCAAGGCTAAATATTAGTATAGACTTTTCTATGTTGACTTTAGTGTCGGTGACACGGACGCTATCTGTTGACTTTTTTTGTTGACTTTAGAGTCGGACCGGCCAACGCTAAACATAATATTGACTTTTCATGGTTTTGAAACAACATAGCGTCGGTTCCATTAGTGTCCGCTTTATGCAAGGCTAAATATTAGTATAGACTTTTCTATGTTGACTTTAGTGTCGGTGATACGGACGCTATCTGTTGACTTTTTTTGGTGACTTTAGAGTCGGACCGGCCAACGCTAAACAATATATTGACTTTTCATGGTTTTGAAACAACATAGCGTCGGTTCCATTAGTGTCCGCTTTAGCCTCCGTCTCCCCGAGGCTACGTAGCGTCGGTGTATCTTTAGCCGACGTTACACAGTAGCTTCGCAACTTTTATTCAAGGCCCGACACCGACGCTAAACCGACGCTAACCACATATTAGTGTCTGTTTTTTCACCGTTAGCGTCTGTAAATGGCCGACGCTAAAAACAGTTTTTCTAGTAGTGGAATTCAATCTCTTGTTTAATTAGGGGTAATAATTTGAAACTTTGTTTTGATGTTGTTGGTAATATTAAGTGAGTTTTTTTCTCATAGTTGGAGTTAATATTTTATTATTATTATAAAGACGACAATTATATAAATTAAGCTCTCTAATAAGTTTTAAGAGTTTTTGAGTAATTCAAGTGTTGTAACTGGTTAACACGGGATGTAACCAGTTACAAATGTGAAAATAAGTCAAATAAGCAGTAGAAAAGTGCTTATGGAGTTGGTGTAACCGGTTACACATTCATAGTAACTAGTTACCACTGGTAGTTAATTTCAATTTATTTCAGTTGTAACTAGTTCCATGTTCGAGTTTTTGATTTTTCTGTTATATGACTTATGTAAATTGTGTCTCAATCATTGTGTAATACTTGTATATATGCCTTGGAGGCATCCTCATCAATTGTTAATGAAAATATTCTCACCCTTAACTCTCTCTCTCTCTCTCTCTCTCTCTCTCTCTCAATTACCTATCTCCCTCTCCAGAGTCTAATTTTCTCCATTATTCACTAATCTTGTGGTTGCAAGTTCTAACATTTGGCAAAAAAAGTCTGGTTCTGATCCACAAACACCTAGTGTTCAACATGAATTATGTCTCAAATAAAAGAATTCATGCAAACCTACCCATCTGTGATGCGAAGAATTACAACAAATAGTGCGAACAAATGAAATTTTGTTTGGCTATCAATATGTTCTTGAAGTGATAAAAAACAAGGTGAATCCACATGTCCAAAGTGCAACGGATGCATAACAAGCAACACATAAGGAAGAGAAGAAGAAAGATTTCAAACTGTTTTTTATCCATCAATGTGTGGGTGGTGACAACTTGAGAAAGTTGGTAATTTCAAATCGTCAAAGCAAGCGTGGGAAATCTTGGAGAAGGCATACACAAGGGTTGACAAGAAGAAGGTGGTGAGGTTACAAATTCACAAGCGTCAACTTGAATTGATTCAAATGGAAGAAAAGGAGACAATCAACAATTTCACTATAAAAATCACTCGATTAGTGAATCAAAGTGAAGGCATGTGGAGAAACAGTCACAGAGCATTATGCTGTCGCAAAAATAATGTGTTCTTTAGCTCCAAGATTTAAAAATGTTTGGTGAATTCAATCTCTTGTTTAATTAGGGGTAATAATTTGAAACTTTGTTTTGATGTTGTTGGTAATATTAAGTGAGTTTTTTTCTCATAGTTGGAGTTAATATTTTATTATTATTATAAAGACGAAAATATATAAATTAAGGTCTCTAATAAGTTTTAAGAGTTTTTGAGTAATTCAAGTGTTGTAACTGGTTAACACGGGATGTAACCAGTTACAAATGTGAAAATAAGTCAAATAAGCAGTAGAAAAGTGCTTATGGAGTTGGTGTAACCGGTTACACATTCATAGTAACTAGTTACCACTGGTAGTTAATTTTAATTTATTTCAGTTGTAACTAGTTCCATGTTCGAGTTTTTGATTTTTCTGTTATATGACTTATGTAAATTGTGTCTCAATCATTGCGTAATACTTGTATATATGCCTTGGAGGCATCCTCATCAATTGTTAATGAAAATATTCTCACCCTTAACTCTCTATCTCTCTCTCTCTCTTTCTCTCTCTCTCTCTCAATTACCTATCTCCCTCTCCAGAGTCTAATTTTCTCCATTATTCACTAATCTTGTGGTTGCAAGTTCTAACATTTGGCAAAAAAAGTCTGGTTCTGATCCACAAACACCTAGTGTTCAACATGAATTATGTCTCAAATAAAAGAATTCATGCAAACCTACCCATCTGTGATGCGAAGAATTACAACAAATAGTGCAAACAAATGAAATTTTGTTTGGCTATCAATATGTTCTTGAAGTGATAAAAAACAAGGTGAATCCACATGTCCAAAGTGCAACGGATGCATAACAAGCAGCACATAAGGAAGAGAAGAAGAAAGATTTCAAGGCACTGTTTTTTATCCATCAATGTGTGGGTGGTGACAACTTGAGAAAGTTGGTAATTTCAAATCGTCAAAGCAAGCGTGGGAAATCTTGGAGAAGGCATACACAAGGGTTGACAAGAAGAAGGTGGTGAGGTTACAAATTCACAAGCGTCAACTTGAATTGATTCAAATGGAAGAAAAGGAGACAATCAACAATTTCACTATAAAAATCACTCGATTAGTGAATCAAAGTGAAGGCATGTGGAGAAACAGTCACAGAGCATTATGCTGTCGCAAAAATAATGTGTTCTTTAGCACCAAGATTTAAAAATGTTTGGTGAATTCAATCTCTTGTTTAATTAGGGGTAATAATTTGAAACTTTGTTTTGATGTTGTTGGTAATATTAAGTGAGTTTTTTTCTCATAGTTGGAGTTAATATTTTATTATTATTATAAAGACGAAAATTATATAAATTAAGGTCTCTAATAAGTTTTAAGAGTTTTTGAGTAATTCAAGTGTTGTAACTGGTTAACACGGGATGTAACCAGTTACAAATGTGAAAATAAGTCAAATAAGCAGTAGAAAAGTGCTTATGGAGTTGGTGTAACCGGTTACACATTCATAGTAACTAGTTACCACTGGTAGTTAATTTTAATTTATTTCAGTTGTAACTAGTTCCATGTTCGAGTTTTTGATTTTTCTGTTATATGACTTATGTAAATTGTGTCTCAATCATTGCGTAATACTTGTATATATGCCTTGGAGGCATCCTCATCAATTGTTAATGAAAATATTCTCACCCTTAACTCTCTATCTCTCTCTCTCTTTCTCTCTCTCTCTCTCTCAATTACCTATCTCCCTCTCCAGAGTCTAATTTTCTCCATTATTCACTAATCTTGTGGTTGCAAGTTCTAACATTTGGCAAAAAAAGTCTGGTTCTGATCCACAAACACCTAGTGTTCAACATGAATTATGTCTCAAATAAAAGAATTCATGCAAACCTACCCATCTGTGATGCGAAGAATTACAACAAATAGTGCAAACAAATGAAATTTTGTTTGGCTATCAATATGTTCTTGAAGTGATAAAAAACAAGGTGAATCCACATGTCCAAAGTGCAACGGATGCATAACAAGCAGCACATAAGGAAGAGAAGAAGAAAGATTTCAAGGCACTGTTTTTTATCCATCAATGTGTGGGTGGTGACAACTTGAGAAAGTTGGTAATTTCAAATCGTCAAAGCAAGCGTGGGAAATCTTGGAGAAGGCATACACAAGGGTTGACAAGAAGAAGGTGGTGAGGTTACAAATTCACAAGCGTCAACTTGAATTGATTCAAATGGAAGAAAAGGAGACAATCAACAATTTCACTATAAAAATCACTCGATTAGTGAATCAAAGTGAAGGCATGTGGAGAAACAGTCACAGAGCATTATGCTGTCGCAAAAATAATGTGTTCTTTAGCACCAAGATTTAAAAATGTTTGGTGAATTCAATCTCTTGTTTAATTAGGGGTAATAATTTGAAACTTTGTTTTGATGTTGTTGGTAATATTAAGTGAGTTTTTTTCTCATAGTTGGAGTTAATATTTTATTATTATTATAAAGACGACAATTATATAAATTAAGCTCTCTAATAAGTTTTAAGAGTTTTTGAGTAATTCAAGTGTTGTAACTGGTTAACACGGGATGTAACCAGTTACAAATGTGAAAATAAGTCAAATAAGCAGTAGAAAAGTGCTTATGGAGTTGGTGTAACCGGTTACACATTCATAGTAACTAGTTACCACTGGTAGTTAATTTCAATTTATTTCAGTTGTAACTAGTTCCATGTTCGAGTTTTTGATTTTTCTGTTATATGACTTATGTAAATTGTGTCTCAATCATTGTGTAATACTTGTATATATGCCTTGGAGGCATCCTCATCAATTGTTAATGAAAATATTCTCACCCTTAACTCTCTATCTCTCTCTCTTCTTCTCTCTCTCTCTCTCAATTACCTATCTCCCTCTCCAGAGTCTAATTTTCTCCATTATTCACTAATCTTGTGGTTGCAAGTTCTAACATTTGGCAAAAAAAGTCTGGTTCTGATCCACAAACACCTAGTGTTCAACATGAATTATGTCTCAAATAAAAGAATTCATGCAAACCTACCCATCTGTGATGCGAAGAATTACAACAAATAGTGCAAACAAATGAAATTTTGTTTGGCTATCAATATGTTCTTGAAGTGATAAAAAACAAGGTGAATCCACATGTCCAAAGTGCAACGGATGCATAACAAGCAACACATAAGGAAGAGAAGAAGAAAGATTTCAAGGCACTGTTTTTTATCCATCAATGTGTGGGTGGTGACAACTTGAGAAAGTTGGTAATTTCAAATCGTCAAAGCAAGCGTGGGAAATCTTGGAGAAGGCATACACAAGGGTTGACAAGAAGAAGGTGGTGAGGTTACAAATTCACAAGCGTCAACTTGAATTGATTCAAATGGAAGAAAAGGAGACAATCAACAATTTCACTATAAAAATCACTCGATTAGTGAATCAAAGTGAAGGCATGTGGAGAAACAGTCACAGAGCATTATGCTGTCGCAAAAATAATGTGTTCTTTAGCACCAAGATTTAAAAATGTTTGGTGAATTCAATCTCTTGTTTAATTAGGGGTAATAATTTGAAACTTTGTTTTGATGTTGTTGGTAATATTAAGTGAGTTTTTTCTCATAGTTGGAGTTAATATTTTATTATTATTATAAAGACGACAATTATATAAATTAAGCTCTCTAATAAGTTTTAAGAGTTTTTGAGTAATTCAAGTGTTGTAACTGGTTAACACGGGATGTAACCAGTTACAAATGTGAAAATAAGTCAAATAAGCAGTAGAAAAGTGCTTATGGAGTTGGTGTAACCGGTTACACATTCATAGTAACTAGTTACCACTGGTAGTTAATTTCAATTTATTTCAGTTGTAACTAGTTCCATGTTCGAGTTTTTGATTTTTCTGTTATATGACTTATGTAAATTGTGTCTCAATCATTGTGTAATACTTGTATATATGCCTTGGAGGCATCCTCATCAATTGTTAATGAAAATATTCTCACCCTTAACTCTCTCTCTCTCTCTCTCTTTCTCTCTCTCTCTCAATTACCTATCTCCCTCTCCAGAGTCTAATTTTCTCCATTATTCACTAATCTTGTGGTTGCAAGTTCTAACATTTGGCAAAAAAAGTCTGGTTCTGATCCACAAACACCTAGTGTTCAACATGAATTATGTCTCAAATAAAAGAATTCATGCAAACCTACCCATCTGTGATGCGAAGAATTACAACAAATAGTGCAAACAAATGAAATTTTGTTTGGCTATCAATATGTTCTTGAAGTGATAAAAAACAAGGTGAATCCACATGTCCAAAGTGCAACGGATGCATAACAAGCAACACATAAGGAAGAGAAGAAGAAAGATTTCAAGGCACTGTTTTTTATCCATCAATGTGTGGGTGGTGACAACTTGAGAAAGTTGGTAATTTCGAATCGTCAAAGCAAGCGTGGGAAATCTTGGAGAAGGCATACACAAGGGTTGACAAGAAGAAGGTGGTGAGGTTACAAATTCACAAGCGTCAACTTGAATTGATTCAAATGGAAGAAAAGGAGACAATCAACAATTTCACTATAAAAATCACTCGATTAGTGAATCAAAGTGAAGGCATGTGGAGAAACAGTCACAGAGCATTATGTTGTCGCAAAAATAATGTGTTCTTTAGCACCAAGATTTAAAAATGTTTGGTGAATTCAATCTCTTGTTTAATTAGGGTAATAATTTGAAACTTTGTTTTGATGTTGTTGGTAATATTAAGTGAGTTTTTTTCTCATAGTTGGAGTTAATATTTTATTATTATTATAAAGACGACAATTATATAAATTAAGCTCTCTAATAAGTTTTAAGAGTTTTTGAGTAATTCAAGTGTTGTAACTGGTTAACACGGGATGTAACCAGTTACAAATGTGAAAATAAGTCAAATAAGCAGTAGAAAAGTGCTTATGGAGTTGGTGTAACCGGTTACACATTCATAGTAACTAGTTACCACTGGTAGTTAATTTCAATTTATTTCAGTTGTAACTAGTTCCATGTTCGAGTTTTTGATTTTTCTGTTATATGACTTATGTAAATTGTGTCTCAATCATTGTGTAATACTTGTATATATGCCTTGGAGGCATCCTCATCAATTGTTAATGAAAATATTCTCACCCTTAACTCTCTATCTCTCTCTCTCTCTCTCTCTCTCTCTCAATTACCTATCTCCCTCTCCAGAGTCTAATTTTCTCCATTATTCACTAATCTTGTGGTTGCAAGTTCTAACATTTGGCAAAAAAAGTCTGGTTCTGATCCACAAACACCTAGTGTTCAACATGAATTATGTCTCAAATAAAAGAATTCATGCAAACCTACCCATCTGTGATGCGAAGAATTACAACAAATAGTGCAAACAAATGAATTTTGTTTGGCTATCAATATGTTCTTGAAGTGATAAAAAACAAGGTGAATCCACATGTCCAAAGTGCAACGGATGCATAACAAGCAACACATAAGGAAGAGAAGAAGAAAGATTTCAAGGCACTGTTTTTTATCCATCAATGTGTGGGTGGTGACAACTTGAGAAAGTTGGTAATTTCGAATCGTCAAAGCAAGCGTGGGAAATCTTGGAGAAGGCATACACAAGGGTTGACAAGAAGAAGGTGGTGAGGTTACAAATTCACAAGCGTCAACTTGAATTGATTCAAATGGAAGAAAAGGAGACAATCAACAATTTCACTATAAAAATCACTCGATTAGTGAATCAAAGTGAAGGCATGTGGAGAAACAGTCACAGAGCATTATGTTGTCGTAAAAATAATGTGTTCTTTAGCACCAAGATTTAAAAATGTTTGGTGAATTCAATCTCTTGTTTAATTAGGGGTAATAATTTAAAACTTTGTTTTGATGTTGTTGGTAATATTAGTGAGTTTTTTTCTCATAGTTGGAGTTAATATTTTATTATTATTATAAAGACGACAATTATATAAATTAAGCTCTCTAATAAGTTTTAAGAGTTTTTGAGTAATTCAAGTGTTGTAACTGGTTAACACGGGATGTAACCAGTTACAAATGTGAAAATAAGTCAAATAAGCAGTAGAAAAGTGCTTATGGAGTTGGTGTAACCGGTTACACATTCATAGTAACTAGTTACCACTGGTAGTTAATTTCAATTTATTTCAGTTGTAACTAGTTCCATGTTCGAGTTTTTGATTTTTCTGTTATATGACTTATGTAAATTGTGTCTCAATCATTGTGTAATACTTGTATATATGCCTTGGAGGCATCCTCATCAATTGTTAATGAAAATATTCTCACCCTTAACTCTCTCTCTCTCTCTCTCTCTCTCTCTCTCTCTCTCTCAATTACCTATCTCCCTCTCCAGAGTCTAATTTTCTCCATTATTCACTAATCTTGTGGTTGCAAGTTCTAACATTTGGCAAAAAAAGTCTGGTTCTGATCCACAAACACCTAGTGTTCAACATGAATTATGTCTCAAATAAAAGAATTCATGCAAACCTACCCATCTGTGATGCGAAGAATTACAACAAATAGTGCAAACAAATGAAATTTTGTTTGGCTATCAATATGTTCTTGAAGTGATAAAAAACAAGGTGAATCCACATGTCCAAAGTGCAACGGATGCATAACAAGCAACACATAAGGAAGAGAAGAAGAAAGATTTCAAGGCACTGGTTTTTATCCATCAATGTGTGGGTGGTGACAACTTGAGAAAGTTGGTAATTTCGAATCGTCAAAGCAAGCGTGGGATATCTTGGAGAAGGCATACACAAGGGTTGACAAGAAGAAGGTGGTGAGGTTACAAATTCACAAGCGTCAACTTGAATTGATTCAAATGGAAGAAAAGGAGACAATCAACAATTTCACTATAAAAATCACTCGATTAGTGAATCAAAGTGAAGGCATGTGGAGAAACAGTCACAGAGCATTATGTTGTCGCAAAAATAATGTGTTCTTTAGCACCAAGATTTAAAAATGTTTGGTGAATTCAATCTCTTGTTTAATTAGGGGTAATAATTTGAAACTTTGTTTTGATGTTGTTGGTAATATTAAGTGAGTTTTTTCTCATAGTTGGAGTTAATATTTTATTATTATTATAAAGACGACAATTATATAAATTAAGCTCTCTAATAAGTTTTAAGAGCTTTTGAGTAATTCAAGTGTTGTAACTGGTTAACACGAGATGTAACCAGTTACAAATGTGAAAATAAGTCAAATAAGCAGTAGAAAAGTGCTTATGGAGTTGGTGTAACCGGTTACACATTCATAGTAACTAGTTACCACTGGTAGTTAATTTCAATTTATTTCAGTTGTAACTAGTTCCATGTTCGAGTTTTTGATTTTTCTGTTATATGACTTATGTAAATTGTGTCTCAATCATTGTGTAATACTTGTATATATGCCTTGGAGGCATCCTCATCAATTGTTAATGAAAATATTCTCACCCTTAACTCTCTCTCTCTCTCTCTCTCTCTCTCTCTCAATTACCTATCTCCCTCTCCAGAGTCTAATTTTCTCCATTATTCACTAATCTTGTGGTTGCAAGTTCTAACATTTGGCAAAAAAAGTCTGGTTCTGATCCACAAACACCTAGTGTTCAACATGAATTATGTCTCAAATAAATAAATTCATGCAAACCTACCCATCTGTGATGCGAAGAATTACAACAAATAGTGCAAACAAATGAAATTTTGTTTGGTTATCAATATGTTCTTGAAGTGATAAAAAACAAGGTGAATCCACATGTCCAAAGTGCAACGGATGCATAACAAGCAACACATAAGGAAGAGAAGAAGAAAGATTTCAAGGCACTGTTTTTTATCCATCAATGTGTGGGTGGTGACAACTTGAGAAAGTTGGTAATTTCGAATCGTCAAAACAAGCGTGTGAAATCTTGGAGAAGGCATACACAGGGGTTGACAAGAAGAAGGTGGTGAGGTTACAAATTCACAAGCGTCAACTTGAATTGATTCAAATGGAAGAAAAGGAGACAATCAACAATTTCACTATAAAAATCACTCGATTAGTGAATCAAAGTGAAGGCATGTGGAGAAACAGTCACAGAGCATTATGTTGTCGCAAAAATAATGTGTTCTTTAGCACCAAGATTTAAAAATGTTTGGTGAATTCAATCTCTTGTTTAATTAGGGGTAATAATTTGAAACTTTGTTTTGATGTTGTTGGTAATATTAAGTGAGTTTTTTTCTCATAGTTGGAGTTAATATTTTATTATTATTATAAAGATGACAATTATATAAATTAAGCTCTCTAATAAGTTTTAAGAGTTTTTGAGTAATTCAAGTGTTGTAACTGGTTAACACGGGATGTAACCAGTTACAAATGTGAAAATAAGTCAAATAAGCAGTAGAAAAGTGCTTATGGAGTTGGTGTAACTGGTTACACATTCATAGTAACTAGTTACCACTGGTAGTTAATTTCAATTTATTTCAGTTGTAACTAGTTCCATGTTGAGTTTTTGATTTTTCTGTTATATGACTTATGTAAATTGTGTCTCAATCATTGTGTAAAACTTGTATATATGCCTTGGAGGCATCCTCATCAATTGTTAATGAAAATATTCTCACCCTTATCTCTCTCTCTCTCTCTCTCTCTCTCTCTCAATTACCTATCTCCCTCTCCAGAGTCTAATTTTCTCCATTATTCACTAATCTTGTGGTTGCAAGTTCTAACATTTGGCAAAAAAAGTTTGGTTCTGATCCACAAACACCTAGTGTTCAACATGATCTATGTCTCAAATAAAAGAATTCATGCAAACCTACCCATCTGTGATGCGAAGAATTACAACAAATAGTGCGAACAAATGAAATTTTGTTTGGCTATCAATATGTTCTTGAAGTGATAAAAAACAAGGTGAATCCACATGTCCAAAGTGCAACGGATGCATAACAAGCAACACATAAGGAAGAGAAGAAGAAAGATTTAAAGGCACTGTTTTTTATCCATCAATGTGTGGGTGGTGACAACTTGAGAAAGTTGGTAATTTCGAATCGTCAAAGCAAGCGTGTGAAATCTTGGAGAAGGCATACACAAGGGTTGACAAGAAGAAGGTGGTGAGGTTACAAATTCACAAGCGTCAACTTGAATTGATTCAAATGGAAGAAAAGGAGACAATCAACAATTTCACTATAAAAATCACTCGATTAGTGAATCAAAGTGAAGGCATGTGGAGAAACAGTCACAGAGCATTATGTTGTCGTAAAAATAATGTGTTCTTTAGCACCAAGATTTAAAAATGTTTGGTGAATTCAATCTCTTGTTTAATTAGGGGTAATAATTTAAAACTTTGTTTTGATGTTGTTGGTAATATTAGTGAGTTTTTTTCTCATAGTTGGAGTTAATATTTTATTATTATTATAAAGACGACAATTATATAAATTAAGCTCTCTAATAAGTTTTAAGAGTTTTTGAGTAATTCAAGTGTTGTAACTGGTTAACACGGGATGTAACCAGTTACAAATGTGAAAATAAGTCAAATAAGCAGTAGAAAAGTGCTTATGGAGTTGGTGTAACCGGTTACACATTCATAGTAACTAGTTACCACTGGTAGTTAATTTCAATTTATTTCAGTTGTAACTAGTTCCATGTTCGAGTTTTTGATTTTTCTGTTATATGACTTATGTAAATTGTGTCTCAATCATTGTGTAATACTTGTATATATGCCTTGGAGGCATCCTCATCAATTGTTAATGAAAATATTCTCACCCTTAACTCTCTCTCTCTCTCTCTCTCTCTCTCAATTACCTATCTCCCTCTCCAGAGTCTAATTTTCTCCATTATTCACTAATCTTGTGGTTGCAAGTTCTAACATTTGGCAAAAAAAGTCTGGTTCTGATCCACAAACACCTAGTGTTCAACATGAATTATGTCTCAAATAAAAGAATTCATGCAAACCTACCCATCTGTGATGCGAAGAATTACAACAAATAGTGCAAACAAATGAAATTTTGTTTGGCTATCAATATGTTCTTGAAGTGATAAAAAACAAGGTGAATCCACATGTCCAAAGTGCAACGGATGCATAACAAGCAACACATAAGGAAGAGAAGAAGAAAGATTTCAAGGCACTGTTTTTTATCCATCAATGTGTGGGTGGTGACAACTTGAGAAAGTTTGTAATTTCGAATCGTCAAAGCAAGCGTGTGAAATCTTGGAGAAGGCATACACAGGGGTTGACAAGAAGAAGGTGGTGAGGTTACAAATTCACAAGCGTCAACTTGAATTGATTCAAATGGAAGAAAAGGAGACAATCAACAATTTCACTATAAAAATCACTCGATTAGTGAATCAAAGTGAAGGCATGTGGAGAAACAGTCACAGAGCATTATGTTGTCGCAAAAATAATGTGTTCTTTAGCACCAAGATTTAAAAATGTTTGGTGAATTCAATCTCTTGTTTAATTAGGGGTAATAATTTGAAACTTTGTTTTGATGTTGTTGGTAATATTAAGTGAGTTTTTTTCTCATAGTTGGAGTTAATATTTTATTATTATTATAAAGACGACAATTATATAAATTAAGCTCTCTAATAAGTTTTAAGAGTTTTTGAGTAATTCAAGTGTTGTAACTGGTTAACACGGGATGTAACCAGTTACAAATGTGAAAATAAGTCAAATAAGCAGTAGAAAAGTGCTTATGGAGTTGGTGTAACCGGTTACACATTCATAGTAACTAGTTACCACTGGTAGTTAATTTCAATTTATTTCAGTTGTAACTAGTTCCATGTTCGAGTTTTTGATTTTTCTGTTATATGACTTATGTAAATTGTGTCTCAATCATTGTGTAATACTTGTATATATGCCTTGGAGGCATCCTCATCAATTGTTAATGAAAATATTCTCACCCTTAACTCTCTATCTCTCTCTCTCTTTCTCTCTCTCTCTCAATTACCTATCTCCCTCTCCAGAGTCTAATTTTCTCCATTATTCACTAATCTTGTGGTTGCAAGTTCTAACATTTGGCAAAAAAAGTCTGGTTCTGATCCACAAACACCTAGTGTTCAACATGAATTATGTCTCAAATAAAAGAATTCATGCAAACCTACCCATCTGTGATGCGAAGAATTACAACAAATAGTGCAAACAAATGAAATTTTGTTTGGCTATCAATATGTTCTTGAAGTGATAAAAAACAAGGTGAATCCACATGTCCAAAGTGCAACGGATGCATAACAAGCAACACATAAGGAAGAGAAGAAGAAAGATTTCAAGGCACTGTTTTTTATCCATCAATGTGTGGGTGGTGACAACTTGAGAAAGTTTGTAATTTCGAATCGTCAAAGCAAGCGTGGGAAATCTTGGAGAAGGCATACACAAGGGTTGACAAGAAGAAGGTGGTGAGGTTACAAATTCACAAGCGTCAACTTGAATTGATTCAAATGGAAGAAAAGGAGACAATCAACAATTTCACTATAAAAATCACTCGATTAGTGAATCAAAGTGAAGGCATGTGGAGAAACAGTCACAGAGCATTATGTTGTCGCAAAAATAATGTGTTCTTTAGCACCAAGATTTAAAAATGTTTGGTGAATTCAATCTCTTGTTTAATTAGGGGTAATAATTTGAAACTTTGTTTTGATGTTGTTGGTAATATTAAGTGAGTTTTTTTCTCATAGTTGGAGTTAATATTTTATTATTATTATAAAGACGACAATTATATAAATTAAGCTCTCTAATAAGTTTTAAGAGTTTTTGAGTAATTCAAGTGTTGTAACTGGTTAACACGGGATGTAACCAGTTACAAATGTGAAAATAAGTCAAATAAGCAGTAGAAAAGTGCTTATGGAGTTGGTGTAACCGGTTACACATTCATAGTAACTAGTTACCACTGGTAGTTAATTTCAATTTATTTCAGTTGTAACTAGTTCCATGTTCGAGTTTTTGATTTTTCTGTTATATGACTTATGTAAATTGTGTCTCAATCATTGTGTAATACTTGTATATATGCCTTGGAGGCATCCTCATCAATTGTTAATGAAAATATTCTCACCCTTAACTCTCTATCTCTCTCTCTCTTTCTCTCTCTCTCTCAATTACCTATCTCCCTCTCCAGAGTCTAATTTTCTCCATTATTCACTAATCTTGTGGTTGCAAGTTCTAACATTTGGCAAAAAAAGTCTGGTTCTGATCCACAAACACCTAGTGTTCAACATGAATTATGTCTCAAATAAAAGAATTCATGCAAACCTACCCATCTGTGATGCGAAGAATTACAACAAATAGTGCAAACAAATGAAATTTTGTTTGGCTATCAATATGTTCTTGAAGTGATAAAAAACAAGGTGAATCCACATGTCCAAAGTGCAACGGATGCATAACAAGCAACACATAAGGAAGAGAAGAAGAAAGATTTCAAGGCACTGTTTTTTATCCATCAATGTGTGGGTGGTGACAACTTGAGAAAGTTGTAATTTCGAATCGTCAAAGCAAGCGTGGGAAATCTTGGAGAAGGCATACACAAGGGTTGACAAGAAGAAGGTGGTGAGGTTACAAATTCACAAGCGTCAACTTGAATTGATTCAAATGGAAGAAAAGGAGACAATCAACAATTTCACTATAAAAATCACTCGATTAGTGAATCAAAGTGAAGGCATGTGGAGAAACAGTCACAGAGCATTATGTTGTCGCAAAAATAATGTGTTCTTTAGCACCAAGATTTAAAAATGTTTGGTGAATTCAATCTCTTGTTTAATTAGGGGTAATAATTTGAAACTTTGTTTTGATGTTGTTGGTAATATTAAGTGAGTTTTTTTCTCATAGTTGGAGTTAATATTTTATTATTATTATAAAGACGACAATTATATAAATTAAGCTCTCTAATAAGTTTTAAGAGTTTTTGAGTAATTCAAGTGTTGTAACTGGTTAACACGGGATGTAACCAGTTACAAATGTGAAAATAAGTCAAATAAGCAGTAGAAAAGTGCTTATGGAGTTGGTGTAACCGGTTACACATTCATAGTAACTAGTTACCACTGGTAGTTAATTTCAATTTATTTCAGTTGTAACTAGTTCCATGTTCGAGTTTTTGATTTTTCTGTTATATGACTTATGTAAATTGTGTCTCAATCATTGTGTAATACTTGTATATATGCCTTGGAGGCATCCTCATCAATTGTTAATGAAAATATTCTCACCCTTAACTCTCTCTCTCTCTCTCTCTCTCTCTCAATTACCTATCTCCCTCTCCAGAGTCTAATTTTCTCCATTATTCACTAATCTTGTGGTTGCAAGTTCTAACATTTGGCAAAAAAAGTCTGGTTCTGATCCACAAACACCTAGTGTTCAACATGAATTATGTCTCAAATAAAAGAATTCATGCAAACCTACCCATCTGTGATGCGAAGAATTACAACAAATAGTGCGAACAAATGAAATTTTGTTTGGCTATCAATATGTTCTTGAAGTGATAAAAAACAAGGTGAATCCACATGTCCAAAGTGCAACGGATGCATAACAAGCAACACATAAGGAAGAGAAGAAGAAAGATTTCAAGGCACTGTTTTTTATCCATCAATGTGTGGGTGGTGACAACTTGAGAAAGTTTGTAATTTCGAATCGTCAAAGCAAGCGTGGGAAATCTTGGAGAAGGCATACACAAGGGTTGACAAGAAGAAGGTGGTGAGGTTACAAATTCACAAGCGTCAACTTGAATTGATTCAAATGGAAGAAAAGGAGACAATCAACAATTTCACTATAAAAATCACTCGATTAGTGAATCAAAGTGAAGGCATGTGGAGAAACAGTCACAGAGCATTATGTTGTCGCAAAAATAATGTGTTCTTTAGCACCAAGATTTAAAAATGTTTGGTGAATTCAATCTCTTGTTTAATTAGGGGTAATAATTTGAAACTTTGTTTTGATGTTGTTGGTAATATTAAGTGAGTTTTTTTCTCATAGTTGGAGTTAATATTTTATTATTATTATAAAGACGACAATTATATAAATTAAGCTCTCTAATAAGTTTTAAGAGTTTTTGAGTAATTCAAGTGTTGTAACTGGTTAACACGGGATGTAACCAGTTACAAATGTGAAAATAAGTCAAATAAGCAGTAGAAAAGTGCTTATGGAGTTGGTGTAACCGGTTACACATTCATAGTAACTAGTTACCACTGGTAGTTAATTTCAATTTATTTCAGTTGTAACTAGTTCCATGTTCGAGTTTTTGATTTTTCTGTTATATGACTTATGTAAATTGTGTCTCAATCATTGTGTAATACTTGTATATATGCCTTGGAGGCATCCTCATCAATTGTTAATGAAAATATTCTCACCCTTAACTCTCTCTCTCTCTCTCTCTCTCAATTACCTATCTCCCTCTCCAGAGTCTAATTTTCTCCATTATTCACTAATCTTGTGGTTGCAAGTTCTAACATTTGGCAAAAAAAGTCTGGTTCTGATCCACAAACACCTAGTGTTCAACATGAATTATGTCTCAAATAAAAGAATTCATGCAAACCTACCCATCTGTGATGCGAAGAATTACAACAAATAGTGCGAACAAATGAAATTTTGTTTGGCTATCAATATGTTCTTGAAGTGATAAAAAACAAGGTGAATCCACATGTCCAAAGTGCAACGGATGCATAACAAGCAACACATAAGGAAGAGAAGAAGAAAGATTTCAAGGCACTGTTTTTTATCCATCAATGTGTGGGTGGTGACAACTTGAGAAAGTTTGTAATTTCGAATCGTCAAAGCAAGCGTGGGAAATCTTGGAGAAGGCATACACAAGGGTTGACAAGAAGAAGGTGGTGAGGTTACAAATTCACAAGCGTCAACTTGAATTGATTCAAATGGAAGAAAAGGAGACAATCAACAATTTCACTATAAAAATCACTCGATTAGTGAATCAAAGTGAAGGCATGTGGAGAAACAGTCACAGAGCATTATGTTGTCGCAAAAATAATGTGTTCTTTAGCACCAAGATTTAAAAATGTTTGGTGAATTCAATCTCTTGTTTAATTAGGGGTAATAATTTGAAACTTTGTTTTGATGTTGTTGGTAATATTAAGTGAGTTTTTTTCTCATAGTTGGAGTTAATATTTTATTATTATTATAAAGACGACAATTATATAAATTAAGCTCTCTAATAAGTTTTAAGAGTTTTTGAGTAATTCAAGTGTTGTAACTGGTTAACACGGGATGTAACCAGTTACAAATGTGAAAATAAGTCAAATAAGCAGTAGAAAAGTGCTTATGGAGTTGGTGTAACCGGTTACACATTCATAGTAACTAGTTACCACTGGTAGTTAATTTCAATTTATTTCAGTTGTAACTAGTTCCATGTTCGAGTTTTTGATTTTTCTGTTATATGACTTATGTAAATTGTGTCTCAATCATTGTGTAATACTTGTATATATGCCTTGGAGGCATCCTCATCAATTGTTAATGAAAATATTCTCACCCTTAACTCTCTATCTCTCTCTCTCTCTCTCTCTCTCTCTCTCAATTACCTATCTCCCTCTCCAGAGTCTAATTTTCTCCATTATTCACTAATCTTGTGGTTGCAAGTTCTAACATTTGGCAAAAAAAGTCTGGTTCTGATCCACAAACACCTAGTGTTCAACATGAATTATGTCTCAAATAAAAGAATTCATGCAAACCTACCCATCTGTGATGCGAAGAATTACAACAAATAGTGCAAACAAATGAAATTTTGTTTGGCTATCAATATGTTCTTGAAGTGATAAAAAACAAGGTGAATCCACATGTCCAAAGTGCAACGGATGCATAACAAGCAACACATAAGGAAGAGAAGAAGAAAGATTTCAAGGCACTGTTTTTTATCCATCAATGTGTGGGTGGTGACAACTTGAGAAAGTTGTAATTTCGAATCGTCAAAGCAAGCGTGGGAAATCTTGGAGAAGGCATACACAAGGGTTGACAAGAAGAAGGTGGTGAGGTTACAAATTCACAAGCGTCAACTTGAATTGATTCAAATGGAAGAAAAGGAGACAATCAACAATTTCACTATAAAAATCACTCGATTAGTGAATCAAAGTGAAGGCATGTGGAGAAACAGTCACAGAGCATTATGTTGTCGCAAAAATAATGTGTTCTTTAGCACCAAGATTTAAAAATGTTTGGTGAATTCAATCTCTTGTTTAATTAGGGGTAATAATTTGAAACTTTGTTTTGATGTTGTTGGTAATATTAAGTGAGTTTTTTTCTCATAGTTGGAGTTAATATTTTATTATTATTATAAAGACGACAATTATATAAATTAAGCTCTCTAATAAGTTTTAAGAGTTTTTGAGTAATTCAAGTGTTGTAACTGGTTAACACGGGATGTAACCAGTTACAAATGTGAAAATAAGTCAAATAAGCAGTAGAAAAGTGCTTATGGAGTTGGTGTAACCGGTTACACATTCATAGTAACTAGTTACCACTGGTAGTTAATTTCAATTTATTTCAGTTGTAACTAGTTCCATGTTCGAGTTTTTGATTTTTCTGTTATATGACTTATGTAAATTGTGTCTCAATCATTGTGTAATACTTGTATATATGCCTTGGAGGCATCCTCATCAATTGTTAATGAAAATATTCTCACCCTTAACTCTCTATCTCTCTCTCTCTCTTTCTCTCTCTCTCTCAATTACCTATCTCCCTCTCCAGAGTCTAATTTTCTCCATTATTCACTAATCTTGTGGTTGCAAGTTCTAACATTTGGCAAAAAAAGTCTGGTTCTGATCCACAAACACCTAGTGTTCAACATGAATTATGTCTCAAATAAAAGAATTCATGCAAACCTACCCATCTGTGATGCGAAGAATTACAACAAATAGTGCGAACAAATGAAATTTTGTTTGGCTATCAATATGTTCTTGAAGTGATAAAAAACAAGGTGAATCCACATGTCCAAAGTGCAACGGATGCATAACAAGCAACACATAAGGAAGAGAAGAAGAAAGATTTCAAGGCACTGTTTTTTATCCATCAATGTGTGGGTGGTGACAACTTGAGAAAGTTTGTAATTTCGAATCGTCAAAGCAAGCGTGGGAAATCTTGGAGAAGGCATACACAAGGGTTGACAAGAAGAAGGTGGTGAGGTTACAAATTCACAAGCGTCAACTTGAATTGATTCAAATGGAAGAAAAGGAGACAATCAACAATTTCACTATAAAAATCACTCGATTAGTGAATCAAAGTGAAGGCATGTGGAGAAACAGTCACAGAGCATTATGTTGTCGCAAAAATAATGTGTTCTTTAGCACCAAGATTTAAAAATGTTTGGTGAATTCAATCTCTTGTTTAATTAGGGGTAATAATTTGAAACTTTGTTTTGATGTTGTTGGTAATATTAAGTGAGTTTTTTTCTCATAGTTGGAGTTAATATTTTATTATTATTATAAAGACGACAATTATATAAATTAAGCTCTCTAATAAGTTTTAAGAGTTTTTGAGTAATTCAAGTGTTGTAACTGGTTAACACGGGATGTAACCAGTTACAAATGTGAAAATAAGTCAAATAAGCAGTAGAAAAGTGCTTATGGAGTTGGAGTAACCGGTTACACATTCATAGTAACTAGTTACCACTGGTAGTTAATTTCAATTTATTTCAGTTGTAACTAGTTCCATGTTCGAGTTTTTGATTTTTCTGTTATATGACTTATGTAAATTGTGTCTCAATCATTGTGTAATACTTGTATATATGCCTTGGAGGCATCCTCATCAATTGTTAATGAAAATATTCTCACCCTTAACTCTCTCTCTCTCTCTCAATTACCTATCTCCCTCTCCAGAGTCTAATTTTCTCCATTATTCACTAATCTTGTGGTTGCAAGTTCTAACATTTCGCAAAAAAAGTCTGGTTCTGATCCACAAACACCTAGTGTTCAACATGAATTATGTCTCATATAAAAGAATTCATGCAAACCTACCCATCTGTGATGCGAAGAATTACAACAAATAGTGCGAACAAATGAAATTTTGTTTGGCTATCAATATGTTCTTGAAGTGATAAAAAACAAGGTGAATCCACATGTCCAAAGTGCAACGGATGCATAACAAGCAACACATAAGGAAGAGAAGAAGAAAGATTTCAAGGCACTGTTTTTTATCCATCAATGTGTGGGTGGTGACAACTTGAGAAAGTTTGTAATTTCGAATCGTCAAAGCAAGCGTGGGAAATCTTGGAGAAGGCATACACAAGGGTTGACAAGAAGAAGGTGGTGAGGTTACAAATTCACAAGCGTCAACTTGAATTGATTCAAATGGAAGAAAAGGAGACAATCAACAATTTCACTATAAAAATCACTCGATTAGTGAATCAAAGTGAAGGCATGTGGAGAAACAGTCACAGAGCATTATGTTGTCGCAAAAATAATGTGTTCTTTAGCACCAAGATTTAAAAATGTTTGGTGAATTCAATCTCTTGTTTAATTAGGGGTAATAATTTGAAACTTTGTTTTGATGTTGTTGGTAATATTAAGTGAGTTTTTTTCTCATAGTTGGAGTTAATATTTTATTATTATTATAAAGACGACAATTATATAAATTAAGCTCTCTAATAAGTTTTAAGAGTTTTTGAGTAATTCAAGTGTTGTAACTGGTTAACACGGGATGTAACCAGTTACAAATGTGAAAATAAGTCAAATAAGCAGTAGAAAAGTGCTTATGGAGTTGGTGTAACCGGTTACACATTCATAGTAACTAGTTACCACTGGTAGTTAATTTCAATTTATTTCAGTTGTAACTAGTTCCATGTTCGAGTTTTTGATTTTTCTGTTATATGACTTATGTAAATTGTGTCTCAATCATTGTGTAATACTTGTATATATGCCTTGGAGGCATCCTCATCAATTGTTAATGAAAATATTCTCACCCTTAACTCTCTCTCTCTCTCTCTCTCTCAATTACCTATCTCCCTCTCCAGAGTCTAATTTTCTCCATTATTCACTAATCTTGTGGTTGCAAGTTCTAACATTTGGCAAAAAAAGTCTGGTTCTGATCCACAAACACCTAGTGTTCAACATGAATTATGTCTCAAATAAAAGAATTCATGCAAACCTACCCATCTGTGATGCGAAGAATTACAACAAATAGTGCGAACAAATGAAATTTTGTTTGGCTATCAATATGTTCTTGAAGTGATAAAAAACAAGGTGAATCCACATGTCCAAAGTGCAACGGATGCATAACAAGCAACACATAAGGAAGAGAAGAAGAAAGATTTCAAGGCACTGTTTTTTATCCATCAATGTGTGGGTGGTGACAACTTGAGAAAGTTTGTAATTTCGAATCGTCAAAGCAAGCGTGGGAAATCTTGGAGAAGGCATACACAAGGGTTGACAAGAAGAAGGTGGTGAGGTTACAAATTCACAAGCGTCAACTTGAATTGATTCAAATGGAAGAAAAGGAGACAATCAACAATTTCACTATAAAAATCACTCGATTAGTGAATCAAAGTGAAGGCATGTGGAGAAACAGTCACAGAGCATTATGTTGTCGCAAAAATAATGTGTTCTTTAGCACCAAGATTTAAAAATGTTTGGTGAATTCAATCTCTTGTTTAATTAGGGGTAATAATTTGAAACTTTGTTTTGATGTTGTTGGTAATATTAAGTGAGTTTTTTTCTCATAGTTGGAGTTAATATTTTATTATTATTATAAAGACGACAATTATATAAATTAAGCTCTCTAATAAGTTTTAAGAGTTTTTGAGTAATTCAAGTGTTGTAACTGGTTAACACGGGATGTAACCAGTTACAAATGTGAAAATAAGTCAAATAAGCAGTAGAAAAGTGCTTATGGAGTTGGTGTAACCGGTTACACATTCATAGTAACTAGTTACCACTGGTAGTTAATTTCAATTTATTTCAGTTGTAACTAGTTCCATGTTCGAGTTTTTGATTTTTCTGTTATATGACTTATGTAAATTGTGTCTCAATCATTGTGTAATACTTGTATATATGCCTTGGAGGCATCCTCATCAATTGTTAATGAAAATATTCTCACCCTTAACTCTCTCTCTCTCTCTCTCTCTCAATTACCTATCTCCCTCTCCAGAGTCTAATTTTCTCCATTATTCACTAATCTTGTGGTTGCAAGTTCTAACATTTGGCAAAAAAAGTCTGGTTCTGATCCACAAACACCTAGTGTTCAACATGAATTATGTCTCAAATAAAAGAATTCATGCAAACCTACCCATCTGTGATGCGAAGAATTACAACAAATAGTGCGAACAAATGAAATTTTGTTTGGCTATCAATATGTTCTTGAAGTGATAAAAAACAAGGTGAATCCACATGTCCAAAGTGCAACGGATGCATAACAAGCAACACATAAGGAAGAGAAGAAGAAAGATTTCAAGGCACTGTTTTTTATCCATCAATGTGTGGGTGGTGACAACTTGAGAAAGTTGGTAATTTCGAATCGTCAAAGCAAGCGTGGGAAATCTTGGAGAAGGCATACACAAGGGTTGACAAGAAGAAGGTGGTGAGGTTACAAATTCACAAGCGTCAACTTGAATTGATTCAAATGGAAGAAAAGGAGACAATCAACAATTTCACTATAAAAATCACTCGATTAGTGAATCAAAGTGAAGGCATGTGGAGAAACAGTCACAGAGCATTATGCTGTCGCAAAAATAATGTGTTCTTTAGCACCAAGATTTAAAAATGTTTGGTGAATTCAATCTCTTGTTTAATTAGGGGTAATAATTTGAAACTTTGTTTTGATGTTGTTGGTAATATTAAGTGAGTTTTTTTCTCATAGTTGGAGTTAATATTTTATTATTATTATAAAGACGACAATTATATAAATTAAGCTCTCTAATAAGTTTTAAGAGTTTTTGAGTAATTCAAGTGTTGTAACTGGTTAACACGGGATGTAACCAGTTACAAATGTGAAAATAAGTCAAATAAGCAGTAGAAAAGTGCTTATGGAGTTGGTGTAACCGGTTACACATTCATAGTAACTAGTTACCACTGGTAGTTAATTTCAATTTATTTCAGTTGTAACTAGTTCCATGTTCGAGTTTTTGATTTTTCTGTTATATGACTTATGTAAATTGTGTCTCAATCATTGTGTAATACTTGTATATATGCCTTGGAGGCATCCTCATCAATTGTTAATGAAAATATTCTCACCCTTAACTCTCTATCTCTCTCTCTCTCTCTCTCTCTCTCTCTCTCTCTCTCTCAATTACCTATCTCCCTCTCCAGAGTCTAATTTTCTCCATTATTCACTAATCTTGTGGTTGCAAGTTCTAACATTTGGCAAAAAAAGTCTGGTTCTGATCCACAAACACCTAGTGTTCAACATGAATTATGTCTCAAATAAAAGAATTCATGCAAACCTACCCATCTGTGATGCGAAGAATTACAACAAATAGTGCAAACAAATGAAATTTTGTTTGGCTATCAATATGTTCTTGAAGTGATAAAAAACAAGGTGAATCCACATGTCCAAAGTGCAACGGATGCATAACAAGCAACACATAAGGAAGAGAAGAAGAAAGATTTCAAGGCACTGTTTTTTATCCATCAATGTGTGGGTGGTGACAACTTGAGAAAGTTGGTAATTTCGAATCGTCAAAGCAAGCGTGGGAAATCTTGGAGAAGGCATACACAAGGGTTGACAAGAAGAAGGTGGTGAGGTTACAAATTCACAAGCGTCAACTTGAATTGATTCAAATGGAAGAAAAGGAGACAATCAACAATTTCACTATAAAAATCACTCGATTAGTGAATCAAAGTGAAGGCATGTGGAGAAACAGTCACAGAGCATTATGTTGTCGCAAAAATAATGTGTTCTTTAGCACCAAGATTTAAAAATGTTTGGTGAATTCAATCTCTTGTTTAATTAGGGGTAATAATTTGAAACTTTGTTTTGATGTTGTTGGTAATATTAAGTGAGTTTTTTTCTCATAGTTGGAGTTAATATTTTATTATTATTATAAAGACGACAATTATATAAATTAAGCTCTCTAATAAGTTTTAAGAGTTTTTGAGTAATTCAAGTGTTGTAACTGGTTAACACGGGATGTAACCAGTTACAAATGTGAAAATAAGTCAAATAAGCAGTAGAAAAGTGCTTATGGAGTTGGTGTAACCGGTTACACATTCATAGTAACTAGTTACCACTGGTAGTTAATTTCAATTTATTTCAGTTGTAACTAGTTCCATGTTCGAGTTTTTGATTTTTCTGTTATATGACTTATGTAAATTGTGTCTCAATCATTGTGTAATACTTGTATATATGCCTTGGAGGCATCCTCATCAATTGTTAATGAAAATATTCTCACCCTTAACTCTCTCTCTCTCTCTCTCTCTCTCTCAATTACCTATCTCCCTCTCCAGAGTCTAATTTTCTCCATTATTCACTAATCTTGTGGTTGCAAGTTCTAACATTTGGCAAAAAAAGTCTGGTTCTGATCCACAAACACCTAGTGTTCAACATGAATTATGTCTCAAATAAAAGAATTCATGCAAACCTACCCATCTGTGATGCGAAGAATTACAACAAATAGTGCGAACAAATGAAATTTTGTTTGGCTATCAATATGTTCTTGAAGTGATAAAAAACAAGGTGAATCCACATGTCCAAAGTGCAACGGATGCATAACAAGCAACACATAAGGAAGAGAAGAAGAAAGATTTCAAGGCACTGTTTTTTATCCATCAATGTGTGGGTGGTGACAACTTGAGAAAGTTGGTAATTTCGAATCGTCAAAGCAAGCGTGGGAAATCTTGGAGAAGGCATACACAAGGGTTGACAAGAAGAAGGTGGTGAGGTTACAAATTCACAAGCGTCAACTTGAATTGATTCAAATGGAAGAAAAGGAGACAATCAACAATTTCACTATAAAAATCACTCGATTAGTGAATCAAAGTGAAGGCATGTGGAGAAACAGTCACAGAGCATTATGCTGTCGCAAAAATAATGTGTTCTTTAGCACCAAGATTTAAAAATGTTTGGTGAATTCAATCTCTTGTTTAATTAGGGGTAATAATTTGAAACTTTGTTTTGATGTTGTTGGTAATATTAAGTGAGTTTTTTTCTCATAGTTGGAGTTAATATTTTATTATTATTATAAAGACGACAATTATATAAATTAAGCTCTCTAATAAGTTTTAAGAGTTTTTGAGTAATTCAAGTGTTGTAACTGGTTAACACGGGATGTAACCAGTTACAAATGTGAAAATAAGTCAAATAAGCAGTAGAAAAGTGCTTATGGAGTTGGTGTAACCGGTTACACATTCATAGTAACTAGTTACCACTGGTAGTTAATTTCAATTTATTTCAGTTGTAACTAGTTCCATGTTCGAGTTTTTGATTTTTCTGTTATATGACTTATGTAAATTGTGTCTCAATCATTGTGTAATACTTGTATATATGCCTTGGAGGCATCCTCATCAATTGTTAATGAAAATATTCTCACCCTTAACTCTCTCTCTCTCTCTCTCTCAATTACCTATCTCCCTCTCCAGAGTCTAATTTTCTCCATTATTCACTAATCTTGTGGTTGCAAGTTCTAACATTTGGCAAAAAAAGTCTGGTTCTGATCCACAAACACCTAGTGTTCAACATGAATTATGTCTCAAATAAAAGAATTCATGCAAACCTACCCATCTGTGATGCGAAGAATTACAACAAATAGTGCGAACAAATGAAATTTTGTTTGGCTATCAATATGTTTTTGAAGTGATAAAAAACAAGGTGAATCCACATGTCCAAAGTGCAACGGATGCATAACAAGCAACACATAAGGAAGAGAAGAAGAAAGATTTCAAGGCACTGTTTTTTATCCATCAATGTGTGGGTGGTGACAACTTGAGAAAGTTGGTAATTTCAAATCGTCAAAGCAAGCGTGGGAAATCTTGGAGAAGGCATACACAAGGGTTGACAAGAAGAAGGTGGTGAGGTTACAAATTCACAAGCGTCAACTTGAATTGATTCAAATGGAAGAAAAGGAGACAATCAACAATTTCACTATAAAAAATACTCGATTAGTGAATCAAAGTGAAGGCATGTGGAGAAACAGTCACAGAGCATTATGCTGTCGCAAAAATAATGTGTTCTTTAACACCAAGATTTAAAAATGTTTGGTGAATTCAATCTCTTGTTTAATTAGGGGTAATAATTTGAAACTTTGTTTTGATGTTGTTGGTAATATTAAGTGAGTTTTTTTCTCATAGTTGGAGTTAATATTTTATTATTATTATAAAGACGACAATTATATAAATTAAGCTCTCTAATAAGTTTTAAGAGTTTTTGAGTAATTCAAGTGTTGTAACTGGTTAACACGGGATGTAACCAGTTACAAATGTGAAAATAAGTCAAATAAGCAGTAGAAAAGTGCTTATGGAGTTGGTGTAACCGGTTACACATTCATAGTAACTAGTTACCACTGGTAGTTAATTTCAATTTATTTCAGTTGTAACTAGTTCCATGTTCGAGTTTTTGATTTTTCTGTTATATGACTTATGTAAATTGTGTCTCAATCATTGTGTAATACTTGTATATATGCCTTGGAGGCATCCTCATCAATTGTTAATGAAAATATTCTCACCCTTAACTCTCTATCTCTCTCTCTCTCTCTCTCTCTCTCTCTCAATTACCTATCTCCCTCTCCAGAGTCTAATTTTCTCCATTATTCACTAATCTTGTGGTTGCAAGTTCTAACATTTGGCAAAAAAAGTCTGGTTCTGATCCACAAACACCTAGTGTTCAACATGAATTATGTCTCAAATAAAAGAATTCATGCAAACCTACCCATCCGTGATGCGAAGAATTACAACAAATAGTGCAAACAAATGAAATTTTGTTTGGTTATCAATATGTTCTTGAAGTGATAAAAAACAAGGTGAATCCACATGTCCAAAGTGCAACGGATGCATAACAAGCAACACATAAGGAAGAGAAGAAGAAAGATTCCAAGGCACTGTTTTTTATCCATCAATGTGTGGGTGGTGACAACTTGAGAAAGTTGGTAATTTCGAATCATCAAAGCAAGCGTGGGATATCTTGGAGAAGGCATACACAAGGGTTGACAAGAAGAAGGTGGTGAGGTTACAAATTCACAAGCGTCAACTTGAATTGATTCAAATGGAAGAAAAGGAGACAATCAACAATTTCACTATAAAAATTACTCGATTAGTGAATCAAAGTGAAGGCATGTGGAGAAACAGTCACAGAGCATTATGCTGTCGCAAAAATAATGTGTTCTTTAACACCAAGATTTAAAAATGTTTGGTGAATTCAATCTCTTGTTTAATTAGGGGTAATAATTTGAAACTTTGTTTTGATGTTGTTGGTAATATTAAGTGAGTTTTTTTCTCATAGTTGGAGTTAATATTTTATTATTATTATAAAGACGACAATTATATAAATTAAGCTCTCTAATAAGTTTTAAGAGTTTTTGAGTAATTCAAGTGTTGTAACTGGTTAACACGGGATGTAACCAGTTACAAATGTGAAAATAAGTCAAATAAGCAGTAGAAAAGTGCTTATGGAGTTGGTGTAACCGGTTACACATTCATAGTAACTAGTTACCACTGGTAGTTAATTTCAATTTATTTCAGTTGTAACTAGTTCCATGTTCGAGTTTTTGATTTTTCTGTTATATGACTTATGTAAATTGTGTCTCAATCATTGTGTAATACTTGTATATATGCCTTGGAGGCATCCTCATCAATTGTTAATGAAAATATTCTCACCCTTAACTCTCTCTCTCTCTCTCTCTCAATTACCTATCTCCCTCTCCAGAGTCTAATTTTCTCCATTATTCACTAATCTTGTGGTTGCAAGTTCTAACATTTGGCAAAAAAAGTCTGGTTCTGATCCACAAACACCTAGTGTTCAACATGAATTATGTCTCAAATAAAAGAATTCATGCAAACCTACCCATCTGTGATGCGAAGAATTACAACAAATAGTGCGAACAAATGAAATTTTGTTTGGCTATCAATATGTTCTTGAAGTGATAAAAAACAAGGTGAATCCACATGTCCAAAGTGCAACGGATGCATAACAAGCAACACATAAGGAAGAGAAGAAGAAAGATTTCAAGGCACTGTTTTTTATCCATCAATGTGTGGGTGGTGACAACTTGAGAAAGTTGGTAATTTCAAATCGTCAAAGCAAGCGTGGGAAATCTTGGAGAAGGCATACACAAGGGTTGACAAGAAGAAGGTGGTGAGGTTACAAATTCACAAGCGTCAACTTGAATTGATTCAAATGGAAGAAAAGGAGACAATCAACAATTTCACTATAAAAATCACTCGATTAGTGAATCAAAGTGAAGGCATGTGGAGAAACAGTCACAGAGCATTATGCTGTCGCAAAAATAATGTGTTCTTTAGCACCAAGATTTAAAAATGTTTGGTGAATTCAATCTCTTGTTTAATTAGGGGTAATAATTTGAAACTTTGTTTTGATGTTGTTGGTAATATTAAGTGAGTTTTTTTCTCATAGTTGGAGTTAATATTTTATTATTATTATAAAGACGACAATTATATAAATTAAGCTCTCTAATAAGTTTTAAGAGTTTTTGAGTAATTCAAGTGTTGTAACTGGTTAACACGGGATGTAACCAGTTACAAATGTGAAAATAAGTCAAATAAGCAGTAGAAAAGTGCTTATGGAGTTGGTGTAACCGGTTACACATTCATAGTAACTAGTTACCACTGGTAGTTAATTTCAATTTATTTCAGTTGTAACTAGTTCCATGTTCGAGTTTTTGATTTTTCTGTTATATGACTTATGTAAATTGTGTCTCAATCATTGTGTAATACTTGTATATATGCCTTGGAGGCATCCTCATCAATTGTTAATGAAAATATTCTCACCCTTAACACTCTCTCTCTCTCTCTCTCTCTCTCTCTCTCTCAATTACCTATCTCCCTCTCCAGAGTCTAATTTTCTCCATTATTCACTAATCTTGTGGTTGCAAGTTCTAACATTTGGCAAAAAAAGTCTGGTTCTGATCCACAAACACCTAGTGTTCAACATGAATTATGTCTCAAATAAAAGAATTCATGCAAACCTACCCATCTGTGATGCGAAGAATTACAACAAATAGTGCAAACAAATGAAATTTTGTTTGGCTATCAATATGTTCTTGAAGTGATAAAAAACAAGGTGAATCCACATGTCCAAAGTGCAACGGATGCATAACAAGCAACACATAAGGAAGAGAAGAAGAAAGATTTCAAGGCACTGTTTTTTATCCATCAATGTGTGGGTGGTGACAACTTGAGAAAGTTGGTAATTTCAAATCGTCAAAGCAAGCGTGGGAAATCTCGGAGAAGGCATACACAAGGGTTGACAAGAAGAAGGTGGTGAGGTTACAAATTCACAAGCGTCAACTTGAATTGATTCAAATGGAAGAAAAGGAGACAATCAACAATTTCACTATAAAAATCACTCGATTAGTGAATCAAAGTGAAGGCATGTGGAGAAACAGTCACAGAGCATTATGCTGTCGCAAAAATAATGTGTTCTTTAGCACCAAGATTTAAAAATGTTTGGTGAATTCAATCTCTTGTTTAATTAGGGGTAATAATTTGAAACTTTGTTTTGATGTTGTTGGTAATATTAAGTGAGTTTTTTTCTCATAGTTGGAGTTAATATTTTATTATTATTATAAAGACGACAATTATATAAATTAAGCTCTCTAATAAGTTTTAAGAGTTTTTGAGTAATTCAAGTGTTGTAACTGGTTAACACGGGATGTAACCAGTTACAAATGTGAAAATAAGTCAAATAAGCAGTAGAAAAGTGCTTATGGAGTTGGTGTAACCGGTTACACATTCATAGTAACTAGTTACCACTGGTAGTTAATTTCAATTTATTTCAGTTGTAACTAGTTCCATGTTCGAGTTTTTGATTTTTCTGTTATATGACTTATGTAAATTGTGTCTCAATCATTGTGTAATACTTGTATATATGCCTTGGAGGCATCCTCATCAATTGTTAATGAAAATATTCTCACCCTTAACTCTCTCTCTCTCTCTCTCTCTCTCTCTCAATTACCTATCTCCCTCTCCAGAGTCTAATTTTCTCCATTATTCACTAATCTTGTGGTTGCAAGTTCTAACATTTGGCAAAAAAAGTCTGGTTCTGATCCACAAACACCTAGTGTTCAACATGAATTATGTCTCAAATAAAAGAATTCATGCAAACCTACCCATCTGTGATGCGAAGAATTACAACAAATAGTGCAAACAAATGAAATTTTGTTTGGCTATCAATATGTTCTTGAAGTGATTAAAAACAAGGTGAATCCACATGTCCAAAGTGCAACGGATGCATAACAAGCAACACATAAGGAAGAGAAGAAGAAAGATTTCAAGGCACTGTTTTTTATCCATCAATGTGTGGGTGGTGACAACTTGAGAAAGTTGGTAATTTCAAATCGTCAAAGCAAGCGTGGGAAATCTCGGAGAAGGCATACACAAGGGTTGACAAGAAGAAGGTGGTGAGGTTACAAATTCACAAGCGTCAACTTGAATTGATTCAAATGGAAGAAAAGGAGACAATCAACAATTTCACTATAAAAATCACTCGATTAGTGAATCAAAGTGAAGGCATGTGGAGAAACAGTCACAGAGCATTATGCTGTCGCAAAAATAATGTGTTCTTTAGCACCAAGATTTAAAAATGTTTGGTGAATTCAATCTCTTGTTTAATTAGGGGTAATAATTTGAAACTTTGTTTTGATGTTGTTGGTAATATTAAGTGAGTTTTTTTCTCATAGTTGGAGTTAATATTTTATTATTATTATAAAGACGACAATTATATAAATTAAGCTCTCTAATAAGTTTTAAGAGTTTTTGAGTAATTCAAGTGTTGTAACTGGTTAACACGGGATGTAACCAGTTACAAATGTGAAAATAAGTCAAATAAGCAGTAGAAAAGTGCTTATGGAGTTGGTGTAACCGGTTACACATTCATAGTAACTAGTTACCACTGGTAGTTAATTTCAATTTATTTCAGTTGTAACTAGTTCCATGTTCGAGTTTTTGATTTTTCTGTTATATGACTTATGTAAATTGTGTCTCAATCATTGTGTAATACTTGTATATATGCCTTGGAGGCATCCTCATCAATTGTTAATGAAAATATTCTCACCCTTAACTCTCTCTCTCTCTCTCTCTCTCTCTCAATTACCTATCTCCCTCTCCAGAGTCTAATTTTCTCCATTATTCACTAATCTTGTGGTTGCAAGTTCTAACATTTGGCAAAAAAAGTCTGGTTCTGATCCACAAACACCTAGTGTTCAACATGAATTATGTCTCAAATAAAAGAATTCATGCAAACCTACCCATCTGTGATGCGAAGAATTACAACAAATAGTGCAAACAAATGAAATTTTGTTTGGCTATCAATATGTTCTTGAAGTGATAAAAAACAAGGTGAATCCACATGTCCAAAGTGCAACGGATGCATAACAAGCAACACATAAGGAAGAGAAGAAGAAAGATTTCAAGGCACTGTTTTTTATCCATCAATGTGTGGGTGGTGACAACTTGAGAAAGTTGGTAATTTTGAATCGTCAAAGCAAGCGTGGGAAATCTTGGAGAAGGCATACACAAGGGTTGACAAGAAGAAGGTGGTGAGGTTACAAATTCACAAGCGTCAACTTGAATTGATTCAAATGGAAGAAAAGGAGACAATCAACAATTTCACTATAAAAATCACTCGATTAGTGAATCAAAGTGAAGGCATGTGGAGAAACAGTCACAGAACATTATGCTGTCGCAAAAATAATGTGTTCTTTAGCACCAAGATTTAAAAATGTTTGGTGAATCCAATCTCTTGTTTAATTAGGGGTAATAATTTGAAACTTTGTTTTGATGTTGTTGGTAATATTAAGTGAGTTTTTTTCTCATAGTTGGAGTTAATATTTTATTATTATTATTATAAAGGCGGCAATTATATAAATAAAGCTCTCTAATAAGTTTTAAGAGTTTTTGAGTAATTCAAGTGTTGTAACTGGTTAACACGGGATGTAACTAGTTACAAATGTGAAAATAAGTCAAATAAGCAGTAGAAAAGTGCTTATGGAGTTGGTGTAACCGGTTACACATTCATAGTAACTAGTTACCACTGGTAGTTAATTTCAATTTATTTCAGTTGTAACTAGTTCCATGTTCGAGTTTTTGATTTTTCTGTTATATGACTTATGTAAATTGTGTCTCAATCATTGTATAATACTTGTATATATGCCTTTGAGGCATCCTCATCAATTGTTAATGAAAATATTCTCACCCTTAACTCTCTCTCTCTCTCTCTCTCTCTCTCACTCACTCAATTACCTATCTCCCTCTCCAGAGTCTAATTTTCTCCATTATTCACTAATCTTGTGGTTGCAAGTTCTAACATTTGGCAAAAAAAAGTCTGGTTCTGATCCACAAACACCTAGTGTTCAACATGAATTATGTCTCAAATAAAAGAATTCATGCAAACCTACCCATCTGTGATGCGAAGAATTACAACAAATAGTGCAAACAAATGAAATTTTGTTTGGCTATCAATATGTTCTTGAAGTGATAAAAAACAAGGTGAATCCACATGTCCAAAGTGCAACGGATGCATAACAAGCAACACATAAGGAAGAGAAGAAGAAAGATTTCAAGGCACTGTTTTTTATCCATCAATGTGTGGGTGGTGACAACTTGAGAAAGTTGGTAATTTTGAATCGTCAAAGCAAGCTTGGGAAATCTTGGAGAAGGCATACAGAAGGGTTGACAAGAAGAAGGTGGTGAGGTTACAAATTCACAAGCGTCAACTTGAATTGATTCAAATGGAAGAAAAGGAGACAATCAACAATTTCACTATAAAAATCACTCGATTAGTGAATCAAAGTGAAGGCATGTGGAGAAACAGTCACAGAGCATTATGCTGTCGCAAAAATAATGTGTTCTTTAACACCAAGATTTAACAATGTGATTGTAGCGATTGACGAATCGAAGGATCTTGCGACGATGAGCAAAGAGGACCTGTAAAGCGCTCTTAAGCCTCATGAGCAAAGGATGGAGGAGATAAATAATGATAAGTCAAAGGCAAAGATCACTTTGAAAGCTCGCTTCAACAAGAAGGACATGAGATCGAATGTAAAATGACCCATGAATAGTAAAGGGAATTTTCATAATTTTAGTGGAAGAGAGTTCCAAAATTCCAAGAATTCGACTTGTCAAAAGGGTGAGAGCAGTTGCAAAAAAAAGTGGTGGTTAAGGAAACTTTAGAGGTGAAAATGAGAGGTTTGGCAAAAGCAAGGAGAAGTGCTTTAAGTGTCAAAAGTTCGGTCATTTTGCAAGAGAGTGCAATACGAACAAAAAGGTGTGAAGTCATGGCTTCTTGATGATTTTGATGATTACAACATCTCTCAACAATTCTCATGTGAAAAGATCAAAAAGCTGTCAAAGACTTGAAGTGAATTGAAATGGAGTAAAGATTCAAGTGAAGTATATCATTTCAAAGGATCAAGTATCATCATTGGTATATCTAAAACTTTCACTAATATGATATACAAGTGTTCAAATATTTATTCCATGATATCTTGGTTCATATAGAAAATTAGAATGTATTGCATTTCATTTTTCACATTCTGCCAAATTCTATTTTTCAAAACTGGGTTTCAGTAACCGGTTACCCACCGAGCAGTAACCGGTTACCACTGTTGTTTTTCAAATATTTTTTGGACGTTGGAAGCAAGTAACCGGTTACCCACCGAGCAGTAATCGGTTACCACTGACGAATTTTGGCAGATTGGTGCATTTCTTCATTCAAATGTTTTCTTTGCATTCCTTTGAATCAATGCATCCTTTCATTCATCATACTCTTTCAAAAAGGTGTTTGTAGCAATATATAAACATCATTACTCATTTTTTATGACCACCTCATTTCTTGCAAACACTTTCAATTAATCATTCTTATAAAAACTCAGATTTTTATCAAGTGTCCAAAAACTTTCTTAAAAAAGTATTCTTTGCATTAAACCTTCATATACCTTGCTAAGAATACATATCATTTGGTTTGAACACTTGTATACTACATTGAGTGATTGATATCCAAAGGGGAAGATTAATCCAAGTGATTAATATATTCAAGATTCATCATCAACTTTTTAATTAAGTTCAGATTTTTGTATCATACCTTGTTGTCCAGGATTGTTGGAAACAAGTGAAGTGTTGAAGAGGATTGTTCTTCATACACTTGATTACCTATTGGTTAGATAGTAAGCATCACCATTGGTGTGAGTAGGCTGTACAATAATTCTAACTATAGTGAAATCTCTTTCGAGTCGAAAGGGGAGTGGAGTACCTTCGGAGTGTGAAGGGAACCACTATAATTTCCGGTGTCCTTTTACTTTCCGCAATTTATTTTTTCAGCACTTAAACGAAAAATAACCAAGAACCGGAAACAAGATTGAAGAAATTTTTTACCACCTAATTCACCCCCCCCCCCCCCCTCTTAGGCGCATTTACAACTTAGATTTGGCATCAGAGCAAGTTATAGGTAACTTGATCCTAAAGATTCAGATGGCTTCCGCAAATAATGATCGTGTATTTAAAGATGGTGGTAGTAGTAACAAGCCTCCTTTGTTTTCCAGTCAATATTTCGAAGCCTCATTTAGAAGCACAAGGAAGTGACATATGGGAGGCGGTTCAAAATGGTCCTTTTATTCCTACAACGATTGTCAACAGTGCTAGTTCAACAAAGCCACAAGGATCATGGGATGATGATGATAAGAAAAGGGTTCTCTATGATAAAAAGGCGATTAATATTTTACAAAGTGCACTTGGAATGGATGAATTCTTCCGCGTCTCAACATGTACAACGGCAAAGGAAATATGGGATACTCTTGTAGAAACTCACGAAGGAACGGCCGAAGTCAAGAGATCTAGATTGAACACGTTAAATCAAGAGTACGAGTTATTCCGAATGCAACCGGGAGAATCAATCCTCAACTTGCAAAAAAGATTCGTGCATTTGACAAATCACTTGAAAGCACTTGGTAAGACACTAACTAATGGTGAACTTAATCTTAAAGTGCTTAGGTCTTTAACAAGAGAATGGCAACCCAAAGTGACGGCGATTTCCGAAAAGAAAAGTTTATCAACAACGACATCCGCTACTTTATTCGGAAAGCTTCAAGAATATGAGATGGAACTTGGACTATTGGATAAATATGAGGTCCAAGAGAAGAAATCCAAGAGCATTGCCTTAAATGTTGATTCCAAAGTTGTGAAGAAAGAAGACAATACCGAAGAGGACGAAAACTTTATGCTTCTTGTAAAAAGACTAGGAAAATATTTTGGTGCAAAAAATAATATTGGAAACTCTAGTTACACAAGAAGAAAGAAGTTCTCAAAGAACAAAGAAAGAGAAGCATCAACATCCAATGAAGACATTACATGCTATGAATGTGGAAAACAAGGCCACATCAAACCGGAATGTCCCAAACTCGCAAAGAATCGTGACAACAAAGGAAAGAAGGATTACAATAAGAAGGCCTAAATTGCTTGGGATGACAATGAAATAAGTTCTTCATCGGATTCCGATAGTGATCAAAGCGTAAATCTAGCATTGATGGCATCACATCACTCCGACGATGAAGGCGATGAGGTTAGTAGTAACTTTTCAATTTTTGATAATAATGCTCAAGGAGCAATTGATAAACTTTTAAGTGAATGCAAAATTCTATACAAAACCATTTCATCTCAAAAGAATCAAATATCAACTTTGGAAGAAAATATTGAGAAAATGAAAAATAATCTCAAAGATGAAAAGGAAGAATTAATCAAGAATTTTGCATGCACTAAATGTGAGTCACTTGCTTTTCAAATAGTTCAATTGAAGAGAGTTATTGAAAGATATGAAAAAGGTCAAATCGGATTGGAACATGTTCTTAGTAGTCAAAGATACTCAAATGATAAAAGTGGTTTAGGTTATTCAAATTTTGCTAAACAAACTTCTAACAAGACCATTTTTGTAAAAGCTAAAGAACAAATTCCTTTAGATAAAAGTAACAAGCCTAAAGTGGTTCATCAATATAATAATAGGAAAAGGAACAAATCTTATTATAAAAAGAAATATTATTCCCCTAGATATAAAAGCAACTTTGAGCCTACATGTTTCTATTATGGTATTAAAGGTCATACTCCTAATGCATGTTATGTTAGAAACTTTAGTGTTGCTCAAAGCCATTATGTATGGGTTAAGAAAGGAACTAACTTTGAAGAACCCAAAGCAATTTGGGTACCTAATAAAACTTAACCCTTTTTTGTAGGTATGCTTGAAGACCTCCTCAAATCAATGGTATCTTGATAGTGGGTGTTCAAGGCACATGACGGGTGACTTAAACAAATTTTCACATCTAACGCTTAAGGCCAAAGGATATGTTACTTATGGTGACAACAACAAAGGAAGAATCCTTGGCGTAGGCATCATTGGTTCACCGCCTTCAACAACTATAGAAGATGTCCTATTTGTAGAAGGTCTAAAGCATAGTCTCCTTAGCATTAGCCAATTGTGTGACCGAGGTTTCAAAGTCAACTTCACTAAAGATGAATGTTTGATTGAAAATGAAGTTACTCATGAAGTTATGCTAAAAGGTAAAAGAGTTAATAATATATTTCAAATCTCTTTAGATAACTTGTCTTTGAATGTTAGGTGTCTCTTGGCAAACAACAATGAATCATGGTTATGGCACAAGAGGTTTGCTCATATTCATATGGAGCACTTGAATAAATTGATCAAGCATGACTTAGTCATTGGATTGCCGAAGATCAAATTCATCAAAGATGGGTTGTGTGGTGCTTGTCAAAAAGGAAAGCAAACTAAGTCAACTTTCATTTCCAAGAATGTGGTGTCCACAACTAGGCCACTACAAATTGTTGCACATGGATCTCTTTGGTCCATCGAGAACAAAAAGCTTCGGAGGTAACGTTTATGCATTAGTTATTGTTGACGATTTCTCTAGATATACTTGGACATTGTTTTTAGTGCAGAAAAGTGATGCCTTCAAAGCATTCAAGAAGTATGCCAAGCAAATTTAAAATGGGAAGTCTCTTTCAATTATCTCCATTAGAAGCGATCATGGTGGAGAATTCCAAAATGCCTCATTCGAAGAATTTTGTGAAGAACATGGAATCTCACACAACTTCTCCGCACCAAGAACTCCACAACAAAATGGTGTCGTAGAAAGGAAGAATAGGTCATTAATAGAACTTGCAAGGACAATGCTAAGTGATTCAAATCTTCCTAAGTATTTTTGGGCGGATGCGGTGAGCACGGCATGTTTTGTAAGTAACCGTGTTAATATTCGGCCTTTTCTCAAGAAAACCCCTTATGAACTTTTCAAAGGGAGAAAACCAAATATTTCTTTCTTTCATATTTTCGGGTGTAAGTGTTTTGCCCTCAACAACGACAAAGACAACCTTGGTTATCATTTTTGTGAATGAATGCTTACTATGTTTGTGAATGTATGACTTTTTTTTATCAAGTCTTTTCCCAACCTTTTTGCTAGTGACAAAGGGGGAGAAAAATTGCTTGTTGTTCTTGTTTCTCTAACATTTTGTAGGAAAGATACACATTTCCAAAGCTTTGCTCATATTCCAAAAGAAAGGGGGAGCACTTGCATAGGGGGAGATATCCTTGGATTTGAGAAACAAGTTTAGAATCAACTTTCAAGTAGTGAGTTGTCATCATCAAAAAGGGGGAGATTGTGAAGTCATGGCTTCTTGATGATTTTGATGATTACAACATCTCTCAACAATTCTCATGTGAAAAGATCAAAAAGCTGTCAAAGACTTGAAGTGAATTGAAGTGGAGTAAAGATTCAAGTGAAGTATATCATTTCAAAGGATCAAGTATCACCATTGGTATATCTAAAACTTTCACTAATATGATATACAAGTGTTCAAATATTTATTCCATGATATCTTAGTTCATATAGAAAATTAGGATGTACTGCATTTCATTTTTCACATTCTGCCAAATTCTATTTTTCAAAACTGGGTTTCAGTAACTGGTTACCCACCGAGCAGTAACCGGTTACCACTGTTGTTTTTCAAATATTTTTTGGACGTTGGAAGCAAGTAACCGGTTACCCACCGAGCAGTAACCGGTTACCACTGACGAATTTTGGCAGATTGGTGCATTTCTTCATTCAAATGTTTTCTTTGCATTGCTTTGAATCATGGCATCCTTTCATTCATCATACTCTTTCAAAAAGGTGTTTGTAGCAATATATAAACATCATTACTCATTTTTTATGACCACCTCCTTTCTTGCAAACACTTTCAATTAATCATTCTTATAAAAACTCAGATTTTTATCAAGTGTCCAAAAACTTTCTTAAAAAAGTATTCTTTGCATTAAACCTTCATATACCTTGCTAAGAATACATATCATTTGGTTTGAACACTTGTATACTACATTGAGTGATTGATATCCAAAGGGGAAGATTAATCCAAGTGATTAATATATTCAAGATTCATCATCAACTTTTTAATTAAGTTCAGATTTTTGTATCATACCTTGTTGTCCAGGATTGTTGGAAACAAGTGAAGTGTTGAAGAAGATTGTTCTTCATACACTTGATTACCTATAGGTTAGATAGTAAGCATCACCATTGGTGTGAGTAGGCTGTACAATAATTCTAACTATAGTGAAATCTCTTTCGAGTCGAAAGAGGAGTGGAGTACCTTTGGAGTGTGAAGGGAACCACTATAATTTTCGGTGTCCTTTTACTTTCCGCAATTTATTTTTTCAGCACTTAAACGAAAAATAACCAAGAACCGGAAACAAGATTGAAGAAATGTTTTACCACCTAATTCCCCCCCCCCCCCCCCCTCTTAGGCGCATTTATAACTTACAAAAGGAACCTCAAGGAGATGAAGTCAAGGTTTCAAGACAAGAGTTTGATGAGGAGAATAAACTTTTGGTCATGATCACGGAAGGTGAATGCAGTAGCAGCAGGTTGCGAGAAAACAACAACAATAATTATGGGAATGCTAAAAAACCAGGTTGTAATCGGTTACGAGAAAGTTGTAACTGGTTACATGTAGAAGAAAATGTCATGGTGACCGCGAGAGAAGGAGTCCATTGTAGCTAAGAATGGTATTTGGACTCAGTATGTTCTACTCATATGACGGGGAGGAAGGATTGGTTTGTTAAAATCAACGGTGCCAAAGTGAAGTTCGTAGATGACACCACTCTAGCGACTGATGGGATCGGAGATGTTTTGATCATGAGAAGGGATGGTGGACATTCATTGATCAAATATATATTGTGTATTCCAGGAATCAAATGTAACCTTATAAGTATTGGCCAATTTCTTGAGAAGGGTTACAAGATTCACATGGAAAACAAAAGGTTGTGTGTTATGGATGCAAACAAGGTTTTGGTCCTTAAAACTCCTATGGCTATCAATAGAACCTTCATGGTTTAGATGAAGGTTATTGTAATACCCCAAAATTTGCCCTTCATTTTTCCTGGAAGCATACGCTTTACACCTCATGCATGCATTCATTTTTAGCTTATTTAGCATTTGCATTTCATCATGGCAATCGGAATCGGATCCAAGAAGCTTGAACATCATCCAGGACACTTTGTGGGCTCTATTCAGATGATCAGTCAACACAAGGGAAAGACTTGAGTTACTTCCAACAGGGGTCTATTCGTCAGTCAAAACGTTAATCTTGAAGGAGCAAAGGTTTGTTCATGAGCTGTCATGCTCGCTAGGCGAAGCCCACATGTTTTTGAAGAAAAAAAAACGAAAAACGAACGAAAAACGAAAAAAAAAACAATAAATAAATAAATAAATAAATAAAAAATCTTGGACTTGGACCTCTCTCATTTGAGCCCACAGGTCCACAAAAATCAGGTTATAAATTCAGAGTTTCAGTGAAACAAAATTTCATTCTATTCCTATTACCCTGTCTAGGAAAAAGATAGTGAGAGAAGAACCCTGGGAAAAAGATAGTGAGAGAAGAGCTAACAGAGTTCAGAGCAACCTCCAGGCAACTTTGAAAGGTTCATTCTGACTCACACACTTTCAACTCAAGCGAACCCTAACATTGGTTTGCAAATCCAGTCGTGCCATTTGATTTTAATCGATCTCTCCAATCAGGTTTGCCTTATTCCCATAATTTTATGCTCTTAATTTGAAACATCTGAATGTATGAGGTATTATGGGTGAATTTGATACCCTTTTGATGCATGTGTTTGACCAGAGGTTTAGGCTTCCTACCCTTGGTTGCTTTTTGTGAATTGAAAGGGCATGATTCATGTGGTTACATTTTGATTTTGGGGAAACTCTCGGTTACCCTATTTTGTTTCTCTAACCTGTTTGTTGAGTTTTGTTTTGTGAGGGCTCATATGACTCTTGCAGAGATGGTTTGCCTGGTGTTCCACTTTATTTGTGGGATACCGCCTGGAGGTTTCATTCCGATTACCTGTACTGACTCACTTTTTTGATGGTGTTTAGCTTGGAAGGATCCCTGGGTTTCCCATTCCTCTAATTGCTGTTACTTCGGATCTTTATCCGCGTGGTACTTTTACATTTTTCCCACATTTTACTGCTTTCCTAGCTGGAAGACCTCGATAGGAGGCAATGTTTTTGTGTGTTTATTTTTTTTACAGGTTCCTTCGTCCAGGACTCTTTTTGCATGAGCATCCCAAACCCTAACCCTTCATTGATTTTTCTTCTCCTAAACACACGTTTACTCCTTCTACTACAGGCGAGTAAGTCTCCAAAGGTCGAGCATCCGGTAGATTGCGTAGTAACATCGTTCGTCCAAAACCCAATCCATAACCCCGTAGTTAGCCGAACTACGGATTGCTCTGATTCTCATTCCAGATGAGATACGTAGGCATAAGACGCGATGTCTTAGCGAGCACACATCCCCCCAACCCATAGGTTAGCCGAGCTACGAAGACTCTGATTCTCATATTCAGATGAGATACGTATGCAGTGGATGCGACATCCGCGCGAGTCATTTTCATTTAACCCCTTTTTAGTAAACAGCACAAGATAAACTCACACCCTTTAGACAAGAACTACAAAAGTGGATCCCGTAGAGTACTACGGATGCGTAGGGGTGCTAATACCTTCCCTTCGCATAATCGACTCCCGAACCCAAGATTTGGTTGCGAAACCCTGTCTTGTCCTTTCCTTTTTCCAGGTTTACTTCGAGCGTTTCCTTTCCCTCCTTTGGGATAAATAACGCACGGTGGCGACTCTTCTGTCATTTTCTTTCGCCGGTTGTTTTTTCGCACACTGTATTTTTCAGGTTGCGACAGTTATGTTGCATAAATGTATTGCTACAATGGCAGGTCTAGAAGAGTGGATATGACATTATAGTCTTGGGCATGTCAATTTCCAAGATCTCAAAGACTTACAAAATAACGGAATGGTAACGAGGTTGTCATTGATTAATATACCGGCTGAAATTTGTGAAGAATGTATGCAAGAGAAGTAATATAAGGGTAAATTCAGCAAGGATGCATGTTATAGAACAAAGAATCACCTTGAGGTGGCGTATTCGAATGTGTGTGGACCGATGCAAGTAAATTCCATTGGTGGAAATATATACTTTGTCACATTCATCGAGATCATAGTAGAAAGTTATGGACATATCTAATCAAGAGTAAGGATGAGGTATTTGAAGTGTTTAAAAATTTCAAGTCCATGGTTGAGAGGCAAAGTGATCACAAGCTCAAATGGCTCAAAACGGATGGTGAAGGCGAATATGTCCCAAAAGACTTTAAGAGGCTTTGTGATCAAGAGGGATAGTACATGAGTTTTACCACCTTATACACCGTAATAAAATGGTTCTATCAAAAGGAAGAATCGAGCAATCATGAACTTGGTGAAAAGCATGTTAAAGAGGAAGAACTTGCTAAAAGAGTTTTGAGGAGAAGCGATATCTACAACTGCCTATTTATTGAATATGTATTCAACAAAGAAGCTTGAGAAGGTGACACTAGAGGAAACATGGTCGAGATTCAAACTGAATCTGAACCATTTGATAGTTTTTGGTTTCGTAGCATATCAAGATACTTCGGGGCAACTTAGAAAGAAGTTGGATGATAAGTGAGAGTTGATGATACTTGTAGGATATCACTCTACTGATGGTTACAAGTTGTTTGATGCAGCAAACAGGAGGGTTGCGATCAGCCAAAACGTGATTGTTGATGAAATCAAGGTTATGCAGCATCCTGTAACCGGTTACGTAAAAGCTATAATAGGTTACAACTTTCAAATTTCAGATTTTGCAGATACGTGAAGTGCAAAAACACCCATTGTCGAAGCCCGAATTAAAGAGAATGTGATAAGATCAACAAGGAAAAAAGGTTTTCCTCAAAGACTCCAAGATTGTGAGATGTTATGAGACAACGAAGTCAATGATGATGGTGATTTAGTTCATTTAACACTTATCTGAACCTGTTAAAAAGAAAGAGGCTTAAAGTTATCCAAAATGGATTTATGCTATGAAGGAGGAGTTGGAATATATTGAGAAGAACAATACTTGGTGTAGCGGTAAATTCATGACCACCAAGTTATGGATAAACTTGACGTCAACAAAACTAAAGTCGCCACCGCACTTTTATTGTTTCCAAAGGAAAAGGGAAAAGTATGAACAAAACCCAAAGATAAGAAGTTTTCAAATCAAAACTAATAAAATTCCAGAGATTACAGATACAAAGTTTTCTAATCATTAAATAATGTCTAAGTTTGAAATCATAAGTAAAGAAGGTTTTTTTTAAAAAGGGGGGGGGGGGGATTTTGAAATTTAAGAAAGTGGGAGGAGATGTAGAGGTTATCCTAAGCATAAATTTAAAAGTTAAGAGTTGAAAAGATCTGACCAATGACATGTAATCTAACAGACAAGAATGTCATATAGAAAAATCATTTTCCCTTTGGACTTTGAATCAAGCAATAATCAATAAGTGTCATACCCCGATTTTGGTCCTGAATTTTTTATGTTTTTAATTTTGTTTAGCATGTTTGGCCCAACCTTACTTTGGTCTTATATGAGGATTGGTTTTGGTCCAAAGTTATGTTGTTGTTCATGTGATTGTTAATACTCATAACCAATCTTCTCGTGTCACAAGCCAATGGCCAATCATGCCACTTGATTCATGAATATCCCTTTCAAACCCCAATCTTGTGCCTTTGTTTGTCCGTCTTTTGATGCCAAAAGTAAGAAAGTTGAAAGGACTTGCATCTCGAAAGAAAGCAAGTATTTGTCATCGGAAAGCTATTCTGAGCTTCATAACTGAACTTGATATCACTGAGCTGCCTCTTTTCTTTGCATTACTGATAAAGCCTTTGCAAATAGTAAAGAAAACCGATGGGCCTGCTAACTTGTTTTGGACTTTACCTATAGGCTGCACTAGTGAATTTCAAGCGTCTTCTTTGTTAGAATACTTTACTTTAGACGATGTTGCAACCTTATCCTGGAAAAAGAAATACGGCTTCTTGCATGTCATAAGAGATGTTGTTGGAGTTTTTGATGAATTGCATATTGGACCCTTTCTTGAGTTACGGTGGGGTGTTGTTCGAGTATTGGAAAATTGCACTTCAAGCCTTGACAATCAATTGGATTATGAAAACAATTCTGCCCATAGAGTTTTACTTTCAAATATTTAAGTGCTTATGGACAGCATTTGTTGTTTATTTGAAAATGATAATGCATCCAAGAGAATACTGATCAAATCTCCTGACGAAACATTGATAAGAATTTTCAAATTTTTACCCAAGTACATCATATTACATACAAGCACAATCTTAATGAATATATCAAAACTCCATCGAGAATCTAAATTCCAGCATACCAATAATTCATTCCAAAAAAAAAAGTTTAACAACACATTAATATCATTACAGAAGGTTTCAACATTCCTAATAGACTTCTCCTGAGGATTTTCATTTCCTTAAGGCATACTGTTTATACAAACAAAAACAAGTTGGACGAAGCTTTGCAGTCTTTACAAAAAAAGCATGAAAGAAGTGACGAAAATATGCTTCTGAAGTCTCTGGAAGACCCTCAACATTGTAACCATCACTGCCAGGTTCTTTTAGGACAGAGAAAATAGAGGACAAAGCCGCATCAATTTTCAACAAATTTGTGAGTTTTCAAAGAGAATCTAAATCCAGTTCAATTCGAACCGAAAATTCTCAGTGGTATATCAGATGGATCATTTTGCAGCAGCTGAAGAACAATTAGCTTCTCAGAGACTTAGGCAAAAACTTGAGGAAGTGAATGTAGCTGCTCAAACTCAGCTTGCCCTGTTCAAGACCATGTCAACTACACTCTTCAGAAAGCCTATTTTAAATGTGCATATGTGTGCTTTGATAGAAGCAGAAGGCAGGAGGAGATAAGCCATTGTGTTGAAAATTGCAGTATTCCTATTACTAATGTGCAACAAACGTTTGATAATGAAATGGGCAAAGTTGGGAAGTTGTGAGTCCTGCAATTGTAAAAACAATCATAGCCCTGCAATTAAAAAAAACCAAACACCAGTTTCACAACAAGAGATGGTGATGATAAGCAAGTTCTTAAGATTAATTCAAAGGCCGCTGTCGTATTTGTCATATCAGCATCTACCTTTCTTGTTCTGCTGTTCTTCTTCATGACAGCATGGTTTATGTGGGTGCTCATCATACTTTTCTGCATTTCTGGTGTTCAGGGGATGCACAATTGCATTACAAGCCTCACTTTAAGGAAATGGCCATGGATTAGTCCTGCGTCCATTAGTACCTGTCATTAGCACAACCAAGCTTAGTCATTACAAACAAGTTTTCTAACCTACAAAAGTTGAATTATTTGAAGAAATACCTATTGGATTAGGTGTATTGAATATTCAGTTTGAAGGAATATTGAATGATGGAATGAAAGGTTGAAGAGTTGTTCGCTGCAAAACTGCAAATTGAGGAACTAGAGTCTCAGGCAGCATGTCGACAGAAGGAGATATTTGCACTGAATGCCAAATAAGCAACCTGCAGCAATTGCAATCCTCCGTGAGCATAGTCCATAAGCATTCCAATTCGTCACCATGCCCTGTCCACCTGCATTACCAATGTAAACCAAACCATACAACAGTCATTCAATAATTACACGCATTGAATCAAATGATGATGCAAATGATGCTCACCTTGAACTGCACTGTGTTGAATCAGCATTTGTGTAAATAATTTTACCAAAGAAGAAGCTCTATTGAAGGCCTTGAATAATGGACGTCCTAGAAAAAAACAGGAACCATTTGAACATCAAGCCACAATGAAACCAGAAAATTCATTTTTACTAGAGGAATTCACTGCAGTAACACAAAATTAGTCAAAGTTGGTTGAATTCCAAAAAAAATCCCAAAATTGGCATAAGGACAAAAACATAGAAGAAAGCAAAACCCAGTTTACCTGTTCCAACCCAAGCATCGATTAGGGCGACCAAAACCTGACCATCCAGAAGGGGGTTTTGCAGGATACTCTTTTGAGCTCCATATGCCATCCTGAAAACCCTAATTCGTAGGGGATAAATAGAGAGGGATTAGTGAGGCGATCGGGGAGAGAATTCGAAAACGGAAAGTGGAGGCGGAAAAGAATCTCAAAAAAAACCTAAATCCCAAAATCAGACCTGGTTTGAAGAGGCGGAGGAGGGAGTTTTAGGCTTCATCGTCTCCGTTTGTTTTCGCCAAAGGTGAGCCTCTTTCTCCTTGTTTCTCCTTAAAAACCTTGGACCCTTGCATTTTAGAGTGAGAGAGATTGTGTGGTACGCGAGAGATGGAGAGCGGCGGTGAGTGAGGTTAAGCGATCGAGAGATTGAGAGAGATAAGTGAGAGAGTGAAGGCTGAGGACGTCGGCGGCAAGAGAGCAATGGGGGAGGAATTCGCTGAGAGCGATTGTTTGGAGTGGTGAGAAGCGCAGAGTGAGAGAGACGGAAGCACTATTGCATTTTGTTTTTCCTTTTTCTTTTCTTCAATTTATTATTAAACAGAATAAGTATTTTTTTTTATTACAAAAAAAAAACATTAAAAAATTCGTTTAATTTTTCTAGGTTATTAGTTAATAAGTGTTTTATGTGTTCAATTTATTCCTCATTGTAAACCCAACAGCCATGCGGCTGGGTTTAATTACTAGTAGACCAACAGTTTTTCTTTTTTATTTAGTTTTTTATTTTAATCCTATTTTTAATTTATCTTAGTTTATATATTTAAGTTAGTATTAAAATGACAATTAGTTGGTAAGTGGTCTGGTGGAGGGGAGTGGTGTCTAGGTCTTTAGTGTAGTGGGTTCAATTCCCCTATGTGTAGTTTTTTTTCTTTTAACATTTTCTTTTATATTTATGCTTTATTACTCATAGTTTTTTATTATTGTTTAATAATATAGATTTGATTTCTTTTAATTTCATCATGCATTCGAAACCATTTTAAAACTGTAAAAATCATTTCTTTTCTCGATTTAATATCGAGCCCATTTCCACACCCTTGTAAGTCGATTGCTTTTTAAGCATCGCCATCAACCTCACATAGCTTACTCTTGGGCTTTCTTACAATGAGCCGGTTCTCTTGCACTTACACTCATATTTCGCATCATTTGTTGTTTGGGCCTGATTTAATTATTTCATGATTTTTGAATCCCCATTTGACAAAATGTACCCCACTTCCCCAATGTGTATATAATTTTGTATTTGTTTTTATTTCTCTATTTGTTTTAGACGCTAACACAAGAATAAATCCACCATTCCTAGAAAATACGAAAAAATATGACTCGATCCAACGTCGAGTATTTTCTCAATAAACAAATCAACTCATTTCTCCCTCCTATTCCATTCCATTTCTTCCAAACTTTCATCAAACGCTTGATTCAACGTCAAGCCATTTTTCCTAATAAAAACTCAAAAAAATATTAATTCATAGTTAAGACCTTTTCAATAAAGATGGAAGTGGAACGTGGTGTATACCACGCACTCCTGAGACTAGGATTCGAGATGTATATCTCGCCAATCCTAGCTCTCGCCATCATCCAAATTTATCCACTTTGTTTCTCTCAAACACTCATTCAAATTTCTTTTAAACGTCCATCAATACTTGATCTAGGTCAAGTTATTTTCACAACAAAACTCAAAATACCTAATTCTTATTTAACATTTTCTCAATAAAGGTGGAAATGGAACATGGTGTATACCATGCACTCCTGAGGTTAAGATTCGAGACGTATGCCTCGCCAATCTTAACTCTCGCCATCGTCTAAAACTGTCAATGCGGTTTCTTCAAACCCTTTCTCAATCAAATTCCAAAAAATACTTAATTCCTATCTTAACTTCTTTCAATAAAGATGGAAATGGAACATGGTGTATACCGTGCACTCCTGAGGCTAGGATTCGAGATGTATATCTCGCTCATCCAAGTTCTCGCCATCACTCAAAATACATCCAACCAATCAAACTCTTTCTCGCCGCCGTGCGATTAATCAAAAACCTTTTTCATAAACGAAAGGTATCTTGTCTTAAGTGATACAAAACAATGTTTCGGCCACGATTGTTGAGTAGAGATAAATGACGCTTTTCCGAATGCAGATTTATAAATCCGTTCGATGTGTGGTATGCGTTCACTCCTCATCTGTTTTGGGTAAAATAATGTTTTCGTCGATTAATACAGTATGACTTTCGCTAAAATCGACCAACAAACAAACATTTTTCTACCCAGAACTACGTAAGCCTTGATTTCTCTTTTGAGATACGTAGGAGCAGGATTTGTAAATCTTGTCAGGCCCACTAATAAAAAACTTAGGTTTAGTCCTTCATTAAAAAATCCAAAAACATTTTCCTCTCTTTTACTCTTTCTTTCCCACCTAATAATTTGAAAAGCCTAATATTTTAACTAACATTAATGCACACAACTGACCTAATGGTTCCTGTTGAGTACAACGGACGTGAGGGGTGCTAATACCTTCCCCTTGCGTAATCGACTCCCGAACCCTAATTTGGTTGCGACGACCAATAATCATTGTCATTTTGTCTTGGGTTTTATCGATATTTCCCCTTTCCTTTTTAGGAATAAATAAAGTTCGGTGGCGACTCTGTTCAGTCCATCATTGCGAGCGTGCGATCGCGCTTCGCTTTGAAGTCGTATCCCCATTTTTTTCGAGGTGCGACAGATGGCGACTCTGCTGGGGAAAGGAACATCCCTAAGTGAGTCAAGCCTAGTTAGGACGTCTGTGTGCCTTTGGTTGTTTAATTGTGTGGCTTTTCTTTATTGTTTTTATTATCTTTATTTTTATATTGTTATATTTGTTGAATATTGGTTCTATTGTGATTGTTGGTACTTGGATCTTGATTGCAAACCATGTGGGAAAGACTCTACACCCGAGTCTAGAGTGAAAAAACATAAGATAGGACGATGGTTGAGTAGTACGGACTCCCGAGGTGAATACTTCGTAAGAGTCGGTACGAGAACCTCACTTAGAGTAGATCCTTTTGCAAATATTGTCGCCCGAGGTGTATACCTCGTAAGCTTCAATGTTTCAAAAGGGTCCATGACTCTAAGGACCTTTTAGAACATTAAACCTTTGGACAACTAGAAATGATGGTTGCGTAGTATGGATTCCCGAGGTGGATACCTCGTAAGGATCGATACGAGAACCTCGCTCAGAATAGATTCTCTAGATGGAGTTGATGACCGGAAAGTATTTTCCGTAAGCGTCAAACAGTCTATTAAATCCATGACTCTGAGTACCCTGTCTAGAACCCAGTCGATGGTTGCGTAGTACGAACTCCCGAAGTGAATACTTCGTAAGGGTCGGTACGAGAACCTCACCCAGAATAGATTCCCTTGATGGAGTTGACGACCGGAAAGTATTTCCCGTAAGCGTCAAACATTCTTGTGAATCAATGACTCTGGGGATCCCTTGTAACAAAGTCTTAGATCATACCCGATGAGAACCCCGTTTTGGAAAAGCAATCAAATTTATCCATACCTCCGACCTTTGAACCTATCCAAAGAAAAAACAAAAAAACATTGCATCCATTCATTCATTGCATACGCATAAAAAGCAAAACTCTTAGTTGTTTCGCATTATTTCAGGAATCCAAGACTTGTTAGCAAGATGAATCCTGAAAGAAGAGGCACTTTTCAGTTCAAATACAAGAACGTGGACCTTACTAGCCTACAGAAGTTGAGTGCCAAAATAACACCACTCAAACTTAACAGCTTTGTACAAAACTATGGAAGAATTCTGGACATCCTGAATGAGAAGATGGACATGATGACCGCAGTGACTATCGCTCAGTTTTATGATCCACCTCTACGTTGTTTCACATTTTCTGACTTCCAGTTGGCTCCTACTTTGGAGGAGGTTGAGAGGATCATAGGCCGGAATTTGAAGGATCACAATCCATTTCCTAAGCTTGATGAAGATATTCCTCCCAAGAGAATAGCTTCAGCTTTGGGTCTGAAAGTTTCTGAAGTCGTGGATAATTGGGATGTGAAGGGACCTTTCAGTGGTTTTTCTAGGAAGTTCTTGGAAGATCAGGCCAAGAAGATGGAAAAAGAAGGGAATTGGGAAGCCTTTTATGTTGTGTTAGCCGTGTTGGTATATGGGATAGTTCTCTTCCCAAATATTGACAATTTCGTGGACCACCTGGCGGTGAGAATTTTCCTCTCTGGTAACCCTGTACCGTTCCTCTTGGCAGATCTCTACTACACTCTCCATGATCGTCATGAGAGGAAGGGAGGAATCGTCTTATGTTGTGCACAGTTGCTACATGCCTGGTTCAGATCCCATATGCCCGAAGAAGGTCCTTTTGTCTCCAAGGAACTCAAGCCCTTCCAGAAGTTAGCTTCCCTCACCTCTAGTCATGTTAAGTGGTATATCAGGGATTGGGAAACCGAGAATGTGATTGTCAGCATTGGAGACTTCCCCAATGTGCCGTTGATAGGAACCAAGGGTTGCATCAACTATAACCCCATGTTATCTCTAAGGCAGCATGGGTACCCTATGAATGGCCCTCCAAAAGCTGAAGCTCTAGAGCCTTTCATCTTACATGGTATTGAAGCGGATCATCCCATGGTGAAGAAAATCAAGAGGTCTTGGCAAGCAGTCATCAGAAAGGGTAAGGAGTTGGGTAAGAGAAATGTCATTGCCCAAGAGCCTTACACTTGTTGGGTTAGAGAGAGGGTTCAGATGATTAAACTCCCTTATCCATTTGATCCTTCCATCTATCCATTGGTTCCTAAGCCAGAACCCATATTACCTGAAGATGTAGAGAAGCTCAACAACCGTATCAAGGAGTTGGAGTTGGAAAATGCTGATTTGAGAATCAAGCTTGGCCGAGTCTCGATAGAGAATGGGAATCTGAAAGACGGTCAACAAAAGAAGGACAAAGAGCTTGAAGTCTCCAACAAAAGAGCCAGAGAGTCTAAAGCAAGGAGAGAAAAGTTTGGGCAAGCGCTCTATAGCACTAAATCTGTGTTCAAATCAAAGGAAGAGGAGTTGGATAGAGCTTTACTCCGGATTCAGAAACTCAACAAGACTTTGGAGCTGACCCTTGAGATGAAAAGGGAAGCACGGCTAATTTTTGAGATTCGTACTCGTGAGCTGGAGAATACCATTCAAAAATACAAGGATGCTCTGGAACGCGAGAAGCTGAAGACCGAAGAGTCAGAAAGAGTTTGCACACGGTTGAAACATCATTTGGATCGAGCCGATGCTAGAATCCAGGCACTTGAAGGCGGGGATCAGGATGCTGCCTATATGGTGTTGCTAAATGAATGCAGATATTGGAGAAACCTCTATAGGGACATAGAGGTGACCAAGGCTGAAGACGTGCGCATTATCCAAGATCTCCAAGGGCTTTACACTGAGTGGAAGGGCAAATTTCTGAAGCTGTCCGGATTTGCGAGTTCCATCATGCGTGAGCTACCTGAGAAGCTGCAAGAAGCCGATTGGTGCATGTGTCCAGAAAACACCCCGCATCAAGTCTATAATTTCATTAAGTTTTGTAAGGCAATGTTAGAAGGGTTAACTACCGACCTTGCTACGGTTCGGAAAGCCCATAAACCATGAGCACGTTGTTTGTATTTGAACTTGGATATGAGATTAATGAAAAATCGCTTTTGAGATTCATTTTGTTGTGTTTCATTTCCTTATTATTTTAAATATTTGCGAACAAGTGTTGTGACATTTTGAAATGAATGATTGAAACTAACCAAGGGTTTTGCAAACAAAATGCATCCATACATGCATTCATGCATTTTCAAAACTAGAGTCTCATTCTGTCCTTTCTTCCTCCAGTTTCACGCTGAATTTTCAACACCAATATAATACTCGTGCCCGAGCTCGTCAAAGGATGGCAGATCAAGAGCATGAATTGGAGCGAGTGAGCTCAGAGCTCGAAGACCTGCGTGGAAACATGGGGCAGGTCATGGAAATATTACAGGTCATCAGGGCAAAGTTAGATACCCAAACAACGGTTGTTTCTGAAATCGCAGGTCCATCGATTGAACCCCAACCTGCGAGGGCGGTACCAACAACCTGGCCAACCTATGGTTTACCTCCCGGTTTCACGCCTACAGTTGAAGGTGCACCTGGCTTTGTACCATCCGCTCAGCAGACGGCCCCTCTACCGACCATAAACGAAAATCATCCTGTGGTCCACACGTTCGCACCTCCTCTCGTTCGTGCACACGTGCAACCCTACTTTGAGGATCAACAACACGCTCCAGACTTTTCAGATGAAGATGAGGAAAGGCAGGAGGACCTAAGAGGGATGAAGGAGAACTACCAGCTGCTTGAGAAGAGATTGAGGGCTATGGAAGGTGACCAAGTTTTTGGTGCTACAGCTAAGGAGATGTGCCTGGTGTCCGGTCTTGTGATCCCTGCAAAGTTCAGGACCCCAGATTTCGATAAGTATGAGGGCCACTCGTGTCCTAAGAGTCACCTCATTATGTACTATCGAAAAATGGCTGCGCATGTGGAGGATGATAAACTCATGATACATTGCTTCCAGGACAGCTTGAGGGGTGCTCCCTCCAAGTGGTACTTAAGCCTTGATCAGAGTAGGATCCGTTGTTTTCAAGACTTATCTGATGCCTTCATCCAACATTACAAGTACAACATGGATATGGCCCCAGATAGGAGACAACTGCTCAGCATGTCCCAGAAAGACAAGGAGTCTTTTAAGGAATACGCGCAAAGATGGAGGGAAGTGGCCTCGCAAGTCGAACCACCTCTGGCTGAGAAGGAATTAGCGGATTGGTTCATGGATACATTCAAACCTGTGTTTTATGAAAGAATGGTGAGTAGTGTATCTGCGAGCTTCTCTGACCTGGTCGCCGTGGGCATAAAGGTCGAGCTAGGACTGAAGAATGGAAAGATGGTGACTACCTCTGAAACATCTGGTAGTAATGCCAAAAAGTTTCCTGGAGGGTTTCAAAGAAAGAAGGAGGGTGATACGAATGCAGTATCAACCAGTCAAAGAAGGAGTCATTCATGGAAGAAACAACACCAATTTGCTCAACAACAACCGATTTATCCAATACAATATGTTCAACAACCGTATGTGGCAGCTGTCACACAAAATTTTAACCAACCACAAGCTTCAGTTTATCAACCTGTTCCTACTCAACAAGCGCCGATATACCAGCAGGCACCAGCGCCACCTGCTTATCAACAGCCGAGGGCACAGGCTCCTCGTCCACAAAATCCTCAAAATCAAAATAGGGTGCAGAGAAGTAGACTTCCGTTTGCTTCAATCCCTATGACATACACTGAATTGTACCTATCATTGCTACAGAAAGGTTTAGTGACGCCCAGATCTTTGGGTCCTCCACCAAATCCTTTACCTTCATGGTACAATCCAGATGCTCATTGTCCTTTCCATGGGGGTGCCCCTGGACATGATTTAGAAGGGTGTTATGCTTTAAAGCATATTGTGCGAGACCTGGTTGAGAAGAAGATTCTTTCATTTCGAGACGTCGGACCCAATGTCAAGAACAACCCTTTGCCAGCACATGGTGATGTTAATGCCGTCGAAGAGGCTTCTGATGTGTGTGTAATCAAAAACGTGGAAGATGTTAAAACTCCGTTGCTAGCGCTTCATGCAGGATTGGTGAGGGCTAGATTGATCGACGCATGTCACGATAGCTGTGAGGAATGTGCCATTCAGCCAAAAGGATGTAAAGTGGTACGAAATGACATTCAGGATTTGATGAATCAAGGGGTTTTACAAATTTCTGGTCCAACAATAAATGAGGAAATTTCAGTCATTGAACCTGTCTTTAATATACCAGAACCGTTTGAGGTGACTTATCACAGAAGAGAGGTTATTCATCCATCACCTGTGGTAGTTTGCATGCCTACCCCATTCCCTTTTGAAAGTACCAAGGCAGTACCCTGGAAGTACGACATAACAGTGGTAGATGGAGTGGTAGATGGAAAGCCCAAAATTGCTGAAAGTGAGGAAGTTTTGGAGAATGTTGACACTGACATCACTAACATCGCAGGAACAAGCAGGATGACCCGCAGTGGTCGGATTTATACTCCCAATTTTGATGTGAACCCATAAGAGTCAACAAGGGGAGCTGCAAATGTAAATCCTACCCCAGAACAGGGAGGGGCACAGCCGGCTGTGCAAGCAGATGAAGCAAGTGAGTTCCTAAGGATAATAAAGAAATCTGACTACAAGATAGTTGATCAGTTGCATCAAACACCATCAAAAATATCTATCTTGTCTTTGCTTCTGAATTCCGAAGCTCATAGGGAGGCTCTGCTGAAAGTGCTTGCTCAGGCTCATGTTACCCAAGATATAACGGTCGACCAATTCGATGGAGTGGTCGCCAATATCACAGCCTGCAACACTCTAAGCTTCAGTAATGAAGAGCTGCCCAAAGAGGGGAAGAATCACAACCGCGCTCTGCATGTATCCATAAAGTGCCAAGAAGATGCTCTGGCTAGAGTTTTAGTTGACACTGGATCGTCCCTCAATGTTCTACCAAAGAGGGCACTTTCTAAATTATCTTATCAAGGTTCAGAGTTGAAGCCTAGTGTGCTTGTGGTGAAAGCATTTGATGGTTCGCGAAGAACAGTAGTTGGAGAGGTAGAGTTACCGATACAGATTGGACCGCATGTATTCCCCATCAATTTCCAAGTCATGGACATAAATCCAGCTTATAGCTGCCTTTTGGGACGCCCATGGATACATGTCGCTGGGGCAGTAACTTCCACTCTGCATCAAAAGATGAAGTTCGTTGTCGATAACAAACTCGTTATTGTCTCAGGTGAAGAGGACTTTATCATCAGTCAACTCTCCTCTTTCCGTTATATTGAGGCTGATGAGGATGCCTTAGAAACCTCCTTTCAAGCCCTAGAAATATCCAATGCCACACTTGAAGAGGTTAAGGATCCTGTTGAGAAAGCTAGTTTGTCATTCGCTTCTTTGAAGAGTGCAAAATCAGCAGTTGAAAGTGGAGGCCCTGCAGGTTGGGGGCAAGTCATCAACGTCAATGAGAAAAATGAGCGTTTTGGTTTGGGGTACAAGCCTTCTGCTAACGGAGGAGCCCTGGTCCCTGCAAAGGACCGTGTGCGGAGCATACAAGAGGTTTTCCTGAGCAAAGGATTTATCCATGGAGAACAAGTTGGTGCAGTGGAAGATGACACTGAAGATGGAAAGACATCAAATCTGATATACCGGTGTGAAGCAGCCCTGACAAACTGGGAAGCGGTTGAGATTCCAGAAGTTTTTCCTGTGTCAAAGTAATTGTTGTTTTCCTTTGTGTTTTTTGAAAATCCTTAGCTCTGCCCAAGGCTAATGGATCATTTGTAGGGCCCCTTTTGAATTTCAAAAAATCATTATGACAAATAAAGAGCATTTTGTTCAAATTCTTGTCGTTCATTTATCTGTTGTTTTTCTTAAAATGGCAATCCTTTCAAAAACTACAAAAATATTTTTTTACTTCTTTTGCATTTTATTTCCATTTTTCTAAAGAAAACCATCATTAAAAAACATGCAGAATAATCAATAAACCAGTTGAATTCGATGACCCCGCTACTTCCTATAATTTTGAACTCCCCATCTACCAAGCGGAGGAGGAGAGTGAGAAAGATTGTGATTTCCCAGAAGAACTGGAAAGGATGCTCGAGCACGAGTCAAAGGCCCTTCAGCCGCATCAAGAACCAGTGGAAACAATCAACCTTGGCACTGAAGAAGACAAGAAAGAGGTCAAAGTTGGGACTACACTTGAGGCAAGCATCAAGGAAAGATTGATCAAGTTGCTACATGAATATGTAGATGTATTTGCTTGGTCATATCAGGATATGCCAGGTTTAGATACTGACATTGTTGTCCACAAGTTACCACTACAGCCAGATTGTCCGCCAGTGAAGCAGAAGCTCCGAAGAGCAAGACCCGACATGGCTCTGAAGATTTGTGACGAGGTGAAACGTCAATTTGATGTCGGTTTTCTAGCAGTTGCAAAGTACCCTCAATGGGTAGCTAATATCGTACCAGTACCCAAAAAGGATGGCAAGGTCAGGATGTGTGTTGATTATAGGGATTTAAACAAAGCTAGTCCAAAGGACGATTTCCCCCTGCCACATATTGACACTCTGGTAGACAACACTACTAAGTTCGCAGTCTTCTCCTTTATGGACGGATTCTCGGGTTATAATCAAATCAAGATGGATCCAGAAGACATGGAAAAGACCACATTCATCACCCCTTGGGGAACATTTTGCTACAAGGTAATGCCATTCGGTCTCAAAAATGTTGGGGCAACTTACCAAAGAGCAATGGTCACCCTTTTCCATGACATGATGCATAAGGAAATTGAGGTTTATGTGGATGATATGATTGCAAAATCTCAAAGTGAAGAGGATCATATAGACCATTTGCAAAAGTTATTCGAGCGTCTTCGGAAATTTCGACTACGGCTGAATCCTGCTAAATGCACCTTTGGTGTCCGATCCGGAAAGTTGCTTGGCTTCATCGTCAGTCAACGAGGAATTGAGGTGGATCCAGACAAGGTTAGGGCAATACAAGAAATGCCTGCTCCGCGTACAGAGAAAGAAGTTAGAGGATTCCTGGGACGTTTGAACTACATCTCTAGGTTTATATCTCATATGACTGCTACGTGTGAACCTATATTCAAGTTGCTCAGAAAAGATCAAGCAGTTGAATGGAATTCTGACTGCCAAATGGCTTTTGAGAGAATCGGACAATACCTGCAAGAGCCCCCTATTCTAATTCCACCTGTCCAGGGGAGACCACTCTTTATGTATTTAACTGTGCTTGAAAAGTCAATGGGATGTGTGCTGGGACAATATGACGAAACCGGTCGAAAGGAGCATGCCATCTATTATCTAAGTAAGAGATTTACCGATTGTGAATCCCGATACTCACTCTTGGAGAAAACTTGTTGTGCTTTAGCATGGGCCGCTCGTCGTCTAAGACAATACATGATTTGCCACACTACTTTGTTGATCTCAAAAATGGATCCAATAAAGTACATCTTTGAAAAGCCTGCTTTGACTGGAAGACTCGCCCGTTGGCAGATGTTACTATCTGAGTACGACATCCAATATGTGTCTCAGAAAGCCATAAAAGGGAGTGTGTTGTCTGATTACCTGGCAAACCAGCCCGTTGAAGATTACCAGTCGTTGAAGTTTGACTTCCCGGATGAAGACATTATGGTAGTGAAAGACTGTGAAATCCCAGGACTTGATGAAGGACCTGAGCCCGGATCTCGGTGGAAGCTCATGTTTGATGGTTCCTCCAATTACATGGGGCATGGCGTAGGAGCTGTTCTATTAAATCCGAATGGTGGATACACTCCTTTCACAGCAAGGTTGTGTTTTGATTGCACGAACAATATAGCAGAATATGAGGCGTGCATCCTAGGCATTGAAGCAGCAATTGACCTCCGAATTAAAATTCTTGAAGTATGTGGAGACTCAGCCTTGGTGATATACCAAGTCAAAGGCGAATGGGAAACCCGTGATACCAAGTTGATCCCATATCGTGCCTATGTCATGGAACTAATAAAATACTTCGACGAAATCACTTTCTGTCATATCCCAAGAACTGAGAATCAAATTGCTGATGCTTTGGCTATGTTGGCTTCAATGTACCAAGTCAGATTCCATAATGAAGCACCTCTCATTCAGATCGAGCGGAAAGTTGAGCCTGCCTACTGCCAGTCGGTTGAAGAGGAAGCCGATGGTAAGCCCTGGTTTCACGACATCAAATGCTTTTTGCAAAATCAAGAATATCCAACAGATGCAACAACACTTGACAAGAAAACATTGAGGAGGTTAGCATCCAAATTCTTCTTGAGCAATGGTGTGTTGTACAAGAGGAATCACGACATGATTCTGCTCAGATGCGTGGATGGACGTGAAGCGGACATGTTGATCAAGGAGATTCATGAAGGATCCTTTGGGACTCATGCCAATGGACATGCCATGGCCAAGAAGATTTTGAGAGCTGGTTATTACTGGTTGACCATGGAATCCGACTGCTTCAATTATGCTAGAAAATGTCATAAATGTCAAATCTATGCCGACAAGGTACACGTGCCTCCGACTCTACTAAATGTTTTGACGTCACCTTGGCCTTTCTCAATGTGGGGCATCGACATGATTGGCGCCATCGAGCCTAAAGCTTCCAATGGTCACCGCTTCATCCTGGTTGCCATTGATTACTTTACCAAATGGGTAGAAGCCGCCTCTTACACTAATGTGACAAAATAAGTGGTTGTACGGTTTCTCAAGAAAGAGATCATTTGCCGTTATGGAATTCCAAGCCGGATCATCACAGATAATGGGACGAATCTAAACAATAAGACCATGAAAGAATTATGCGAGAGCTTCAAGATTGAGCATCATAACTCGTCACCATATCGTCCAAAGATGAATGGCGTTGTTGAAGCCGCTAACAAAAACATCAAGAAGATCCTGCAGAAAATGGTAAAAACCTATAAGGATTGGCACGAAATGCTACCCTTCGCATTGCATGGATATCGGACTTCCGTCCGCACTTCAACAGGGGCAACCCCGTTCTCTTTGGTATATGGGATGGAAGCAGTTCTCCCAATTGAAGTAGAGATACCTTTAATGAGAATCTTGATGGAAACCAAGCTAGAAGAGGCTGAGTGGATTCAAAATAGATTTGATCAGTTGAACCTCATAGATGAGAAGCGATTGACTTCTTTGTGCCATGGACAATTATACCAGAAACGACTTAAAAGGGCTTTTGACAAGAAAGTACGTGTTCGGGAATTCAGAGAAGGAGACCTCGTGCTTAAGAAGATCTTGCCAATACACAAGGATTCACGTAGGAAGTGGACTCCCAATTATGAAGGCCCATATGTTGTGAAGAAAGCTTTCTCCGGAGGTGCCTTGATTCTCACAACTATGGATGATGAAGAGCTCTCACACCCCGTGAACTCTGATGCAGTTAAAAAATACTATGCCTAACAAAAACCCGCTAAATCGAAAACCTGAAAGGGCGATTTAGGCAAAAAAGGGTATCCCGGTGGACTGAAAACCCGAAAGGGCGGTCCAGGCAAAAGTTAGGGATGAATAAAAATGGTAGCTCGCTAAGTTGAAAACCTGAAAAGGCGACTTAGGCAAAAACGAGCGTCCCGGTGGATTGAAAACAAACCCGAAAGGGCGATCCAGGCAAAAGTTAGGGGCATAAAGGCATAAACTGCATCAGTTGTTACTGATTAACACCGAAGAATTTGAGGTGGAAGATTAATCCAGTCACTCTCCTTAGGAGCAAGGTTTTTGGGGGATCATATCTATTAAGGATGTTAGTGGTCATGGAATTCAATGTAAACCTTTCCTTATTGCCATTTTCAAAAAAAATTGTAACACTCTATGGAGCTACGCCATTTGTGTGCTACCATTCTTGAATAAAATACAAGTTTTCCCAATCATTGTTAATTTGTGTTCATCTATGCTTTTCTTTGTTATGCAAAATGTCATTTATTTGTTAATAATGAAGTTTTAAAACTTGGAAAAAGAATTTGAAACTTAGAAAAAATTTACTTTGATACATGTGAAAATCGAAGGAAAATCATTTGTTTCCCCAAAAGCCTCAAGGTTGCATAAATATTCCTAGAGCACCAACAAAAGTCCCCATGGAATATAACTCATTAATCCTTTATAAGGATGGACCTTTGGTTGTTTATAACTGTCAATCATGATAGTTTCTCCTCTGGATGCGCCTGTCAACCGTACGGGTATGAGTTATTGGTGTTGAGGAATCAAAATCTCTGTCCCTACAAACACCCAGTCTGCTAAGTGTCAGCATTCTCATAATCATGATCATTCATATATCATGCATTCAAATCAAGCATAGCCGAAATGTACTTCGTGCTCATTTTGCATTGACCTAGGTCTTGCCGTTGATCCTATGTCCTTGGACCTCTAATTCCGTTTTGTCTTTGGTATCTTTAAACCAACATCCGGTTTTCGCAGTCATTTTCAAGTCCAATTGTTGTTGGCAAAATCCGTTAAAAGCTGGTTGTAGTCCATTGCTTACGGTCAGAGTCCAATTGTTGTTATTCCGGTGTCAGGTCATACTTGAACCTGCTCTGAAGTTTTTCCTTTTGTTCAATACTATTCAGGTCATATATGAACCTGTCGTTGAACCCTTATTCCGGTGTCAGGTCATACTTGAACCTGCTCTGAAGATTTTTCACTTTTGTTCAATACTATTCAGGTCATGTTTGAACCTGTTGTTGAGCTTTATTCCGGTGTCAGGTCATACTTGAACCTGTACTGAAGATTTTTCCCTGTTTGTTCAATCCTATTCAGGTCATATATGAACCTGTTATTGAACTTTTATCCATTGTCAGGTCATATATGAACCTGTCGTTCAATCCTATTCAGGTCATATATGAACCTGTTATTGAAATTTAATCCATTTGTCAGGTCATATATGAACCTGTCGTTGAACCCTTATTCCGGTGTCAGATCATACTTGAACCTGCTCTGAAGTTTTTCCTTTTGTTCAATACCATTCAGGTCATATATGAACCTGCTGTTGAACCCTTATTCCGGTGTCAGGTCATACTTGAACCTGTACTGAAGATTTTTCACTTTTGTTCAATACTATTCAGGTCATGTTTGAACCTGTTGTTGAGCTTTATTCCGGTGTCAGGTCATACTTGAACCTGTACTGAAGATTTTTCACTTTTGTTCAATACTATTCAGGTCATGTTTGAACCTGTTGTTGAGCTTTATTCCGGTGTCAGGTCATACTTGAACCTGTACTGAAGATTTTTCCCTGTTTGTTCAATCCTATTCAGGTCATATATGAACCTGTTATTGAACTTTTATCCATTGTCAGGTCATATATGAACCTGTCGTTCAATCCTATTCAGGTCATATATGAACCTGTTATTGAACTTTAATCCATTTGTCAGGTCATATCTGAACCTGTTATTGAACCCTTATTCCGGTGTCAGGTCATAATTGAACCTGCTCTGAAGATTTGTTTCTCTCTGTTTGTTCAATCCTATTCAGGTCATATATGAACCTGTTATTGAACTGTTATCCATTACCAGGTCATATATGAACCTGTTGATACACTCTTTTTGAATTTTTTTTTCTGAGTTCGTTAGGTCACATCTGGACCGGCTGTCAGAACTTCTTGATATTCCCCCAGCATTGTCAGGTCATATATGAATCTATTTTGTCGTGTTTTATTCCAGTATTGCCAGGTCATATCTGAACCTGCTGTGACTTTTTTTTTCTTATTCGGGTTTAGTAAGTCATGTGTGAACTTACTACCGAAATCCCTTGTATTCTCAGTGTCGTTTATCAAATCTCACTTCGAATACTCCCCAGTGTGTGTCTGATTCTCCAGCAGGACTGTTTCCCCAGCGAGTTGTTACCTACCATTTGTCTGTCTCCCTGTGGATCATCAGTATTCCCCCACATATTGGTCTGTCTAGTAGCATCTCCTGCCAAGGGTCCACCATATCCCTAGCAGGGAAGAAAATTAAAAAAAAAAAAAAGAGAATCATGCATCCACGCATATCATGGCATGCATATCATATCATATCACACCATGTCATAGGGATTCAGGATCAAAATCCGGGTCTTCTTAGTATTTAACCATCTCCCACTATGATCATATGAAGAGTGTCCTACTTCATATTCTCTAGTTGAAGACGCTTAAATAGGGGCAACTGTCATACCCCGATTTTGGTCCTGAATTTTTTATGTTTTTAATTTTGTTTAGCATGTTTGGCCCAACCTTACTTTGGTCTTATATGAGGATTGGTTTTGGTCCAAAGTTATGGTGTTGTTCATGTGATTGTTAATACTCATAACCAATCTTCTCATGTCACAAGCCAATGGCCAATCATGCCACTTGATTCATGAATATCCCTTTCAAACCCCAATCTTGTGCCTTTGTTTGTCCGTCTTTTGATGCCAAAAGTAAGAAAGTTGAAAGGACTTGCATCTCGAAAGAAAGCAAGTATTTGTCATCGGAAAGCTATTCTGAGCTTCATAACTGAACTTGATATCACTGAGCTGCCTCTTTTCTTTGCATTACTGATAAAGCCTTTGCAAATAGTAAAGAAAACCGATGGGCCTGCTAACTTGTTTTGGACTTTACCTATAGGCTGCACTAGTGAATTTCAAGCGTCTTCTTTGTTAGAATACTTTACTTTAGACGATGTTGCAACCTTATCCTGGAAAAAGAAATACGGCTTCTTGCATGTCATAAGAGATGTTGTTGGAGTTTTTGATGAATTGCATATTGGACCCTTTCTTGAGTTACTGGTGGGGTGTTGTTCGAGTATTGGAAAATTGCACTTCAAGCCTTGACAATCAATTGGATTATGAAAACAATTCTGCCCATAGAGTTTTACTTTCAAATATTTAAGTGCTTATGGACAGCATTTGTTGTTTATTTGAAAATGATAATGCATCCAAGAGAAGACTGATCAAATCTCCTGACGAAACATTGATAAGAATTTTCAAATTTTTACCCAAGTACATCATATTACATACAAGCACAATCTTAATGAATATATCAAAACTCCATCGAGAATCTAAATTCCAGCATCCCAATAATTCATTCCAAAAAAAAAGTTTAACAACACATTAATATCATTACAGAAGGTTTCAACATTCCTAATAGACTTCTCCTGAGGATTTTCATTTCCTTAAGGCATACTGTTTATACAAACAAAAATAAGTTGGACGAAGCTTTGCAGTCTTTACAAAAAAAGCATGAAAGAAGTGACGAAACTATGCTTCTGAAGTCTCTGGAAGACCCTCAACATTGTAACCATCACTGCCAGGTTCTTTTAGGACAGAGAAAATGGAGGACAAAGCCGCATCAATTTTCAACAAATTTGTGAGTTTTCAAAGAGAATCTAAATCCAGTTCAATTCGAACCGAAAATTCTCAGTGGTATATCAGATGGATCATTTTGCAGCAGCTGAAGAACAATTAGCTTCTCAGAGACTTAGGCAAAAACTTGAGGAAGTGAATGTAGCTGCTCAAACTCAGCTTGCCCCTGTTCAAGACCATGTCAACTACACTCTTCAGAAAGCCTATTTTAAATGTGCATATGTGTGCTTTGATAGAAGCAGAAGGCAGGAGGAGATAAGCCATTGTGTTGAAAATTGCAGTATTCCTATTACTAATGTGCAACAAACGTTTGATAATGAAATGGGCAAAGTTGGGAAGTTGTGAATCCTGCAATTGTAAAAACAATCATAGCCCTGCAATTAAAAAAAACCAAACACCAGTTTCACAACAAGAGATGGTGATGATAAGCAAGTTCTTAAGATTAATTCAAAGGCCGCTGTCGTATTTGTCATAGCAGCATCTACCTTTCTTGTTCTGCTGTTCTTTTCATGACAACATGGTTTATGTGGGTGCTCATCATACTTTTCTGCATTTCCGGTGTTCAGGGGATGCACAATTGCATTACAAGCCTCACTTTAAGGAAATGGCCATGGATTAGTCCTGCGTCCATTAGTACCTGTCATTAGCACAACCAAGCTTAGTCATTACAAACAAGTTTTCTAACCTACAAAAGTTGAATTATTTGAAGAAATACCTATTGGATTGGGTGTATTGAATATTCAGTTTGAAGGAATATTGAATGATGGAATGAAAGGTTGAAGAGCTGTTCGCTGCAAAACTGCAAATTGAGGAACTAGAGTCTCAGGCAGCATGTCGACAGAAGGAGATATTTGCACTGAATGCCAAATAAGCAACCTGCAGCAATTGCAATCCTCCGTGAGCATAGTCCATAAGCATTCCAATTCGTCACCATGCCCTGTCCACCTGCATTACCAATGTAAACCAAACCATACAACAGTCATTCAATAATTACACGCATTGAATCAAATGATGATGCAAATGATGCTCACCTTGAACTGCACTGTGTTGAATCAGCATTTGTGTAAATAATTTTACCAAAGAAGAAGCTCTATTGAAGGCCTTGAATAATGGCCGTCCTAGAAAAAAACAGGAACCATTTGAACATCAAGCCACAATGAAACCAGAAAATTCATTTTTACTAGAGGAATTCACTGCAGTAACACAAAATTAGTCAAAGTTGGTTGAATTCCAAAAAAATTCCCAAAATTGGCATAAGGACAAAAACATAGAAGAAAGCAAAACCCAGTTTACCTGTTCCAACCCAAGCATCGATTAGGGCGACCAAAACCTGACCATCCAGAAGGGGGTTTTGCAGGATACTCTTTTGAGCTCCATATGCCATCATGAAAACCCTAATTCGTAGGGGATAAATAGAGAGGGATTAGTGAGGCGATCGGGGAGAGAATTCGAAAACGGAAAGTGGAGGCGGAAAAGAATCTCAAAAAAAACCTAAATCCCAAAATCAGACCTGGTTTGAAGAGGCGGAGGAGGGAGTTTTAGGCTTCATCGTCTCCGTTTGTTTTCGCCAAAGGTGAGCCTCTTTCTCCTTGTTTCTCCTTAAAAACCTTGGACCCTTGCATTTTAGAGTGAGAGAGATTGTGTGGTACGCGAGAGATGGAAAGCGGCGGTGAGTGAGGTTAAGCGATCGAGAGATTGAGAGAGATAAGTGAGAGAGTGAAGGCTGAGGACGTCGACGGCAAGAGAGCAATGGGGGAGGAATTCGCTGAGAGCGATTGTTTGGAGTGGTGAGAAGCGCAGAGTGAGAGAGACGGAAGCACTATTGCATTTTGTTTTTCCTTTTTCTTTTCTTCAATTTATTATTAAACAGAATAAGTATTTTTTTTTATTACAAAAAAAAAACATTAAAAAATTCGTTTAATTTTTCTAGGTTATTAGTTAATAAGTGTTTTATGTGTTCAATTTATTCCTCATTGTAAACCCAACAGCCATGCGGCTGGGTTTAATTACTAGTAGACCAACAGTTTTTCTTTTTTATTTAGTTTTTTATTTTAATCCTATTTTTAATTTATCTTAGTTTATATATTTAAGTTAGTATTAAAATGACAATTAGTTGGTAAGTGGTCTGGTGGAGGGGAGTGGTGTCTAGGTCTTTAGTGTAGTGGGTTCAATTCCCCTATGTGTAGTTTTTTTTCTTTTAACATTTTCTTTTATATTTATGCTTTATTACTCATAGTTTTTTATTATTGTTTAATAATATAGATTTGATTTCTTTTAATTTCATCATGCATTCGAAACCATTTTAAAACTGTAAAAATCATTTCTTTTCTCGATTTAATATCGAGCCCATTTCCACACCCTTGTAAGTCGATTGCTTTTTAAGCATCGCCATCAACCTCACATAGCTTACTCTTGGGCTTTCTTACAATGAGCCGGTTCTCTTGCACTTACACTCATATTTCGCATCATTTGTTGTTTGGGCCTGATTTAATTATTTCATGATTTTTGAATCCCCATTTGACAAAATGTACCCCACTTCCCCAATGTGTATATAATTTTGTATTTGTTTTTATTTCTCTATTTGTTTTAGACGCTAACACAAGAATAAATCCACCATTCCTAGAAAATACGAAAAAATATGACTCGATCCAACGTCGAGTATTTTCTCAATAAACAAATCAACTCATTTCTCCCTCCTATTCCATTCCATTTCTTCCAAACTTTCATCAAACGCTTGATTCAACGTCAAGCCATTTTTCCTAATAAAAACTCAAAAAAAATATTAATTCATAGTTAAGACCTTTTCAATAAAGATGGAAGTGGAACGTGGTGTATACCACGCACTTCTGAGACTAGGATTCGAGATGTATATCTCGCCAATCCTAGCTCTCGCCATCATCCAAATTTATCCACTTTGTTTCTCTCAAACACTCATTCAAATTTCTTTTAAACGTCCATCAATACTTGATCTAGGTCAAGTTATTTTCACAACAAAACTCAAAATACCTAATTCTTATTTAACATTTTCTCAATAAAGGTGGAAATGGAACATGGTGTATACCATGCACTCCTGAGGTTAAGATTCGAGACGTATGCCTCGCCAATCTTAACTCTCGCCATCGTCTAAAACTGTCAATGCGGTTTCTTCAAACCCTTTCTCAATCAAATTCCAAAAAATACTTAATTCCTATCTTAACTTCTTTCAATAAAGATGGAAATGGAACATGGTGTATACCGTGCACTCCTGAGGCTAGGATTCGAGATGTATATCTCGCTCATCCAAGTTCTCGCCATCACTCAAAATACATCCAACCAATCAAACTCTTTCTCGCCGCCGTGCGATTAATCAAAAACCTTTTCATAAATGAAAGGTATCTTGTCTTAAGTGATACAAAACAATGTTTCGGCCACGATTGTTGAGTAGAGATAAATGACGCTTTTCCGAATGCAGATTTATAAATCCGTTCGATGTGTGGTATGCGTTCACTCCTCATCTGTTTTGGGTAAAATAATGTTTTCGTCGATTAATACAGTATGACTTTCGCTAAAATCGACCAACAAACAAACATTTTTCTACCCAGAACTACGTAAGCCTTGATTTCTCTTTTGAGATACGTAGGAGCAGGATTTGTAAATCTTGTCAGGCCCACTAATAAAAAACTTAGGTTTAGTCCTTCATTAAAAAATCCAAAAACATTTTCCTCTCTTTTACTCTTTCTTTCCCACCTAATAATTTGAAAAGCCTAATATTTTAACTAACATTAATGCACACAACTGACCTAATGGTTCCCGTTGAGTACAACGGACGCGAGGGGTGCTAATACCTTCCCCTTGTGTAATCGACTCCCGAACCCTAATTTGGTTGCGACGACCAATAATCACTGTCATTTTGTCTTGGGTTTTATCGATATTTCCCCTTTCCTTTTTAGGAATAAATAAAGTTCGGTGGCGACTCTGTTCAGTCCATCATTGCGAGCGTGCGATCGCGCTTCGCTTTGAAGTCGTATCCCCATTTTTTTCGAGGTGCGACAATAAGCAATTAGCAATATCTAGACATCATGAAGATTAAGGCATCAAATAAAGATAGACACATCTAAGAAAGCAAATCCCATATCTAGCAGTCTTCTTTGTCTTCTCATGTATCATATGAATTATTCCTTAATCAACTCAGAGCAAAGCATCAGACACAAGATCAAAATAACAGTTAAGCACAAAGAAAGAGTAGCAAATGAATCTAAGAAAATCCCAAGGTTTGCATCAAATGAAGGCTCAATTCACAATAGCTCAGTCTCATAATGTTGGCATTGACCAAGTCCTTTTGCATAGAGAATGTTGCCTAATCCTAAGTCCAAAAGTTCAGATCAAGTTCAACAGTCCACCAGATGTTTTTGAGAGTTTTTGTTCTTATTAGATATTTTAAGGTCCTAAGACCACAAACAAAATTAAAAGACATAAACAATAAATATATCTCAAATGAGCAAAGTGAAAATGACATAAACATAATTAAGTTATATGAAATGTAAATGAAAAATGAATGATAAATGACTAAAATTTAAATTGCATAAAGTAAATGACTTGAAAGTAAAACAATATTAACAAGGATTAGTCGAATGTTAGTCAAAGGTTAGTCAAGTGTAATGGTGATTTTTAATTGTTTAAGTCATTCTTTGGAGAACGCTCAACCATTCATTCACAAGTATAGATCCCTGAACCAAGACATCTTCCATGAGAAGGGATCCAACTTGGATAATTCAACAAGTATGCCACTAGCTCCCATGAAAGGAAAAAAATGTCAAGTCCCCACACAATACCATGAAGAAGGGGAAACTTACAATTCCACTTACTAGAATGTTATGCCTTTAGGGTCAAATTTAGCTCTATATTTAGCAATCGTAATTGGACTTATATATAAGTCACAACTATCTGAGGTCGGACAATAAAAATTTAGGTGTTAATGCATGTTATAGATTTGGTATGAAGAACCAAACTCCTAAACCATACCACACACTAAAAGAAAATATCAAAAGGGAGGGACCTATCTCAGTCATACATGTATTGGTTCATCTGACACAAGGTCATTGATGAACCAATTATCCTTTAGATATTAGAGATTGCATTGGTCAAATGATGAAATGAGAAAGAATAGGGATGGAGATGAAGAGGGAGGGGAAGATATGAACATAAATTGACCAAGGGAGGATTTTCATCAAATCAAAACCATCCATTCATTTTGGAAGATGAAATGTACATTTCATCAATCCCCTAAATCCAATGGTTTTGATCCAACAAAAGTCAAATCAACCTTGACCAAGACCCAAATAGAAAGTCAAACACCACAAGACCATAAAAATGGCTCAGCATAATTTTTAAACAATTAAAAATCCAATTAAAAGTGAACTAAAATACATTTTAATTTGGTCAAAACCTAAAATCCCTTCAAAACACCAAATAAATGGCCAAGGGATTTATCCTAGGTCAAACAAGGTCAAAGGACCTTAGACAAAAAAGTTCACTATTTCTGAAAAGGCATAAGTATTTTTAAACAATTAAAAATATGTACAAAAACATTTGATTCATGAAAAATATCAAAATTAATCCAAAAAATAATTTTAATTCAGAATATGGAAGAGAAAAATATTTAAAGATTTTTTATGAAAGTCCCATATTTTTTGGATTAAAAATGAAATTTCTATGAATTAAACAAAATAATGCAATTAAAAGTAAATTCAGAAAATAAAAAGAAATTGGAAAAAACGAGGGCCTTCAGATCTCCCTCATTAATTGAGATGGCAACTCTGATGGCCACACGCGCGCTATCCACGATGCACCGCAGTCAAAGCATCACACACATGGTAATTTAAAGGAGTGGTTGAGATTAAAACGTTTGAACATGATCTGATGGCCAGAGACGTGCCAACACACCATCTGAGCTAGGGCTCCGGTCATCTTCTCCGGTGAACCTCACTGGACTGGTCCAACTTTATCTCAATGAAAAATGAAAAATAAGGACATTATTTCAAAGAGAAAATGCTCAGAATCTCGAATCTGGCCTCAACTTTCTCCAATTCCAAGTATATAAAAAGATACAGGGATTTGAATTTTGAGGCTCATGAACTGAGTTGCTTCAATTTGACCTCAAAGAAACTCAATTTTGTTGCCTATATTGATAGGACTTCAGCCAACCAAAAATCAAAGAGAATTGTGAAGAATTGAGAGAGAATCGAAGAGATGAAGTTTATGAAAAATCACCTTCGAGGGAGCTTGAATCTTGCTTCCAATTGGCTTTGGCTTGACTTCAAATGCTTGCAGGAAGTGAATTGGATCAAGGAAGAACTTGGATTTTTGGAGTTTCAACTTCAAAACTGAAGTGAAATTTAAACTCGATTTTCAATTGAAAATCTTCAAGTTTATCCTCTAATGGTGAGGGTTAGGATTGCAGGTTCATATCTTGGGCAAGGTCTCTTTAATTCTGAGCAAGAGAGGTTGTATTTATAGGTTATGCACTTGCTTTCTACACACTTCCATCAAAATTTCAAAAACAACAATCTCACTTGCATGGATGCATGTGCATATTATAGGCCCATCAAATGATGCCAAATTATCCAAAATTCTGTGTTATCCATCCTGAAATGATGTCACATAGCCATGCATAAAGGGAATGAAATTTGACCATGAATCTTACCAAATGGAACCTTGTGAAGAACTCATGCGCAAGTCCATCAATCTTGGTCCAAATGAGGTGACCTTCGACTTTTTGGAAATGTGAGATCAAGGGGAACAACTTTAATGTTTAACACTTTTCCATTTGAAGCTTGGGTCATGATTAATTTTGAGGTGGAAGTTTGGGAAATCAAACATAATTGAAATTTTTCTAAGTCCCAAGTCAAATGTTCACTTCTTCCATCTTGAATAACTTTTTCTATGGGCTTCAAATGGAAAATGTTACTTTATAAAAGTTATAGCTATTTAAAACCTCTTAAATTTGGTCATAAATTTGATCTTATTTGGATTTGGCATGAAAGAGTTATGTATTTTAGAAATTGAGGAAAATCTCTTGTTCAATGGTAATGGCCTAAAATGACCTATAATGTTTCCTCTTGGCACATGCCCTTTCAAGTTGAATTTGTCATTTCTTAAAGAATAAAAGTTGGAGAAGACATATTGAAATTGATCATTAAACTTGGATGAACTTCATCTCATAAGTATTGAGCATGTTATGGTCTTTGGAAGTTGACCTACTAACTAGAGTTCAGACAAAATGACATATAATCTTTCATCATAAAAAACGACCTTACATGCAAAACTACATCTTGACCTCAACATGAAAGTTGTTTGTAATGTCATAAGGAGTAACTTTTATCTTGGATTCATTTTCATATGACAAAAATTGTAGAAGATAGGGTCTAGTGAACCCTAGTTTTGACCAATTGACTTTCTCTGGTCAACCACCTTGAACCAACTTGCGAACTTGAAGTTATCTTGATCTTTAGGACTCATGGAGGATCATATATATATATATATATATATATATATATATATATATATATATATATATATATATATATATATATATATATATATATATATATATATATATATATATATATATATATATATATATATATATATATATATATATATATATATATATATATATATATATATATATATATATATATATATATATATATATATATATATATATATATATATATATATATATATATATATATATAAGATGATGTAATATGAAGTATCCCTTGAAATATTTGATCAGATGTTGAAGAAACTTGTTAAGGAAGTCACACAAGATACCCATATGAATTAGGGCTTCCAAAGAAAACAAAATTCAAACTCTTGATGATTTCTTGATCAAAATGATAAGTGAAGAACATGAGGATCCATATATGATGTCTGGAAATAATGTGAACCATCTCTTGATTTATCTCCTTGCACTGAGGGTCTCAAACCCTAGATATGAGCTTGATGAGGCATTGGTGCATACACTCACTAGCTACAAAATAAACAAGACTATACATTGACATATTTTTGGTATTTTGGTTAGTAAATAATGAAAAATAAAGTATGATACAATCAAAAGTGCTTGATGATCTGAAAAGTGTCAACAGCGATACCAATGTATGTGGATAAAAGAGTTTGCACTTGAGGGGGATCATTGTTGATAGAATCACACTTGAGGGAGAGTGTTGAAAAAGAATTATAATTATGAGTAGTGCGGGGAAGTCCCACATTGGTCAGGAATGTGAAAACTTGAACATTTATAAATGAGAGAATCCACACATCTGTAACCTTAATGTTTTTAGTGAATATATGGTGTGTCTCTCACAAAGATGTATTACTCTTAAAAGAAAAACCCCAAAGTAAAAATAATCACTTGTATTGAACCCCCGAATAACCTCTAACATATACAACAATACACATCAATATAGATAATCAACTAAAAAAACTTTACAACCCTATAATCGATTACATAAAGCTATTTTACAACCTACTCTATTCTATTTAATTCTGACGGCAGCTTAATGAGCGGTAATCAATTACACTTTTATGGGTTACACTACTTTTCACATACAGGGCTAAAGAAAATCTCTTAAAAGAATGTGCAGATTTTGTAAAACATGGTAATCAAACGTGATATAGGCCGGGCCAGTTAAGGTCAAAGTGTCTACCTTCACAGTAACAAGCAAAACGATGTATAAGTTATCTTTTGAAATATGAGACTGATATATCATCACACTTTGTGTTGCTGAATTTCACCTTTAAGTGAAAATGAAGGAATTTGGCGTGTGTGTTGGCTTTCCAGCAATGATATCCGGTCGGCATGTAAAATCGACGACGATAACGACTCGGTTATGTTTTGAGACAACAGAGTACACGTGAACATGGAAGGCAATCATGTAGATTAAGATCACATTATTATGCTATGGAAAAGCATGTTCTTATCAACTGTATTCAACATCAATGTGTGGTTCATTGCATAAATGTTTCTCACACACAAATTCATCTCAAATCACAAGATTTTTATTTTCTATTTTTGGGGTAAGTGGTGAACTAAAGAGAAATGTTAAACACTTAAATACAGTGCCGGTATGAGACTTGTTGAGGTCTGAGACAAAACATTTATAAAATATTTATTTAAAATTATTATAGTTTTTTCTAAAACCTATTTTTCAAATATTTTTATTTAAAATAATTTATTCTCTAAAATAATTAATTTTATTTATTTTTTAAAATCTAATTCATTTAATTTTTTCAAAATTAATTTTAAAAATAGGCTTGGACTTGGTTATATCCATATTGATTGGAATGAGCATACTGCTTGGCAACAAGTCAAAGGGAAGGGCAACAAAATGCTTATTTTCAAAGCTGCGCTAACTGAAACGGTATACCACATTTGGTGGGTGAGAAACAGGATTTGTTTCCAACAGGGGAGGAAGGAAGAGCTTCAAAGCCAACATATTCATGACATACTTATGGATAGATTTAGAATGAATAGAAAATTAACAGCGTATTGTAATAGCCTTTAGTGGTCGTTGTTTGTATCCGTGTCGGTTGGGGTCTGGATCTGAGGATCGGCGTGTATTTCTTTGTTTTTGGCAATAAAGATTATTATTATTCCAAAAAAAAAAAATTTAATTTTAAAACATTAACTATTTCCTAATTTTTTCTTAGTTTTCAACTTTTTAATTCAAAATTTAAATTAATACTACTCTAAAACAAAAATAAAAAATGTTTCACCAGAGACCAATAAAAAAGCCATAAATTAAAATGAAATGAAAAAAAAAAATATTAAAACAATAAAATTTAACCGTTAATATGTCATTTGACATACAAAATTATTTTAGATGTTGCTCTCTCAATAAAATTGGTGATAAAACAAAATCTTTAAAACCAAAATAAAAAAATAATTTTTTTTTGTAACTAGTACTTATTAAACACAAAATGAAATAGTACATGATATAAGACATTAAAATTTACATAATCATTAAAGCAAATTAAATAAATAAATTAATGCATTTATTAGTTGTTTTCCACTTCAAGATAAAAATATCATTAAAATTGAAATGGTCATTAACTAAATTAAATAAATTGATTATACATTTATTTATTGTTTTCCAATTTAAGATAAGAATAGTATTGCAAAACAATTAAACAGATAGGGACAACTGCTCAACAATTGAAATTGTAATAATATCTAACTGTCGACCCACGTTAAGTTAAGGTATATTAATGATACAAACAGTACACAGTACAAGCAATTTTACAAAACACTGATAGCTAACATTTTCATATATTTGAGGCTTATAAAACAAATGAAAAATTAGAGGCCTAGGGTAAGGCAAATATGGTAAAGTGTGTTTCATTTCGTGTTTCAATTATGACAGGGTAAGAGGTCAGGCCAAAACAAATTTTAAAAAGCTATATTCTGATTTCCTATATATTTTTAAGAATTGAGGTTGTTGACCTATGATCAATTCTAAACTTTTTTCTTTCTTTTTAAAAAAAATTGTGTTGTCTTAGAATCTACATAAAATTTCGTATTACATTAAACCTTTTAAATAATCTATTTTATCTATTTTTAAATATATTACATGATCTTTTATATACTATTTAGCATATTCTCTAATAAATATAGATATATAAGTTGGTCATCTCTTTATTGATCGGTTGTAGCAAATTTAAAAGAATGTTTCAAAACATTTCACTTTCAAACCGTCTGAGTCTTTCACCTTGATTATGACAAACTTGTTGATAATACTTAGAATACTTTTGGTCCTACTGTAACTGCTAAACTAGCTAGCATCAAAGAAAAATCTATCAATTTCAACAAGAAAGTCTTTGGTAATATTTGTAAGAGGAAAAGACATGTTGAAACTTGTATTAAGGTTGTCCACTGATAGTTGGATATCTCTTCATCATCTGATATCATCCTGTTGGAAAGAGAGGTTCAAAAATAATTCTTAGCTATTCTAGAAGAAGAACTTTTATGGATTTAAAAATCTAGAGAAAATTGGATAAAAATACCAATTTTTATCATGCTCAAATGATATTTCGGAGAAGAAGGAACGAGATTATTAGTCTCAAAATTGACGTAATTTGGTGTTCTGATTTCGAGACTTTAAGGAAGGAAGCCTCTAATTTTTTTCAAGAAGTTATTTCAATCTAATACTCAGTGTGACACATATAGTCTCTTTCTTCATAACATTCCTCAAATTCCATAGGTTCTTCATGATACTCTTATACAATCGGCATCCATAAGGGAGGTTAAGAATGTTATTTATTTTATGTCTCCATACAAAGCATTGAGCTCTAGTGGATTCCAGTCCATTTTCTTTACTACATACTAACATATTGTAAGAAGTGATGTTTGAAAATTAGTCACTTATGCTTTTTCTTTTGGTCGCATCCCTGGTGACCTTCCCGAGATCCTTATCATTTCTATCCCTAAAATTCACGAACCTCAAAGTGTCAATGATTTTAGACCTATTAGTCTGGTAATGTTCTACTTAAGCATGTCTCTAAGGTCTTGGTTTGGCGTATTAGACCGCATCTGGAAACCCTCATTGGCCTTCTTTAGAGTAGTTTCGTCCCTAATAAAGGCATTGCATATAATGCTCTTATAGCTCAAGAGATTGTTCACTACATGCATACTAAGAAAAGAAAATCAGGTTTTCTTATGTATAAGATTGATTTTGAGAAAGCATATGATAATGTGGATTGGATTTTTTTGAAAATCGCTCTAGCAGAATTTGGATTTCCAGCATTAACAATGGATCTAATTATGAGTTGCATCACCTCTGCATCCATATCTCTAAGTAGAATGAAAAGCTTGATAGTTTTGCTCTTACTCGTGGTTTGCGACAAGGTGACCATATATATCTTTAAATATTCTTGCTTTGTATGGAGAATTTGGCATTTCTCATTCATGAAAAAATAGAAATAACTAGTTCCACATACGCATCTCTAGGAATGGACCAACTATTCTCATCTCTTTTTTGCATATGATATTCTTTACAAGAGCCAAAACTTCTTCTTGGTTTTGCTAGTTAATGAGGTGCTTCAAGTTTTTTGCAAAGTCTTTGGTATGAAAATTAATGTCCATAAATCTAAATTCCCCATTTATATCGGGCGAAGGTAATGAAAATTGAAGATATGATTAACTTCCAATATACCTTTAATATTGGTTAATATCTTAGATTTTCTTTTCTTTTTGGTAGGGTCACAAATCTGAATTTATCCTTTTTCATTGATAAAAATAATTATCGTTTAGTTGGATAGAAAGGTAGAATTATTAGTAGGCTTGGAAGGGTGGCTCTCGCTAAGTTTGTACTTAGTTCTATGCCTATTTATACCATGAATAATTTGTGGCTTCCATAAGGAATTTGTAGTAAGACTCATTCTTATATAAGACACTTTGTTTGGGGAGGAAAATCTAGTCACTAGGTTAAATGGGATACCATAAACCAACCTTCTACTAGAGGTGGTCTTGGCATCAGGAGAGCTAGACCTGTTAATTTACCATGTTGGATAAACATGTTTGAGAGCTTCTTCACAATCCTAGCAAGTTATGGATTAAGTTATTATCAGCTAGATATAATTTAGTAGTATGCATCATAGAAGAGAATAATTACCATGGAGCATCGTATACATGTCATTATATTGCTAAAGATTAAGGTGAGAAAACACAAGAATGGGGGATGAGGTTGAATAATGTTGGCTTTTTCTTCTTTTAAGCTTTGTAAACTTATGCTTCTGATGACTTTCAAATAGATTCTAGATAATTCGTTTAGAGTTTGACTCAGAAATACTTGATTAACTTCTTATTGATCTTAATCAGAGTATGAACCTTCAGTTTCGAGTCTGAATCAAAGTTACTCATAGTATGAACTTATTGTGTATCCTTATCAGATTCTGAATGAGAACCTAACTCAAATGTTTAACTAATGATAGTAGCAGAATAATTCAGAAGCAAGTAAAGTAAAAGCATAAGAGACATAAACATTTATCCTGGTTCCTCTCACAACTTGAGAGTAGTCTAGTCCCATTTTAATTCCAAGGGATTTTCACTATAACCAAAACTGATTACAAATGCTTAAGCATACAAGCAAGAAATTTCTTTGCTTACAAACACAAGTATAATACTTCCTTGCTCAAGCCCACAAGCTTAAGACTTCCTTGCTGAAATACAAATGTCTGAGACTTTCTTGCTCTAACACAGAAGCTAAAGACTTCAAATGCTCTAGCACTAAAGAAAAATACTTATGACTCTATAACAAACAGTTAAGATATTTGGGTAATAACTTACATTTGATATTCAATAAGATGTGTAAACAAAATACAACTTATAAAGACTTTAAGACTTAATAACTTTTGAAATATACAAATGTTAATATGTTCTAAGTCTAATAGATTTGACATAGTAGCTTCTCTTTGAATGTCAAGTTTAGAGTCTTATGGTATGGTGTATTGTTGTGTTGTAGTCTTCTACTTAGGTCTGTAGCTCCTTATATAGAGAAGAGAGAAAAAAGACGTTAAAGACTTTCACCAAAAGGTTGGTTAACCTTTGTATTTGATTAGACATATCAAGCAAACACCTTTCTGCAAGAGGAATGATCCGTTGAGGCTCAGACATCAAAGAAGATATTTGTTCTTAAGTCTTCACGTGATCAAAAAGGTCTTAAATTTGTTAGAGTTTCCTTGGTAGAAAAACTTATGCTTCAGAGGCTGACTTTCCTTTATACTTAACTCTTCGAATTCTGATCACATCAGAGTCCTCTTCTTGGCTTCTGAAGCTTCATAATATGGGTCACTAGAGGCTGACTTTCTTTAGAGTTGACTTCTTCAGAGTTTGGATCTCCATCAGAGGCAAAGTCTTTATAAGTGATCTTCAGAGCCAGAGTCTGATCTTCAAATTCAGATTCCTCAATAATTTCTTCATCTGTTCTTACTGATATAATCATGCAAACTTAAATAGATGTTAGAATACACAATTGTTCTTTAAATACGTTGTGATCATCAAAACCCAAGGGATATGGTATTAACCATTTTTGTTCTAACAATATCTCCCTTATTGATGATGACAAACAATAGTATTTAAGAACAATTTTTATTGATTTAATTAACTTGTTGACTTCAGGATCAGAGGTTTGTATCCCCCCCCCCCCCCCCCCCCCCCCGAGTCTGATAGTCCAGAGGGTGAGGTTTGTAATCCCCCCTCTAAGTCTTATCCAAGTTATTTAAGTTCCTTTAATTAACATGTTGACTTCAGAGTCTGAGGTTTGTGAGCTCCCTTGAGTCTGATAGTCCATAAGGTGAGGTTTTTAAGCCCCAATTAAGTCTTATCCATGTTAATTAAATTCCTTTGAAGCACAATGATTACTTTTTCAAAATTTAAGCATAAAACAATATCAAATAATTAGATTCAGATGCTTAAATACTTATCATTTTTCTCCCCCTTTTGTCAACAATAAAAAGATAGGACAAAAGAAGGAAAGATATTGAAGTGACAAAACAAGGGTGTGGGAAATTAAATTCTGAATAAAAATAAATAAAAACAGCTTTTGCAATCCCCCAAAAATTAAAACACGATTTTAAAAGATTTGAAAAATAGCTAGATTGGTTGATAATATTTATTCACTTCTTGAGACGGTCAGACAAAATCCTTTTAGCTTCCAAGCATTAGAAACAACATAAGTGATAATTGGAATTAAGAGCTAGTAAACATATACTAGCATGCATTAAAGATCATAAGTGATTAAACTTTCACAAGTAACGCATATGACACTCAAGATCCTTTATAAAATCATGTAACCATAAGTTAAGACCATAGATCTTCATCCAACTCTCTCTCTCTCTCTCTCTCTCTCTCTCTCTCTCTCTCTCTCTCTCTCTCTGGTGTGTGTGTGTGTGTGTGTGTGTGTGTGTGTGTGTATGTGTGTGTGTGTGTGTGTCTCCTTTAAGATGAGCACACCTACTGAAAATACCATAATCAGCGTCTCTTCAGAGACCACTACGGTTATGGAGACTAACTCTTCCAAAGAACATAATCTTCAGGGACATGAAGGAATCCAACCCTATGGATCAAGAACCTCTAATTTGAGGCACTCAAGCCAAGAAGGAATTCAGAGTCGAGGAAGAAGCCCAAGAAAAAGAAAAAGAAGAAGAAGAAGAAGAAAAAGGCTTCAGAACCAATAGTCTACTTTTATTCTGACGCAGATGATGAGTGGGATGTGGATTGGGGAAACTTATGCATGTCTCTAGGTTGGAGAGATAATTTAGACAAAATAATGTATTAAAGCATCTAGTAATATAATTCCAACTTAATGAAAGTTTACCCAATTTTCATTTTGCAAAGATACTCCTTTTTATTCTCTCTTAATTCCTTTGAATGATTCGCTGATAGAGAAGTCTCAGAATTATCTCAACCATTTAAGCCAACAATAAAGAAAACTAGGGGAGGAAAAAACTATTTTTAATTTTATCAGAAAACATAATAATTCCCAATTAATATATCTTAGTGTGCGAGCAAACACAACATAATCTGAAGGATAAAAAAAATCCAACAAAATAAGCACTAAAATAGACCAAGAATCATTCAGATAAGTGACACATAAGTGAACAGAAGATATTCAAATAAGAAAAAAATATCACTTATATGTTATCAGAGACAATTGCATCCAATTCTTAGTTTCAGAGGCTGAGATGCATCAGAGTATATTGTTCATCGGAAGTTGAACAATATACTCTGATGCAGTAGTATTACCATATATAAATATATCAACTCATTGATGATCAATATCAATAGACTATATATCTACTACACCCTTTTGAACAAAATCATTAATAAAGTGATGTTTGATCTTAATATGCTTGTTCTGGAATGTTGAACAGAATTCTTTGTCAAACAGATAGCAGTAGTATTAACACATAATATATGTATACTTCTCCCACAAATATGATATATATCAACTGATATAACAAACTACCAAATCTAAAAGTTGTTGAGTAGAGTAAAGAACTTATCATACCTCTATACAGCTTTTGATCAGACTTTGGAGCTTCCTTCTTCCTTGTTAGATTTCATGTCGAATGCATAGGAATGTTCATAACATTACAGTCTTCAAGCTTGAACTTCTTCAAAAGTTCTTTGGTATATTTAGACTGATAAACATAAATTCCATCTTTGCTTTGGTTAATCTGAATTCCAAAGAAGAACTTTAATTCCCCCATCATGCTTATTCAAATTTAGCCTGCATAGACTCAGAAAGTTCTTTGTAAAGAGATGCATTAGTAGAACTAAAAGTTACGTCATCAACATAAACTTTGGATAGTTAAGATTTCCTTATTAAAAGTCTTTCTGAATAGTTTAGTGTCAACTTGATCCTTTTGAAATCCATTATCTGACAGAAAATTACTTAGTCTCTCATACCAAGCTCTTGGAGCTTGTTCGAGTTATAAAGTGATTTCTTGAGTTTAAGAATAAAGACCGGGTGGACTGAATCCTTAAACCCAGGAGTTTGTTTGACATATAGTTCTTTATAAATGACTTTATTTAAGAAGGCACTCTTGACACCCATTTGGTATAAAGCACAGTCATGAATAATAGTCATAAGAGAGAGGGGAAAGTCTGATTTCCTCTAACCTTGCAACATGTGCAAAAGTTTCAGAGGAAATTTATACCTTCTTGTTGAATGTATCCTTGAGATATCATTTTAACTTTGTCTCTTACCACCTCTCCTTACTCATTCAGCTTGTTTCTGAACACCTATTTTGTTTCAATGATGTTCTTCTTATGAGGTCTGGGAACCAGATCCCACACATCATTCCTTTGAAACGTGTTCAGTACTTCTTACATTGCTACAATCCATGCATCATCTGATAAGTCTTCATCAACAGAAGTTGGTTCTATCGTGGAGATAAGTCATAGCATTGACTACCCTTCTCTGAATGCAGATCTTGTACTTAGAGGACTATCTTTATTTTCCAATGATCAACTCTTCTGGATGAGAAGACTTGTACTCGAAGGACTTTTTGGATTGTGAAGCTTCTAGAGATTCATAAGGAGTTTCTTCAAAAATTTCTTCCTCTGGATGTGATTCAGAAGTTGGCATTAGTTCTAAATCACCAGCTTCTGAATATCTAGCTTCTGAAGCATCTTCTGACAAGAACTTTGTGAATCTTCTTATCTATAAATGAGATTGTTCTTATAGGAGAAACTTTGTTCCAACAATTCTCTTCTAATAATCACCATGAGCCTTCTCAAAGGCCATTTTAGCTAGATAAGCTTCAGAGATAGGTCAAGTATCTAAAGCACCAACTTTTGATTAGGCAACATCAGCCTTCCCAGTACCAGTAATCCTGCTTTACGGGTTTCTTCCAGATTCCACATCTTCTTCCTCTTTATGAGTTAGGACTTGGAATATAGGCTTTTATTTTGTTGTGTGTTATAGTTAGCCATTGTCCTGGGACTGAGATTTTTTACTTTATTCTTCCCTTTTAGCATATCTGCAATAAAAATAATCTCACTCTTTGGTACACATACCTTTATGGGTCCTTTAGTGTTAGTTCTGATAGGCCTTCTATTATTTTGGGCCTTAGATTTATAATAAGACTTTGTATCATTCAAGACTTTAGATTTAAAAGTTGGTTGTCTTGAATGATTCATAGTCTTAGGTTCTGGACCTTTCAGAACTTTGTAACGTGTTGTCGTAGGTTCTAACTTATTCATAACCTTTGACTTTGAGGTTTCAGGTTTTGATTCTCTTAGAACCTTTGACTTAAGAGTCAGTGGTTCTTATTTCTTTCGGGCCTTTGATCTTGGGATCTCAGGTTCTGGTTTTTTTCAAAACCTCTGACTTTGCAGTTATAGGTTATGATTGGTTTGAGCCCTTTGCTTTACTAGAAGACACAAAATGAGAGTATAACCCTTCTTAAGAAGAGCTTGAAGAAGAAAGGTATGAAGGTCTCATCAAAGTTTCATTTATAGGATTAAAAGATTTTTTATGTTAACGAAGACCTTCTCCTTTGCTTCTACTTACACCCTAAATTATGGATGCAAGTTTAGTTATGTTAAAGTCATATATGACAAACTTTTGAATATCCAATTCATATTCATTAAGAGGTTTGTCAGACATATCCTTTATTAAAGAAATTTGATCTCTTTCAAGTATTTCAATCTTATCTTTAGAGAAATTTAATTAATCTCTTATAAGACCATATTGTTTATTTAAAATGCCCATATGTTTGGATTTTTATTGAAACATATCCATAAGATCTTGACAAAAGGTAATTAAATCATATCTAGAAAGTTTAGAGAATACCTCATCTACATTTTCTGAATCTGAGTCAGAATCAACTTCTAATTCTGAGTCTGAGAGTGTTGAAGCCACCTAAGCTAGATTGCCATCTTCTTTACTCTTGTAAGCTTCTTATTTATCATCAAGTTCATCCCATGTTACCATGAAACTTTTCTTGAACTTACTTCTAAAGTTGTTCTTCTAGAAGATTTCCTTTTTGTCTTTGTCCTTATGAATATCTAGACAATCAACTATGAAATGATCAGCCTTCTGACAGTTGAAACAACCTTTCTGATCATCCTTGTTAACTCTGGAGCTTGTTCCTCCGAAGCCAGATATTCTCCTAGAGAATTTTTTTATTCTTCTTGGCAAGATATTGAAACCTCTTTATGATGAAATTCATCTCATCTGAGTCTTCATCATAAGTTTCATCATGATAGCTTCTTTATGCTCCCAAGTATGAGAAGATTATTCACACCTCCCAAATGACTTCAAAGTTAGAGACTTTGATTTCTTGATTGGTTCTTCATATCCATTAAGTTATAACGCATGATATTGGAGATTACTTATCATACTTTCAAGACTGATATTGTTCAGATCGTTAGCTTCCTGAATAATTGTCACCTTAGGTTTGTATTTGACAGGAAGGCTCCTAAGAATCTTCTTGACATGATCATGTTAGACTATGACACGGATCTAGAAGAAGGGGTTGAATAGATCCCAATTAAAATTTGAGTCGGCGCTACCAATTTAAAAATTGGTTTTGAAAAATTTGTTTTAAGTGCGGAAGCGGCCGAGGAAAAATATAGTCTAAAACGAACCGTTATTGGAAAACCGGATATGCGTCAAGCCTATGGATTAGAGATGATGCGAGATACGAATCACTACACTATTTGCACAATCAATGATTTGTTTCACTTACTAGGATTCCTAGTTCCAATGATTCAAATACCAAATTAAACTAGATACACACTTAAGATAATTTTGGTTTAAGCAAATTATCAAACACTTGGTGTGCGAAAACACTCCAAGTGATATTTGTGTTGAGTAAGTGATTCCAATTAATCTAGTACAATATTCTACTGTACTTAGGATTCAAAAACAGAGTTTTAACCTCTTACTCAATTAATATCAGTTTGATAAAAGTGTTTATACTAAAATCACTTAGTTTTTAAGCTGAAAATCAATTATGCATAAAATTAAAGAAGACAAGGATTTGATGAGGCAGTTCCCCCGCTGTCCTCGCTTCGGGGTACGTCTGCCCTCAATTCTAAAACTAGAATTGAGATGATTTAATAGATATCACCTGTTGAATTTAACCGTTTATACAAGGATTGCAAAGCACATATACAACAGAACTCTCAAGATGTTGAATGTAGCTTCCACTCCTTGTTCCTTGATTCAAGATGAATCAAGCCCTTCGATTCTTGTTGTTAGACCTCTGATTCCAGCCCCTTTGTTGAATAACCTTCCGTTCTTCAAACCCTCGGCCCGGCTGATCTCAACTACAACGAATCGAACCCGAATTCTTCCCTTCAATATCACCGAATCCGCTACTAGACTGATGAAGACTTCCTCTTCTCAATCACCTTCGCTCAGCTGAATATTGATGAAGCAATTCGTCCAAAAAAACCCCAAACACAAACCAGTCTTGGAGGACAAAACCCTAACGGTTTTATTCAAGAAAAAACCTGCCACAAGCTTCAACCCGAACCGGATTCCCCAATCTCGGCTTCGAACCTTATCATCTTTAACCGATCACGAAGCACATCAAAAATGGTTGTGTGTAGTTGATGAGTTGTGAGATGTTGAAGATGAAGATGATGAATCTTGGACACCTATTTCACTTTTTCTTGTTTCTTTTGAACACTTGAAATCAATTTGACAAATGTTAGTTGAAACAAGTAATTAAACTTCTATATATAGTAACCAACTTACCAACCAAAAATAACAGTTTTTCAAACAGTGGAAAATATTCAGAAAACTAAGTTTGCGCACGAGCGGTCGACCATAGGTCGGCGTGCACTGACCCGTGGGAAAATGAAAGTTTCATGCGCCGACCATATGGTCGACTCAAGTCTTCCATGCGCTGACCCGTGGCCAACTGCACTATGCCATGCGTCGACCTGCGGTCGACTCAAGCCACCATGCGTTGACCAGTCACCAACTGGTCTATGTTATGCGCTGACCCGTGGCTCATGCGCTGACCCTTGCGGTCGACTCAAAGTCTCCATGCGCTGACCCGTGACCAACTGCATTATGTTATGCGCTGACCTATGGTCGCCTCAAACCCTGCAAATCTGCAAAAATTCAGATTTTTGTGGTTTTCATGCATTTTGTCATGACCACATTTTATCCACATATGTTGTATGAAATATAGAAATTTAGATGAGCATAGAAAAGGATATGATAGGTGATATGTTGCATTTATTTTGTAGAGGTGGAATCGACAATGCCGATTCATCCATGGTGGACATTTGTCATCATCGAAACCTATGATCGTATGTTGTATGACAGTTTGCCCTTACAGATCAGAGGTGGTGTAGCTTTTTTTCAGAACTTGAAGCCCTGACACAATAATTTGAAACCTTGAGAACATATTTTCAATGTTCTCATCTTCTTTCATTCTGAACAACTCATATTTTTGAACTAGAATATTTTCTTTGGCTTCTTGAACTTGTTGATTTCCTTCATAGGTAGCACATAAAGATTTAAAAATAGTTTTGGCAGTAGATTTGTCAATAATCGTTATATACTCAGAATGAGGCAAAGCATCTACATAATGCCTCTCATTTTATTGGGTTTTCTATAGATCTTCTTCTGAGCAGGTGTGAGAGATTTTCTGTCAGAGATCATACCAACATTATTGACTTGAATGCCAATGCCATTTTCTAAGATATCCCACAACTCAATGTCAATACCTATGTTGTGAGTGTACATCTTTCTATTCCACCATTTAAATTCAATAGAGTCTCCACTGAATGTTGGAGGTTTAGTAATATAATTATTCTTTGCAAATTTACTTTCACCATTATTAATATCACCATTAGGAGTACCCCTAGTAAATCCATATTCACCTGACATGATAGAATATGTATTTTTCTCAGGATCTTTTATGCACGGTTGTTAAGTATTTAGCACAAACCTTGCTCTGATACCAAGTTAATGTGAGAAAAACACAAGACGGGGGGTTGAATTATGTTGGCTTTTTGTTCTTTTAAGCTTTGTAAACTTCTCTTTCTGATAACTTTCAATCAAACATATTCTGAACACTTAGTTCAAAGTCTGGCTCATAAAGACTTGATTAACTTATGATTGATCTTAATCAGAGTCTGAAACTTCAATTCATAGTTTGAATCAGAGTCACTCTGAGTCTAAACTTCTTGTATATATTTATCAATTTCTTAACCATAATCTGACATATATGTTTAACAAATGATAGCAATAGAATAGTTCAGAAGCAAGTAAAGTAAAAGCACAAGAGACACAATCAGTTATCCTGGTTCCTCTCACAACCTGAGAGTAGTCCAGTCCCCTTGCACTTCCTAGGGATTTTCACTATAACCAAAATTGATTAGAAATGCTCAAGCACACAAGCAAAATACTTCTTTGTTTACACACATAAGTATAAGGCTTCCTTACTTAAACACACAAGTTTGAGACTTCCTTGCTCAAGCCCACAAGCTTAATACTTCCTTGCTCAAACACACAGATCTGAGACTTCCTTGCTCTAGCACACAAGTTAAATACTTCAAATGATCAAGCACTAAACCAATATACTTTTGACTCTATAACAAATAGTTAAGAGATTTGGGTAATAACTTACACTTGATATTCAATCGGAGGTATAAACAAAATACAGCTTAGAAAGACTCTAAGACTTAAAAAAATTTGAAATATACAAATGTTAAGATGTTCTAAGACTAATAGATTTTACATAATAGATTCTATTTGAATTTCAAGTTTAGAGTCTTGTGGTATGGTGTATTGTTGTGTTGTAGTCTTCTTCTTATGTCTGCAGCTCCTTATATAGAGAAGAGAGAAAAGAGACGTTAAAGACGTTCACCAAAAGGTTGGTTAACCTTTGTACTTGATTAGACAAACATTCAAGCACAACAAAGGTGTATCAACACTTATCAATCATGATTCAAGTTGTGTGCCATGAGCCTTAATTAGTAGATAATGGATGAGAGAGAGCATTTTTATCCATATTCTGAATATCTTTAGGTACAAGACGAATGACCCAGTTGCTTAGAGTATTCACCTATATTCATAGACTTTAGTATAATTCAAATAAAATGATTGTCAATCTATTTCTTCACAAACAACATTTCATCATAAGTAGCAACAAGGAGAGTTTTCTTCAACAACTTGCTAGTTATGATGAGTATCACATGTCATGAGCCTTAAGTAGTAAAGAAGGTTTGAGAGGGAGCATTCATATCCTCACTCTAAATATCTTTGGATACGGTACGAATGACTCAGTTGCTCAGAGTATTCACCTTTACTCATAGACTTTAGTGTGGTTCAAGTCAAATGACTGCCAAGTCTTATGCAACTTCATTCTTATTTCTCATCGGTGATATACTGTTTCTTTGGACCAAATACCATTTTCTTTTGGATTCCATAAATACCTTTGGGCCAATAACCAATACCTACTTTTGAATCAAGAGCTCTTGTTTGTCTTGTTAATCCTAGTTGTTTAGATAAACATCCCTTTTGTTTTCTTAAAAGTCCTAATGTTAGGCAAAACCCCTAGACTTTTTGCCATACCATATACTGGTTCATGCCACCTTTACTCTTTGATTCAGATATCATTACCCTGTGAATTCAAACAATATCATTGTCCTTTGATACAAGTTATACTTTTCATCACTTCAGTCATATCTTTTCGTTTGTGTTTGTCTTGTCAGTCCTAGTTGCTTAGGCAAACACCTTTTTTCAGTTTTTTTGTCTTAGTTCTAAGAACTATGGAGCTCTGAATTTCTCATTGCACTATGATAATCGTAGGCACGAGGATTCGAATCCTTGGCGAGCATATTAATTATTCTTCTGCCTTAAGGAACCACCCAGATCTTTCATTAGCCATCATTCAATACATTCAATACCTTCATTCATCCCCAATGATATACTTTCTTTTTGAACCAAATACAACCTTTCTTTGGATACCATACATACTTTTGGGCCAATAACCAATGTTTGTCTTTGAACCAAAAGCCTTTTTGTTTGTCTTGTATAGACAAACTACCCCTTTTGTTTCACTTTTCTTGTAAGTCCTTATATAGGCAAAACCCTTTATTTTTTGCCATATGCCAGTTTTTCTCATTGGTTCAGATATACCTACCTTATGGGTTCTAATAACATTAGCCTTTTTGTTCATATTCCACCATTAGTTTCATGAACTACGGAGCTCTGAATTCCTTATTACACTATCAGGATACGTAGGCATGAGGGTCATAATCCTCACCGATCACTTTGTTTATTCCATTATTTTTCCTTTATCCTTTTGTAAGTAATCTTTAGATATAATACCCATTCGAGCATAGAATAATCAAATGATTCTCGTTGAGTACACGGATGTGAGGGGTGTTAATACCTTCCCCTTGCATAACTGACTTTCTTGCCCATTTTCTCTTCTCTTGAGTTTTATCGATGTTTTCCCTTTCCTTCGGGAATAAATAAAGTTTGATGGCGACTCTGTTGTATCTTCGAGCGTGCGATGTGCTCGTGTATTTTTCGTGTTGCTTCAAACAGGGTGTGCTTTCTTCTCATCCTAATGCATCTCTGATGGATTATATTCAACTTCTTATTCACAAAGAGTGGTGGTTTGTCCTTACTCACAACTTACGGAACGAGAATGCTAGTGTAGTTTAACTTGCTAAATTGGGAGTCCCGCTTGTTCAGGAACTGATAATATTTTTTGTATTTTTCCATCTCCATTAGTTACTATCTAATTAGCAGACTCTATGAGAACTCAATATCCAAGAACTTAATATTTCGGTGTTTCCTTTATTTTCTATTGATAAAAAAACTATAAGCCGACGAATCAAGATTCATATGTTCTTTTAACTTAAGGCCAGCTTATTTTAATGAAATATACTTTTTAAAAATTCTAAACCCCATATTTTTATTAAATTGGTCAAGTCGTGTTAGGGTTAAATATGCTCTTATAAACAAGTCAGATTTATTCTCGTCCTTATTTGAAACATTCAAAATTAATTTTAAACGTGTTGAATTGATTTTGATATGTTTGATTATTCTCTAGTAGAATTAATTATAATTTTCAAAATTAATTTTATTTGAAATTATTATTTTTAACTTTTAAGTCTAAATTTAATACTTACATTGAAATCTACTTTTCAATTTATTTTTATAAAAAATATTAAATATAAATCACTTCATCTTTGAATTATTTTTAATCAAAATTATTTTTTAACAATCAATTCACTTCAAATCAATTGTGTTATCACATAATAAAACATTAGTTCAATTGATCTCTTGTTGAATTTTTCATATGAAAATTATCACATGATAAAACATTAGTTCAATTGATCTCTTGTTGAATTTTTCATATGAAAACAAAAGACAATATCGTCCATATTCTACATGTATATCGTGTAAGTGACTCATCTTGCTCAAATAAAATTATAGGGTTTATATTCAAATCCATTACTAGTGGTGGTGGTGTACATAAACAAAAGAAAAACTAAAACATGCGTCATCATGTCCCACGTGTTACATGATGGCAGCTCCATTTGAGGTAAATTATTGTACAATGACATCTTAAAATACCTTATCCACGTTTGGTTACTAATATTTTTTATTTGATCTTTCTATAATTAAATAGACAGAAGAAATGTGTATGGTATAACTGTCTTTAAGAACATGTCTTTATTATCACAAATATTAATCAACACATTCATTGGTTCATTTATTTTATTTTATTTGTATGGGCTATTGATGGTCCATCCCTCACGATGTCATATGTTTTGATTTAACAAGCAAAAGAAAATAAAACAAAATAGAAGGCATGCATTCTAGGTAAGTAGATGCATAGTCATCCATCCCACAAAATTATAGGCATTAATATATCAGTGCAACCTATTTAAATATAGAACACTCTTATTGTTGGACAACCTATCTCACAAGTTATTTGATAAATGAGGATAGATTGAAAAAAGATTAAAGAGTAACTCAGGTAAAAGTTTATATATAATAGATATTATATATATATATAAGATATATATATATATATATATATATAGATATATATATATATATAATATATATAGATATATATATATATATATATATTATATATATATATATATATATATATATATATATATATATTCTATATATAGATTATATATATATATATATATATATATATTATATATATATATAGATATATTATATATCTATATATATCTATATATATATATATCTATATATATATATATATATCTATATATATAATATCTATTATATTATATATATTGCAATTATAATGAGTGGTGATATTTATATACACACTAGTCAACCAAATCAAAATCAAAACAAATTATCTAAAAAACAAAACTTATATACTCGCTCGAGTCTATGATATATCCCTCAAATATATTCTTAAAGTAGTATGTCTAACTAAAACCGATATAACTGTCCGGGTCTATGAAATCCCTCGGGTATATTCTTAAAACAATATGAAGTAACCACAATATCCTTTCTAATTCAGATTTGTCATTTTTCTCATTTCCATTAACTTCTTTAAAACTGAGAAAACTCAATTGAGGTATACTCACCACCACCATCATTTCTCAACATCTTAATATTGTTTTTAGCTTGCTTTTCAACCAACGATTTAAATTTTTTGAAATTGCTATAAGTAAATGCACATATTTCTAGTGAATTCATCTATGAAGGTTAAGAAATAACAATTACCTCCTGATGACTTCACTTCAAAGGGACCACACACATCTGAATGCACAATTTCAAGCTTCTGTTGTGACCTCATTGGCAAGTCATGTTTGAATGACTTCCTAGTTTGCTTGGCTATGCAACATTTCTCACATAGTTGCTTTGCACTTCAATCCTTGGAAATCCATCCACCATCTTCTTCATGTGCATTTAGCTAAGAATCCTAAAATTGAGATAGTCAAATCTTTGGTGCCTAACCCAATTTTTACCTTCAGTTGTGGTTGATGCAAGACATTGATGATGAAACATATTGATCATGACATTGAATGTCTTGTTGGTTGACAAAGGTGCCTTCAAAATTAGCCTAGACATTTTATCAAACACCTTGAGTTATTTTCTTTCTAGCTTCATTGTGTAAGTTTTGTCAAATAATTGACCAAAGCTGATCAAATTACTTGCCATTGAAGGAACATACAAGACATCGTTGATGATAACTTCATGTTTATCCTTCTTTTTCACCCTGATGTTGTTCATTCCTTTTAATGTCATTGTGTTGTTGTATTCAAAATGAATTGATCTTCTAACTAATTCATCCAACTTGACGAACTAGTTCATGTTGCATATCATATGATTGCTACAGCTTGTGTTAAAGTACTAAACATTTGTTTTATCTGAAGGAAAATGTGTTGCATCCCAAGATGATCTCTTCAAGATCACTGCTACTAACATGAGAAAGTTAAGCCACACCCCTGTAATCACCATTGTCTTTGTTGAAGTAGCAGTCTCGAGCATAATGACCAAATTTCCGACAACAATAACATCGGACCTCCTTCATGTCATTCTTCTTCTTGACTTTCTGATTATGATTTTCACCATTCTTTCTAGTTTTACCTTGGCTTCTTGAAGTTTTGCCAACATCACCATTATCATTCATCATCTTCTTTAATTTTGTTGTTGTTTGATGGGCTTTCCTTCATCTTCTTGAAGAAACTTTCTTGCAATGCATGTTCAGATATATTTTATGAATCTCTTTACTTCAGCCTCATCTCGTGCACCTTAAGATATGATTGCGACTTTTCAAGCTTCATCTATGATAAGTCTTTTGATTCTTCAATTGCCACCATAATGTAATTAAAATTGTCTGGAAGAGCCTTTAACACCTTCTCCATATTCTACAATTCAGAGGTCTTTTCATATGATTTGTCAAAACCGCCATCTTTGAGAAGAACTTAGCAATGGTTTCATCATCTTTCGTCTACAAGTTTTCATATTGCTTCCTCAAAGATTGCAACTTCACTTTCTTTAATTTCTCATATCCATCATACAGTTTCTTGAGAGCATCCCAGGCCTCTTTGGTCATTTCTTGCTCGATAATCTTCTCACAGATCTTTGAGTCCACACATTAATGGATCAAGAACAAGCCTTTCCCCATCTTTCTTTCTCATTTCACGATGAGAAACCCTTTTAGCCTCATTATCAGTTTCCTCTAATGCCGAGAAACCATAATTCACGATTTCAAGTACATCTTGAAATTTGAATATGACATTCATCTGTGCACACCATCTATCATAGTTTTCTTCATTGAAAAATGGTAGATTGGATGAGAATTGGTTGGAGGTAGTGCTTCCATTCGCAATGGCTAGATATTGAAGACTGAACATGTGTTATTGATACAAATTTGTCGGGTAACCTGTCTCACAAGTTACTTGACAAATGATGATAAACTGAAAGAAAATTAGAGTGATTGAGGGAAAAGTTTATTGACTATTGTGTATATTTCAATTACAATGAGGGGTGATCTTTATAGACACACTAGCCACTCAAATCAAAATTAAAATAAACTATCTAAAAAACAAAACCAATATACCCATCGGGGTCTATGATATACCCCCGAGTATATTCTTAAAGTAGCCTATTTAACTAAAACTGTTATACTCGCCCGAGTCTATGATATACCCCTGAATATATTCTTAAAGTAGTTTAACTTAAGCACAATACTTATATCTTTTAATGTTGTTATCCATTTTCTTTTTGTTTTTTTATGGAAATATAATATATTAAAAGAGAGGTGTAGAACACTAAAATACAAAAAAAAAAAAAAAGGTATTGGTTAGTACAATATGTATTAAACGGACCACAAAAAAGAAAAACAATAGTACAACAAAAAACCAAAACCAAAACAAAACAAAGAAGCATTAGATTAGCTAAAAATCAAGATGAGTCTCATAGAAAAAAACACCCAAGCAACTAGAAACCTCATCCCATGGATTCAGGATAGAACTCATACTGCCAGAACCACTATCAACAGATCAGAGGACACCAAGAAAGAACCAAAAAACAAAAATCACTATCAACCTCATAATCAAGACAAAACACTAGTTTCGTTATTGGTTAAAGCAGATGATAAGGTTTTGAAGGAAGTTAGAGAAATTACATTGGTTCATTTCTACTATATCTAGAAACCTTTTTCAAGCCAGAAAAATATTATTCTCATCCACTTCTTTCGCAGTTGTTGAAACATCGTTAAAGATACCATCATTACAAATCCTCCAAATAGACAAGATAACAACATGTCAAATCATAGCAAAGCCACTCTTAGACTTAGCCTTACCATCTAATGAGAGGAAAACTCAAGCATGTGCCTAGATCAGTAGGAATAACCCAACCACTAAAAGATCTTACAAACATTATCCCATTTGACCCAAGAGATCTTAGAATTTCCCTTCACTTCTCCCCAACGAACATCTTTGAATCTTAACAAGTTTCTTCCAAACCTTCGCATGCATCTTTAAAAAATAAAGAATATAGGGTTAGCATTAAGCATAAAATGAAGAATGACCACTCGACCATCCAAACTAACGTATTTGTACTTTGAAGAATGAAGTCTCTTGATCAACAAACTGACTAAAGTATTTCAAATAAATTCAACCTTAGTATTAGCCCCATTGAGAGGTCTAGGTACTTAAATGAGAGGGTTTCAATCCTACGGTGGAGAAAATCACCCGCAAAGGCAAAAAAAAATACAAGGTCTACAATAATCCCTACAGAACTGCTCTTGAAGAAATTAACCCGAAGACAATTCAAACTCCTTTAGAATCGCCCTAAATATTTTTTAGTTTCTCAATGGTAGAGACGGCCAAAAAGACAATATCATCTACATATTGAAAATGAGATAACCAAATTAAACGATCTCGCCTTAAAATTATGGTAAAGACTAAACTTTAAAAAAAAAATATATTAATTTTTTTATCAACGTACTTTTATGATATGTTATCTTTTTATTTGATATAGAATACATAATGTATTAAAAATTTGTTTTTTTTTATAATAACAAAAACTTCATGTAAGTTGGGCCGTGAAGCCTCATCGATATCTAAAAGAAAAATTAAAATATACTCACATATTATCTATTTATGAAATTATCACATCAACAATTGAATTTAGAATTCACAAACAATTTCTCTTTTCCAAAAATGAATTTGTAAACGAATATTAATTTGTCAATAATTACACTATTACTATCAATTTTTTTTTTATTTAGTAGCATAAACTTATATTTATGAAAGATTAATAAAGTAACAATAAGAAGAGAAAGATGAGATGAGACTAGTAGCAGTGGATGAGTAGTTCCTCTCAATCGAGTTTGGCAAAACAGACAAGGTCATAGGTGAATAGTGGGACATACATGTCTTGTTTAATTTCCACAACCATAATATATATGGGTCATTTCCATGTCATTTCTCCACCACAAATTTTCCCCCTTCATATCTCCACACACACACTACCTCTTCAATCAGCTATATATATATTTATGGTTCATTAGTCTATTATTTAAGTATTCAAACAACAACTTGATACACCTTATTTTCCCATATTTTCATAACTTGTTCACACAGCAAACTTTGAAGTATAAAGAGAATTTATTAATGGCTGCTACTGCTACTGCTACTGCTGGTTCATTTTCAATGAAGGGTTCGAAGGTTCGATCGCTGGGACGATACAGTTCGAAGCAAGTTCGTCAGCAGAGAGCAAGGTTATACATAATATGGAGATGTACTGTTTTACTATTGTGTTGGAATGATTAAAAGTCAGTTCAAGAAGATGAAGATTTGAGAGTTTGTATTGTTTCTAATTGCAATTGTAGGTGCTGCCATGGGAGCTTTGGGGTGTGAAATTATTAACACTCAAAGGTGATGCAGTAGTTTTTTTTACTACAGGGTAGGGTAGGTGAAGGAATATAATTAAGGAGCTAGATGAAGCAGGAGTTTCAGCTTAAACTGTAAATTACAATTAGTATTCAGCCATGTATAGATATAATGATAATTATAATGATAATTTTCAAGTTGAATTTCTTCAATAATATATGCCTTATGTTTCATCCAGAGTGGGTGAGGATCATGTGATGAGAAGTCATCAACATAGACTAGACTAGTGCATATAAATGGTTAAGCCTCAATGGGAATATATGAATAAGGAATGATTACACATTACACATGCTTTGGGGGGCTTGTTTGAGACTATGGAGAAGCTTTTATAGTGGTATGAAACTCTGTTTCGACAAAGGTGAAGAAGAGTTTAAAGGCATGAAATGCCTATGACTTATGTGTCAAGAAATAGATCCAAGTATACTAAGTATATGCCTCTACAAATACAATATAGTATTATAAGACATGACTAGATGGATGAGGTGAAAGGCCCCAAATATCAATGTGAACAAATTCAAAGAGAGAAGAATATATAGTATATGATAACAGATTATGTATTTTATGAGATTTTCCCAAACAACATGGTTTATAAAACCCAGTGTTTTCTTTATTAGAGATATTCTCATTAGAATGTTTCAAGGAAACTCTAATAGCAGAAAAGTGAGCATGACCAAGCCTATAATGCCACAAAGAGCTAGTGTTAGGTTCATTTACTTCAATAATGACATAACAAAAATTAAATTAACAATTTTGCTAACAGTAAAAGAACAATTATGATTGATAGTGCTCAAAAGAGGTCTCCTTGAAGGCCCTACTAGCAAATGTGTAAAGGAATACAAACCAGATGTGTCAAGATAGTCTTCAAGTAAAATGAGCTTAGAAACCTGAAATTTTACATAGCACTTATCATCAATGAATTTAAACACAGCCTTATTATCTTTAGAGAATTTAGACACTTATAACAGGTTTTTTGTTATGCAAGGAACATAAAAAATATCATTAAGAGTTAGAGAAATAGCAGGGTTGTACTTGGAAACCACAAAGGAATACCCTACATAATTAATGGATAAAGTCTGATCATTATCCATACAAACTCTACTTTGACTTGCATAAGGTTTCTTGACATGTAAAGAAATGAGCATGAGGTATAAGGTGATGGGAGGAACCTGAATCAACAAACAAAGCTTGCTTTTCAAGTTCAGCAAATAAGGAATACTCATGTGTAATGGCCATCATGAAAATGGCTTCAACATTTAAGGTGGATGCTTCATGTTTCTTAGTTGTTGCACTTTGAAATTTTGATAAGTTAGACTGAGACCATGTAGGTGTAAATGTTTCATCAAACCTATGCCATCAATCAGCAACATCGTGACCATACTTCCCACACAATTGACAGGTAGTTCAATTACCACGTGAAGAACAACCTATACGAAAACTTCTTCCACGAGTCATATGACTTATACATCGATTACTTGCAAAACTTTCACGTACACCGGTTGTTAGTTGATTTATGTATGCTAAATTCGCAATGATATTTGACATAACTAACTCTTGTCGAAACTTGTCCAATTGAACTACTTGGACATAAATGAAAGCCTAAACAGTATAGAGTGTTAAAGACTCAGAGTTCCCATACATTTACATTACAAACATATTGTATTCCTCTTGTAAACCAGCAAGGATGAAATCAATCTGATATTGATTTGAGATAGCATATCCAACACCTAACAAGGAATTGAAAATAACTTTGATCCTAAGGACATACTTAGTAATGGATTTGTTACCTTTCTTCATTGATATTCAACTCAACTCGAATTTGTCTAACTTGCGCCTTGATATGAGCATTGAAGTATTTATGAATTTTGTCATATACTACAAAAGCATGCTTGCATGATAAAAGCTAGGTAGAATTGATTCCAAGATTGTTGAGAGAAGTCATATGAACACAACTTAATCTTGCACTATCCAAGACTCATACACCTTAAAGACTTTGTCTTCGATTCAATCTTGCTCCATATTGAACTTCTACGGAATTTGAGGATTCACTACTAATTTATGCATTCTTTGAGTGAGGATTACTCCCTTAACTTTTTTATTCCAAAGAAGATAGTTGTTGTCTTGCAGCTTAATTGAAAGTTTTGGACCAAAATGATGTGATGAATTCAAATCAAAGGCACCGGATGTGACTAGCTGTGAGTTTTGAGTTGAACTTTTGATTCTGGTAGCTTGAGAAGGCTCATCCATAGCTGAAATCAAGAGTTGAATCAATGAAGAAGATGAAGTATCAGTTCTTATAACTTGTGAATAGTGTAACTAAAAGTTAGTTATAGTTGAACAAAAGTTAGTTAGAGAGCAGAAACAGATTGAAATAGGTGAATGATGCCATAAAGGAAGATAAATTTTATTGTATTTTCTATTAATAAATTGATTTACACAATGCCATGGTAACTATATCTATATTGGTTTTTACCTGTTGGTATTACCGAACCAATCACAAACTAATGACACGGACAACAAAGATAAAAATACATAATGATTTTGATATTAGTTCACCGTTAACTAGGTTAATCTAGTCCACTAGAGTAATTTTTCCTTCTCATAAGCACTTAATCCACTAATCAATCAGATTATAAATTCAAAGACCAAATATCAATGAATTCTCAAGGCTACTGACTAAACTTAGTCCGTTAAGGAAAAACTTCAATATTAATTGTCAATGACTTCTTGAGACTATAGACTAAACTTAGTCCCTCAAGGAATAACTCAAAGTTACAATACAAAGATATGTGTTTTCAAGAATGCATTTTTGCAAGCAAATACACTCAATGAAATTCAGAGTTTACACTTAAGAAAATATACAAATGAAAATCTCTAAGTGTAGTGAGTGTTACTTTAATCTGCTCGTTGTTGTATATCACTTTAGTATTCCATATTTTTTACAATTCCTGTGTCCTCTTTAAATAGGCGATGAATAATATCATTGGAGGATAGAATTGGAAACTTCATCAATTCCACAATTGTAATAGTTGTACGAGGTTGAGTCGTGAAATATGGAGTACCGTTGGTTGTACATTCCTTAATAATTCCAGCATATTTGTCCTTTAAAGAAACATGTGATTTTGCCGCTTGAATGTACGATTTTCAGAAATATTATTTCATTCATTGTTCTCTACATCATTGGATTCGTATTTGAGATGATTTAAAGTTTGATCAGAGTTTAAAGCCTTAAAGTTTAGACTTTAGAGTCTAGTGAACGCGAGGCTTGAATTTATCATAGTAAGTCTGGATTGTTTGCTTTAGAAGCGTTAACTAGGTTATCCAGAGTTGACTATTAATTTTGTACTTTTTTGTATTTAAAGCTCGGTTAAAAATCTGATGATGTCCAGAGTTCAGAGTCTAGTGATGTTCAGAGTCCAGAGTTTGATGAAGTCTAGATTTCAGAGTCTCTTTATCCAGAGTCCAAAAGTCTGTTTTATCCAGCTTTGTTCAACGTCTGCCTTTTTCAGAGTTTGCTTTATCCAACATATGGCTTGTTCTGAGTGTGCTTTATCCAGCAACTGGCTTGTTCAAAGTCTTCTTTATCTAGCATCTAGCTTGTTCATATTTTGCACACTTAAAAAACTATTAGAGTATAAAATTGTTCTTTATACTTTGTTATCATCAAAACTCAAGGATTGTAGATGTATAACCAAAATTGTTCCAACAATCTCCTTCTTTTTATGATGACAAATACTATAGTTTTGATGAAAAAATCTGAATTAACAAATAATCAACTAAAAGTCAGAGTTAGGTTTGTAAGCTCTCCTGAATTTTAGACCTTCAAAATTTTCTTAGCTTAAGTTCACAGAGTGAGGTTTGCAAGCTCCCCCTGAGTTTAAGATTTAGAATTTTTTTATTTTCAACCAACACAAATAGTCTCATAATTTATCCCACAAAATATTAAAATGTTTTGGATTTATCTTAGGATAAAAATGAATCAAAATCATATCGTTCCTCCCCTTTTGTCATCAGTAAAAAAGATACAGATAAAACGGAAGAATGATAAAGATTATTGAAAAGGAAAAGAAATACTTCATTGATCATTCAAAATTACAAGATGTGGACCGAAGAAAGTACAAATATATGAAATAAGATGGTTCAGAGAAGAATATGGTGGAGATAAAAAGGGAAAAAGACTAAGAAGCAAAGGGTCTAGCTCCATAAGCGATCTTTCTATATTTCTTCCTTTGGCCGTCAGTGCTTTCTGTAAGAACAAGTTTGGTTGTGCATCTACATACCTTTATGTTTTTATGATAACAAAATGTAAAAGAATAATTTTATGCACTAATTGTTTTGTTAAGTGTGCAGAATCTCAAAGGTCATAATAGAAACAAAATGGAAATAGCAAATGCTAATTAAAGCATATTCTGATCAAGGAACTTCAAATGCAAATTATGAATTCAACTTTGATAGTTGAAGACTCTAGAGAAGTTAACTTTGATTTTCAACTCAGAAGAAAGAAAAGCCTAATGGAAAGCAAACTTTAAATCAAATAAAAGTATGAAGCATGGTCTGAACTACATAAAATTATCAAAGCCAGACTCTGAAGAAAGTTATGACGTTTATGAAGTTAATCTGAACGTAGAACGTAGACAAAATCTGAAGAAAGCTGAAAGATGATTATGAAGAGAAGATACATGTTGAACAAAAGGAAGAATTCAAATATTTATTTAAAGCAAGTCAAGCTTCAAGATTATCAAGTCAACGTTTCTAAACAAAAACCATCTAGACAAGCTCTAGTAAAAGCTCTGACTACAAGTTTTTTTAGTCTTAGAACCCAGTACTCCAAGGACTCTAAAGTCTCTCCAAATTCTGAAGACAGGATGAGAACTCTACTCAAGCTTCATCAAATTATATTTGAAGCCTCTGACTAGAAGTTAGTAAGCAAGAGGAAATGGTTCTCTAACAGTCAACGCATCTGATGTGAACAAACTATTAAATGCTTCAGCATTTCTTGTTCACATTCACTTTGGATTATAGTACTTTCAAGCCTCACTTTAAATAGATTGTGTAGTCTACATCATCTAGGCTTTGGACTCTGCTTAAGTTTCACTTCATCTTTTATATGAAGCCTCTGATTATGACGAGTATTATACTTAAGGAAGTACATTCAAAAAGAGATTTCCTTATGAAGACGGATTTTGATCTCTACTCAAGCTTCAATCCACTTTCATAAGAAGCATCTGACTAGCAGATTTAAGTTAAAGTTCAATACTGTTTGATGTGACAGAAGTTCAAAAAGAAAATATACTTTCTAAGTAAATAAACGTATCACGTCCCATCATCAAAAACTCTCTGCTGCAAACGCCACCCAACTGCTGCATATGAAGTGACCTTTATAAAATGGATACTTTAAGGTAAATTCCTTTTCTACCCTCCAATGTATCTTTCCTCCAATGGATCTATTCATATCACATATATTTTGAAGAAAAAGAAAATAGAAGATATACATATAGGAGACCGAGAGGGAGACATAAGATCGTAGAAAGGAGAGTGTGTGAACGCAAGTATGCATGTGGATGTGTGTGAGTCTTAGCAGATGTTGAAGCTACAACACCACAACACAACAAAGAGAGAAACACGTGGAACTTTCATTGTATATCTTTTAAGTGTATCCATCTGATCTTCATCTTATGTGTTACTAGCTTATCAAGAGGTAAATTTTGTAAACACAAACTTTTGTAACCCAGTTGGTTATATTCCTCAAGCGACCAGGTTGGTTAGGCCCTTAAAAAACCTGACGTAGGTAACATTGCACCAAACTGGATTACCAATTCTCTTGTGTTCTTTATTTACTTTATGATTTAGGATTAAATGCAGTTTTGATCCCCCTATGTTAGTTTTGATAACTATTTAGTCGCCATCTAAAAGAACAGTTTTTTAGTCCCTTAACATCATATTTCATGTTTTTTTTCCCCTTCACATCTCAGGCTCACTTGTAAATGTGTCATTGTAACTTATTAGTTGGCATATTTTTAGTGTTGCCACATAATTAAAATCTACACATTTATTATTTTAAGAATAAAGTCATTTTAAATAAATATTTTTCAATTAAAATTAAAAATAAATATTTATTAATAGAAACACCTCATTCACCCCATTCAGAAACCCTAACAAGCTCTCAATTACATAAACATCTCTTGATCCCATTACTTGATGAAGCATCAACCCCACAAGTCGACGTAGCAGCATCACAATATTTTTATGACCCACAAACGGTTTCTCTAGGGGACATCCACTGAATGTCCAAATCGGGTCTAGACCAATGGTCCATAGAAAGATAGCGGTGGAGCAGTTGAGCGGTGATTGGAGAAGAGTGAGTGTGCAGTTGAGGTAAATGATAGTGTTTGAACTCGTAATGTTGAAGGGAAGAGTATTGTTGAGTTGGATTCCTTGGTGGATCTTATCGGTGGAAGTGCATGTGTTAGGGATAAGTGGAGTGGGTTGGATTACAAATCGTTGGGTTCAGAGGTTAATGGATTCGATAGGTTATGTGTTGTTTAGTGTTTCAAAAACCAGTGAATCGGAAGAGGTGAAACGGATTTTTTGAACGGGTCACCGCATGTGGTGGTGGTGGTGCTTAATGGGAAGGGTATAGTGGTGTTTATGCAGGGTGGGCATCAGGTGGCAGCCAGCATGTGTGTAACGCATGTTAGAAGGATGAGGCTTGTTGTAGACTTCATTGGTAGAAGAAGAGATTAATGTATCTTCATAGTCATGATCTTCTTGTATGCATAATATTACTAAATCAACAATATTGATGTGGAGACTAAATTAGCAGAATATTGCTTGTTGATTCTTTAAATGAAATGAAAATGAGTTGAGAATTAATGTGGAAAGCTTAGCATTTTGATTCCTAATTATGAGTCTAGATTATATTAGGGTTTCATAAAAGGTTTAGAAAAAAGGGGATGAAGAAGAACTCAAAAGAAGAAGACGATGTTGTCCCATTCTATTAATAAATATTTATTTTTAATTTTAATTGAAAAAATACTCCCTCCGTTCCTTTATAAGTGTCACTTTCTTGTAAAAAATTTGTTTCTTTTTAATTGTCATTTGCAAAGTTCAAAGGAATATTAATTGCAATTTTGTCAAAATTACCCCTAGATAATGATTACAAAGAGAGAAAAGTAAAGTGAATGTAATAAATAATTAAGGGTATTATAGGTAAAAGAATAATTAGTATTTGAAAAGTAACAATAATGATTAGCTTCCTTGATATATGTAAAAGTCAAAAAATGACACTTAAAAAGGAACAGAGGGAATAATTTTTTTAAAATAACATTATTTTTAAAAAATAAATAAATTTGTGGATTTTAATTACGTGGAAACATTAAAAATATGTCAACTTATAAGTTCTAATGCCACATCTACAAGTGAGCTTGACATGTGAAGGGGGACCACAAAAAAAATATGAAATTTGATATTATGGGACTAAAAAACTATTTTTTTTTAAATGGGGACAAAAAAATTATCAAAATTAACATAGGGGGATCAAAAATGCATTTAAGCCTATGATGTTTTTTTCTATTATATGTCAATTCTGGTTTAAGATGTGAACATATTAGTTAACACACATGGTCCAACATATGTCCCTTAAGAACATAATTTCATTTACATATAAATTTACTTTTTAATTCATTTTTGCAAGAATTTAATTATATGTAAATCACATTATCTTCAATTTATTTTTAACAAGACTCAAATTTAAAAAATCAATTCATTCAAAATCAAAATCAATCATATTCACGAAAAGAAACTAAACAAACGCTTACAGAATTAAGTTCAATTGTTGAATTTTACTTATAAAAACAAAAGACAGTATCGTACATATTCTATATGCATATCATGTATCTGACGCATCTTGCTTAAATAGAATTTGAAATTGAATCTCTAATCTCATGATCTCTGATTCGGTCATATTCTATGACAACCTCCAAGTCCCAATCCTCAGAGCTTTTGAAAGAGAATGAGTTGTCTGAGTGAATCTTATGTTCAGGTGGTTGTTGATTTAGCAAAAAGATTCTTAAATGACTTTGAGAGACCTCTACCAACTTGATACATAATGTTTCACCATCAATTTTCACAGAGAGAATCTCATTTAACACCATTGAGCATCTAGTTCTTATCATAAATCTAGCCACATCCATGCAATCTTGTTTGAGTGTGCTATTATCTGAGCATATATAAACTCCCACCATATAGGTGATGAGTTCAAAGAATTCTATAGACCATGTGTGGCAAGGTATACCATAGCATATTTTCCAAACTACTCCTTCTGGGTCCACGTCTCGAATATTCCATTCACATATTTCTGAGAACCATTGACTCCATCAACTTCTACCTTCGAGAATAAGATATTTAATTTATCATGGGGCCCCTTCCTTGGGAAGACACGAGTTTGCTTTAAGAGGAGCTACCTTAATGCATAAATAACCTTCCAGGTGGAAAATATTTTGGATGTTATACGACATCCCCACAAACAACATATTTCTTACGTAAGCTTTATTGAGCCTCTCATCAACTTTCATTTGGGATTGGAAATTTAAGTAGACCGGAGCATTGGACAATGAAGGATGAGATGACCCTTCAAGAACTCTCTTCTTCTTTCCTAGCACTTCTACAAAGGATATGTTGTTGTTCACCTTCTGATTAGCTTGATATTTTCTATTTCCATTTCTGAAAAGTTTTGAATGGTTCACGGCGTTCCCTTCTTGATGATGGTATTGATCTTCAAATTGAGTCTTCTTACCTTTCTGAAATCTTGGAATATTCGCATAAATTTTCCTTTATCCAATGAAAACGTTGTCAAGCTTGACTGCTAACATCTAGTCGTCTTCAGCGTTTGAAATTTTGGCGAATCCAAATCTTCTACATGATTTTGTTTCTTCGAGGAGGAATAATTATCTCCTCTAAATCTCCAAATTCAATAAAGATATCAAAGATGTCCCTTGCTACACAATCATATGGAAACTCTGAGAAATAAAAATAAGTCACCTTCTTCACTTCCTTCTGGTTTTTCGAAACTGAATGCATGTCCCATTTTGTTGTTCTTGCTGCTCACATTCTACCTTTCCTTGCTACCTTCTCCCAGTCACCTCCTTGCATTCTTCTACCTTATTTCTTCAAGAAGAGACTGAAATTTCTAAGTTTATACCAACGTTAAAGCTTCATCCAGTATATGTGGTATATAATAACATGGTTGCTCCACAAATATCTTATCTCTCCAACTTGTTCCACACATTCATCTCATAGGGACAAGGACTATTGTGATGTTAAAGTCATGTTCTTGATATTTTGTCAAAATCGTACTAAGAAACTGATCGAATTATGTGTTATTTTGATCAAATCTATTCATGTTATCTGTTCAAACTTAATTAATTCTGGAATATGATAAAATTGAGACTTGTGTGGTTTATTCCGATGAATAAGTAACTTTGTTCTATCTATATTCTTGCTTGTGTTTAATTCATATCGTTAATTTACATTGGTGTATTATTGGTGTTGTCTGTATATTATATTGTTGAATTTAATTTGATTTAATTAATTATTTATGTGTTAAAGGTTGTTTTAGATTCGAAAGTTCAAATACCTAAAAAAACACAATACATAATTAGAATCTAAAAGGTAGTTTTGGTTTTTCAAATTACTTCTAAAAAACTGGAAAACTCCAAAAGTTTAAATTTCATAAGAGAATGTGCAAGTCTATGCAACTCATAGATTTTTCAAAAAAATCCGATAAAAACTCTTTTTTTTTTTAATTCTGATAAAAACTCGTAGATTTTTTGAAAAATCTGGTAAAAACTCATACTTTTTTGAAAAATGCGTTAGTGAATTTGAAAAATCTGACAATTCAAATCCAGTAATTTTTAAAAAATTCTGTAAAAACTCATAGATCTTCCAAAAATCCGATAAAAACTCATGAAATTATTCAAAAGTCCAATAATAACTCCAAAAAATTTAAAAATTCGGAAAAACACAAAAAAAAAAATGAAAAACATGAAAAATCATAAAATGTATAATAGTAAAAGTATAGGGGTATGGGAGTGGTAAGTAGAATTTAGAGGGTGACAAAAAGATTTCTCAAGGTAACCAAATCTCGTACAGGCGGACCCAATTAAGGTCAAAGTAGAACGGCAAAATAAAAATCTCTCAAAATAGAAAAAGAAAAATTCATATACTTCAACAATTATACTTTGAGTTTAATTGAAATACACTGACAGCGTAAAAGGATTTTACACCGTCAGTTAATCATAGACATCGGATATTAAAAGAAGTTTGACTTTTATTTTAAAAATCTATAAAATAATACAAACGGGTGATGGTGATGAATCGACGGTGTAAAACTTTTTACACTGACAGTGTATAATAATTAATCTCTTATACTTTTATCTTTATAAAATATTTAAAAAAAATTATTCTTTTTAAACTTAGAGTTTTTTTTCTCGTATATAAATTTTTTTTAATTATTTTAAAAATATTTTTTTTGAAAATTTACTAACTATTTATTCATGAGTAATTTTAAGTTTTTCGATTAAATTTATTTACGGAAACCTTACAAGAAATATTTTCAAAAACTTACCAACGATTTATTTGTGGGCAATTGTATGTTTTTGTGGGTTAAATTACACACCAAAACAAATTAAAAAATAATTCTTAAATTTTTTTTCAAAATAAATTATAAAAATTATTGTAAAGAATTATCAACAAATAATTTGCGAATAAATTTCCAATACAAGTTAACCTAAGAAACATAACTTTATAACAATAAGCCGTGAGTAAATTTTCGGAAATATTTGTTTATAAATTTCTCAATATACAATTTTTTCCACAAAAACTTACATATATCAACAAATAAGTTGAAGAAAAATTTCCAAAATTTGTTTTCTAAGTTTTCTGAAAATTCAGAAAATTTAGTTATCCGATAAACAATTTTATCCACAAAAATTTATATTTACATATGCATAGGTAAGTTTTTGAAAAGCTTTTTCTTTTTAAAATAAATTCTAATTTTTTTATAAAAGAGAAAAACTCTAAATTTTAAAAAATAAATAAACTTAACATTTTTATATTCTATTGAGTTGAGGTGAAAGAATAATTTGTTATGGTTCAAAATAGATGCACACAATACAGCGATTAAGATAAATTTATACTAATTTTCTCAATGCAACAGTACAAATTTCAAGTATTATTTCGTAAATGATAAAATGATTGTGGTTCTCCACTTGCAGAAATGTAAGTACAGAGGAATTAAAGGAAGGATCTAGAAAGCATAGTGCTCATAGGGAGAAGAGAATCCAATTCTTGCCACTAAATTCCACACCACTCATTACTAATCATTGGGCTAGTTAAATGAAATCAGTGGTATATTTTCTATTGGGAATTTTGCTTCTCACTCCACGTCCCAACTCCTGAATTTGAGGATCATATGCCACGTGTTGATTATTCTGTTGTGATTTGTTACCCCTTTTGTCCTTATTCATTACATTACTCCCTCCATTAAAATTAACCTTGTCCTCAAGGTTAAAGTTAGGATAATTGGAGGAAAATTCTGACCAATTTTCCCAAGTAGCTTCAGCTGCTGATAAGTTAAACCATTGCACCAACACTTGTGGTACTTCCTTGCCTTGTTACAGTAACACTCGTGAGTCTAAAATAGTCTCGGGACATAGTATTGGGCCAGTTTCAGTGGTAAGTAGAGGAAGAGGCATATACTGATTGGAGTGATTTCCTTTGCACAACTCAAGTTAGCAATGTGAAAAACAGAATGGATTTTAGCCGAAGGAGGGAGTAAGACCTTATAAGCCACAACACCAATTTTTCCAAGATAGGAAATGGACCAAAATATCTCAACCCCAGTTTCTGATTTTGGTGTAAGGATAATGAGTGTTGCCGATATGGTTGAAGCTTCACTAAAACCATATCACCTACCTTAAACTCAGCAAATTTCCTCTTGGTGTCAGCATAATGTTTCATGACCTGTTGAGCGCGATGCAGATTAGCCTTAAGCAATTGTATAGTATGATCCCTTTCTGTCAGTAAAGTTTGCAGTGAGGGTGGAACAGGAACAGCATTGTCGTATTTAAGTAGCATGGGAGGCTCTCTACCATACACAGCTTTAAAAGGTGTCATCCCAATGCTACACTAAAACGACGAATTATACCAAAACTCGGCCCAGTCAAGTAACTTAGCCCACTTCTAAGGTACCTGGCCAGTGAAACATCTTAAGTACATTTCCAAGCATTTATTGACTGCCTCGGTTTACCCAACGGATTGCGGATGGTAATCGGAACTCATCGCCAAAGTAGTACCACTCAACTTGAATAAGTGTTTCCAAAAGGAACTTGTAAACACCTTATCTCTATCGGACACTAAACTCTTGGGAAAACCATGTAATTTCACTAGATTGTGAAGAAAGGATTCAGCAACTTTAACACTGGTGAAATCAGCTTTCAATGGAGGGTAAAGCCATTTAAGGGTGGGAGACCGGTGATAAAGTCCATGGAGACATCCTCCCAAATTTGTGATGGAATAGGCAAGGGCTGCAGCAAGCCGGCAGGAGCTGTAGTAGCGGTCTTAGCTTGTTGACAGACCAAACATTCTGATACAAATAGGTGAATATCTTTAGACATAGAAGACCACCAGAAGTGTGAAGTGATGTGAGCTTTGGTGCGAGCAATACCAGCATGGCCACCCAATAAAGAAGAATGGAATTCTTCTAAGATAGCTTGAATGATACTAGGCACCTGAGGTACTACAATACGGTTCTTCCAATAAAGCATATCTTGTTTCACTTAATATGAGGGGTCAGGGCAAGAACCATGGATGCATTGTAACTTAATCTGATATAAGTTAGTATCCGCATCAACAGCAGTGGATATGAGTGGTAATAGTGGATTAACTGGACCTGATAGAGCCATAAAGAACGAACGAGATAAGGCGTCAGCTGCCACATTTTCTTTGTCGGGTTTGTACTCAATGGTGAAGTCAAAGCCCAGAAATTTGTGAAGCCATTTCTGCTGCTTCGGTGTTTGTATCGTTTGTTCAGTTAAAGCTTTCAAACTCTGCTGATCTGTTCGAATGATAAACTTATGGCCTAAAATATAATGCTGAAACTTAGCCATAACTTCGGTGACTGCATATAATTCCCTCACATACGCAGATTTATGCTGCATCGAATGACTGAGCTTCTTCGAGAAATAAGCGATGGGATGCTTCTCCTGACTGAGAATAGCACCTATACAGTCCCTGACGCGTCAGTTTCTAGTATAAATGGCTTAGAGAAGTCCGGTAAATCCAGAACAGGGGCAACAGTAATGGCCTGCTTAAGTGCAGTAAAAGTAGTGGCAGCTGAAGAATTCCAACCAAAAGCATCCTTCTTGAGCAAGGTGGTTAAAGGAGCAGCTATGGTCGCATAATTGCGAATAAAGCGTTTGTAATAACCTGAGAGGCCTAAGAAACCACACAACTGCTTGATATTTTATGGAACAGGCCAGTCAAGTACCGCTTGGACCTTAGATTTATCCATATGCACACCTTGACTAGAGATGGTGTGACCAAGATAATCCATAATAGTAAATCTGAAATAACACTTAGATAGCTTTGCGAAGAGGGAATGATGATGCATCAGTGTCAAAACTTCAGTCAATTGAGTAAGATGGGAAGACCAAGTCGGAATATAGACAAGAATATCGTCAAAGAATACCAAAACCGACCTTCTAAGCTGCATTTAAAACACATGATTCATTAAGCTTTGAAATGAGGCTGGGGCATTAGAGAGTCCAAAGGGCATGACAAGCCACTCATAGAGTCCTTGGTGTGTTCGAAAGGCCTTTGTATGACGATCTTCTGGGGTCACCAAAATTTGGTGATATCCGGAACGTAAATCAAGCTTGGAAAAGTACTGTGCTCCACATAGCTCATCAAGTAGTTCATCGACAGTGGGAATAGGAAAGTTGTCCTTGACAGTGATGGAATTCAATGCATGACAATCGGTGCAGAAACGCCACGAACCATCTTTCTTTTTCACTAATAACACAGGTGAAGAGAAAGGGTTGTTACTTGGTTGAATAATGCCTTGCTCTAGCATTTCCGCAACCATCTTCTCTATTTGTGCCTTTTGACTATGTGGATAGCGATAAGGCCTCACTTTGAACGGGTTGCTACCCTCTAGCAATGGAATAGTGTGGTCCTGAAACCGCAGTGGTGGTAAGCCCTTTGGTTCGTCAAAGATATCATAGAAAGTAGTAACAATGGTGGCTAGGTCCGGATGTAATTCAGTTGGTGCACTAGTGGAAGAAGGCTCAATTTTCTGAAACTGAAGTGTAAATGAAGCTTCAATTGAGTGAGTGTTGTGCAATCGCTTAATGTGATGAAACTGAGCATGTCTTGGACCTTTAGGTTGATCACCATAAAGGGTGATAAATGTGTCCTTGACATAAAATTTGATGGACAAAGCATTATAGTCTGCTATGTGTGGCCCTAATGTCTTTAACTAAGGGGCTCCTAGTACCAGATCCGCACCAGTGATAGGGAGTAGGTAAACTGGTAGGTGTAATGTATTGCCTTGGACACCCACCGGTAAATCAACAATGTACCCCATGGTAGTTAAAGAATTTCCGTTACCAACCAAAACTGGAAATTGAGCAGTAGATTCAATAGGGGGTTGAAGATAATTTGCAATTCTAGGTTGCAAAAAATCATCAGAACTTCCACTATCCAATAACACCGTGATAGCGACCCCTTGAATACGCCCTTGGAAACGCATGGTACCCGTTCCGTGTGACCCATTCAAAGCATTCAAGGAAAGATGGTGCTCAGAATCGTCAACAATATATGAGTCAGGAATAGCCGAATCATTGTTTTCGATGGCCTGTGCAGTGTCATCATCTTCAACTTGAAACACAAAGTAATGGCTGTTTGGACATTTGTGTGTGGGAGAGAACTTGTCATCACAGTAATAGCATAGCCCCTTCTCTCTGCGAAGTTGCATCTCTGTTCTGGTGATGTTTTTGACTGGATGGGATTTAGGTGGTGGATTGGGTGGTTTGGGGTTAGGTAAAATGGGTACATTATTGGTAGGCTTGGGGTTAGTGTTTGGGCTTGGGTAATGGTAAGGTCTGGAATTGGTGGGGGTGGGTTCTTGCATGGAGGTGGGTTGTATTTATCCTCAAACAACCTTGCCAGAGCAAAGGCACGAGAAAGGGTGGTTGGTGTTTGGCTTATGACGTCTCGTTTGATTTCTAACTTGAGCCCACTAACAAAGCAGTCTAGGGTAGCATCTGGACTGAGTCATTGGGGTCTATTGGCTAAAACAGTGAAAACAGAGTAAAAGTCAGCACCAGTGGATGTTTGGGTAAGTTTGAACAAGGCCAATCTAGGGGATTCATAAGGGGTTGGGCCGAATTCCATCTCTAAGGCCCGAGTAAACATAGCCCATGACTGAAAGGGATGATTACGTGAAATCATCTGAAACCATGGCACTACATCTTTTCCATGTGTACGGCGGCTATGGTAAGGCGGTGAACATCCGGTGTGGTATAATAATCAAAAAATTGTTCAGCGCGAAAGATCCAGTTCATTACCTTTGTTCCGTCGATCGTGGGAAATCAAGCTTGATGTTCCGGGTCTGAAATGGTTGCTGTGGTGGTGGAGGAACGACGGAGCCCTTGTTGCCGGGGTGCGGTGTTGAATGGAGCGAACTCAATTGATTTTCGACGCGTTCCAAACGGGCTTGGTCCATAAGACGATGCTGGGTGTATTCGGAGTGACGACGATCTGAATCCTCCAGAAATTGCTGCAAAGTTTTGTTGATCTCAGCGATGGAGTTCTCAAGACCCTTCGTAAGAGTACCCTCAACCATGGGAGGTCAATGAAAGCACCAATTGTTATGGTTCAAAATATTTGCACACAATACATAGCGATTAAGGTAAATTTATACTAATTTTCTCAATGCAACAGTACAAATTTCAAGTATTGTCTCGTAAATGATAAAATGATTGTGGTTCTCCACTTGCAAAAATGTAAGTACAGAGAAATTAAATGAAGGATCTAAAAAGCATAGTGCTCATAGGGAGAAGAGAATCCAATTCTTGCCACTAAATTCCACACCACTCATTACCAATCATTGAGCTACTTAAATGAAATCAATGGTATATTTTTTGTTGGGAGTCTTGCTTCTCACTTCACGCCCCAACTCTTGAATTTGAGGATCATATGCCACGTGTTGATTATTCTGTTGTGATTTGTTACCTCTTTTGTCCTTATTCATTACATAATTGTAGGAGCTTGGGATAAAATTTTAAAAAATTTGCCAACCAAATCTCATATAGGTTGGCCCAATTAAGGTGAAATTGTCTGCCTTCACGGTAACAAGCAAAACAATGTGGGTCTTATCTTTTAAAATATGAGACTGATATATCATCACATTTTGTGTTGCTGAATTTCACCTTTGAGTGAATATGAAGGAATTTGGCGTGTGTTATGGCTTTCCGGCAATGATAACCGGTCAGCTTGTATGGTCGATAACGACAACAACTCGGTTCTGTTTCGAGACAACAGAGTACACGTGAACATGGAAGGCATTCATGTAGTTACATTATTAGGCTATGGAAAAGCATGTTCTTATCAACTGTATTCAACATCAATGTCTGGTTCAATGCATAAATGTTTCTCACACCACAAATTCATCTCATATCACAGGATTTTTATTTTCTATGAGATATGTGGTGAGCTAATTTTTTCTTTAATGGATTAATTAAAGACAAATGTTAAGACTCTTTGTTAGGGTCTAAAAAGTTTTTAGCTTTACGCTTTACATTGATGAAAAAGTTCTATTTAATCAATGTTTTTATCTTTTAATTTGTAAGATAAAAGATAATGTAATATTTAATGTCTTTAAATAACATTTAAATTATATAATAAATTTTGAAATAGTGTTGATAATTCTCAAGTTACCGAATGTCATAGAAAAATCAATGAAATCAATCAAGACGAAAAAAATTCAGGACATTGTTGCAGTTTTATTGTAGAGTATTAAACAATAAACTTTTTATAATTATTTTAGATTAATTTAAGTGAATTTCATATTACACTATTATTAATTTATGTATTTCGTTAAATTTCATTATAAATTATGTATACAAATTTAATATATTTTGATGTTATCTTTAATTTTTCATATATATTAAAACTGTTTTCATGTTTTTATTAGTATATTTATTTATTTTTAATAAAAATTATTTTAATAATATAATATAATAAGATAATAAATCATAAATTATTAATTAAGAATATTCTTTTATGTCATTTTGTATATATCCGCTAGTGTAACAATTAATTTATCAAACATTCAAATTAACTTATCAACTATCAGCCATCAGCTATAAGTTATTGAGAAACAAGTGTGAGTTGTGTGGAGAAACAAGTGTGAGTTGTGTGGAGAAACAAGTGTGAGTTCTAAATCCCACATTACTTAGAAAAATAGAGGTTGAGCACTTTATAAGTAAGAGGGCTCATATATCTATCATCTTAAAGTTTTTGGTGAATATGTGCTCTCTCACTTGTTTGGATGAGTCTGTGATCTTTAGGTGAATGTTTGATCCAATGTGTATGCTTCCCCCTTTTGATGACCCATCAGTGGTATCAGAATCCGGTTCGAGTAAGGGATCGACTCCTTGTCTCGAAAGTCTTCATGACATGGTGGTGTGGCGTGGTGTTCCGTTGAAGTGCCCATGACGAGATAAGGGTGTCTCTCAACGGTCGTACAAGCATGTGGATGAAATAGCTTCCACTTGATGGGTGCATGGTGGATGGACTCCCACTTGAGAAGGAGATTATTGATAAACAAGTGTGAGTTGTGTGGAGAAACAAGTGTGAGTTCTAAGTCTCACATTGCTTAAAAAAGTAGAGGTTGAGCATTTTATAAGTAAGAGGACTCGTACACCTATCACCTTAAGATTTTGGATAAATATATGGTGTTTCTCCCACTTGTTTGGGTGAGTCTTTGACCTTTAGATGAATGTTTGCCCAATGTGTATGCTTCCCCCTCTTGATGATCCATCATAAGCTTTCATCCATCAGTTATCAGTCATCAGAGGTTGTTGACAAAACAGATTTGGTCTGACAGACATGCTCGTTTTGTCCGTATTTTTTTTGCATAACAAGTTAAGATTGTAGACTTACACCATTTAATATGCATGTCCCGACCTTATTTTTTTGTAGTCCTTAGTGGTCATATATATATATATATATATATATATATATATATATATATATATATATATATATATATATATATATATATATATATATATATATATATATATATATAACTTTTAAACTTTAAAAATTCAGTGTTTGAAATACACATTTGAGCTATGAAACACAGACACGTTGAAGAGTATGTATGTGTCGACATGCATTGGTGTTCGACACTTGTATGACGCACGTATGACATATATCAAAAATATCGGACACCCGCATAACACTCATATAATAAATATAATAAGTGTTGGACAACTCAAACTAACATTTAAAAAAGTTATTTTTTCTGGATTTCAACACATCTTATATATTTTTTTGGACAAATCTCTCTATACTGAAATCTTAATTATAATATTTTTAACTTTTTTAATAATAAATAAATAAAACTCAAATATTAATCTATATATATATATATATATATATATATATATATATATATATATATATATATATATATATATATATATTTATTTATTTATTTATTTATTTATTTATTTTTATGTTTATGGTCTATATTTTTTATCTTATTGATGTCGAAATGTATGTATTGTATAGTGTCTTGATGTTCATGTTGGAGTTTTTATTTAATAGCATATGGAAAATGCTAAAAGTTTTGAATTCTGGAATTTGAATTTTTGATGAAAATAATTGAATAAGTATGAACAAAGTTTTCTCATGCAATTCTTACGATTAAATGAATGATTTTAAATCGTAGCATAATTGCAATTTAATGTGATTGCAAAGAATACTTTATCAACAATAACCGCGACTAAAGAATGAACTAAACAAAAATGTTAAATACTTAAATATAGGAGTAAGGTCAAATGATCTCTTGTTGAATTTTACATATAAAAACAAAAGACAAAATCCTACATATTCTATATGCATATCGTGTATCTGACTCATCTTGCTCAAATAGAATTATAAGGTTTATATTCAAATCCATTACTAGTGGTGGTGGGTGTACAAAAAACAAAAGAAAAACCAAAACAGTTGTTATCTTGTGCCACGTGTTACATGATGGCAGCTCCATTTGATGACCTTAGTTGCACTGTTTGTTTTTTAATATGATGATGTTATATGAAAAATCATATACTACACTATTGTCATAATGACATCTAAAATACCTTATCCACATTCTGGTTTACTAATATTTTAATTTGGCCTTCCAACAATTAAATAGGTAGAAGAAATGTGTCTGGTATAACTGTCATTAAGAATATGTCTTTATTATCAACTAACATATAAATACAAATACAAAAAATTCAACACATTCATTGGTTCTTCATTTATTTATATTTTAATTTTATAGGTTGTAGATGATCCATCCCTTATGATGTCATATGTTTTGATTTAACAAGTTAAAGAAAATAAAACAATTTAGAAGGCATGCATTGTAGCTAAGTAGATGCCGAGTCATACTTCCCACAAAGTTAAAGACATTAACATATACCTTCAACCTATTTAAATATAGGACACTCTATATGCTTTATTGTTTTTATTGCTAGAAATCATAGCAAAATCATTCCTCCATAGGCTCTACCATTTAAGAAGAAAAAAAAAATCAAACGGATGTCTATGAGAACTAGGAATAATCACCTATCAATCAATTACTCCTTCCGTTCTTTTTTAAGTGTCATTTTTTGACTTTTTATATATATCAAAAAAGCTAATCATTTTTGTTACTTTTTAAATAATAATTCTCCTTTTACCTATAATACCCCTAATTAAATATTACATTCATTTTACTTTTTCTCTCTCTTTAATAATTATATAGGGGTAATTTTGACAAGAATGCATCAATATTATCTTGAACTTTGTAATGGACAATTAAAAAGAAACAAAAATTTATCAAGAAAGTGACACTTAAAAAGGAACGGAGGGAGTAATTGAAAGATTTTATACCAAATTAACAAATGTAAAGAGATGAAAAATTGACTCAACCAAACCCCGACACATGCATCGGTGGAATCAGACTAAAAAGTTTGGAGTAAGCACTAAATTAAATTATAATTTATAAATCAAATATTCATATTATGATGTAAATAAAATATCTAAATTGTAATATAAAAAATTGAACATGAAACGATTAAAGAGTATTACTTAAAAATATCTTAAAATAATGTTCTACACTCTTTGAGTAGCTTAAAATCATCAATAATAGTCTCAGAATCAACAATAGCTTTCAGTGTTAATCATCATGCTATCTTATAAAAAATCAACTTTCATTTTGCTTCTCAATCTTGTCTTGATAACTTTCATTAGGGAAAAAGATCTTTTTATAGTAGTTTTAAATACTAGGAGAGTCGTGATAGGGTGGAGCAGTCTATCAATCAAATAGTAGTTTTCCTTCTTTTTTGTTGAAACCAAAGATGAACATAGTTCTTGAATAGTTGATAAATTGTTCAAACTCGATGTTTGACGCGCATCAATAATAAAATGTGTAAGTTGAGATTGCAAATTAATCATCTCTTACTCATTGAAGTCCATAGGATAATATTACTCAATTAGATTGCAAATAGTACCAAGGTTTAAAGTCTTGTGATTGTCCTTGGGAGACAAATCACAATTTAGATTTAACAAACCAATCACTTACTCACAATATATCTGTTATTCATCTCTTGTAATTATTTATCAATGATAGTGAAAAATATTTCAACTCTAAAATAATGCTCAATGGTTATCTGGTTATCTTTAAGACGAGAACTATCAAATCTTGTTATTAAATGAACATCATTATAATCAGGAATCACAATATCATGATTTTTATATGGAAGTAAATAATTCATCTCAACCACTTTCTCTCAATTCTTGAATAAGATTTTTTGTTGTACAAACCAAATTCATAGCATTAACTACATCCTGAAATTGTTGTTGTAAGGTTTGACAAAAGATATTTTTGATCCCTATATTTTCTTTCATCATATGTAATATAAATATGAAATCAAATCACTTCAAATAATTACATGCACTATTAGCATCTCCACCTCAAACATAACTTATCCTTCCATTGCAAATTTTCTTAAAATAGTACAAGTTGCTTCATACATATTTATCAATTTAGAAATAGAAGAGAAGTGTGATGTCCATCAAGTATCCCTATCTCACTTCAAAGTATCAATTTGATTTTCACTTTTACTGGTTACAATATCACCAATTTCTAATAAATATTCAATTTCATTTAATTGGGAAGTTTGTATCTCGTCGTGGCATTTTGTAGAAAAACAAACAACATTGACAATTAAATAAAGAAAGAACTTTTCTACTCTTCATTCTCACTTTTATGATGCATAATCAATTAAATAAATTAACAAAATACACTTTAAGTGAAGATGGAGATGACAAACTATAACAATAAAGTAGAAAGAAAGTTGTAACAAATCACAAAGCTAGAAAACCATCTTCATTTTGCTATAACAAGTAACAACCCTATAAAACCATATTCATTTTTCAACTAAAAAACGTATAACAGTAAAATAGAAAGAAGAATATTAAGGTTCTTTAATTAGTTAAACTTTGCTTTCATGCTTGCAGCAAACAATAAATCAAATGCTTGAGTTGTAATTTTGTATATAAAATTTTTTGGATTAAATCTTACTCAAGAGGAAGAAAATAGTTGAATGAAGATGAAGCAAGAATTGCAGTGGGTGGTGACAGAAGTTTAAAACGTCGATGACGTGAGTGGTGGCAACGGTGCGAATCGGCAATGGCGTGGGTGTTGTGCGATGATTGAATGAACGAGAGAGAAGAAGTGAAAAAAATTCGGATTGAAATGGAGAAAGAAAATTGTCGGGGTAAAAGAGTTATGGTAAGTTTGTAATTTTTAATTTTAACTAGGGGTATTTTAGTACTTTCACGATATAAAATAAAAACTTTGGGGTGCTAGTGGCCCCTTGGCCCAACTATGATCCATCACTACACACATGGAGCAATATACCACATTAGAATCAACAGTCACTTTCTGTTTGAACAAATTCTTCATAGAAAGTAATATATCTTGCATAAGTTGTAAAGAAAAAATCAACACCTTAGAAGCGAGCCAACTTGTCCAGAATAGGGAGAGGGTTGAGCTCTCAATCGAATCAGAGGACAGAGAAGGGATAAACAGGTCTAACTGAACATAAAAGCAGAGGCAGATGAGAATATATCATATCATGTATGATTCAAGATCTATTTATCTCTATCTAGCTAGAGACATAGTATAACTATGAAGCACAGAGAGAAGATTATCAACCACAAATAACTCGCGAAGAAAAAAAGATTCTCATCCATCGGATATCCCTAGACTAACTCATCAAGTTGAGTACGTAGAGGTTGAAAAAAGACCAAAAAACTTGTTCTTTAGATGAATAGGTACTTCCCAAGGATCCTCCTAAAAATATATCTTGAGGTACGATCTCACTTTCCTAAGAATACAATCAACAAACAAATCAAAAGGGTCATCCTTTTTTGACTCAAGAAAAGACTCCCTTTTTCACCAAGGAGAAACATATCAAAAACTCAAAATTCTCCTCCAAAAGAGAGAAAACAAGTGAGACGTCATATCTATCTACAAGAATATCACACCTAAGACTTGAAGTCCATAAACCAATTTTTATCTCCATTTAGCCAAAAAGGTCAGGTTTACCAATCAGAGGTCCCTCACTCCTCAACTACATTTGCTCTTAAGTTTACAAACATTATTCCACTTGAATCAGGAGATCTTAAAATCTTCTTTCACTACTCCCCAAAGGAAACTTCTTTAAATATTAATAAGATTCCTCCAAACATTCGCAAACATCTTCAAAAAAGACAAAAAGAAGATATGGATAGAATTAATCACATAATGAAGAAGAAGCATCGACCACACTCAACTAACATATATTTGTTTACATAAATGAAGCGTCTTAGTCAAAGAACTGACTAAAAGGTTCCAAGTAGATTCACGTCTGGGATTTGCCCCCACCGACAAGTCTTGGTATTTAAAATAGAGGATTTCATTTATGAAGTGGAGGAAATCGTCCGTAGAGGCCAAAAAGGTCGAAAAGACAAGGTCCACATGAATTCCTACAAGACTGTTATTGAAGAAGCTAACCCAAAGACCCGACCCGAAATCAATTCAAACTCTCTTAGAATCGCCTTAATACTTTACATGTTTGCGACAGTAGGAAATGTTAAAAAGAATGTGTCATTTACATATTGAAGGTGAGATACCAGAAAATCGAACAATCTCATCCAAAATAAAGATCAAATTAAAAAAATTTTAAAAAATGTATTAAATTTTTATCTATGTACTTTGATTATATTACATCTTTTTATTTAATATGTAATAAATACTGTATTAAAAATATAAAAGAATTTTATTTTTATTTTTTATAACAAAAAATTTATATAAGGTGGGCCGTGAAGCTTTATCAGAATTTAAATAAATAAAAAAGAGGATTGTAAAACTAATATTGATTTGTCAATCATTATACTACTACTCTCAATTTTTTTAATTTTTATTTAATTTAGTCAACATAATCTTATATTATGAAAGATTAATAAAGTACCAATAAGATGAGAAAGATGAGATGAAGCTAGTAGTAGTGGATGAGTAGTCCCTCTCAATCGAGTTTGGCAAAACAGACAAAGTCATAGGTGAATAGTGGGACATACATGTCTTGTTTAATTTCACACAACCATAATATATATGGGCTCATTTCCATGTCATTTCTCCACCACAAGTTTTCTTCCTTCATATCTCCTCCACACACACACACTACCTCTTCAATCAACTCCATATATATATTTATGGTTCATTAGTCTATTATTCAAGTATTCAAACAACAACTACACACACCTTAATTTGGTATACTTTCATAACTTGTTCACACAGCAAACTTTGAAGTATAAGAAATTAATTAATGGCTGCTACTGCTACTGCTACTGCTGGTTCATTTTCAATGAAGGGTTCGAAGTTTCGATCGTTGGGACGATACAGTTCGAAGCAAGTTCGTCAGCAGAGAGCAAGGTTATACATAATATGGAGATGTACTGTTTTACTATTGTGCTGGAATGATTAAAAGTAAGTACAAGAATGATGAATATTTGTAATTGCAATTGTAGGTTCTTCTATTATGGGAACTTTATGTAGTAGTTTTTGTTACTACTTAGTAGGGTAGGTGAAGGAGTATGTAATTAAGGAGCTAGATTAAGCAGGAGTTTCTGATTAAACTGTAAATTATATGATATAGTACTCAACCATGTATAGATATAATGATAATTCAAGTTGAATTTCTTCAATAATATAGGCCTTATGTTTCATTAACTTTTCAAATTGTAAAACTTGAATTTAAATTGATTTAACATGTTTGCATTTAAAATTTATTTTTATTTTAAGTTAACATTTGTAATTTTTTAATTTAAATTTTATTTAATTTAAAAAAATTGTTATTCAACTTAATTTTACTAAATATCTTTAAATATAAATTATTTACATTTATTTTACAACCAAACATAATAAGTGAGAGAAAATAAATTAAAATTTGATTTTTATTTGGACTTGAGTGGTTATATGTCACTACATGCTTGCAATAAAAATGTTCTTTTTAATAAAATATGGATATCTAATTATTTGGTTTTGGAAGATAACATTAAAAATAATGCGTGACCGTCATTAAAAAAAGAAAATGATAGTGGAACAGCCTAACGCACACATAAGATATTTAACATAATGCTCTTTCATCACCCTCCTTTAATAATTTTTCCATTTTTCTAATAATATGTTCTAAATATTCAATTACATTTTGAAATGATCAAAGCATCTTCATGTTCTCTTCCCCTTTCCTCTTTCTCTTTTTTCTTTCTCAATTGTTTCATTTTCATAAAACACAACAAGATCATCTCCATTTCTAAAATAAGGTTTATCGTATTTTAAAAAGTTAACCAAGTTATTAACAAAACCTTACTTACTTTTTTTATATATAATTCTAAGTTGTGGGAGGTCCCGAAAGTTAATTAAAGTTAGGCGGGTTATATTTATTATTTTGTAGTAAAGTCACTTATTTGCATATAGATAGATATTTTATAATTTAGTTTAGTAATATAATCATAATTTAATGATACAATTTTAATTTTCTTATTTTTTTTATTTCTCTTCTCATTAAAAGTGTCTTACGCACTAACAAATTGGTATCTAGAGTCCCGGTTAGATTCTTGATCGTGTTTTCAAAAATCACATGTCAATGATCGTGTTTCCGGAATCGTGGGTTGTTAATCAATCGCTGCAAAGATGAATGGTACTGATGGCGTTCCGGATTTTTTTCCAATTCTTGTCGCCAAAAATTGGAACCGATGGAACAAGCAGATGAAGTCCTTGTTCGGCTTTCATGAAACCCTAGAAGTGCTTACTAACACCATCCCTGAGCTTGTTGAGAATGCAATTGATGCTTGTGGAGTCGTGAACAAGGAGACGAAGAAGAAAGATTGCAAGGTCGCGTATTACATTCAATCGGCGATAGATTCGGAGAATTTTGACAAGATCTCTCATGTTGAACCGGCGAATGAGGCATGGGATATTCTTGTCAAGTACTATGAAGAATGTGAGAAAGTCAAAGTCGTCAAATTGTTGCAGATGGGAGAAGATGAAAAGATTGCAAGCTATGTGTCGAAAGTGCATAATCTTGTTCATCTCATGAAGGGTTGTGGTGAAACCTTAACTGATAAGATGATAGTTGAGAAGGTAATGTGTGTGTTGACCTCTCACTTTGATCACATTATCGTAGCTATTCAAGAATCCAACAATCTTGAAAGCATGAAACTGGAAGATTTAGTTGGTTTGTTGGAGGCGCATAAGATTAGGATTGTCCAAAGGAAAGGGGTTTGAGATTCGATACAAGCACTGCAGGCTCAGGCATGGAAGAAGCATGGGGGTTTCGACAAGTTCAAAGGCAAAGGAGACAAGACTCGGAGCAAGAAGTCTTGGTCGAACCCTCAAAAACATAAGGTCGGTGATAGGGCTTCAAAAAGACAAAGAGAAAAAAGGTGTGCAGTATTATAACTATGACAATTGGGATCACTTGGCCAAGAATTGTTGGTACAGTAAAGACAAAGGAGCGAAAAAAGGCAAAGAGAAAAGAGCAAACCTTGCAAGCCAAGATTCAGATGATTTTGAAGATATGGTGGTTATGGTTATAGTTGCATATGACCATGTCGACTCCAAGATCTAGTTCCTCGACTCGGACTACTCGAATCACCTGACTGGTTGAAAAGTGTGGTTAGCAGATTTCGACTCGTCAAAGAAGAGCAAGGTCAAATTTGCTGAGAATAGCTCGTTGCAAGCAAAAGGTAATGGCGGCATACTTATTCAAAGGAGCATTGGAGGAAATGCTATGATCAAAGATGTACTCTATGTAACTGGAATAAAGTGAAATCTGCTAAGTGTTGGACAATTGGTCGAAAAAGGTTTCTTAGTGATTATGAACGATGGAGCCTTGGAACTGTTCGAAACTCAGAATAATTTGGTCTTGAAATCTCCTTTGTCAAAGAATAGGGCATTCAAGACCATGATCAGTTCGACTAAAGTACAATGTCTATAAATTGTTGTTGACCACAAGCATAGTTGGTTGTGGCATTTAAGGTTTGGAAATTTGGACTTTCAATCACTCAATCAACTTCTTACTCAAGATATGGTAACTGGTATACCATGCCTTGAGATACCCGACAAACTCTATGAAGGTTGTTTGGTCAAAAAGCAAACCAAAAAGTCTTTCGTTTTTACTATGCCAATGAGATCCTCCTGCAAACTCAAAGTTGTACATTCAGATGTATGTGGCCCATTTGAGCATCATACCATTGGTGGAAACAGGTATTTTGTATCATTTGTCGATGAGTTTAGTCGAAAGCTATGGATCCATGTGATCAACTGAAAGGACTGAGTATTCAAAATCTTTAAGAGATTCAAGATGCTTGTCGAAAACCAGAGTTAGAAGAAGATTAAATTTTTGCGAACAGATAGAGGTGGTGAATACACATCCAAGATGTTTGAAGAGTTTTGTGCAGAACATGGTGTCGATCATGAGGTAACTGCTCATTACACTCTTCAACATAATGGAATTGTAGAAATTAGAAATATGACCATATTGGATATAACGAGATGCATGTTGAAGCTGAAGAATCTTCCAAAATCCCAAATTGCAGATGAAGATGTGTCGAAGATGGCATTTCGATGCTCATGAGCTTTAGGCACCTACGAGTGGGTAGTGATGCCATTTGGCTTGTAGAACGCTGGGGAAACTTACCAGAGTATGATGAATTCTAATTTTCATGATTATATTGAGACATTTATGCAAGTATATATTGATGATATAGTCATTAAGTCTACGCCGGGAAATGGCCATCTTGGCCACCTGCGACACTCATTCGAAAGGATGAGGAAATACGGAATAAAAATGAACCCTTTTAAATGTGCTTTTTATGTGCAGGGTGTGGACTTTCTTAGTTTCATTGTCCATAAGAAGGGCATTAAGATAAACCAGAACAAAATGAAAGTTATCAGGGAAACTAAACCTCTTTCGACCAAGAAAGAGCTTCGATCTCTTTTGGTAAAAATGAATTTTCTTAGGAGGTTCATTTCAAACCTAAGTGGCAAGATTCGAGCATTCTCGCTGTTAATCCGCCTGAAGAAGGAAAAGTTTATTTGGAAGTCAGAGCATCAAAGTATTTTCGACGAAATAAAGGAGTACTTGATGAAGCCTTCAATTTTTTCCCCTCCGGTTAGAAATAGGTGCATGAGGTTGTATATTTCTGCCTCAGACTTGACTATAGGAAGTATGTGAGCACAGGAGGATGATAATGGCATCAAAAGGGCCATATATTACCTTAGTCAAGTCCATAACGATGCAAAAACTAGGTATAGTCTTATAGAAAAGATGTGACTTTATTTGTATTTTTCATGCATGAAGTTAAAGCACTATATAAAATCGATCGATGTATATGTGTCTTCTCATTTCGATATTATTAAGCATATGTTGTCTGAACCAATCTTACATAGTCAAATTAGGAAATTGGCTCTTGCCTTAACAGAATACTCCCTAACTTATGTGTCTTTAAAGGCCATGAAGGGGCAGGTGGTCGCCGACTTTATCGTGGATCATTCGATAGTCGAGACACCTTTAAATTACTTAGAGCCAGGACCATGGAAGTTATACTTCGATGGTTCCAGTCATAAGAATGGATTTGGTTTTTTATAATATCAATTTCTGGTCAGAATCAGATACATGGCATGCACATGGAAATAATGGAGCGATTTCTTGGATTATGAAGTAGCAACATTGATGTGAGTGGAACAGTTAGTGAAGACGTGCACATTCATGTTTTTCTAGAAAATAGGAGTTATGATGAGATTCTGAAAAGTTCTAATGGAAAATGATAATGCGCAGTAAAGTGGCAATGGTTAAGATGACGTCAGCAGTGAAGTTGAAACAGTTTCGAAAATATGCTAAAAAATGTCACCTTTCTCTTTTTTTATCTAAATCTAAATATGACATTTTGGGGGGAAATTTGTAACCTCATATTTTTGACATGGACATTAATGGTATGTAAGACACGAGGACATGTCATGGTGATGTTTGGAGTTAACCATGGCCAGTCGAGATCATAGGATGAGGTGATATATTCTAACCCGTCGAATGGGTGGATTGGCGATTTGTTAGTCGAATCATGTAGTAAGAATAAATGAGTCTTTGTGCAGTCTGGACTGCGTGAAATTTCCAATATTTTTGTTGGTTATTTTGATTAGTTGAATGAGGCAGATTTGGATAGAATCAGATGATTATTCTGAGACGCGTGGAAGTCTGTCGAAGATAACAGTTGCATGGAGGCGAAACGTAGCGCGGTGTGTCTAGTCAACCGTTGTGGGTAGTTATTTTAGACTAGTATATAAGTAGATGTTTTCTTGTGTTGTATGGGTCCGCAATTATACTAAAAATCCTGCAAATTCAAAGTATTTGTGTGTTGAGAAACGAGTGAGGAAATATGTACGTATGCGTTCCATATTTAAAAATTTCAAGCATTTTACATTCAAGTGATCCTTGCATTTAAGTTACTTTCTTTCATTTTTACCTTTAAGGTCTTTATGTTTTAATTTCAGTCACTTTATTTGCAAAGTTTTTACATTTCCATTTTACTCAAGTTCAAATATCTTTCAAACACTACATTTAGATTTCGATAGCAACATGTTCAAAAGTCGTAATTCACACAAATATGTTCTAGGATATTTTCGGGTTTGATCCTTTAAGTATTAATAGAAACTTGTTTTGTTACCAAATTCACCAGTAAACAAAATGGCACACCCAGTGGGACCTTTTTTTGTGTAAATTTCTAGTTTTCATTTTGAAAGTGTCATTTTTAAGTTCTTCATTTCATTAACTTATCATTTTGTGAGTGTGCTGAGATTGAGAAGTGGTAAGATAACTAAGAGAGAAGTTGGGAAATCTATGAGGAAATACGTCAAAAGAATGGCTATTCCCATAAATAATAATGGAGAACAGCCCTCTAACAGTATTAGGGAAAGCACGGTCACGGTGGCGTCGACTGAGACAATCCCTTCGATTGCTTGCATATCAGTCATACCGTCAACGAAGGTTACACCACTAATCGTGCAAGAAGGGACGGTTTTTCCCCTTCAGTCACCCAGTGACTCCTAGACCAAGTATGGCAACAGAATATAGGCCTTTTGCCACGGGTTTCGCAATGCATATGTTGGGGCGTGAGCAACCTTATGGAGTGCCAACATCAGTGATGGAAAGCTTACATATTAATCCTTCAACGTTCGTTGATAATGCTGCAAATACCTATTCGTAAATATTGGTGTTTGGGTCGGCCATAGGTAACCATGGTCGAAATATACCACCCCATATGGGAATGGGATTTGCTTCCCAGTCAATGCCAATGTTTACGTCGAATTCTGTAATGGAAATGCGACAGCATATGGATGAGAGTAACCATGATATGGTCGATACTCTTACCCAACAAATGGATACTATATTTTACCCATTGATTCAAAACACGAATCGGAGTTACCAACAATTGGCAATTCAAATGAATCAAATTGCTGATTTTTTTGGCGCTCCACTAGCGCAAGTTTGACCCGTTGTACAACCCCGGGTCATTAGGCAAGTTCTAAATGAAGGGGTATCCTTGGAGGAAAACATGATAAATCGGGGGCAGCAATATGTGCCATATGTAACAACCCAATTTTTAGTATTTATTTCTTATATTATTATTATATTTTATTTTATTTATTTGGAGTGTTAATTAATTAATTGGTTGTTAGGTAGTATAATAATTGATTATATTAATTAACTTGGTGTGTATATTGTGTTGGTTTAATTTATTTGAACTAAATAGAGATATTATAATACTATGTCTTATTGGGCCTAATAATTAAATTAGAAGTATCATTCCTTAAGCCCAAATATAACACTAGAATAGTAAGAGGTGAGGAGAGTGAGAGGTAGCACTCATTTGGTCATTTTCAAGGCAACAGAGAAAGAAAGAGGAAAAGTGAGGAGAAGAGGAGAAGAACAAGGGAGGAGCTAGGGTTTCCAGAAAATTAAAGAGGTAAGGGGGAGAATCCTTATTATTATGGGTTAGTATAATTGGGTCAATGGGTAGAAATATGTTTAGGTTGAAATGCTTAATTTTTATGGTTTTGGAATTGTTAGGTTTTGATGAGTAATTTTTGATTTGTGATGATTAATTTCGTTTGGAATGGATATATGGGTGAAATTGAGGGATAGAATGAGGAGTCATTTAGTTTATTAAATTTCATTACAGTAATGGTAATGTTAAGAAAAATTCCAGTTTTAAGCGTGTTAACGGGTTACCCAAAATGCGTTAACGGGTTACTTGCTGAAAATCTGCCCAGGAATTGAATTCTGTAAACTGAGTAACGGGTTACCCAAAATGTGTTAACGGGTTACTTGCTGAAAATCTGCCCAGGAATTGAATTATGTAAACTGAGTAACGGGTTACCCAAAATGCGTTAACGGGTTACTTGTTGAAAATCTGCCCAGGAATTGAATTTTGTAAACTGAGTAACGGGTTACCCAAAATGCGTTAACGGGTTACTTGCTGAAAATCTGCCCAGGAATTGAATTCTGTAAACTGAGTAACGGGTTACCCAAAATGCTTTAACGGGTTACTTGCTGTTGAAAAAGGTAAAATCGGGGATTTTAAATGCTATAATCATTTTGAAATGAAATCTAAGTGTGCGTATTTGATAATTAGCGTATATATGTGAATGGTGTATTTGTTATGAATGTGTATATGTACCATTGGTGGATAATTCATAGAGTTGAATTATGGTGATATGTGGAATGATTAAGATGGTAGAGATGATCTTAATTGCATATATTATTGGTATGTGTACATTCATTCATGGCATGGTCGGCTTTATGGTGGAAGCGGTGAAACTGTGGGTTCACATGGTAATAGACGTTGATCCTTAATTGGAAATAGGCGTAGCAGACGTTGATCCTTAATTGGAAATAGACGTAGTGGCTTGGATTCTAGATATTGAATCGGAAAGCGGTGAAACTGTGGGTTCACATGGTGATAGACGTTGATCCTTGAATGGAAATAGGCGTAGCAGACGTTGATCCTTAATTGGAAATAGACGTAGTGGCTTTGATCTTGTCCGAATCGGAAGTGTGGCTTGGATTCTAGATATTGAATCGGAAAGCGGTGAAACGTTGGGTTCACATTGCGGTACCACATGCATAGAGTCACATGTCTTGCATTGAGTCACATTAGAGTTATGTGATAATTGAATATATGCATTGATGTGATTGTTATGTGTGTATGAGATATGGTAATTGAATTTGGTGATGTTTGGATACATGACTTGGCAAAATATGTGATTATGTGATAATTATAGTTATGTGTATATTTGGGAATATAGTATTGGATTTTAATATTATACTCCTTGAGTTTTGATGGATGTTTGAAACATGTGAAATAAATGTTGGTTAGTATCATTTACATGGTTATACAAGGTGTGATGAATCCTTTAATTGTTGATTTAATCATTGTGCTTTATTATACTTCTTCATAATGATTCGAATTCTCACCCTTCTGTTTGAATGTTGCCTTTACATGGGCATCGTGCAGATACTCAAGAGTAGTGTTGCTGAAGTAATTGGAAGGTAGCTTACTCGAGATTTAGCCGGAGAGTTTCCTTGTTTCGCTTTAGAGACTAGGTAGTGAGTCAATGCTCTGGTCATGTAACACGGGGTAGATTAGTAGTATTGAACTCATATCTTATTTGGATATGTATTATGTTATTACTTGTGAACATGTTTAATTGCAATTGCTATTTGAGAGGCCATAGTGCCAAATAGTAAGGATATGGTTTATTTTATCTTGAGTTATTGAGAGATGATCATGGTATGGGACATGAATCATATTATAAAATACATGAGTATTCATTATTTTCTGCTGCGAACGCATATTCTTGTATATTCATGATATTTGAAATGTGTTATTTTAAATGACCAGGTGTATTGTATATTGATGATGAATGATGTTGGTTTTTGAAAGCTTTTAGTTTTTGAAAACGTCGATGTGACGCCCTTTTGTGTATATGCGTGCTTATTCACTCTGATTATATGTTAAGTATTTTGGGGTATAAAAAAGGGTGTTACACCATAGGTAGTCGAATAAGAGGTACCTAGGGAAGTCGAACGTCAACCTATCATAATGGTTAATCAAAACCAAGACACTAATCAAGTCGTTCACCAAGTTTGACAAGGAAATTTGTTGGGAGAAAACAACCTTGCAACAAGTTTCGAACGAATAATGACTCAAAATGGCGTGAATATAGGTCTATAGAGGCCAAATATACATCTCATCTATCAAAACATGTGTTACAAACTGAACTGCCAAGGGGATGGAAAGTCCCTAAGTTCACCAAATTTATTTGTGATATAAATGAGTCTATCGTCGAGCATATTTCTTGATATTTGACTGAGGCAGGAGACATAGCAAATAATGAGAACTTAAGGATGATACATTCTCCTAGTTCTCTCACAGAAAAAAATACTTTACCTGGTTTACAACCCTCATTTCCCATTCCATCAGTGATTGGACTCGATTAGAAAGAATTTTCCATGAGCAGTTTACATGGGACAATCCAAGATTAGTTTGAAAGAATTGTCGAGTGTGAAGCGAAAGGTCACTGAATCAATCGATGATTACTTAAATTGATTCTAATTATTAAAGACACGATGTTTTACTCAAGTGTCTGAGCACGAGTTAGTTGAAATGAACGTTAGGGGATTAGATTACTCTATTAGGAAGAAATTAGATACATAGTGTCTGAGAGATATGGCTCAGTTGGCCGACAGAGTTTGACAGATCGAAAGACTGAAGGCTGAGAAAGCCAGAGTGAACAAGGGTAAGAAGGAACATGTAGCCTTCATCGACATGGAAGATAGTGACTTAACGTCAGATGTCGAATACAACCATCTCGAAGAAATTGAGGTTGATGTGGATGAGTTAGATCCAGGTCCCCCATATGTGTGTAACTTGTTTATGCCTGCAAATGGGAAGAATCCTTCTGAGCCTGAGAAAAATGATAAATTCCCTAAGAAACCTATACCTTCGAAGTGACCAATTGTGATGAGATTTTCGAATTATTGGTCGTAGATGGTCAAGTGCTAGTGCCACCAAGCGTAAAAGTATCACCATTAGAACAAAGAAAGAAACAGGGGTTTTGTAAATATCACAATTTTCTAGGGCTTAAGACCTCACAATGCTTTCTTTTCAGGGGTCTTGTTCAGAATGCATTGAACAAAGGAATATTGAAATTTTCCAAAGGAAAAGCTTCAATGAAGATCGACTCTGACCCGCTACAAGTTAGGGATGCTAGTTATGTGGAGCTTGTAATAATCAACATGGTCAAAATTACTGACGATTTTGACATGGCTGAGTTCGAAAGTGAGAATTAGATTGAGGTTGTGCACCTTAAGGCTGGATAGCGTTGCTATACTTTCTCCATAGGTGCAAAGCTAAAGATTCAAAAGTGATGATGTATCCCTGATGCACTGTGATGTTCGATAAAAAGGTTGCAGAGAAGGTCGAAAGTGAAGGAGAATTGCCATCTAAGGCGCAGCGGAATTTAAAAATTTCTCCATTTAGTGATCCTTACGAATGGGCATGATCAGTGATAGAATCGTTACCTCTTGTGGCGATCACGAACGTTGAACGATGACAACGTCTCTACTCAGTCCACACGAACGGGTTCCTTCAATCTCAGTGCTAGCTGTTATGAATGAAGGCTTTGAGTGAGAGAAAGAGAGATACGAAATTCCAAGTTTTCACTTGAGTTGAGTCTGAGTGAGTGATAATGCTTCTACCCAAGGGGTTCTATTTATAGAACCACTTGTGTGGGCTTCAAGCTAAAAAGCCCACTTAAGTGTATTTTGGCCCATATCTCATAATATGCCAAAATCACTTAATTATTTGGTACCTTACCATATTTCGTATTCCACTTAAGTACACCGTACCTTACGATGTTCCTTAGTTGCTCTATCTCTCATCGATCCGTCCTTTGTGTGTGACCCTGTAGGTTTTCGCGACATTGGCAATTATATTAAATCATGCATTTAACATAATAAACAGTAAGCAGTATCTAGCAACACATCACTGCTACCCAAGACACGAAAATGTCATGTGATCTGACAAAACCTCCTGTGATAATAATTATGTGTATAATTACTCTTTTGCCCTTATGTCTATATTGAACACAAGGTATAGACCGTGTCATCCTTGTCCAGTTCAATATTGGGTCCATAGACATTTATCCTGTTACGCAGGATGGGCAAATTCCATCTAGGTCACTCATGTCCCTCATCATGCTTCGTGGAGTACCCATCAACTGTCTTTATGGTTATCCAGTTACGGACAACGTTGGATCAGCAATAAAGCACTCGACTCTACATCTAGGATCCATAGTGGTTTTAGGTCGAAGAGTGGTATACACCATTATCACCATGAGAATAACTTATGACACTTTGCATAACTTTCTATATAGTATTCTCATAGCGGGTCAATCCGGTATAAATATTACTCTTAATATTCATACCTATGTTTAAGACTTGATAACTCTTTATCCATGATCCATGAGATGTGATCATCAGTCTATAAACATAATAGTCTTAATGCTTTAATGTTATCCCACTTCACAATAAAGCTCGACTACAGATACTTTAAGAATAGTGTCCTTATGTTTAATGTGATCTCATGATTAAGTCATACTTGATACATTAAACGGACTAGCTATTCTAGGGGATTTATTAATCAAACATAATAAAGAAAAAGTCTTTTATTAATTAATAAATAATTCGATACAAGTACCAAAAGTATTGGCCTCTAGGGCTTACACCAACAATCTCCCACTAGCACTAGAGTCAATCAGGCATACCCCTAATGCCCATTGATCTAGTATGGCCATCATGTTTCTGTTGCACAAGAGGCTTTGTCAGTGGGTCAGCAATATTGTCAAGTGTAGGTACTCTATATATTTTCATATCTCCTCTATCTATTATCTCTCGAATGAGGTGATAACGCCTAAGTATGTGTTTGGATCGTTGGTGAGATCTAGGCTCCTTAGCTTGTGCGATAGCACCATTGTTATCACAATAGAGACCAATGGGATCCACAATGCTAGGGACTATGCCAAGTTCACTAATGAACTTTTTGATCCAAACAGCTTCCTTTGCTGCACTTGAGGCAGCAATATACTCGGCCTCGGTTGTAGAATCAGCAACTGTATCTTGCTTTGAACTTTTCCAGCTCACAGCGCCACCATTTAAGCAAAATATATAACCAGATTGCGATCTAAAGTCATCCTTATCTGTCTGGAAGCTAGCGTCGGTGTTACCAATTACAGCCAACTCTTCCTGACCTCCATATATCAAGAATGAGTCCTTAGTCCTTCTCAAGTACTTAAGGATATTCTTGACAACTACCCAATGGGCATCACCAGGATCAGATTGGTACCTACTCGTTGCACTTAAAGCATACGAGACATCTGGTCGAGTACATAACATGGCATACATGATAGATCCTATTGCAGATGCATATGGAATCTTATTCATGCGATCCCTTTCTTCCTTAGTTGAAGGGGATTATGTTTTTGATAGACACATGCCATGTTGCATAGGTATGAATCCTTTCTTGGAATCATGCATATTAAAGCGTCTCAGTACTTTGTCTATGTATGTACTCTGACTTAGGCCAAGCAGTTTTTGTGATCTATATCTATAGATTCTGATTCCTAATATATAGGCTGCTTCACCTAGGTCCTTCATAGAAAAGCATTTCCCCAACCAAGTCTTTACTTGTTGCAGGGTAGGGACATCGTTTCCAATGAGTAATATGTCATCTACATATAATACCAGGAAAACGATCATGCTCCCACTAACCTTCTTGTAGACACAAGGCTCATCTTCGTTCTTGATGAATCCATATTGTTTTACCGTTTCATCAAAACGAAGATTCCAGCTTCTGGAAGCTTGCTTCAATCCATAGATTGACCTTTGTAGCTTACATATCTTTTGGGCTTCTTCTGGTATGTCAAATCCTTCAGGATGTGTCATGTACACATCCTCAAGAAGATTCCCATTAAGGAAAGCAGTTTTGACATCCATCTGCCATATTTCATAATCATGAAATGCAGCGATAGCAAGTAAAATCCGAACAGATTTAAGCATTGCAACTGGTGAAAAGGTTTCATCATAGTCAACCCCATGAATTTGTTTATATCCTTTTGCAACCAGTCTTGCCTTATAGGTATGTACTTTACCATCCATGTCAGTCTTCTTTTTGAAGACCCACTTGCATCCTATAGGGTTAACCCCTACAGAAGGCTCTACCAAGGTCCAAACTTGGTTTGTGTACATGGAATCCATTTCAGATTTCATGGCTTCTAGCCACTTCTCAGACTCGGGACCAGTTATGGCCTCTTGGTAGGTCACAGGCTCATCTTGATCCATGAGTAATACATCACCTTGATCTGTTATGAGATATCCATATCTCTCAGGTAGGTGATGTATCATGCCTGACCTACGCTGGTCTTGTTCTACTTGAGCAGGTTGCTCTTAACACAACTATTTGTGTTTCCTGCTCTAATTCCTCCATAGGTGTATCGATGCTTTGTGATTCTTGAATTTCTTCAAGTTCTACTTTCCTCCCACTGATTCCTTTGGAAATAAAATCCTTTTCTAGGAAAACTCCAGTTCGAGCGACAAACACTTTGCCCTCAGAAGGATTGTAGAAATAATACCCTCTTGTTTCTTTAGGATACCCCACAAGTAAGCATTTGTCAGATTTGGGCTCAAGCTTAGTTGAAATTTGTCGTTTCACATAAACTTCGCAACCCCAAATCTTCATGTAAGACATATGTGGTTTCTTACCACTCCATATCTCATATGGTGTCTTCTCAACCTTTTTGGATGGAACACGGTTAAGTGTGTAAGCTGCTGTCAATAGTGCATGTCCCCAAAAGGAGTTTGGAAGATCAGTGTGACTCATCATGGATCGGACCATGTTTAACAAGGTTCGATTTCTCCTCTCAGATACACCATTCCATTGGGGTGTTCCAGGAGGAGTAAGTTGGGATAGGATCCCACACTCTTTTAGATGGTCATCAAACTCTAGGCTTAAATACTCACCACCTCGATCTGATCGAAGAGTTTTAATATTCTTACCTAGTTGGTTTTGTACTTCATTCTTGAATTCCTTGAACTTTTCAAAGGACTCTGATTTGTGTTTCATTAAATACACATAACCATATCTACTGAAATCATCAGTAAATGTGATGAAGTATTGAAAACCTCCTCTGGCTGGTATGTTCAGTGGTCCACATACATCAGTATGTATGAGGGCCAAAAGATCATTAGCTCTTTCACCTTTTCCTGTGAATGGAGACTTTGTCATCTTTCCAATTAAACAAGATCTGCATGTCTCATATGATTCATAATCAAAAGAGTCCAAGAGTCCATCTTTATGAAGTTTGGAAATGCGTTTCTCATTTATGTGGCCTAATCGACAATGCCAGAGGTAAGTTGGATTTAACTCATTAGGTTTCATCCTTTTAGTATTAATGTTATAAATAGGCATTTCAAGATCAGGGACATATAGTCCATTGTTCATTTGTGCAGTATCATAGAATATATCATTCAAATAAATTGAGCAACAATTGTTCTTTATTATGAATGAAAAACCAGACTTGTCCAAACAAGAAACGGAAATAATATTCCTGCTAATTGTAGGTATATAATAACAGTTCTCTAACTGAATTATTAAACCACTAGGTAAAGTCAATTCATAAGTTCCTACGGCTAAGGCAGCAACCTTTGCTCCATTACTAACTCGTAGGTCGACTTCACCTTTTGCCAATTTTCTACTCCCTTTTAGTCCTTGCACATTTGTACAAATGTGAGAACCGCATCCAGTATCTAATACCCATGATGTAGAAGTAGATAAATTAATTTCAATAACAAAAATACCTGAAGTTTGAGTCTCTATTCCATTCTTCCTATCTTCCAGGTACTTTGGGCAGTTCCTCTACCAGTGTCCGGTCTTACCGCAATGGAAGCAGGTGTCTTCTTTTTCTATGCCTCCACTAGGCTTTAAAGCATCAATAGTGGGTTTGGGTTTGGCAACTTCCTTGCCTTTCTCTTTATCATGTTTGAGGACAATCCTCAGGTTTCGGTATCAATCTAGAAAATTTGTCCCAGACAATTTTTCCTTGTCAAGGGTTGATCGCAAGATGTTGTTAGAGGTGTTTGTTGTCATGGTAATCTACATAAGGATTAATGAAAATATAAGTATCATTGACATATTTAATTAGGCCTTTAATTAAATATGCTCCCACTATTTTACTCAAAACAAATGACCATCATCATTTGATTCGAAAAATCCCGTTGGAAGATTTTCTAGTGGGTCGAGATCCATATTTCACTTCGTTCTAAGTCCGCGTAGGCGGATTACACAAAACTGGGTTATTTAGGTAGGAACTCCTTCCAATTGTATCTCATACAACTCTCGAAATTTCAGTTGGGTGAATAACTCCTTATTCCAATCCATCATATGGATCATTCCCAACTCTTGCTTCTAAACATATATAATCTTATTATAATTTGTTTAGTTAAGTTTGACCCATTGTTTTAACAGTTGGATATTACAATTATCCCATCGCACCTTACTAATATAGAACATGCACCTCGCATAGGCGAAACCTACATTATCCATTACTAGTCTTGATGAGTGTTAAAACTTGGAAAGCATAAACTTAATATTTAATTTGAGGGAATTGCAATTTTTCTGATCTCACCGGCTTGTTTATCATATAAACTGTCTCTCACATGCATCAACATACATTCACATGCATCAACATACATACATACATAATGAAACAGTTATGGCCCCTAGCGCAATTGTTCTCCCAAGCCAATGAGAGAACCTAAGCTAACCTAACAACGATCTAAGCTTCTCCAAGCAAGATCTTCAAGGTTGTCCTCCTTTGGCACTGACTTCTTTGCTTTCTTCATATCATTACATTACATAAAAGAAACTCGTTTTACATACGAGGGAGTGAGATGAGAAAAGAAGTTACATTTGGGAGATTAAGAGAGAGGCACGACACGCATGTCGTATTTTAAAATCCAAATCAGAATACAGGAAAACTAAGGCCATAACCGATCACCACAAGACAATAATAAACACTTTATTATTATTATTATTAATTCCTTTAATTAATCAAATTAAATCTCGACGATCGATCACACTACGCAAAGCCGAAATTTTAATGAACAATTCATTTAAAATCGACGTCGTTTTTCGCATCAACACTTGATACTTTTAAAGCACTGAGTTAGCTGAACGGGTGAATTTTGCCTTGCGTTAACCGGTTAACCATATGTGTTAACCGGTTAACACTGTTTGAAATCTGTTAAAAATTGTTTCTGCCTTGCGTTAACCGTTTAACCAAATGCGTTAACCGGTTAACACTGTTTGAAAATCTCTTGGAAAACTGTTTTTCGTCTTGCGTTAACCGGTTAACCAAATGCGTTAACCGGTTAACACTGTTTGAAAACCTTAAAAATTTTATTTCGTATTGCGTTAACCGGTTAACACTGTTCCAAAAAGTGTTTAGAAAGCACAACTCTTGTGCAGTCACAACCCCAATAGCATAACTCTCTGACAACACAACCCTTGTGCCGTCACTAACCCTGATGCAGATGACCATTGATCGCTCAAAGGAAAACAATCATTGAGTGTTTGAATGAACGAAACGAGAACACTACATCATATATAATGTATTTTGCATCAGGATTACATATATCATATATATAAATTGATCGATCTCAATTTAATCTTTGATTCATTCTGTCTTTAATCATATTAATACAGAACAAAAACAGTTATCAGATTCATGGTTTCGTAAGTGGCTCTGATACCACTGAAGGAGAATTGTCATCCAAGGCGTAGCGGAATTTAAAAATTTCTCCATTTAGTGATCCTTACGAATGGGCATGATCAGTGATAGAATCGTTACCTCTTGTGGCGATCACGAACGTTGAACGATGACAACGTCTCTACTCAGTCCACACGAACGGGTTCCTTCAATCGCAGTGCTAGCTGTTATGAATGAAGGCTTTGAGTGAGAGAAAGAGAGATACGAAATTCCAAGTCTTCACTTGAGTTGAGTCTGAGTGAGTGATAATGCTTCTACCCAAGGGGTTCTATTTATAGAACCACTTGTGTGGGCTTCAAGCTAAAAAGCCCACTTAAGTGTATTTTGGCCCATATCTCATAATATGCCAAAATCACTTAAGTATTTGGTACCTTACCATATTTCGTATTCCACTTAAGTACATTGTACCTTACGATGTTCCTTAGTTGCTCTATCTCTCATCAATCCGTCATTTGTGTGTGACCCTGTAGGTTTTCGCGATGTTGGCAATTATATTAAATCATGCATTTAACATAATAAACAGTGAGCGGTATCTAGCAACACATCACTGCTACCCAAGACACGAAAATGTCATGTGATCTGACAAAACCTCTTGTGATAATAATTATGTGTATAATTACCCCTTTGCCCTTATGTCTATATTGAACACAAGGTATAGACCGTGTCATCCTTGTCCAGTTCAATATTAGGCCCATAGACATTTATCCTGTTACACAGGATGGGCAAATTCCATCTAGGTCACTCATGTCCCTCAGCATGCTTCGTGGAGTACCCATCAACTGTCTTTATGGTTATCCAGTTACGGACAATGTTGGATCATCAATAAAACACTCGACTCTACATCTAGGATCCATAGTGGTTTCAGGTCGAAGAGTGGTATACACCATTATCACCATGAGAATAACTTATGACACTTTGCATAACTTTCTATATAGTATTCTCATAGCGGGTAAATCCGGTATAAATATTACTCTTAATATTCATACCTATATTTAAGACTTGATAACTCTTTATCCATGATCCATGAGATGTGATCATCAGTCTACAAACATAATAGTCTTAATGCTTTAATGTTATCTCACTTCACAATAAAGCTCGACTACGGATACTTTAAGAATAGTGTCCTTATGTTTAATGTGATCTCATGATTAAGTCATACTTGATACATTAAACGGACTAGCTATTCTAGGGACTTTATTAATCAAACATAATAAAGAAAAATCCTTTTATTAATTAATAAATAATTCGATACAAGTACCAAAAGTATTGGCCTCTAGGGCTTACACCAACAGAAAGCACCCAGCAGGCAAAGAAGAAGGAGAACTGGGGGGAAATAGGCCTCAGTTTTATTTCAACAAGATGGTTCCCTCTGAAGAAGGAACAATTCTCTGCCCAACAAAAGGGTAAGTGTGGTACTTACGTGCCAACGTTCAATTCCCCCTATGGAATATGGACGACACCTGCTGGAAAAGGACAACAGTCTAGGAATCAGAAGTGCAGGAATTTTGAAATGGGTTGAGGTTCATCGATGACTTATCGAGAGAAATTTTCAGATGTCGGGGAGGAGTTCATATGGTCATATTAATTATAAAGGGAAAAACTCAATGTCAAGAACTAAATGGACGAGATTTCAGAGAAATAGAAAAGTTGAGAAGGAAGCTATAAAATCAAGTAATAATCAGGCATGCCAATATCAAGTTAAAGACCAAGTGAAAAAACCAGTGGGAGACAATTGTTTTCTCCTAAAATAAAGTTAGTCGAAGGGAAAGGAAAAAGAATAAGTACCATCAAAGGAGGACGAGTTAGTAACTGACAATTTCAACTCTAGATTGAAAGATAATTTTGACGTGTTGTGCAGCTTGGTATTTGTACTCCCTAGGGAGTACGATTGTGTAACAGAAGTTGTTGAACCTGAAGATTATGAGGAAGAAGAGATATCTAATCACAAATCTATGTGCTATTTCGTGATAGATAACGGGTGTATCGAATAACAAAATGCATTTTTTGAAAGGCCTCGTGGTGCTCGAGAAAGCAACTTGTTATGGCATTATCATCGTGTGAGGATGAATATATAGTAGGATCATGTGTTATGTGTCAAGCAATCTGGATCATATTTGTGCTGGAAGAGTTTGAGGTTGAAGTGAAGAAACCTCTGATGCTAAATATCAACAACAAGTTAGCCATAAATCTTGCGAACAATCCAGTTCTACATGGAAGGGGTAAGCACATTGAAAATATTTCATTTACTTAGGAAGAAGGTAAATTTAGGTGAACTTGAAGTGAGGCATTTTTCAAGTGAAACACAATTGGTCGACATTTTCACCAAAGGATTAAAGATCGGCAAATTCTTAAATTTGAGAAAGAAATTAGGAATAGTTAATATTGACTATGATTAGCATATGTTCGACAACTTGGATTATAGAGGGTATGTTGTGATATAATCCAAGTTGTGTGAGGCCTAAGCTCAAAGTTAATTAGGTTTTAGGGTTGGTATACTTATTACTTAGTAGTCAAGTCACGTAGTTGTATATATATAGATATTTTGTAATTCAGTTTTGTAATACAATCATAATTCAATAATAGAATCCTTATTTCTCTCTCTCTCTCTCTCTCTCTCTCTCTCTCTCTCTCTCTCTCTCTCTCTCTCTCTCTATATATATATATATATATATATATATATATATATATATATATTATATATATATATATATATATATATATATATATATATATATATATATATATATATATATATATATATATATATATATCACGTAGTTGTATATAAATAGATACTTTGTAATTCAGTTTTGTAATACAATCATAATTCAATAATAGAATCCTTATTTCTTTACTCTCTCTCTCTCTCTCTCTCTCTCTCTCTCTATATATATATATATATATATATATATATATATATATATATATATATCCTCACTAAAAGTGCCTTACGCAATAACATTTTTAATTGGCAAGTACAACTAAAAACAGAAGGACAGAAGACCCAACCTAATTACAACTACAAAAAGAACATTAAAAAACATAAGAAATATCGTGAGAGAAAATAAAAACAAATATCACTAGAAGTAATCTAAGAAAAAGAAATAACAAAATCACATTCGAACACAACTAGAAGGATTAAATAAAATAGGGGAACTAGACAGAGACCTACATCACCTAAAACCAAGTAAGAAACCTCTCGAGAGAATCGGCTGAGGGAAAGCAAGCAAGGTTACTGCCAATTGAAAGGAAAATATTTGGCCACTCAATCCACCCACATTTACCTAAGCACTTGAGTGGATCATGATCTTATTCCAGCAATGTAAAATTAGCGCCAGATGCAAGCAATCGAACTCACTTCCAAGACTAGAAACTAATCAAACTCATTTGTGTTCACTGACAATCTTTCCTAGCAGAAAACTTGATTATTTCGTACCGTCCAAATAATCCAGACTATTGAATGCCAAATTATGGCCAACCTAAAGGTCGTCTTCTTACATGTACACAAACCTTGAAACATATCAAAAACTGCAATAATTGACACTATGAGAGGCCTAGGTCTACCCGGCCACCTAAAAAGCTTATACTAAATTTTGGACGTAACTTCACAAAGCACAAATAAGTGATATGACGATTCCAGATGCTCTGAACATACCACACAACTCACTCCATTTTTGTTAGACATGATATGTCGTCTCATAAGGTTTTTCCTAGTCGACATCCTGTCTTGAAGCAACTGCCCAAAAAAAACTTAGCCAACACTTGGATCACCCGCTCTAATATAATTCCACTCCCACCAAACAAACTATAAAGACGTGAATAGGAAAACTTCACTGAGAATCCATTATTCAGTTCTAGGTTCCAAAGCCAAGCATTCGCATGTCCCTACTCAATCACTTCATCCATCTGTCCTATAAGCTCCAAAAGAAGATCTTCATGCCAAACGAGGAGGGAACGCCTCCACCTAAAATCCCAAACCCAAACACTTTCCACCCAATAACTCATTCCTCTCACCACCTGAGACCTCTTCTTAGAAATAAGTAATAACTACTCATAATGAACACTAAAGCAAGTCAACCCTACTCACATATCGTGCCAAAACCTGGTATGCATCATTTCCTCAATATGATTGCTCATCTAACTTGGAGCCAAGAATATAAATATATTTCCACTAGTGTGAGACTTCTTAAAGCCCTCATTCCTCCCCTATCGGACACCCTAAAACCTGGGACTCGTACCTATCTGAGATGATATCCTTCTAGAAGGAAGGTTGATCATCAATCGCCATCTAACCCCACTTGCCTAAAAGAGACAAATTCACTAGTGGAGGATCCTTAGCCTAAAGACCTCCAGGGCCCTTAGCTTTACACACATCCTCTCACTTGATCCACGCAACCTTCACCCACCTTTTGACCCACTCTAAAGGAAGCATATCTACATCCCAACCATATTCTTCACACCGCCACCAGCATCTTCGTAAAAGAGAGAAAGTAAATTGTTATAGAATTCAGAATTAAGTTGAGAAGGAGCAGCTCCACACCAAGACTAACAAATCTAAATCTATAGTAGGCCAACCTTTTTACTACCACATTCATATAAGGCTCCCAGGTACCCTCCCTCCTAAAACTGGCCCTACAAGTTGACCTAAGTACTTAAAAAGAAGAGAGTCCATTTTACAATGCAAATAATTATCAACACCTTCCATAAAAGCACTGCTCACATTAACCTCATAGAATCAACTCTTGGAAAAATTACTTTAAGACCAGATACAAGCTCAAAACTTCTCAAAATAGCCTTAATAGTCAAAAGATTATTGATTTACGGCTCCCCTCCTAAAACAATACCATTTGGGTAGTGGAGATGAGATAGAATCATCCCTCCTGCCCATATCCTAAACCTTGAGAAAACACCTAATGAGACTGCCTTATTCATTATGGCACTAAGACCTTTGCTTGATACCCCGGTGAATAATGTTGGACAAGTGACTCCAAACACAAGAAGGAGAGTGAATTATGTTAGTCTAAAAAATAATGTCCAATTAAATATTCTTTTAAAAGAAATTGTTTAAAATAATTTATAACTTTAAACAAAGAGTAACTAATGGGATAAATAAATAGAATGAAATCATAATGAATAAGAGAATAAGTAATAATAAAGATACTAAAATAGTAAAAAGAGACCATGGATAAGAAAGATGCACCATAGACTTATAAAGGTTTGGCTTACTCCTTTCTATAAGAATTTCATCTTGCTATTTACTATTATAAGATGAGAGTTTTTCACATGTTATACTCATGAACCTTTTTACAAACAAACTTGGAGTTTTACATTGCATATCCTCCAAACAAAGGGAAATTTTAACAGACAATATAACGAACCCAATGATATATTTTATACCAAGCACAACTCACGAACTAAATAGATATTTTCACTAACAACAATCCTAATTCCCAAAAAAGAAACCCTACAACGGCTAGTGTTCTAATCAATTAGGAAGCTTTAAACCTTGATCTAGTCGATTGGCAATGACCTTAATCGATTAGGCAGTGTATATAAGCCTCATAATATTTAGGAACACCCTTTATCAAATCCATAAGCATCTTAATGCTTCCTTTAAGGGTTTTAAGGAGTTTATCAAATAGATATGTTAAAAACACTTTTATGTGTGTGTGTGCGCATTAAAAGATTTTGATCACTCAAACACTAGCCAAGAAAGCTTTCACACTTCATCTCTTTCACAAACTCTAAAGCTTCAAGATACCTTGCTTGATACATCAAAAGATTTAACACTTTACTTTATCGGAGTCTTAAATCAGTATATCTGATAAGACTTCTTGATAGAAATCATCATTAGAGAGATTGCTTGAATGAAGATTATCTGGGATTCTGAAGAATTCCGCTTGACATTAGGTGTTGTCTTTAAGAAATTGGCTTTGAGGTAAAGATCTCACACGCTGTTTCCATATTTGTGTGCATGATGCGTGACATTTATGTTAATTTGATTTGGTTGATATGATCGCATTTTTGCGTTAGCAACATTATTGGTTTTTGACTTAGCATTTTTAAAATTTCCTTTTCTTTTTGATAAATTTAATATGTCAATGATGAACTTTAATGGAAACAAAGTGTAGAGTAATAGATTTTGATGTATTTTTTGTTTTTTATATTGTATCTTTCAACCATGCCTAATTGTGTCTTGCAAAACCAAATTTGGGGTACCAGAAGCAATCAATAGGTGCATATATCAAGTTGATTTAGACTATGATAAATTAATGTTATCGAGTTAAGTTCCTTCAGGTACCCCAAATTTGGACTATGGTAAATTGATTTAGACTATGGTAAATTAATGTATCTTTTAAATGTGTGTGCGCATTAAAAGACTTTGATCACTCAAACACTAGTCAAGAAAGCTTTCACACTTCATCTCTTTCACAAACTCTAAAGCTTCAAGATACCTTGCTTGATACATCAAAAGATTCAACAGTTTATTTTATCAGTCTTAAATCAGTATATCTGATAAGACTTCTTGATAGAAATCATCATTAGAGAGATTGCTTGAATGAAGATTATCTGGGATTCCGAAGAATTCCGTTTGACATTAGGTGTTGTCTTTAAGAAATTGGCTTTGAGGTAAAGATCTCACACATTGTTTCCATATTTGTATGCATGATACGTGACATTTATGTTAATTTGATTCGGTTGATATGATCGCATTTTTGCGTTAGCAAGATTATTGATTTTTTACTTAGCATTTTTAAAATTTCCTTTTCTTTTTGATAAATTTAATATGTCAATGATGAACTTTAATGGAAACAAAGGGTAGACTAATATTTTGATTTATTTTTTGTTTTTTATATTGTATCTTTCAACCATGCCTAATTGTGTCTTGCAAAACCAAATTTGGGGGTACCGGAAGCAATCAATAGGTGCATATATCAAGTTGATTTAGACTATGGTAAATTAATGTTATCGAGTTAAGTTGCTTCTGGTATCCCAAATTTGGAACCAATAATATTATAATAAAAAATCTTTAAAGAAAATCCTATAAAAGAGCATTGAAACCAATAATATTATAATAAAACTTTAAAGACGAGCTGTTCCCTTCCTCCTGAGGAAAGAAACAAGATCTCACAAAAGTGTTGCAGGTGGATTGGGAAATTAGAGAAACTTTAGACGTATGTGTCATATACACAAGAAAAAGCAAAACTACCACATAAGCAACCACATAATTTAGAACAAACCACATAAACATAATACTAAAAAAGATTTCCCAATTACGTTTTTTTTTACAAAATTTGGAAATAGCGGTAATCAACCACAAGTTGATGATCATAAGTTACTATTTACGATATTATATGTTTCTACTACGGTTTCATACTGAAACATAAAAGCATGTATTCAGCTCACACTATCCATGAAATTCTAATGTTTATTTTGAACCAAATTGGTAGAACAAACTTAACTTTTTGCTTCTCTTTCAACAAAAGAAAAAGTTAAAACCTCAAGATTCCAGTTCTGCATCTTTGTCAAAAATTTCCCACCCATCATCAAGAAGAGCATTGTGTTCAGATTTGGACTTCTCCTCTTCCAAACCTTTGTAAGAAAGGCTTTCAGTTGAGGCTGCCTGGATGATCTTGAGTATTTCCGATGAATCACTATGCTCAGAACCCACATTAGATGCCTGGGAGATCTTGAGTATTTCAGACGAATCACTATGCTCAGAACCCACATAAGATGCCTGGGTGATCTTGAGTATTTCAGACGAATCACTATGCTCAGAACCCGCATTAGATGCCAAGGTTTTGTGTGACGAACCTGAAGAGGCTAAGATGCAACTTGTCTGACTAGACGTGAATGATTGACTCAGAGGAAGATTTGCATCAAATTTTTCTTTAAGAAGCCTAATATCCTGACAAATAACAGAAATTTCTCCTCTGCAAAGTTAAATTTGGTTAAAAATATCAGTTTTTCCATTAAGAAATAAATCAGTTACAAAAGACACTATTCATTCATAACACAACAATGGGTATGTATGCCTGAGTGAAGGGAAAAAACACATCCCCAAGTCTAAGCTGATACAGGATTTCTAAAGGAAAAGAAGTTAAATATAATAGCGTCAAGTTTGACAGTGAACAAATAAGGAAAATTAATATGAAATCAGTAGAACAGTGCTAAAAGAGTCAAAAATATTGATGGTTAAATGACAGGAATAAGCAGAAACTAAAATTATAGGTAAACAGAGAAACAACTTACTGCAATGTATCAACAATCTGCCCACGGTCCATCAGAAACTCCCGTAACTGTATAGATGAGAAGAATCAATAAAAACCATCACATTAACTATAGGCTTTGTTAGGAACTTTTAAACGAAATGGAAAGGGAGCAGAATTTATTTTTTAGAGGCCAAGAGAATGCTTATGATCGATCTTTTTAGACTATACTAAAAAGAGAAAAATGATTTAGAGAATTTGTTCAAGAGTTAGGAGGGGGTGAGACTTCAGAGGGAAATTGAAGGGAGGAGAAATTTTTCACCTTATTTGGAAGAAATTAAGTAAAGAGACTATAAATAATTGTATGAGTGATTTTTTATATTATTATAAAAAAAGAAAATTGATTTGGAGAAAGTCAAAAACCTTTGGCAAATCCACCTACAATTCATTGAGCTCGCCAATATAGCAGAATTAATTCAATGAAACATAATGAAATGATTTGGAAACAGAGGAAACACTACCAACCTTTGAATTCTCTTCTGCCTCCTGTTGTAGCCTCTGTGATTCCTGTACTACCTTCTCCATCATAGCTTCTTGCTCAAGAAGTGCCACCCTTGCTGATCCCTCTTTTTCCTCCTTTTCAAGCTCAGCTGCTTTCTTCGACATTTCAGCTGCAGTTAATCGAGATTCAAGAATTTGGCGCATCTGCAAACAGCAGTGTTGAAGTTTAATTCATAAACAATAATTAAAATTTAAAACACATCCCCACCATAATCTCAGTGAGTCAGAAAGATGTAAAGTATTCAAAAATGTAAAAACATGCATAAAAGTACAATGAAAATAATTCCAATTTACACATCAAGTTGAGCACCTCATCAAGAATTGCAAGAGACATATCCCTTTCACCAGACAAACTGGACAAACGAGATTGAAGTTCCTTCAGTTCAGTTGCCAGAATAGCCTTTTCTCCATAAATCTCCCCTGCATGCTGCAAAGCAAAAGTTGAGGTTAAAAACTCAGTTCATTACGTCCAAAACATCATCACCAAATGTTCAGTAGCACTTCAACAACAATAATTTTTGGTATTCATTTCACTGCCAACCATGTCATTTGCTTCTTTAGCATGCACCAACATGGCTTGATACTCTTCTACCCTATCCAGAATATCAGACCCTCCCCTAGCAGCTATCATATTAGCCTGCTCAGCAGCTTTCTCCAGAAGTTCCACTTCTCTCATCAAATTAATGAGAGATTCCATTGATGAAAACAACATTTTCTGCATCAGTGTAGAATGAGAAGCACAAGATGTCAGAAGTTAAGATCATATCATATTTCAATGTGCAAGCCATAACTTCATAATTTTGTAGCAACAAAAATACTTGCACCATGTTATGCTATTTATTTTCCAGTTTTATCATCAATAATGGAACAACTCATTACTCAATAATATAGTATTCTATAGTGATTTCACCACAACCATGTATACAGCTAGTAGTGAATCCTGCATTAACAAAATCCAATTATAATAAATCAGGACGTACAATACCTTGTTGGTTTTTGCTTCGTCAATGGTCTCGTCAAGTGTATCAATACTGCATGCTAGACTATTTTGACTGGCTGTCTTATTGACATCAATCTCATCTTCAACATGACTAGCTTCACCAACAATGACAGAAGGATTTGAATTAACATCCATTTGAAGATAACCTTCACCAATTGGTGTAGGCTCCTGAAGTTGAGATACATTTTGAACTTGAGAGTCTTCTAACTCATTCGAGACAGTTTCACATTTTTCTAAACTGCAACTTGTATCACAGATAGTGGCATCAACATTTTCATCAGTAGGGACAAAATCTACCCATTCTTCATTCAAATTGTTCTGATCATTCTTCGCCACTGGATATACATGTGAAGATGCCAAATTTTCAGAATCAACATCGACATCAAGCCGTCCCTGATCAAAAAAATTGAACCCGTTTGATGTCTCCTGAGGAATATCATTCAAGATCCCACTTTTTAAATATGCTTCAAGATCTAACCCAAAAAATATTTTCTTTCCATCCTTCCTATCACTGCCATTTGACAGTGTAGACTCATTAAGAGTCACATTCAGATCCAGACCACAAGAAGAATTGGCAGCTTCAGCGATCTGTACTGGTATAGAGCGTGATGATAATGCCGTGGATGATGAAGACCCCATGTCATTATCTTCAACAAGTTGATGTTTCTGCACCAAACTTCTTTCCTCCTCACTTTCATCTGAAGGTTCAACATGTCATTAGAAATATATTTGTAAATCTTTCAAAGCAAGCAAGATATCAGAGTTATACGTAATTGCAAGTACAGAGTAACTGAACAAACCTTCAAGATTTATTACCACTAGAGGACTAACACCCTGTCGCAATTTTACTGGAATATTAAGATCTGGCCTAGAAGAAGAATTTGAAGAAGAAGACCCCACATCTGTGCCTTTAATAAGTTGATGGTGTACTAACCCATCCCCTTCGTCCTCGCTTTCATCTAAAGATTCAACATGACATCAGAGATATATCAGTAAACCATTTCAATATAAACTAGGAAGAGACTGATATGGAATGCATATACAAAACAAGCAGACACACCTTCCAGGTTTACTACAACTCTCGGGCTCGTATCCTCAGGAGGAGTTACTGGAAGCAATTTCTTCGAAATTGACGGGATAATTTCTGTAAGAACAATTTCAGCAGCAATATCAGCATCCTTAGGATGTTCAATAGCCACAGCCCTCAACAACCTAGAATCAACCTGCTCAAGGCAAAACAACAAATTCTCAAGAGTAACACAATCCTAAACTAGAAAGTTCAATGCACGAGTTAAGTTCTATAACTGAAAACCAATTCAAGTTCACAAACTAAACACATAAAAAAGGATCACAGAGCATCAATTAGTTATAATAACTAAAAATTAATCAATAAGGAATTGATCTGCAATCATGTTTCAGGAGAAAATAAAAACAAAATTAAATAGCAATACCTGTGGAAATATATCCTGCAACGATCTATAGACTGAATTGAAACCCATGATCACGATTCAGTTAACTGCAAATGAATATAAATTGATTAAACCCTAACCTCCCTATGTAAATCAAATATGCATGATCATTAACAGCCGTAAATCTGCGAATGAAAAATCGAAGAAACCCTAACTTGCGATATGCAAAAAAAGCATGTAAATTCAGATTATTATTATTATTACACCTTAATTTTGTTCAATTATGAAAAGATCGATGAGAATAGAAAAAGGATAGAAGGAGAAACAATTATATGGTTCGAAATTTGAATTGAGGATGCAAAAGGATCAGAGAGAAGGAGTGAGTGGGCTTGACCTTAGTGTTGTTATAGTAGTAGAATTTGATTGGAGAACACGAAATTGTGACGCTGATTACCAATGCATCTGGAAATAAATTATGGAGAGAGAAAGAGAGAGTGTAACATAGCTAAGGAATTGGATAATATTGTCAATATGTATAAGATTTGGAGGGTGTTTCGGGAAAAGTAAAATGCATGGACAAAATTTCACGTCATCATAGGACTTGAACCTATTGCTACGAAAGTACGAGTTAGAAAATATGAAGCGATTAATCTTCAAAAGCAGTAGGGCACTAGCAGTGAATTTTGATCCGCTCGAGGCTAGACCTTACACGCGCATCCAACATTATTGGATTTTTTTTAAAATAATCATGTTTAAAAAAAAAACTCTAAATAACAATTCTTTCTAAGAAAAGTATCAAATTAATCAACTTTCAAATAAATAAAAATTCTCTCCAAGAATGTTTATTGATTGTGGCGCATACACTTATTTTTTATGCTAAGGTGCATAATGCATATGACGTATGGTCATGTGTCATGCTAATGGCAATGGTGTATGCATGTAACTTTTAGAAGCATACGTCATTATCAGTGGCTCTTATGATGTTTTATTTTTTTATTTTAATAATAAAATGTTTAATAAAAAAAGTATAATATTATTCCATCAAATAAAATTACATAACGATTGGAGAGAAATGTAATGACTCGCTCGATCGTAATGCCTATCATTTTAACATTTCGGTGTATCTGCTTGCCTTCGAGGTCTCACACGATTTCTCTGAGGTGTTTGGAGTCTCCTAGTATTCACCTGAGCCAAAGATGGTTGGTGCAAGGTTCTTGGGATATTAGTATTGTTGGTTTTAAGTGTTGGCAGCAATTTTGGTAAAACAATGAGTGTTCACAAGATGTTGCATGTGATGTCTTAACATAAGATATCTATGTACCTGCTGGAGTTTAAAAATATAATTATGCAGGATTATTTCAGGATGTCATACATGATGTCATGGCATCTGATATTATGTACCTGCTGGACATTTAAAATGGAATTATGCAGGATTGTTCCAAGATGTCAGACCCGATGTCATGACATCCTGTACACAGAACATTCAGGGTGGATGTTATGTGTTATGTGATTGCGCATTTAATGGCAATCTATGTATGATTGAAGATCTGATTCACAATCGCATTCAATCATTAATTACAACCTGATTTACTTATTTTTCAAAGAGATCTAACCAACTGTCATGAGAAGATTTAATTGGGAAATAGTTTTAGGGTTTTCAAGATGTCCAAGCTCAACTGAATGCTTCTATAAATAGGACATGGAAAATTTTGATTTGATACACAACCAATACTGAGCGAAATATTGAGAGAATATAAGGGTTTGTGTCTTGTTAAGTCATGAGACTTGTAAGCCATTCAATTCATCCATAGATGATTGAATTGGTATGATTTGTGAGTTGTAATTTGTCACTCTAAGCTTGTAAGCATGAGTGTGTATCTACTTGATTGAAGCTGCTAAGTAAGATCAAGTGTGTGTCTACTTGATTGAAGATCAAGTGTGTGCCTACTTAATTGAAGATCAAGTGTGTGTCTTTGAAGAGTGTCTTTTTTTCATGAGGAATTGTTGTTTAAAATCACAGGTGTGATTGAGGGGGAGTGAGTGGGTTCTCATATCTAAGAGTGCTTAGGTAGAAATCACACGGGTAGAGATTAGGTGAGAAAGATTGTAACTTGTTGAAGTGTATTGAGAGTCTTTGAACTGATTATATTTAGTGGATTTCCTTCCTGGCTTGGTAGCCCCCAGACGTAGGTGAGTTGCACTGAACTGGGTTAACAATTGCTTGTGTCTCTTGCATTACTATTCTTTATCTTTATCCTGTTTGTGTTACTCAGATATTAGTGTCGTGACATTACCTTTGAAATCTCATATCTGATACCAGAATTTCAATTGGTATCAGAGTAGGCATCCTGCTCTGGTTCTGGGTGAGATCTAGGGACAATACTTTCTAGTACCATGGAGAGAGATGGAGGATCCGTGCACAGGCCACCAATTTTGGATGGATCTAATTATGACTATTGGAAATCTCGAATGGTATCCTTCCTAAAATATCTTGATAATAAGGCTTGGAAGGCTGTGTTAACAAGCTAGGAACATCCGGTAGTTACTAAGGAAGGAGAAGCCACTACTGATAAGAAGCCTGAAGAACAATGGTCCAAGGAGGAGGATGATCTAGCCCTTGGAAATTCTAAAGCTTTGAATGCCATATTCAATGGAGTAGACAAGAATATCTTCAGATTGATTAACAACTGTGAGGTAGCTAAAGATGCTTGAGACATTCTCAAAACCACTCATGAAGGCACCTCTAGAGTGAAGATGTTTAGACTACAACTGCTCACTACCAAGTTTGAAAATTTAAGGATGAAAGAAGATGAAAATATTCATGAATTTCACATGAATATCCTTGAAATTGCCAATGCCTCTGGAGCTTTGGGAGAGAAGATGTCAGATGAAAAGCTAGTAAGGAAAATACTCAGGTCATTCCCTAAGAGATTCGCTATGAAGGTGACAGCAATAGAAGAATCTCAAGACATCTCAAATATGAGAGTTGATGAGCTAATTGGATCCCTCCAAACATTTGAGATGGGAATATGTGATGGATCTGAAAAGAAAGCCAAAAGCATAGCTTTCATGTCAAACACTGAAGGGGAAGATGAGGAAGGTGGTCAAGAGATTGATGAAGATCTGGCAAATGAGGTAGCAATGTTGGGAAGACAGTTCAACAGACTTATGAAAAGGATGGATGTAAGATCTAAGGCCAATGTCAAGAACATCACATCTGACATCAGTAAATCCAACAATATTGGAAGAAGAACAAGGTCAGAAGAAAAGCCTAAAGAAGGAAAAGGAGTCTAGTGCTATGAATGTGATGGGTATGGTCACATTAAAACTGAATGTGGGACCTATCTCAAGAAACAGAAGAGGAGTCTTGCTGCCTCTTGGTCTGATGAAAGTGAAACAGAAGAAGCTGCAAATCTAGTGACTGCATTGACAGGAAGATGGGGTTATGATGAAGAGGATAGTGATGATGAAGTTACCTTTGAAGAACTGGCCACTACCTACAGAGAATTGTGTCACAAAAGTACAGAAGTGTGCAGACAGGTTGAAAGCCAGAAGAAAGTGATAGCTCAGCTGGAGAATGAAAAAGGGGAACATGAGGAAACCATCTCCAAGTTGAAAACTGAAGCTGTACTCTTGAATTCCAAACTAGGTGAGATGACCAAGTATGTAAGAATGCTTAACAATGAATCTGACATCTTAGACAAGATTCTCTAGACCGGTCAAACAATAGGAGACAAATTTGGCATTGGGTATAATGAATCTAAGCCTGAGTGCAGTTACACTGGTGGCAAACCTAAATCCAAACCTAAGTGTTTCCATATTAAAAGCAAACCTGAGATGTCACATCATATGTCACAACATCAGAAGGGAAGACAGCAGAAAGAGAAACACCAAAGATGGATATGCCATTACTGTGGAAAATTTGGCCACCTGAAGCCCTTCTGCTATAAGCTGTATGGTTATCCTAGCCATGTATATCATCAGATTCAATATCAACCAAGACCCAAACATCACAGGCATGTCAACAAGAAGCAATGAATTCCTAAGACTAATGTTACAAGTCTAATAGCTCACACTTCCTTTAGAGTTTCAGCCAAAGAAGATTGGTATTTTGACAGTGGGTGCTCCAGACACATGACTGGAAACAAAGACCTGCTAACTGGCTTTCATCCTCATGCCATGAGTTATGTAACCTTTGGTGATGGAGCAAAGGGTGAAATCAAGGGGATTGGTAAGCTTGATCGCCCTGGAGTTCCTGACCTTGACAATGTCCTACTTGTTAAGGGCTTGACTGCAAATCTAATAAGCATCAGTCAACTGTGTGACCAAGGTCTAAATGTTAACTTCACTAAAACTGAATGTCTGATTACTAACAAAGAAAGTGAAGTGATCATGAAAGGAGTCAGGACCAAAGACAACTGTTACATGTGGAGTTCTCAGATTGGTTATTCTTCAAAGGGTACCTTAGTCAAAATAAAAGGAGTGAAGACATGGCATCAAAGATTGATCCATCTGCATCTTAAAGGTATGAAGATGATTATATCTGTTGAAGCTGTTAGAGGAATTCCCAACTTGAAGATTGATGAAAGAAAAGTCTGTGGGAAATGTCAGACAAGGATGTCACACCAGAAACTCAGACATGACACCACTTCCAAAGGTTTGGAACTCCTCCATATGGAGTTGATGAGACCCATGCAGGTGGAAAGCCTTGGTGGGAAGAAGTTTGCATATGTAGTGGTGGATGACTTCTCTAGATACACCTGTATCAACTTTATAAGAAACAAATCTGATGTGTTTGAAGTCTTCAAAGATCTTTGTCTAAAACTTCAAGAAGAAAAGGAAAGTCAAGTTATCAAAATTAGAAGTGAACAAAGAAGGAAGATGGATCCCAAAAGATTATGTCTGGGCTACAACAGAGCATATAGAGTCCTTAATTCCAGAATCAAAATAATGATGGAATCTAGTAATGGTGTGGTTGATGACCAACAGACTGATGTCTCAGACGATGTTAAGACATCTCTGAATAATCCCCCAGCTGATTTCTCAGACAAGGTGAATGAACCGCCTCAAGCTGAACCTGACAAAGTCAACAAGGGACCCTCCATCAGAGTTCAGAAGGATCATCCCAAAAATCTCATTCAAAGAGATCCAAGTAAAAAGGGTCACAACTAAATCAAGGGATGTGACCTCAAATGGCTACTTGAAAGAGGAAGTATATGTTGAACAGCCTAAAAGGCATGTGTACAGATTGAAGAAAGCCCTTTATGGTTTGAAGCAAGCTCCTGGGCTTGCTATAAGAGACTCATAATGTTCCTCACTAACAATGGTTACAAGAGGGGAGGTATTGACAAGATCCTATATGTGAAAAATGAAAGAGAAAAGCTCATGGTGGCTCAAATAGATGTGGATAATATTGGGTTTGGTGGGAGGTCAGATCAAATGGTAGAACATGTTGTTAGACAAATGTAGTCTAAGGTTGAGATGAACCTTGTTGGACTTGGGCTACAAGTCAAGCAGATAGAAGAGCCTATTTTTCTATCTCAAAGCAAATATGCCAAGAACAAGGTTAAGAAGGTTGGCATGGAGAATGCAGATCATAAAAGGACACCTGCTCCTGCACATTTGAAAGATGAAAATGGTGTTTGTGCTAGATATCAAGTTGAATACATAGTAGTTGGAAGTAGTTGTTCTCAACTGGTTTTGATGAAACAAATGTTGATAGAATACAATGTCACACAAGATGTCATGACAGTGTACTGTGACAACCTGAGTGCTATAAATATTTCTAAAAATCCTATTCAGCACAACAAGACAAAGCACATTGATATTCGTCATCACTTCATTAGAGAACTTGTGGAAGAGAAAATCACAGCATTGGAGCATGTTACAACTGAAAAGCAATTAGCTGACATATTTACAAAGGCTTTGGATGCTAATCAATTTGAATGTTTAATAGGGAAATTGGGGATTTGTATCCATGAGAATTTATAGCAATTAATGTGGAGTGGAAAAAGCTCAGATAAGGAAGATGACACTGCTGATAAGGTAATTGATTTGGAAGAAGAAAGCTCAGACGAGGAAGATAACACCTTGGTTCATCATTTGAAACCAAGTGTTGCAAAGAAAATGAAGACCAGGAAAGACAAGTTTGTTGTTGATTTGATGACAGCCATAACCAGTAAGAAGGTTATTGTTGTAGGTCTTTCTAAATCATGGAGTAAAGTAGAAGTCAAGAAGAGAAAGGTCAGAGAAAGTTCTGATTTTGAAGATGATGTCCCAGACATATCTCCTGTTAAAAAGCAAAGTGTTAGAAAATATCCTGCCAAGGTTGCAGCTGTGCATTTGGACAACATTTCCTTTCATTTGGAAGATGGTGCAGCCAAGTGGAAATTTGTTATACAGGGGAGAGTTGCTGTGAAAAGGGAGCTAGGGAAGGAGGCTGTGGAAGTGAAAGAGGTTATGGAATTGATCAAGTCTGCTGGTTTGATGAAAATAGTTAGTGCATTGCCCCAATGTTTTGAAGGTCTTGTGAAGGAGTTTGTGGTGAACATTCCGGAGGATATTGTTGACAAGAACAGCAAAGGGTTTTGCAAAGTGCTTGGTAGAGGAAGGTGTGTAAAGGTCTCCCCAACTGAATCAATAAGTTCCTATGAAGAGGAACAGAAGGAGTTGTTGAATTAGAAGCCACTGACAATGAAGTAGGTAGGACAACCACTGTTGGACAAGCCAAGGAAACAGATGCCCATACCTCAAGTGAGAGGTCTGATTCTCAAGACAATTCTAGTGGCAGTTCTGGATCTGAAGGTGAAGAAGATGCTACCTCTTTAGATTGAGTTGTGGTAAAGATAGTCCCCCTGTTATGATGATATGTTGTTCTGGATGCTTTGATGATTTTCTGTTTTTTGGAAGTCTTGGTTGATGCCATGATGTAATTTTTGGGCTCTTTATGAGTTCTCTGGATTTCTAATTATCTCAACTATTGCAGTTGTGTATAATTGTGGTTTGTATCTTCTAACATTTATGTTTTAACATTTTATATGTTATAACATCGGTTGTGACATTCTCTGCTAGGCTGATTGACATTTATTTTGTCTAATTGGTCACTTTTGGTCAATTTTGACTAAAAAGGGGGAGAAGCGATTATGTGGAGCAGTTAAATATGTGGAGTTGTGTGGAGATGTATATGATGGTGTAGCTGAACAGATGAACAACTATTATTGAAGGAGATGTGTTTGATGTAAGACAGAATGTTGTTCTATTTACAGATTTGGAGGAGATGTCTGATGCACAGGTGATGTTAAAGCAAATGTCAGGGGGTGACTCTGATTGTTACATGTGTTGTTATTAAAGGTGTTGTTATTGTTAAAGGAGATGTCTGTGTTGTACAGACTTAGGGGGAGAAGAAGTACCCATGTGCATTTGTGTGTTTTACTAGTTGCTATTATAGCTAGTAATTCTGTTTGTTTGCTTCTGCTGCTGCTTAAACTGTTGTTATGTTGTTTAACTGCTGATGTGTTTTTTCTTGTGAACAAAATGGACAAATATATGCTTTAGCCAAAATTTGCCAAAGGGGGAGTTTGTTGGTTCTAAGTGTTGACAGCAATTTTGGTAAAACAAAGAGTGTTCACAAGATGTTGCATGTGATGTCTTAACATAAGATACCTATGTACCTGATAGAGTTTAAAAATATAATTATGCAGGATTATTTCAAGATGTCATACACGATGTCATGGCATCTGATATTATGTACCTGCTGGATATTTAAAATGGAATTATGCAGGATTGTTCCAGGATGTCAGACCCGATGTCATGACATCCTGTACACAGAACATTCAGGGTGAATGTTATGTGTTATGTGATTGCGCATTTAATGGCAATCTATGTATGATTGAAGATCTGATTCACAATCACATTCAATCATTAATTACAACCTGATTTACTTATTTTCCAAAGAGATCTAACCAGCTGTCATGAGAAGATTTAATTGGAAAATAGTTTTAGGGTTTTTAAGATGTCCAAGCCCAGCTGAATGCTTCTATAAATAGGACATGGAAAAACCTGATTTGATACACAACCAATACTGAGCGAAATATTGAGAGAATATAAGGGTTTGTGTCTTGTTTAGTCGTGAGACTTGTAAGTCATTCAATTCATCCATATATGATTGAATTGGTCTGATTTGTGAGTTGTAATTTGTCACTCTAAGCTTGTAAGCATGAGTGTGTGTCTACTTGATTGAAGCTGCTAAGTAAGATCAAGTGTGTCTCTACTTGATTGAAGATCAAGTGTGTGTCTACTTGATTGAAGATCAAGTGTGTGTCTTTGAAGAGTGTCTTCTTTTCATAAGGAATTATTGTTTAAAATCATAGGTGTGATTGAGGGGGAGTGAGTGGGTTCTCATATCTAAGAGTGCATAGGTAGAAATCACACGGGTAGAGATTAGGTGAGAAAGACTGTAACTTGTTGAAGTGTACTAAGAGTCTTTGAACTGATTTTATTTAGTGGATTTCCTTCTTGGCTTGGTAGCCCCAGACGTAGGTGAGTTGCACCAAATTGGGTTAACAATTGCTTGTGTCTCTTGCATTACTATTCTTTATCTTTATCCTGTTTGTGTTACTCAGATATTAGTGTCGTGACATTACCTTCGACATCTCATATCTGATACCAGAATTTCAAGTGTTATTTAATAAATCTTCGATCATATCTCCCTAGTAGTCGACCTTGTCGTAATTGAGTTTGGTGCCCGTGTTTTCTTAGTTAGGTCGTGTTGGTTGGGTTACATGTGGAGGACTGGTTGGTTGAATTGGGACATTGAATCATTTTAGAGATTAAGTAATCGTTCTTGTGGTGTTTGAAATGCATGTGTTGGTTGGGTGTTTGGGCGAAGTGGTGTTTTGGTGCTTTGTTGGTGTGATGTTTGGGTGTTATGGTGGGATGGGGTGGAATCATATGCCTCATCGAGACTATAGTAAGATATGGTGGCGGCATATGGTTGTCGGTGGTATGGGTCATGCTCTTGGTTTTGTGTTTGGGTGTGTGACATGAATTGGTTGCAAAGTTTGATGTATGTGGGTTTGTAATCATGTTTGATTGGTTGTTAGGTGTATCTGGTATGGTGATATTTTGGGGTTGGTTGTTGGATTTGGGTGGGTTGACAATGTTGTTGGGTTTGGTAATGTTGTGGGGTTGGTTGTTGGGTGCATGATGACGAGGCTCGTTGGCGTGGGTCGATCAAATACCTCGGGTCAGACACAAATTGTGTCGTTGTAACCGACATATACCAATTCATATGATTTTGAGTTGGTCTAACATCTTGCATGATAGGCTCGCTTAAGATATGTTGATGTCAGCGCTTCCATTGACGACATGTCTCTCTAGTGAACTCTCTCCAATCAGAATAATTTCATTGGGTGTCAACTCTTAGTTGATGCCATTGTCCCAAACACATTGGGGGTTTGGGATTTATTATTGCATGTCGAACCGCAGTTTGACACGGTCACTGTGGTGCATCTCCACAATAGTGAACCTCATAATTGTTGTTTTTGTAGTCTAAACTACAGCGTCATCGGGGTTAATCTCATGATCGATACCCAAATACGACCTCTAGATAAACTATAGAGGAAAAATACATAATTAGAAGATTTATAAATTGGTAATATTAAAAATAAATTAATATGATGAGTTATTTAATTGTAATACCTTGTCTCGTCCAAGATGATTTATAAGTTTTCGATATACCGTTATAGCGTGTTTGGGACATTTGTTGTAGTTCATCCATATAACAGACCACTTAACCTGAAAAGAGTGAAAATAAATTATTTACAGTTAGTTGTAGCATAAAGTAATCAAGTGGAAATAATGAGATAAACTTACTTTGTTGCGTAGGGGAATGTGAAGTTGTTCTCGTTGACGGGGGCGAGTGACGGTATTCTCAACCAACCCCATGCTTGGAGCAAAAAAGAAAAAGAATAAAACAAACAAGTACCCTTTTGTGAATTTTTACACAAAGAACTATATATATATATATATATATATATATATATATATATATATATATATATATATATATATATATATATATATATATATATATATATATATATATATATATATATATATATATATATGAGACAAAACAGTTAAACCCCAACTATATGTTTTTGTTTTATTTATGTTTCTTAACAAGTGTAAATACATAATATTTATAGTATTACGAGTAGTTTCAGGAAATAAAAAAATGAATAAATAGCAACATAATATAACAACGAGTTTTAATTGTTTTTTCATCCTCGGTCGAATCTTCAGTTAATATCATATTTGAATAATGTTGTTTAAGATACTTTAGATTAATACCTTAACTCCTTGTTGTGTCTTCAAACAAAAGGGCACTGAAAAGTTGTTCGCACATTGCGTTATCTTGGTTAACTCTACCATTAACAACCCTACCTTCGATAAATAGACCCAACAACAAGTACATGTCCTCTAGTGTGACGGTACATTCACCGAACGGAAGGTGAAATGTGTGTCTCGGGTCTCCATCTTTCTACCAAAGCGAGGATAAATTTATAATCAACATAGTATAAGACTATGTTGAGTAAATTACCAAAATTGGTTGCTCGTAAATAAGGTTCTATCAATTCGTCATATGGAACATATTCATGTACACGACAATGAAATCTCTTTGGATCCTAACAAAAAATGACTTACAAACTTAGAAACGAGAAATATAGTAATGTAACGACAAATTTAGTAATATATTCAAAATAATGACTTACAAACTATGCAATGTTGTCGATGGTTCCTCTATGTGTCTCACTCATGACTAATGTAGCCATATTTTAGAATGCTTCTTTGTGTTTGTTGCTAAAAAAGTGTGTTTGTTTATTGTTTGGGATGGAAATGTGTTGAGATATGGACATATTTATAGAGGATATTGGTGATCATATGGTGAACGATTACACTGTCGACCGCGAGCAAGGGTCGTTACCTTTGAGTCATGTGTATTATCCGCCTCAGCATATGACAAACTTGAAGTTAGGTGTCGAGGAACCATCCTAGGGTATATTTTACAATTTGTATATGCAAACAAATGGAGCTTTAAAAGTGGGAGATGTGTTTCGCACAAAAGAAGAGTTCGTGTGAAAGAGCTATAAAAAAGTTTCACATGGAAATCTCAACTGATTATATCTTCGATCACACTAATGTGACAAGCTACAAGATTCTAGGTCGTAATGTGTTATGCATGTTCCAGTTGACATCATCTTATCCAAAGGGGAGTGATTATTAGGAGATGGGTTTTATAGGTCCACCTCACACTTGCATAATCATCAATATGATGCAAGCAGTCTTCAATGTTTTCAAAATGTATCAAATGAAATATTCCTTGTGGAAAACTCATAGAAACAATCATCAGATATAAATAACAAGATCAAAATAACAACTTAAGCACAAAGACAAAATAATAGATGAACCAAGGGAACTCAAGGTTTGCATTAGATGAAAGGCACATTCAAGGATAACTCGGTCTCAAATAGTGGCATTGGCCAAGCCCTCAAAGCATAAGGAAGTTGCCTATTCTAAGTCTAAAAGTTCAGATCAAGTCCAACAGTTCACCAAGATATTTTTTAGGGTTTTTGTTGTTATTATGTATATTTAAGGTCATATGACCACAAACAAAACAAAGTCAAAAGCACACAATAAGCACAAATGATATGGCTCAAGTGAACAAAGTGAAAATGACTGAAACATAAACATCTTGCATGAAATGTAAATTGAAATGAATGATAAATGTACTGAAATTTAAATTGCATTAAGCAAATGACTTGAAAGTAAAGCAATATTAATAATAAGTTAGTCAAATGTTAGTTAAGGAATGTAATTTGTTTAAGTCATTCTTTGGAGAACACTCAATCATTCATTCACAAGTATGAAAACATGAACCAAGACATCATCCATGAAAAAGGCTCCAACTTGGATAAATCGACAAGTATGTTATTAGCTCTCATAAATGGAAAAAATGTCAAGTTTTCACACAATGCCATGAAGAATGGGAGACTTACAATCTCACTTACAAGAATGTTATGCCTTTTGGGATAAATTTAGCTCCATGTTAAGCAATCGTAATTGGACTTATGTAGAAGTCACAACTATCTGAGGTCGGACAATAAGAATATTGGTGTTAATGCATGTTAGAGACTTGGTACGAAGAACCAAGCTCCTAAAACATACCCCACACAAAAATATATTGGGATGTCAATCATTCTCATGTTGATTCACCTGACACAAGGTCATTGATAAATCAACTAGCATTTGATATTTGAGAATTCATTGGTCAATGATAGATTGGGGAAGAAGAAGGGATGAAGATGAAAATGGAAGGGGAAATAAAAATCCAAATTGATCATAGGAGGAATTTCATCTAATCAATACTATCCATTCATTTTGAGGGATGAAGTGTACATTTCATCAGCCCCCTGAATCCAATAGTATTGATTAAATGGAAGTTCATATCAACCATGATTAAGGCCAAATAGAAAGTCAAACATCACAAAGTCAATCAAATGGATCAACAATACTTTTAAACAATTAATCAATTAAAGATCAAATTGAAAATGGAATAAAATGCATTTTTAAAAAGGACTAAATCTCAAATACCTTCCAATCATCAAATAAATGGCCAAGGGATTTATCCTAGATCAAACAAGATCAAAGAACCTGAGACAAAAAATTTGAGATTTTTTGGAAAGTCGGAAGTATTTAAAAATATTTAAAAACAAGTCCAAAATCATTTAATTCACAAAAAATATCAAAATTAATCCAAAAAATATATATTAATTCAAAATATGAAAGAGGAAAATATTTAAAGGTTTTTGGTGAAAGTCCAATATTTTTTGGATTAAAAATGGATTTATTATGAATTAAATAAAATAAAGGTATTTAAAATAAAATCAGAAATAATAAAATAAATGGAAAAAACATGGGCCATCATATCTCCCATATTAATTGAGGTGGCAGATCTGATGGCCATGCGCTAAGGTCCATGATGCGCTTTAGTCAACTGCGTGGTAAAATGAGTCAAACAAAACAAATGCCCGAATTAGAACGTGGGGAGATGATCAGATGGATAGGAACAAGCCACGATATCACCGAAGCTATGGCTCCGGTCATCTTCTCCGGTGGACCTCGTCGGACTGGTCCACCACCAATGTTCATGAAAATGAAAGATGCATACACTAATTTAAAGAGAAAAGTGTCAGGAACTCGAATATGCCCTTAGAATTTCCCAATTCTCACTATATAATAAGATATGTGGAATTAAAAATTGAGGAGTATGAACGGAGTTGCTTCGGTTTAACCTCAAACAACTCAATCTTATTGCCTACATTGGTATGTCTTCAAATAACCAAAGAACAAGTAAAATAATAGAGATTTGAGGGAGAATCGAAGAAGAGAAAATTCTGAAAAATTACCTTCAGTTTGATGCAATTGAGCTCGATCTTTCTTCTAATTTGGCTTGGCTTGCTTCTACCAACTTGCAGGAAGTGAAATGGATGATCAAATGGCTTGGACCCTTGGAGTTTCAATCCCAAAACAGAAGTGGAATTGAAGCTCGATTTAAAATGAAATCTTCAAGGTTATCCTATCAATGGAGGGTAGGGAGTTACAAGATCAAAGTTGGGGCAGAAGGGTCCCTCTTCTGAGCTCAAGGGAAATGTATTTATAGTCATCCAATTGCTTTTCACACACTTTTGATCAAATGCCAAAAATACAAATGTCATCATGCATGCTTGCATGGGCGTGCACAAGGCCCACGAAATGATGTGAATAGGTCAAAAATCATGTGCAAATCATCCTGAAACAATAACATGAAGCCATGCATTAGTGAAATAAAATTTGGTCATGAAACCTTCCAAATGGGGTTGTGCATTACACCTATGTGCAAGTGATCAGTCTCCGATTCTACTTGTTTTCTGACACTCAATCAGCATAATTTCACGAAGTCGGTAACACATTAGTCTACCTGTTTTGTCGTTCTGTTTAGTAAATTAGATGTTTTGCATTGTTATTTCAATTTGTTGGTTATATTTGGTTTGCAATGTTATACTTCATTTTATGTTTCTTTGTGGTAGTTTTACTGGTTTCAGGTGTAAGCAAGAATACCAGAGGGATCGCCAATGGAATCGGACGTTTCGGGCTCGTCGGTAGAGGAAATTAAATGACACAATAGCCCTGACACGGCCACCCGTGTTGCCCAACACGGCCCGTGTCATGAGAGGAGAGTTAGGGGCATAAAACAGGGAGTTGATACGGGTGCCCATGTCATCCTCCCTTGAAGGGGCGTGTCAAGCCTTAGTTGCCAGACAACCAACACGGTATATCGTGTTTCCTGACACGGCCAGTGTTGGCTTGGACACCTCATTTTCCAATTTTTGCTGTATTTTCGCATGGCTGATCCCATAGGGCATTTTGGACTTTTGCTATATCAAATTAGTGATCAGGAACTATTTAGGGGATTTTTGAATACGGAGAAGAGGACTTTTTTCACAATTACAGATTTGGTACGATAAAGATTGAAGCGGTCAAAAGCGGCGAAGAATAGAGATCCTTCAAGAGCGGATGTGATTGAAGATCAACGTAATTCCCTTACTTTTGTAATGTCTAGATTTTATTTTATATCTTATTTGAATAATATGAGAGGCTAAACCCCCCAATGTCAAGGGGGTCCCTGAATTGATCGTGTAATGTCTCTGAATTGATAATTTCCTTAATATATGATGTTTGTTGTTAATTTCATTGTGCAATGTTCGTAATGCTTTCTTGATCAGAAAAATTAGGATTGTTATATGGTTAACAATTAGCAGGATTGCAATGGTTAAGGTTTTTGTACAGTGAAACCATAGTAGATATCACATAGGAATAAGGATACCATATGGTTATCGGTTTATTCTTGTTAATTTGTAATTGCTTGGTTTCATCATAATCGCCTAAGGACTTAGCGATTAGATTGAACGACTAAAGGTTTCCCTCTGAGGTCTTAGGGGGAAATATTTTTAAGATTCGGTAATTGAAACATTTTGCATTATTAAGGAGATATATACTCAAGGGTCATTGCAGAAGATATTCATACATCATCCTTGGCATATTATTATAAACTGTGAAAAGATTTATTCTGTTTTACTTTCTCTTACAGTGACTTTTTACAAAATCCCAACTATTTATTTTGTTCAATTGAGTAACAATTTACACTTATATTGCTGCGTAATCTTTGAGATCGATCTTTGGGAAACATCCTTATTATTACTACATTGCCAAAATAGTACACTTGCTATTTTTCCGATCAAGTTTTTGGCGTCGTTGCCAGGGATTGCCAAATATAAAGTTTAAATTATCTCAATTGAAATTTTGTTGCTTTGCAACTAAAATTTATCTTCCGTTATTTTAATAATTTATTTCAATTAATATCAACTAATTTATGTATGATATTTGTATTTGAGGTAAGACCCCAACTGATTTTCCTTTTGACGCATAAATCAAAAGAACTTTGCGGGCAAGACTCAGACAAGCTCGATTGGCAAGACTGGAATCAAACGAAGAACAATCTTCCATTCATTTAGGTTCAGATTCAAGTTTAGAAAGTGAGATCGAAACAATGGCGGATAATCCACCACCACCAGAAAGACTGTTGGGTGACTACGGAGGTGCAAATGCACCAACCAACAGATTAACAATTGTCAACCAACTAGTGAACATGGCTAATTTTCAGTTACATCCTAATACTATTAATCAGCTTGAAAGGAAGCATTTCACTGGAAAGGTAAATGAATATGCAAACAAGCATTTGTAGAGGTTTCTGACCATGAGCAACACTCTAAAAATTGATGGTCACACCGAAGAAGCTAAGAAATTGACAATGTTCCTGTTCACCTTAGTGGAAAAAGCTGAAGAATGGTTTTATTCTCTACCTGTCGGTAGCATCACATCTTGGGAAGAAATGGAAAAGCATTTCTGAATGAGTATTTTCCAGCGTCGGTTTTTCTGCGGAAGAGGTATGAAATTCTGAATTTTAAGCAGAAGGACGGGGAAACTTTGAGAGATGCTTACAAGAGATTTAAGAGAGTCTTGGTCGCCTGCCTAACTCATAATATGGATCCGGCCAAACAGATGCAAATGTTTATGAATGTTCTCAAAATAAAGACCAAAGAGTTGATTGATATCGCAGCCGGTGGCTCCACTAATTTTTCAATAGCCACTGGTCTCAAGAAGATCATTGAAGTTATTGCTGCTAATGAGCACTTGGAGTTGTATGATAGATGTCAAAGCAAACCAGAAGGGGTTGTAGATTTAAAGCTGGAAACCGGTAAAATCCGTATCGAAGATACTATAGCTGCGAAAGTTGAGAAGAAGCTGAAGGCGATGAATACAGGTACCCAACAGGTGGCACAGGTCCAACCGGCTCCTACTGTCTGTTGTGAAATTTGTAATGTTCTGAACCAAACTATATATAATTTTGCAACTCCTCAACAAGTGGAGGAAATCAAATTTTTGAAGCAGAATAATCCTTATTCCAACGCGTATAATCCGGGTTGGAAGAATCATCCCAACTTCTCATGGAAAAACCAGAAAGGGACCACTCCTCAACACGGTCAATACAAAACTCAATATCAACAACAACAATAACAAGCCCCTAAGAAAGCTGATTGGGAGATTGTCGTTGAAAGAATGGCAACTCATAATGTTCAATTTCAAGAAGAAACTCGGAATAATTAGAAAAACACCATAACATCCATAAAAAATCTTGAAGTCCAAATGGATCAAATCGCTCAGCAATTAGCCTCGAGTTCTCAAGCACAAGGTGTTCTACCTAGTGCAACTGTGACAAATCCTAGAGAGCATAATAATATGGGTGTTGTGACAACAAGAATTGGTAAAGCTGACGAAGTAGTCGAGGAGGTGGATGAAGAGGAAGATCAATTGAACGAAGTGGATCTTGAGATCAAAGAAAATGAAGCTGTGAGGGAAGAAGTGGTAGCACCGAAACCAGTAATAAAGAAACATTCATTGAGCCTAAGCCAGTTTTTAAGCTTCCTTTTCCCACCAGAAACAAGAAAAAGGGACAACATGAGAAAAACTTTGAAAAGTTCCTAGAGTTGTTGAAGAAGCTTGAGATTAACATTCCGCTGTTGGAGGCACTTGAATAAATGCCTACGTATGCCAAGTTTATGAAATACATCATTTCGAAGAGGCGTACCACCGACACCAACCCAATTATTCTAACTGAAACTTGTAGTGCTATTTTGCAGGGTATAAAGATTCCAATAAAGAAGAAAGATCGAGGAGTTGTCACCATCCCTTGTACTATTGGAGATAGGTCATTCAACAAAGTTCTTATTGATCTAGGAGCTAGTGTGAGTCTCATGCCGTTATCCATTTACAAGAAGCTTGGTATAGGGGTTGTGCAAGATACCAGAATGATACTCCAATTCGTCGATCATTCGGTCAAGAAACCGTATGGTATTATTGAAGATGTTATGGTGTGTCATACGGTGAACTGACTTGGGGTGTTTTGCTTTTTATCGCAATGTCGCGGATAGCAAGAGTCGCCACCGACTTTTCTTTTATCCAATAAGGAAAGGTGGAAAAGAACAGGAAAGACCTCAATAGATTTTGGGTTCGGGAGGTACATTATACAAAGGGAAGGTGTTAGCACCCTTTGTATCCATGGTTATCCATGGGCTCTTAATTGCTGGATCACTTATCTTTTTGTCTGAAAAAGTGTCGGTGAATTGCTTGAAAAATGTTTGAAAAGAGAATTTAACTTTGTAATGATTCTTGTATGAATATATACAAAGTGGTTATCTCGTTTAGTTTTGAAAATTGTTTAAAAAAATAGTTTAGAAATGTGTGAGGTGTAAAAAGTATTTTAGGTTATGATCCAGTAATTGAGAGTTATACCTTCCTAAGGTCGTTATGGGCATTTCCTATCCTTATGAGGGTAAAACTGTCCTTACTATTGAGGAGTAAGTAATTTTACCCTTTGGATGTTTAAGGGTCATCGTAGGGTCATCGATAGGTCATTGAAGGCAACAGTTGTAAGGATACCTTAGCATTCGAAGGGACGATCATCATTTAACCGTAGGCTACACCGAAGGGTCATCGAGGGACAAAATCGTATTTTCGAAGGCAACATCCGAGGGACCAGGATTTATTTTATGATGATTTAATCGAAGGGTCTTTGCTAAGTGTATCCCTACATTCGCGGGACATGACCGTTATACCGTAATATCGTAAGGCAAAAGAGAGGTCCAAGATCACATATTTAAAGGCCACATTTTAAAGTTAATTAGGTGATTATGATGAATCTCCACATTAAAATCAATACATTAAAAATGATACATTAAAAATAATACATTAAAATTAATACATTAAAATTAATTATTAAAATTAACACATTAAAATTAATTAAGCGATTTAGGGTGAGTCTCCACAAGGGTATCCCACAAATAAAGTGGAAGACCTAACGGCGGTCTTTTTTCTTGGAAACATGTAAACCTTTACACAATTCAACACACGGATTAGAGCATCGAGATAAAATATAATTGAAAGTTGCACCATAAAATAAACACAACAATCATGAACTCAAATCAAATGATGCAGAATTATAATAACATAATATAGAACCGCCAAAAAAATTGAAACAGCCACTGTCCCATTCGCCCCTGCTTCGCCTAGCGAAGGCCTAGCGAGTATTCGCTACTGGCTCGCTTAGCGATGTGCTAGCGAGCGCTGCTGGTTTTTGAATATGATATCAGTACAATCTCAACCAATTTTATGCCTTATGGATCTCATTACTGCAATTATACAATTAATCATTTAAAGTATGCATGGTATATACTAAAGTTCACATGCCAAGCTTAAGGTATTTCATAAATCTAATCATAAAGTCATATGCAAATTAAGAATATAAAAACAATGATAGCAATGTAAACCTGTTAACAGCTGAGTTGTGACTTCGAATCGGAAAATCGGATTGAATTGGGCGGCGGTAGAACTTGGTGCCGTCGGCTTTTCCTTCAGGGTTTCCTTCTGTGAGCACTAGGGTTTGCTTGCTAGGGTTCTCCTCTCTCCTTTTTTCGTCCTCTTTTCATTACTGAAGTGCTGGTATTTATAATGCCCTTTTTCATGACCTAATGGGCTCAGAACGAAGCCCGAAATTTTTTTGTTGTCTGTCAGCCTCGCTAGGCGAGATGGTAGCGAACGCGTAGCGAACGTTCGCTAGGCGAGCTGGTAGCGAACGTAACGTTCGCTAGGCGAGCTGGTAGCGAACAGGCCAGTTTGGGCCATTTTCTGGATTGGGCCATTCGTGAGCTGGGCCTTTGTTCCTTTAAGATCAGTGTCATAAAAATGAGTCAGAATGCCTTGAAAAATGTCTTGAAATATTAATGGGCAAATTTTGGGGTATGACAGCTGCCCCTGTTCAATATTCTTGAACCGAGAGAGTTAGAATGGTGTGTACGCCATTCGTGGTCTGGAGGTGGAAGATTATTGAACACTAGAATGCCCCAAAAATTTGCTCTTGCTAATCACAGGTTAGTCTTGATGAAGATGGGCTTAAAGGTACCATCCAGGAAGTTTGATGACGAGAGCTTCAGATTGTGTCGTACGTTAGACGATATCTGAAGACATGGGTGTCATACCGGGTCGTACGTTAGACCATATAATGAGTCATCCATCATGCTGTTGACTTCACTGGGGAGTCTGAGTATGCTATATGCTGCTGGGGATAAGGGATCAGAATGGATCATACACTGGACCATATCTGAGTATCAGAGTGAGCTGTTCGTTAGGCAGATGACTTTGCTGAGGATGAAAAATCAGAATGGATCGTACGCCAGATCGTCTCTGAGTTGAAGATCCAAATGGGTCTTATGATAGACTGTATTGGAGTTGCCGGATGAGCCGTCCATTAGGCTGAATCTGATGATAAAAGGGGGTAGTCGTACACTAGACTACACTTCAGAAATGTACCGTACACTAGGTAGCATCTGAGGAGACGAAGGTCAAATTGGGTCGTACATTAGACCGTATCTGAGCAGACTGAGCCGTCCATTAGGCTGAATCTGGTGATAAAAGGGGGTAGTCGTACACTAGACTACACTTCAGAAATGTACCGTACACTAGGTAGCATCTGAGGAGACGAAGGTCAAATTGGGTCGTACATTAGACCGTATTTGAGCAGACTGAGCCGTCCATTAGGCTGAATCTGGTGATAAAAGGGGGTAGTCGTACACTAGACTACACTTCAGAAATGTACCGTACACTAGGTAGCATCTGAGGAGACGAAGGTCAAATTGGGTCGTACATTAGACCGCATTGGAGTTGCTGGAGTTCAGAATGGATCGTACATTAGATCGAATCTGAGTTGCAGAATGAGCCATCCATCAGGCTGAATCTGATGATAAAAAGGGGGTAGTCGTACACTAGACTACACTTCAGAAATGTACCGTACACTAGGTAGCATCTGAGGGATATAGTTGCATCTTGAATGTAATTGATAAAGATGTCTGTTTGAATAGACCTTTGTTTTGACTATGTCAGGAGGATAATTGACCTGAAAAATAAAATTAGCTTCATGCCATGTCATGATGCATGAGATGTTTCGTGTTATGCCAAGAAATAAATGCGAATGTTGTATGCATGCGTATGCTGTGAAATGATGTAATGAATGAGTTATGCGTATGAGAAGTTCTGCTTGGAGACTCTACTGGGGAAAATAAATCCCCATCTACTGATTGGAGATACTTGTAATGATGACCCTTTCTCGGCAGGGGTTGTTGATTTCGGTCTGATGGTGGAAATATTCAACAGAGCCTGGCTAGGGATGAAAGAGAGGATCAATCTGTCTGATGATATCGACTTCTTCTGGGAAATAGCTGGCTTTGCCCGGGGAATAATGCCAATTTCTCCTGAGAAAAAACAAGCTTGCTGGGGAGAATAAGATTGGTAGCGGATTCATTGGAAGCATGGTTAGACCTTCTCCTTGATCCTGAATTCGGGTAGTAATTGCTATTGCCATTCCATGCATGTATTTTGATAAACATTGATCATATTCAAATGCATATATTAATTCAAATCAAATCAATGGACATTTATGCAAACAAAACAGAAGAGTAAAAGTGAAATAAAATTGCATTGATTTTTTGAAAGAGGGCCTATGAACAGGCAATCTGTGTACAAGGAGACAAAAATCCTAGTAAGAGGAAATTGTCAAGAACACAAAGAGAAAGCTATGCAGAGAAAGTCCTATTGATTTTAATTCCACTACTGTCATCATGTCTTCGAGCATCTCATCTCCTGCTGGCGGATAGAAGTGATTGGCTTGTTCGGTTCCTTGAACTTGGTTGAAGCTGACAGAGAACGGGACATAGTCATACGCGTTAATCCCTAATTTTTGCCTGGACCGCCTTTTCAGGTTTTCAGTCCACCGGGATACCCTTTTTTGCCCAAGCCGCCTTTTCAGGTTTTCGACTTGCCGGGTGTACATTTTTATATGTTTATCCCTAATTTTTGCCCGAACCCTTTTGGTTCGCCGGGATGCCCTTACTTTTGCCTAGGTACATCGACCTAGCGGGTCTCTGCTATGCGTAGTATTTTTTAACTATGTCCGCGTTCACGGGATGCGGGAAGTCTTCGCCATCCATTGTAGCAAGTATCATGGCTCCACCAGAGAATACCTTCTTAACTACAAATGGCCCTTCGTATGTGGGAGTCCATTTGCCTCTGGGATCACCTTGGGGTAGAATGATACGCTTGATCACCAAGTCACCAATTTGATACACCTGTCTCTTGACTCTTTTGTTAAATGCCTGGGTCATGCGCTTCTGATATATCTGCCCATGACAAACAACCGCAAGTCTCTTTTCATCAATCAAATTTATCTGATCGAGTCGTGTCTGAATCCATTCCTCTTCGCTTAAACCCGCCTCTTTCATGATCCTTAGAGAGGGAATCTGAACTTCCATTGGCAAAACAGCTTCCGTTCCATAGACTAAAGAGAAAGGAGTTGCCCCTGTCGAAGTGCGTACTGAAGTGCGATAACCGTGGAGAGCAAACGGTAGCATCTCATGCCAGTCTTTGTACGTTACTGTCATCTTTTGTATGATCTTCTTGATGTTCTTATTAGCAGCCTCTACGGCGCCATTCATCTTTGGCCGGTACGGAGAGGAGTTATGGTGTTTAATTTTGAACTGCGTGCAGAGTTCAGTAATCATCTTGTTGTTCAAATTAGTACCATTGTCAGTGATAATTCTTTCAGGGATGCCATATCGACAAATAAGGCTATTCTTGATGAACCGTGCCACCACATTCCTGGTGACAGAAGCAAATGAGGCTGCCTCTACCCACTTTGTGAAGTAATCAATAGCGACGAGAATGAAGCGATGTCCATTAGAAGCCGTAGGTTTAATCTCTCCGATCATATCGATGCCCCACATTGCAAAGGGCCAAGGAGCTGTTAACACGTTCAATGGAGCAGGAGGCACATGTACTTTATCCGCATAGATCTGACACTTGTGACAGGTTCTGGAGTGATGGTGGCAATCAGCTTCCATGGTAGACCAATAATACCCTGATCTCAGAATCTTCTTGGCCATTGTATGTCCATTAGAATGAGTCCCAAAAATACCGTCATGCATGTCTTCCATAATCCTTTCTGCTTCCTTTTTATCCACACAGCGAAGCAAAGTTGAATCATGATTACGTTTGTATAATACTCCATTACTCAGAAAGAATTTAGCGGAGAACTTCCTCAGGAATTTTCTGTCATTGACGGATGCCCCTTCAGGGTATTCCTGATCTTCTAAGTATCTTTTTATGTCGTGGAACCAAGGTTTCTCCTGTACCCTCTCAGTGCTAAGTTCATAACAGTATGCCGGTTCATCTAACCGTCCAATGGTAATCATGGGAGCTTCGCTGCCCCATCTGACTCTGAACATAGATGACATGGTAGCTAATGCGTCCGCCAACTGATTCTCCTCTCGTGGAATATGTTCAAATGTAATCTCTTCAAAGTATGGGATTAATGTCATCACCCGCTCCCGATAAGGGATGAGATTTGGATGTTTAGTATCCCATTCTCCTTTGATCTGACTGATTACCAAGGCTGAATCTCCGTACACGCTCAAAAACTTGATTCGCCGATCTATAGCAGCTTTGAGTCCCAAAATACATGCTTCATACTCAGCCATATTATTGGTACAGTGAAAACATAGTCTAGCAGTGAGAGGTGTATGGTAACCTCCGGGAGAAATAAGTACAACCCCAACACCATGGCCCAACGCATTAGAAGATCCATCAAAAACCATAGTCCATCGGGATCCCAGCTCGGGTCCTTCATCCGGTTCAGGTTTTTCATTATCAGTAACAAACGTGACGTCCTCATCTGGAAACTCAAAATTCATAGATTGATAATCGTCCACCGCTTGATGAGCCAAATGATCAGCTAGCACGCTTCCTTTGATTGCTTTCTGGGTAGTATACTGGATGTCGTACTCTGTTAAGATCATCTGCCATCTCGCTATTCTTCCGGAGAGGGCAGGCTTCTCGAACATGTATTTGATGGGATCCATCCTAGAAATCAACAAAGTGGTATGATGCAACATATACTGTCTTAGTCGGCGAGCAGCCCAGGCCAAAGCACAGCAAGTTCTCTCGAGCAGTGAGTATCTTGTTTCACAGTCGGTAAACTTTTTGCTCAGGTAGTATATGGCATGCTCTTTTCGACCAGACTCGTCATGTTGCCCCAATACGCACCCCATTGAATTTTCTAACACGGTCAAATACATGATTAAAGGTCTTCCTTCAACTGGTGGCATCAGAGTCGGAGGTTCCTGGAGGTAGTTCTTGATTTTATCAAAAGCTTCTTGGCATTCGTCATTCCATATCATTTCTTGATTTTTCCTCAGTAATTTGAAGATGGGTTTGCAGGTAGCGGTCAAATGGGAGATAAATCGAGCAATGTAGTTCAAGCGTCCCAAGAAACCTCTGACTTCTTTCTCCGTACGGGGAACTGGCATTTCTTGAATAGCTCTCACTTTAGCCGGGTCAACCTCAATTCCTTTACCACTGACAATAAAGCCCAAGAGCTTACCGGATCTTACTCCAAAAGTGCATTTGTTCGGGTTCAACCTCAACTTGTATTTCTTCAACCTCTCGAACAGTTTGTATAAATGATCGAGATGTTCCTCCTCAGTATGAGATCTGGCTATCATGTCATCCACATATACTTCTATTTCATGATGGATCATATCATGGAACAAAACCACCATAGCACGCTGGTACGTTGCCCCGGCGTTTTTTAGACCGAATGGCATTACTTTGTAACAGAAAGTGCCCCATTGCGTCACAAACGTAGTTTTCTCCATGTCCTCAGGTGCCATCTTAATCTGATTATAACCCGAGAATCCATCCATGAATGAGAATACTTTGTGTTAAGCGGTGTTATCTACCAGAACATCAATGTGCGGGAGTGGAAAGTCATCCTTGGGACTTGCTTTATTCAAATCTCTGTAATCTACGCACATTCGTACCTTACCATCCTTCTTTGGCACTGGCACCACATTAGCAACCCATTGAGGATAAGAAGTAACGGCTAGGAAACCGGCATTGAACTGTTTCATAACCTCGGCTTTGATTTTCTCGGACATTTCAGGACGCATGGGGCGAACCTTTTGCTTGACAGGACGGCAGTCTTCCTTCGTAGGCAGCCGATGCACCACTATATCAGTATCCAACCCGGGCATGTCTTCATAAGACCAAGCGAAAACCTCTACATAGTCATGTAACATCCGAATCAATCTTTCCTTGACACTGCTTTCCAATCCTGCTCCTATTTTGACTTCTTTTCTGTCTACCTCAGTACCCAGATTTACAATTTCGAGGGACTCTTCATGTGGCTGTATAGTCCTTTCCTCTTGCAGTAATAGTCTGGCAAGCTCTCCAGGGACTTCACAATCTTCCTCACTTCCATCTTCGGCTTGGTAGATCGGATTTTCAAAGTCATAATGAACAGTAGCGGAATTATTATCAATAGGATCCAGAGTGGATACGGATCTGCAATTTGTTATGTGAGTGTGTGTAAGAAAGCATAGCTTGTTTGAAAGACGACAGAAAAAATAAAGAGCGCAATATTTGAATGCGAAAAAAGTCCATTGATTTATTGAATATGAATATGCTTATGAAATGACAAAACCCTTAACAAATTAGCTATTGTGCCCCGGGCGTAGACACAATGCTTTAAAAATTAAAGATTTGCAATACTAAATGGACAATAACAATTACTCCTGACTAAAGGAGATCGGGATAGTGTCTTCAGCCTTCCAATTATTGAGTCCGTCGCCAATTGTTGGGTAGATCCAGCTATCCAGGTCACAATCACTGTCAGCATCTTCTACAGCATTAATTTGACTCTTGTCAGGGCTGAACCCCAGGCCAAATTTGTCAAACTTGTATGGTACTTCGATCAATTGACCCCAGCCAGTACGACCACCATCCTCAACCACGGCTTGAGCGTCCTTCAGAGAAATCATAGCAGGAGGAGCACGAATAACCTTGGGTACACAGGTAGTTGGCTTAAGGACAGGAACGGTCGGGGGAACTACTTCAAATGACTGACAAGGAGTCTCAATGAATTCACCATCCATCTCGACGTATCTGAAGGTATGCACACTACTGACAATGTACTCTTCTTCTCCACACACGGTGACAATCTTACCCTCTATCGGATATCTCAACTTTTGATGGAGAGACGAAGCTACAGCACCTGCCCCATGAATCCAAGGGCGCCCCAGTAAGCAGGAGTAGGCAGGACGAATGTTCATTACATGGAAGGTAGTATTGAAGACTTGAGGTCCTATCTTGATAGGGAGGACTACTTCGCCATGGACAACACTCTTCGCACCATCGTAAGCACGTACCACAATGTCACTAGGTTTCAGCTCAATGCTTTTACAATCCAGCTTATCCAGCACAGCTGTCGGCAGCACATTCAAGGAAGAGCCATTATCGATCAACACATGGGACAAAGTGATTCCCCTACACTCAATGGAGATATGCAGGGCTTTATTGTGATTCTTTCCTGCTGGTGTCAGATCAGCGTCGGAAAAGCCTAGGCCATTGTCAACAGCCAAGTGAGCAACATAATTTTCGAACTGATCAACAGATGTTCCCTGAGGCACGTGAGCAGTCTTCAAGAATTTTACCAATGCATTGGCATGAGATTCAGAAGATAACAACAAGGATAACATTGAGATCTTAGACGGGGTATGCCCCAACTGTTCTACAACATCAAAATCACTCTTGCGAATGATTTTCAGCACTTCTTCCATTTCTTGTTTGGCAACATCTTCGGGAGTAACTTCAACCGGTGTCTCTGACTGGGAAGGGTTGACTGGTTCCTTTCCCCGAGTTTCAAGGACAGGAGGTGAGATTTCTGGAGAGAAGATCCTTCCGCTTCGAGTAATTTTACTGGTCCCCACAATGCCACTAGTATTAGCAGCATCATCCACTTGCTTCACGCCATGGACGTAAACATCACCGCCATAATTCCACGGAATAGCTTTGCTTGAGGAATACGGGATCGGGCCAGGTGCAGTGATGATTAGGGGAGCAACCCTGGGCTCAGCAGTAATCCTCACAGGCGCCCTGGTAGCGGTAATCTTCACTGGAACTTTGGACCTAGAAACCACAGATATTTCTTCAATAGAGTTTTCCGCCTTAGGAATCCCTTCGAAGAGAACTGTACGATCGTCCATCAGCCGTTGAATACCATTCTTCAATTTCAAACAGTCCTCGGGCCGGAGTATGCAGAGATTGCAATCTTCAGCACAACCTGGAAATAAACCAGCTTGCAATAAATTCCTCTTTATGATCGGGAGGGGAGATATTAAGTCCGCCACATTGGAAATGAGAGAACCGTCATCTACAGCATTAACAGTCTTGTCATGGTTAGGCATAGGAGCAGTGATGACATTAGGAGTCTCCGGAGGCTCAAACTCAATTTCTCCAGCTTCGATCATATCCTGAATCTTGTTCTTCAATGGCCAGCAATCGTTTGTATCGTGCCCGGGGCTATCGGAGTGATATGCACACCTGGCATTGGGATTATAACGAGAAGAGGAAGTGTTGGGATTTGTAGGAGGATCTCTGAGGGTGATCAAATTTGCCTTTAGCATTCCCTGCAGTGCCTGTGCCAAGGTCATATTGATCCTGGTGAACTGCCTTCTTGGCCTGTCTTGTTTGGGCTGGAAGTTTTGAGATGGTGGTGCTGCAATCGTAACTGCTCCAATGTCGTGGTCACGGTTTTTCTTGTTACGACCCTTTTGACCGTACACAGCATTTGATTCGTTCTTCCCCTGGTAGGACTTTTTGCTGCTTGTAGAGGCAGCTGCCTGTATCTTTCCACTTCGAAGGCCGCTCTCCACCCGTTCACCTGTCAGTATAAGTTCAGTGAAACCTGATGAAGAACTCCCCAGTAGATGGCTGTAGAATGGGCCAGTCAGGGTACCCATGAACAGGTCTACTAATTCTCGGTCAGTCATAGGGGGTTTGACTCTGCCAGCCAAATCTCTCCATTTCTGAGCATACTCTTTGAAGCTTTCTTTAGATCCCATAGCCATGTTCTGCAACTGTAGCCGAGTAGGCGCTAATTCAGAATTGTACTGGTACTGCTTGTAGAAAGTCGTTGCTAAATCAGTCCAGGTGCGGATGTCAGAGCTCTCGAGCTGATAATACCATTCCAACTGAGTGCCAGACAGACTTTCTTGGAAGAAGTGGATCCACAGTTTCTTATCAGTGGTATGCGGCTGAATCTTTCTCACATAAGCCCTTAAATGCATCTGAGGACAGGATGCACCATCGTACTTAGTAAAAGTGGGGATTTTGAATTTGCGAGGAATGGTCACATCGGAGACCAGACCCAAACTTTCGAAATCCAGACCGGGCGTCTTCTGACCCTCCATGGCTAGCATGCGCTCTTCCAGCAATTTGTACTTATCATCTCTCGGAGAGTACTGTTCATTTTCATACTTCTCATCATCATCATCAGGGTTGGAGAAATCAGCATCCTCTTCCTCTGAATCATTCTCCGCCTCATCTTCTGGACCATTCGGGATTCCAAATTTGATTCCCGTAGCCTGTCCTTTACGCCTTTTCCTGGGTTAATGAAACTCACAGCCTTCTTGTCTTTCTTCTTTTCGACCAAAAGAGCCTTCAGTTCCTCCTGCCCCTTGGATAAGCTTAGCATCATCTCCTTGAACTGAGCATTTTGAGTCTGGAGATCTTTGACAGTTTGTTCGAGATCCATTTTTCTGTTTAAGAGGCAGACCGTAAGAATATGGTCCTTTAGAATACCTGTTATGCAATGTTATGTTATGCGATGCAATGCATGAAATGTTTTCAAGGACTTTTGGAATTTAACTTTGCATAAATCACCAACAAGAGAGAAATGTTTATTGCTACTTTTTTGATCAATGTTCATTACAAAAGGAATAATAGTAAAATACAATGAAAGCTCAAGTCTCCCAGGGGCGACTTCTTTTTGGGCGAAGATATGCATTGAGTCTTCGTTCCTCATTAAGCTGACTGGTGAGCTCTAATACTTTCTTCCTTTCTGCATTGAACTGAGTTTCGAAAGTATCCCTCTCCTCTCTCAACTGGGTCCAGGATCTCTTTAGTTCCTCAACCTCAGTAGGTATATCTGGATAAGAAATGATCTGGGTAGTACCTCCTTCGACACTTGATTCAACAATCAATGGTCCGACTGCAAGATATGGCATGACAAACTCACGAGCTCTGGCTCGTACCCATCGGAGATAAGGCTCCATAGGAATGGAGTTTTTCTTTCCTGAATTGCTTCTTTTCACCATGCCCCAAGCTCGTACAAACGTTTGGCGGAGACCTTGAGAGTCATTGTCATAGTCAAACACTATACCTTGAATGATCATTTCATGTGGACCATCTCTTCGAGCATGCCCAAACTGACGTAGGGCTAAGGCGGGATTATAAGTAATACCTCCTCTTATCCCCATGAGTGGTACATTAGGGAATTCTCCACATCGGTCGATGATGATAACATTTTCTCTGAAGTTAGAACACCATCGGATGTCTGAATGGGAGAGTGCCATTATCCTTTGAGACCATTTCAGATTCTGATCATTCTTCAAGACTGATTGAGGGAGGTGCGAAATAAACCACCTAGACAACAAAGGTACGCAGCACATGAGAGTCCCTTGCCTTTTCATAGTACGGGTGTGAAGGGAATGCAAAATATCTCCGAGCAAGGTAGGCACAGGGTTACGAGTGAGGAATATCTTAATAGCATTCACATCTATGAATTGGTCCGGATTAGGGAATAGCACCAAACCATAGATTAGCAATGCTAGAACATCTTCAAAAGCATGGACCTTCATAACTTTCAGGAATTCTCGGGCCTTACCTACCAGAAATTTGGCGAGTAAACCCTTAACTCCACTTCTTGTTACCCAATTAGTCTCAATGTCAGACTTTGTCATATGTAAAGCTGCGGCAACTTCTTCAGACTTCGGAATCTTTTCCAGACCACTGAAAGGTATTTGATCAAGGATAGGTATCTCAAGCAGCTTGGAGAATTCTTCTAGTGTGGGTACCAACTGATAATCTGGGAAAGTGAAGCAATGATGCTTAGGATCGAAGAACTGGAATAGGACTCTCATCATATCTTCTTTGAAACCAGTGGTAACCAAATTGAGGAGAGAACCGTGTTTCTTGATGAACTGAGCCTGATCAGGAAGTTCTGACACTAAATCCTTGAGTTGAGGAGAGATTGCTACAAAATTGATCCGGATGGTCTTCCTGGGAGCCATAGCCTTACAAAACAGAGCAAAGTTAAATCCCTAAGTCCTTGAAATGGTTAGTACAATGTTATGATGTCATGATGTTATGATGTTATGATGTTATGAGGTTAAATAAATAACAAGCACAAGCAAGTCACACAACCATCATTCCTAGGTTTTAAGGCTTGCATGAGTTCCATAGGTAAGTACCCTCCCCACTGAAGTTTAGTTGGTTCAACCTGTCCTAGAATAGTAACCGGGTTCTAGAAGGATCTCAGATCATCGACCTTCCTTTAAGTCCACTTCAGTGCAACACCAAGCGGTTGACCGAAGCTTCCCTAAAGTCCAATCTCAAAGAGTGTAGTATCGAGTATCAACCAACCCCAGTCGGAACCGAAGTCAGTTATCTCACTACTTTCTAATGGCCAGGATGAGTCAATTAGGGTTCTAAAGGTCTGGTTAATGCTTTGGTGACACCACGCGGAAGCCAAATTTTTCCTCAAGTAACATGAGGAACATCAGGACAACCAAAGTGTCACATTAACCGTAGCCATCATTTTAACCATTCCAGTATACGCCGGATAGTCGCGATGATCTATTGCTACTTACCTAAGGTACACTAGATCCGGGTGTAGGATCTTTCACTCAAGAATACCCAAGCAATCCCTTAAAAGTAAATCAGACAATTTTAAATAAGTGATCTTGTTTTTAAGGTAACCTCTCTTTTTAAAGAATTCCCCAGCAGAGTCGCCAGTTCTGTCATACGGTGAACTGACTTGGGGTGTTTTGCTTTTTATCGCAATGTCGCGGATAGCAAGAGTCGCCACCGACTTTTCTTTTATCCAATAAGGAAAGGTGGAAAAGAACAGGAAAGACCTCAATAGATTTTGGGTTCGGGAGGTACATTATACAAAGGGAAGGTGTTAGCACCCTTTGTATCCATGGTTATCCATGGGCTCTTAATTGCTGGATCACTTATCTTTTTGTCTGAAAAATTGTCGGTGAATTGCTTGAAAAATGTTTGAAAAGAGAATTTAACTTTGTAATGATTCTTGTATGAATATATACAAAGTGGTTATCTCGTTTAGTTTTGAAAATTGTTTAAAAAAATAGTTTAGAAATGTGTGAGGTGTAAAAAGTATTTTAGGTTATGATCTAGTAATTGAGAGTTATACCTTCCTAAGGTCGTTATGGGCATTTCCTATCCTTATGAGGGTAAAACTGTCCTTACTATTGAGGAGTAAGTAATTTTACCCTTTGGATGTTTAAGGGTCATCGTAGGGTCATCGATAGGTCATTGAAGGCAACAGTTGTAAGGATACCTTAGCATTCGAAGGGACGATCATCATTTAACCGTAGGCTACACCGAAGGGTCATCGAGGGACAAAATCGTATTTTCGAAGGCAACATCCGAGGGACCAGGATTTATTTTATGATGATTTAATCGAAGGGTCTTTGCTAAGTGTATCCCTACATTCGCGGGACATGACCGTTATACCGTAATATCGTAAGGCAAAAGAGAGGTCCAAGATCACATATTTAAAGGCCACATTTTAAAGTTAATTAGGTGATTATGATGAATCTCCACATTAAAATCAATACATTAAAAATGATACATTAAAAATAATACATTAAAATTAATACATTAAAATTAATTATTAAAATTAACACATTAAAATTAATTAAGCGATTTAGGGTGAGTCTCCACAAGGGTATCCCACAAATAAAGTGGAAGACCTAACGGCGGTCTTTTTTCTTGGAAACATGTAAACCTTTACACAATTCAACACACGGATTAGAGCATCGAGATAAAATATAATTGAAAGTTGCACCATAAAATAAACACAACAATCATGAACTCAAATCAAATGATGCAGAATTATAATAACATAATATAGAACCGCCAAAAAAATTGAAACAGCCACTGTCCCATTCGCCCCTGCTTCGCCTAGCGAAGGCCTAGCGAGTATTCGCTACTGGCTCGCTTAGCGATGTGCTAGCGAGCGCTGCTGGTTTTTGAATATGATATCAGTACAATCTCAACCAATTTTATGCCTTATGGATCTCATTACTGCAATTATACAATTAATCATTTAAAGTATGCATGGTATATACTAAAGTTCACATGCCAAGCTTAAGGTATTTCATAAATCTAATCATAAAGTCATATGCAAATTAAGAATATAAAACAATGATAGCAATGTAACCTGTTAACAGCTGAGTTGTGACTTCGAATCGGAAAATCGGATTGAATTGGGCGGCGGTAGAACTTGGTGCCGCCGGCTTTTCCTTCAGGGTTTCCTTCTGTGAGCACTAGGGTTTGCTTGCTAGGGTTCTCCTCTCTCCTTTTTTCGTCCTCTTTTCATTACTGAAGTGCTGGTATTTATAATGCCCTTTTTCATGACCTAATGGGCTCAGAACGAAGCCCGAAATTTTTTTGTTGTCTGTCAGCCTCGCTAGGCGAGATGGTAGCGAACGCGTAGCGAACGTTCGCTAGGCGAGCTGGTAGCGAACAGGCCAGTTTGGGCCATTTTCTGGATTGGGTCATTCGTGAGCTGGGCCTTTGTTCCTTTAAGATCAGTGTCATAAAAATGAGTCAGAATGCCTTGAAAAATGTCTTGAAATATTAATGGGCAAATTTTGGGGTATGACATGGTGAAAATTGACAAGTTTGTATTTCCGGTGGATTTTGTAATTCTAGAAATGTCGGAAGACGAAGAGATCTCTCTCGTTCTTGGGAGACCCTTTTTAGAGACGGGGAGGTGCTTGATCAACATAGAAGAAGGGACCATGATGTTGAAGGTTTATTATGAGGAACTGAAGATCGATGTTCGAAACACCATGAGGTACAAGGATGATTTTAATACCAGTCATACTATAGAAGTTCTGGATCAGGTGATGACGTATGGTAGTCCTTTGAATGCACCACAGTCACCTTTAGAAAGAGTGTTGAGTTTGTCCATTTTCGATAGTGATAAAGAAGTGGACAACGGGGAATCCAAAGTGCTAGCCTTGTTGGATGTACAACCCCCGTGGAAAGGATCTCGACCACACCGGTGGCAGGATTTACGACTACCTCAAACTAGTGAGGAGGATGAAGAGCCAAAGAAGGGAACATAGTTGAAACAACTTCCTAAGAATCTCAAATATGTCTTTCTCGATTCTGAAGGAAATTGTCCTACTATCATAAACTCGAGCCTAAAGAATATCCAAGAAGAAAAGCTCATCCAAGTCCTGAAAAAAATACAAAAATGCTATTAGATGGGCAATTGAGGATTTGAAAGGTATTAGCCATACTGTGTGCATGCATAAAATTCTCATGGAAGAAGACCACAAACCGGTAGTCCAACCGCAAAGAAGACTCAACCCAGCAGTGAAAGAAGTAGTTCAGAAAGAGGTGGTGAAATTGGTGGACGCATGTCTTATATATATCCTATTTCTGACAACCCTTGGGTGAGCCCGATGCATGTTGTCCCTAAGAAAGGGGGGACCACAGTAATAAGGAATGAAAAAATGAGTTAATCCCTACTCGGACAATTATCGGGTGACGCGTTTGCATTGACTAAAGAAGGTTGAACATAACAACTATGAAGGACCACTTCCCATTGCCATTTATTGGCCAAATGTTAGAAAGGTTAGCTGGACATGATTACTACTATTTTCTAGATGAATACTTCAGGTATAATCAGATTGCAGTTGCTCCAAAAGACCAAGAAAAGACAGCATTCACATGCTCGTATGGTGTGTTTGCATATCGAAGAATATCATTCGGGTTGTGTAATGCTCCAACCACATTCCAACGCTGCATGACTTCCATCTTCGCCAACATGCTCGAAAAGCCTATGAAAGTCTTCATGGATGACTTTTCAGTCTTTGGATCCTCATTTGATAACTGTTTAACTAATCTCTCTCTTGTTTTAGACAGGTGCAAGAAAACAAACTTAATTCTGAACTCGGAGAAATGTCACTTCATAGTCACAAATTTTCCTACAAGGGAATTGAAGTTGACCAAGCAAAGGTGGAAGTGATATCTAAGCTCTCACCTCCTGTTAATGAGAAGGCTATCAAGAGTTTCTTAGGACATGCAGGTTTTTACCGCAGGTTCATAAGATATTTCTCAAAAATCACAAAACCGATAACCACTTTATTGGTTAAGGATAAGGCGTTTATGTTCGACAAAGAATGCACCACGACCTTTGAGACATTGAAGAACAAGTTGATTTCAGCACCAATTATTATTGCCCCAAATTGGTCTCTTCCATTTGAGATCATGTGTGATGTTAGTGATATTGTTGTAGAGGCAGTCCTAGGACAACGAAGAGAGAAGTTACTACATGTCATTTACTATGCTAGTCATGTGTTGAACCCTACACATATGAACTATGCAACTACTGAGAAAGAGTTGTTGGTCATGGTTTATGCATTTGAATAATTCAGGCAATACTTGTTAGGATCAAAGGTTGTCGTTTATACTGATCATGCCGCTTTGAAATATTTGTTTGCTAAACAAGACTCTAAGCCGAGGCTTATCCGGTGGATCTTACTCCTCCAAGAATTTGATGTAAAGATTAGGGAAAAAAAAGGATTATGAAAACACAGTGGTAGATCATTTATCCCAAATGTCACCAATTGAAGAAACATAAGAAAAGAGACCGATAAAGGATGAGTTCGCTAATGAACACATCCTCGTTGTTATCGGTATCCCTTGGTTCACAGACTACGCGAATTATTTGGTGGGGGGTGTTATCCATAACGATTTTGATTCTAACAAAAAGAAAAAGTTTGTTCATGATTGCAGGTTCTACTTGTGGGATGACCCATTCCTATACAAGAGAGGAGTGGATGGGTTGTTCAGAAGATGTGTTCCGGAGGAGGAAAAAAGGGATGTACTTAGAGCCTGTCATGACTCGGACTATGGAGGGAACTTTAGTGGTGACAAAACAACGGCTAAAGTCCTTCAGTCAGGTTTATATTGGCCCACACTGTTCAAAGATGCCCAAGACATCGTCAAAGAATGCGACAAATGTCAAAGAACGGGGAATATTTCTAAGAGAAATCAAATGTCGCAAAATGCTATGCTGGAAGTTGAATTGTTTGATGTCTGGGGAATAGACTTCATGGGTCCGTTTCCACCGTCATTTGTGAAGAATTACATCTTGGTAGCAGTAGACTACGTATCAAAGTGGGTGGAAGCGGTGGCATTGCCCACCAATGATTCTTAAGTGGTTGTGACCTTTCTGAAGAATAATATCTTTTCGAGATTTGGGGTGCCAATAGCACTTATCAGTGATGAAGGTAGTCACTTTTTGAACAAACTTATGGAGAATTTGATGAAGAAATATAATGTTAAACACAAGATCGTCACTCCGTATCACCCACAAACGAGTGGTCAGGTCGAAGTGTCCAACAGGCAGATAAAGCAAATATTGGAAAAGACTGTTTGCGCATCTCGGAAATACTGGGCAGTAAAGTTAGAAGATGCATTATGGGTGTACAGAACAACATTCAAAACTCCCATAGTTATGTCTCCCTATCAGTTAGTTTATGGTAAAGCTTGTCACTTGCCACTAGAGTTAGAGCACAAATCGTTTTGGGCATCCAAATTCTTACATTATGATCTTGCCAAAGTGGGTGAATCCCGAATCCTTCAGCTCCACGAGTTGGAGGAGTTTAGGAATCAAGCCTATGAGAATGCCAAACTCTACAAGGAGAAGACAAAAAAATGGAACGATCGGAAGCTACAGAGAAAGGAGTTTGTCGAGGGACAACTGGTGCTCTTGTTCAACTCCAGCTTTTCCAGGAAAGTTGGAATCCAAGTGGTCGGGTCTGTTTTTGGTTCATAAAGTGTTTCCCCATGGAGAAATAGAACTTAAAAATCCAATTAATGGGAATACATTTAAGGTAAACGGAAAAAGGTTGAAACACTACTACAAAAGGCAGGAAAGTGATCTGATCGATAATGTTCGTCTTAGAGGATAAGAGAGACGATTGTCGAGCTATGCGTCGTTAAACGCAGCGCTTCGTGGGAGGCAACCCACACGGTTTTATTCTAATTATTTTAGTGTTTGGTGTGTTTCCAATTGTTATTTGTAGGTTTGCAGGTAAATCGCATAGTGTAGAAGACAAGGTTTGAGCCAAACTCATAGAAGACAGTTGACAAACAGGGCAAGGGAAAATAGAGAAAAAAATCATTTTTTTAAAAAAAACAGAGCCCTGACACGGGTGCCCGTGTCACTTGACATGACCCGTGTCAGGCAAGGTACATAAGAGGGTGATTTTTCCAATAGGCCGACACGGCCGTCTGTGTCACGGGACACGGTCCGTGTCAGGCTCAACGGTTATATTTTTCAAATTTTCAATTTTTGGCTTGTGTGGACCCCACCCAGATTTTCCACCACTTAAACTCATTTTATCCTCAATTAACCCATTAAATCTTATTTTCTCACCTTCTCTCTCTCCCATTTTCACCAAACCTTTCTCCTTCCTCCATTGTTTTTCAAAGTTCTCCATAACCTCACCAACAAAAAGCTCACTACTTTGCCGCATCACTACGTCCAAATCGCCGACACCCTTCACAAAAGTTGCTCTACTCTCCATCCTCTACAAGGCCACGATAATAATTTTTCCTTTTTCCATACTTTATTTTTAGGTCATAAATTTTGGTTGTAGGAATCAATCATGCTGCCAAAGCGAATTTCTAAAGGGAAACAAACTGAAGTTGAATCATCGAGGCCTCGAAAAAGGACCATCCGTCATCTGAATTTGCAGGATATAATCTTCAATAACCCGGAGCACGAACGAAGGTACCTATGCTCTGACAAGGTACCTATGCTCTGATACTTTATTTCAATTGGGTATGTCGAAAGAATTAGATAGGATGTTCCATGTCCTCGACATGCTTGAATTTGTGCATTGTGAAGCGCCTACCTATTAGCGCATCACTTTAGAATTCTTGAGCACCATTGAGTTCAAGTTAAAAAAAAGGATGGACAACTACAACGATGTACTTTGGGGGAACGATGAATTTAAGGTTATACAATGTCGACCATGAGTTGACAGTGAAGCAGCTGGGTGGGATTCTCCGCATACCCCTTTATGGCCCCAGAGTCGTACTAGATAGTTTTGATGCTAAGACTTTATGGTTGGCCATCACAGGACGATCATATTATGTTTCTAAAAGGGCGAAAGCATCTAGCATTCAGAACCCTTGTTTCAGGTATGCTCAAAAGGTATTGGCTTTCACGCTTTTCGGTAGGGGTGATATCACAGGTGTGGCTACCCAGAGGGAGCTCTTCTTTCTGTTTGTCATGGCAAACCGAGTTGATGTGAGCGTTGCAACATTTGCAGTGGATTACTTGGGTCGAGTGGGAAGAACAACCCAAGGGGGAATTTCCATCGGGGGCATAATCACACAGATTGCCCACCATTTCGGCAATGACCCTACTGCACTAAATGAAACGGCAGTGGCAGGTAAGCATAAACTGGACATGAACACATTGGTTCAGCAAGGTATAATATCACAAATTTTTGATTATTATGTTTTAATGAGTTCTAGTCAGTTTATTATGACCCTTTTCTGACCCTGCACGAATTAGCATTACCAACACGACCAATTTGCTATATGAGAGTGTCATCCAAGATGATATGGACGAGCACACTGTTGACCCATTTGTTGTAGGTGACCAACAAGAGGAAGAGGTGCAGGAACATGAGCAGTTTGTTGCTCCTCCAGAGGACACCACGCACCTAGGTGTCGGGTCATCATATGTGACACCAGACCAATGGTCGTGGATACAGACAGAGATCGACGATCTTCGAGCGAAGCAAACACGCCAAGACATAGAGCAAGCCCGTCAAGGGACTCTTATGGATGAGATGCATGCGATGATGCAATGGTTGATGTTGCAATTTCCTCCACCGCAGTGAGCTTGTGTGAGTCCCTCTCTATCTTGGATTAAACATTGCGGACAATGTTTGGTTCAAGTGTGTCTGTGTGGGGGGGTAGTATTTATTGTTTTTGTTCTTAGTATTTTTAGAATTTTTATATGTTTGTTTAAAGTAATTAGTTGTGTGGTATTCTGTGTGTTACAGATAGAGGACATTCATGCAGGATGAATAATGAGGCTTAAAGCGATTGGATGAAGGACACATTCCTCTACTTGTTCTTCTAGAAACCCCTAAAAGTTGATGATGCTGATTTGAATAATTGGATGCGACTCTTTGTCACTGGACTACTCAGGAATACTCTGTAACTGAAGCGAAGACGAAGCTACATCACACTGAGAGGTATCTTGGAAGCCTGCAAGCTATACCAAACATGGTGAGAACCACAAAAAGGCCAAACACTTGTCATCATGAGAGATTTTTAGGTATGTCTTTGTCTCTCTGGGTTTGCATAAGAGATGCTGGAATTTCATAACACACATGTACACACTGAGGGATATTTTTTATTTTAACCCTGAGCCTTTCCAGCCAACCCATCATTATTACCATTCATTCACCCAATTCGAGCCATATTTCCTTTTGTTTGTTGTTTAACCACTGTAAATAACCGTAAGCCTAAACACTACCATACCTTATTTAGATAAGTGTTGTTTACCCTGGATTTGTGGAAAATCCTAAGTTTGGGGTTTCATCAAATTTTTGGGACACCGATGAAAAGTAGATAAGTGTAGAAAAAAATAGAAAAGTACGAAACTTCAAAAGAAAAAAAAGAGAAATGAAAAATTATGAGAAGTATCCTGAAGCACTTATCTAGAAGAATTGAGGTTGGCAAAAAGCGTGCTCAAAAGAGCAATAAAAAGAGAAAAAAAACAAGAAATAATGAATCCCAACAAGAACGACGCCTAAAAGAAAAACCTCCTGATTAAAAGATTGAACACAGTTACGAGGGTAGCAACACAGACTCTGAGCCTGAATCCCTAGTTTTTCCCTTTTTGTTTTATTAAGTTTCCTCACCTTGCACCTCAGCGCCACTATAACCCAAAAAGCCCTCGAATAGTGTGTGTTGTGTGTTTTTGTTATGAAGGTATTTGTGATTCAAACCTAAGAGTTGACTTTGCATACTCTGTTCTTGAGTGAAAACACTTTCATCCCGAGAGATTTGGTGAAAGTGTGAAAAGCTACACGCCAACAGGTACATCAATGTGAAAGTGCAACGGAAGTCGGAAGTTAGGAAAGAGTAAAACAATGAATGAAAAGTGAACAGGGAATCGCGAAAGATCACAGTAGCATTGTGGATGCAGAATTTGGGGGTGATCGTCCTGATGTCTCGGGCATCACTTGAGGACAAGCAATGAGATAAGTTTGGGGTTGTGATTAGTCTCCAATTCTACTTGTTTTTTGACACTCATTTGGCACAATATCATGAAGTCGGTAACACATTAGTCTACCTGTTTTGTCGTTCTATTTAGTAAATTAGATATTTTGCATTGTTATTTCAATTTGTTAATTATATTTGGTTTGCACCGTTATACTTAGTTTATGTCTCTTTGTGGTAGTTTTACTGGTTTCAGGTGTAAGCAAGAATACCGGAGGGATCGCCAAGGGAATCAGACGTTCCGGGCCCGTCGAAAGAAGAAATTGGATGACACAGTAGCCCTGACACGGCCACCCGTTTTTCCCAACACGGCCACCCGTGTTTCCCAACACGACCCGTGTCAGCTGACACGACCCGTGTCAGCCTCCCTGGAAGGGGCGTGTCAAGCCTTGGTTGCCAGACAGCTAACACGGCCTATCGTGTTACCTGACACGGCCAGTGTTGGCTTGGACACCTCATTTTCCAATTTTTGTTGTATTTTGACACGACTGGTCCCGGAGGGCATTTTGGACTTTTGCTACATCAAATTAGTGATCAAGAATTATTTAGCGGATTTTTGAATACAGAGAAGAGGACTTTTTTCACGATTACAGATTTGGTACGATAAAGATTGAATCAGTCAAAAGCGGCGAAGAACAGAGATCCTTCAAGAGCGGATGCGATTGAAGATCAACGGGATTCCCTTACTTTTGTAATGTATAAAATTTATTTTATATCTTATTTGAATAATATGAGAGAATAAACCCCTCAATGTCAGGGGGGTGTCCCTGAATTGATCGTGTAATGACTCTGAATTGATAATTTCCTTAATATATGATGTTTGTTGTTAATTTCACTGTGCAATGTTCGTAATGCTTTCTTTATCAGAAAAATTAGGATTGTTATATAGTTAACAATTAGCAGAATTGCAATTGTTAAGGTTTTTGTACAGTGAAACCATAGTAGATATCACCTAGTACTAGGGATACCTTATGGTTACCGGTTTATTCTTGTTAATTTGTAATTGCTTGGTTTCATCGTAATCGTCTAAGGACTTAGAGATTAGATTCAATGACCAAAGTTTCCCCCCTGAGGTCTTAGGGGGAAATATTATTAAGATCCGATAATTGAAACATTTTCCATTATTAAGGAGATATACACTCAAGGATCATTGCAGGAGATATCCATACACCATCCTTGTCATATTATTATAAACGGTGAAAATATTTATTCTATTTTACTTTCTCTTACAGTGACTTTTTACAAAACTCCAACTATTTGTTTTGTTCAATTGAGTAACAATTTACACTTATATTGCTACGCAATCCTCAAGATCGATCTTTGGGAAACATCCCTATTATTACTACATTGGCAAAATAGTACACTTGTTATTTTCCCGATCAGCAAGTCACTAAAAAATGCTCCAAATGCCATGATCATAGACTCTTTGGAAAGATAACATGAAGGGGAGAAACTTTATTATTGAAACGTTTTCCATTTGGAGCTTGGATCATGATGAATTTTAAGGTGGAAGTTAGAGGAATCAAACATAATTGATTTTTTTTAAGTTAAAAGTCAAATGACCATTTTTTCCACCTTGAGTAACTTTTGCTATGAGCTTCAAATGAAAATGGTTCCTTCTTAAAAGTTGTATATCTTTCATTCCTCTTAAATTTAGTCACAAATATGACACCATTTGAATCTTGTATGAGGGAGTTATGGATTTTAGAAGTTGAGGACAATTGTTTATTCAATGATGATGACCCAAAATGACCTATAATGTTTTCTCTTGGTACATACCCTTGGAAGTAGAATTTGATATTCCTAAAAGAATCAAAACTGGAGAATACATCTTGATATTAATCATGAAACTTGGATGACCTTCATATCATAAAAATTGAGCAGGTTATGGTTCTTGGAAGTTGACCTTCCATCTAGGACACATACAAAATGACATATAATCTTTCACCATAAAAATGTCTTTTCAAGCAAAATTAGCTATTGATGTCAACATGAAAGTTGTTTGGAATGTCATAAAGAGTAACTTTTCTCTTGGAATAATTTTCATATGATAAAAATTGTAGGAGATAGGGTCTAGGGAACCCCATATTTGACTAGTTTATTTTTCTGGTCAACCTCCTTGAACCAACTTGCAAACTTGAAGTTCCTTTGATCTTTGGGTCTCATGGAGGATCATATATGCTTGAGATGATGTATAATGAAGTATCCCTTGAGATCCTTGACCAATCATTGAAGAGACTTGTTGAGGAAGTCACACAAGATACCAAGATGAATTAGGGCTTCCAAGACAAACAAACTTCAAAATCTTGATGAATTCTTGATCAAAATGACAAATAAAGACCATTGGGATCCATATATGATACTTAGGACCAATGTAAATCTTTCCTTGATTAAATCTCTTGCATTGAGGGTCTCAAACCCTAGATATAAGTTTGATGAGACACAAATGAACATAGACACTACCTACAAAGGAAACAAAGCTACACTAGACACATTTTTGATATTTTGATTAGTAAACAAAGGAAAATAAAGTATGATACAATTAAATGTGTTTGGTGATCTCTCCCAATGTAAATCCAATGAATGAGGGGTGAGGAGGATATCAGGATGTGATCCCAAAATCAATACAAATGTATTATTAATTGTGACTGTTATTATATTTAATTAAAAAAAACCTAATAAACATATATTATTTTAGTTAGATACGTGACCGTGGTAAGAGAATGTCAAGAGAATATGTGAGTGATTATTGCAGATTAGCTTTATGATAAACTTCATTTCTATTTTTAAGTCATATTATTCTAGTCGTTGTATTCTTTCTACACCCTTCATATAATCAAAAGAACCATATTTTACTCCTTGTTGTGTGTGGAAATGAAGCCGAAGTGCCGAACCATAAAGGAAGTTTCTGACTTCAGGACGAGGTAATATGTCTCTTATAAGTATTATCTCCATTCGTATGATCTATCCTTCCTAATCCAATGTACCTTTTATTTTGGCATATAGTTCTTTCCACAGTGCTTGTTATTTTTTGGGGTCATGATTTGTATCTTCTAAAATTCCCCTTTCTTTTTTAATTCTATAAGTTTGTCCCTTTTAGGAAGTGCAACTTCATAAGGGTTGTGAATAGTACATATCAGTGGATCTTCACTTTTAATTTACTTATAACCTCTCACTGTAATGAAATGTCAATGACTTTTAATGTGTATTGATCATTCACTAATTTACTTGTTTTATATAAATATTTATATTTTAGTGCAAATGCTCACTTGTAAAGAGAGTAACACAAAGCTTTTTACCTCTTTATAATCATTTCATCTTTTTTGTTAGTTCATAATATATTATCAACACTAAACTCTAAGATTTTGAGAATATTATTGTACCTTTTTTCTTTATAATTAGGAACAATTCTATATTTTTAGATTTTTTGAATTTAAAAAGTATTAATGATGATTTTCATGCATTTGAGAAAGATTGCATGAATATTGTTAAAGCATCCAAGAATTGCAAGAATAATATTAAAGTATAACTAAGTTGAAAGACTCATAAATAAATTTTTATATTGATTTATTTTTAGGTTTATTTAAAGTATATTTTAGCATAATAATAAAATAAAATAACACATTTTATTTGCATGATTAATACATATTTTGCCATTTATCATGTGAACGAATTTTGAGAATCCCCTATAAAAAGTTTAGATTTCCTCCTTATGAAAATTTTCATTTTTTGATCCCTTAATATTTTGATCCCTTAAAAATCCTCAATAGGAGAAGTTGAACCCAAGATCCCTCTAACCCTCAGAGGTATGGTGCCCTTATCAATGAGACAATCACTTTCAATTATTAAACTCCTCCATAAAATATATATATTACATCATTTGACTACCACTCTTTCAACTACCCCTCTTTCTCTCACTTATACTTTTTATTTTAATTACTTTATATTTCATGTTTAATAATATCAATTTATTATATAAATATTTATTTTAATATAAAATTTATTTATTATTTTATAATACATATATAAATTTTTAGAAATAAGTATATTTAGGTATATCATATTAATTTCTAAATATTTATTTAGGTAGGGAGAAAATCCGGGTTCAACTCCTTCTAAATGTAAAATTTTGATTTTTTAGATACTAAATTTTTCAAACTTAAAAAAATCAAAACTAGAAACTACGTGGATTTTTAAAAAATTAAAAAAAATTGTCAACTTGACAATCCTCGTTATTAAAAAAATAAAAATAAAAAGATCAGTCATGTCATTGATTCTGATGATTGAGTTTCTTGAGGGGTCAAAACATGAGAATCTTCATAAGACAAAGAGGGAATCTAAACTATTGTTTTCAAGGGGAATTTTTCAAAAATCCCTCATATGACAGGAGGCAAAATAAGTATTAACCTTTTACAATACTCTTGATTTAAAATATATATTTAAGATCATTTAATGCATTAATTATTTGCATTATTATCTATAGTGATATATTTGTAAAGGACCTACAAAGGTGAGAGAACCGTAGCCCTCAGAGTGGGAGAGTACCGTATGTCACTTTCCAATAGGAACCGCCCTGCCCTAAGTGGTTCTCACTTGCCCCGTTATGGAAAATATGGGAAAAGACCTTTCTTGGTTAGAGGGACGCTAGAGTAATAACTGTTCCATGTTCTCCTATGTAGTAGGGATTCAACGATTCATCATTGCTTCAACGAGGGATTATCATTTCTCAAGGAAACCCTAGGCCCAAGGGCCTTTATAAATATTTCTCCTCTAAAGGAATAATATGATATCAGAACTTAACTGATATATCACATAGTACAAAGTCTCTCACCTCATGTGAGTCAACCTCTCTTATCACTAAAAATACCCTAACACTGCCATATAGGGCATCTCACTGTCGCATGCAAGTCCTAATCGTTATAAACCTATTTAGGCCTCTATATATCCTAACCCTTGTAGGGATACCACATACATTTGTACTTTTTGACAAGTAAAATGGTGCCCACTGTGGTACCTTGGTAAAACTAACTTGGGACATACCTTCTTTTACAATGGACATATTCGTTGTCACCCCCGTTCCTTTACCCATACATTCTTGGTCATGGGGGCACTCTACCAAAGAAAGGGAAGTCACTACTTCGAATTAGAATAATTAGTCTTATAAGAACATTAAAACCATATGAATTTTTATGCCTCTCCATAATCCTAACGACTTTCTATTTAGGTATCTCCCTAAGTATGAGAACCCACTCACTTTCTTCAATCACAACCCCTAGTAATCAAACTCAATAACAAGTCTATTGATTGTTGACTTTATAAGTCAACAAAGACAAACTAGCAACTATGTCAAGTTACTGAAACATAAAGTGGTGTACAACAGTAGATTCAACACTAATCCTTATGAGGGCATTAACGTGGAATACAAGAAAGAAAAAATTCACAAACCCTTGGCACATATAACTTAATCTTGTGTACAAAACTTTTCACTAAAACACGAGGATAAAGTCTCATAATATAGCAATGTCTTATGGGTTTTTTCCTTATGGATCTCAGATTTAAATTCGTCAAGAATAATAGAGAATCATGTTGGAATTGATTGATCCATAAAACTCTCTAAATTATATGATTTATTACATTCAAATTCAAATTTAAATCTCCATTTAATTTTGATTTAATCTTCAACATCAGTCAAATAAATCAATCATACATTGCTAAAAAAATCTGATTGAAAACCAATCAGAAAATTCGCACAAGATAATATCCCTTATGGCCTGCTAACAAGGCCAGATGTTGCACTGCACATGCTGGAACATCGTATTCCACATGTTGCACCAGTACATCCAAATTAACTATTTTCTATGACTTGTAGATCTTCTTTGTTGATAAAATCTTGGATAGAATTATTTTGAACCAATTCATCTGGCACAACTTCAAGGCATCTTAGAAAATATTTTCTTGAGAAAATCATTTTGGAAATATATTTTGGTGTGTGTGCGTATTTTAGCCATGAACTTTTATGAGAATACCCTTTTGCTTTTACAAAACATTCACTCAGGCTAAGGTAGGGATTTCTTGCACTTCAAGACTTTGTTAAATGCTTTCTTTTGTATACACTTGTGTGATACGGTGAACTGACTTTGTGTTTTTGCTTTGAAAAGCAATGTTGCGGATAACAAGAGTCGCCACTGACTTTTCTTTTATCCAATAAGGAAAGGCGGAAAAGAACAGGAAAGACCTTGATTAGATTTTGAGTTCGGGAGGTACATTATACAAAGGGAAGGTGTTAGCACCCTTTGTATCCATGGTTATCCATGGGCTTTTAATTGCTTAACTCACTTATGTTTTCCTTGTTTGAGAAAGTGTTTGGGAAATATGGTGAGTTTAGAAAATATTTTGAAAGGAGAGTTTAACTTTGTAATGATTCTTGTACGAATGTATACAAAGTGTTTATCTCGTTTGATTTTGAAAGAGGTTTAGAAAAATATAACTCGACGATGATTCTGGTGCGAATGTATACCAAGTGGTGATTTTCTAAAAGATGTTATGAAAAATGTGAGGTGTGAAAAGTATTTTAAGCTGTGAGCAAGCATTTAAGAGTTATACATAACCAAGGTCTTTATAGGTATTTCCTATCCTTAGGAGGGTAAAACTGTCCTTACTATTGAGAAGTAAGTAGTCTTATCCTTTGGATATAAAGGGACATCGTGGGGTCATCGATTGGTCATTGAAGGCAACATTTCTAAGGATACCTTAGCATTCGAAGGGACGATCATCATTTAATCGTAGGCTACAACGAAGGGTCATCGAGGGACAAAGTCATATATTCGAAGGCAACGTTCGAGGGACAAGGTTTATCTCGTAGGGACATTGACCTTTTGATCGAAGGGACTATGACTTATCTGTTTAGGGACGATGATGATTTAATCGAACGAGTCTTTACTAAGGGTATCCCCACATTCGCGGGACATGACCGTAATATCGTAAGGCAACAAAGAGAGGGATAAGATCACATATTCGAAGGCAATATAATTAACCAAGTAATCAGAATAAATCTCCACGATGATATCCCACAAATAAAGTGGGATGCCGAGCTATCTCTTCCAGAATCATGGGAGCCCTTACAAAACTCAGCAAACATGTTAGAATAACGGGATGGGGTGCAATCAAGAGTTGCATCGAACAAAAGAATCATAACAATAATAGTGTCAGGCAAACAGCGTGTAAACGCAATAGGAAACATGTCAAACAAATACGGAACAGGTCAGAATGCAAACAGAAAAAATTAACTACTGTCATGTTCGCTACTGCCTCGCCTAGCGAGGGCCTAGCGAACCTCCGCTACATGTTCGCTTAGCGAGGTGCTAGCGAATGAATGCGGGTTCTGGGTTCTTCTTTGATACTGGTGCGATTTCGGAAACCCCAAACCCTATGGCATCCATTACAGAAATTACATGATCGAATATTCAAAGTATTGTTTTACACATTTATGCACATATAAACCCGCATGCAAAACCTAACGATATTTGCCTTTCCAAATTCAACCATAATGCCTCATACATTTAGAAATTTCAAATTGGGAACATAGAGTAGTGGGGATAGGGCAAACCTGATTGGAGGGATCGAATGAAATTGAGTTTGCACCGTTGGGTTTTGCAGGGCAATCTTAGGGTTTATGCCTGATAGGGTTGGTGGAGGTAACCTTTGTGCAGATGAGTTCTCTGAATTAGCTTCTAGGGTTTTCTCCCCTGTTTTTCTGATCTCTCGTTGTCCCCTTCTCTCAAATGAAGTTCTGGAATTTATAGCTGATTTTTTGTGTCTTGGTGGGCTCAGACTGAAGGCAATTCAGGCTTAGAATTTTTGTATATCCGCAAGCTTCACTAGGCGAGTGAGCCAGCGAAGGGTTCGCTAGGCGAACACTCAGCGAGTGTTCCAGCGAATGCTCCCAGACTTGGATAAAAACATAGCTAGTACTTACTCGCTAGGCGAGCAGCTAGCGAGCATTCCAGTAGCAAAATCAACAAGGTTCGTTGGAGCGAAGGAGAAAGCGTGGGCTTTGCCTAGCGAAGGTTTTGCTCGCCTAGCGAGCATGACAGTTCAGGTCATCTTCTGGATTTGGTAGCCTGTGCGCTGGATCTTTGTTCCTTTGAAAAATGAATAGACCTCTGTTGAAAGTATAAAAATTAACAGGCGAATTTTGGGGTATGACAACTTGCTTGAGTTCACTTGAGGTAAGGCTTGAGCTTATATTCCATTTAGATTTCCATCATCAGATAGTCAATTCCATATCTTTATCTGCTTAATTACTTATGCTTGACTTGTTAGAAGATATTGGAGCCATCACAATTAGTTGTCATCATCAAAAGTTCAACAAAAGTTTATTGTCCTTCTTAAAAGCATATCACATATAAAACAAGGTTCCACAGAATACCATTATCGTTATAGAATTTTTCAAATTCCTCATTTTAAAATTCTCCATCATGGTATCTTCTAATAGATGCAATGCTTACTCCTTTTTCGTTTTGGATAACCTTGGCTAGTTTTTGAAAGGCATCAAACACATCTCTTTTATGAGATAAGAATAATGTTTAGGTATAGCGAGAATAGTCATCTACAATTATAAGAGAATCAACTTTTACATCTAAACTTACGCTTCTAGATGAGCCAAAAAGGTCCATGTGATGCATGACCGATCAGTAGAAACGATATTTTTATATTTAAAAGAGGTCCTTACTTGCTTGCCTTTTTGGCACTCATCGCATAACATTATTTTCAAAATGTAAGTATGGCTGACCGTCTACAAGATCTTTACAAACTAACTTGTTTAAGTGATCCATGTGAATGTGAGCTATTCTCATATGCCATAGCCAATATTTATCCTTGTTACTTAAGATACATACATCATTTGAAATAATTTTATTTAAATTCACCATATATGTATTTCCACTTCTTGAACTCATAAATAGAATTTCATTTGATTTAGATTTTATAACCCTGCAACCAGAAGAATCAAAAGTTACACAATCACCTTTGTCCCATAATTGATGTATACTAAGTAAATTATGCTTTAGCCCTTAAACAAGATTTTTCCACATTCATCGGACTGAGGGACTTACCAACGGTGCCAAAACATATGAATTTCCCTTATTATTATCTCAATAAGACACAATACCTCATTTTTTAGGAAATGGGGAGAATATAGTTTTGTCACCTGCCATATGCCTTGAACAACCGCTATTAAGATACCATTTAACGTTCGAGATTGTAAACCATTCCTCATAATCTTGATGATTTTCCATGAGATAAATGTTGGTTTATTCTTCATCACTTGAGGATTCAATATCATTGTCTTCCCATGCATCATAAGTTTTCTTGCCTTTTTTTTTTCCCGGAGGTTTCTTATATTTCTTTTTATGTGCCTTTTTAGCTAAGGGATAACTTGTCCTGATGTGCCTTTTCTTTTTCACATGTGTAGCATGTTGGGATTAATGGTATCTTCTCCTTATCCATTTCTTGTTCCTCTTTTTGTTTCTTCTCATGCATTAGAAATCTTTTGAAGTTCTTTACTATAAGACAGTATCACAGTGAGGTTCATATTTCTCAGCTTTGAATGTTAGACTTTTGTTGTTTTTCTCCTTCCTCTCATCTATGGAAAGCCTTTTAAGTTTTATTTTGTGTTCTTGCAATTTTCCAGAGAGTGTGTGTGTGTTTTTGTGTGTGTCCATAGTCGCTAAATCTTTAGATTCACAAATCACAATGAATATGGGTTTCCAGCTACAGTTTAGGCGTTTAAGAATTTTTACAACCAGTTCCTTATTTGAAAATATTTTCCCATAGTTCTCATATGAATCACGATATGAGTAAATCATGTTTGTATTTGATTAACACTCTCTTTAGATTTCATTATGAATATTTCATAATCATGGATTAATATACACATCCCTGTCCCCTTTACCTTAATAGTTGCTTCATGGGTAATTTGGAGGATGTCCCACATTTTTTTTGCACTTTTATAGTGAGAAACTCGCAAAAATTCATCAATATCAAGAGCGACATTGATGACAGATCTTTATCATCTTTAGTCCAATCCTTTCTAGGTTTGTTTACTACAACACCATTGAAATTGTGTGTATGAACAAATGAGACTTCCTTCACACCTTCCAAATACCACGATTCATCCCTTTTATGTAAAATTTTATTTTCTCTTTCCACAAACTATACTCGTATTCATTAAATGATAGGGGTTTGTTTAGTGAATAACTTGAAGATATTTTTCCTCTTGGGACGATTAATTTTTAACTGGAGTTAGACTCCGATGACACCTGTTAGACAAGTAACTTCAAGTACAAGAGAGGGGGGAAGGGATATGGTATTTAAAACTCGCGATTAAATTTAAGGTATTTTTATACTTAAAAGATGAATTTTGTTAGTATTCTTTAATATTAGAGTAAACTGAACAACGGAAAATAAAACCGGTAAAGTAATTATATAAATTAAGAAATAAGGGTTTAGAGAGATGACACCGATGATTTATCCAGGTTCGCCTGAATGTTAGCATATTCCTGTCCCTAAGAGATCTTCTTTAGATTTTGATTATGAACTTGAGCTTTTAGATGTTATGCCCATGAACCTTAAATATAAACGAATCTAGAGATTTTACAATGGCTTATCCCCAACTAAAAAGAAAGCTTTTACCTAGGATGACTTAACGAATCAAATAGAGATTTTCCAGGGCAATCTCAATAACCAACAAAACTTTTCTCGACTAAGTTCTAGAACTAAATAGATATTTTAAGAATAGTTAATCTCAAGAACCAAAGGTTTTGTAAATATATCACTAAGCTGTATTTGGTGTCCACATATTCAAAAATCATATCACATTTTTCCGACATGATCCCAAAGAAAATGATTCATAATTTCAATGTGTTTAATATGCGGATGTAAAATTCGATTCTTGGTGAGACTAATCACACTAGTGTTATCACACTTAATTGGAATGCAACTGAATTTTAAATAATAATCTAACCGTTGTTGCTTTATCCAAAGGACTTGTGCACAATAGTTCATAGCAACTACATCCAAGGGAAAATGTTATGAATAATATATTATGGATGTTCAATACCTTATCTTCTAATAAATTTTCACTACTAAATGTTGATTAATTCTCTTAATGTATATCATTTGTGTTGTAGTCTATTTATATCTTATAAATATGACCTATATTATATATAATATTACCATTATATAAATATCCCGTTTTCTCTCTTTAATTTATTGGGTAAACATGTTTGAGAGCTTATTCACAATCCTAACAAGTTGTGGGTTCGATTATTATCAGTTAGATATAATTTTATAGTTCATATTTTAGAGGCAAATAATTACCATAGAACATCATACACATGACATTCTATTTCTAAATTAGGTGAGACTCTCAATCCAAGTTTTATCACCAAAGTAGGGAGAGGAGACATTTCCATTTGGTATGATAAATAACTACCAAATGGTAGAACTTCTGACACACTTTCTTCCATGGATAAGAAGGATACACACATACATATCATGAATCTAAGCAATTATAATACTTGGAATTTTGACATCATTCCACTCATCTTCCTTAGAACATAAAAATGAAGATGGCTAGTGTCGTTGCTAATTATGACTACGATGATATTCTTATTTGAGAATCTTTCGTATCAAGTAATTAATCTACCAAATCAACTTATTTCGTATCAAGTAATTAATCTCCCAAATCAACTTATTCTTGTTAGCTTGGGTGTCTAATCCACCTCAAATTCAAACACTAACTTGGTCTTGGATTTTGAATCTTAAGTTACTTGAAAATATTCTTCATTTTGTTTGGATCATCATGCATGGGAAGATACCTACCAATTATACAAGGGTCACTTATTACATTTCAATAAATGTCTCTTGTTATAGTTGTGGTACATCTAATTAAACCATCTTATACACTTTTATAGAGCCATGCAAGTTTTGAACAATTTAAAATTTTCATCTCACATTCATTTTTGTGAAACATTTTGTAAAACTGAGGGATCAAATTGATCTCTTTGAAAATTAAGGAATCAAAATAGATTTTGAAATAAAATTAAAAGATTAAAAATGGTTATTTGAGAATAATATAAGCAGCATATCCATATTACTTAAATGAATTTTATAAAATGTCACCCAAAAGCAATCAAATTAGGGGTTTTAGGGGTTTTTAACAACACATTCTTCCTCCACATTGCTCTGTTCCTCCGGTGAAGACATGTTCTCCAAAACCAAAATCAACACTCTCTTCCACTACTACCTCAACAACAATCTCAACATTCACATTCACACTCACACAAGATCAATATCCAGTCTCAAAGTAGTATGGCGCAAAGACCCATCCCTAGACCAAGCCATAGAACACGATAAACGCTACAAACAATGCGCACGCGTCGTCAAAGAAGTCCTCAACGAACCAGGTCAAGTAATCCCTCTCCGCTACCTCGAAAAACGCCGCCAAAGGATGCGACTCAAGGTAAAAATCGATACTTTTTTGAACCAAAACCCTTTTCTATTCGATGTCTACTACGATCGCATTAAACCCAAAACAGAACCTGTGAAATTCATTCGGGTCAGCGATCGTCTTCTTCGGTTTATCGAGGAAGAAAAACGGATTTTTAAGGAGAATGAACCGTTAATTGTTGCTAAGTTGTGTAAATTGTTGATGATGTCGAAGAATAAGGTTGTTAGTGCTGATAAATTGCTTCATGTGAAGAGGGAATTTGGTTTCCCTAATGATTTTTTGGTTGATTTGGTTCCGAGGTATCCGGAGTATTTTAGGTTAACTGGTTTACCTGGGGAGGGAAAATCGTTTCTTGAATTGGTTGATTGGAATCCGGAGTTTGCGAAATCTGTTATTGAGGAAAGGGCTGAAGAGGAAAGTAGGGTTACTGGGATTAGGGTTAGGCCTAATTTCAATGTAAAGCTTCCTCCGGGGTTTGTGTTGAAGAAAGAGATGAGGGAGTGGATTAGGGATTGGATGGAGCTTGATTATGTTTCGCCTTATGAGGATGTCTCGAATTTGGAGCAAGCTTCTAGAGAGATGGAGAAGAGGTCTGTTGGGATTTTCCATGAATTGCTTTCTCTTTCGTTGTATAAGAGGATTCCGGTGCCGATTCTTGGAAAGTTTTGTGAGGAGTATAGGTTTTCGAATGCGTTTTCAAGTGCTTTTACGAGGCATTCGGGTATATTCTATATGTCGTTGAAAGGTGGGATTGAGACTGCAATGTTGAGAGAAGCATATGAAGGGGATAAGTTGATTGACATTGATCCATTGCTTCAGATAAAAGATAGATTTGCTGAGGTGTTGGAGGAGGGTTGGCGCGAAAGAGTGGAGCAGTTGAGGTTGAAACAAGAGAAAATTAAGCAAGATATGGAACTTGTGGCCACAAGAGTTTCTGAATAATAATAATATAAAACCAGCGTGTGGTTATATGAAGAGCTTTCAATTTGGAAGCAGGTTATGAATGGACTTAAATTTGCATTTGTCTAACTTATTGTGTTTTTGAATTCAGGAATTTAACGACACGGTGCTCTAAAATCCAAATAATCCTTTTGACATCAGACCAATCCTGCATGAAGTTCAAATGTGAAAAATGTTGGATTTCCTCTGACAATTTGAACTGAAAGAAACACACATACATCTGCAAATCTTGGAAGAAAAGAACTCCATTGTTGGCTGATGACCAAGTTCCGCATCCAAATCATCTTAGAGCAGCAATGAAGTATTTACTTTAAGAAACACCGGAAACAGGCGAACAAACGTGTAAAACAAATACCTTAAATTTTCCTTATCACCCATGAATATTAATTTAAGAAAACTGTTGTACCCATCTGGTATCTTTCTCCCATTTAAAAGCTCTAATTTTTTTTTTTTACAAATTTTGTTATAATGATCTGGTATGTATTATCAAATTTGTTTTACAATTGAATGAAGTTAGAAATCTTTTTTCCTGTCCTTTTAGTCAATCTTTGTTGAGGTTATTTGAAGTTGAAGTACTCTGCACTTTGACAGACAAAGTGAAAGCCATCTAGAATCAACATAAAGTTTTGTATCATCAAAACTTTGTTTATGTAACTTTTGAGTAAAGGCAGAAATAAAGACATGTTTTTTTATGGTTCCTAAGTTTGTTTGTTTGTTTCATTGTATTTTTGTGTTTCTTTCTCTCACTCTATATGGTCTAATATATAGACCTTTTGCTTCAAAAGTCCTCCATTTGATTACCTCGCATGTAAAATTTACATGTCATTAATTTACACAAATCTGATACATCCTTGGCCACACTTTTCAACACTGTTGGAAGAGTTGTTCAAAACATTGTTCAGGAATAGTTTGTGCTTACCTACAAAGTCATCACACCAGATGGATGAGAAATGCAACCACACAGTGCCTAACCTCATTCTCTTGGTAGGTACATTTTATATATTAGTAATTCCCCTCATAAACCATGAACTGGAAATAAGCTAATGAATTTGCAAGTATTTAAGCAATTCTACTTCTTAGTACATTCATGTTCAGATATATTAGCACAAGAGGAATAAACTAGAAAGAGAAACAATATGAAGATAATCAATATTTTTAATTCAGTAACTCTGGTTCTCACATTTCTTACATTTGTGCAGAAAATGGAGAGTCATATCGGGTCACCGGTTATTCACCTGCCACCGCCGTCTCTTCGCCCGCTCTGTGCACCTCAGCTAGCACTAGTAAGCTATGCTTGCGGAATGTTACCTTTCACTCCAGGATCACATCCTTCTCCAATGCTGCCTCCACCCTCTCCTTCACCCCCGGCCGAGGACGAAGGTCACCATGACGAGGGACACCAGAGTCACCACCATAGACATGGACACAGACACGGACATCACAGAACCTCGCAAGAAGATAACTGTTGCCGGTGGGCTAGAGAGATAGACAGCCGATGTGTGTGTGAGGTTCTAGTTAAGTTGCCTGTTTTCCTCACAAGACCTTTGCATGAATACACAGTGGTGATTGGAGAATCTTGTACGGTCACTTACTCATGTGGGGGACCAATATGATGGGACAAAACAAAATTACAAAATGGTGATGCCACCAAAAAAGTGTAGTAGTGGAAAAGAATTGTGTGTTTGATGTTATTGGGTGAAGTCGTGGTTATCTTTTCTTATTCCTAGCCTTGTTATTAGCTAGCTGTGTTGTTCATTGTTTGACTTTCCAATTTTTTTTATATAAAAACTATGTTTAGTGTATTAGACGCCAGAATGACCCGAACCGGATTAGTTGGTTCAGTGAAAACAAACAAACTATGTACTCTTTGAAATTCATATTTATTATGGAGTAAGGTTTTTCTGCAATGAAAACAAACAAACTATGTACTCTTTGAAATTCATATTTATTATGGAGTAAGGTTTTTCTGAAAAATTCTAAATAGGACTATGATATAAAGGGAAAGCTATTGGAGGCATTTATTTCACATTTTTCTTGTGAACAAATCAGTATAATAAAGTTGTGAATATATCTCTATCTTGAAAGAATAAGAAACACAAACAAAACGACCCTTGGTAATAGTGGAAAGGAGAGAATAAAAAGAGTGTCCTTATCTTCTTTCCTATATAGATGCGTGGCACAGCATTGAGTGGTAGTATACATCATCATTCTTTAGAAAGGCTTATAGGGGACATATGCGGAGAAATGATGCAAGTGCTAACAAAATTACAACAGACAATTTGTATACTTAGTATACTGTTACATAGACTAAGACTGGGTTGTATTGGGAAAGCAGAAAAAAAAACTCCACACGAAAGTATGGCAAAATAAAAGAAGCATAACTTTTTTTTTTAAAATACAACTCATAAAATTATGATTCTATACTTTATATTTAGGAAAATGCCAATTACATCCTTATATGTGCATCTCACATTTTAAAAAATTTAAAAATGTATTTTATGCGTTCGGAGATGCATTAGAAATCACTCTAAGAAAAGTTTTTCTGAGATATATCCCATTTTAAATAAAGTATGGTTTGAAGATACATCTTTGTATGATTTTTAGATGTTTTTGGATATGTATCTTCGAAATATCACCTGAACTCCTTCAAAAGTTATTGGAAGCGTTTTAATTGCAAAGGGAAATTATTTCGGAGATACATCTCCTGAATCACCCCAAATAATTTTAGAGCAACACCATTGTCACAATATTGTAATTTTTTGATGTCAAGTTATATTAAAGTAAAATCAATATATATTAAAGTTAAATAAAAGTAAAAAGTCATACATTAATTCAAAAAGTCAAGGCTATACCTAACATTTGTCCGAAAATACAAAAAAAAAAGAGAATATCATAAACTACTGGGTATGTCTAACCCCCTGCCTTCTCCTCCGTATGTACTACACAACATTATGCAACTCGGCAATCAGGTTCTCCACGAGGGCGAACTAGGGACTGTCATCTTTAAAGAGTCCTGCCTGTATGTACACTCTACCCATCTCAACAACACACCAACAGATCGCCGACACGCTCTCGACATGGTCATCCCTAGACTCAAGTACCTTTTGATTAGCTGAAGTAGGTGGTCTTTCAGGAGCGCCTAGTGTCATGATAAAGTGTGACACCTTATTGAACCATGTCATGTAGCCATTTGCATATGCCTAGTGTACAAGAGCTGACACCCTACGATACTCCTATGATAACAAATATATCTCGAAATCATCCAGTATCACACCAAGATCTTTGCGGCGAACGCCACGAGGAATAGACTCATAGGGAGGTCTCAGAATAATCTACAAATAGCCAAACTGACTCGCTCGGGTAGATAAGGATACATAAGAGATGACCCACATGCCAGCCATCCGAAGTATAAGAAAATGATGTCAAACTAACACGTCTCACAGTGACCCTGATATGGGCAGAAGCAAACACCATCTGGTACATGACAGTTAAGATACACTCTAAATGGCTCGACCACACTATTCCCATTGTGAACAAATTCGGGAACACATGATCAGTCCTCAGTGTGGCTAGACACAACTTTTCACCCAATGATGCAAGGGAAGTGGGGGATGATCCATATCTGAAAATGGTTCAGATACAATATTGATAACAAGTGTAACAGATGAATAATGGAAATCTTAGTAACATTAAATTTCTGTAAGCAGCGTGCAACTCTCTGTCATATGCTTTGTCTTTCAAAGACAACCCTCTCCCAACTTCGAGTAGAGGTAGACAAAACAAGCGACCCCCAGTTGTACTAATGAATTACAGTCAGGTCGATGAAGTACTTAAGGTAAACCACATTGGCATAGGTTGCACTTTTGTTCACAAACATGGATGTGTCAACCAGGAACAAGAGGTAACACCTCAATGCACACTGCCAGTGGTATTCAACTTGCACATCATCACCTTCGACATCCAAAGCCCCTTGCAAATGGTCTTTATAAAGCTTTTCCAAAAAACTAAATCTTACATTAGTGTCATATCCCAATTTTGTCTTACCACCCATTCACTTTTAACCTATTACATTGCATGGTACTAGTCACTTTCATTTGTATTCATATAGCCATAGTTATTCATGTCTAGGCCTTGTGTTTGGTTCTATTTAATAAGCTCTCATTTTATTGCCCTTGCACTTGGTCATGCTTTGAACTTAGTTTAGGGTCTCATTTGAACTAACGTATTATTTCCATTTGGAGCACTTGCGTTCATTATGGCATTCTACTTTTCATTAATACATGAGCCTGTTTTAATATACTCTTAGGAGTTTTGCCATATAATCTTATTTTTGGTTTGATTTGTTAAAAGGTATAAGTGATGTTTTCTTCGGATAAAAGAAATGGCAAAAGAGATTTTTATTATTTTCACAAAGTCACCTATATTTTTTATTAACTCATACTACAAAAGATTTTAAAAAAAAGGGTTCTAACAGGTTGAGAGAGCTTCTAATTGGTGAATCGAAGTGAGAATTTAAAATCATGGAAAATGCGGGAATCAAATTTTGTTTCCCACATACGACACCACTATTTTGTTATGGAACCAAAATTAATTAGAGAACAAAGGTTGTAGTGTGCAACAGTAGATCTCGACTTCTGTTGCAGTGGATGAGGGGCTGGACTACATGGTTAGAACTCCAACACTCAGGTCATTATATGAATGAGACGTGTGAATAAAGTTTCAATTTAAAATTATGTACTTGAAATTGGCGCATGCTCTATTTGTTGGACATGTGATTTCACACACAAGAGGGGGAGAGTTAATTGTGTGTTTCTGAAAAACAAGCTTTTATCACAAGATAAACTTTAACCTTGACTTGGTTTTATAACTGGCTAACTAAGAACCACATGCTGAACTTATGAACCTAATCAAGGGTTTGATAGAACAATCCCCAAACCAAAGCTTTTACGGGTTTAACTTATGACCCAAACAAACAATCCCTGATTGGATAAAATGTTCAACAAAGGTATAAAGAAAATTTCCTTAGTGAACTTAGAAATCTACCCTTCCAGAATTACAACTACTCATTCACAAAAAGGAATTTTTCAAAAACCACTATGGCTAAAACTTAGTGAGAGAAAGTAAAAGAAAGGTTGAGAGAGAGAGAGAGAGAAAGAGAGAGATATATAGAGAGAGAGATAAAGGAATGAATATCTATTTATAGGCTCGGTTGGATCAAAAGGAAACCGTTTTAAGTTCATTTTAAGACTTGTCAAACGACTGACAACATGTCCCAATTGATTGGTTGGCTCCTATAAAATCGATTACCAAGTTAAAAATGGAAAGAAAATATATCTAGCTATTATGCATTATTAAGATGTTGTGCTAATTGATTAGGGTGAATTTTTGAAACCTCCCAATCAATTGGGATAAAGTTCCAATCGATTGTCAAAGACAAAACTTTGCCCAAATCATTTCAACCAACTCCTAACTCACCTGGCACGACTTTAAGACATTTTTGAAAGTATATCTTTTAGAAAAATCAGTTTTAAAAATGTTTTCGTGTGCGTATGAGTTAGCCAAGCACTTTTACGAAAATTCCATTTATGTATTACATAGTTTTCACATAGGCTAATCAAGGCATGTATTTCTTGTCACTTCAAGACTTTGTCAAATACTTTCCTTCTTGTAGACACTTTTTTGAATTTACTTGAGATGCGACTTGAGTTAAATTCCATTTTGTTACCATCATCGAATAGTCAAGTCCAACAAACCCTAATTCCTTTGTTTGCATCTTTAACCGCTTAACCGTTTATGATTGACTTGTGATCATCAGTTTTCATCATTAAACAAAGGTTGCCATCATCAAAAGTAAAAAACTTATCATTGTTAAAAGCATATTACCTGTAATATAATGTTCCACATTTTTTTTTATGATGACAACACATCTCTCAGGGGAGGTGGTACAAAAAATACATATGTGCTAAGAGTAATTAAACCTCCATGAGTTAAATAGAGAGTATACTCCACTCCCCCTGAGACTATACTCCCCCCCTTTGTCGAAATAAAAAAGGCGGGTAAAGATGCATTGCAAAATAAAAATAGAAATGCATACAAATTGACAAATTAACATTTAAGAGAGGAAAACCATTGTTTTATTCATTACTTAAACTTGGTAGTACATAAAGGATTTTTTACGAAAATAAAAATACGTAAATGGAAATTGCGAGATAAAAAACAAGATTGTTAAACTAAACATATAAGTGAGATCATACAATGCCATAAGTGTCGTGGTGCAAAAAATACCACGGGTGTTTGCATGCTCAAAATAATAACAGAGTCGTCACGAAAGTTTATTTATTCCAAAAGAAAAGATAAAATATCGATAAAACCCTTAAATGAAAATAAAATGGTCATCGCAACCAAATTCGGGTTCGGGAGTCAGTTATGTGAGGGGAAAGTATTAGCACCCCTCACATCTGTTGTACTCAACGAGAACCATATAGTTAGATTTACGAATGGAATTTTAGCTTACGTTTGTTCACTAAAAATTTGAAAAGAGAAAAAGGACTAAAAATAAGTTTTTTTATTAAGGTGCTTGACAATATTGCGAGTCTTGATCCTATGTATCCTTCGGTGCGGCGAGGAATTCAAAGCTACGTAGTTTTGGTCCAAGACAAAGGTATATTTAGGTTTTTTTATTGTAGTGTTTGACGAGATATTGAATCTCGCTCCTACGTATCCTCAGGTACAATGATGAATTCAAAGCTACATAGTGTCATACCCCAACTTTGTCTGGGCATTTTTAATCTTCGTAAATTTGATTTCATTGTAATTTTGCGTCATATGCACAACGTGACATGCATTTCATCATAAATAATACCTAGAATATCAGTCAGGATAAATTTATTGAGAATATAGACAAATTGGCTAAATTGTTTCTCATGAATGTGAAAAATCAGCGGGTAAAATTGCAGACGCCAGTATCATTAATCTATGTTTCATGTAGTTTAACCTGGTGTACTCGTTGTATTTTTCAGCGGCTGTTTCGGTTGCAATTGGACCCGCCTGAGCCTTTTAACCGGTGCAAATTTATTTCAGAATTTCAAGAAACGCAATATATTTTCAATAAGTATATTTTGTGCTGATCATTTTAGTGTGCCCGATTTAATTTTTTGAGCAAATTTATATCTGGCGTCTATTTATAATAGATCACTATTTTTTAGGTTAATTATTCAACTAAAGTAATTAAAATTTATTTAAATCAAGATATTTATTAAGGATTTTTAATAAGATTATTTCTTTTAATAATAATAGTAATTGTGTGAGATTTAGCATTGGATTCCTTTTTTGACAGCTATCACACCTCCAACGATACTAAAATCCAGCTCACTCTCTCTCCAATTTCTCACACGTTACAGAAATAAAAATAAAATAAAGCAATCTCTCCTCACACTGCACGTTTCTGCTTCACACGCATCCCTCACCTCACACATCTCTCTTACCTACCTACTTTCACTCTCTGCTCTCACCTCACTTTCTCTCCTCTCACACGCCTCCTCCACATGCGACAAAAAGAAAAAAAAAGAGAATTAAATTGACTTCACTCACTCAATAATTGGGAATCCTCACAAAATCACTCCTCTCTCTTCTCTCACCATTGGCTCGCTGAAAATAAAAAAAGAAAGAAAAGAAAAATTAACAAAACCTTTTTATCTTCTCCTTCCACATTCACCCCTTCATCCATCCTCTACGACCCTTCCACCGCGAACCTCCACCGTTTCCGCCTCTATAGCTCTCCACCTCATGCCTTCCTCCGCAACTCCAACCTCACTCACACCACCGTTAAATAGTTCAACTCATCGCCACCACACCATCCCTCAACCAAGGCGACATCGGCGAGAGTCGTCGTTCACATCGCGATGCCTCAACCGCTCAATCACCCTTTGTTTTCTACCGCGGTCCGTTTTTCCGACAACTGACTCACCATTGATTCACCGCCCTGAACAACCCAACGCCTTCAACAACACAGCCGCCGTCGCCCTCTCCTTTCGCGATTCACCATCCGCATCTTCACCAGCGACCTGTTTCAATCATCGCCACCGTCCAAACGCCGCGACACCCATCTTCATCCTTCAACGCTCCCTCATCCGTTCACCATCTAAACCGCAGCAACCCACGACAAGTACTCGAGGTGAGTTTGGTAACTCTGTTTACCCGGTGCTACGTCAATTCGAGTATTCACGCTATTGATTCTGGTTGTGTTGTCCTGTTTGAGTTCAGCAAGTTCGGCACCCCAGGCCGACGTCGGTAAACTTTCGATACTGAAACCTATATTATTTCCGCTATTCTACCATATCAGTTATACATTTTGTTGTTTTAGTTAATTTAATTTGTATCAGTAGGGATATCATGTTGGGTTTTATTTTGTTATGGTGAAACATTTGGCCATCTTTGGACTGTTATATGATTGACTTCAATGACAATGAAAAGTATAGTTATTTGTGTGGCAGGTACATTGGGTGAACGTAGGAAAATACTACTGGGGTTTTAAGTTGTTTTTTTTTCTACTGATATTCGACCCACAATCCTTACTTTCATTTTCCTATTATAATATTCTAAATACATGGATCTTTGGATGTTGATTAAGTAGCATGAATCTGAGGCATAGTGGAATTCTTAAATAATGAAGCTTGTCATGTAAATAATTTTTTTTAGTTAATATCTGTGACGTAAGATTTTCGCTACAATACATTTTTGTTGGCTTGAATGTGTCGTGCATGTTCCAGTTTAGGGATGGAATTTTATTTTTCATATATTTTCCATATTTCTAGCTATCTAGTTAATTGTTATTGACATTTGCTATAGTTGATACAAATACTACTGAAAATATATTTTGATTTAAATTATAGGGATATAATTATATTCTTAATTAATGGTCAAACATCTGCTTGATTTGGATTTTGATATCGTGATATTAACGCAATAAGCTGATGGTCGTAAAGAAGTAAATAGGATATCGGGTTTTTTTTCAATTGATTTTCATTGTGATAAAATTATGATTAAATATATGGATTCAGGAATTCATGCAGTTATGCCGCCAAGTTTCAATAAAGTAATGGAATATTTCACCGCGTTTCGATCTCACATACGACATTCCAATTTCATTGTCGCTATGTACAAACCGGTTTATGAGCACATGGTTCCCGATTCAAATTTGATTATTTTGGGTTCAATATTGTCACCTATTAAATTGATTAATTAAGATTCTAATTAAATCAGATAATTTCGTTAATTAATTTTAGTTAACCTAATCCTTATATTATGTCAATATTTAATCTAATGATTCGGATAATTACAATTAATTACCTTGATTAGATAGATTAACTGAATTTTAATCAATTAATTTTGTTATCACAATTTCACGTTATTTCAAGACCAAAACTATTTCATTTCAAACGAAATTCAATTTCATTCGATTTCATCGTCAATCTAAACCAATTCCAAAAAAACAAAAATCACACAATTCTTGATTTAACCTCAAGCCCGTTTTCAAACACCTTGTAAGTCGATTGCTTTTATGCATCGCCATCAACCCCACATAGCTTACTCTTGGGCTTTCTTATAATGAGACCTATTCGGTTATCCAATAATCAATTAGATGATTGATTCACCAAATAATCCAATTCATTCATAAACACAAATTTAAAACCTCGATCCAATGTCGAGTATTTTTATCCAAATCAAATTAAAATACCCGATCACAATCAAATACCATTTCATTTGGAAATGAAAAGGGGGATGGCTTTGAGTTTTCAACTCCTCCCCTCGATTATTTGAATACGAGTTCCCTTACTCGGTTAGTCAAATAGTCATCACTTCCATCCACCTAAGTACAATCAAATCAAATCATTTTATAATAAGAAACGAAAAGGGAGATGACTTTGAGTCTTCAATTTTTCTCCTCGATTATTTGAATACAAGTTCTCTTATTGGTTAGTCAAATAATTGTCGTTCCTCCACAAACTTCTAAACCCAATTAAATCAAATTATTTTCATAATAAGCTAAATGAAAAGGGAGATGACTTTGAGTTTTCAAACTTCTCTCCTCAATTGTTTGAATACGAGTTCTCTTACTCGGTCAGTCGAACAATTGTCATTTTTCCGCAAATTAATAAATCAATCAAAGCTATACGAAAAGGGAGATGGTCTTGAGTTTTCAATTCCTCTTCTCAAATGCTTGGATATAAGTTGTCTTACTTAGCCACTCGAGCACTTGTTGTTTATTCTAAAAACGTTAACCATACATAACCTATTTTCGTAATTACTCAAATGAAACAAAAAGTGGTTTAGAGTCTTCTATTCCCTTTCCCGATTATTAGGATACAAGTTGTCTTACTCGGCCATCTGAGTAATCATCATCCAACCAAAAACGTCTCAAACACATTAAACCTAACTTCTCGCCCCCGCGCAATCGAAACCAATCAAACATCAATTCAACTTGTCACCCCCGCGTGACCAAAACCCTTTTCAACATTGTTAACCCTTTCTAATGCGCGCGACAAACTAGTGCTAGAGCCTCCACCGAGAGTAGACAAGCCAACATTTATCCTTTAGAACGTCGACCTACACAGTCGTTCATCAAACTAAACACACCAAATATTCGTAGTAGCCCGAACTACGAATGCTCTGATTTCCTTATTGCACCATAAGGATACGTAGGCAAGAGATTGTTGTATCTTCGCGAGCACACTAATAAAAAACCTCCCTTTTCCCCTCCTGAGGTCTTCATCCATATCTATTATCAACTCTAATTACTCGAAGATAACAAAAAAACATAAATTAACACTCGAAACGCAAATTAGAACTAAAAGGTTCTCGTTGAGTACAACGGACGTGAGGGGTGCTAATACATTCCCCTTGCGTAATCCACTCCCGAACCCGAATATGGTTGCGACGACCATTATTCTATTTTCTTAAAGGTTTTCTCGATATTTTACTATTCCTTCATTGGAATGAATAAAGTTCGGTGGCGACTCTGTTCGAACTAACATTTTTCCGCGTCCATCGCGAGGGATCACATTTTTTCGAGGTGCGACAGCTGGCGACTCTGCTGGGGACTCTTGCTCAAAGCAAGAGAGAGTGAAGCCTAGTTTAGTTCAATATCTGTATTGAATGTTAATCTTGTTTATTGTCTGTTATTTTTATTCTATTATTATTTTGTTGTAATTATTGTATTGTGGTTTGTTTCCTGTGACACTATTGGGTTTTCTCTGATTGTTGGTACTTTGTGAGATAGACTCTCTACCCGAGTTTGAGAAAAACCCTAAGATTAAGTTGGTGGTTGCATAGTGGACGCCCACAAGGAGTCTTCCTTGTTGGGAAGATACAAAGACCCCGCCTAGAGGAGATTCTCTTGAGATATTATTGTCCGATGAGCCTTCGTCACAACGATGGTGTTTCAAGTTGGATCAATGACTCTTGGGACCTTTAACCCACTATATCCGGCAGTTATGTAGTATTAACCTACGAAGTTTCATACTTGTTGGGTTAATACGAAAACCCCAATCAGATAAGATCCCTTGGACGTATTATTATCTTACAGTAATATTTCCAACCTCGATTAATGACTCTGAGAACCTTGTTAGAACCTTGGACTCGAGAGTCGCGTAGTAGAATCCCCATGGAGTCTTCCTTGTTGGGATAATACAAAGACCTCGCCTATGATGAGATTATCTTAGGGGTATTACTGTCCGACGAGCCTTCGTCACGACAGTGACGCTCTCAAAGAGAATCGGTGACTCTGGGAACCTATTAACTTTAAAGCCTACCATTGGGAATTTCAGTAATCAGAGAAACCTATACTTCCTCCTGTTATCCTGATGTACACGATGCGTTATTGATCTTGAGTATTTATATCCCTTCGCGAAAAACATGACAAAATTCATGCATTTGCATATCATCAGCATGCATTGTATACCATCTTCCAGAAACAAAATCTTACACCATATTCTACCCTTTGTCCAGTAAACGCTGACTACTCGACACCGGTACGAGACACGCCACAACTATAAGATGACACTCGAACAGCTTGAAGCCAACCAAGTTTCGATGAGGACAAACATTGACTCCATGCAGGCGAAGATGGATCATTTGCTTGAGACCATGTTGCTCTTAGCCCATAAGGAGAAGGATGCTGAGACTAGCGCCGAAGCCAGAAGAGTTGCTGCTCAGTTTGGATCACCATCACTTAGCATCCCTGGAGAGACTGACCTTAATGGTAATCCTACCCAGCCTAGAGGAGGACCGATCCTTATTCTGATCCCAATGGACAATGTGAAACCCCACGAGCATTCTGCTACATCTGCTCGACACGGATCTGTGATGGGCGATGAAGATCCATATGACATCTTCTTCATGCCACAACCAGCCAAACCTATTGTTGGAGATCTCCCGGACCCAGTTGTTGAGAGACTCCATGCTCTGGAAGAGAAATTCAAGTCCTTGGAGGTTCACGCTACTCCCGGTTTGAACGCTGTTGACATGTGCTTGGTACCAGGTTTGGTGATTCCGCAAAAGTTCAAAGTCCCATACTTTGACAAGTACAAAGGGATCAACTGCCCGAGAACTCACCTCAGAGCTTACTGCCGCAAGATAGCTTCCCACATCAGTAATGATCAACTCATGATTCATTACTTCCAAGATAGACTCAGTGGGGCATCTTTGGAGTGGTATATGCAACTAGAGAGAGGTCAGGTCCAATCTTGGAGAGATCTCGCTGAAGCCTTCCTTAGGCATTACCAGTACAATACTGACCTAGCACCCAATCGCACACAGCTGCAAGACATGACTCAACGCAATAATGAGTCATTCAAGGAGTACGCCCAACGGTGGAGAGAGCTAGCAGCTCGTGTCCAACCTCATCTCCTTGACAAGGAGCTAATTGATATGTTTATGGGAACTCTGCATACCCAATACATGGAAAAGATGGTGGGCTTCAGCTTCCCAACTTTTGCTGAGGTTGTCTCTGTGGGAGAACGAATTAAAAGTCAGATAAGGAAAGGAAAGCTAACTTGCACCGCCAATGCTTCAGGTGGGATGAAGAAACCATATCCTAATCTCCCAAAGAAGCCAGAAGGGCAGACCAATGCCATGATGGGTGGAGGAGGATATAAGGCACGTCCGTATGTTCCTATGTCTTACCATCAGGTTTCCGCTGTCATCCCAACACCATATCAACCACCATATCAGCAACAATATCAACAGCCGTATCAACAACCGACTTATCAGCGACCACATCAGAATCAACAGCAACGTGTTCCACCACAACAGCGTCAACCTAATCAGCAGAGGGCAAGGAGGCTAGAAATACATTTCGATCCTTTACCAGTGCCATACAACAAGATCCTTCCTTACCTGCTAAAGGATGGATCAATTGTTTTGAAGGAGCTAACACCTGCAACTCTACCTTATCCACCAGGCTATGACACCAATGCTCACTACGACTATCACATGGGGGCCCTAGGGTACACAGTGGAGAATTGCAAGGCTTTCAAACACAAAGTCCAGAACCTGATTGACAGTAAGGCAGTTGCCTTCACACCAGTTAGGCCAAATGTTGCAACAAATCCCATGTCGACGCATGCAGAGTCGAGTGAAGCTCGAAGATAAAAGTTCCCACCGGCATGGACAAACAGAGCAATTCCGCCAGTGAATCAAGAAATTAAGTCCCGTTGCTTTGAATGAAGGCGATCATTATGCCATTTTTACCATTTCGCATTTTTGTAATTTATTATTGTTTGTCTAAGTACTGTATGCTTTAAACATTGTTATTTGTATTTGGTTTTATTAATGGGATGATTATGCATGCTTTGAATCAATCTTTCATATTCACTCATCTATCACACTTGCAACTCACAAACACATACACTTCCACTTCACTTTCTCTATCATACTATCGTTAGTAAATGTTGGAAGGAGGATGACGAAAACAAAATACTCATAATTGCTGATTATAAGCTTTCGGATAAAACCTTGTTGATGATGTACATGCATTGTTTCAAAATCCCAAATACTGGAGAGATAAGGAGTTAATCCCTAGTCAACCACTTTGAGCCTAGAAGTAGGAGTTTCTTTCAGATCTACAAACCCTTACGCTTAACCTGGGGCTGGGTAGTGTTCAGTTGATTTGACTACGCATTTAAATTATAAGATGAAACATCCCATACAAGGATCAATCACATGATATTCTTCGCACATATCTTGAGGTATCGAGGGAACCATACAAATCCAAATTTTTATGTCGGTTGTTCTTCAAAGACCAGTGATTTGGTAGTCACAATTTTTCAAAAGAAAACTCGAAAAAAGAGCCTGCTAAGTCCAACACCCTAAAAGGAGACTTAGGTAAAAAACTGGGGCAATCCCGATGGATTACAGCTTCAACAAACGGTCCATGCAAAAATTAGGGATCAAAACAAAAATCGAAAGAGACCATGGAAGTCTTCAACAAAACAAGATTCAGTGACCACCATACCAGAATCAAAGGGTCACCAACATCTATGAAGAGCAAGATAAAATGACTGTCACTTCAAGGGGTATTGCAATGCTGAACTCTCACAAAAGCAAGTGTGTGTCGAATTAACTGAATGTAGGATTGGAGATCATCATGAAGGAGGGATGTGTTAAAATAAACTTTGAGCCTTATATCCTTTTCTTTCAATAACCATGAACCAAGCCACGTTACAACCTTCAAAAGACCTAATTGAAATAAGGTTTATTCTGAAAGCATATAAACAGCAAGGTTGCGTAAACTGACTCCTAGAGATTTGTTAACATTCTATTCTCCCTACATCACTCACACGCTAGCTAAAATCAACACCGTGTTTGGACACATGGTCCACTCGTCATACATTACCATGACACTTCCAAAATGAATGATTGTTTTTCTCAAAACTTGCATAACTATTGCATTAAAATCACCATTTCTTGGATAACAATTCTTAATTGTTAGTCAGTACTTTACATCGAGAAGATTCCAACAAGGGGGATTTCGAGAGGAATTTGATCGTTGGTGCTAACACGAATCAAGACCATCCTATGAATCAGGGGCATGGCATCATTTTGATTATATTGACCTAAGAAGTAGTCAGTATAAGACAAATCTCCAAGCATCAGTTGATAAGGGAGGAAAAACACTTCAATAGTCAGTCAGTCAGGGGCAAGTCCCTCAAAGGCTAATCAGGGGCAGACCGTGGCCAGATTTAGACACTGAAAAAACAGACTCAAACCATGGCATGGGATAATTACTCCTAAGGTTTCCCTGCAAAGAGAATTCCTTTGAATTGGGGCGAGACAAGTTGCAAGGGGCAAATTCCCTTCATGTCTTCAAGAAAGTCAAGCAGACTGTGTCAGACGCTGGAAACTGGTTGAATTCATAACAAAAAATCAAAAGTTCATGTTAGTGCAACATCTAGTATTGACCAGAATCCTTGAGGCACATAAAAGGCATAATCATCGTGCGTTGATCAAGTCGCTATGCTCAGTTACAGGCTGACCAAACATCTCAGAAGAAGAATCGAGATCTTCTCAAAGACAAATACACAACGTATCAGCACGAGATCAAACTTGGGGCACCAAGAGTATCCGCATCTATTGCGTATCATTAACTACCGAGTGTCAGGAAGTCATATACTTTCATCCACTAACAATCTTATCCACATTGACAATTTCCAGAAGAAAAAAAAAACAAAGTCCACCTTGCTAGCATCTGCATAAAAAACAAATACAACCAGCATTGGTATCCAAAAAATACATCGCCTTTGAAAAGGGGCCCCATCCCAAGCAAACCAATCATCCTTCGCATTCAAACATGCATCACATGCATCACCTCATACATAACGCATACATGACATTTATGCATATAACACGAATCAAAATCCAAGGTTTAGTCGTAGGCATCCAGGCCAACCCTCAGTTGAGTCGTTGTTCTTCTCTGAGTGAGTTCCTACCCTACTATTGGGCGTTCCCCATTGAGATACATCCTTCAACCTTTTGTTGATAAGATGTTATCCTCAGCTAAATAAAACATTGTATCTTTAAAACACTTACCTTATTTCGCGCCGAGCATCCCTCAATAAGTCGTTTCCTGTAACCTTTTGTTGATGGAAATTACATCTTTCCAAAGAATATCCTTCTGCAACCTTTAGTTGTCGATACCTCAAGCAAGTCTTACCCAGTAATGTTCCAATATTACCCAGCAAATCAGGTTTACTGAACTTTGATAGTTGCCTTATCTTCTCCAAATATTATTCTCACTATCATCCTTTTGGTGAAAGTCCATTGAAGAATAATATTAATCATCACCCTGTTTACGATAACCGTTATCCTTTTGGTAATGGTAAGTCCTTGACAATCGTGATCTTACTGTCATCCTTTTGGTGTCAAAGATCCTTGAAGTTTTGGTCTAACCTTCATCCTTTTGGTGAATGGCGACCTCTCATTATTAAAGCTTATTGTCATCTTTTTGGTGGTAACAAGTGTTGCCGTTTGATCTTACCTTCATCCTTTTGGTGAATGGCGACCTTTGCAATTATCATATCTTACCGTCATCCTTTTGGTGTCGGTAGTCCTTGTGGTGACAAGGATCCTTGTCATTTTGGTTCAACCATCATCCTTTTGGTGATGACGTCCAGTATCATCCTTTTGGTGATGGGGATTATGGAGTTTGGTTTAAGTTATCATCCTTTTGGTGATTGTGACATTTGGAAAGTCCAACCTCACTGTCATCCTTTTGGTGTCAGCAATATTTGAAGTTATTATGACTTATTATCATCCTTTTGGTGGTAACAAGTTTCGAAGCTATGATCTCACCTTCATCCTTTTGGTGATGGTGATTGTTGATTCATTATCATCCTTTTGGTGATAACGAGTCTTGTTGTTTGTAGTACCTTCATCCTTTTGGTGATGGTGACTGTCGACTTATTATCATCCTTTTGGTGATAACAAGTTTTGTTGTTCGATCCTACCTTCATCCTTTTGGTGACGTTGATCAGTAAAAGTTATCGACTTATTATCATCCTTTTGGTGATAACGAGTTTTGTTGCTGATCCTACCTTCATCCTTTTGATGACGGTGACCATTTAAAGTTACTAACTTATTATCACCCTTTTGGTGGTAACAAGTTTTGTTTTTGATCTTACCTTCATCCTTTTGGTGATGGTCATCATTTGAGTTGTTGACTTATTATCATCCTTTTGGTGGTAACAAGTTTTGTTTTTGATCTTACCTTCATCCTTTTAGTGATGGTGATCATTTGGGTTGTGTGCTTATAATCATCCTTTTGGTGGTAACAAGCTTTATCGTTTGATAAATACCTTCATCCTTTTGGTGATGGTGATTGCTGTGACTTATTATCATCCTTTTGGTGGTAGCAAGTTTTGTTGTTTGATCTTATCTTCATCCTTTTGGTGATGGTGATCGTTGAGTTTTGACTTATTATCATCCTTTTGGTGATAACAAGTTTGTTGTGTGACTTTACCTTCATCCTTTTGGTGACGGTGATCATTGATTATCGTTGACTTAATGTCATCCTTTTGGTGATAACAAGTTTTGTTGTTGAATCTTACCCTCATCCTTTTGGTGACGGCGATTTTTGAAGTTGATGAGTTGAATGTCATCCTTTTGGTGGTAGCCTGGATATTATACCCTCGGTAATGGGAAACTTTATCAGAATAACCATCATCCTTTTGGGTGACGGACATCATCCTTTTGGTGATGGAAATCTTTGAATTGTGTCTAACTTTCATCCCTTTGGTGATAGCGAGATTTGTTGTTGATTTTACCATTATCCTTTTGGTGATAGAGATCTTTGTTGAAGCTCAACTTATCTATTATCCTTTTGGTGATGATGATCCTGGAAATCATGTTGAATTCCTATCATCCTTTTGGTGGTGGCAATTTCTACTGTCGTCCTTTTGATGCCAGAAAACCTGTTCAGTTTTCCCTTACACCAAATAACGACCTTTGCAAGATTTGAATGTCGACTCGAGGGTTGGCATTGATTTGGAATTCTACCCCTATTACCTTGGTGCACTTAGAATCCATTGCATTTTCTTTCTGCATTTCTCCATTGAATTTTCTTTCTGCATTTCTCCATTGCATTTCAAAAGGACAAAATTCAGGTCTTTTCGTATTTAATTATCTTCCACCACGAATGTATGAAGACCGTTGTCATTCTTACCTTCTAGTTCAAGTTAATAAAATAGGGGCAGCTGTCATACCCCAATTTTGTCCGGGCATTTTTAATCTTCGTAAATTTGATTTCATTGTAATTTTGCGTCATATGCATAACATGACATGCATTTCATCATAAATAATACCTAGCATATCAGTCAGGATAAATTTATTGAGAATACAGACAAATCGGCTAAATTGTTTCTCATGAATGTGAAAAATCAGCGGGTAAAAACTTTCAAAACTAAAATTGCAGACGCCAGTATCATTAATCTACGTTTCATGTAGTTTAACCTGGTGTGCTCGTTGTATTTTTCAGTGGTTGTTTCGGTTGCGTTTGGACTCGCCTGAGCCTTTTAATCGGTGCAAATTTATTTCAGAATTTGAAGAAACGCTGTATTTTTTCAATAAGTATATTTTGTGTTGATCATTTTAGTGCGCCCAATTTAATTTTTCGAACAAATTTATATCCGGCTTCTATTTATAATCAATCACTATTTTTTAGGTTAATTATTCAACTAAAGTAATTAAAATTTATTTAAATCAAGATATTTATTAAGGATTTTTAATAAGATTATTTCTTTTAATAATAATAGTAATTGTGTGAGATTTAGCATTGGATTCCTTTTTTGACAGCTAGCACACCTCCAACGGTACTAAAATCCAGCTCACTCTCTCTTCAATTTCTCACACGTTACAGAAAGAAAAGTAAAATAAAGCAATCTCTCCTCACACTGCACGTTTCCGCTTCCCACGCGTCCCTCACCTCCCACATCTCTCTTACCTACCTACTTTCACACTCTGCTCTCACCTCACTTTCTCTCCTCTTACACGCCTCCTCCACATGCTACAAAAAGAAAAAAAAGAGAAGTAAATTAACTTCACTCTCTCAATAATTGGGAATCCTCACAAAATCACTCCTATCTCTTCTCTCACCATTGGCTCGCTGAAAATAAAAAAAGAAAGAAAAGAAAAATTAACAAAACTTTTTCATCTTCTCCTTCCACATTCACCCCTTCATCCACCCTCTATGACCCTTCCACCGCGAACCTCCATCGTCTCTGCCTCTATAGCTCTCCACCTCACGTCTTCCTCCTCAAATCCAACCTTACTCACACCACCGTTAAATAGTTCAACTCATCGCCACCACACCATCCCTCAACCAAGGCGACATCGGCGAGAGTCACCGTTCACATCGCGACACCTCAACCACTCAACCACCCTCTGTTTTCTGCCGCGATCCGTTTTTCCGGCAACAGACTCACCATCGATTCACCGTCCTCAACAACCCAACGCCTTCAACAACACATCCGCGATTCACCATCCGCACCTTCACCGGCGACCTGTTTCAATCATCGCCACCGTCCAAACGCTGCGACACCCATCTTCATCCTTCAACGCTCCCTCCGCCGTTCACCATCTAAACCGCAGCAACCCACGACAAGTACTCGAGGTGAGTTTGGTAACTCTGTTTACCCGGTGCTACGTCAATTCGAGTATTCACGCTATTGATTCTGGTTGTGTTGTCCTGTTTGAGTTCAGCAAGTTCGGCACCCCAGGCCGACGTCGGTAAACTTTCGATACTGAAACCTATATTATTTCCGCTATTCTACCATATCAGTTATACATTTTGTTGTTTTAGCTAATTTAATTTGTATCAGTAGGGATATCATGTTGGGTTTTATTTTGTTCTGGTGAAACATTTGGCCATGTTTGGACTGTTATATGATTGGTTTCAATGACAATGAAAAGTATAGTTATTTGTGTGGCAGGTACATTGGGTGAACGTAGGAAAATACTACTGGGGTTTTAACTTGTTTTTTTTTTCTACTGATATTCGACCCACAATCCTTACTTTCATTTTCCTATTATAATATTCTAAATACATGGATCTTTGGATGTTGATTAAGTAGCATGAACCTGAGACATAGTGGAATTCTTAAATAATGAAGCTTGTCATGTAAATAATTTTTTTTAGTTAATATCTGTGACGTAAGATTTTCGCTACAATACATTTTTGTTGGCTTGAATGTGTCGTGCATGTTCCAGTTTAGGGATGAAATTTTATTTTTTTGGCCATATATTTTTGCTCACAAACTCTAAAAACTCGAGTATCCTTCTTGTTTTCATCATCTAGTCAACATGTGAGCTCACTTCCAGCATGAAATTACCAACTGTAATGGCTCATCTCGTTCTTTTTCCCAAGCTCCTTCCATGGCAATCTCGAATGGAGCCCTTCTAGAGATTGTTGAGCTAAAACTCAGTGATCATTCATCAAGGCAAACTCCATTGAACATCTGTTGCACCTTTCGAGACAAACAACATCGGTAGCATCACTGTCTACAGGTTGAGTAGTTTTTCGATTTACGACTATTCTCTAAACCATGCCATGATTTATGAAGATCTTGTTTCGCTGATTTTAATGAGCCTTGAATCCATAAAAATGGTCGAGTGATGAATGAATATGTTGAATGGAAGTTTCATGTTCAATGTGTTTTTTGCTCGTCTCTTATGTTAGCCCTAAATCATGAAATAAAATGATGGAATGTTGTTGATGAGGCTTGACTGGTTCGAATATTGTATGCATTTGTGTTTCTGGGAAATTTGTGGAATCGAGTTTGATGAGAATATTGACCAATCAGGACATTTCTGATCTCCCTTTAAGCGCAGTCATTTTAATTAGTGGGGCGCGTATTTACAGCATTGCCACTGGTCAACCCTTGTTTGACCATTCCTTCATACTATGTGTTCATGTTTTGTTCCATTATGTCTCAACTTCCATAATTCTTATTAATTCATTTAATCCAAAAATTGTGGGATTTTTTGCGTCAAACTCATGAAAGTGTCTAGTTTTTTATCATTATTTTTACAGATTTTTTGGATCATTGGATTTTAATTGGCTCTAGGTTTGTGTTATGTGACAAAAATTGATACCTCTTTCCAAAACAATTGTGAATACTCATGTTTCATCCTTTGGTTCTGAAATTTTTGTGAAGAAACTAGACACATTCCCTTCGTTTTGGTATAAAGTTTGTGCATTTATCATATGTGGTTTGCTGGATATGAATTTTTGAACTAGGGTTGACACTTGTGTCACACCAATGATGTGCATTTTCAGAATTTTGTTAACTTGCTTCCTGACCTCCAAGTGACCCCAAATTTTGCATGAATGATCTCACTTACATGTCTCTGGGTGGTATGAATTTCTTGGAATTAATTGTGCAATCTTCCATTTGATTGTGAATTTTCTTCCCTGCCTGTCAAATGTTGACTTTTTGTGCTACACATTGCCATTTCATTTGGTGAAATTCTCATACCATATTGTATGATCTGAAATTTCATATGTGATAACTAGACATCTCAAAGCTTTGCATGGTGTTAATCTCATTCATTTCTATCTTTTTCAATCTCATCCAATGCCATGAATTTTACATGCCTACCATGCTAGATGTTAGGATTGAGTGTGATTTTATTTTGATGATTTTGAAAATGCTTGGGTTGCTTTTGATGCAAGTCATTCTGTTACTTCTTTGAGCTTCTGTTTGCTATAACCTTGACCTAATTTGGTTCATGAAATAATGATGATGATTGATTATGAACATGAACCCAATTGGTTCATGAAAAAAAGTTAACTCGCATACGCATATCCTTTATCAGGATCATTCATGACAAAATAGTACCCATATCATGCACATCATGCATATCATGCACATCCTTGGAATTGAATTGAAGGGGATCAGAATCAGTGAACAACCTCTTGCTGTAGAGACTATTAGTGTCAAGAGCAACCCGCGCTCCGGTTCGCCATCCTAGTTCTTCAAGTTCTTCCGTTCTAAGAAGACATACTCTGGGGCACCCAAAAGGGGAGAGATTGAAACAAATGCTGTGCACCGACGGAGGAGTGCGAACAGAGGACCGTGTCGTCAGGCTGTTGGGTGTGACTATTCCAGCAACTCAACCTCAACAACAGCAGAGAAGGCCGACTCAGCAATATCAGCATCCACAACATCTTCCTCAGCAACAGGCTTCCCAGCCCCCAATGGATAACCAAGCCAGTACGAGTAATGAGAGGAAGAAGATCATTTTTGATCCAATCCCCATGTCCTACGCCGAACTGTATCCCTCTCTGTTAGAGCAGAACTTGATTACTCCCAGAAACCGCCGGCTATACCCGTCAACCCTCGATGGTGGTATAGGCCTGATCAGCATTGTGTGTATCACTCAGGTGCTCCTGGTCACGGGTGGAAAGCTGCTTTCAGTTTAAGAATAAGGTGCAGGACCTTGTCAGATCAGGAATTCTGAGCTTTGAGGACTTGGGTCCCCATGTTAATCAAGCTTGAAGATAACAAGTCCCGGGCTGGCGTTGACTTGTCTTCTGAGATCTTCAACAAAGAGGGTTGTTCAAAAACAGAAGCTGCTGGTGCAAAGGATTCTGACATTTGTCATCCCTGGAGGGATCTATCACAATTGGGTCACTGTGGGCGTTCCTACAGTTGTTCATAAGTCAGAGTAATATTCACTTTGTTTAAAAAACCCTTCTCCCATGCCAAAAGGAGAAGTGATGACATTGTTGGCAACATTTTGTGCAATGATATTTTCATTCAAATAAATTCATGTTATAAAAAAAAACAAAGAAAGAGAGATTGATTTGAGCTTTTATCCAATTATTTGCATTCTTATTTGTTTCAACACTCAACAAAAGTTTTGCATGTTTTAATTGGCTGTAGCACCTCAAATTTGCACCTATCATTGTACATACATTTTCATATTAGGTCATAGCATATCATGGTCCATTGCATAGCATTGCATTGCCTCTTTTGCCTCAAGTGCAAGCCAATCAAGAAATTAGGTCAAACTGATCAGGAGATCAGTCAGTCAAGCAAGCAAGCACAATTTTCATTGAGCTAAGGCCTCAGGGTTGGTCCAACATGTTCACATGACTTGGAGGTCCATTTGAAGTGTTTGAGTCAAGGGTTGAAGGCTTGGAGATCATCAGTTCATACACAGACAGTCAAAAACCCTAAAAAGTCAACTGTCAGTCAAAGCAGTGGATGGTGGCCATTCTTGTGGAATTTGGGCACCATGATCAATAATCAAGAGTTCATATGTCTTGGTACATCATTTGAAGTCAAGTTCTCAAGGAATTAGGGTTTGGAATTCATCAGAAGAGGCTCAATCAGTCAGAAACCCTAAAAGTCAACTGTTGGTCAACTGTCCATTTAATCAGTGATTTGATGTTTGGATTTGGTTTGTGAGAGCTCATTCATATCCATATAGTCTTCATATATCATGTCAAACACCATCATGGAAGAATTTGAAGCCAAATCAGAAATTTCCAAAAATGGAAACTGGACCTGTAATTGAAACTTACCAAAAATGGAAAGTCTTGATCCTCAAACTTACATCATGATGCAAGCTTCAAATGAATTTTTTCCCAACATGAAAGTTGAAGATCTTGTTCTCCCATTTCCAAAAAGTCCAAGAACTCTCAATTCCCATGTGTGGTTGGCAAGTTATGATCGAATCGATTTCAGAAAATCTTGAACTTCAAAGGGCCATATCTCTCAAACCATTTGGCCAATTTCGGTGGGGTTTTTTCCTACAAGTCACATTTGATCCCCTCTTTCCAAAAATATAAATTTCATGAGCCAAAACTTCACCAATCAAAATGGCATTTTTTGACTTTTCTCATTTAAATGCAAGTTTGACCAATGTTTGACTTTTTGATATAAACATTTTTCTAACATTTGGCCAATTGGAACAGCTCAGAAATATCATTTAAAACTTGTTTGCAAAGTCAAATTATGCAGTACATGAAGCCATTACTTAGTTGCTTGAAATTTGAAACAAAAGGACAATTTCACTCATGCTAAACCATGCTACTCCATACCATGCCTTGTACCTCAAAAGAACAGCAGCATTATGCATCATTTGCTGTCATTAGAACCACAATTTGCAGCCAAAAAACCAGCAAAAAAACCAAGGCCATGCTTGTTTGCTTGAAATTGGGAAGAAAGGACCAAAACCATGCCATGCCTTGTACTGTCCAGCAGGGCCTTGATCATCATGTTTCTGTCATGAGGAACCAACAGAAGCAGCCATTTGACAGCAGAAAAAAGCCATGGCTCACTCACCCTAAAAAGGGCATTCACTTTGTTTTTGCTTTTTCTGTCCAAAACCTCCAAAGTCACCAAGCCTAGCCTTGCTTTGTTTTTTCAACATCCATTCATCATGTGCTGTCAAAGATGAAACCTAGCAGCAGCCAAGATTGCACACAAAACACTTCACTCTTGCATTTTTAAAAGGCTGTCCAAAGACTTCCCAAAAAAGACCAAACCTTGCCTGGCTGGATACACTATTTTCTCAGCATTTTCTGTCACTTACAGGCACAACTAGCCACCATCTAACACAGCAACAAACCATTTTCATTCATTCTCTAAAACATCATCTTGGCATTTGTCCAAAAAGCTGTCTAAACACCAAAGAACCAAGACATTGCCTTGCCACAAAAACAACACATCAGGACATGATTTCCTGCTACTGTAAACAGAAGTAGCAGCTGCAGACCACAAAAAAATCTCATTCTCTCCTCTCTTGCATTTTGGCCATATTGCATTTTTTGCTCACAAACTCTAAAAACTCGAGTATCCTTTCTTGTTTTCATCATCTAGTCAACATTGTGAGCTCACTTCCAGCATGAAATACCAACTGTAATGGCTCATCTCGTTCTGTTTTCCCAAAGCTCCTTCCATGGCATATCTCGAATGGAGCCCTTCTAGAGATTGTTGAGCTAAAACTCAGTGATCATTCATCAAGGCAAACTCCATTGAACATCTGTTGCAGCCTTTCGAGACCAAACAACATCGGTAGCATCACTGTCTTGCAGGTTGAGTAAGTTTTCGATTTACACTATTCTCTAAACCATGCCATGAGTTATGAAGATCTTGTTTCGCTGATTTTAATGAGCCTTGAATCCATAAAAATGGTCGAGTGATGAATGAATAATGTTGAATGGAAGTTTCATGTTCAATGTGTTTTTTGCTCGTTTCTCTTATGTTAGCCTAAATCATTGAAAATAAATGATGGAATGTTGTTGATGATGCTTGACTGGTTCGAATATTGTATGCAATTTGTGTTTCTGGGAAATTTGTGGAATCGAGTTTGATGAGAGGGATGAAGTTATGTTGCTGTGCCACAAACCCTAAATTTCCAGAAAGTTTGAACTATTCACGTATGCTTGTTGTATGTTTACTGTGCCGTGCCATATTGACCAATCAGGACATTTCCTGATCTCCCTTTAAGCGCAGTCGTTTTAATTAGTGGGGCGCGTATTTACAGCATTGCCACTGGTCAACCCTTGTTTGACCATTCCTTCATACTATGTGTTCATGTTTTGTTCCAATTATGTCTCAACTTCCATAATTCTTATTTAATTCATTTTAATTCCAAAAATTGTGGGATTTTTTGCGTCAAACTCATGAAAGTGTCTAGTTTTTTATCATTATTTTTACAGATTTTTTGGATCATTGGATTTTAATTGGCTCTAGGGTTTGTGTTATGTGACAAAAATTGATACCTCTTTCCAAAACAATTGTGAAATACTCATGTTGCATCCTTTGGTTCTGAAATTTTTTGTGAAGAAACTAGACACATTCACCTTCGTTTTGGTATAAAGTTTGTGCATTTATCATATGTGGTTTGCTGGATATGAATTTTTGAACTAGGGTGTGACAACTTGTGTCACACCAATGATGTGCATTTTCATGAATTTTGTTAACTTGCTTCCTGACCTCCAATTGACCCCAAATTTTGCATGAATGATCTCTTACATGTCTAGTTGGTGTATGAATTTTCTTGGAATTAATTGTGCAATCTTCCATTTGATTGTGAATTTTCTTCCCTGCCTAGTCAAATGTTGACTTTTTGTGCTACACATTGCCATTTCATTTGGGAAATTCTCATACCATATTGTATGATCATGAAATTTCATATGTGATAACTAGACATCTCAAGCTTTGCATTGGTGTTAATCTCATTCATTTCTAATCTGTTTTCAATTTGATATGATTTTTTGAAGTTGACCCATGCTTGTTGACTTTCTTTGTGCATGCTTGAATTTGGTTTGACTTCATGATTTTCATTGACTGCCTTCCTCTCATCCAAATGCCATGAAATTTTACATGCCTACCATGCTAGATGTTAGGATTGAGTGTGATTTATTTGATGATTTTTGAAAATGCTTGGGTTGACTTTTGATGCAAGTCATTCTGTTGACTTCTTTGAGCTTCTGTTTGCTATACCTTGACCTAATTTGTTCATGAAATGATGATGATGATTGATATGAACATGAACCCAATTGGTTTTGCTTCTTGAATGTTTGAACATGACTTTGGATACTCATCCTTTGCTGTTTTGACTTGTTCATTCTCTTTTTACCCTAGGCTTGTCCTAGTGGTCCTGTTACTCACTTTTGAGCTTGTGATTTCAGGTTGACCAACGAATGACCAATGAGACCAACTCTTTTTTGATTGAGTTTGTTTGTTTATCATGACTAACATACTTGTTTTGTAGGTGGCTTGGCTCACATGCCTTAAGCCTTATGCCTTGCACATTCACTTGCTTGTGTTAACTGGTTGACATCTGTTTCATTTTGATTTAACTTTGACTTGTATACTAACTGTGCTTGACTGATTTCAGGTACTTTAGTTGCTTTTAGTTCCTTGTGAACTTTGCTTTGCTTTGCTTAAGAGCAATTTGCTTGAGGTATAATTTCTCATCTCCATGTAGTCTGGAAGACCTGGTCTGTTACTTGGCCAGGCAACTGTCTGAAGTCCTCCTTAAGAGGCAATGTTTGTGGATGTTTAATTTTGTCCTTGCATAGAGTCAAAGTCCTCCTAAGTGAAGAGGCAATTGGCAGAACCCAAGGGATATGCAACCTATCCCCTGCTATTCAGTGTGTCATCTGTTTTGCTCACACCACTGTGTTGATGCATTGCAGATACAAACCCAAGATCTTGTACAATTGTACAGTTGAGTCTGTTTTAAATGTGTAGAAGGGTTCCCACTTTCTGAACCCACACATTCTTGTCTTAAGCTCTCCCAGGCCAGGGATAAGAGCTGTGAAGTCTTATCTTCACTCACCTTTCATCTGCTTCACCTTAGCCCCTCAATGGCAAGGTTAAGAGCACCATTTACCCAATTCCAGAGGTTTGTTTGTTGAGGTTGATATGACCCCTCGACTAAAACCTAACCCTTGTTTGAGCCACTTGCTTGTGTATAGTGTGTGCTATCTGTGCCTGTAGGATTGTTTGACTTGCTTCCTGTGCAAGTTAGGATTGTTTGACTTGCTTCCTGTGCAAGTTAGGATTGTTTGACTTGCTTCCTGTGCAAGTTAGGTTTAGTTTAGACTTGCTTCCTGTGCAAGTAGGTTTTGCTTGGCTTGCTTCCTGTGCAAGTTAAGCGTGTGTGTGGCTTGCTTCCTGTGCAAGTCATGTTTAGGATAGGCTTGCTTCCTGTGCAAGTTAGCTGGAAACCTTAACTTAGGGACGACTTTGCATGACAACATCTAGGCTCGAGTCGTAGTCTCCCTAGTGTTGTGTCTCCCTCTGTTATCTGGTTAGGCTAGTCCTTTATCCCTCCGTAGGGGAACTACGTCGCCCTGATCCTCATACCAGATGAGGTACGTAGGCAGGAGATGAGCAGATCTCTCCGGGCGCCTGTGTCTTTGTTTTGTCTTGTTGTGTGCTTGGAAGCTGATGTAAGTCCATCGAGTGGCATTTGGGTTCCAGTGTGGGTTTGTTGGTTCGGATGCTGATGTAAGCCCAGTGATTGGCATTCAGGCTCCATGTTTGCCTTCTTGAGTGCGTTTTGGTTCGGATGCTGATGTAAGTCCAGTGATTGGCATTCAGGCTCCACGTTTGCCTTCGCCAATGTTTGTTTGTGTGCGTGTCAGCCGAGCTACGAATGCTCTGATTCTTCTCTCGTCCGAGAAGATACGTATGCATAGGATGCGATGTCCTAGCGAGCATGTGTCGTTTCCCCAGTCCGAACTACTTCGACTCTGATGTCTATGCCTGATAGACTAAGTAGGCCCAGGATGCGACATCCTGCCGAGTCAGTTACAGTCTGTTTTCTTGTGTCTCTTTCAGCCAGTGTGTGTGTGTGTTTGAGCAGTGTTTAGCAACCAATTTTCCTTCCTTTTGTGCGTGGATCCCGTAGAGTACTACGGATGCGTAGGGGTGCTAATACCTTCCCTTCGCATAACCGACTCCCGAACCCATTCTCTTTGGTCGCGAGACCATGTTCTTTCCTAGGTTTACTTCGAGCGTTTCCTTTCCCTCTTTTGGGATAAATAACGCACGGTGGCGGCTCTGTTGTTCTTGTTTTCCCGCCGGTTTTTCGCGTGATGCGACAGCTGGCGACTTTGCTGGGGACATAGAGAAGTTGACCTATGCTGGTCCATCTTCCCTAAGCGAGTCTCTCCTAGCGCTCTCTAGATTAGGATTTGGTTGCTTTGTGCTGTGTTTATTTATTGCATTCATTTGTATATATTTGCATTTACTGTTTGCATTTATTGATTGCATTAATGTTTGCATTTATTCATATTCATCTGCTGGTTGTGCTGTGTTTCTCTGTTTGGGGTGGGAGTTACTCGAGGTAAAAGGCCCAATACCCAGGCTATGAGTGAAATCTAGGAAACCTAGGAATAGAGTGATTCATGGGAAGCGGGTGGTATGGCGCCACTTAGCGGAACATTGATATCACGAGCAGTTCAGACCCTGGTGGGATATTATCGGTGCATACATCGGGTGTGCACAGGATGATATTCTGCGAAAGGTTATTTATGCTGCGTTTCTCTCGACCTTACCCTGGCCTAGATGACACCCGTGAGTGGGGAAGGGTTTGTTCATTATTACAGGTACAGTTGGTGACTCCCAGTACTGATGGTGACTATGAATTCTGGACATATGTTTCTGGACGCCGGAGGTTTGACCCTGGTATTGATCAGAGGGTTCCGTTTATTTCGGATCCCTGGGCTGAATTTGAGGGTACTCGTTCAGATGATGATTTGGTTTCTAAGAATGGGTTCAGATGACAGTTCCTCAGATGACTTTGGGTTTCAGATGGATTGTGACTCCGGATTCCAGCCGAAGCTTTGACCCTGTGCCTTGAGATGCACAGCCTGACCAGTCATGTTCCCATCATTTGCATCATAGCATGTTTATTTTCCAAAAAATAGTAATACATGAAAAAAAGTTAACTCGCATACGCATATCCTTTATCAGGATCATTCATGACAAAATAGTACCCATATCATGCACATCATGCATATCATGCACATCCTTGCATTGCAGACATGTTTGGAAAGACTCCTCGCTTTGGTTCCTGACTGAGAGAGGATTGCTGATTGTCGTCCACACCGCTGCTCAACCAGACTCAATCATCAGAGGATTATGGACCAGGTTCAGACAGAGTTGGCTGAGATGAGGGCAAACATGGCCCAGTTTATGACGATGATACAAGGAGTTGTTCAGGGGCAAGAGGAGCTGCGTGCCTTAGCCCAGAGACTGGAAGCCGTGATTCCACCAGTCCACCATGCTCCACCAGTGGGTGTACCCGTTCATGAGAATGTTGTTGTCACTATTCTCGTCAATGATTATGCTGTGGGTGATGAATTGAAGGGGATCAGAATCAGTGAACAACCTCTTGCTGTAGAGACTATTAGTGTCAAGAGCAACCCGCGCTCCGGTTCGCCATCCTAGTTCTTCAAGTTCTTCCGGTTCTAAGAAGACATACTCTGGGGCACCCAAAAGGGGAGAGATTGAAACAAATGCTGTGCACCGACGGAGGAGTGCGAACAGAGGACCGTGTCGTCAGGCTGTTGGTGTGACTATTCCAGCAACTCAACCTCAACAACAGCAGAGAAGGCCGACTCAGCAATATCAGCATCCACAACATCTTCCTCAGCAACAGGCTTCCCAGCCCCCAATGGATAACCAAGCCAGTACGAGTAATGAGAGGAAGAAGATCATTTTTGATCCAATCCCCATGTCCTACGCCGAACTGTATCCCTCTCTGTTAGAGCAGAACTTGATTACTCCCAGAAACCCGCCGGCTATACCCGTCAACCCTCGATGGTGGTATAGGCCTGATCAGCATTGTGTGTATCACTCAGGTGCTCCTGGTCACGGTGTGGAAAGCTGCTTTCAGTTTAAGAATAAGGTGCAGGACCTTGTCAGATCAGGAATTCTGAGCTTTGAGGACTTGGGTCCCCATGTTAATCAAGCTTGAAGATAACAAGTCCCGGGCTGGCGTTGACTTGTCTTCTGAGATCTTCAACAAAGAGGGTTGTTCAAAAACAGAAGCTGCTGGTGCAAAGGATTCTGACATTTGTCATCCCTGGAGGGATCTATCACAATTGGGTCACTGTGGGCGTTCCTACAGTTGTTCATAAGTCAGAGTAATATTCACTTTGTTTAAAAAACCCTTCTCCCATGCCAAAAGGAGAAGTGATGACATTGTTGGCAACATTTTGTGCAATGATATTTTCATTCAAATAAATTCATGTTAAACATTTGTTTTTCCGTTTGTTTTCCCTTTTCGCTTTTTGCATGAAATTGGTGATCACAAAAGACCCTAAAAAACAAGAATAAAAGCAATCTTTTCATCTGCATGACGATTGTCTTGTTTGATTTTCAAAGAGCTTTTCATCTCTAAAATCATTATGCAGGTTGTTTCTCAAACCCATTGAACGTAATGATCAGACGTCATCTCCCAATTTTGAATTCCCTGTATTCGAAGCGGAAGAAGATGATGTTGAAGGGATTCCTGACGAGATTTCCCGACTTTTGAGCAAGAAAAGAAGATCACTCAGCTGCATCTCGAGAATCAGCAGAACAGCCAACTGGGGCATTAATCGAAAAAGAGAAAAAAAAATCAATAAAAAAAAAACAAAGAAAGAGAGGGTGCAAAATCAAAAGAAATCAAAAGAAATCAAAAGAAAGAAAAAGAAAGAAGAAAGAAACAAAAAAAAATAGCACCCTCAAAGTCCCAAGTTGGCTGATGCTGAATTCGATCGAAAGGAAGAGATCAACTGCCATGTGTCATGGACAGTCATATCAGCAGAGAGTGAAAAAGCATTCGATAAGAAGGTCAAGCCTCGTGTGTTCCGAGAAGGTGACTCATGCTCAAAAAAGTCCTGTCTTTCGTGCCCGATTCCAGGGGCAAGTGAACCCCCAAGCTATGAATGTCCATATGTTGTCAAGAGAGCCTTTTCAGGCAGTGTTTTGACACTTACAACAATGAAGAGGTTCACTCGTCCTGTGAATTCCGATGCAGTCAAGAAATACTTCGCCTACAAACGAAAAAAAAGAACAAAAAGCTCGCTAAGTCGAACACCCCAAAGGGCGACTTAGGCAAAAAGGAGCGTCTCGGTGGATTGAAAACCCGAAAGGGCGGTCCAGGCAAAAGTTAGAGACATTGAAAAAAAACAAAAGAATTTGCATCCCGCTAGATTGAACACCTCACACTGGGGCAATCTAGGCAAAAATTAGGGATTTGGCAAGTAACTGCATCTTGACAAGACTGTGCTCTATATCTGTCATTCGTCAGGGATTCTCGATTCATCGTCGACCGAAGCTTTGAATACATCGAAAATTCAGAATGGTAGAGGAAAGGTCATTACGTTCAATGTAGCCCTCTCCAATATATATCACCGATTTCAAACTTGTACAGATCCATGGAGTCTCGCCCTTTGCAGACTACCATTCCATCACATTGATTTGAGCTTTTATCCAATTATTTGCATTCTTATTTGTTTCAACTCAACAAAAGTTTTGCATGTTTTAATTGATAAAGTATCATTGTTTTTCAAAATAAACAAATTTTTCAAAATTGTTCTTAAACTAAGTGAATGTTCACAATGATGGAAAGATACTTAGGAGACCCACAATGTTCTCCCGGGGGTGGTATGATTATCAACAGGTAAGACAATTGTTCGTATCTCAAGCGTGACTGTATCTTTGTCCTACAGAACCTCGTTTGGTCTCTCCTCAGTGAAGTTGCCCGACGCAGTGTTGTTTGAAGATGTTCATCTTCATGTCCCCAGTAGTGCAACATTTCTCCCTCCAAGTCCCTATTAGCCCTATCGTGGGGCATCCCCAGTAGAGTGCTGTTTGAGCCTTATCATGGGGCATACCTGGGGCACGTTCTTTAATCTAACGATCCCCTCAGAGTCCAACCAGGGGCAAGGGATAGATGAACCGTGAAAAGACGGTGAAGGATTACGACGACGATCCTGGAAAGTTAATCAAGAAGACTCTTCAAAGTCTGATGATTGGAAAGTATGTATGAATCCCAAGAGTTCAACCTCCGTGAAGTACGGACGAGATTTGGAATACAAGATGATGGAGCAGAAAAGTCCAGAAGAGTCTGGGAGTTCTTAAAAATGGAAAGTCAACACTATGGGTGGACGATGAATACCAGTGTTCGACGAATCGACTGGTGTTCCCTGTCAAACAAGCTGTATCTCCCCAGAGGATTGAGAGTGTGACCTCCCTGGCAGATTCGAGATCGTTGTCTCCTCAACAAGCCTGAAGGTTATCACGTCCCCAGCAGGGGCAGGGGTAGAATGTTTCTCAGGGTGGAGGACGCCTCCCCAGCCCAAGCCAGTGTTGAAGCTATCAGAGTTATTTCCCCTGCAGAGATACCTGCGGACAATACCTTCTTTCCCCAGCAGATCTAAGGATTGCTTCTCCCCAGCAGGCCTATGCTTGCAGATTTCCCCAGTTGAGAATCCCCGCTGAGCGCCTGGCAGTTATTTTCCCCGGGAGCCCCCTAGTGGAGTTTATCAGTAGACTGTTGGTGTGTTCCCCAACAATTGGTTTCGTGATGCTATTATCTCCAGTATGGCCGTGAGTGCTTATCCTAAGCAGGTTTGTGGGAATTCATCTCCAGTATGATATAACGTGTTATCATCCTCAACAGAGTTGTTACTCTCACCACTATGGTTGTTCTCTCCACCAGGATCGTTCTCCTCAGCAGAATGGTGTTGGTTTTTCCTCAGCAAGTTCCCCGAGTGGAGCGGGTCTCATGAAATACTTCTCCAGCAGTGATTCTCCTACATATGGATTGGTTGGGTCGTCCCTAGTGGAGTAGTATTTATTTCTCCAGCAGAGTTCATCCTACCAGTGGATTGGACGAGTTTCTGTAGTAGACTGATATCGGCATCCCCAGCTGAGTTGATTCTACCTATGGATCGCGTGGGTTATCCCAAGCGGAGTAACAGACATTCTCCAAAGCAGGGTTTATCCTATCTGAAGATTGGTTGAGTCTTCCTCCCAGAGAAGTCGCTTTACCATTCCCCAAGAAGAGTTCCCCGCAGAGTATTTCCTCAGTCAGAGTCTCCCCACAGAGTTGGAGTACCTGATCTTTTGGCTCCCTAGCCAGGGTTCATTTGCATTTTGCATGTAGTGATCATTGCATCCTCAAAAATCGCGTAGCATTTCCATTCATAAATGGAGCATTACGCCATAGAAAAATCAAACATATGCATTCATATGTTCGAAACCCCATTAGACCGTATCCCCTGCAGAGACGGATTTTGTTCAACCTGTACAACGCATTTGCTACAGTTACTCCAGTCAACATTTGGTGTTTATAATCCCCCACAGAGGTTTATTTCCTCACCTGTTGGTGACAGAAAGTTTGTTTCTCCCCAGTGAGACCCCCGGCAAGTGTTCAGCCTAGCCCTGTCATCTTGAGAATGTCAGTACACCCTGTCAGCACCCGTGTGTGTTTGTTTTCCTTGGTGTCGGTAAACACCATCTTTCGGTGATTCCCAGTCAAGCGTAAGTGTCTGGTTTTCTTTGATGTCCGTGAACATCATCTTTCGATGTTCGTAACATCGTTATCCCTTCCCTAGTGAAGATTCCTCCTCTCCGTTGGTGTCGATAAACGTCGAGTTTTTCCCGATCATCCGTTGATGATTTGGTTGTGTCCTTCTTCCCTAGTGAAGTATTCCTCCTCTCCGTTGGTGTCGATAAACGTCGAGTTTTTCCCGATCATCCGTTGATGATTTGGTTGTGTCCTTCTTCCCTAGTGAAGTATTCCTCCTCTCCGTTGGTGTCGATAAACGTCGAGTTTTTCCCGATCATCCGTTGATGATTTGGTTGTGTCCTTCTTCCCTAGTGAAGTATTCCTCCTCTCCGTTGGTGTCGATAAACGTCGAGTTTTTCCCGATCATCCGTTGATGATTTGGTTGTGTCCTTCTTCCCTAGTGAAGTATTCCTCCTCTCCGTTGGTGTCGATAAACGACGAGTTTTTCCCAGTCGTCCGTTGACGTCTGGTTGTGTTTCTCTTATTCCCATTCATCTGTAAATGTCTGGTCGATCTTTTTGGTGTCTGTAAACATCATCTTTCGATGTCTGTAAACGTCGAGTATTCCCATTCATCTGTAAATGTCTGGTCGATCCTTTTGGTGTCTGTAAACATCATCTTCCGATGTCTGTAAACGTCGAGTTTTCTCCCATTCATCCGTTGATGTCTGGTCGAGTCCTCCCAGTCATTCATTAATGTCTGGTTACCTCTCCGTTGGTTTCGATAAACGTCGAGTTTTTCCTAGTCATCCGGTGATGTCTAGTTGTACCCTCCCCATGTGGACTTACCTCTCCGTTGGTTTCGATAAACGACGAGTTTTTCCCATTCGTCCGTTGACGTCTGGTTGTGTTTCTCTTATTCCCATTCATCTGTAAATGTCTGGTCGATCTTTTTGGTGTCTGTAAACATCATCTTTCGATGTCTGTAAACGTCGAGTATTCCCATTCATCTGTAAATGTCTGGTCGATCCTTTTGGTGTCTGTAAACATCATCTTCCGATGTCTGTAAACGTCGAGTTTTCTCCCATTCATCCGTTGATGTCTGGTCGAGTCCTCCCAGTCATTCGTTAATGTCTGGTTACCTCTCCGTTGGTTTCGATAAACGTCGAGTTTTTCCTGGTCGTCCCCAGTTGGTTACCTCTCCGTTGGTCTTGGTAAACGTTGAGTTTTTCCCATTTCGTCCGTTGACGTATGGTTGTATCCCTTCCATTCATTCATTAATGTTTGGTTACCTCTCCGTTGGTCTTGGTAAACGTTGAGTTTTTCCCATTTCGTCCGTTGACGTATGGTTGTATCCCTTCCATTCATTCATTAATGTTTGGTTACCTCTCCGTTGGTCTTGGTAAACGTTGAGTTTTTCCCATTTCGTCCGTTGACGTATGGTTGTATCCCTCCCAGTTATTCAATAGCGTCTGGTTACCTCTTCGTTGGTCCCGATAAACGTCGAGTTTTTCCTAGTTGTCCGTTGGCATCTAGTTGTGATTTCTTTTCCCATTCATCGTCGTTGCGATGTCTGGATGTGGCCGTACCCTTTGAAAACAAAACCAAAAAATATATACCCAGTAATAAGTATCAGATCCCAGTGGACGTTTCCATTGGTGGATCCCTGTATTGTGCAAATTCTACGGTTCTTTGGTATTCAATCCCTGTTTACCCTGAAAGTCTGACAGCCGTTGCTATCATCCATTCGGGTTCCCAGCTGATTGAATAGGGGCAGCTGTAGCACCTCAAATTTGCACCTATCATTGTACATACATTTTCATATTAGGTCATAGCATATCATGGTCCATTGCATAGCATTGCATTGCCTCTTTTGCCTCAAGTGCAAGCCAATCAAGAAATTAGGTCAAACTGATCAGGAGATCAGTCAGTCAAGCAAGCAAGCACAATTTTCATTGAGCTAAGGCCTCAGGGTTGGTCCAACATGTTCACATGACTTGGAGGTCCATTTGAAGTGTTTGAGTCAAGGGTTGAAGGCTTGGAGATCATCAGTTCATACACAGACAGTCAAAAACCCTAAAAAGTCAACTGTCAGTCAAAGCAGTGGATGGTGGCCATTCTTGTGGAATTTGGGCACCATGATCAATAATCAAGAGTTCATATGTCTTGGTACATCATTTGAAGTCAAGTTCTCAAGGAATTAGGGTTTGGAATTCATCAGAAGAGGCTCAATCAGTCAGAAACCCTAAAAGTCAACTGTTGGTCAACTGTCCATTTAATCAGTGATTTGATGTTTGGATTTGGTTTGTGAGAGCTCATTCATATCCATATAGTCTTCATATATCATGTCAAACACCATCATGGAAGAATTTGAAGCCAAATCAGAAATTTCCAAAAATGGAAACTGGACCTGTAATTGAAACTTACCAAAAATGGAAAGTCTTGATCCTCAAACTTACATCATGATGCAAGCTTCAAATGAATTTTTTCCCAACATGAAAGTTGAAGATCTTGTTCTCCCATTTCCAAAAAGTCCAAGAACTCTCAATTCCCATGTGTGGTTGGCAAGTTATGATCGAATCGATTTCAGAAAATCTTGAACTTCAAAGGGCCATATCTCTCAAACCATTTGGCCAATTTCGGTGGGGTTTTTTCCTACAAGTCACATTTGATCCCCTCTTTCCAAAAATATAAATTTCATGAGCCAAAACTTCACCAATCAAAATGGCATTTTTTGACTTTTCTCATTTAAATGCAAGTTTGACCAATGTTTGACTTTTTGATATAAACATTTTTCTAACATTTGGCCAATTGGAACAGCTCAGAAATATCATTTAAAACTTGTTTGCAAAGTCAAATTATGCAGTACATGAAGCCATTACTTAGTTGCTTGAAATTTGAAACAAAAGGACAATTTCACTCATGCTAAACCATGCTACTCCATACCATGCCTTGTACCTCAAAAGAACAGCAGCATTATGCATCATTTGCTGTCATCAGAACCACAATTTGCAGCCAAAAAACCAGCAAAAAAACCAAGGCCATGCTTGTTTGCTTGAAATTGGGAAGAAAGGACCAAAACCATGCCATGCCTTGTACTGTCCAGCAGGGCCTTGATCATCATGTTTCTGTCATGAGGAACCAACAGAAGCAGCCATTTGACAGCAGAAAAAAGCCATGGCTCACTCACCCTAAAAAGGGCATTCACTTTGTTTTTGCTTTTTCTGTCCAAAACCTCCAAAGTCACCAAGCCTAGCCTTGCTTTGTTTTTTCAACATCCATTCATCATGTGCTGTCAAAGATGAAACCTAGCAGCAGCCAAGATTGCACACAAAACACTTCACTCTTGCATTTTTAAAAGGCTGTCCAAAGACTTCCCAAAAAAGACCAAACCTTGCCTGGCTGGATACACTATTTTCTCAGCATTTTCTGTCACTTACAGGCACAACTAGCCACCATCTAACACAGCAACAAACCATTTTCATTCATTCTCTAAAACATCATCTTGGCATTTGTCCAAAAAGCTGTCTAAACACCAAAGAACCAAGACATTGCCTTGCCACAAAAACAACACATCAGGACATGATTTCCTGCTACTGTAAACAGAAGTAGCAGCTGCAGACCACAAAAAAATCTCATTCTCTCCTCTCTTGCATTTTGGCCATATTGCATTTTTTGCTCACAAACTCTAAAAACTCGAGTATCCTTTCTTGTTTTCATCATCTAGTCAACATTGTGAGCTCACTTCCAGCATGAAATACCAACTGTAATGGCTCATCTCGTTCTGTTTTCCCAAAGCTCCTTCCATGGCATATCTCGAATGGAGCCCTTCTAGAGATTGTTGAGCTAAAACTCAGTGATCATTCATCAAGGCAAACTCCATTGAACATCTGTTGCAGCCTTTCGAGACCAAACAACATCGGTAGCATCACTGTCTTGCAGGTTGAGTAAGTTTTCGATTTACACTATTCTCTAAACCATGCCATGATTTATGAAGATCTTGTTTCGCTGATTTTAATGAGCCTTGAATCCATAAAAATGGTCGAGTGATGAATGAATAATGTTGAATGGAAGTTTCATGTTCAATGTGTTTTTTGCTCGTTTCTCTTATGTTAGCCTAAATCATTGAAAATAAATGATGGAATGTTGTTGATGATGCTTGACTGGTTCGAATATTGTATGCAATTTGTGTTTCTGGGAAATTTGTGGAATCGAGTTTGATGAGAGGGATGAAGTTATGTTGCTGTGCCACAAACCCTAAATTTCCAGAAAGTTTGAACTATTCACGTATGCTTGTTGTATGTTTACTGTGCCGTGCCATATTGACCAATCAGGACATTTCCTGATCTCCCTTTAAGCGCAGTCGTTTTAATTAGTGGGGCGCGTATTTACAGCATTGCCACTGGTCAACCCTTGTTTGACCATTCCTTCATACTATGTGTTCATGTTTTGTTCCAATTATGTCTCAACTTCCATAATTCTTATTTAATTCATTTTAATTCCAAAAATTGTGGGATTTTTTGCGTCAAACTCATGAAAGTGTCTAGTTTTTTATCATTATTTTTACAGATTTTTTGGATCATTGGATTTTAATTGGCTCTAGGGTTTGTGTTATGTGACAAAAATTGATACCTCTTTCCAAAACAATTGTGAAATACTCATGTTGCATCCTTTGGTTCTGAAATTTTTTGTGAAGAAACTAGACACATTCACCTTCGTTTTGGTATAAAGTTTGTGCATTTATCATATGTGGTTTGCTGGATATGAATTTTTGAACTAGGGTGTGACAACTTGTGTCACACCAATGATGTGCATTTTCATGAATTTTGTTAACTTGCTTCCTGACCTCCAATTGACCCCAAATTTTGCATGAATGATCTCTTACATGTCTAGTTGGTGTATGAATTTTCTTGGAATTAATTGTGCAATCTTCCATTTGATTGTGAATTTTCTTCCCTGCCTAGTCAAATGTTGACTTTTTGTGCTACACATTGCCATTTCATTTGGGAAATTCTCATACCATATTGTATGATCATGAAATTTCATATGTGATAACTAGACATCTCAAGCTTTGCATTGGTGTTAATCTCATTCATTTCTAATCTGTTTTCAATTTGATATGATTTTTTGAAGTTGACCCATGCTTGTTGACTTTCTTTGTGCATGCTTGAATTTGGTTTGACTTCATGATTTTCATTGACTGCCTTCCTCTCATCCAAATGCCATGAAATTTTACATGCCTACCATGCTAGATGTTAGGATTGAGTGTGATTTATTTGATGATTTTTGAAAATGCTTGGGTTGACTTTTGATGCAAGTCATTCTGTTGACTTCTTTGAGCTTCTGTTTGCTATACCTTGACCTAATTTGTTCATGAAATGATGATGATGATTGATATGAACATGAACCCAATTGGTTTTGCTTCTTGAATGTTTGAACATGACTTTGGATACTCATCCTTTGCTGTTTTGACTTGTTCATTCTCTTTTTACCCTAGGCTTGTCCTAGTGGTCCTGTTACTCACTTTTGAGCTTGTGATTTCAGGTTGACCAACGAATGACCAATGAGACCAACTCTTTTTTGATTGAGTTTGTTTGTTTATCATGACTAACATACTTGTTTTGTAGGTGGCTTGGCTCACATGCCTTAAGCCTTATGCCTTGCACATTCACTTGCTTGTGTTGACTGGTTGACATCTGTTTCATTTTGATTTAACTTTGACTTGTATACTAACTGTGCTTGACTGATTTCAGGTACTTTAGTTGCTTTTAGTTCCTTGTGAACTTTGCTTTGCTTTGCTTAAGAGCAATTTGCTTGAGGTATAATTTCTCATCTCCATGTAGTCTGGAAGACCTGGTCTGTTACTTGGCCAGGCAACTGTCTGAAGTCCTCCTTAAGAGGCAATGTTTGTGGATGTTTAATTTTGTCCTTGCATAGAGTCAAAGTCCTCCTAAGTGAAGAGGCAATTGGCAGAACCCAAGGGATATGCAACCTATCCCCTGCTATTCAGTGTGTCATCTGTTTTGCTCACACCACTGTGTTGATGCATTGCAGATACAAACCCAAGATCTTGTACAATTGTACAGTTGAGTCTGTTTTAAATGTGTAGAAGGGTTCCCACTTTCTGAACCCACACATTCTTGTCTTAAGCTCTCCCAGGCCAGGGATAAGAGCTGTGAAGTCTTATCTTCACTCACCTTTCATCTGCTTCACCTTAGCCCCTCAATGGCAAGGTTAAGAGCACCATTTACCCAATTCCAGAGGTTTGTTTGTTGAGGTTGATATGACCCCTCGACTAAAACCTAACCCTTGTTTGAGCCACTTGCTTGTGTATAGTGTGTGCTATCTGTGCCTGTAGGATTGTTTGACTTGCTTCCTGTGCAAGTTAGGATTGTTTGACTTGCTTCCTGTGCAAGTTAGGATTGTTTGACTTGCTTCCTGTGCAAGTTAGGTTTAGTTTAGACTTGCTTCCTGTGCAAGTAGGTTTTGCTTGGCTTGCTTCCTGTGCAAGTTAAGCGTGTGTGTGGCTTGCTTCCTGTGCAAGTCATGTTTAGGATAGGCTTGCTTCCTGTGCAAGTTAGCTGGAAACCTTAACTTAGGGACGACTTTGCATGACAACATCTAGGCTCGAGTCGTAGTCTCCCTAGTGTTGTGTCTCCCTCTGTTATCTGGTTAGGCTAGTCCTTTATCCCTCCGTAGGGGAACTACGTCGCCCTGATCCTCATACCAGATGAGGTACGTAGGCAGGAGATGAGCAGATCTCTCCGGGCGCCTGTGTCTTTGTTTTGTCTTGTTGTGTGCTTGGAAGCTGATGTAAGTCCATCGAGTGGCATTTGGGTTCCAGTGTGGGTTTGTTGGTTCGGATGCTGATGTAAGCCCAGTGATTGGCATTCAGGCTCCATGTTTGCCTTCTTGAGTGCGTTTTGGTTCGGATGCTGATGTAAGTCCAGTGATTGGCATTCAGGCTCCACGTTTGCCTTCGCCAATGTTTGTTTGTGTGCGTGTCAGCCGAGCTACGAATGCTCTGATTCTTCTCTCGTCCGAGAAGATACGTATGCATAGGATGCGATGTCCTAGCGAGCATGTGTCGTTTCCCCAGTCCGAACTACTTCGACTCTGATGTCTATGCCTGATAGACTAAGTAGGCCCAGGATGCGACATCCTGCCGAGTCAGTTACAGTCTGTTTTCTTGTGTCTCTTTCAGCCAGTGTGTGTGTGTGTTTGAGCAGTGTTTAGCAACCAATTTTCCTTCCTTTTGTGCGTGGATCCCGTAGAGTACTACGGATGCGTAGGGGTGCTAATACCTTCCCTTCGCATAACCGACTCCCGAACCCATTCTCTTTGGTCGCGAGACCATGTTCTTTCCTAGGTTTACTTCGAGCGTTTCCTTTCCCTCTTTTGGGATAAATAACGCACGGTGGCGGCTCTGTTGTTCTTGTTTTCCCGCCGGTTTTTCGCGTGATGCGACACTTGGTTAGTCAAATAATTGTCGTTCCTCCACAAACTTCTAAACCCAATTAAATCAAATTATTTTCATAATAAGCTAAATGAAAAGGGAGATGACTTTGAGTTTTCAAACTTCTCTCCTCAATTGTTTGAATACGAGTTCTCTTACTCGGTCAGTCGAACAATTGTCATTTTTCCGCAAATTAATAAATCAATCAAAGTTATACGAAAAGGGAGATGATCTTGAGTTTTCAATTCCTCTTCTCAAATGCTTGGATATAAGTTGTCTTACTTAGCCATTCGAGCACTTGTTGTTTATTCTAAAAACGTTAACCATACATAAACCTATTTTCGTAATTACTCAGATGAAACAAAAAGTGGTTTAGAGTCTTCTATTCCCTTTCCCGATTATTAGGATACGAGTTGTCTTACTCGGCCATCAGAGTAATCATCATCCAACCAAAAACATCTCAAACACATTAAACCTAACTTCTCGCCCCCGCGCGATTGAAACCAATCAAACATCAATTCAACTTGTCACCCCCGCGTGACCAAAACCCTTTTCAAAAGAACACTGTTAATCCTTTCTAATGCGCGCGACAAACTAGTGATATAGCCTCCACCGAGAGTAGACAAGCCAACGTTTAGCCTTTAGAATGCCGACCTACGTAGTCGTCCATCAAATGAAACACACCAAATATTCGTAGTAGCCCGAACTACGAATGCTCTGATTTCCTTATTGCACCATAAGGATACGTAGGCAGGAGATTACTGTATCTTCACGAGCACACTAATAAAAAACCTCCCTTTTCCCCTCCTGAGGTCTTCATCCATATCTATTATCAACTCTAATTACTCGAAGATAACAAACAAACATAAATTAACACTCGAAACGCAAATTAGAACTAAAAGGTTCCCGTTGAGTACAACGGACGTGAGGGGTGTTAATACCTTCCCCTTGCGTAATCCACTCCCGAACCCGAATATGGTTGCGACGACCATTATTCTATTTTCTTAAAGGTTTTCTCGATATTTTCCTATTCCTTCATTGGAATGAATAAAGTTCGGTGGCGACTCTGTTCGAACTAACATTTTTCCGCGTCCATCGTGAGGGATCGCATTTTTTCGAGGTGCGACACATAGTTCTTGGTAGAAAACCACATATGTGTTGGTTGATTTTATTGAGCGATGTTTAGGTCGCATTCTAGTGGTTATATATTTCTCGTATGCTCGTGCATAGAGGCTTAAGCGTTTGTTTGTATCGTGGTAGAATGGATAAAACATTGTTCATTTGTGAAAAGGTTTTGACGTCGCAAGGGGGAAAGAAAAGATATTTGATTGGTTGAGTATATTTTGAGTGGATGATAAGTATTCAAACAGTAGGCTAATTACGACCATCATCCAAATACTCTGAACTAGGACGGATAATTACGTCCAACTAATCTTTTTCGTCCAAGTTATTTATGAAGTTTGTGAGGTGAATTAAGTTACATTTCCTTAATAGAAGACAAGTATTCGAATGACAAGCTAATTACGACCATCATCCAAAAACTCAGGACTATGATGGATAATTACGTCCAAATAATCCTTTTTTGTCCACTAAAGAATGAACTAGATTCAGTTATTTATCGTGTTTTGAACGAAAGATGAGTACTCGAACGGTAGGCTAAGTATGATCATTATCCAAATACTCAGAGACTAGGATGGATAATTACTCCCTTCTAATCCATTTTCATCCAATTGTTTATTGCGAAAAATATTTCGAAACGCTCAAGTTTAAGTAGAAAAGAACTTGATAGCAATCAAGTGTTTTAGTTCACGTGGTTTTAGAAATGGTTTGATTAAATGGTCGAAGGGTTTTGAATTTGATTTTGAAGAAAAAAAAAGCTTAATGTTGATCAAGGGTTTTAATTTTGAAAAGATTGATTTTATTTATTAAATGATTTTTGGCTAATAAAAGTGAAATGATAAAACACATAAATAAATAAATAAATAAAGGAAAGGGGGATGCATGCAACAATGAGGGAGACAAAATAAACCAAAAGGAAAGTGGGCTAAAGGCCTACTAAAAAAAAGAAAACAAAATGGCAAAAAAAAAACGCAACAAAAAGGAAAGTGGGGTATGGAAAAGGAGCTTGGTCCAAAGCTAGAAGGCCCAAGGGGTGTTGAGCCCAATCAGAATAGCCAAGAGAGTCAAAACCAATGACTCTTATTCTGGTACGATGGATCAACATACTAAAGAGCATTAACATGTTCCAAGGGTAGGTAAGGAGGGCGTATGGTATCAGGGTGAGGCTCCATGTATATGGCCCCTTAGTAAACACAAAAGGTCAACATATCCAAGGGCCACAGGAGCGCCACTTGGCTCCAATGGTGGCTGATGAGAGGAGATCAAAAAGAGGGATGAGGAACATGTTTATCATTTCAACTTCCCCTTTATTTCTCATAGATTGATTCTCTCTCTCTCTCTCTCTCTATCTCTTAACACAAATATGAAACCCAAAAAATATCACATCTTGATGGATCAAACACCAAATTTTTTGAAGAAAATGGGATGGACAGTTTGAATGTTCATCCCAATTTTATAGAATTTATCAAAATGTCTCAACCAATAAAACATCAACACACACCCAGGCCAATTTTCATCCCTGAATAGGAATCTAACATCAAAATTATCAAACATAACATTCGAACCTCGTTCCAACTAAAACCCTAAATCCCCAAATCCAATATTCTTTGAAATTACAACCAGTTTACAACAATTGAATGAGGAAAAAAGATAAAGATGCAAAGGGAAACGTAAATCAACATGAAAAGTCAAAAGAAATAGATGCAACGACCTCGTCGGGACATGGAATTTCCAAGTTTCTGGCAAGAACTCCGGCGAGACGTCACATTCATATTCGTGAGGTTGCTTTAATATTCTCCTTTTTCTACTACGTCTCTTTCTCTCTTGTAATTCTATGTCTCCTTATTCAAACCATTGTGTAAGACCCCAATTTTGACCCTAAGATCCCTCATGTTATCTCATCATATGCATTAGCATTGGGATCACACCTTGGCATTCTCCTTACCCCTCACTCATTGGGTTCCCATTGGGAGAGATCACAAAGCACATTCGATTGTATCATACTTCATATTTCATTATTTACTAACCAAAATACCAAAAATATGTAAATGTATAGTTCGTTGCTTTTGTAGGTAGTGTGTGTGCTCACCTATGCTCTATCAATGCCATATCTAGGGTTTAAGACCCTCCATGCAAGGAGTTCAATCAAGAATTGGTTCACATTGACTCTAATTGTCATATATGGATCTCCATGTTCACATGTTATTTTGATCAAGAAATCATCAAGAGTTTGGAGTTTGTTTGCCTTGGAAACCCTAATTCATCTGGGTATCTTGTGTGACTTCTTCAACACGTTTCTTCAACAATTGATCAAAATTTTCAAGGGATACTTCACATCACATCATCTTATGCATATATGATCCTCCATGAGTCCCAAAAGTCAAGAGATTGTCAAGCTAGCAAGTTGGTTCATGGTGGTTGATCAGAGAAAGTCAACTAGTCAAAACTGGGGTTCCTTAGACCCTATCTCCTACAATGTTTGTCATATGAAGATGATTACAAGAGAAACTTTACTATAAATTACAGTTCAAACAACTTTCATGTTTAATCCTAGATCTAATTTTGCTTGGAAAGTCATTTTTTATGGTGAAAGATTGTAGGTCATTTTGTCTAAACCCTAGTTTGGAGGTCAACTTCCCAAGACCATAACTTGCTCAATTTTTAATATATTAAATCCATTAAAATTACATGATCAAATTAAATATGTCTACTTCAACTTTTATGTTTTGAGGGAGTTCAAATTCAGCTTTCAAATGCATGTTCCAAGAGGAAACATTATAGGTCATTTTGGACCATTACCATTGAACAAGTGATTTTCCTCAACTTCTAAAATGCATACCTCTTTCATTCCAAATCCAAATGAGGTAAAATTTGTGACCAAATTGAATATGTTTGAAAGGTATACAACTTTTATGAAGGAACGTTTCTCATTTGAAGTCCATAGAAAAAGTTATTCATGATGGAAGAAGTGAACATTTGACTTGGGACTTAGAAAATTTTCAAATATGTTTGATTTCCCAATCTTACACCTTAAAATTCATCATTATAAAAGCTTCAAATGAAAAAGTGTTCAACATGAAAGTTGTTACCCTTGATCTCACCTTTCCAAAAAGTTAAAGATCATATCATTTATATCAAAATTGAGGGACTTACGCATGGCTTCATTATGGGAAGTGTTTTGGCAAGATTGGATTTCAAGTGATCAAATTCTTTTGCATGCTTCCACATGATGGATTCAGTACAATTTGCACACAAATCGAAAGTGGATTGCATCATTCCTAATGCCCAAACCATTGCCCATGCATCCATGCAAGGAGGTTTCTAAAATTGGCCAAATTTCAAGTGGTGCAAATATCAAGTGCATTGCCTATTTAAATAAGCTTAAGGCTTCATATTTATCATCAACACCTTGCCCAAGCTTTGCTAGACTGATTCAAACCCCCACTTCTATAAAATTTATGAAGGTTTCTCTTGAAATTGAGCTTGAACTTCATCTTCTGTTTGGAATTTCAAACTCTAGAAATTCACTTCCCTTTTCATCTCAATTGACTTCTGCAAGCAAGAGAAAGAGAAAGCAATTAAATCCAGATCAAGATCAAGTGGAATTAGATCAACTCGAAGGTGATTTTTCAGAAACTTTTTCTCTTTGATTCTCCCTGAATTCTTCACCATTCTTTGTGATTTTTGGTTGTCTGAAGTCCTATCAATGTAGGCAAGAAGATTTAGTTGCTTTGAGGTCAAATCGAAGCAACTCATTTCATGATCCTCAAAATTCAAATCCCTGTATCTTTTTATATACTTGGAATTGGACAAAATTGAGGCTAGATTTGAGCTCCTGAGCATTTTTACTTTAAATCCATGTCTTGCTTTTTCATTTTGGTGATGGTTGATGGTGGACCAGTCCGGTGAGGTCCACCATAGAAGAAGACTGGAGCTCTGGCTCCGGGATGTGTTGTCATGCATCTCAACCATAAGATCCAGTTTAAATGTTTTAATCTCATGTGTTGCTTTTGATTATCAAGCCTGTGCCGCGTTGACCGCAATGCATCATGGAATGCGCGCTTATCACCATCTGATCTAGTTCATTATATCATATCTCTAACATGCATTAACACCAAAATTTCTATTGCCCGGCCTCAGATAGTTGTGACTTCTACATAAGTCCAATTACGATTGCTTAACATAACGTTAAATTTTGACCCAAAAGGCATAGCATTCTAGTAAGTGAGATTGTAAATCTCCCCCCTTTCATGGTATTATGTGGAAACTTGGCATTTTTTCTTTCCTTTAGAAGATGTCTTGGTTCAAGGATCTATGCTTGTGAATAGAGGGTTGAGTGTTCTCCAAAGAATGACTTAATCAACTGAAAAGCAAAGACTCCACTAACATCTAATCAACTAACATTTGACTAACCTTTTATTATAATTTCTTTTAATTTCAAGTCCTTTACTTTATGCAATTTAAATTCAAGCCATTTACCATTTCATTTTTAATTTATATATCATTTAACTTGGTTATGTTTATGTCATTTTTACTTTGCTCACTTGAGCCATATATTGTGGTTGTATATATTTGTTTGAGTATCTTGTTTGTGTTTGTGGTATTAGGACCTTAAAATATCTAATAAACAACAAAAACCCTAAAAAATGTTTGTGTGGACTGTTAGATTTGATCTGAGCTTTGGACTTAGAATTAGGCAACATTCCCTATGCAAAAGGACTTGGCCAATGCCAACATCTCTGAAACCCAGTTATTGTGAAATGAGCTTTCATCTGATGCAAATATTAAGATCCTTTTGAGTTCATCTGCTACATGGTCTTGATGCAAATGTTACTTTGAACCTGTGTCTAATGCGTTATTCTGAGCCATTCAAGGAGTATGTCATCTGATACATGGGAAGATCAAGAAGAAGACTATGAAGTTGCTTGCTTGGACGTGGCTATCTTTATTTGATGCCTTTCTCTTCATCTTGCTACTTGTTTATTGATATTGCTTGGTTCTAAAGTCCAAAGGAAAAATGGGTCTCTATATGACATTCTTGTATATTGGATTGCATCCCATTGGTTAGATCTTTTCAACTCTTAACTTTTAAATTTTTTCTTAGGATTAGACTCTTCATCTCCTCCCACTTCTTAAATTTTTCATATCTCTCCCTCTTTTCAAAATCTTCTTTGCTTGTGATTTCTAAACTTAGACTTTATTGCAAATTAGAAACTTTGGCCTGATGCCATTGCATTTTTAAACTCTTTTCTTAATCAAACTTGTAAATGAACTTAACATATTGACTTAAAATTTAAAAAGACAAAAAAAATTAACACTCATGCTAACTCTTTTAGGCCCTTGATGCCTCTTTAAAATTTAAATTTTTGTTAAAAGCAATCAACTCACTTTGAAATTGATACCACGGACTATGAGGTTTTGATCCCTCATTTTTATGTTGGTACATAGGCACAAGTCCGAAGGTCTTGTCAAACACAAAAATAAAATTAATGAATTATTTTCTCATCCCCACACTCTATTTATTGCAAACATCATTTTATACCAAAAACACATACACGCATAAAAAAGGGCTCCCTAGGAGTACCTAGGACACTTTGGGTGCTAACACATTCCCTCTGTGTAACCAACCCCCTTACCTGTAATCTCTGACATTTTATTAGTTTTGATTTGAAAACTTCTTATCTTTGGGTTTTGTTCGTACTTTTTCCCTTTCCTTTTGAAACAATAAAAGCGCGACGGCGACTCTGGTTTTATTGACGTTAAGTTTATCCATAGCTTAATGGTCATGAATTTACCGCTACACATTGTTATGGAGATTGATGCAGGTTATGAGCTCAAACTTTTGAAGCTTCAGTCTGAAGCTCTAAAAGCTTTATGAAGAAGAGCTTTGGTGAAAGGGTGGGAGAGTTTTGGTTTGCACAAACTTTGGAATTTTGCAGCTTTCAAGGTTTAAATTGTATGTAATGAGTGAGTTGAGGGCATAGTTTTATATGAGAAAAATAATGAGAGTTGAGATTCCTATGAGGATGAGATATTTGTGGTAAGTGTGTGAATGAGTGGAATGATGGTAAGCGTGAGTGATTTTTTTGGGAAATGTGATAAGTTGTTGAACTTGCGTGAACATGTGTGATTTGCATGAATTTGGTGCATAAGTCGTGATGTGTATATGTATGTATGTGTAGGGGATAATACACATGTAATGTAAGCAAAGTTGCAACTCATGTTATCTTATATTAGTTTATTTTAATAAAACATAGGTTATTGAATTAAACATTTTATTTCAATTCAATTCCAACTTGTGGCTATGATAATTTGTATGTTTATAATGTATGTGAATTTAGTTTTGTCTAAACTTGAATGATGATGGTGATGATGACACAAGATTAAAAAAAGTGGAAAAATAGATTTGGTTATGTTGGTTTTGTATGATGATGAAATGGAATGCCATAGTTTTGGATGGTGATGAAATGAATAATGACCACATGACTCCACTATCTTACTAACATTTGGTCTTTCATGATGCAAAAATGCAATGAATAATGGTGTAAAACAATAATTAATAAATAAAATGTGACTTTTTATTTGTTTTTAAATTGACTTTTAAATCCTAAATGATGACAAAAATAATAATGCAATGAAATGAAGACATGGATCAGAAATGATCAAATTGGGGGTCTTTGCACTCTAATGCACACATCCTTTTTTATGACTTTTATCTTGACCTTGATATGGAAGCTTGTAATGCAAGAAATCATTCCCTGATAAGGTTTGTGGCTTTTCAAAAGACTCGGTTCCAAGTACCACAATTGAATTACCTTTTTAGCCAGATTTATCATCTTTTCTTCTTGTTTGCGGTTTATTAAGCCCGCAGTGAATACATTTGTTCTAGGTGTTTCTCTAGATTTTTGGCTTGAGGAGGGCATGATGATACTTATGACAGAGGAACTCACATAAGAAAAGATGTAAGAATGTATGAATATGAGATGCAAGAAATAGTGGAGGTAGCATACCTATTTATAGTTTGCCTTCTGAAGCTTTGGTTGTATATTTCAGGAACGTATTCATTGCAGATTGTGCTAATTGAAATTCAGATCAAAATCTGTCCAAATTGATTGTGTCAATCGATTAGCTAATGCCTCCAATTGATTGGTGAATCAAATCTCTCCAGATTTTGTTCGTTTATCATCAATGCTGAGATCTTCTTTGCTTAGAGGGAAAGTTTAGCTTGGATATGATTTGAAATTAGGGGTGCCAAGCTTCTCCAATCGATTGCCACCATGCCAATTGATTGGCCTTTTGTTGTTCAACCTCCTTGGTACGTCTCTGGGCCTAGTGCTATATGTGTTTCTTTTTTGTACCCCCATTTGGAATTATTAGCACATCTTCACTATAAAATACTTGAATACTCAAATTTCGGATTAAAAAACTATTTATTGAGATGAGCAGAAATTAAATTAACCATTTTTAAGGATTAATCAGATTAATTTTATACTTAAAATGGCGTATACCTATTTTTTCAAGAAATCTTGATAAAAACTTCCCTTTAAAGGGAAACACCAACCATAATATGGTGTATCCTTATCTATACATCATTGGATGCGAGATTTGGTATAGAAAACAAAGTGAACAAGTCCATTACAAACATATTTATTCAATTGATCACTAAAGATCATGAACTTTGAGATATTCTCAAGAACACCTGCTTTGATCACAATGGTTGATATTTTCTATCATCTTACGTTCTTGGGTCATAGACTTCATATATAGTATACTTAAAAGTAAACTATTGTTTTGCATAACTCCATTAATAATCATCAAAGTTCTGAGCTGCAAATCACACATGCAAAATACTAAGGTTTGACCTTTGGTGCACACATTTTCTTGGGCCAAGGTGAAATAGTTCCAGAAGATCTAAGGTTTTTACCTTTAGATCCTTTTAATTTATCAAAACAAAATAATTCTAAATTACCGACCCTTTTATAGTGTGTGTATTTATAATCTAGACAATTCGTTTTCTTTTGGTATATACCTTTCATAGGGGTTTTTCCTTCTTAAATTCTAGTCCATTTAGATATTTAAGGAATATCTTTGACTTGATAAGATTAAGTCCAACTTGTCTTTACTTTGGGTAAACTTACCTAGGGTTTCATGTAAATCAGTTATTTTCTTTATAAGGAAGAGACACATTTTAAATTCTTCTCTTCAGTTTATAATCATAGTTTTTTATATCTTGAATGGCTCATTGGTTTCCTTAATATATCTTAATGATTCCTTAAAACCTAAAATGTGTTTTCTCAGTTTATCATTTTCTTCCACTGATTGACCAATCATTCTAAACAGTTGTTCATAGGATGGTTTAATACCTGGAACAACATCTTCATCGTAGGTTTCCTGTAAGCAGACTTCATCTTCTTCAGAAGAAGATTTTTTCATATTTCTCCATGATGTTGATGTCTCTCATCCTCTTCTTCGTTCGAATATTGAAGAAACATCTTCTTCTTCTTTACCAATTTTTAAATAAGAGGTTCCTTCGTTTGATGTCAAATATTTCAAAGGTCGTTTAACTACTGAGTATGTTCTTTTGAAGGATTCTAATGGAGTTGTGCGATATGAGTATGATGAAGTTGACGATTCTTTGATTTTTACTTCTTCATCTTTTAGTAATTGAACTAGTTTGTTCGATTTTTTTACAATTTTCTTATTTCTGAATTTTTTCTGAAATTCATGAAGGCTTTCGTCTTTTGATTTAAGAGTTGGATTAGACTTTCAATTCTTAATTCTTAGATATTAATTAGTGAGAAACGTTCTAATATAATTTTTAACATTTCTAAACTTTGAGAAACAACTAAAGGTGGTATCTTCATCTTCTTCACCTCGTATGTTCATCTTATCTTGTTCGATACTTGGAGAAACTTCATATATCATTTCAAGCGTATCCCACATTTCCTTGGCGGTATTATACTGATAAACATTGTAATTTTACTATCATCTAGAGACATTATTATAGAGTTCTTAGTTTTAAAATCTATCTTAAACTTTTTCTTTTCCTCTTTGGTCCAAAGGAAGTTGAGTTTATATACTACTTTTCCATTTAGTTGGTGAGAAGGGATAAACTAACCATTGATTATTGTTTCCCATAATTCATGATTTATACTTGGAGAAACTTCATATATCATCTCAAGCGTATCCCACATTTCCTTGGCGGTATTATACTGATAAACATTGTAATTTTACTATCATCTAGAGACATTATTATAGAGTTCTTAGTTTTAAAATCTATCTTAAGCTTTCTCTTTTCCTCTTTGGTCCAAAGGGAGTTGAGTTTATATACTACTTTTCCATTTAGTTGGTGAGAAGGGATAAACTAACCATTAAAACATGTATTTGAATTTTTTTTCGGTTTATAATAAAAGTTTAAAATCATTTTTAAAGATATTTTAATATTAAGTAGCGGGAGATAAATTTGTAGAATTTAAGTTGCGAAAATTAAAGAGTTTAAGGAAAAGAGAGAACATTGGAAATCATAAAGGTCCGGTCAAACAAGGAAAAAACAACTCTTCTCCCCAAAAATTGCTCTTGAGAGTATCTGATAAACTTGAAGAATTTTAGTATATTATATTTACGAACCTTCCTTATATAAGGAAAAATAAAGTTTAAGGTTGACTTCCAATCAAACAATAAACAGCGGAGTGTGTAACACCTTAAATTTGGAGTGTTACATAGTGCATCGGTGAGTCTTATTTTTAAACGGTGGATCAAAATAATTAATCTCCTTTCCACGAGAATCTTGAAGTACACAACTAAAAAATTCACTTTTAGTGACCGAATTAGTGACTAAAAAATCCCGATCACTACGCCACCGAATTAACCACCAAAACTTGATTAGTAAAACTTTAAAAGTCGCTAAATCGATTGCAAAGTAAAATTAGCAATCGAATTAGTGAAAAATTGTGAGCGTTATATTCACTCCCAAAAATTTGTTTATATATAAAATTAATTTATAAAAAAGATTTAGCGACCGAAATTTCAGTTATTAATAATTTTTGTTTTTTTTAATAAATTACTATTTCTTCACTATTTTCTCCTTTATTTTAATATTTTAATTCCTTCTCAATTTTAATTTTTAATTTTTCTTGTTTTAACAAATAAAACATATAGATATATAAAAAAATTAGCCCATACAAATTTATTAATTTATAAAATATTATTTTATAGATTCTTTAATATGATATAAGAGTTAAGTATAAAATTGACATTTGAAATGCTACAACCAGTGGTCATGGGGATACTACTACAAGCTATGGGGCGCAGGTTCCCTCTTGGAAGTGGTGAAACTTTTTATTTTATTTGAAGTTCTTTAATTAAAAACCCTCCCTATATCCGGTCACAATTTCTGTCATTGAATCCACTAATGATTAACGACTAGCATTTTTCAATCAAAAATTAATAGTCGCTTTATTGGTTGCTAAACATTATAGTGACCGACTTTAAAGCTTTTTCGATCTCTAATTTGATCACTAAACGCAATGTTTTTAACAGCAAGTGGTTAGTCTTCAAGCTTCTAAAAAAATTGTGAGTTTTTAATACCGGACTAAACTCACGAACGTTAAACCTTGGTTTTACCACGAGCTAACAAAGAACCTGAGAGATTTTAATATCAGGCTAACCATGAACCTGTTGGTGTAAGCCCTAGAGGCCAATACTTTTGGTACTTGTATCGAATAATAAAAAGACATTTTCTTTATTATGGTTGATTAATAAAGTCCCTGGAATAGATAGTCCGTTTAATGTATTAAGTGTGACTTAATCATGAGAACACATTAAACATAAGGACACTATTCTTAAAGTATCCGTAGTCGAGCTTTAGTGTGAAGTGGGATAACATTAAAGCATTAAGACTATTATGTTTGTAGACTGATGATCACATCTCATGGATCATGGATAAAGAGTTATCAAGTCTTAAACATAGGTATGAATATTAGGAGTAATATTTATACCGGATTGACCCGCTATGAGAATACTATATAGAAAGTTATGCAAAGTGTCATAAGTTATTCTCATGGTGATAATAGTGTATACCACTCTTCGACCTGAAACCACTATGGATCCTAGATGTAGAGTCGAGTGCTTTATTGCTGATCCAACGTTGTCCGTAACTGGATAACCATAAAGACAGTTGATGGGTACTCCACGAAGCATGCTGAGGAACATGAGTGTCCTAGATGGAATTTGTCAATCCTGCGTAACAGGATAAATGTCTATGGGCCCAATATTGAACTGGACAAGGGTGACACGGTCTATACCTTGTGTTCAATATAGACATAAGGGCAAAGGGGTAATTATACACATAATTATTATCACAGGAGGTTTTGTCAGATCACATGACATTTTCGTGACTTGGGTAGCAGTGATGTGTTGCTAGATACCGCTCACTGTTTATTATGTTAAATGCGTGATTTAATATAATTGCCAACGCCGCGAAAACCTATAGGGTCACACACAAAGAACAGATTGATGAGAGATAGAGTAACTAAGGAACACCGTAAGGTACGGTGCACTTAAGTGGGAGACGAAATATGGCAAGGTACCAAATACTTAAGTGATTTTGGACATATTATAAGATATGGGCCAAAATACACTTAAGTGGGTTTTTTAGCTTGAAGCCCACACAAGTGGTTCTATAAATAGAACCCCTTGGGTAGAAGCATTGTCACTCCACTCCACTCAGACTGAAATTCAAGTAGAGACTTGGAATTTTGTTTCCCTCTTTCTCTCACTCAAAGCCTTCATTCATAACAGCTAGCACTGCGATTGAAGAAATCCGTTTGTGTGGACTGAGTAGAGACGTTGTCATCGTTCAACGTTCGTGATCGCCCCGTGGATCTGTATCAAAGGTTTTGATCATTATCAGAGATCTGCACCAAAGGTTTGAATCGCCACAAGAGGTAACGATTCTATCACTGATCATGCCCATTCGTAAGGATCATTAAATGGAGAAATTTTTAAATTCCGCTGCGCCTTGGATGGCAATTCTCCTACAGAACCTTATACCTCGATTTTACAATGGGCTAACCAAGAACCTAAATAAGCTTTTATCACGGGCTAAGCTTTAACCTTGACTTGCTTTTATTACGGGCTAACCAAGAACCTACGAAAGCTTTTATCACGGGCTGACCAAGAACCTAAAAAGATTTGATCACACAATCTCCAAACCAAAGTTTTTTTACAGGTTTAGATTCTATCCCAAACACACAATCTCTAATTAGATAAAATGTTAAACTAATGTATAAACAAAAAGTTCCTTGGTGAAATTACAAATCTTCCCTTCCAGAATTATAAATTTTCACTCACAAAAAAGACTTTCTCGAAAAACACTTTGGCTAAAACTTAATGAGAGAAAGTAAAAGAAAATTTTAGAGAGAGAGAGAGAGAGAGAGAGAGAGAGAGAGAGAGAGAGAAGTATTAAATGAAGCTCGACTCTGGATGTTTTAAAATGAGAGAAAAGTCCTCTATTTATAGGCTAGAGGTTGGCTAAAAAAGAAAATAATTTTAAATGTATTTGAAGACTTGCCAATTGATTAACAACATGTGTCAATCGATTGATTGACTCATTTACAATAGATTATCAAGCTAAAAATGGAAACATAACATATACAACCATACCCATCATTAAGATGATGTCTTAATCGATTAGGGCACATTTTTAAAATCTCCCAATGGATTGGTAAAGCCAAAAATTTGCTAAAATCTTTTCAAACAACTTCCAACTCATCTGGAACGACTTCAAGACATTTTTGAAAGTATTTCTTTGGGAAAAATCAATTTTAAAAAATGTTTTCGTGTGCGTGTGAGTTAGCCAAACACTTTTATGAAAACGCCATCTATGTATTACATAGATTTCACGCAAACTAAGTAAAGGTACGACTTTCTAGTTACTTCAAGACTTTATCATATACTTTATTTCTTGTAGACATTTGTTTGAGTTTACTTGAGATGAGACTTGAGTTAAATTCTATTTAGTTGCCATTATCAGATATTCAAGTCCAACAAATCCTAATTCTTTTGTTTGCATCTTTAACAGCTTAATCGATTATGCTTGATTTGTCATCATCAGTTGTCATCATTAGACAGAGGTTGTCATCATCAAAAATAAAATAGTCGCCATTGTTAAAAGCATATTAATTATAAAACAATGTTCCACACTCTTTATATAGTGGTGCAATTATAACAATCTATTTTCTTTAAGGCGTGAAGTATGGGGAGCGGTTGGAAGTATTTTGTTCATGGATCTCCAATACTCTTCCTCGTGATAATTTTGCTATGCTACTAGCAGTTGAGTGAATAATTGCTTTCTCTAGACCGTGACCGATATCCGTTCTAGCCGACATAGAAAATAAATCTCTCTTTCTCTCTCTCTCTCTCTCTCTCTCTCTCTCTCTCTATCTATATATATATATATATATATATATATATATATATATATATATATATATATATATAGTTAAAAAATTAATTTAAATCAAATTGGATCAAGGCTAGAATCGTGAACGATATCACTTTACTTATAAGTATTTCAAGCATTCTTAAATGTCTTAGAGTTGGAACGCAAAAATACCCAGGATAATTCAACCTATACTCGAGTTTGCACAAGATCGACGAAATCTCGAATGTATGGAAGAGTATATGAAACTTTAGTGAAGAGGATCTATGTTTTTTGTTATGTTTTTTTGAATCCGAAATAAAGTATTTATAGGTCACAATGGTGTTGTTTCACAAGGTTGCGACCCTTGGTGAAACAACTTCCTTTTACTAAGAGTTACAAGCTTTTGCCAAAAGTTCCGTACTTTTACCAAAAGTTACATTCTTTCGTCTACTGCCATGTTCTTCAAGATTTGCATACTTTCGTTCTTTAACACTTCACAAAGTGTTGCCTATTTACGAATTCAAACCTACTGCAACACTTCACAATTGTTTCCTAATTCTGAATTCAAACTCACTGCAACATTTCACAAATGTTGCCTATTTTTGAGTTCGAAACTAATCTTCACTTGCATATTTTCTTGTCATTTTGGAACACACTTAAGATTACTAATTCTAAATAATTTACAATAATCCCCCACTTGTTCTAATAATGACAAGATCAATTCCTGAAAAAGAGAAATAAAGAATGTTAATACAGTTAAATCTCTTTTGGTTTAAAACTTAATCTTAATGAGAATAATGCAAAGTCTAATCAGAATGTTATATATCAATGTTTTTAAACTATTAATCCATATGATTAGACCGACGTTACCTTACACACATTCTTTAAGGTTTCTTCTCCTATATATCTCACCTATCACTTATTTATGGCCATATGCTTTCCTGTTTCATGAATTTCTGTGAGAGAAACTCAATCTCTCACTTCGAGACGACATCATCTCGAAATTTACATAGGTGAAGTTCATATTGTATCCTTTTCGATGAGACATATACCATTGGTATTGAACTTCATTAAGAGTTTAAAAGCTCAAGCCTCATTTTAAAGGTCAACATTATCACAAAATATTTGACAAACATCCAAATCAACAACTTGTTGTTACCCATTGAGTCTTGAGATTAATATTCAGTTAACGTTAGATTGGGTTGCCATCGTTGTCGGAACTCTTACTCATGGAGTTTCAACTCCGTTCCCCTCAAGGTTGTTTTTAATAAGTCTCTGGCCAGTGACTTAGTAAATGGACCAGCCAAATTATAGCTCATTCGCATATAATTGAGTGTAATGATTCCATCTTTAATCAATTTTCTCACAAAGGAATATCTAATTCCTACTTGCCTAGACTTTCTGTTATATAATTTTTGTATGCTCTAGGTAAAATGACTTGACTACCGCAATGTATCAACGCCTTTGAAACATTGTCTTTATCCAATAGAACTTCCAACAGAATGTCCCTCAACTACTCAGCTTCTTCATCAGTGGAAGCAAGAGCCTCAAACTCTGATTCTATGGTTGAGAGAGTGATACACATTTGTTTCTTGTTCTTACAAGAAATTGTATCCTCGACAAGTGTAAATATCCACATAAATGCATATTTATGATATTTAACACTTGATATCAAACTCGTATCGGTATATCCTTCTAATATGATAAGAAATCTACCATAACGGAGACCAAGATTTTTGGTTTTCATAGGATAGCCAAAAATCCTAATGATGGCCTTTTAGTGTTCACCATTTAGATTGATAGTAAAATCTACTCATTTTACTAATTGCAAATGCTATGTCAGGTCTAGTACATTGCATGCACTTGAATATTTCAATTGAGCCATAACTCTTCCATCATTCTTTTGAAGTTTGACACTAGGGTCAAATGGAGTACTCACTTTCTTGAAATGTAAGTGTTTGAACTTGTCAAATACTTTCTCAATATGATGTGTTTGACTAAGTTCATAACCCCCACAATTCCTCTTTACTTTGATCCCCAAAAGCGTGTCAGCTAATCCAAGATCATTCATCTTAAATGTGGAAGTTAGAAACCTCTTTGTTTCTAAAATTCCCTAATGATCAATACGTAATCAACATAGAGACAAATGAATATCACAATATTTTTACACAAATTTGTGTACAAACACTTGTCATAAGAATTTGATGAAGAAGGTTTTTAGATAATCATGCATGATGATGCAAGAAGGTTTTAGGTGAAGTGAGAGATGAAGTTATGAGCAATTTAAAGTAGTATAATATAAATTGCAATGAGCACCTTAGTTATGTTCAATTGTCTCAAATCTTCACTTGAATTTCTATGTTAAACCTTCTTGATCGACTTCATCGTTGATGTGTATGACACTTTTAATCTTTTTCTTCTTTGATAATCTTCGCCTTCATCAAAACTGAATTAGATATAAGATGTATTCTTCACAATCTTTCCCTTTTAATGATGCTAAAATATTGTCTCCTCATAAGTTGTGTGTCTCCCCCTTAATTGGTGAATATTGCAATGACAAAGTCAAAATTTTGGTGTCATTGTTTCGGTGCTTGTTTTTATCCTTACAAGAATTTGACAAGTTTGCACGCCTTTTGTTCATTACCAAGAAGCACATAACCTTTTGGTTTCTCCTTGTAAATCTCCTAATTGAGATCTCCATTTAGTAATGTTGTTTTGACATTCATTTGATAAACTAGAAGATCATGCAAATAAGCTAATGCAAACGATACTCTAGTTTTCATTGTGCTTGTTACTAGTGCCTATGTGTTGAAATAATCAACACCTTCTTTTTGTTTGAAACCCTTGGCTATTAATCTATCATTGTAGGTGTTTAGTGTATCATAACTATGATACTTCCTTATAAACACACAATTGCATCCAATAGATCTTGATCCTTTAGGTAGATCAACGGGTTCTTAAGTATGGTTTGACATTGTTGAATCCATTTCGTCTTGGATAACATTCTTCCAAAAAGCAGAGTCCTTTGAAGTTACTGCTTCCTTATAAGTCTTAGGATCGTCTTCCACTTGAAGAATATGAACCTTACAAACAAAATTCTTATTATTTCCTTCGACTAGATAAAAGAAATAAGTTGGTTATCAATTTTGTTCGGTCCTTGATCCTTAGTCTTTCGGACTACCTGACGTATCATAAGTTCAAATTGTTTTTCAGCAATCCCTAGGGAACTTTTGGTTTGTGTTTCAACAATCCATGGAGAACCTTCAGTTTGTGTTTCAATGGTCCGTGGAGAACATTCCTCACGAGGTTCTTTATTTATGGAAATCTCGAATTCATTATCCTTCGTAATAAGTCTCTCAAAATTTCACATCTCAGGATTCAATGGTTACAGACTCCAAATTTAGAGGTCTATATAAGTCATGATCTATCATTAAATGATACTTATATGTCTTATAATAATATGTCTCATTGAACACAAACATGCTATTCACATATAACACAAATCAAAACTCAATTGTATAATTTAAAATCACGAACTTTAATAAATTTGACTACTTTAATAATTGATCAATCTATACTCTAAAATTTCAATTTTTCAAATTTTATTTATTTTTTCATTGATTTACTTAACACGAAATTAATTTTAGAAAATAAATAAAAAAATACAAAATTGTATAATCAAATCATCAATGAGATAAAATAAAATAAATAATAACAACATGTCTTGCTATAGATATATTCAATTTAAAATTATGGTAAATCTGTAACGTTATGATATATATATATATATATATATATATATATATATATATATATATATATATATATATATATATATATATATATATATATATATTGTGTTATATTTTTCATTTAAATATTACTTCTTCTGTTCTATATTATAAGCAAATTTCACTTTTTAAATTTATTAAATAACTAAGGTATTTGATTTATATATAGATCAAATACATTAATTATTTAATGAATCTAAAAAATAAATTTATTTATAATATGGGAGAGAGCGCAACTGAATGCTCACTTATTCATTTACAATTATTATTGAAATATGATGATAATTATATATTTAGTTAATCTTTTCATTAATTAATAATTATTAACGGTGCCATATATTCTCACCATTGATCTATTTATCACATATGTTTAAATAAGTCGTTGCACCTTTGGGTGAGCTTCGTTATTAAACAATTTGAAACCAATATACACCGATAGAATATTATGTAAAAAAGTAGTGTGTTAACAGAATATTTAGGAATACATCTTTTGAAAAATAACCATTCTTTTGATAAAGTTTATGCTAGATTTTGTTATCAACTTTTTTTTATTCAAACAAACTTAAATAATGCTGATTAATATATTATCATTGCATATAATATAATCATATTTTAATTCAAACATTAGTCTCTATTTTCATCATAAATAATTAAATAGTTAATAAGGATACTTAATATCTGTTTACTATTTATAAATTACCGGTTACTATTGCGGTTATTATTATATAATGGGACTACAGCTTTGACTTAAAAGCAGAGGTGGGGACGAATATGAATCCAGCCAATAATTATCTGGACCCCATTTCTTCTATTAAAAACAAACAATAATCGTATCTCAAAAAGAAATGCATATAAGGATAACAATAGACGGAATTTGAACAAAATACTATATTATTTATTTTTATATTCATAATTTAAAAAAAAATCATATTCGGGCTCATAACATTTTTGGTTCTAAAGTTAGTGTTTAGGTTCTAAAGTTAGGATTTGTATCCTTTGGATAACTATTTGTATTCATATTCGTTATTTGTATTTATATTAAAAATAAATACATCAATTAAAAAATATTATTATTAAAATAAATTAATATTTATATTAAATACGTAATGATTTAATATTTATATATTTTTTAAAATCGATAAACATATATTTTTATATATTAATATAAATTAAAATACATAAATATCTATTACGCGGAAATGAGGTGGATGGATACCAAATTGTCCATACCCATTTATTTTTATGGATAATTAATCGAGCCCATACGCATATTTATTTTTGTGTTTCATCGTATCTATTGTGATTAAGTAGTTACAATGGATAAAATAGAAATACGCAAAAATCATATTAGAGATGAATCCAATTGTCATCATTGAATATAGACTTTAGTCTTTTATAATATAACCAATAACAAAAATTATATCTAAAAAAAATATAGACTTTATGGAATAACAAAATGGTTATACTAAGGAATGTCCGACAAAAACTCTTTAAGGATTCTAAATATAAAAAAATATTTTTTTAAAATGTTGATAATTTCAATTTTTGATGTATTGATTACACATGTTTAAAAAAAATATATTTTTAAAGTCTTTAAAGAGTGTCATTGGAACACTCCTTAGCATTTCCTATATCATAACAAAATCACAATGTCCTATATATGAGTGTGCATGGTTCAAAATCCAAATCAAATTGAATCAAATATATGGATCAGTTTAGTTTTTAAAACCAGTTTAGTTTTTTAAAATCGATTTATATTTGGATCGATTTGGTTAATAACCGGTTTGTCTTAATGTGTATTTTTTTTTATCTTATGATAGAAAATAATATTTGACTTTTTTTTATTTACCACTTATGACCTAAAAACAGAGAGAAAGCAAATCAAAACCTATTATATTTGAAAAATGGATCAATCATTTATATATTGGTTTTAAAAAATGGATATTGATTTTTGGTGGTTTTAATAAAATTGATTTGGGTTAATTTCTAAACCAAATAATATGGATTTTTAAAATAAATAAATATGGTTCTTGTAAACTTTTTTTTATTCACACTCTTAGTCGTATACCAAGGATAAAAATTTTAAGTATGATCTACAATTAGAATTGTTTAAAAAATCATGAATAAACTCAATTCAATTGAAGTTAAAATAATCAAAGTATTATATTAGTTAATAAATCAAATCATATTAAATAAACAGTTATAGAGTTCAGAATTTTAAAACGGCATATCAAATAATTTGATTCTTTAGCAAGGTTTAGGGAAATTTATCTTCGAACAATTTGGTATAGAGTTCAGAATTTTAAAACGGCATATCAAATTATAATTTTGATTTGATTAGGATGAATTTGTATTATGATTTAGTTCAATTTAGACCCTATTAACAATAAGTGTATACTTAAATAAGTTTGGTTTAGTAAGGATGAGAATTCTGTCGATATGACTGTGAACAAAGTTTGGATAGAATAGGATATTTAAAAAGAAGCGCAATAGAAATTGTTATTTAACTATAAGTAAAAGGAACAAAAAGAGTATTGACACTTTATCTTTTTAGGGATGGAAGCTGGTACATTGGTAGAAGTAGGATCGCACACTACACGCTGCATATTGTACGGAAAGAGTGGCATGACAGTTATTATGACTTGACTGACGGACATGGTATGCAGCTGTACCAATTTCACATCTTCTTTTTCTTTCTCTTAAATACAATTTTTTATCGCTTTAGATTTTATTCCTTCAACTTTTTAATATGAAAATATAGTCTTTTCAAGTTTTTTTTTTTAAATAATCAATATTTTCAAATAAAAAATACCCAAAATTTCAAAAATAAATAAATCAAAATAATAATTTTTTTCTAGCATCCAACTAAGTTAAAAAGGAGGCACCTAGAATTTTGGTGCATGCATGCACAGCCAATACATGTAGGCGCCACATGCATTGGCGCATGCATGCCTTGATGCCACATGCATACACTATATAGTGTATGTGTCAATGTAGTGATACATGCTCATTTCACTTTTTTTTTTAATTTTAAATGTTAAAATTATAATTAATTAAATAAAGTACTGAAAATAAAAATTATATTATATTTTAATGAAACGTCCCTCTGTTCCACATCCAGGTGCATTAGCCTGTCTTCGAGGTCGTCCACGATTTTTCTGAGGTGTTTGGGGTCTTTGAGTGCTGACATGATCCAATCGTGGTTGGCGTGAAGGTCTGGTGCCCATGTTGTCGTAGTTGAGTCGTTGTGGTTGGGTGAATTGTGGACGACATGATTGCCCGAATTGGGACATGGAATCGGTTTGGAAACGAAGCAATGGTTCCTGGGGGTGTACTATAGTCAAACAATGGTTAGGTGTTATAGCGATGAGATGTTTGAGTGGTCATTGGTGGGGGGCTACGATGGCATGACGCTGAATTATATGAATCATCTGTGTTATAGAGTGTTGTGGTGGTTGCGTATGGTTGTTGGTGGTTAGAGTTTGATTATTGGTTTTGAGTTTGGGTGTGTGGCATGAATGAGTTACGAGGTTGGGTGTAGATGGTAGGGTGATGGTGTGAGGTTGGTCGTTGGGTTTGGGTGGGTTGACATTGTTCTTGGACGGAGATTTGTTGTTGGGCGTATGATGACGAAGCTAGTTGACATGGATCAATCAAATACCTTGGCTCAGACACCTATTATAGTTCATCCCTTTAATTGACCACCTAGATCGAAAATGTTTGAAAAATATTATTTACAGTTAGTTGTATTATAAAGTATAATAAATTAGATGGTAATGTTATACACGCATAATATTGTTTGAGATATTTTAAGTTAATACCTTGACCCCTAGCTTGACTAGAAGTCTCTCCCGTAGTTATGTCGTCACACAAAGGGGCACCCAACAATTCATTGCATATAAAGTTATCCTAGTTAACTATACCATTTACGGCCTTACCATTGATACATAGACCTAACAACATGTAAATATCCTCAAGTGTGACAATACATTCACCGAAAGGAAGGTGAAATGTGTGGGTCTCGGGTATCCATCTCTCTAACAAAGCAAGAATAAATTGTAGTCAACCGAGTATGAGATTATGTTGAGGAGATTACCAAAACCGAATCCTCGAATATATGGTTCTATCAAAGGATCGTGGGGTATATATTCATGTATAGGACATCGAAATCGCTTTGGGTCCTAATAAAACATAAGTAAGAAATAAAGTAAGAAGAAGTAATAAACAATAGAAACATAAGTAAGAAATAAGTAAGAAGAAGTAATAACATACAAATATCGCAATATTGTCGATTGTTCCTCGATGTTCATCACCCATAGTCAATAAAGACATAATGTTGCAGAGGTTGAGTGTTGTATAGGTTGAGTGTTTGAGAGGTTGAGTGTTGTATATGTTCAGTGTTGCAGAGGTTGATTGTTAATGTTGCAGATGTAGAGTGTTTTGAGTTGATGCCCTATTTATAGATGAGATAGGCAACATGTGAATGCAACATGTGAAGCATGGGATATGGGTAAGGCTAAGGCACATGCATGTGAGGAATGATGTAGGCACCAAGGCAAGTGGCGCATGCCTCGTTAAAGGTGAGTATAATAATCTCGCATATTGTAGCACAATACAACTATACTCCATCATACAAGAAACCTTGGATAGCTAGGACAAAGGCGGTTGAAAAAGTGTATGGAAATTGGGAGGAGTCTTACAAATAACTTCCGAAATACTTGGTGGCTCTTAAACCGTATGCTCCAAGGACTATTGACAGGTTGGAAACGTTGTCGGCATATACCTCATACAGGACTTATGCTATTGGAAATGGAATATTACACCATCTCTTCTGGGCGTATCAACCATGCATCAATGATTTTGCTTTCTGTAAACCTATTATACAAATTGATGGTACATGGTTGTACGAGAAATATAAAGGAACGCTACTGATGGCAGTGGCACAAGATGACAGCAACAACATTTTTCCAATCGCCTTTGCCCTAGTTGAAGGGGAGACTGCTGAGGGATGAAGTTTTTTCCTAAAAAATCTCCGACTGCACATTGCTCATCAACCTAACTTATGTTTGATCTCTGACCGACACCCTTCAATAGTGAGTGCCTACCAAAACATTGATAATGGCTGGCAGGATCCTCCGTCGACGCATGTCTACTACATTAGACATATCACTCAAAATTTTATGAGGGAGATCAAAGATAAAACGTTGCGAAAGAAGGTTGTCAATGTAGGTTATGCATTAATAGAACCTTCTTTCAAACACTACCGCGAAGACATCAGATTGTCAATGCATATGCAGTATGATGGATCGACATTATTCCATTGGAGAAGTGTACTATGACATACGCCAACAATCAACGTTGGGGCCACATGACAATAAATCTTGTGGAATAAATGAACTCTATCTTCAAAGGCATATGAAACCTACCTATAACCGCTTTAGTGCAAGTAACATATTTCAGGCTAGGGGCACTGTTTGAGACCAGACGCTCTAAATGGAGTTCAGTGTTACAATCTGGGCAGTTGTTCAGTGATGCTTCAATGAAATTCATTAGACACGAAGCTGGCAAAGCTAACACATACATGGTCACGGTGTTTGACTGTACTAAAGGTTGGTATAATGTTGTTGAGTCCATGGATCACAATAAAGGCATGCCGAGGGGACAATATAGAGTGGGACCAGATAGATATTGGTACGTCTGCGGAAAGTTACAAGCCTTTCGTATACCCTGCTCCCATGTCATAGCGGCATGTTCAAAGGTTCGACGGGATTCATCCTACTTACTATCTGACGTTTACAAAGTCATAAGCTTGTCCAATATTTATAAAATTAGCTTTTCAGTGGTAGCAAAAGAGGATTACTAACCTGAATATCAAGGAAGCATTCTCTGGAATAGTGAAGTAATGCAAATAAAGAGAAATGACCGTCCAAACAGCACCCGTATTCGAACCGAAATGGATACGGAGAACAAAATGGTTCGATTATGTAGTTCATGTCGCCAGCCCGATCACAATCGTACTAACTGTCCCAGTGTTGGAACAAGCACAACAAGATAATTTTAATTGTACCTCTTTTGTTTTATATTAAAAACAACATTTATTTCATATGATAACTTTGTGAGAAAATACCATCACAAACAAATATAACACATTTAACACACAAGCAACACATAAGCAACAACACAACATACTACAACAAATAAAGTACCATTACTATAACTATGCGATGACAACCATCAAAACAATTTTGAACATATTATACATCATCCTGTGAACGTCTCTGTCAGTCTTAATATCCACCCATACATGCACTTCTCCATTTTGGTTGAACTTGGGCTCAAGCCATTGAATTCTTCTAATCCTTTCACCCTCTGCAATTTTTCCATCTAACCAACGGTTCAACATCCGATTAATACGTTTGAACGATTCTATATCCAAAGTCGAATATTTAGCGGAGGCTGCACTGCTGAAAAGATTAAATCGACATTTCTCTTGTGAATGTATTCAGACATGGTTAAAGAACACAAAATTGAAGGAGATTGAAGGAAAATGAAGGAAGATGGAAGGAGGGTAAGAAGTTGTTTGAAAAAATATGGGAGATGCACGTGGTATTTATAGATGAAGTCATGCATGCATGCGCCAATGTCCTAGGCGCCACACATACATGACACATGCATGCGTCAAATGCATGCATGCACACACTCAACTACACATGCATGCACCAACTCCAATGACGCCTAAATGCAATGGCATTGCAAGCATGCACCGACTTCAATGACGCCTCCTTTGGATGTGTATTGGATGCACAAGTTCAACTGGCGCATCATTAGGGAAAAATGGTTATTTTAGTAATTAATTTTAAAAATTGATTATTTTGGTATTTAAATTGAAAAAAGTGGTTATTTAAAAAAAATTGTCTTTTCAATTTTAGAAACACGACCTATCATTATATCCTAGGGAATCTATTTTTAAATAAAATAATTAAAGTTTAATAATAAATTAGGTATAATTAATTTCAAAGTCTCTTAGTTTAATTTAATATTTTTTTTGATCCTTTAACTAAAAAAATGTCACATACTAATTCTTTAAGAATTATTCAACTATACGTCAATTGTTTCAACTTTCTGTTTTTGAAGAAGTGAAATTCATTAGCAAGTGACATGAATTAATTATTTGATAAATTAAAATATGCCACCAAAAGGGGTCAAACCCGGGACCTCCTTGGTATGATACAAGCCTTACCACTAGGCCAAGGATTATGTTATTGAATACTTATGCAATTGATAAATGTTAACCTAAATCTTGAGTAAGATAGATTGATAAATTAATTAAGTGTAATAACTTGACTATGTTTATTGTAGCATGCTATAATTACTTTGTGTATACCTTATGAATATTATTATGAATCATATTATGATGTATACTAAGTATTATTATTGTATGTGTGCATGAATGGTTAAAAACATATGATGATTAATGAGGAAACCTTAGGAGTATAACTTGATTAATAACTTAGAAAAATAATTTAGGTTATGGAAATGAGTATATGGTGATGCTTGGACGCAATGGTACCTAGGTGTGTATCGTGGACAAGTATTCACTTGGTAAGCGAATCAATATGCTTTGTATGGAATATGTGTGATTTATGTATGAGAATGGATCATGTTATGATGCCATGAGAATTGATATGATATCATGAGATTTGTTTGATATTTTTGTGAGGAACTTTTGTTCCAAAAGCCCTATTTTGGTGAGGAGCGTTGCTCCAAAAGTCCTACTTGTTATTGTGAATTAATCACATATTCGGAATTAGTTTTGATGGTGCACATACCACTTCAAATGCTTAGGTAAAGCGGTAAGTGGGGATGTGGCACTAATGATTCATGCCACAATTGGGTTTGAGCCCCAACCACGACGTACGTGGGGGAAAGGTGGACACCTAAGTGGGTTAGAGACCCATACGGTGAAAGATACTGTCATACCCCAAAATTTGCCCGTTGATATTACGAGGCATTTTTCAAGACACTCCGACTTATTCTGCAAGGCACTGATCTTAAAGGAACAAAAGCCCAGCTCACAACAGGCCCACTCCAGAAAAAGGCCCAAACTAGCTTGCTCGCTAGGCGAGCAATTCCTTCGCCTAGCGAACCCTTCGTTATGCAACTCGCCCAGCGAAACACCAGATCCAGTAAAAGCCCAAACTAGCTTGCTCGCTAGGCGAGCAACTCCTTCGCCTAGCGAAGCTTGCGAATATCAGAATTTCTGGGCTTCATTCTGAGCCCATTAGGTCACAACAAGAGCATTATAAATAGCCAAGCTTCAGTCACGAAAAGGAAACGAAAAACGGAGAAAGGAGAGCCCTAGCAAGCAAACCCCAACACTCACGGGAGACAAACCCTGAAGGAGCTCGGCGGCACCAAGGTCCACCTCTGCCCAATTCAGCCCGATTTGCCGATTCGAAGTCGCAATTCAGCTGCCAACAGGTTTACGTCGCTATTACTACCTTATGTTCTTAATTTGCATATGGCTTTATGATTAGATTTATGAAAATAGCTTAAGTTTGGCATGCGAACTTTAGTATGTACCTGAATCCCTTAAATGATTAACCATATAATTGCGGTAATGAAAGCCATAAGGCATAAAATTGGCTGAAAGTGTACTGATATCAAAACCAGAATCCGCAGCCGCTCGCTAGCACATCGCTAAGCGAGCATGCAGCGAGTATTCGCTAAGCCTTCGCTAGGCGAGGCAGGAGCGAACGTGACAGTAGCTGACTTTTCTACTCTGATTTTTCACTCATGTTTTATCATGCATCATTTATCCGACCTTATTTACTGTTGTGATCTTTTTTTCCCTTGTGGTGTAATCCTCGATTGCACCCTGATTTGGTGTTCTGACATGTTTTGTTGAGTTTTGTAAAGGTTCATATACCCCCAGGAAAGGATTGCTTGTTAGGTATCCCACTTTATTTGTGGGGTATCCTTATGGAGATTCACCCTGAATTACTCAATGGATTTTAATGTATTGATTTTATGGCGAAGATCCACCCTAATGGCTTAATTGGTCTTAATGTATTAATTTTAATGTGGACTTAATTACCTACTTGATTACGGCTACCTAATTAATTGTAAAACTTTGCCTTTAAATAAGTGATCTCGAACCTCTCTTTGTTACCCTACGATTATGGTATTACGGTCATGTCCCGCGAATGTGGGGATGCACTTAGCAAAGACCCTTCGGTTAAATCATCTTAGTCCCTCGAATGTTGCCTTTGTCCCTCGATGACCCTTCGGTGTAGCCTACGGTTAAATGATGATAGTCCCTTCGAATGCTAAGGTATCCTCACAACTGTTGCCTTCAATGACCAATCGATGACCCTACGACGTCCCTTTCACATCCAAAGGATAAAACTACTTACTTCTCAATAGTAAGGACAGTTTTACCCTCATAAGGATAGGAAATGCCCGTAAAGACCTTGGGTAGGTATACCTCTTAATTGCTTATCCATAACCTAAAATACTTTCAGCACCTCACACCTTTCAAAACCTCTTTTAGAAAATCACCACTTGGCGTACATTCATACTAGAATCATTGCCGAGTTATATTTTTCTAAACTATTTTCAAAACTAAATGAGATAACCACTTTGTATACATTCCTACAAGAATCATTACAAAGTTAAATTCTCCTTTTCAAAACATTTCCTGCACATTTCTCCAACACTTTTTCAACTAGAAAAACATAAATGATTGAGCAATTAAGAGCCCATGGATAACCATGGATACAAAGGGTGCTAACACCTTCCCTTTGTATAATGTACCTCCCGAACCTAAGAATCTAAATTAAGGTCTTTCCTGTTCTTTTCCACCTTTCCTTATTGGATAAAAGAAAAGTCGGTGGCGACTCTTGCTAACCGCGACATTGCGATAAAAAAACACATCAAAGTCAGTTCACCGTATGACAGAACTGGCGACTCTGCTGGGGATACAAAGAGAGGTCACCTTAAAAAATCATTTATGTTTTCCTAATTGTTCCTTCTTTTAAGGGTATTTTCGAGTGAAAGATCCTACACCCGGATCTAGTGTACCTTAGGTAAGTAGCAATAGATCATCGCGACTATCCGGCGTATACTGGAATGGTTAAAATGATGGCTACGGTTAATGTGACACTTTGGATGTCCTGATGTTCCTCATGTTTACTTGAGGAAAAATTTGGCTCCCGCGTGGTGTCATCAAAGCATTAACCAAACCTTTAGAACCCTAATTGACTCATCCTAGCCATTAGAAAGTAGTGAGATAACTGACTTCGGTTCCGATTGAGGTCGGTTGAGACTCGATACTACACTCTTTGAGATTGGACTTTAGGGAAGCTTTGGTCAACCACTTGGTGTTGCACTGAAGTAGACTTAAAGGAAGGTCAATGATTGGAGATCCTTCTAGAACCCGGTTACTATTCTAGGACAGGTTGAACCAACCAAACTTCAGTGGGGAGGGTACTTACCTATGAAACTCATGCAAGCCTTAAAACCTAGGAATGATTGTTGTGTGACTTGTTTATGCTTATTATTTGCGTAACATCATAACATCATAACATCATAACATCATAACATCATAACATCATAACATCATAACATCATAACATCACGGCATTATACTAATCATTTCAAGGACTTAGGAATTTAGCTTTGCTCTGTTAGACAGGTTATGGCTTCCAGGAAGACTATCCGGATTAATCTTGTAGCAATCTCTCCTCAACTCAAGGAATTAGTGTCAGAACTCCCCGATCATGCTCAGTTCATCAAAAGACATGGTTCTCTCCTCAATCTGGTTACCACTGGTTTCAGAGAAGATATGATAAGAGTCCTATTCCAGTTCTTCGATCCTAAACATCATTGCTTCACCTTCCCAGATTATCAGTTGGTGCCCACGTTAGAAGAATTCTCCAGGCTGTTGGGGATACCTATCCTTGATCAAACACCTTTCAGTGGTTTAGAAAAGATTCCGAAATCTGAGGAAGTTGCCACAGCTTTACACATGACAAAGTCCGACATCGAAATTAATTGGGTAACAAGAAGTGGAGTTAAGGGTTTACTTGCCAAATTTCTGATAAATAAGGCCCGAGAATTCCTAAAAGTTATGAATGTCCATGCTCTTGAAGATGTCCTAGCATTACTAGTCTATGGTTTGGTGTTATTCCCTAATCCAGACCAATTCATAGACATGAATGCTATTAAGATATTTCTCACTCATAACCCTGTGCCTACCTTGCTTGGAGACATCTTGCATTCCCTCCACACTCGCACTATGAAAAGGCAAGGGACTCTCATGTGCTGCGTACCTCTATTGTCTAGGTGGTTTATTTCGCACCTTCCGCAATCAGTCCTGAAGAATGATCAAAATCTGAAGTGGTCCCAAAGGATAATGGCACTCTCCCATTCAGACATCCGTTGGTGTTCTAATCTCAGAGATAGTGTTATCCTCATCGACCGTTGTGGAGAATTCCCTAATGTACCACTCATGGGGATAAGAGGAGGTATTACTTATAATCCTGCTTTAGCCCTACGTCAGTTTGGTTGTGCTCGAAGAGATGATCCACATGAAATGATTATTCAAGGTACGGTGTTTGACTATGACAATGATTCTCAAGGTCTCCGTCAAAGGTTTGTACGAGCTTGGGGCATGGTGAAAAGAAGCACTTTAGGACAGAAAAATTCTATTCCTATGGAGCCTTATCTCAGATGGGTACGCGCCAGAGCTCGTGAACTTGTCATGCCGTATCTTGTGGTCGGACCATTGATTGTTGAACCAGGGGTTGAAGGAAGTACTTCTCAGATCATTCCTTATCCGGATATGCCTACTGATGTTGAGGAATTGAAGAGATCCTGGACTCAGTTGAGAGAGGAAAGAGATACTTTTGAAGCTCAGTTCAGCGCAGAAAGGAAGAAGGTACTAGAGCTCACCAGCCAGCTTAATGAGGAACGAAGACTCAATGCATATCTTCGCCCGAAAAGAAGCCGTCCTTGGGAGACTTGAACTTTCATTGTATTTTTATTATTATTTCTTGTAATGAACAGTGATTAAAGAAACTATTAATAAAAACCTCTCTCTTTTTGGTGGTTTACGCAAAGTTAAATTCCAAAAGTCCTTGAAAACATTTCATACATTGCATAGCATAACATACATCGCATAACAGGTATTCTAAAGGACCATATTCTCACGGTCTGCCTCTTAAACAGAAAAATGGCTCTCGAACAAACTGTCAAAGATCTCCAGGCTCAGAATGCTCAATTCCAGGAGATGATGCTGAGCTTATCCAAGGGGCAGGAAGAACTGAAGGCTCTCTTGCTCGAGAAGAAGAAAGACCCGAAACCTGTGAGTTACATTAACCCGGGAAGGAGGCGTAAAGGACAGGCTGCAGGAGTCAAGAGTAGACTTCCGAAAGAGCAAGAAGAGGAGACAGAAAATGATTCAGGAGAAGAGGATGTTGATCTCTTCAACTCTGAGGACGACGATGAAGAGTATGAGAAGGAACAGTACTCTCCAAAAGATGGCAAGTACAAGTTGCTGGAAGAACGTATGCTAGCTATGGAGGGTCAGAAGGCGCCCGGCCTGGATTTCGAAAGCTTGGGTCTAGTCTCTGATGTGGTCATTCCTCGCAAATTCAAGATCCCCACTTTCACTAAGTACGATGGTGCATCTTGTCCTCAGATGCATCTGAGAGCTTACGTGAGAAAGATTCAGCCGCATACCACTGATAGGAAGCTATGGATCCATTTCTTCCAAGAAAGTCTGTCTGGCACACAGTTGGAATGGTATTATCAGCTCGAGAGCTCTGACATCCGCACCTGGACTGATTTAGCGACAGCTTTCTACAAGCACTACCAGTATAATTCTGAACTAGCGCCTACTCGGCTACAGTTGCAGAGTATGACTATGGGATCTAAAGAAAGCTTCAAAGAGTATGCTCAAAAATGGAGAGATTTGGCTGGCAGAGTCAAACCCCCTATGACTGATCGAGAATTAGTAGACATATTCATGGGTACACTGACGGGCCCGTTCTACAGCCATCTACTGGGAAGTTCTTCATCGGGTTTCACTGAGCTTATATTGACAGGTGAACGGGTGGAGAGCGGCATCCGAAGTGGAAAGATACAGGCGGCTATATCTGCAAGCAGCAAAAAGTCCTATCAGGGGAAGAATGAATCGAATGCTGTGTACGGTCAAAGGAGTTGTAATAAGAAAGATAGCGACCATGCCGTTGGAGCAGTTACGATTGCAGCCCCGCCAGCTCAAAACTTCCAGCACAGACAAGACAGGCCGAGAAGGCAGTTTACCAAGATCAATATGACTTTAGCACAAGCACTGCAAAGTATGCTAAAGGCAAACTTAATCACTCTCAGAGGTCCTCCTGCAAATGTCAACACTACTTCGCCTCGTTATAATCCCAATGCCAGGTGTGCATATCACTCCGATAGCCCCGGGCATGATACAAACGACTGTTGGTTGTTGAAAAACAAAATTCAGGATATGATCGACGCTGGGGAAATTGAATTTGAGCCTCCGGAGACTCCTAATGTCATCACTGCACCTATGCCTAATCATGACAAGGCTGTTAATGCCATGGATGACAACTCTCATATTTCTAATATAGCTGACTTAGCATCTCCTCTCCTGGCCATCAAGAAGAATTTATTGCAAGCTGGTTTATTTCCAGGTTGTGCTGAAAATTGCGATCTCTGTATATTCCGACCCAATGATTGCCTGAAATTGAGGAAGGGTATTCAACGGCTGATAGATGATCGTACAATTCTCTTTGAAAGGAGTCCTAAGGTGGAAAACATTGTTGAAGAAGTATCTGTGATTGCAAGGTCCAAAGTTCCAGTGAAGATTACTGCTAGCAGAGTACCTGTGAAGATTACTGCTGAGCCTAAGGTAGCTCCCCTAATCATTACTGCACCTGGCCCAGTACCGTATTCCTCAAGCAAAGTCATTCCGTGGAATTATGGAGGTGATGTTTACATCCATGGCGTAAAGCAAATTGGTAATTCTGCTAATCCTAATGACATTGTTGGGACTAGTAAAGTTACTCGAAGCGGAAGGATCTTCTCTCCAGAAATCTCACCTCCCGCCCCTGAAACTCGAGGAAAGGAACCAGCAGTCAACCCTTCTCAGTCAGAGACACCGGTCGAAGTTACTACTGAAGATGTTGCCAAAAAAGAAATGGAAGAAGTGCTGAAGATCATCCGCAAGAGTGATTTTGATGTGGTAGAACAGTTGGGGCATACCCCGTCTAAGATCTCGATGTTATCCTTGTTGTTATCTTCTGAATCTCATGCCAATGCCTTGATAAAATTCTTGAAGACTGCTCATGTACCTCAGGAGACCTCCGTCGATCAGTTTGAAAACTATGTTGCTAACCTGACTATCGACAATGGCCTAGGCTTTTCCAATGCTGACCTGACACCAGCAGGGAAGAACCACAATAAAGCTCTGCATATCTCCATTGAGTGTAAGGGGATCACCTTGTCTCATGTGTTGATCGATAATGGCTCTTCTTTGAATGTGCTACCGAAAGCCGTGCTCGATAAACTTGACTGCAAGAGCATTGAACTGAAGCCTAGTGACATTGTGGTACGTGCTTACGATGGTGCGAAGAGTGTTGTCCATGGTGAAGTGGTTCTCCCTATCAAGATAGGACCTCAAGTCTTCAACACTACCTTTCATGTAATGAACATTCGTCCTGCCTATTCCTGCTTGCTGGGACGCCCTTGGATTCACGGGGCAAGTGCTGTAGCTTCGTCTCTCCATCAAAAGCTGAGATATCCAATAGAGGGTAAGATCGTCACGGTGTGTGGGGAAGAAGAGTATATTGTCAGTAGTGTGCATACCTTCAGATACGTTGAGATGGATGGTGAATTCTTCGAGACTCCGTCTCAGTCATTTGAAGTGGTTCCTCCGCCCAGTCCTGTCCTTAAGCCAACTCCCCTTGTGCCCGGGGTTATTCGAGCTCCTCCTGCCATGATTTCTCTGAAAGATGCCCAAGCTGCGGTCGAAAATGGTGGTTGTACTGGTTGGGGTCAACTGATCAACGTGCCCTACAAGTCTGATAAATCTGGTCTGGGATTTAACTCTGAAAGGATGGTCAAAGATCAAATCAATGTTGTAGAAGATGCTGATAGCGATTGCGACCTGGATAGCTGGATTTTCCCAACAATTGGTGACGGACTCAATAATTGGAAGGCTGAAGACACTATCCCGATGACCTTTAGTCAGGAGTAATTGTTATTGTCTATTTAGTGTTGCAAATTTTTACAATTGAACTTCCTAAAGCATTGTGTCTATGCCCGGGGCACAATAGCTAATTGGTTAAGGGTTTTGTCATTTTCATAAGCATATTCACATTCAATAAATCAATGGACTTTTTGCATTCAAATATTGCGCTCTTTATCTTTCCTGTCAGCTTTCAAACAAGCTATGCTTTCTTACACACACTCACGTAACAAATTGCAGATCCATACCCACTCTGGATCCTGTTGATAATAGCTCTACTACTGTTCATTATGACTTTGAAAATCCGATCTACCAAGCCGAGGATGAAAGTGACGAAGATTGTGAAGTCCCTGGAGAACTCGCCAGACTGTTACTGCAAGAAGAAAGGACTATACAGCCGCATGAAGAGTCAATCGAAATTGTAAATCTGGGTACTGAAGTAGACAGAAAAGAAGTCAAAATAGGAGCAGGCTTGGAAAACAGTGTCAAAGAAAGATTGATTCAGATGTTACGTGACTACGTAGAGATTTTCGCTTGGTCTTATGAAGACATGCCGGGATTGGATACTGACATAGTAGTGCATCGTCTGCCAATGAAGGAAGACTGTCGTCCTGTAAAGCAAAAGGTTCGCCGCATGCGTCCCGAAATGTCTGAGAAAATCAAAGCCGAGGTTATGAGACAATTCAATGCCGGTTTTCTAGCCGTTACTTCTTATCCTCAATGGGTTGCTAATGTGGTACCAGTGCCGAAGAAGGATGGTAAGGTGCGAATGTGCGTAGATTACCGAGATTTGAATAAGGCGAGTCCCAAGGATGACTTTCCACTTCCGCACATTGATGTTCTGGTAGACAACACCGCTCAACACAAGGTATTCTCATTCATGGACGGCTTCTCAGGTTATAACCAGATTAAGATGGCGCCTGAGGACATGGAGAAAACTACGCTTGTGACGCAATGGGGCACTTTCTGTTACAAGGTAATGCCATTCGGTTTGAAGAATGCCGGAGCAACATACCAGCGTGCTATGGTAGTTCTGTTCCATGACATGATCCATCATGAAATAGAGGTATATGTGGATGACATGATAGCCAGATCTCATACTGAAGAAGAACATCTCGATCATTTATACAAGTTGTTTGAGAGGTTGAAGAAATACAAGCTGAGATTGAACCCGAACAAATGCACCTTTGGAGTAAGATCCGGTAAACTCTTGGGCTTTATTGTCAGTGATAAAGGAATTGAGGTTGACCCGGCTAAGGTGAGAGCTATTCAAGAAATGCCAGTTCCTCGTACGGATAAAGAAGTCAGAGGTTTCGTGGGACGGTTGAATTACATTGCCCGATTTATCTCCCATTTGACCGCTACCTGCAAACCCATCTTCAAATTACTGAGGAAAAATCAAGAGATGGTATGGAATGATGAATGTCAAGAAGCTTTTGACAGTATCAAGAAATATCTCCAGGAACCTCCGATCCTGATACCACCAGTTGAAGGAAGACCGCTAATCATGTATTTGACCGTGTTAGAAAATTCAATGGGGTGTGTGTTGGGGCAACATGACGAGTCTGGTCGAAAAGAGCATGCCATATACTACCTCAGCAAAAAGTTTACCGACTGTGAAACAAGATACTCACTGCTCGAGAAAACTTGTTGTGCTTTGGCCTGGGCTGCTCGCCGACTAAGACAGTATATGTTGAATCATACCACTTTATTGATTTCTAAGATGGATCCTATCAAATATATATTTGAGAAACCCGCCCTCTCCGGGAGGATAGCCAGATGGCAAATGATTTTAATAGAATATGATATCCAGTATACTACCCAGAAAGCAATCAAGGGAAGCGTGTTGGCCGATCATTTGGCTCATCAAGCAGTGGATGATTACCAATCCATGAATTTTGAGTTCCCAGATGAGGACGTCATGCTTGTTACTGATTACGAAAAACCTGGACCGGATGAAGGACCCGAACTGGGATCCCGATGGACTATGGTTTGATGGATCTTCTAATGCATTGGGTAATGGTGTTGGTGTTGTAATCATCTCCCCCAAGGGTGGCCATACTCCTTTCACTGCTAGATTATGTTTTGATTGTACCAATAATATGGTTGAGTATGAAGCGTGTATTTTGGGACTCAGAGCTGCTATAGACCTGCGAATCAAGTTTTTGAGCGTGTACGGGGACTCAGCATTAGTAATCAGTCAGATCAAGGGAGAATGGGACACTAAACATCCAAATCTCATCCCTTATCGAGAGCGGGTGTTGACATTAATCCCATACTTTGAAGAGATTACATTCGAACATATCCCACGAGAAGAGAATCAGTTGGCAGACACATTGGCTACCATGTCGTCTATGTTCAGAGTCAGATGGGATAATGAAGCTCCCAAGATCACCATTGAACGATTAGATGAACCAGCATATTGTTATGAACTTCATACTGAGGGAGTAGAGGAGAAACCTTGGTTCCACGAAGTGAAAAGATATTTAGGAGCTCAGGAATACCCTGAAGGGGCATCCATCAACGACAGAAAATTCCTGAGGAAGTTCTCCGCTAAATTCTTTCTGAGTAATGGAGTATTATACAAACGTAATCATGATTCAACTTTGCTTCACTGTGTGGATAAAAAAGAAGCAGAAAGGATTATGGAAGACATGCATGATGGTATTTTCGGGACCCATTCTAGTGGACATACAATGGCCAAGAAGATTATGAGATCAGGGTATTATTGGTCTACCATGGAAACTGATTGCCACCATCACTCCAGAACCTGTCACAAGTGCCAGATCTATGCGGACAAGGTACATGTGCCTCCTGCTCCATTGAACGTGTTGACAGCACCTTGGCCCTTTGCAATGTGGGGCATTGATATGATTGAGGAGAGATTAAACCTACTGCTTCCAACGGACATCGTTTCATTCTGGTTGCTATTGATTACTTTACAAAGTGGGTAGAGGCAGCCTCATTCGCTTCTGTCACCAAGAATGTGGTGGCACGATTCATCAAGAATAATCTCATCTGTCGATACGGCATTCCCGAAAGAGTTATCACTGACAATGGCACTAATTTGAACAACAAGATGATTACTGAACTCTGCACGCAGTTCAAGATAAAACACCATAACTCCTCTCTGTACCGGCCAAAGATGAACGGCGCCGTGGAGGCTGCTAATAAAAATATCAAGAAGATCATACAAAAGATGACAGTCACGTACAAAGACTGGCATGAGATGTTACCATTCGCTCTCCATGGTTATCGCACTTCAGTGCGCACTTCGACAGGGGCCACTCCGTTCTCTTTAGTCTACGGAATGGAAGCCGTTTTACCAGTGGAAGTTCAGATTCCCTCTCTAAGAATCATGAAAGAGGCAGGCTTAGATGAAGATGAATGGATTTGGACTCGACTCGATCAGATAAATTTGATTGATGAGAAGAGGTTGGCAGCTGTTTGTCATGGTCAAATGTACCAGAAACGGATGATCAAAGCTTTCAATAAGAAGGTTAAGCCAAAGGTATATCAGGATGGTAACTTGGTAATCAAGCGTATCATACTACCACAAGGTGATCCCAGAGGCAAATGGACTCCCACATACGAAGGGTCATTTGTAGTTAAGAAGGTATTCTCTGGTGGAGCCATGATACTTGCTACAATGGACGGTGAAGACTTCCCGCATCCGGTGAACGCGAACATAGTTAAAAAATACTACGTATAAAAGAGACCCGCTAGGTCGATGTATCTAGGCAAAAGTAAGGGCATCCCGGCGAACCAAGAAGGTTCGGGCAAAAATTAGGGATAAACATATAAAAATGTACACCCGGCAAGTCGAAAACCTGAAAAGGCGGCTTGGGCAAAAATGGGTATCCTGGTGGACTAAAAACCTGAAAAGGCGGTTCAGGCAAAAATTAGGGATTAAAGCGTATGACTATGTCCCGTTCTCAGTTAGTTTCACCCAAGTGCCAAGGGGCAGAACAAGCCAATCACTTCTATCCGACAGCAGGAGATGAGAGGCTTGAAGACATAATGACAGTAGTAGAATTAAAATCAATAAGACTTTTTCTGCATAGCTTTTTCTTTGTTTTCTTGACAATTTCCTCTTACTAGGATTTCTGTCTCCTTGTACACAAATTGCCTGTTGATAGGCCCTCTTTCAAAATCAATACAATTTTATTTCCAAAAAAAATACTTTTGTTTTACTTCCTCTGTTTTGTTTGCGTAAACGTCCATTGATTTAATCTGAATTGATTTATGCATTTGAATATGATCAATACTTACCTACATGCATAAAATAGCAATAACAATTACTAAAGGACTTCAGGATCGAGGAGAAGGTCTAACCATGCGTTCCAAGGAATCCGGTTGCTAATTCTATTCCTCCGGCACAAAAACCAGCTATCTCCCAGAAAAGGTCGGCATCACCAGACAGACTGGTCATCTCTTCTATCCCCAGCCAGGCTCTGTTGGAATGTTTCTACCATCAGACAGAAATCAAATACCCCCAGCTGAGACAGGGTCATCAATACAAATATCTCCGACCAGAAGACTAGATTTATTTCCCCAGTAGAGTCCCCTGGGAGAACGTTTCAGAAGCATAGTACATCCATTACATCATTTCACATCACATACCTGCATACGATGTTCACCTTTATTCCATTCCGCATCATATACATTACATCGTTTCATAGCATGCACATGCATACCATGTTCGCAGGCATAAAGCATCTCATGCATCATGACATGACATGAAGCTAACTTTATTTTTCAGGTTAATTATCCTCCTGATACAGTCAAAGTAAAGATCCATTCAGACGGATATCTTCATCGATTACATTCAAGTTTCGAATACAGCTCTCGGATATGATCCATGTGACAAACTCTCTGATATCCTCCCAATGGTGGCATCTCTAAGCCCACCCCAGATATTCATTGCAAATACAACAACAAATATTATCAGATACAGCCTAACGTACGGTTCATTCTGATTCAGCCCAACATATGACTCCTTCAACTCGGATACGATCTAACGTACGATCCATTCTGACTTTCAGCAACTCCAATACGGTCTAACGTATGACCCATTTGGACCTTCAAATCCTCAGATACTGCCTAGCGTATGGTACATTCCGGGGTGTAGTCTAGCGTACGACTACTTTCTTCGTCAGATACAGCCTAACGTACGGTTCATTCTGCAACTCCAATACGGTCTAGCGTACGACCCATTTGGACCTTCAAATCCTCAGATGCTACCTAGCGTATGGTACATTCCGGGGTGTAGTCTAGCGTACGACTACTTTCTTCTTCAGATACAGTCTAACGTACGGCTCATTCTGCAACTCCAATACGGTCTAACGTACGACCCATTTGGACCTTCAACTCAGATGCGATCTAGCGTACGATCCATTCTAATTCCACCTTCGTCAGATACAGCCTAACGTACAGCTCATTCTGCAACTCAGATACGATCTAGCGTACGATTCATTCTGATTTTTCATCCCCAGCGAAGTCATCCGCCCAATGAACAACTCACTCTGGGATTCAGATGCGGTCTAGCATATGATTCATTCTGATCCCTTATCCCCAGCAGCGTATAGCACACCCGGACTCCCCAGCGAAGTCAATAGCCTAATGGATAACTCACTATACGGTCTAGCGTATGACCCGGTATGACATCCATGGCTTCAGATATTGTCTAATGTACGACGCACTCTGAAGTTTCCATCATCGAACTTCCCGGATGGCATCTTTAAGCCCTGATTAACAAATGCAAATTTTTGGGGCATTCTAGTGTTTAATATTCTTCCACCTCCAGACCACGAATGGTGTACATACCATCCTCACTCTCTCGGTTCAAGAATATTAAACAGGGGCAGCTGTCATACCCCAAAATTTGCCCGTTGATATTACGAGGCATTTTTCAAGACACTCCGACTTATTCTGCAAGGCACTGATCTTAAAGGAACAAAAGCCCAGCTCACAACAGGCCCACTCCAGAAAAAGGCCCAAACTAGCTTGCTCGCTAGGCGAGCAATTCCTTCGCCTAGCGAACCCTTCATTATGCAACTCGCCCAGCGAAACACCAGATCCAGTAAAATCCCAAACTAGCTTGCTCGCTAGGCGAGCAACTCCTTCGCCTAGCGAAGCTTGCGAATATCAGAATTTCTGGGCTTCATTCTGAGCCCATTAGGTCACAACAAGAGCATTATAAATAGCCAAGCTTCAGTCACGAAAAGGAAACGAAAAACGGAGAAAGGAGAGCCCTAGCAAGCAAACCCTAACACTCACGGGAGACAAACCCTGAAGGAGCTCGGCGGCACCAAGGTCCACCTCTGCCCAATTCAGTCCGATTTGCCGATTCGAAGTCGCAATTCAGCTGCCAACAGGTTTACGTCGCTATTACTACCTTATGTTCTTAATTTGCATATGGCTTTATGATTAGATTTATGAAAATAGCTTAAGTTTGGCATGCGAACTTTAGTATGTACCTGAATCCCTTAAATGATTAACCATATAATTGCGGTAATGAAAGCCATAAGGCATAAAATTGGCTGAAAGTGTACTGATATCAAAACCAGAATCCGCAGCCGCTCGCTAGCACATCGCTAAGCGAGCATGCAGCGAGTATTCGCTAAGCCTTCGCTAGGCGAGGCAGGAGCGAACGTGACAGTATCTGACTTTTCTACTCTGATTTTTCACTCATGTTTTATCATGCATCATTTATCCGACCTTATTTACTGTTGTGATCTTTTTTTCCCTTGTGGTGTAATCCTCGATTGCACCCTGATTTGGTGTTCTGACATGTTTTGTTGAGTTTTGTAAAGGTTCATATACCCCCAGGAAAGGATTGCTTGTTAGGTATCCCACTTTATTTGTGGGGTACCCTTATGGAGATTCACCCTGAATTACTCAATGGATTTTAATGTATTGATTTTATGGCGAAGATCCACCCTAATGGCTTAATTGGTCTTAATGTATTAATTTTAATGTGGACTTAATTACCTACTTGATTACGGCTACCTAATTAATTGTAAAACTTTGCCTTTAAATAAGTGATCTCGGACCTCTCTTTGTTACCCTACGATTATGGTATTACGGTCATGTCCCGCGAATGTGGGGATGCACTTAGCAAAGACCCTTCGGTTAAATCATCTTAGTCCCTCGAATGTTGCCTTTGTCCCTCGATGACCCTTCGGTGTAGCCTACGGTTAAATGATGATAGTCCCTTCGAATGCTAAGGTATCCTCACAACTGTTGCCTTCAATGACCAATCGATGACCCTACGACGTCCCTTTCACATCCAAAGGATAAAACTACTTACTTCTCAATAGTAAGGACAATTTTACCCTCATAAGGATAGAAAATGCCCGTAAAGACCTTGGGTAGGTATACCTCTTAATTGCTTATCCATAACCTAAAATACTTTCAACACCTCACACCTTTCAAAACCTCTTTTAGAAAATCACCACTTGGCGTACATTCATACTAGAATCATTGCCGAGTTATATTTTTCTAAACTATTTTCAAAACTAAATGAGATAACCACTTTGTATACATTCCTACAAGAATCATTACAAAGTTACATTCTCCTTTTCAAAACATTTCCTGCACATTTCTCCAACACTTTTTCAACTAGAAAAACATAAATGATTGAGCAATTAAGAGCCCATGGATAACCATGGATACAAAGGGTGCTAACACATTCCCTTTGTATAATGTACCTCCCGAACCTAAGAATCTAAATTAAGGTCTTTCCTGTTCTTTTCCACCTTTCCTTATTGGATAAAAGAAAAGTCGGTGGCGACTCTTGCTAACCGCGACATTGCGATAAAAAAACACATCAAAGTCAGTTCACCGTATGACAGATACCCTAGGTGGATTAGAGTCCCATACGGGTGACAGTCGCTTGAAATGAGTTTGGAACTCATAGAGGACTCGATATCCACCGCGAAAGTCGAATCATACGAGCATGCATGAACCAGACCTGGCTTAGACATAAGTCCGCTTGAGGATTGATGTTTCGTACATCCGAATAGTGATTCGTTGAGTGGATGCATTCAATGACATGTTTCCATACATTGCGAATACCCCTTAGATACTTGAGTCTTAGTTATCTTGTGTGCATGATACATAAGTAACGAGAGATGGAGACTCGAGTTAGGATTCAATTAGAAAACCCTGTAGAGCCGAGTGGACCAATAGGATAGAAGAACTCACTGAGATTATTATCTCATCCCATTATTGTTGTTATTTTTTAGGTATTCCTTGCAGGTTGAATTCAAGAGAAGCTGTGTATGGATGTTTCAAGGGATGTTGTTTATCGTGATCTTCCATTGTGGAGTCGTGTACAATAAAGATATTGTACATCGTTCTTAGATTTTTATTTTAGGCACCATTGTATAACATGTCCAATTGATGTTTTTAGTTTGGACATGTATTTATACTGATGCCATTAGGAACTTATGTTTTGTCAGTACCAATTAATAACACTTGTATGGTATTATTCTAGATATATATTATACGGGGTGTTATAGTTGGTATCAGAGCAGGTCGATTCTTGACTTAGCCTTGAAACATCATAAGTAAATCTATTCCTTCCTCATATGTGTGTTTAGCCAACATGATTCTTAATATCACTGTATGTAGTATTGAGCCTGATCAACCTAATGCTATGTGCATGGTAGGTAGGATCATGGTTGAGCGACCACGAGGACTTCGAAGTGTGGGTGAAACTTGTGCTTTGAGGGTATGCTCAAGCCAAGAGTTAGAAAGTAAGGAGAACCGGATAACCCAGTTGAAGTTTCAAAGGAGTTGTGATTTGGGTATTATGGAATTGAAGAGTAGTGTATCGTTCAAGCAATTCTGCAGTGTTAACAGAGTTGAGAAGTGGAGGAATTCTATCGGATGAGTTTGTCATAATTTTGAGGAATAAGTGAATTTGCTAGTGGAATAAGATATACCCACTGATATGGAATAAGTATTGTAAGTAATTCTGTATGGTGAAGGAGAAAGGATGGTTATGTTGCACATATGTTATAAGGTCTGGAAGTGAGGTATTGTATAAGTGTTTCAGTTTCTAAGGCCAATAAAACATTTTGGAAGAACAAGAGTACTTCATGTAGTATATATATTTGGAATGGTACCTTGAAAGTGGCTGAGAACTTGAGGGATAAGGACGTTCAATTTTGTTGGGAGCCTAAGGTAGTGGTGAAGTTTAAGGAGAGACTCAAGGACATGACTACGTATTTCAAGTGAAACAGGTATGGACCAAATGGAGGCTAGAGGATAAATCAAATAAGTTGGATTTAAGGAATTCTAGTAAAATGGTTATGTAATTGGATTTAAGAGGATTACCTTAGAAAGGAAGCGAATATAGAGTTGGGAGCAGTGTAAATCTTGCATTACAACTACTATAGTGGAATGCACTTCAGATAAGGAGACTATGGAGTCATAAGTATTTTATTGAGGCTAAGATAGGGGTGTATGGTTGATGGTCGTTCACATGTGGAGATTTTTAGAGGAAGGAGTGTAGTGGAAAAAGTTAAACCTAGGTATTAAGAGAAGTATGTGATGGCGACATTATGGTCACAAGTGTATGTAATGGATTCCTTATCTTGAGATGAATGTGAAGTAATACACACTTTGTTGAGTAATGAGTTTTGTGTTCCGAGAAATTGAGTTTATGTTAGACAATGAAAGACAAACCAAGCTTGAATACGGAGCCAAGTGTGGAACGTGAAACAAACTATGTCGTATGGAATCATAAAGAGGCGATAAGGTTTTCCAGTAGCAGGTCATCTAGATAAGTGGATTATGCGTGATGAAGTATTCAATATATATATGTCGGTTTGGAAGAGAATCCAAGTCAATAAGTATGTGGTAATGTCAAGGTACACCTTAAGTGCATATTATTTTGGTTGTCAAGAGCGGGAGAACTGTCTGTATATGTGAATGGTCAGAGCATTCCAAATATGTCTTTTGTTGGATAAGAAAAGTTGTTATCTTAATCCTCACCAAGAAATCAATTGAGGGAATGAGGAGGTATGCTTAACATGGGTTGTTCATTGGTGTCCCCTCGATGATGTGTTGACTGCTGTGTCGTTGTGGGATTAATATTAAGTTATGAATTACGTTGTGACACTACACCTATGTATGAAAACCTCACGGCGGAGAACTCGTGGATGTTGATCCATGAAGTTGAGGTTGTGCTCTTACTGCATTGTTCTTGTTGTTGATGTATTTCCATGATTGGATTCCATGAGGATAATAAAGAAGTGGTGAACCAGGTTTGTAATTCTCGTGCAATGTTGAATTCGTGGAAATGTGTGTGGGTATTTGAGGAAGTGATTGCATATGGTTTATAACAGAGTCTTATTGGTTAGTAGTAGTTGTTGACAGTATCCTTATCAGTTATCATACTCCATAAGAGATTGAGGAATATCTAAGGATTTGTCCTACTAGTCTTGTGAGAGAGGAAACTTCTAACAAAGTTTAATAAGTTTGAGCCATCATGACCAGAGTGGAGGTCTTAGTCAGGTGATCTCAAGAGATCAGTTCAGTATCTTGTAAGTGATAGTAACGTGTAAGTGGTTAGACATGTTACTAATATGTATGGCTTCATAAGTAGACCTACCATGGAAGTGGTATCGAATATACACAATGCTACTATACTATGTCGGTAGGATGTGTAAGTTATTCTCCCAGGAGAGAGGATGGAAATAAGATGTCCATAAGTGTAAGTGTGTAACTTGGATTGTATATTCGTAAGAACACAAGCTAAGGTTCCCATGAGATAAAGCAAGATGATAAGAAGGAATAATTGTTGTCAGGTAGTGGGATGTCGCCCTAAGATGTGTGACTGAGTTGCGGGACTCTGTGAGTATTCTGGAAGTTCACAGTTACAGTCTAGTTTTCTTAAGATTTCTTGGAAATGGTGTCTCGTTAATGACTTGAAGTTCCTTGATGGTGTTATTTTTTTATTGGTCGAGATCATGTGTCAACAGAAATCTTGAATGAATCAAAACCATATAAGAGGATCCAATATGGAATATAGTAACTAGAACCGTATATTGTCAAACTAATTTGGATAAGTTCATTTGAGCACATGATAAACCTGAATGTCATACACCTTCATGGTTGTAGTCGCGTGGCTCCTATATATATATATATATATATATATATATATATATATATATATATATATATATATATATATATATATATATATATATATATATATACACATCTTATGGAGGATGTTGGTCATATTTTAAATCTTTGTATGTCAGCAAGAAATTTATTCTACTAATGGATGTCAGAGAGGTCCTAGTACTGTTTTGGGTGGTGGGCACTTTGGAGGATAAGCGTGATCTTCTAAGTAGACTGTTAGCTAATCAATGGTGCTTAGGAATCCCATGTGTTCCACTGTTGGAATCAGAGTAACACATTAGAGGTGATGGATGAAATATATTAATCAAGATTATGAGGATCAGAGGGATAGTTACTCATAAGAATGGGAGTAAGACAATCTCATGCTAATGGTGATATCTTATTGGAGTAGTACGAAAGAAGTGAAACAGTAGGAGTAAAAACTTGTAACATATAATATCAACCAAGTGAATATGATAAGGATATCACTAGATGGTTTAAAAAGTTGTCACAATTACTGAAGAATTTATAAGAGAAGGGTCGTAAGTATGGCGTGGAGTCAAGGAATCAGTAAATTGTCTCGTGGAGATTTGAAGAGTGTTGATTATCCAAATCAAAACAGGGTGTCATAATTATGTTTTGGGTAACTTAGTGCAAGGAAGGAAAGTCGTGGTTTCTGGGAGGAAAGTGACCAACTGATGTAGAGCGGTATATCAGATGAATTAAATGGGAGCAAGTTTAAACGTTAATCCAATATCATAATGAGAATATGGTTAAGACCATGAAGTATTAGAGTTCACACAAGAGAGAAGTTGCGAAGGAGGATAAGTTGGAAGAATGAACATGTCAGAGATTTGAAATCGAAGAGAAGTTAGGTGTTGGTCTAAGACGTTGATGAAAGAAGTGTTTATTTGTTGAGTGGAGGAAATTCGGGGGAGAATTTCAATTTAAGGGGGGGGGGAGATTGTAATATCCCATATTCCCTTAAATGCTTAATTAATTGTCAGTTGAGACCAATTGAGTTCCTATGTACTCTATCTATTATCAACTATAACAATTTGAGCTCATATGCGCTCTAAGTGTTATCAGTTGGGACCAATAGAGTAACCAGTGAACTTTGAAGAGATTAATCATTAATAAAAGAGACAGACCAATATTAATAAGTACAAGAGAGGACATTTTTGGTAACATTAATGATTGATTAATTGGTACTAGAAGATAAAAATATCACTTGAGAATATTTTTTACTATTACATAATATTATATTATATATTTAGATATTATGTATATATGTATATAATATTGTATGGTGGAAAGAATAGGAAGAAAAAAGGGGGATAAGATTGAGAAAGAGAGATATCAGAAAGAAAAAGAAAAGGAAGAGATAAGAACAAGAAAGAAAGAGGAAGAAGAGGAAGGAAGGAAGAAGAAGGAAAAGCTCATGAAGAATCATGGAAGCTCATCATCACCATTTTCTACTCATCCTTTTATTTATGAATCATGTGAATATTCATTGATGATACTGATCAATCAATTGACATGAATTAATTATGTGATAAGATATCAGAAAGAAAAAGAAAAGGAAGAGATAAGAACAAGAAAGAAAGAGGAAGAAGAGGAAGGAAGGAAGAAGAAGGAAAAGTGATGATACTGATCAATCAATTGACATGAATTAATTATGTGATAAATTAAAATATGCCACCAAAGGGGGTTGAACCTGATACCTCCTTGGTATGGTACAAGCCTTACCACTAGGCCAAGGATTATGTTGTTGAATATTTATGCAATGGATAAATGTTAACCTAAACCTTGATTATGATAGATTGATAAATGAATTAAGTGTAATAACTTGACTGTGTTTATTGTACCATGTTATAATTACTTTGTGTATACCTTATGAATATTATTATGAATCATATTCTGATGTATACTAAGTATTATTATTGTACGTGTGCATGAATGGTTAAAAACATATGATGATTAATGAGGAAACCTTAGGAGTATAACTTGATTAATAACTTAGAAAGATAATTTAGGTTATGGAAATGAGTATACGGTGATGCTTGGATGCAATGGTACCTAGGTGTGTACCATGGACAAGTATTCACTTGGTAAGCGAATCAATATGCTTTGTATGGAACATGTGTGATTTATGTATGAGAATGGATCATGTTATGATACCATGAGAATTGATATGATATCATGAGATTTGTTTGATATTTTGGTGAGGAACTTTTGTTCCAAAAGCCCTATTTTGGTGAGGAGCGTTGCTCCAAAATTCCTACTTGTTATTGTGAATTAATCACATGTTCGGAATTAGTTTTGATGGTGCACATACCACTTCAAAGGCTTAGGTAAAACGGTAAGTGGGTATGTGACACCAATGATTCGTGCCTCAATTGGGTTTGAGCCCCAACCACGGCGGACGTGGGGGAAAGGTGGACACCTAAGTGGGTTAGAGTCCCATACGGTGAAAGATACCCTAAGTGGGTTAGAGTCCCATACGGGTGACGGTCGATTGAAATGAGTTTAGAACTCATAGAGGACCCGATATCCATCGTGAAAGTCGAATCATATGAGCATGCATGAACCAGGCCTGGCTTAGACGTAAGTCCGCTTGGGGATTGATATTTCGTGCATCCAAATAGTGATTCGTTGAGTGGATGCACTCAATGACATGTTTCTATACATTGTGAATACCCCTTAGATACTTGAGTCTTAGTTATCTTGTGTGCATGATACATAAGTAAAGAGAGATGAAGACTCGAGTTAGGATTCGATTAGAAAATCCTATAGAGCCAATTGGATCCATAAGATATGAGAATTCACTGAGATTATTATCTTATCCCATTATTGTTGTTATTTTTCAGGTATTCCTTGCAGGTTGAATTCAAGATAAGTTGTCTATGGATGTTTCAAGGGATGCTGTTTATCGTGATCTTCCGCTGTGAAGTCGTGTACAATGAAGATATTGTACATCGTTCTTAGAATTTTTATTTTAGGAACCATTGTATAACATGTCCCATTGATGTTTTTAGTTTGGACATGATTTTATATTGATGCCATTAGACACTTATGTTGTGTCAGTACCAATTAATAACACTTGTATGATATTATTCTAGATATATATTATACGGGGTGTTACAACAAAAGCCTGCAAAATGTTAATTATGTGTAAAAAAATAACAACAATCCTTCTGCAATTATACCTGCAATGTAACTCCAGGAAACAAAACAAAATGAGAATATAATAAGCATCACACAACATAACATAAAACACAAAACCCCAATGTTATAACTTTGAAGTATTGTTTCTTTACAAAGTCCTAGAGCAGATTCTCTTAGTCAAAACCCAATTAGTCGTGGACTTGTATTGTGGCTCTTACAAATGAAGCTGACTCCATTTTAAAGAATGACAGATCAATATAACGCTTCAACATGTCTCAGCCATATAAAACCTTAAAATAAGGCAGGCAAAAGCAAAAAAGAAATTTTTCAAACAACTATCACAAAATAATAATGTTTCAATTTTGTTGAAATCACATATATATGATAAATAAGACCACCATAATTATTCAGAAGGAACGGTTTTGGGGAACCACGACATTATTCATAGGAATCCATTATCAATCGTGGTAGGTTTCCACCCGTAACAAGGTTTTCTTCACACTGAAAGTTGGAATGTCAATCGATTCCTTCATTGCAATAAAAAATTATGTTTAAGTTAGAAAAGTCACCATTACACCTACAAGTTACAACTTAAACCAAACTATCATCATTTTACAAGACAAACGGTATTCAAATCATGATGGCGAGCAACAATGGTGAGTTTGAAAGAAAAAAGCATTTTAAAGTGAAAGAACTTCAACCTCAAGCTGTTTAACACAAGTTGTAAGATTGTGGCCTCTTGTAATGGTAGCCATTACTTCTTCATATAAATCATGAAAGATGTCGGCAGCAAACCTAACCAAAAAGAGCAGATAAATGCATGGGATTTGATAAATACTTTAAAATTAAGATAAAAGTTAAGAGAAAGAAAAGTTGGAAAGAAGAGAATCAGAGAAGAAATTGTTATTTTTCTCTTCTAAGAGAGAAATCCCTTCTCCAAATGCAAAACAATTAGTATTACTATCCAAAGAATACATTTAAATGCAAAATGGGATTTGGTGTCTCGAATTGAGGTGAAACATATGGAGATGTGGGGCTTGAAATGCATAGAACACTATTTGGATGTTTCTTTACCTCAACAGAGTATCAGTATACATTTGAAAACTCATGTTTTAGAATCTCAATAGCCTTGATTCAGATTTATATGAAAAGAGAAACACTGAATAAATAATAGTTAATCATAGGAAGAACCTAAAATACGAGAAAGATAGAAAATAGGTCTTACCCTCATTAGAGTGTAGATCTCCACCATATCTTTGAAGATATAGTATCGTTTGAAGGAGAATAGAGAAATAAAGAATGAGATGAAGGGTTGTGGTGTTGGAAGCAGAAGATAGAAAGAGAGGGAGAAATAAGAGAGAAAGAAGGGTAATGTTTAACCTAGGTCAAAAAATAAGTTAACTAATAAAATAAATAATAAGTTAATTAATAAAACTAAAAAACTAGGTCAGAAAATAAAATTGCATTAACATTGGCCATAGTCAAATTTAACGTTTATTTTAAAAAATTAACATAAAAGATCATTTTGTGTAACGAAACATATTTTAAGGGACCACTATGTAATTCTTTTTAGCTAAGGGACTAAAGTGAAACAATAAATTAAGTTAAGGTATCAAAAGATGCATTAAGCCAATAAACTATTCTAAGTTATATATGATGAGAAGTTAGGGGTCACAAACTACCAAATTGTAAAGGTGGAATGAGAGGAAAGTAGATATAAAAAAGGACTAATGGGAGAGAGTTAGAGAGAGATGATGATTTGGAAAAATATTTATATTGGGTCAAAGGCTCAATCAAATAAGTGAGAGAGACGCCACATATTCACCAAATTTTTTAAGATATTAAGTATATAAGTTCTTTCATTTATAAAATCTTGATATTTTCAAGTAATATAAAACTTATAACTCAGACTTCTATGTCAACAAGAGAGAGGCGATAAAAAGGGGAAAGAGTGAAAGCTAAATGTAGGGGTTTATACGACTTGGAAACAAATTAATTTGGATTGAAATGAAACGTGGAAATTGGGTTGGATAGTGTGAATGGTTAGTGATGTATTTTTAGATAATAAAATCAATAGTTATATCCGAGTAATGGTTAAATACATTCTCATTTGTTGAAGCAACATCCAATATAGAAGATTAAAAAAATAAAAGTAAATGACAATGAATACAATTAATGTTTACTAGATGGTAACCCACACGTTGCAGGGAAGTTTTAATTTTTTATTTATCAATTGTGTATTTATTTGAATATTGTAAATGTTAATATTTTGTTGTTTTCATAAAATATAGAGATATTTAATTTATATATGTTAGACGGTGTGGCTAGTGATCGAGAGGGGGGGTGAATAGATCACCTCTTTTAAATAAACGGATTAAAATTTTTTTATCAGAGTTATTGAAACTTAGCGGAAAATTACAGTCCCGAATCGACTTCCGTCTAATCTGAACCGCTACTAGAAAACCGGACACGCGAATTTATTGCTGGATTTGAATAGGAACGATAGAGATTATTAACACCAGAATATTATCAAATCAAATGCACTTATCACTAAATTCTAATTCCAATGAATAAAACTCAGCTGACAGTTTTGTTAAACATTTGGTGTGTATGTGATCAATGATGAACAATGGTGGAGTTTAGATAAAGAAGTTTTCTTGCCACTATTGTATCACGAAATGTACAGCCACAATACACCAACTGAGATCACAAAACTGTTGAAAACGTAAAGATAGATAAGGAAAGAATACGATACGCAGGGATTTGGTAAGGAAGTTCCCCACTGTCGTCCTCGCGTGTGGGTACGTCTCCCTCTCAATTTCAAATGAAATTGAGAACTGTTGTTATCAGTAATGCCGAATTCGTTGATACAAGGTTACAATACAAAGACAGAAATCTAAATCCCAAGATCTTCTTCTTGTATAAAACCTCCACTTGATCTGAGCTCGATCAAGAATTTCCTGCAAGAAATTGCAAACAATTCACCGGTTCCACGACCTGTTTGCGAAATTACCCAATTTCTAAACCCTACGCTACGGCTGAATCTGTTCTGCAAACGTGACTAACAAACCCGTAAGAACACTCCAGTTCTTGAAGGACAAACCATTTGGTTTTTCCTCGAAACCCCCTTCAACCTTCAACTCAGCTAGATCCTCGATCGTTCCACTGAACACCTCAGCTAGATCCTTGATCGTTCCACTGAACGTTATCTCGTTGATCCTTTAATCCAAAGAACAAGAATGATTATGTGTTGATGTTATTGAAGAAAAGAGATTGAGAAGATGAAGAAGATGAAGTCTCTTTCAGGTTTCTAACTGCTCAAAAAAATTGGTGCTACACACTCCTTTGATTTGTGTTACAACTGTTTTTCACTTCTGAATTCGTGCCCTTTTACTGAGCTGTCAAAATACTTCTTATATGTGAGAGACAGAAGCTGTTAGTAGACAAAACAGAATTATGTATTGATACAAAATATTATGCATCGATACATACTGTAGCTTTGATTAATTTTAGAGAATTAATACAAGCATGTATCGATACAAAGCTCGTATGTATCGATACATAGAATATTTTAACTAAGCATGTATCGATACAAAGCTCGTATGTATCGATACATAGAACATTTTAACTAAGCATGTATCGATACAAAGCTCGTATGTATCGATACATACTGAAGCAAAAACATTTTGTAATTTAAAACAAATTTATGTATCGATGCAGAAGAACATGTATCGATACATACTGACACAAAACAGTTTTTATGAGTTCTTTTAAAGAAATGTATCGATGTGGATCTTTATGTATAGACACGAAACAATAGTATAGGCTAAACACACAAATGAAACATGTAAAATAATGCACAACCAACAATTAGACAATGATCACACAATTTGCTATCATTCAAAACTTATTCAAAGTAAAGAATTTGCTCACAATATATTTTATTATTATTTTGTATATGTTTTATATAGTAGAATGGTATCGAGGTAGTTTTAGATTTTAATTTAAATAAAATAAGAAATTAAAAATTATTTTGATATTATTTAATTATTTTTTTGTTGGACTAAAATATGTTAATTGTTTTGAATTTTGTGGCTATTTTTTTATAGTTTAAAGTAAGTTTGTTATTTGTAGATATTATGAGTATTTTATGTTATTGAAGAAGCGTATATCATGTATTCAAATTATATATTAGAATTTTATAATTTTAAAATTTAAAAAAGAAATTCAAATTAATTATAAACGTTGATCAAATAATAAGATGATTTGCTATTAAAAAGTTTCATCACATGATTTTTTTTTAATATTTAGAAACCTAAATATTTATATTTTATGATCTTTTTATTTTATTAATTTGTAAATAAAGTTTAAATTAGTTACGAAAATTGATCAATTAATAAATATATTGTAGTTATTAAATTTTGTAAGAATTGTATACATTTAATATCATTCTTTTACCAACCATCAATTTTTTATTTTTATTTTTAAATGATCAGTTTATTTTTGTGCTAAATGTTTTTGAATTTAACAAAATAGTGTAGTTATTATATTTTTAAGTATTGGACTCTAAAAAAAAGAAATAGTGTAGTTATTAATAAATAGTGTAGTTATTTTTTTTAGGTGTAAGGTAAAAAGATTGAATTATATAAAGAGTGATATTTGTATTTAGTTGTGATTAATTCTTCTGAAATATATAATAATAAGATTTTTGTAACATATTTGGAGAAAAAAAGTTGAACTGTAATTGTATTTTATTTATTTAAAAATAAAATTTAAATTAATTATAAAAAATGATCAACTAAAATTATGGTAATTATTGAATTTTGTAAGTATTTTAAATATTTAATATAATTATATTTTAAAGTCATCAATTTTTTTTATTTTTTTTTATTTTTGAATGATAGTTTCTTTTTGTGATGTTTTGTAATTTAACCAAATAATATAGTTATTATATTTTTTGATATTAGACTTTATAAAAAGAGAATAGTGTAGTTATTAACAAACTTATGTGCTTATTATTATTTTTTATAGATGTAGGGTGAAAAGACTAAACTATATTAAGGGGTGATAATTGTGTTTAATTGTAATTAACACTTGTGAGATATTTAATAATAAAAATTTTGTAACATATGATTTTTTGAATAGAAGTTGAAGTATAATTGTATAAATTTGTTCCAATATTCATTCTTAAAGTTGACACATCATATTTTAATTGATGTAACAACTATAACATACATGGCATATTATGTGTCATAATATGCTACATTAGATTAATTTATTATAATAGAGGTAGGGAAAAGGTCTAGTAACAAATATATTTTTTTGTTAGCCATCAGTTTTTTATTTCTATTTTTGAATGATCGGTTTATTTTTGTGTTAATTTTTTTTTTTAATTTAATAAAATAGTATAGTTATTATATTTCTAGGTATTAGACTCTAAAATAAGAATAGTTTAGTTATTAACAAAATACTATAATTATTATATTTTTAGGTGTAAGTTAAAAAGATTGAATTGTATAAAGAGTGATTATTGTGTTTAGTTGAAAAAAAAGTTTAAGTATAATTGTATTTTATTTATTTGTAAATAAAATTTAAATTAATTATGAAAATTGATCAACCAATAAAATTATTGTAACTATTAAATTTTGTAAGATTTTAAGATTTAATATAACTATATTTGTAAGTCATGAATTTTTTATTTTTTATTTTGATCGATCATTTCTTTTTGTGAAATTTTTTAATTTAACCAAATAGTGTAGTTGTTATATTTTTTGATATCACACTCTATAAAAAGATAATAATGTAGTTATTAACAAAATTATGTGCTTATAATTATTTTTTTTATAGAGGTAAGGTGAAAATACTGAATTATATAGAGGGTGATAATTGTGTTTAATTGTAATTAATTTTTGTGAGATATTTAATAATAAAAGTTTCATAACATATAATTTTTAGAATAGAAATTGAAGTTTAATTGTGTAAATTTATTCTAATATTCATTTTTAAAGATGACACATCATATTTTAATTGATGTGAGAAATATAATCTACATGATATATTATGCATGGTAACATAATCTGCTCCATTATATTCAATATTATATATAATATATAATAGATATAGGGAAAAGGTCTAAAAAAAATATTTTTTTTGTTAGCCATCAGATTTTAATTTTTATTGATCGGTTTAGTTTTGTGGTAAAAAAATTTTAATTTAACAAAATAGTATAGTTGATATATTTTTAGGTATTAGACTCTAAAAAAGAAATAGTGTAGTTGTTAATAAAATAGTATAGTTATTATATTTTTAGGTGTAAGTCAAAAAGATTGAATTATATAAAGAGTGATAATTGTGTTTAGTTGTGATTAACTCTTCTGAAATATATAATAATAAGGTTTTTGTAACATATTTTAAAAAAAAAGTTTAAGTGTAATTGTACTTTATTTATTTGTAAATAAAATTTAAATTAATTATGAAAATTGATCCATCAATAGAATTGTTGTAACTATTAAATTTTGTAAGATTTTAATGTTTAATGTAATTATATTTGTAAGTCATCAGTTTTTTATTTTTAATTTTGATCGATAGTTTCTTTTTGTGATATTTTTTAATTTAACCAAATAGTATAGTTATTATATTTTTTGATATCACACTCTATAAAAAGAGAATAGTGTAGTTATTAACAAAATTATGTGCTTATAATTATTTATTTATAAATAAAATTTAAATTAATTATGAAAATTGATCAATCAATAAAATTATTGTAACTATTAAATTTTGTAAGATTTTAATATTTAATATAATTATATTTGTAAGTCATCAGTTTTTTAATTTTAATTTTGATGGATCATTTCTTTTTGTGATGCTTTTTAATTTAACCAAATAGTGTAGTTATTATATTTTTTGATATCACACTCTATAAAAAGAGAATAGTGTAGTTATTAACAAAATTATGTGCTTAAAATTATTTTTTATAGATGTAAGGTAAAAAGACTGAATTATATAAAGGATGATAATTGTATTTAATTGTAATTAATTTTGGTGAGATATTTAATAATAAAATTTTTGTAACATATAAATTTTGAAATAGAAGTTGAAGTATAATTGCGTAAATTTGTTTCAATATTCATTCTTGATGACACATCATATTTTAATTGATGTGGCAAATATAAGCTACATGGCATATTATGTGTCGTAACATAATCTGCTGCATTAGATTTAATATATCATAATAGATTCGACCAATAATGTTTATCTCGGCGACTACATAACAATTATAGTTACATTTTATTTTTGTAATAAAGTTAGGATTATAGTGTTATAAGTAATATATCTTATATTAGAGTCTAGTTTACAATAATACTTCTGAAGACTTCCTTCCTAACTCAATAATATTCACCTTGACGAATATGAAACCCCTATGAAGACTTCCCGTATGACAATCGCATCCTGACAATTAAGAATGTACAACTCTTACTAACTCTAAGAAACATGTAACAACACTACTACAATAGTTATGTTTTATTTTTGTAATAAAGTTAGGATTATTGTGTTATAAGTAATATATCTTATATTTGAGTCTAGTTTACAATAATACTTCTGAAGACTTCCTTCCTAACTCAACAACATTCATCTTGACGAATATGAAACCCTTATGAAGACTTCCCGTATGACAATTGCATCCTGACAATTAAGAATGTACAACTCTTACTAACACTAAGAAACATGTAACAATACTACTACAAATAATACACTTTATGAAAAAACTTTCATATCAACCAACAAACAACCGAGGTGTAAATCATAAGCACGCTACATTTTATTTTTTTTAAATAAAAAGTACTATCAATTTCCTCAATTGAGATGAGAACCGAGAGAAAAAGTAATAAGGAGACACGCCTTCGAATCCCATCAATTGCATTTTATCAACTTTTCTTTTTATATATTTTTATTTATAACATATTACCTCAGTTGAGCTGACAAAAATATTCAGGGGACACACCTTTAAATCCTAGCAACTTTATTTTAGCATATTTTATTTTTATTTTTATTTTTGTTTATAACCTATTACCTCGATTGATCTAGCAAATGAGAGGGAAAGATATTCAGCGGACACACATTCGAATCTCAACATATGTATTTTAGCATATTTTATTTTATTTTTATTTTTTATTAATGATCTATTACCTCGGTTGAGTTGACAACTGAGGAAAAAAATATTTATCAACCCCCTTTCGAATTTCAAAAAATGCATTTTAACGCATTTTATTTTATTTTTAATTTTATTTATGACCTATTACCTCTGTTGAGCTAGCAATCAAGGGGAAAACTTTTGTACAGTTTGATAAAAACATTAAGTAACAAATCTTTATTGTCCATTAATAAAGTAACAACAGTCAAAACATTGTTAACTCATCAATCCATATGAAATATCGGTGATTTGCATGAAACCCTCACTAGTCAATAAGTGATTTGGATGGAAAATATTGAAATGCAAACTTAACATAATGAAAACATTGATAATGAAAGTAGTTGTATGAAATACAACACTATTATCTGGAATAAATTTCAAGAGCAGGAAAATATTTCAAGGTTAGTTCTTTAATATAATCTCTTATCTTGTAAGTACTTGTTAAAAATGTTTAATGTTAGTTAGGAAAGCTTGGATGTAACTTAACAATGTTTCTTAAAGTTCATGTGTCAAATAAAATGTTTAAGGTTGTTATCATTGTTGTTGTTGTTGTTGTTGTTGTTAAGATTTAATGCTTAATGATTCTATTGATTTTGTTGATTTGTTATTGTTGTTGAGATTTAATGTTTAACGATTCTATTGATTTTGTTATTGTTGTTGTTGTTATTAAAATTTAATATTTTAATAATTCTATTGGTTTTGTTATTATTTTTGTTATTGTTGTTGATGATGATGATGATGATGATGATGATGATGATGATGATGATGATGATGATGATGAGGAGGAGGAGGAGGAGGAGGAAGATTCAGAAATTGTCAAAAATTTGATGCTTTACAGATTGAAAAAAAAGGTTAAAACGAAAATTATGTAAACAAAGTATTTCACCTTGAGAATTAATTCCAACTGACTGGAAAAGTGACACACTTTTCAGTTTTGAAAATCCCAAAAATATTGTTGTTAAGGATCAAACCCATTATCAATTCCACCTTTTTCCCTCAGTTGGCAGTTAACCTGGGGAGAAAAATGTTGCACTTTCCATGCTACACTTCTTTACCTCGCCCTCAAAACCAAGGTGTTTAGGCCCGCCCCGCAAAAGCCCCCAAAAAAACGGGGCGGGGCAGGGCAGTCATAGTTGAGGATGTGGGCCTAAAACTTAGACCCGCCCTGCAAAAAAGTGAGGGCGGGGCGGGGAAAGCCCGCGGGCACTGCACTATTTAAGCCTAAAAATGCAAAAATTTATGTAAATACACGTGCCTACAAAAGCCCGCGAAAAAAACGGGGCGGGGCGGACACATTTGAGGGTGAGGGCCTAAATCCTTGGCCCGCCCCGCACAAAAGTGCGGGCAAAACGGGCATGCCCCGTGGGCCGAGCCCGTTTTGCCACCCCTAGTAATATCTGTTTTCTAACAGGGGTAAAATCACTTATTTGGAGTAGTGTAAGTCTAAGCAATGCTTAACTTGTCACCAATGACTGACTTGGTCAACACATCAGCTGTATTCTTTAATGTATGAACCTTTTCAAGTAATATCTATCCAGATGCAAGAAACTCTCTAATATTGTGAAACCTCTCATCCATATCTTGTTGTAGACCTTCTGTCATCCATGTCACCAAGACAATTTAAATCAACATATCTTAAAATGGAAGGATGAGATTGTTCATTGTTAAACGTGATGCCATGACCCGTTGTACAATTCGAGTGCCTAAAAATATACTTGAGTGCTTCCCTATGAAAGTTTCCCAACTTGGACATAAACATACAAACTTGTGTTCCAGTTTGTACCAAATATGGTCTATTGTAAACCATAACATACATTAAACAAACAACGTCGCTAGCATAAGGAAACTTTGACATATAATTAGCTTTTGCATCTATCTTTAGACATTGTTTCAATGAGAATTTAAAGTGATTTACCAGTGCATTACTCACAGCCTTTGAATTACTTATGTCAAACTTGTCTAGTACCGTTTCTACATATCTTTTGTGACAGAGCCATAACTTTCTAGCACTCATATCCATATGAATTTTCATACCAAGAATCTTCTTAGCAACACTTCAGTCTTTCATGTCAAACTTGTCTAGCACCTTTTCAACATATCTTTTGTGAGAGAGCCATAATTTTCTAGCACCCATATCCTTGTAAATTTCTATATCAAGAATCTTCTTAGAAGCACCAAATTTTTTCTTGTCAAATAATTTCCCAACATAATACAATAACAATAACATAAAAGAACCATAATCAAGGCTCATAACATAAACACAATAGTCACAGTTACACCATCTGTTTCCAATCAGAAGCAAGCACAAATCGAAGTGTTTGTTCCATTTCCAAATTACATTAAACCATTCAAAGATCTCTTTAATTACAATTAGTCTCCCATGTCTAGTGTCATATAACCCTTCTTGTTGCTCTATGTAAATTTGTTTATCTAGATTATCATGAAGAAATATTGTCTTCACATCCATCTAATCTAAATGAATGTCTCAACCGGCTACCAAGGCTAATACTGCCCTGATAGAAGTATGTTTGACGATCATAGAAAATATCTCATCATAGTCAATCCCTTTCTGTTGTGAGTACCCATTTGCTACAAGAAGAGCCCTGAATTTTTACCATACTTTCTTTGTTACGGGTAGTTTTCTCTTGAATACCCACTTAACACTAATGACCCTTTTCCTCTTAGGAAGGTGAACAAGCTCCCATGTATGCTATTTCTTGAGGGAATCAATCTCCTGCACCATTGCACCACCCACTTATCTATCTTCTAGTTAAATATAACTTCTCAAAAGGTGGAAGGGTCTCTAGAACTAGTAAGGAATGCATATGTTTCAAAGTCTTCGTACCTATATATTTTTGGTGGCATGATCGAATGGTGCTCTCCGTCACATACAATAATATAATCATATACTCCACTTAAAACTTACGGTGCATAGCCAATTGCAGTATCAAAGCCTAGTTCCTCTTATGGTTTAGGTACTACTTGTATATTTTTCACTAGTGGTAGATCAACATCAACCTAAATCACTTGTTTGCTAGAAGTTTCTCTTTCAGATAATGACACATATGTTGCAACTAAGTGCTTCAACACTACCTGTTAATAAAAAACAACATATCTATGGATTTTTAATCAAATCCCATACCTTTAACCCCTTCACACCTTTTGCGTAACCGACATAGACACACTTCTTCGACTTTGGATCAATTTTCAATCGATATTCACTTGATATATGCACATAAGTTGGATACCTAAAACTCCTAAAATTATCAAGATTAATAATATTATATGTCCATACCTCCTATACAACCTTCCCTTCAAGTGAAACTTATGGTTACTCGTTGATAAGATATCATACCATATTAACTACCTCTGACTAGACACCTTTTGATAGTCCAACATTTAATAAGAGATATCTTACCCTTTCAATAGAGACTTATTCATTCTCTTTGCCACACCATTTTGATATGGTGTCTTACGAATTGAGAAATATTTTCGAATACCTTGTTCTTCATAAAACCTATTGAAATTATAATATGTGTACTCTGTCATATTATTTGAGCGTAAATACTTGATTTTTATGCCTGTTTGATTCTTTACCTCTGTCTTCCACAACTTGAATCTGGTAAATATTTCATATTTCTTCTTTAAGAAATATGCTTAAACCTTGTGTGAAAATCATGCGCGAAAGTCACAAAATACCTGGAACTACCCATTGAAACCCTCTTTGGTTGGCCTCACACATCGCAATGTTGATAGTATAAAATTCCTCTAGTTTAGTGACTTTCGGTCTTGAACCAAACACAACAATGTTTCCCAAGCACACAATGCTTGCACAAATATTTCTTGTAACTACAAACATACTTCAATAGATTTCTCTTATAAAATTCCATCATCCCACACTCACCAAGATGACCTAGAGGTACATGCCAAAGTTTGGTTACATCATTATCAGACTCAACTGATGCAAGATCACCTACAAAATTATTCCCCAACAATTTTTAGATGTTACTATCATCACAGTAAAGATACCCTTGCTAACCTTGATAATGCTATCATCTCTATGATACCTGTAGGAGAAACCAATTATTTATAGAGTATAAAGGGAAATCAAGTTCTTCCTAAATTTTAGAATATATTTGACATCATTCAATATTCATAACCACGATCGTCCATAGTGGTAGTACATGCTTTATCATCACCTAAATACATAAATCCAAATTCACATGACTTGAATGTAGTGAACCATTAATAGTGCATTTTCACTTGGTAAGAACAACTAAAGTCAAGAATTCATGAATCTATACACTTGCTGGATGAAACACACAACACATTCACTCCACTTCTAGAATCATCAGTATAAACCATATTTGCATAATTGGATGAACCCTGCTTTCTTTTTGGATATTTCCTCTTCCAATTCCTAATATGTTTGCAATTATAACACCAAGTTATTTTTTAATTCTTGAATTTATACCTCTTCTTTTCAAAACCTATTTTACTCTTGTTACATTCACGATCTTGACCTCCCATTCACATACAGGTTGTTGCCTTGAATTTCTTGCTTTATACTCTGTCTCCTTTGAGAATGATACAAAAGAGTAGCATAAAAGGTTATTGTTGAGGATAAATGCAGGGATGAATGATTAAAGTAAAAGTTGGTAAAAAATAAAAGGACAATAAACAAGAAAGTGTAAAAGAAAACAAATAAAAGATTGATAAAATAGAAAATTTCCTTCGACAGTTGTTCACTAAGATGCACATTGAGGAGACATGGAAGCCTCATTTTTGCCTTTCAAATTTATGCAATTCCTCTCAAACAAACTGAAACATAAGGATGGTGTGATATATATGTCATACTAGTTACCTTGACAAGTGGAACAATCATCAATCTATTGATGTTAATTTTTTATTTGTTTGGAGGAAACCCTATTTTTGGCCCCTTTTACTTTTTATGTATGAAAATTGTATTTTATGTATATATTAGAGTTTGTTATAAATTTTTAAGTATGTGAGCTAATGAAAATGTAATCTAGTATGCTTTCTTCATAATCAATATCTTTCAAAATTTGTTAAGAAGAAATTACGCAAGCTTAAAAAAATTAGAAAATTAAATCATTACCTTGAATCAAATTGTCATGAAAAATTGATAGAATAAATAAAAGTTAAAACATACCAAAACTTTGATATGTGGATAAAACGGAGTATTGACAATTTTAGTATATTGCATTTTAAACCACTCCACCGCTTAAAGTAACTAGATTAAGTTTTTAGCAATTGAATTTTCTTGCGACTTCTCATGATATCTATACCTACGATTCTTTTAGCTTTACCAAAATCTTTCATCTCAAATTTACTATTAAGTATCTTTTTGAGGTTATTGATCTTGATGACAGTCTGTCACACTATGTTTTAGTATTCATTGTTTTTGTTTTGAAGTATTTTTGTATTATTAATGCATTTCTATTTTATAGGTTTTCAATAAATATTTTTAAGATTCATGGAAAATACAAAATCAAATCACAATCATTCTAACTAGAAAATTTTCAGTGTTTTAATATGGAATTTACGATGACGAAGCAAGGAGAGAATTGACACACATAAATTGAATAAAGTCATAGAAAGTAACTATAAATATGTAATAGTATGACACCCTTTACATATTAAGGTGATATCCATACAAAACAGACAAAAGCGAGGTGCTTCCAATATCAACGACGTTATCTTAACTTTCTTCCATAAGTGGGAAGCATATGAAATGAATAATCACGACGTGTTAAGTAAGGGTGTGCCGTGATTCTACGATATTACAATTCTATTTATAAATAGATTAGAAAACTATGAAGATATGAATGTATCTCTTAGTCCAAAAGTTTAAAATATTCATAAGACACAAAAAGCAACCTCAAAGTTTCCAACATAAAAAATGAAGAAAGATCTTCGTTTGTGCCAACATGCTTCCACTGCAGAAAAAAAAGGACACATAAAGCCAAATTTCCCTTGAAACCACAAACAAACTAAATGATACAAAAGATCTTAAAAAGAAACAAATAAGGTGTACATAACATTGGATGCTAATTATATGGACTCCTCCGATGATTCATAAAAATAAGAAAGAAGCCAACATATGTCTTATGGAAAATCACGAAGAAAATAAGGTAAAGAATATAATTTTTTAGTTTATTTATTATGAGCTCTTCCTCATTGGTAAAAAAGTTATATAATGAGCCAAGTAAATTTAAAAATGTTGTTTCTATCCATAAATAAATTATATCCTTTTTAAAAAAGAAAACAAAAGTTTGTTGGAGGAAATAGACTATCTTAGAGAAAAACAAGCATTTTTAAGTCATAACTCTCCCTTTACTTCTTCTTCTTCTTCTGAAAAGTTTGATAAATCTATCAAATGTAAAAATACAATGTTTTAGATTTTTTTATAATTTGAATAACACGCTTGGTAAATTTAGAAAAGATAGAGACAATTTGAACCTAATTTTAGGTAATCAAAGAGGAACATATAATAAAGTTGAATTAGGATATGAACCTAAAAACAATACTAAAAACCTTGAGAAATTTTGCTATGCCAATAAGACTCATAAATATAAGTACGCTGAAATATACTTATTGTGATAAAAATAACCATATTTTTTTAATCTTATTTTTATAAGAAACAACCATGATTATAACATAAAAAATAAATTTTCTTCATCTTACTTCAATAAGAAAAATTAATGACACAAATTAAACTCCTAGAAATTTTTCGCATTTCACTAAAGTTAGAGAATAAAAAATGATATGGGTACTGTTTACTGTGGAAATTGGTAAACAATCGCTGGTCCTCCCTAAGCCTTAAAACTAAGGGTTACTTGCAGGATCGACCAGTTGATCCTAAGACATGTGCTAATGTAACAGGATAACTCGTTCAATTCGACGGACTATTAACTTTATGAGAAACGGCTTCTGACAAAATATTGAACAAGCAAAGGTTTTTCCACATGAAATGATGATGCTATAGACTAAGGGTGACTCGTGACCGACAACACTATAACATTCAGATGACATACGCAATGAACACGTTTTTGGTGAATTCTATTATCGTAATAGAATTAGTGTCGACAACATAGACGATAACATAAAAGGATAATTCAAATGTAAACAAAATTAAAATAAAGTGTTCAACGGGAACAATTGGAAGTAAATTTGGTGATTCACGTACATAGCACTCTTGAAAAACTCTTGCTTCCTCGCGCTGGGAATGTGAAGTTTTGTACAAGTGATGTTGGTACAAAGTGAACACCTGGAGTCTTCTGTGGGATCCCTTATTTATAATGAACTAAAGAAACTGTCTACAAGCAAAACTACTAAAAAATAACGGTCTGTAGACAGACATCGTGCCAAACGATCTAAAAACTGCTCCATATCTTTGGCGCTTGTTCTCCTTGTAACTGCTAGTCATTTTGAATTTCAAACTTATCCCGCTCAGGTATTTATGTCGACACCATCCCCTCTGTGTTTGGTACAATCAAGAATTTATTAAGTCTCAATCTCCGGTTCAGTCGATAAAACGGATTTCGACCAAACTTGCTTCTTCCGTCGATTTCATCTTCTGGTAACTTGTGGTTTTCCCAGCTCTTGCTTATCTTGGGATCAACTTTTCTTTCAAACCTCCCCTTGGTGGGGTATAATCCTTAAATCCATAAGGCACTTTCATTAATTACACCTTCAACATGCCTTACTAATTTCTTGTGGTAACAAAATGCCCCCCAGAGATGCCATTTTCGAATGTCGACTTTTTATGAGATAATGGCATCTTTGAGATGTCGAATTGCTCTTTACCGTTTCCACTTCTACTTGGTGGTACAATTGTTTGTCCCATGTTGTTGACGTCATCTAATCATGACAAACATCCCATTTTTCTCTCGAGACTCACAAAATCACGTGTCCCTCACTTCACGTCTTTATGACGGAAACGTGTCTCCACCCACGACTGCCCCTTCGCCTCCACGTGTCTGCAGATGTGTGAACATGGGTACATGTATCAGAAAAAAGAAAATCAAACGTCCATTTTTCCTTTTCCTAGGATTTAAACTTATAAAACCCTTGTTTCTTATTCCTCTTTCGTTTTTTCGCTCTTCATCGTTTCCATCTGCCTCAGTAAACGAAAACGAACAAAACTCCTCTCTTCTTCAAACCTTCAACTTCTTCCATGGCCAGCTCAAGCAAAAACAAAACACTCCCCTCCGATGCGAAGCTCACACAACCACTCACCATTGATGGCAAGGAATATGTTCCTGAACCTCCCTTTGTTGAAGAAAAAGCCAAAATCTGGCGTTCTCAGGTATTAATCCCTTTCTCCATATCTGACAAACCTCTAGCATTCTTAGGTCCACTCCCAGAGAATCGTCAACCTGAGATAACTAAGAAAAATTCCTTTTTTCCTACCAGTCATCTTTCTGAACCACTAGTTTCTTCTCAAAAACCTTTTTCCCTCCGTTATGTCGAAAGGAACTTTAGAACTGCTCCTCCCAAGAACTGTCCTAAGTTTTGCGCTTGGATGGATCGTTTAGAGGCAGATAAAATCGACCACTAGAAACGAATAGGTATATATACCCTTTTGCAGATTGCCCGTTGTGGCCCCCCTCAATCCTGTGGCATGTTGCTGGCTGCCCTCCAATTCTGGGAAAGCTCGACCAACTCCTTTCATAGAAAGTGTGGCATGATTATGCTGACGCTTTTAGATATTGCTGCCATTACAGACCTAAAACCGACCGGCAAAGTCTTCGATTGTGAAGCCGTAGCACCAGTCTCTCTAAGGTTTGACGTCGGTGATTCTCGCAAACCGACATACAATAACTTCATCGATCATCATGCTACATCTTCGGGCCCAGTGACCGCTGAAGAACATGTGGCCTTTCTAACTCTTTGGCTGTCTCACTTTGTGTTCTGCTCTAGACCAATGCAGATAGCTAAACACTTTGCTCTCATGGCAACTCGGCTACACCAAGAGCGTGACATCGCTCTTGGCCAATTAATACTGGCCTCTCTTTACGAGTCTTTATCTGAAGTTGTCTTCCAAATCAAACTCTTTGACCCTGAGAACTCAAAAAAGAAGAATGTCTTGGCTCACAGTCCCTTTTGGTTCCTACAACTATGGCTCAACGCCAATTTTTCTAAAGATATAACGTCTCATGGGATGAGAAGGGTCGCGTGTCCCCCAGAAGAGCAACACCTTCTTTGGAAGCGACTGATCCCTCTGACCCTCATCGACAAAACTTTTCCTGATGTCAATGTGTTTCGCCTTTTGTTCGACATTATGTTAACGCGCGCCGACTTTCATCTTTCTATGGCTCCTTTCAGTAGTCGACCTGAAGGTCCTGAATGGCTCACCAGGGCTTTCCCTCCGACTGAAGATGAGCACAAGAATGAAACTTTTGTTATCTGGAGACGCTTTCTGGTCCCCCAGTTTCTGTCGGCTGTAACATCCGGCGTCAACCCTGGACTAGTTGCTTACCAACCCAACTTGGTAGCTAGACAGTTTGGACTTTGTCAGTTTGTTCCCAAGTCCCTGTTTTCTTCTCTCGACATACTCACAAACATCCTTTGTGATCATCCCGGGAGTATGATCCAAGAAGATGTTGAGGCCCTTTGGAAAAACCGACCCAGGCTCCATTTCATCCCGTTTCAACCAGCCTTCTTCTGCACCCAAGAATTTGATGATTGGTGGCAATCATATTTTTCTTCTTACATTGGCGCTCGTGAGGCCAAATTATTTGAACTAACTCAAGTTCTTGTCCATTTGCAGGCGAAATCGACCAAGTGTAAGGCTCTCCATATCAAACAAATTCAAGCTTTCCTGAAATATTTCCGAGTTGTGTATCGACCTGATAATCTTCGTCGGACCATTTCTGAGGCCGCTGCCGAATTAAAGGAGAAGGTAACCGACATGATCCCAAAGCTTAAAATCCCTGGTTACGCGAAACACAAGTATCTTTACGCCCTTCATTTCGGAAACATCAAATTCCCTCCTTTGCCATCTAGCCCATTGGCTTTGGACTTCGGCTCTTTAATTCTAGATTGGTATTATTGTCCCTTTTCAGACGTGCAAAATGCTTATAAGAAAAAGGCCGACAGAGTGGTACCGACGAAGCATTATCTGCCCAACTACTCAGGGCCACTTCATATTGATCCTCAATATATTAGAGTGTGCGATACCACACAAATTTGTAACACTTTTCTGGAAAGCTGGCACCTCTTTTTATTTGGATTCTGTCGCTTACTTGATTTTCCATGTTTTCTTTACAGCAATCCCCATAGACCTTGTGGATCACACTTTTGTCAATGAACCTATCATTTCGACAGAAAAGACTCAGGTTTAAATCTGGATGATTTGCCATTTTATTTTACTTTGGTATATATTCTTAACTGTCATTTCGACTCTTGCAGGCTACTCCTGAGAAGTCCTCTGATGATGATGAGCGGCCCATTTCCCAAGTTTTGAAGAAATCCAGTTCTTCGGTATGCAACTATATGTAGCAATCTCATTCAACCCTGTGATTTCTCTAAGAAAAACAATATATGGTCTCTAACCTTTTACCTATGTGCAGGGTCAACCACGTTTAACAGATCTACCTGTCCCTTCTCCTCAGTCCAAAAAATCCAAAAAACATAAGTGTTCTGCTGCCACAGGACCTGAGGTATTTCTTGTCGGCTTGTCCGATCTTCTGACTAGAATACCTGCTTATAACCTCTCTTCCTGTCTTCAGCCGACTCCACAGCCGACTCAACCATCTTCTCAACAATCCCACAAATCCAAAGGCCACCAGGGTCATAAAAGGAAGAAGCATGATTCTCCCTCTAAGGGTGGTGAAACAAAGAAGAAAAAACAACACAAAGTGCTCACTACAGAGGCTTCTTCTTCTCTAGACGCTGACACCATTGTGGTCGACACGTCTATCCTCAATAAGGTCCTTGATCCAGTTATGGGGACTTCGAAGCCGACCAACATCCCTGCTGCTGCTATCTTGGAGGAAGGGAATCCGGACATTGTTCTTTCTACACCGACACAGGTAATCACTTATTTTACTATCTTTTTCCCTGAATTGTTTGACTTTTCTTACAAACATCATTTTGCTCTAAAACAGGCTGATGCTTCTGGTGAGCAACCTCACCATGTTATTGACTATACTCCCCTATCGACGACTTCTTCTCCATCTCACCAAGCAACCTCTGTCGATAATGCTGGTGAGTTCACTAACTCCCCTATCCAGACTAGTGATAGTGATTCTGGTTCAGTCACTAGCCTTGCCATGCACACGGATTCCAGTTCGATTTGTTCTGACTCTAGTCTTTCTTCAGCTTCCTTGCAGGATTTAAGGGGATAAGAAAATGTTGGCATCACAAAAATCCAGCCTCCTCAAACTGCTCCTCTACCAACTACTTCCCCTTCATCTTCCCAGGCGCTGGTAATAAAGTCTTCTGCTCTAGAAGCAATTGCTAGGCTTCATAGCCTAGTAAGATCACATGATGCTTCTTCAGATTCCGAGAAGCTTCACCAACTCCATTCTGAGAAGATGGGTCCTGAAGCAACAAAGGTCAAAGCTCTGATGGACAGGGTTCGTTTTTACGCCTTGAATCTAGATCTACCCCATGTGCTTCTAAGTGAGCCTGCTGTCGGCCCAGAACTCTTGCATGTGCTTGCCCAACTCAAGGAGCTTAACCTTTCTGAGTATGCTAAGTGTGTGATGGCCGCATTTGAAAAACTTCTGGTTCCCATGTTGCGTCATCTCGACAACGTTAGGGAAAATGAACACCATATTGAAATTACAGAGGCCTTTGTGAAAGAGAAATGGGAGCTAGTGATGAAAGTCGACGAAGAAGTCACCAAAATGCTGGGAATGATTGAGGAGAAGAAGAAGGAATTGGCCTCCAAACAAACAAGAGCTGCTGAGATACGCCTCCAAATTAATGACCTTCGGCGTCAAATTGATGCTCTGGACAGTGAATTGGGGTCAATTACTGAGGAAGAATCCTGCATTATCGACAAGGTTGTGAAGTCGGCCCAAGATACTATCGAGCAAAACACCACAAATGCTTTGGCCGTAGCTGAAGAACTTTCCAACATTGAAAAGAAACTTGAATAACTTAGGGTCCAGGCCGACAACTTTGAACCTCATTCTATGCACTACAATCTTGAGCTTCAATCATTTCAGTCTAGATTCGGTAAATTTTAGCCGTTTTTATTTTTGAGGTAATATTTAAACAATGGCTTTTGCCAATTTTTATGCCACTACTTTATTTCCCAACACTATGTATGTTTAATTTTCTGTGCTTTTGTAGCTGGTTTCAAACATAGTTTTCTCCAACCTAGTTTATTTGACAGCCATTTAGCCTGTCGAAATCTTGACCTCTTGAAGGAGAGGCCTATATTTTTTTAAGTATTTTCCATTTACCCTCAAGATTCGCCTATCTGGTGCCAACTCTTCGACCTCGTAGGCGTTATTAGAGAAAAACTGCAAAACCTTAAACGGTCCTTCCCAATTTGGGGACCATTTGCCCAAGACTCTGTCATTTCTATCCATAGGCAAGATCACTCTCCAAACTAAATCGTTGACAACAAACATTTTGCCCTTCACCTTCTTATTGTAGGCTCTGGCGACTTTTTCTTTCTGCCTTTGTAATGAATCCAAGGCTAACTTTCTTTCCTCATCTAACTCGACCAGTTCGTCTGCCATCATACTCCAATAATCTTCAGAAGGTATTTCATGTTGCCTCTGGATTCTGACTGCATGAACCTGAATCTCTACTGGTAACACTGCATCGTGCCCATATACCAGTCGGAATGGAGTTGTTCCGATTGCTTCTTTTGGCGACGTTCGACATGCCCACAAAGCTTGATCTAACGTCTTATGCCAATTTCTTGGCTTCTTGCCTACATGTTTCTTTATTAGGCTAATGATAACTTTATTGGCCGCTTCGACTTGGCCATTTGCCTATGCGTAATATGGGGTGGAAGTCAATAATTTGATTCCAACCTCTTTTGTAAAATCTTGCATCTTTCGACCAGTAAAAGCTGACCATTGGTCGGTTGTAATTGTTTCTGGGATACCAAATTTGCATATGATGTGACTTTGGACAAAGTCTATCACAACCTCTTGATCCATATTTGTCAATGCTACGACTTCGAACCATTTTGTGAAATAGTCGATACCGACCAAAACATACCTTTGCTGTTTCGACGAAGCTGGTTTTATTTCTCCAATCACATCCAATGCCCACCCTCGAAAAGTCCAGGGCTTCATAATTGTATGCAACTCGCTTGCAGGCACATGTTGTATGCCCCCATGCAATTGGCATTCCTGACAACTTTTAGCAAATTCAATGCAATCTTTCAACATTGAAGGCTAATAAACTCCTGAGCGCATCAAAAGCCATTTCATCTTCAGTCCCGCTTGATGCGCCTCACACGCTCCACTATGTACACTCGACACAGCCACATATGCCTCACTTTCTCCAAGGCACTTTAGCAAAACTCCTTCAATTGTATTTTTGAACAATTCATCATTCACCGGCACATAGCTGAGGGCCCTATATTTTACCTTTCTATCTATCGACCCTATAGGATTACGTAAATAATCGACTAACAGCTTGCGCCAATCATTTTCTCCCCCGTCGTCGACGGTCAGAATTTCAAAGTGATATCTATCTACAACTCCTAACTTTATAATCGACAAATCTGATGGTGATAACAATGTCGCTCGTACCTTCTATCTTACTTAAACCTCTTTTTCATTCTGGTCTTTTGACGCTTTATACCCTGAAGCTTCCTGTGCCAAATCGTTTGCTCTCTTATTCTCTTTCCGTGGTATATGCTGGAGGCTTACTTGCTCAAATCTCTTGAGTAGTCTGATGGTAATCACAAAATATATGATTAAATTTTCTTTGACACACATGTATTCTTTTGATACCTGTTTAATTACTAACTCAGAGTCTCCCATAATTTTGACATTCCTGGCCCCCAATTCCAGCAGAAGTTCAAGTCCTGTGATCAAAGATTCATATTCTGCTTCATTGTTTATGCACACTCCTTCAATTCTATATTTGAACTCTGTTGGGATTCCATTTGGAGAAATCATGACTCCCCCCATCCCAGATCCGTTCTTATGTCTTGAACCGTCGAAGTATAGTCTCCATGGCACTATGTCTACATAATTTTGAGCCATTTCGACCATTGAATGGTCGACAAGGAAATCTGCCACCACTTGCCCTTTCATTGCTTTTAAGGGCACGTACGTCAGAGAATACTCAGTTAACACCAAAACCCATTTACCAATTCGACTATGCAAAATTGGTTTAGACAACATGTACTTAATAATATCAAAGTGAGAAGATACATACACATCAACGTGCTTAATATATTGTTTTAATTTCATACAAGAAAAGTACAGGCATATACATAGTTTCTCTATATCACTATACCTAGTTTCAGGATCATTAAGCATTCGACTAAGGTAATACAGAGGTCTTTCGACACTTTTTCCATCCTCTTGGACTAACATACTTCCTATAGTCGATTCTGAAGTTGCAATATACAACCTCATTGGCCTATTCGTAACAGGAGGGGCCAGTACTGGAGGCTTAGTCAAATATTCTTTAATTTTGTCAAAAGCTTCTTGGTGCTCTTCTTGCCACTTAAAATCCTCATTCTTAAGACGAAGGAGTGGTGAAAAAGCTTTAGTTTTACCACTTAAATTGGATATAAATCTTCTAAGAAAATTTATCTTGCCCAACAAAGATTGCAGTTCCTTTTTGGTCGACGGAGGCTTGACGTCCATAGTGGCTTTTGTTTTGCTTTGGTTTACTTCAATACCTTTTTCATGCACCACAAAGCCAAGGAAATCACCCGCCTGCACACAAAAAGCACACTTTAATGGATTCATTTTCAATCCAGATTTTCTCATCCTTACAAAGGCCTTTCGGAGATGTTCGACATGAGTAAGTCGACAATTTGATTTTATCACGATATCATCAATGTATACTTGCATGAAATCTTCAATAAAATCATGGAACACTGAGTTCATTACCCTCCGATATGTCGCTCCGGCATTTTTCAGGCTGAATGGCATGACAACCCACTCATATGTACCTAAGGCTCTTGGGCATCGAAACACCATCTTCGGCTCATCTTCATCTGCAATAAAAATTTGGTTATATCCAGAATAACCATCTAGCATACTTAAATATTCAAAACCAGCAGCAGAGTCGACCAACATTTCTGCTACGGGCATGGCATACTCGTCTTTGGGGGTAGCAACATTTAGATATCTAAAATCAATGCATACTCGTAAAGACCCATTTTTCTTAATTACTGACACAATATTGGCCAACCATTCAACATACCTTGTAGTTTGTATAAACTTGCTTTTGAGGAGCCTTTCTATCTCTGCTTTTATTTTTGCCATGATATCTGGTGCGAAACGCCTAGGCGTCTACTTTACTGGCTTTCTTCCAGCTTTTATTGGTTGTTTTAGCTCTACCAAATCCCTACTTAAACCAGGCATTTCGTTATAATCCCAAGCAATACAATCCTTAAATTCTTTCTTTGTCGATGTTGGCGCTGATGTATGTTGGCCTCTTGTCGCCATTTTCGCCAAGGTAGATTTCTTCTAAAGGGTCTTGTGGTCGCATATTTTCTGGAGCCTTTGGATCTTTTTCAAACCCTAAAGGTTCATCGTCGTAAATGCAATCTAAACGTTGCATGTTGACGTTTCCTTTAGTCACAGCTGATTTATTTGGAGGCTCTGGCACAATAGCCAGAATATCTTCTTTCTTTAAAATATAGGCTTTGACAACCATGTTTTCTTCAGTCTCTAGGGCCGATTTTATTTTGTTCTCAGTAACGTATGCTAAAATCCTCTTTAGAGCTTCTAGCTCAGACATCATCAGTGACATCCCCCCAGCCTGTCGGCCGGATTTCTGCATAAGGCGGTTCCTCTAAACGTTCCACATCCCAAATGAAGCCATGCATTTCGTGCAAAGTTAGAGAAACAAAAGCTTCACTCATATTAGAATACACATCCTCAGCTGGTAAAAAAGAAGAAATGTTAGCCAACTTTCTCTCGAATTCCTTCTTGCCGATATTGTTCACGTCAGCCATGAAGTAGCCTTGATCAGCTTCAATGTTTTCGACCACTCCATATTCTCTCCAAATTACCAATCACTGATGTGCTGAAGATGGTACAACTCCCACACCATGGAGCCATTCTCTGCCGACTAGCAAATTGTAACTTGGCTTGGCATCTATTACCATGAACAATGTCGGCCTAGTGATTGAGCCGACAGTGACGTTCACCATGATGACACCCATGGTGCTTTTTATTTTTCCCTCGTAGTCAGATAAGACTACGTTGTTGGATCTAACATCAGTATCATACTAGCCAATTTTCTTCAAAATATGGTGTGGCATGATGTTAACAGTAGCGCCACAATCTACCAACACTTTGCTGATAGTCACACCTTCCACTTTAGCCCTAATCAATAGATGTTTCAGATGACTCTTCATAGTCATTGTGGGTCTCTCAAAAATTGCTTCTTGGCTCTCAACAGAACCATCATTCAGCACAAAGTAACATCTTGGCTTATGTAACGCCATTTCTTCCGCGTTGGCATCGTCTACCGAATCCTTCACCTCAGTAACACAATTGTATTCTTATGGTAGAATTGACACCACGTTGACTAAGATATCCAAACTTGCTTCTGATTCTAAATTGAAGTCATCAGTAACCTCATCAGAACATTTTTCACTTGGTCGACGGACATACTCCCTGATCTGTTCTTTAGCTGCAGTGTCGACCCTCACAACAACTCTCTTTCTAGAATCATCCCCATTAGCCATGCCTTTTCCATCCATTTCCCTAGAAGCCTCTCTTTCAACCTGCTTGCGACGTTGAAAACGTCTCCATTGAGTTCTGGACATGGGGTTCTTCGCCAAATAATTTTCAGAAACATGAGTCCTTTTCTCAGACTTGAACTCACACCTGTAGTTGATTGATAAACCTCCTCTGGCAGCAGCAACACCTTGTGGGGTTTCTTGTTTTCCCTGAGGCTTGATCTAGGTGCCTCTAGGAGCACTTGCCGATGGTACAAAGCTCCTAGGCCTTGCTTTAGCATTTTCCACAGCTTTCCTTGGGATTCTTTCATTCTGGCGGGCTCTGTTCAGCCCACTTCCTTTGCTTTTTCCCAATTGTAGCTTTTGGAAATTTTTAGCAGCAACTTTGTCGGTGACAGCGCCACATCTAGGGCATAAGCACACTTGTGAACCCTTATTCTTGCAGCGATACAGGAAATCTACCAAATCTTCATCAGCCCTTGGATAGACTTCAACTATGTCGACATTTGGGCTTTCACCAGTTTCCTCTAGCATGTCAGCCTCATCATATTCAGTGATCTCGACCATGTTGATCTCGACTGGCTCAACAAATAGAGCTTTCTCCTGGTGGAGAGGGTCAGCGCTGATCTTCATTTTGCGGCCAGCAAATTTCAGCCTACCTTCTTGAATTGCTTTCTGAACCAGATCCCTGAAAAGATAACAATTAGAGGTATTATGACCAAGATAACTATGATACTTACAAAATCCTTTTTTCTGTCTTTGTTCCAATAGTGGTATTTTAGTACCAGGTGGCACCACCATTTGACCATCTTTAACTAACAAATAAAAAATTTCCTCACACTTTGTCACATCAAATGTATAAGTTTTTGAAGGGAATTTTTGATTGTTTTCGAAGGATTTTTCCCTTGTGCAGGAAGTAATGACCGACACTCATAAGCAGATCCTGGCTTTAACTCTGCCACGTCAATTTCTAATTTGGTCGATGAGGCATAATCTGCCTCATAGATTGGACATGTCGCATCATAATCGACGAAAGCTATTTTTTCCTTCTTAGCCTTACTGTGTCTAACCTTTTCTAACCTTAGCCGTTCGAGATGTCGAACTCTATCAGCCAATTGTGACATACTCTTTATAAAGGTTGGGTCTATTTTCTTCCTAATGGAATAATCTAACCCTCCAGCAGCCATTTGAACAAGTTCATGTTCCGGTACTTGCGTAAAGCACCTGGCCTTTAATGATCTAAATCTATTCAGATAATCGTCAATACTTTCAGCGAACCTTCTCTTAATGCTAGACAATTCTGCCAAACTGATTTTGGAGTTTCCTTCGTAAAACTGTTCATGGAACTTCTTTTCTAACTTGGCCCACGAATCAATCGAATTTGGGGCCAAAGAAGTGAACCGTGTGAAGGCAGCCTTAGTCAAAGAGGAAGGAAAGTTTTTTACTCTCAAACACTCATTGTGAGCCAAATCTCCCGACTCTGTTAAATATCTGGCAATATGTTCAATTGTTGACTCACCAGATTCTCCCCCAAACTTCGTGTATTTAGGCACCTTCATTCCTCTAGGTGCCTCGGTTTGGAGAATAAATTTAGCCAATGGGGAAGCATATAGTGGCCTTTGCAATGTGGCAATCATACCATTCCTAGCCATGATTCTTTCGACAATAGTTGTCAAATTATTTTCCACTGCTAAGTCTTCTTGCCGACATTGATCGACAATTTGGTCAGCATCCTGATGTCGGTTAACTAATACCATCTGGTTACGTCTTGTTACTCCTGACTTTACGCCTTGATTTTGTTGAGGTCTAAGGATTTGTCCCTCATGGACAGTCTCATCTTCTGCTGCCCCTATCTCTACTTGAACAGGAATGGTTTGCCTAACCACTTGTGTCATCTGTCGAGTCGGTGCCCCTAGGAAGTTACACAAGCGTGTCAACTGATTAGCCACCTGCCTATTTGTTTCAGCAGATTCCTGTATCACAGGATTAAAAACTATACCCATTTGATTAGTTAACATATTAACCAACTCATGATTACTATCATCCATTTTCTGCCTCAACGCCGATATTGAAGTATTCGACAGCGGCATGGTTCTATTCTGAGTATTATTCCTATTCTGAGCATTGCCCCCTTGCGCTAATCCCTGTAAGGAGGGACTCGTATTTTGAGCATTGTCTGAAAACAATGTTGCACTTGATGTTGACTGATATCCTGACATTAAGGAATACGGCATTCCATAAAGAGGATCTGTGGTTCTAAAGCGAGGCACATAAGGTCTGAACGTTGTTATCGTTGATCCTGAACCTCCCGGTGGAGGTAAAGGAATTGATGCTCCAACCGCACCTATAGTCGACATCGTTGAGGCCGCACTTGTCAACGGAGGCAAAATTGCAACCTATGAAATTACTGTTTCTGTAGTGGATAAATTCCCTCGTGGCACTTCACCGTATTGGAGTTTGGCATTTTCATAGTTTCTTGTGGTCTACTATATAGTTTGCCACTTCTAAGTTTCATGCAATTGCGTAACTACGCTAGCATTGTCCCATCTGGTGTGCCATTTTGTTTACTGTGGAAATTGGTAAACAATCGCTGGTCCTCCCTAAGCCTTAAAACTAAGGGTTACTTGCAGGATCGACCAGTTGATCCTAAGATATGTGCTAATGTAACAGGATAACTCGTTCAATTCGACGGACTATTAACTTTGTGAGAAGCGACTTCTGATAAAATATTAAACAAGCAAAGGTTTTTCCACACGAAATGATGATGCTATAGACTAAGGGTGACTCGTGACCGACAACACTATAACATTCAGATGACATACACAATGAACAGGCTTTTGGTGAATTCTATTATCGTAATAGAATTAGTGTCGACAGCGTAGACGACAACATAAAAGGATAATTAAAACGTAAATGAAATTAAAATAAAGTGTTTAACGGGAAGAATTGAAAAATAAGGAAGTTGCATTGAAGTAAATGTGGTGATTCACGTACATAACACTCTTGAAAAACTCTTGCTTCCTCGCGCTGGGAATGTGAAGTTTTTTACAAGTGATTTTGGTACAAAGTGAACACCCGGAGTCCTCTGTGGGATCCTCTATTTATAATGAACTAAAGAAACTGTCTACAAGCAAAACTACTCAAAAATAACTGTCTGTAGACAGACGTCGTGCCACACGATCTAAAAATTGCTCCATATCTTTGGCGCTTGTTCTCCTTGTAACTGCTAGTCATTTTGAATTTCAAACTTATCCCGCTCAGGTATTTATGTCGACACCATCCCCTCTGTGTTTGGTACAATCAAGAATTTCTTAAGTCCCAATCTCCGGTTTAGTCGCCAAAACGGATTTCGACCAAACTTGCTTCTTCCGTCGATTTCATCTTCTGGTAACTTGTGGTTTTCCCAACTCTTATTTATCTTGGGCTCAACTTTTCTTTCAAACCTCCCCTTGGTGGGGTATAATCCTTAAATCCATAAGGCGCTTTCATTAATTACGCCTTCAACATGCCTTACTAATTTCTTGTGGTAACAGGTACCTAAAGTAAAAAAAATAAAATTAACTAAATATTATTTTGATATTGGTTGTTCAAAGCATATGACTGGAGGCAAAACTCTTTTTCTTCATTTACTCCTAAAAGGGATGTTTATTTCGTATGGTGATAATAACAAAGGAAATATTATGGATTCTGGAACGATTGATAAGTGTCTTAATCCAACAATTGAAGATATTTTATTGGTTGAAAGTTTAAAACATAACTTGATTAATAATAGTTATTTATAAAGGTAACAAAGTAACATTTGATTCATCTGTACGAAGGATCGTAAAATCTGAAAAATATTCAAACTCTTTTTACTAGTTTAAGAAGTGAGAATACCTATATCTTTAAGTTTAATAATTTACTTTAAAATGATATTTTACTGTTAAATAATGAGAATAAATCATATATATGTCATATGACAATAACCTATACCCACATGAAGCATTTGAACAAATTGGTCTGTAAGGAACTAATAATCGGTGTGTCAAACTAGCATTTTGAAAAGAATCAATAATGTGATGTGTGACAAAAATGTAAACAAGTAAATGTCTCCTTTAAATTGAAAAATGTTATTTCAATAGATAAGACTTTAAAAATATTTTAGATGGATCTTTTTGCCCTGTCTAGAACCATAAGTTTTGGTGATAATTACCATTCACTTGTTATAGTGGATGATTATTCTAGATATACATGGATACCTTTTCTTATCTCATTAAAAAGACGCATTTTTTGAATTTTGGAAATTATCCAAGGTTGTCCAAAACTAAAAAAGATTAAGAATTTCATATATTCGAAGTGATCATAGATGTGAATTTTAAAATGTAAAATTCAAGAAATTTTGTATTAATAATGGAATAGAGCATGTTTTTTCTCTCCACGAACTCCCCAGCAAATCATGGTAGTGAAATGGAAAAATAGATCTCTAGGAGAGATAACTATAACGGTACTCAATGAAACTAGCCTTCCAAAATGTTTCTCTTGGAAGACAAAGACCCAAATGAAGAGAAAATCAAACTAAAGACAAAGATCAAAGCAAAGACAAAATCATTAATCAGGTCTAAAAATTAGTAAGGAAAATCATCAATAATCTACCTAATAAATAGAGGCAATAAGAGATCAACCAATCCAGAACGTAATAGAGGACATATCTAAGGGGGTAACCATTTGACACTCCCTTAACCATGTATGTAATTTTATGTATTTAGTATCCTAAATTAAGCCAAATGACTTTAAAAAAGCTCTCATTAATTTATTTATTTTTCTTTATATGCAATAAGAGTTAAATTAATTTGATATAAACAATATTTAGGAACTCGTAAATTAATTTGATATAAACAATATTCAAGAGTCGATTACGAAAGGGGAAGGTATTAGCACCCCCACGTCCGTTTTACTCAACGAGAACCTTTCAGTTAAACTTATGATTGAACATTAGCTTATGTTAATTATTTTCTTGTAATGATGAAAGTGTAAAAGGAAAGTAAAAGGGTCGCAATTTTTTTTATTAGAGTGCTTGGAGAGACGTTGAATCTCGCTACTACGTATCTTCAGGTGCGATGGATAACTCAGAGCTACGTATTTCTTGGCAGAAAGAGTGTTGGTTGATTGATTTTAATGAAAAAGTGTTGGATCACATTCTAATAGTTAAACATTGGCTTGTCTACTCGCAGTGGAGGCTTAAACACTTATTTGTTTTCACATTAGAATGACCTAAATAACGTTCTTTGTGAAAAGGCTTTCGGTTGCACGGGGTCAAGAAAAGATAGGTAATGTGGATCGCTTTGTGTCTTGAGAAGTAGGAGAGTTGGTAGGAAGTGGTAATATGGATTGCTTCGTGTCATGAGAAGTAGGAGAGTTGGTAGGAAGTGGAGAAATTGATGTGAGTGGAGCAGTTAATGAGACGTACAAAAGCATGATCTCCTAGAAACTAGGAGCAATTATGGGATTTTGAAAAGACTTTATGGAAAATGAAAACGTGTAGTAAAGTGGTAATGATAACAATGATGTCAGCGAAGGAGTTAGAGCAGTGTCGAAAGTACAATAAAAAATGCCACCTTTATCTATTTTGATATAAAATCGAAACATGGCATTTTGGGGGGCAATTTGTTATCTCAGATTTTCGACATTAATATTAAAAGTACAAGAATATGATAAGAATAATGTAATAATTATTTTGGTGAAGTCAAAATGGTTAATGATAGCCATAAGGATTTCGACGAATTCGATTTGTCGAAAAAGGGTTTTCATTGTGTTCGAAACTGTAGTCAGACGAAGATCGGGATGTTTGGAACTTAACGAATTTTGAAGTTTCCAAAGGTATTCTCTATACAGCCGATTGAGGTGTAAATGGATAAGATCAAACAATTATTGAAAGACACGTGTAAGCTTATCGAATATGAAGGTTGCGTGGAAGTGAAGAAATGACATGTTATGTTTAGTTGACAGTTGTAGACGGTTAACCCAGGATTAGTATATAAGCCGAATTCACTTTGAGTTTTAAAGGTCCGTAATTGTACACAATTTTACATAATTCAAAGTATCTGTGTGATTTGAGAAAAGAGTTTCATAATGTACGTATGCATTCCACTTTTTAGAAATTAAAGTCTTTATATTCAAATCACTTTCTATATTTTCAATCACTTTATTTATTCTTTTGCATTTTGATTTCATTTTAAATTCCAATCTACTTTTAAACATAGCATTTCGATTTTCAGTTATTATTTTCAAACTACACATTTTGAGATTTATGTTTAGATCATTTAAAGTTTATGATTCATACAAATATATCCTGGGATCTTTTTGAGTTTAATCCCTTTATTAAATTGAAACTTGTTTTTGTTTACTAAATTTTAAGGTAAACGCTCGTATGCTCTAGTCTTGTGATATCCTACCAGAGTCATAAGTCCACTTTTATCATCAAGCTTCCTTCTCCTAGCATCAGGAACATGCTTGTAGCAAATATAGCCAAAAACCTTCAGATGACTCACTGATGGTCGTTTGCCACTCCATACTTTTTCAGGAACCTTGTTCTTCAGTTTCTTGGTAAGGAGCGTGTTTAGAATATAAATAATAGTGTTGTCTGCTTCACCCCATAAGGATTTTGGCATGTTATTTTGTTTTAACATGCATCTTGCGATACCCAATATGGTCCAGTTTCTTCTTTCTACTATTCCATTATGTCGAGGAGTGTAAGGAGTAGTTGCCTTATGATCGATACCGTGTTCTACATATAACTCTTCAAATAACTTATATGTGTATTCGCCACGTCCACCAGTTTGCGGAATTTTGAGCTTTTGTTCACTTTGGTTTTCGACAAGTGTTTTAAATCTCTTAAAAATTAAAAATACTCAGTCTTTGCGCCTGATCATATAGATCCAAAGCTTTCGACTAAACTCTTCAACAAATGAGACAAAATACATGTTTCCACCAATGGTATGATCCTTAAATAGACCACATACATCTGAATGTACTATTTCTAGTATGCATGAGGATCTCATTGGTATAGTCGAAACGAAAGACTTTATGGATTGCTTCCCTACTAGGAAACCGTCACATAGTTTGACGGGAATTACAAGACTTAGTATACCAGTTACCATATCTTGAGTAATCAGTTGATTGAGTGACCTAATATTCAAATTACCAAACCTCAAATTCCACAACCAGCTATGCTTATGGTCGACAACTTCTTTTAGACACTATACCTCAGTCAAACTGATCATGGTCTGAAATGTACTATTCTTTGATAGAGGATATTTTAAGACCAACTTATTCTGGGTGTCAAACAATTCTAAGGCTCCATTTTTCCTAACCATCAAGAAAACATTTTCGACTAGTTCTCCAACACTTAGCAGGTTACACTTCATTCCAGGTACATAGAGTACATCTTTGATCATAGCTTTTGCTCCATTACTCCTTTGAATAACTATGTTGTCAGTACCTTTTGCTTGCATTGCAAGCTTGACTTGCTCTTCTTTGACTCATCAAAATCTTCTAACCATGCTCTTCGACCAGTCATATGATTCAACCAGCCTGTGTCGAGGAACCAGATCTTGGATTCGACATTCTCATCTAAAACTACAGCCACAAGCACCCTACCAACAAAATCGTCTGAATCTTGACGTGCAAGGTTTACTCCTTCATCATCCTCGCCTCTTGTCACTCCTTTGTCTTTCTTGTATTGATAATTCTTGGCCAAGTGACCCCATTTTTCACAATTATAGCACTGGACATTTTTCTTTCTGATGTGAGGTTCCTTATCCTCTTTTCAAGGATTCAAATCTCTATCATCAACCTTATGCTTTTGAGGATTTACCCAAGACTTCTTGCTCTGAGTCTTGTCTCATTTGCCCTTGAACTTGTTGGAACCACCATGCTTCTTCCATGTCTGGACATGTAGTGCTTGTATCGAATATTAAACCCCATTTTCTCTCGACAATCCTTAACTTATGTGCCTCAAACGAACCAATCAAATTCCAATTTCAAGGTTTCAAGATTGTTGGATTCTTGAATGACTACAATAACGTGATCAAAATGAGAGGTCAATGTACGCATTACCTTCTCAAGTATCATCTTATCAATTAAGACTTCACACAACCTTTCATGAGATGAACAAGATTCTGCACCTTCGAGACATAACCTGCAATCTTCTCATCTTCTCCCATTTGTAGTAACTTATAGTGCATTCACATTGTATGCAGCTTGACAACTTTAATCTTTTCACCACCTTCATAATACTTGACAAGAATATCCCATGCATTCTTCGCCAATTCAGCATGAGAAATCCGATCAAAATTTGACGTATCTACTGCATATTGAATACAGAACGCAACCTTGTAATCTTTCTTCTTAGCATCATTGTGAATGATTCTCTGAGCATCATTTGCGTTGTTACCAAGCGTAGGAATGCCATTGGTAACCACTTCTAGTGTTTCATGAAAACCTAGCAAATATGCTTCACGATCCCCGAAAACACGATCACCAACGTGCAGTTCTTGAATTTTGGATCAAGAAGAACGAACCAGAAATTCTAGATACCAATTTGTTAGTGATGATGCATTAAATGATGAAAGAATGAGAGATAAAATAAAATAATTATGTTAAAAAATAAATCTTATATTAAAAGTTATCTACCCGTATATTTATATACAATATATTACTTGTAATTCAAATAACTACCATAACAAATTAATTAATTTGTTAACCAAATAACTCATTTAAATTATATCATTTTAAAGATTATAGGATCTAATCGTATAGAATATTTAATGATACGTTCATATCTTTGAATTCAGATTAATTGAATAGATGAATTTTTATATGTGGTCTAGTTCACATTGACAATTTGTATGGTTTTCATTTCACTGATAATTTGTGTGGTCTTTAAAACACCGATAGTTTTTGTCGACTAAGATCCACAAAAACTTGTATAAATTATAAATATTGTGACTTAATTATAATAATTCTTAAAATATCTAAATAAATATCTACATAGTAAAATCTATTCAAATAACTCTGTAAGAAAATAAAACTCTATATTAAATGGGATCCAGTATACATAGTATGTAAAAATGAAACAAAACTTTATTCATTTATTATTTTCTCAAAAATGGAACAATAGTAAGATAATTAATTATACATAAATTATTTCTCTGTGCTGAAAAAAATATATTCCATCATCTTCTAACATGTAGCAGCAGCCATAAGATCACTCTGAGATTTTGGCACTCTAAGATTCGATGATGAAGAAGAAGAAGAATTCACAACATTAGCAGAGTTATACAAAAAGTTTGCCACAATCATAGCACTAGGCTCTGCAACAATCTTCTTCCATGTTTCATTAGCTTCTTTTCCACGCTTCCTAAAAACAGGTGTAGCATCTAATCGATGAATCTCCCATCTCTTAACATTCTTCAGAAAATCAATCTTCCCAAGCTGTTTCCTAGCTAATTTCCATGTGTTTATCTTCATCTCATTCACTGCTTTTTCGAGTAATTGTTTCCTCGTTTTTTCGTCCACGAAACTCTCCATTCGAAAATAGTCATCGAACTCGGGAACACCAATGGCTTTTCGTATCCCTTTTGAATAATCCCCGGTGGGATTATAAAACGGTCGCAGCTCGTTGATCATTCCACTGTTAAACATTTGATCCACGCGTTGTTCTATGTACGCGCGGAGAATAGGCATTGAAACATCGACCCAGAGACAACAGAAGTTGTATCTGGATCGAAAATTATAGTCATCATCGTCGATTAAGGCTTCGAGATATGAATTCGAGCCTCCGACGATGATGGGAAGATGTCCGTGGCCCGTGATTGAGTCAATGGCCGAGGTTGATTTTTCGCGAAAATCGTTCGATGTGAACTCTATGTTGGGGTTGTGTGTTCCTAGTAAATGATGAGGTATTCCTTTTTGTTCTTCTTTTGTTATTTTGTTTGTTACGATGTCGAGACCTTCGTAGATTTGAATTTTGTCGGAGTTGATTATTTCGGATGGAAAATAGTTTGCTAAGTCAATTGATAGCTTTGATTTTCCTGTGGCTGTTGCTCCCATCACCAAAACTACATTCTCTTTTTGAATTTGTCTCGTGTTGAGTTTTTTGCCATTGCATGGAACATTGCTTATTAAAGGTTTTGTGATTAATCTGCACATGAACATTGAGAGGCTCATGATGATGATGATGATGATGAAAAACCAATTCCAAGAAGAAGAAAAAAACAAAAATTGATAGAGGTGATTTTGAGGATGATGATTGTGAAGGTTTTATTCTTGTTTATGAAAACTTGTGACTATGAAGAAGTAGCTATAGCAAGTTTTGAAAGCTCAAACAGATGAGTGGTAATGATAAATATTGAGGACAAGAGAATGGTGTTTTCAAATATTTATAGCATAGGGAAGTCGAAAGACTTCAAAAGTGTCACTATCTGCTTTTCTTTTCTTTTTTTATCATAATTTACTATATGCTTCCCTTTTTCAATAATAAAAAAATTGTGTGAGTTAGATACTGCAAATTCATTAGAATTTTGAAATATTTATGAAATTCTTAAAATATATTTTCTCGTGTCTAGAACTATTTGAATGATTTGATCACAATAACCTAACTTAAAATTCTTAACACATATTTTATGGTGTCTAAAACTATTTGAATGGTTTGATAACGATAATCTTATAGATGATCAAATAAATGTTAGAGAGACTTAAATAACATGATTTTAAATTGCAACCGCAATGTTTTTGTTGCAGTTGCATTCACGTGGTCAAGTAGAGTTCAACTCGAATTGTGATATGAATTAAAATCACCCACGCGACCGCAACAACAATATTGTCCATCAATTGATTTCATCCCGTTGGTTCACTTCTTTTCACTAAAACTTAAATTTTTAGCATCACATGTCTCAATCGCAAACTATACAACCGCGTCTGCGACCGCAACTTTAGTTTAAAACCTGTTTAAGACCATTTTAAAATGAAGTAGTGGAAAGGAATGATTGATTGTCAACTAGAAAGGAAGGTAGTGGCCATGTCAAATATTCTAGCAATATATTTGTATCTAAGTACTTTATGCCATACATAAATGTTGCTGGTCCATCCACTGCAGCAGGCTCAAAGAAGCTAACTAGCTACCTCTTCAATTAATTGAAGTTTATTTTTGAGAAAACAGTGGGCACGGTAGGTTCTATACTTTTAGTGGATTATATGTCAAAAGTGGCAAATTGCATAAAGAATATATAGACCATGATATGGTCTATTCTTTTTTATTCCCTAATGTTTCTTTTGTTTCTTTCGTATTTTGTAATGTTTCCGTTGGGGTACCATTGTCATTTAGTGATTGCAAAAAAATACATCTTTTCCACTCATCCTGTCTCACAAGATAGGGTATAATATTCTCTTTCTTTATGTAAAGAGAAATATTTTAATTTTGCATTCAACTTTTATATATTATTTTCGGACATCTTTGATTTTTTAATCTCAAATACTTTGAGTTTTTTAATTTAAGGGTAGACAAAACATCATAAAATAAAATTAAATACAATAGAAGTCCTTCATTAAGATGAATATGTATTTACAACAAGGTTGTATTGTATATACTCCTAGTTATATATATTTAGTTTGTGGACAAAAATGTTTGTCAATATTATAAAAGAATAGGAATTTTGTAGTCAAATTGAAAGCCTAACTTATGACGTTATGATTGAGTCAACCAATATAACAAAAAGTTTCATTCGTGCTAGAAAAAAGTTTCATCTTACTTTGACACAAATATATATATATATATATATATATATATATATATATATATATATATATATATATATATATATATATATATATATATATATATATATTGGACACCCCATTTTCAAAATCAACTATTAAAATTGAGATTCAAATATATTTAATAATATAGTATTTCGAACTAAATTTGATTCATCGATTAATGAATAAGACCAGATCTTATAAGTAGGGGTGACCAAATGAGTCTGGCCTATTTTGCCTGCATTTTAGTGTCGAACCAAAGATTTAGACCATCATCCCTCTAATGTACTCACCTTGCCCTGTCCAGTTTTTTTGCTAGTTTTTATGGGCATGCATATTAACATAATTTTACAAATTTTTAGATCTAAAAGGTTAACTGTCCGCGAGCACGCCCCGTCCCGCTTGCACTTTTGTGCAGGACAGGTTAAGGTTTTAGTCCCGCACATTCAACTATGTTCGTCCCGTTTTTTGGTGGGACGAGCGTAAACTGGGCGGACATGCCTGTTTGCCACCCTTACCTATAAGGTTATATTAATGACACCGTTAAATAATTTGGTGATCCAATCAATGCTACATGATGGAGATCGAACATTGATTCACAAATCACATTAGATTCAATTAAATACTCAACACATTCTCAATATGTAACCCTAAATGTGTTATAAGAAGATATTATTAGTGCATGAGGCATTTTTAGTGAGAAGAGAAAGAGAGACTGAGAGAATGAAGAATAAGGATTATTATTATTGAATGTTGTAAAACTGAATTACAATCACTACTACGGAAAACACATATAATGACGGCTATGAAACACATACAGTAACATTTTCACGGTCGTTGTTAGGTAGTTTGTGGTTGTATGTATGATGATTTCCACAACAGGCGACAAACCGTAGTTATAAGTTAGGTAGCACGCTACCTATAACAACAGTTTATTCAAGCAACCGTTGTGAAACAATTTATAGATCATTGGTTCGTATCTCAGCAACGCCAGTCATGCATTTTATTATTCTGGATAACGCACTCTACTTATAACAACAATTAAGTTAAAAATCGTTTGATATAATTTGTTTTTTAATATATGTTTTTCAATTTTACAGTAAACCCAAATTTTAAACCTGAATATTTCTGAATCATATCAGACTAGAAACAACAATACAACCATTTTTAAATTGAATTAGACCAAAAAAATTATTATATCAATGACAATTCAATTAGAAACCAAAATGGCACAAAACCAAAATGACACATCTTGTTGTCTTGGTGTCTTGACTTTAAACACTTATAATTTCAAATAATAATAGTTGTTATAAATTAATATCTTTAGTAATTATAACATACAATAAATTATGAATGAGGAATATAAAACGCTTACTTTTTAATTTTCTCATATGCCTTCTTAATGATCGTTACGAATAGCATGTACAACATCTCTATCAACTTCTTCATATGAATTAGACACTTGTGTTGCATAAGAAAGAGTGGAAGGAATATCAAAACTTTCATCATCACTAGGAGGAATGTGTTTTCTTTTTTAGAACAATTGACAATCTCCTTGAAAAGTCTGCAGGGTCTGTCACATAAAAAACTTGCTTTGCTTGAGTAGCCATGATGTATGGTTCGGTGTTATAAGTTATCTTGCCAAGGTCAACCCGTGTGAATCCTAACTCATCAATTTGTACACCATAGTTAATGGAAACCCACTTGCATTTAAATAGAGACACTTTGAAAGTAACATAATCAATCTTCAAAATCTCCTCACTGAAACCATATAATGCGAAAGTTGCCAAAATTGGATTCTTATCTTTCGAACTAGAGAAATACATGGATTCGATCTCAACCATAACCCAACTATTTTGCATTGTACTACGACCATCTTTTTCTTTTGTATAAAAAGAATAATTAGAAATATCGTATGTCGTCCAAGTTATCGCAATAAATTTTGGCATGTACGATAACCATTTAATTATCTCGGATGCACAATCATTATTAGGAAACCCCATATTAAACCAACATATGAATTCCTTGTTATGAAGGGTCAACAACAACTTGTCATTCATTCGGGGATATTTTTCTTTATAATTTTTTTTGCGAGCAACTATGTAAGGTTTAACTACACTAAGATTATTCAAAACATAGAAATATGTTTGAAGTACTACATCCCAAATTATTGACTTAACATTTAAACCTTGAGTACTTCTACCTTCAAATTTGTCAGCATGAAGAAACTTTGGAATTCTTATAGACTCTGTTTTCGACAAATAGTTTGAACAAAACTTAAGAGCTTCTTCTCTGATGTACCTTTCAACGATAGAAGTTTCTGGTCGGTGACGATTCTTCGTATATCCTTTAAATATCTTCATGTATTTCTCTATAGGATACATACACCTTAAATAAACTGGACCACAATATCTGATTTCTCCGACTAGATGAAAAAGTAAGTGAACCATAATGTCAAAAAATGATGGAGGAAAATACATCTCCAATTGACACAATATTATTGCAGCCTCATATTCCAATTCATCTAATTTTTTTAAATAAAAAACTTTATTACATATAACATTGAATAATAAGCACAATCTGGTTATACTTACTCTTACATTTTTTGGAAGGATGTCATAGATAGCCACTGGTAGAAGTTGTTGCATCAAGACATGACAATCATGAGATTTTAAGCCAACTAACTTGAGATATTTCATTGATACAAGTTTCTTGATGTTTGAAAAGTAACCTTGGGGAACTTTGACATCATGCAAACACTCGTAAAAACTTTTATTTTCCTTTTTAGATAGAGTTTGACATGCCGGAGGAAAATAAGATCTTTTTCCTCTATCTTCTGAAGCCAATTATTGTCATATACGCATCTCCACCATTTCTAAACATGAATTCTTATTATCTTTAGTCTTTCCTGGAATGTTAAAAAGTTTTCTTATCAACCTGTCACATGCATCATATCAAGACAATGCCTTACATAAAGTCTAGACCAATATGGAAGATCAAAGAACACTGATCTCTTTTTCCAAATATTTCTCTCAACGGGACCATTTTATTTTCTTTCCAAAGACAACTTTAAGGTGTTCTTGTCATTGATAAACTTCATCGCCAGTTAAAGGTTTATGAGCACTTTCAAACTCATGCTCTCCGGTAAAAGCCCTATGCAATCTATGATAAGGATGATTGGGTTTTAAAAATTTCGGATGCCCAAGGTAAACAGTCTTTTTTCCAAACTCAAGCTGATGAAAACATGTATCATATTCACATATAGGACACGCTTTATGTCTTTTGACGCTATATCCAGCCAAATTACCATATGCAGGAAAGTCGTTGATTGTGCAAAATAACATTGCACACATCTTAAACTTTTCTCCAGAATATGCATCATCAACGTCAACACCTTTATCCCATAAAAGTTTTAAATCCTCAATTGATGGTATTAGATAAACATCTATGTCGTTTCTAGGTTGTCTTGGTCCAAAAATCATCATACTTAACATCATATACTTGCGCTTCATCCACAACCAAGGAGATGGGTTATAAATCGTGAGAAGAATATGACACAAAGAATGGTTAGTGCTCATATTACCAAAGGGGTTCATTCCATTTGTGAAAAGCCCAAGCCCAAGGTTTCTTGGCTCAAGGATAAAATCTGTAAACAATGAATCAATTGTCTTCCATTGCAAAGAATCAGCTACATGGAGAATATTTCCATCACTTTTTATTTCATCTGCGTGCCATTTAATATTCTTTGTGTCATTCATATTAGAAAAAAGTCTCTTTAATCTAGAAATTATTGGCAAGTACCATAATTTTTTTTCAGGAGGACACTTCTTACTAACATTGTCATTGTCATCACCATTGTTGTTCTTCAACTTGTAGCGCGACTCACCACATTGTGGATATTGATCCAAATTTTCATACTCTTTCGTGTATAATATGCAATCATTTGAGCATGCATGTATTTTTACATACTCCAAACCCATTGAGACAACATCTTCTTGGCCTCATAACACTGGTCCAGCAAATTATTATCTTCTGGTAGAATTTGTTTCAACAAATCAAGCCAAAATGTGTGAACCTTTTATCTGACCACCCACCTTTTGCCTTCAGATTAAACAATTTTAACAATGCAGATAATCATGTAAAATTGGTGCACCCCTTATATAAAGGCACATCTTTGTCTATGCATAACGTATCATAAATATGTGCATTCATATAAGAGGATTATTCAATATCACGAATCATATCTTCTAGTCGATCATCCATATAATCATCATATCCATCCATTTGTGACATCACATTTTGTTTATTATTCACTTCTCCATGCCACATCCATGTTGTATAAATTTGACATATTCCATCACAACATAGGTGATTGGAATATTTCTTTCTTTGATCGCTTTATAATATTCCCGTAAATAACACAATGATAATAAAATATACCATTATTGTCGGGAACATTTTTTCGGCAAATTCAAGGAATTCAAGAACTCCTTTGTAATACAACGAACCTAATCTATCGGCTCTCATCGAACTATGATCAATAACAAATTTTCAAATTTATATCAAAATAATAATGTGAATGGCAACCTAATGCTACACACACAATATAAAAAACCAAAACACTAGACCTAATATGATTATATGCATATGACATTGTCTGAATAAAATATGAACATGGAAACACCAAAACATATACATATTCAGAAGTGTCATAATGTATTAATAGAACATCAACATATCCAACATAAAAACCTAAAGCATATTCACAAAGTCTCAATAGCACATGAACATGGAAACATGAACAATACACAAGACAATGTCAATACACACAACATCCTAGCGAAGAACATTAACATTTAGAAGTGTCAGAGAGATAATGGTAAATAACCCTTACAAAGAACATAAACATTCAAAAGCATTAGATAAATAGATTGGTAACGTACGTAATTAGAAGAGGATGATGATTTCCTTTCAAGAAATGATATTCATTTCCATAAATGAATTAAGATGGTGAAGGTTTTGCTATCGCTGTTGTCTCATTTGCTAAGAAACCCTTGTGCGTTATGAACGAAAGGAAGTACCTGTAATGTTTTAATTTTGTGGGAAAACATTTCACAACGGTTGCAAGCTTCAATTGTTGTTAAATATGAAACATATAACCACGATTGAACTAAACAACCATGGTTGTTATACTTTCAATTTTTAAATAACAATAAATGAAAATGGACACGCGCTAATTTTTATTGAAAAAAAGGAAAAAGATTATGCTGGGATTTGAAGCTTATCATCCAAACTCTATGACCATAATTTTTTAAAGGAACCTTGATGAAATAAAATTAAAAAAAAAACACGCGCGTACAAAATTGTTATATAACAACGGTGGAAAAATGGTTGTTGTAATATTGTGTCCCCGAAGCTATTTTCTAGTAGTGAATGTGGGTGTCTATATACAACTAAGTAAGTTGAGTACTAAGTAATTAAGATAATAAACCCTAATCAACTTGGGCTTGGGTTACACAACTTGGATTATACTCTCAACATTACCCCATAATAATCCAAGTTGTCGAACACAAACTAATCATCATTGATATGAATTATTCCTATATTCTTTCTCAAAGTTAGGAATCTGTCTATCTTCATTCCGTTGGTGAGAATGTCGGTCAATTGTGCTTCTCCATTTGTAAATGAAACCTAGCCTCAATGTGCTTACTCGTTCCATGCAGAACTGAATTCTTTGCAAGATTAATGGCTGACTTATTGTCGATCTGCAACACCAGAGGTTTCTTCACTTCGACCTCAATCTCTTCAAGAATCATATGATCCTGCTATATGTTCTTAAGCGCAATGAGATTGGGGAACCAAATACTTGAAAGAAGTGACCAGTTATAGTTCTTCAATCTTTCTTGTCTCAATACCAACCAACATTTGAATAGCAATTGATCTCAGCTTATTTTCTTTCAGAATCTCGTGGAAATAGAATTCCATAGTTTGTCGATCCTTTTAAGTATCTCAAGATTATTCTTGCAGCCTTCATGTGTGGCACCCTTGGTCCACTCATGTATCTGCTCACTAGTCTGACTGATAAACCTATATTATGTCAACTGTTGCATACATATCTCAGAGATCCGATAATTTTTTTGAAAAAAGTGACATCGACTTTGTATTCCTCTTAATGCTTCTCCAACTTTAAATTTGGTTCGACAGCTGAGGATGCAGGATTTGAGTCTTCCATCCTGAATCTCTTGAGTATCTCTTTGACATGATTTCCTTGATGTAACATCATATCTTACTTCGACATTTGAAATTCCATGTATAGGAAGTATGGCAAGTTTCCCAGACCTGAAATTTCAAATTGCTTCTTCATCAACTCTTTGAACTTCGACAAGTTCTCCAAGCCATTTCTAGTTACTAACAAGTCATCGACATATAAGAAGATGATTGTCATATCTTGGTCCAATACTTGAACATAGACACCATACTCAGATTTCCATTTGATGAATCTCAATTCAACCAAGTATGAGTCGATCTTCTTATTCCATGCCCTAGGTGCCTGCTTGAGGCCATAACGTGCTTTGTGAATCCTGTATACTTTCCTTGCTTCCTCTTGTATCATAAACCTAGGAGGTTGTGTGACATATACCACTTCATCTAAATGACCTTTATAAAATTTTGATTTCACATCTAAGTGAAATATCGAACAACCTTGCTTGTATGTCAAGGATACCATCAATCAGACAGTCTTCAATCTTGCTACAGGTGCATACACTTCATAGTAGTCGAGACCTGCTCTCTAAAGAAATCATCGAGCTGCTAATGTTACCTTGTGTCTTGCAGTCGACCCATCGGGATTGTGGTTTAGTTTGAATACCCACTTCACTTTGATAGCTTTTGTGTGTGATGGCAATTTGACTAGCTCCCATGTATTATTTATTTCGATCACTTGTAACTCTTCGACCATAGTTGCCTTCCATTATTTATCCTTTGATGCCTTATTATAACTTATTGGATTAACACTTGTAAGTAAAGCGAAATGAACCAGATCTCCATATGATGTGACTTCATCATCACCAACCATTTCACAATCTTAAAGCCTTGTTGGGAGTACTCTGGTTCTTTGAGGTCTTTGGCTTGTTCTAGCCATACCCTCTTCAACTTCGATTGTATTTGGAATATCAACAACTGCTTCGACTTCGACTTCATCAGTTTCTTCGTCGACGCCATAACTTATCAAAGGCTTGTTAATTACATCACCAGAATTCCAATCCTAGGATGAGTTCTCACCAATCACGATGTCTCGCCTCATTTCTATCTTCTCATTGATTGGATTGAATATCATGTATTCTCCATTTTTTTGATATCCTACCAAAATCAAAGGTTCAATTTTATCATTGAGCTTCCTTCTTCTTGCATCAGGAACATGCTTGTAGAAATTAGAGCCAAACACATTCAGATGACTCACTGATGGTCGTTTACCACTCCATACATCTCCAGGAACCTTGTTCTTCAGCTTTTTGGTAGGGAACCTGTTCAGAATATAAACAACATTGGTGAGAACTTCACCCCATAAGGATCTTGGCAAATTCTTCAGCTTCAACATGCATCTCACCACATCTAATATGGTCATGTTTCTTCTTTATGTTATTCCATTAAGTTGAGGCGTGTAAGGAGAAGTTACCTCGTGGAAATACCATGTGCTTCACATAACTCTTCAAATATCTCAGATGTGTATTCACCGCCTCCATCGCAGAACATTAATCTTCTTTTCACTATGGTTTCGACAAACATCTTAAATCTCTTAAATATTTCAAATACTTCGTCATTTCTCTTGATCACATAGACCCAAAGCTTTCGACTATACTCATCGACAAATGAGACAAAATACATGTTTCCACCAATGGTATGATCCTCGAATAGGCTACATATATCAAAATGTACTACTTCTAGTATGCAAGAGAACCTCATTGGCATAGTCAAAACAAAAGACTTTCTAGATTGCTTCCCTACTAAGTAACCTTCACAGAGTTTATCGGGCATCTCAAGACTTGGTATACCAGTTAACATATCTTGAGTAATCAGTTGATTGAGTGAACAAAAATTTAGATGGCCAAATCTTAAATGCGATAACTAACTGCTCTTGTGGTCGCCAAATGTTTTTAAGCATTATACCTCAGTCGAATTGATCATGGTCTTAAATGTCCAATTCTTCGACAAAGGAGATTTTAAGACCAAATTATTCTGAGTAATAAATATTTCCAAGGCTCCATCTTTCATAACCACTGAGAAACCTTTTTCGACCAGTTGTCCAACACTTAGAAGATTGCACTTCATTCTAGGTACATATAGTACATCTTTGATCATAGCTTTTGTTCCATTTCTCCTTTGAATAATTATGTCGGAAGTACCTTCTGGTTGCAACGAGCTATTTTCAGCAAGTTTGACCTTTCTCTTCTTCGACTTGATGAAATCTGCTAGCCACACTTTTCGAACTATCATCTGATTCGAACAACCTGTATCGAGAAACTAGATCTTGGTATCGACATGCTCATCTGCAACTACATCCATAACCATCATATCTTTAGAATCATTTGAATCTTGGAGTGTAAGGTTTACTCCTTCATTCTTACCTTTCTTGTACAAATAATTCTTCGCAAAGTGACCCTATTTTTCACAGTTATAGCACTACACACCTTTTTTTCTCTTCTTAGTCTTTCTGATATGAGTTTCTATCTCCTCTTTTCGAGGATTCAGAAGCCATATCATCAACCTTATGCTTTTGAGGGTTCGACCAAGACTTTTTGCTCTGAGTCTTGTCTTCTCACTACAATAAATAACACTTTAATGACGAACCTTTCACCTCGAACAATAGAAAATCGAGGTATAAAGCCAAGACATGTTATTTTTTACTATTTAAAAAAATAAAAAACCATACATTCTCTCAGTTTTTCATAACACTGACGTGAAAAAACAACCCAGTACAAGCTTTGATTCCCAGCTATCGCAGTTTATGATTTTATTTTTTTATAAGTGTAAACAAAATGTTCTAACCCTTCGGTTTTCTATTTAACCGAGGCATGCCTTAATAAGATTTTACTATAAAAGCACCAGTTAAACAGATTTTACCCTAATTCTTACTAATATGAAGTCGCCCCAAACTTGCAAGCATCATTCTTTGGGATGGATTACAAGACAGAAACAATCTTCATTGTTCTTCTATCTTGAACAAAACATTTTTTTTGCCCTTGCAATCTATCTCACATAATGTTGTTGAAGTTGTTATTGTTGTATTTTTGGAATAACCTTCGGTTAAAGAAGGGAGTTCAACCATTGAAGAGTCATCAGTTGATAGATTGCAAGTGCAAAAATCATTCTTGCTTCAAGTTACACAAAGAAGGGAGTTTAACCAAAAAAGAAGGGAGTTTAACCAAAAAAGAAGGGAGCTTAACCAACAAGGAAGAGAGCTTAACCTTTGAACAAAGAATTGAATGCAACTAAAGCTGGATATCAGTGAACATATTCAGTAATAAGAGAAAATATTTATTGTAAACAATTTATTTTAATATTCTGTGTAAACAATATAATTTAAAAAAAAAAAGAATTATTCACTCGGTTTTCGTCATCGCCAAGGTGATAGTTAAAAGGAGAAGATAAAAAACCTCAATTTTATAATATAACTGAGGTGTTTAATAATCATATTTTATTATAAAAATACTCGCTAAACATATTTTACCCTAAGACTAACTTATATGTAGTAGCCCTAAAGAGAGGAAATATTCACCATCGTCCATTTGATCATGAGTTGCTACTACAGATCTCTGGGATGGATTGCAAGTGCAAAAAATAAAAATTCTCATTAAGAAACAAATATCTAACATCTTGCATGAGACCTGAACATGGAAAACAAAAATTCTCATTGGGAAACAGATTTTACAATGTATTTGTAATATTTTGTGTAAACAATGTAATTTACAAAAAAACAGCTTATTCGCCCCGGTTTTCTTCACGACCGAGAGGATAGTTAAGCATTTTTTTACTATATTCAACGCCCTTAAACAAATATTTACCATCCATTTAATGTTTATCAACGCTCAAGAATCTGCTATTAGTGATCCGCGTGATGCCTAAGGTACATCCATATTAAAAGTATGTTGACCATTGAAAATGTAACCTATATGGAACATGAAGCGCTTGAAAAATAAAGACGTTTGGAAAAGTTCTTTAAGCTGCAACCCCAAAAAATTACTTGGGTTAAGGTCTGCTTTCTTAAATATTTGTTTGAGCACAAAACCATATATATGAATATTGATTTTATTTATCTAACTCTCATTTTCTTTTTTGCCTCAAAATCAAATGCACGCAAAGCCTTGGAGTATATATTTGAACAAACATTTGATTTTCACCCACCTAAGAAATTTTATTTTTATCTAGATCTATAGGGAATTTAATTTTTATTTTAATATTTTGTGTAAACAATGTAATATTCTGGGTAAACAATGTAATATTTTGGGTAAACCATATAATGATTTTATTTTTTTAAAAAAAGAAATAATATTACCCCTCGATTTTATTTGTAAACGGAAAGGTAAGATAAGATGATTTTGAAAATAATAAAAGTGCGGCTGCTGGGGCTCGAACCCATGTCCATATAACTTTACCTCTCGGTTTTATTTCCACCGAGGTGATAAATGGCGAGTTTTCATGTTTCCCTTCATTACCTCGCTTCTTTAGCCGATGTATTACGCATTTCTCGTCCGAGGTAAAAATCATTTTTTGTAATAGTGTCTTTGCCCTTGAACTTATTGGAACCACCATGTTTCTTCCATGTCTGAGCCTATAGAGCTTGAATCAAATCTTGAACATCTTTCCTTTCGAAAATCCTCATCTCATGTGCCTCCAACGAACCAACCAAATCTTCCAATTTCAGTGTTTCAAGATTGCTGGATTCTTGAATAATAACAATAATGTGATCAAAGTGAGAGGTCAACGTATGTATTACCTTCTCAACTATCATCTTATCATTCAAGGTTTTACCACAAACTTTCATGAGATGAATAAGCTTTTACACCTTCGAGACATAGTCTGAATTTTTTTCTTCTTCTCCCATCTGCAATAATTCATACTACCTTTGCAACGTCTGCAATTTGACGACTTTAACCTTCTCACCTCCTTCATAATACTTGACAAGAATATCCCATGCCTCCTTTGCCGATTCAACATGAGAAATTTGTTCAAAGTTTGCCACGTCTACCGTCGATTGAATATGAAACACAATCTTACAGTATTTCTTCTTGGCCTTCTTGTTTGCGACTCTCAGAGCATCAGTTGCATTCCCAGCAAGCTTAGGGACGCCATTAGTAACGACTTCTAGGGTTTCATGAAAGCCAAACAGAGATTGCATATGTTTTCTCCATTAGATCCAATTCTTGCCGTCAAGAAATGGAAGAGAATTTGGAATTCCATTATTACCATTCATCTTTGCAGCAAACACAATTAACAACCCATAATCCCGAAAACACGATCACCTACGTGTGATTCTTGAAAACACGATCATGAAATTTAACAGAGCTCTAGATACCAATTTGTTAGTGCGTGAGGCACTTTTAGTGAGGAGAGAGAGAAAGGGAGAGAGAGAGAGAGAGAGAGAGAGAGAGAGAGAAATAATGAAGAATAAAGATTGTTATTTTTGAATGTTGTAAAACTGAATTATAATATGTATGTATATATACAATTAAGCATATATATTCTCCGTTATCATATTTTTCGGTGTATTTTATGTTATTATTTTTTTAAATAATACATTTCATATAGGCTTAATTATAATTTGGGTCCCCCTATTTTACTTAATTCACGAAATTGATCCTTCTATTTTAAATTTAACCAGTTTTGATCTCCCTATTTTAAATTTAAATAGTTTTCGTCCCCTCTCATATACTTGAACTTAAAATTAACGATCTTTTCATTTTTTAAATGATATGTTACTTGCAAAACATGACAAATCATCATATATAAACCTATTACTGAACTTTGTAGATAAAAATATAAGTTAAAAAAAATGAAATTTTCATCGATTTTCTATGAAAAAATGTGAGAGGGAGACTAAAACTGTTTGAATTTAAAATAGAGGGACCAAAACTATTTGAATTAAAAATATAATGACTAGTTTCATGAATCAGAAAAAATAGGGGGACAAACACTATAGTTTAGCCTTTTATATAATATATTTCATGCTCTACTTTTCAAACTACTTACAAGTTGTTCTTAATCCATACAAAGCATTGACGTGATTTTCATTGCATTATGAAATAAGTTCTTTATCGAATATAAAAGTTGGCACTTGGCATGAAAGGTTGGAAATTGAAAGCTTAAAAAATAAAACACAACAATAATAACAAAAGGTATCAATACACATACTTTAACATATTTCACAACTCAAACACTCATAAAAACTATTTTTTAACAAGACTAGAAGGAAAATCGTTGAAGAAGAAGAAACAAAAAAGGTAAAAGAAAAAGAACAAAACTAACGAAGAGGCCCGCCCTAAACAGGAATAAGGAAATCATAATCTATAAGAATGACAATGACGAGAGAAACAGTGGTGGGGGGAAGCCAGAGCAGCAGTTTGGTGAGAACAAGTTTTTGTGGCTTATGGCTTGTATATTTTATGTTTGAAATTTGGTTTTAACTGCATGTTTTGTTGAAAGAAAGGAAGCTTAAGAAAAGATGAAGAAGAATTGAATTGATACAAAATTTGGGCTTAATATTCGGTTAAATAAAATATTAAGTATGTATTTATAGTCATCAAATCAGTTCATCAGTTTGGCGGTTTCTAAAAATCAAAATCGAGAATTGAACCAAATCACCTCAATTTTTATTGGTTTGATTCGGTTTTTAAACGAACTAAAGACAATCTTTTTTTTCCGATTTGATTTAGTTTGAATTATCGATTTAATAGTGTTTTTAGATCTGCTTACACTCCTCCTTGTGAGAAAGGTACACACGTCTCTAATCTAAAAAACGCTTACCAATGATCAAGAGCTAACTTGATCGTTAAAGTGATTTCACATACACTTACTTCTATCTTCTTGTGTGATGACCCACAATCTTTAGCCTTCAATCTAGGTCTAACTGATTATTGGCTTCATTTGTGAAAATCAAATTTCTAATCTCACCATAAAACTCATTGTTATGGGCTAAGATGGCCAATGAAAAACATGATACCTAATGTAATTGGAATATAAGAACTGCAAGTACATACTTTTAACGTAAAATCGTGAGAACCCTAAGAAAATCCATACGTTGGAACACATCTAAAACGTTCGTTGTACAATGATAATCATAACACACATATAATGCATATAAAATGGATATAACAAACACCCGAGCTTTAGATTACATTTTTTATGAATATAAATATAAATATCACATCAACTTGCATTCAGGAAAATAATGAGAATGCACATATAATAAATGGGAATTTATTATCCTACTCTATGGAGTGGAAAAATACTTTATGGAAAATCGAAAATGTCCATCAAATTTTAGAGATGCATCTTCGGATATATCATGCACCATCCTATGACGTATAAAATAAGTGTTACCCCAGAGAAACAAAGTTTTATTCAGGAGAAGCATCTATGGGTATTTTCAACAAATATATTGATATTTGAGCAGCCTAATGGATATTCCGAAGATGCATCTACGGAGTTTTGGGGTGAGATTTTGAAATTTCTACCACCATTGCATGTCAGATATTTCTAGAGATGCATCTCCTGAATAAGTTGATAAAAGATTCACCTGCATGATCACAGACTCATACTTATTTTCCACTCCAAACTCTTTCCAAAAATCCTTTCAATCTCAATCAACATTTTCACTTCAAATCTTTATTCTTGTGTTTCTGATAATAGTTTGGGTAGAAGAGGTGCATTTGTGACAATGACATGCGAAAGAAGTGGGACACATATACCTCCTTTATGGAATTTTAAACGAGATGACACTGATTTAAGAAAATATGAGTGTCCATTTAAGTTGTGTGGTTGTATGTTGGTAAATAATAAATAGAGATTTAATTTCATATATGGTTTACATAACCAGGACTTGTGTGAAAAGTTAGTCGGTCATCCAATTGTATGTCACCTCATGCCGAAAGAGAAATAATGTGTTTCAGACATGACATTGAATATGGTTCAATCGAAAAATATACTTGCAACTTTGAAACGTAAAAGATCCAAAAATATCTCAAATATCATGCAAGTGTACAATATTTGATACCAAAATAGCAAGATGCTAAGGGGGGATAAAAGTGAAATGCAACAACTATTGAAACTTTTGGATGATAACACTAATGTTTCCAGGTACCGAACGTGCGAGGATGGAGTAACCATTAGAGATATATTTTGGACTCATCCTAATTCCATCAAGTTGATCAACACGTTTCCTACTATGCTCGTCGTTGATTTAATTTATAAGTCCAATAAGTACAAACTTCCACTATGGGAGATGATTGGTGTTACCTCTAGCAAGAAGACCTATTTTGTCGGGTTTGCATATTTAGAGAGCAAAGAAGAGGAGATTGTTACTTGGAAGTCAGAGATTTGATGAGAAATGTTGAAGGACCAAGAATGGATGAAGTCTGCAGTTACTGGAAAAGGGATAAGTTTGATGATGGTGGATTCATGAAAGACAGTAAATCGAATATCTCTATCTTGATCGAATGAGAATTGATATAAGAAAGATTTTTTAAAGTAAATGACAATATGTAATTACACATCAACGAACAATTGAGGAAGATTGCTTATCTGAAAACCACTAACTTGAAACCACCCTCTCAACCGGTAAAAATAAAAGGTGCTCAAAAGAAGGTCAAGCCTACACTGAGTGACAACTCAATGGTGTGGTCTCCTTCGTATTTTGAATATGTTGACAAAGCTTTTCCGAACTCACCAACTCCAAAATCTCAAAAAGGTTTTTAAAGGAGCTCACATTAGAAAACCACCTCTTTCACCGCCTCCACAAAAAATTTCATCATTGGCGAGATGCTAGTTTTTATGCACAAATACATCGAACGGGTTGTCAATTTTGAGGGTGATGGTAATTGCGGTTTTCGGGCTATTTCAGCTTTACTCGGTAAAGGAGAAGATAATCACATTTGTCTGTCATCAACTTACCCGTGAGTTTAGGTCCCATAAAAAATCTCTTTACAGAAAGAAAGAAAATTTTGATGCAATTTATCCATCAAATTTATGGAAAGAAAGAAAGTTTTAATGCAATTTACGAGTCTCTTGTTCCTTGCATTAGTGGATCGACACCAGAGGAAACATGATTGTGTTTCCCCAAAATGGACCATCTCATAGAAAATGCGTATGATAGAGCATGTATTGATCTTACAAGATAAGGTTTTTCGGAAACGTGTTTTCCACTGTGCACCGCCCCACCTCAAAATTCAAATGATCGTATTATTTGTATTGGATGGCTTTCAAAATCATGACACTCTGTTCAAGTTTATTTGAAACTGGGATGCCCTATACTAGTTACATTAGTGGAGTGGATGACTCATTCAAAAACAAAATCTGAGACTTGTCCTGACCGATTTGTGGAAAGGATTCAACAGTTCACCAAATTAAGCGACGCTGAAAGAAATTCAAATGCACATAAGTCAAAGGCGGTACCACCCATACTTATAGATTTAGCCGACGACAAATATTTTGATTCGTTTTAGTTTTTCATCATCAATTAAGTTTATGTAATTTTTTATTAATATTAATGAAGTGTAATATATATAATTTCAAATATTTAAATATATATTGATGTTTGCCAAAAAATTGGGACATTTGCCAAAACAAAACACAAGATATGTTTTCTGTCTGGCTCAGGAGAGGTTCCAGAGATGCATCTCTGGAATAAGACAATAGGGTGGTATAGAAATGTATCTTTGAAGCCACCATCGATATATGATAGAATCTTTTAGGTCAATATTTGTCTTCAATTCCCACGTCACAAATGTCACAAATAAACATCATCTGGTATGTCACAAACGTCTTATTTTCCATCACGACACCCAGACAAAAGTTTAAGATTAGTGAGTACACCTTTTTTTACAGATCTGCAATACGAAGTGCAAAACTACGTTACAAAGATAATAAAAAAATTGTGAAGCTCGAGTACCATTCATTGTCAATTAACAACGAAGACAAGATTGAGTTCAACAACTATCATCTCAAGACATATGTAGATGGAATGGCTATATGGAATACAATTTTCTGTTTCAAAACAAAAGTTTTGATCGAGGTGGAAGCCATAATTTCAAGATCGATCGAAGATATTTTGAAGATGTTAAAGCGTCCACCTGGATATTAAAATGTAATGTCTCATTTTATGTTAACATCACCTATGTAATGCTAATTTTATGTTATGAATGGTAAATTTATTTTATCAAAATACAACTTTCTTATTTTCTGCTTCTGTTTCTATTTCAGTATACTACGGAGATGCATCTACGGACATATTCCAGATAAGCATCTCCGGATTAAAAAAAACACTCCTAAGGCGTGACTCGGAGTGGCCTAGGATGTGTGTGTTTGGGGTGCATCTTGAGATGCATCTTCGGAATCTGTGAATCATTAATGATCTTATGAAATTAGCCTATTGCTCTACAATATATTTATTCTTCACCACTCATAAAAAATAAAGTAGTTGTTTCACACACAGTTTGTAAGCTAATGACTTGGACATATATATTGTTTCAAGATAATGCCACATCTCAGTCGGATTCTTCTCCCTTGCAACTTCCTTTAATACTTTATCTTTTAGACACAAGATAATGTCACATTTGGTCTTATCCAGCATTTCGGTCTTCACAACTTATGTTAGGTTTGAAGGAATCAATTTCTCCATTAAATTCTTTTACACATATTTGTTGAGTTAGTATTGCTTGCATCTTCACCTTCTAAAATTCGAAGTTCTCACTGTCCTATTTGGAACCAATGGTGCTCACTTGTAAATTTAACCCCTTTGACCCACTTATGACGCCACTTGTTGTGAAAAATTGATATAATAATTCAAAGTTCAAACACACCAAAACTTTGATGTAACAGACAAAAAACAATGCCAACAGAACAAACAACCTCAAAATATTACCAAACCCCAAGAATATAATCCTAGAAATGTATACCCTTTGCTTCTTAATAGGATTGTTACCTTATGTATCATGTGCAACAAATGAGAGAGTGATATTTATAACTCTCAAAGTCTTAACGAGTCAAAGATATGACCCATTAAAGAACGAATCTGCGAACAAGCCCAGAAATCTTGAGACCCACTTGGACTGACGTCGCCCGTCGATCACACTCTATTGTCGCTACTACCGCATAGCCAGACTCTTCCAGGTCATCACCGCCATCTTCCTGGAAAAAATTGGAAGTAATGAAAAAAAATCTCTCTTTTCTCACTTCAGGTTCAAGTGCATAATATATTACACCACACATCATCATAATTCAGCTCGTCCTTTTTCGAGTTAACTTTTAATAAGTCAATATCTTGCTTATCTCTGACCACCTAAAGTTGAAGATGTTATTGAATAACCACAAAGGTGGACAATAGACAGACTCAACACAAATAATGACCACTATCACAATATCTCATTATAAGTAATTATTCTAACTCAGGTCTTGGCCTTGCTTGTCGCATCTTGGGGGAAGTTGTTGTTGAGACTGAACCTAAGTCATTTATGTTAATGAGTAAATTATAAAGTTGCTCTAACAACATATGTCGATAGACTCGATCGATAAACTTATTAGCTCCACATAACAGAGACTAAAGGTTGATTCACATATCACATTAGATTAGACTCAATAGACTCGATGCACTTTCACCTGATAACCCTAAAAGCCGTCCTATAATAAAACATATATATAATACCTCTATTGTCGGGTAATCGTCTCCAACAACTTTGGTTATGGTAATTAATTTACTTTTTAAAAGGTCATTAGTTTTTCTTAATCTTAAAAAAAAAAAAATTATTGAAACCATGCAAGGTAACTTGTAGTAAAAAACTTGAGTCAGCAAGGAATTTCAATATTTTTTTTTAATATAAAAAAATAAGTATTATTATCTGTGAATCACTAGACAATTATGTCGATATCATTTGATTAATTGATTTGTTAACATGTGATATTATTCCGTATAATTGCTTAGAAACGATGATGTGAAGTAGAATCATGACCTAAGTGAAGTGCATTTGTTCTGATGAACTGTAAGGAAAAGTACTGTGTAACTTTTTAAGATTGACACTGACTGTGGTCTTTAATTTCGTGCACGAGAACGAAGGTTATAGTGAATAAAATATTAATTTAGATTCGTATAGGATCAATGTAGTGTAATATAATATAATGGAATCTTGTTCTAATTGATCCAACTAATTATGAAAGGTCATTGTTCACTGCATACAACCTGTTATATTCCCTTAGCAATGAATTAATTCTAATTTCACTTTCATTGTGCAGTTCAATTAACATAAACAATGTTATAATAAATCCATCTGTTTTGTCCGATAAATAGCAATAGTGTAACCAAATTTTAAGGTTGACATTGATAGAGTGATTATACAAGACGATGGAATCCAATATTTTGGACATGGCTTGTGGGACACTAATCATTTTAAGGTTAACACTGTTTTGGGAAAAATATAAGAACCTACCATATAAAAAAAATTAGTATGCTTTGGATATTACACAAACACCCTTTTTTCCTTTTGGCCCTAACCTACCCTTTGCCCTAACCTACTGATTGCGGGATAAACATGTCATTTGGTGAATGCAACCAAGTTACTTAAATTCCAACAAAATCAAACTTTATTTTTTTTAAACACACCGTAATGCTTCCATTCTGCTTGTTTCCAATTTCTTTCTTTCTGAAATACACATCCATTCTGCCCTGACCTTAATTTCTTTCTTACTTAAATACACATCAATTCAACTAATTCAAACCATTCATAAAGCAAACATCAACTCACAATATTTATTGTGCTACAAAAATCTCATGTAGTCTCTCCATTTGCTTTAACTTCTTTGACTAATTTATCTTCTTTTCAAAATCCGGTGCTCCTTTGTTCCTTATTATATTTGTCTTCCATACATTTTCTGTGTTCCATTGATTCAACAAATATTGCTTCTGTATAATATGGCAAGACTATTTGAGAACGTCAAGGACATTAACCACACCAAAGAGCTTTGAAAGATCATTGTTAAAGTTCACCATAAATGGGATGTCATCTCCAATACCAAGGAGCACTTCGAGATGATCGTCGTTGACAAATATGTGAGTTCATGAAAGTTATTATTAAATCATGTTCTTCGAGTTTTTTCCACAAAGTTGGAGTATGTTATGTGTCATTTTTGATGACTGCTCAACTGGTTTCGTTTTGTATTATTAAACCTTATTCCTTGATTTGCTGAATAAAGTCATTTGGCAATATTTATTCGGTTCCAGTTTATAATATTTATGATGTTTCATTATGTTTTTGAAATGGTTGTAGTATATAACATATTTATCAGTTTTATAAATATTTGTATGGTTGATATCCATACTCATATTAGTTGTTTCTGATATGGTTTGAATTTTTTTGTGTTTGTATGTTTCACATCCTTTTATTGATATTTATTTTAATGAGGATACATGAACTTCATGGTTTACTTTTCTTTATAGGAGACTGATATCCATGTCGTTGTTCCCACAATGTATAGCCAGACTTATGATTCCCAGTTAGTTATTAACGACACTTACACAATAGCAAACTTTCAGGTTCAACTTAATGAGTTGGTCTTCAGACCTCCAAACCATAAATTTCTCTTAAAATTCACTGGAGGAACCACGGTTGATGATAGAAACAAACATCAGATCCTGAACAAAGTTATTAACTTCACTCCCTTCTATGATATTATTACCGGCAAATGAAAAAAATATGTATTGATAGGTCACGAAACAGGTTTGCCCAAAATATTTAAATGTTTGCTGAGTTGTCTGAGGCAACGTCATGGTTACCTGATTTTTCGCATATATCATTGGAATGGTGGAAGAAATTGGGTACATACAGATCCATACTAGTAGCAAAAAATAGCAGGTCAACATGGTCAACATGATGTTAACAATACAGTTTTACACAACCATTGGTTCATAACCAACTGTTCATACTACATCAACTTCTAATGTCAAAGCAACCATTGGTTCATAAACTTTAGTTGAACCATATTATTCATATAACCTGCATATTCATAACACATCACATTCAAATTACATTGGAATACTTTACATGGATGTTACATAACATTCTATAACTCCATTTTAGTTTTCCTTGATCCAACTTATCAATAAGTAATTCACACCAACCAAATAAATCTTCACTCCAATATTTACCAATCTGAATTTTTACTAACTAGTTAAACTTACAATACAAAACTAAAAACTATACCAGGTACAACTTACCAAACTGCACGCAAACTTATCAAAACATACATTTACTAACAACTCCGCCGTTTAATTTACTGCAACATTCTTCAACATCAACATGGGTTCTTTACACCAGATAGTTTTCACATACCCTACCTTACATTACTCACAATAACATTACTACAAAACAACCTTAAATTACTGCAACTTCATTACATAAATACCATCATAACATAATTCTACTACCCTAACATTACTACAGCTTAGACTTAGCTTACAAAACACAAACCATCAAAATATTTTAGAAAACCAACATCTAAACCTCATATCGTTTGTTCTTAACATTTTGATCCATACTTTCAAAAATCACAAGCACTTATATTAAATTTTACTGTCTTCATATCAAATACAAACCAACTTTCATTAGATGTGTTTTGTATGATATCAAAACTAAGATACTTTAGCTCTAATATATGTTGGGCGGTATCATCTGAACCTTTATGTGCATCTTAGCATTAGAAAATATAAAAATATTTGGAAACAATGTGGAAAAGGTCTCATTCATCAAAATTGCATGAAAAATCATTTAATAGCAGTACAGGTCGACACATGTAACTACAAGTCGACCTATGGAAAACTTTTCCTTGCTAAAGGTCGACACATAGAACTACAGGTCGACCTATGAAAAAAAATTCCTAGTTATAGGTCGACACATGCATTCTATAAATCGACGTGTATGCTACAGTATTAAAGCCTTTAGCTTCTGTTTCATGTGTTGACTCCTCAGATCGACACATAGGAAGCACATAGTTGTTACAAGTCGACGCATGACCTTGAACATGTCGATGCATGTTGTTTTCAAGTCGACACATAGATCATACAAGTCGACCTATACGATAAATTTTTTGAAAAAGTCATATTTTCTCAAGTTATTTGCATCTCCTTTTTCCATAAATCACCCATGCATATAAATACTTCATACATGCATCATTCTCTAGTAAGATTTCTAGAGTGAGTGAAACCTACATGAATCCAGGATTTCAAAGCATCTCATCATATTCAATTCAATATATGCATACACATAATCAAACTACACATAATCATTTTTTTGATTGGGTGTCATCTAGATTATGATTGATAATGTCCAATTAGGTTTGTTGTACCGAGAATATTGGGTTGTGATCTTTGAGGGATTCAAATAAGAAAACCGAGGTGGGGTTTTCCCTCAAGATCTTTAGGGTTTTAAGGTTTTGGACAAGATTGTGCAATTCGAATCCGATCAAGTGAAAGCCTTGAGACTAGGTGTGCCGACAAGGTAGTAGCGTGAAACGGTGGATCATTTTGACAAATCTTGGGTTCAACAAGTGTGTGCTTGAGATTCATTCAGTCGGGTGAAAGTCGTGAGACAAGGAGGTTATACAAGGAAGTAGTAACAATAGGTGAATTGAAGCGACATTGTTGGTGACTTGATCAATCTTTGATCAAGGTTTTTGGAGGTGCTAGATTCAAGAACAAACTTAGGATTTGTGGGATTTGATTTATCATCTCTTGTATACATAAATTTGCAAAGTAAGGTTCATTATATTAATATCTCAATTCGAATTCGAATTGAGGGCAGACGTACTCATAACGAGGTCGATTGGGGAATTGCCTAAACAAATCATTGCATGCTCTCTCTCTCTCTCTCTCTCTCTCTCTCTCTCTCTCTCTCTATATATATATATATATATATATATATATATATATATATATATATATATATATATATATATATATATATCTTTTATTTTTCAATTTGCAAATTTTCGATTGCGTTGATCACCGAATCAACATAGTTTGGATCATAATTTTGATTACATTTTGAATCTTGTGTTTGTTGTATTGATCATTAACCATTTGGTTGTGATTGGATTTCTTAGAACAACAAACACGATATAAAATTCCAAACTTTGTTTTTTACACACCAAGTATTCGATAAATTGTTTGACTTAGTTTTTTGTGTGTGGATATCATTGGAGATAGACTTTTACTATAATAGAGTATTCAATTTAGTGTTTGAAGTATTCATTAATCAACTTGTGGATCATTATCATACTATTGGTACTCTTACGCATATCTGGATTTTTCAATAGTAGGTTTGGTTAGACAATTTTTTCAAATAAATTTTTAACTTGGGATCTATTCACCCCCCCCCCCCCCCCCCCCTCTCTCTCTCTAGATCTAGGCCTATCATCTAACAAGTGATGTCCCGAGCTCCAGTTGTTTCCGGTATTAAGATTTGCTTATTAGATAATGGCTACCGAACCTAAAGGGGCGTATAATAGAGAACTTATTTTTACCGTAGAAAATTATGGCTATTGGAAAGCTTGTATGTGTATCCATATCAACTTCGTTGATAAGGGTGTCTGGAACTTCGTCACCGACAGTACTAATGAAATTACAATGACCAATGGTGAAGGCATCATCGTACAAAAACCAAAAAATAATGGAATGATAATGATAAGAAGTTGTGTCTCGTGATTGGAAAGCACAAAATATTATCATATTCGCATTAGCCGTTGATGAATATTATCATATCTCTCATTTGGAAACCACCAAAGCTATGTGGGATGCATTAGAAGTTGCCTATGAGGGAACTAATGAGGTCAAACAAGATAGGATCAACACATTAAACCAAGAGTTTGAATTCTTTCATATGAAGCATGGTGAAACCATTGCCGACATGCAAAAGAGATTCACACATATTATTAATAGATTGAATGCTCTAGTTAATACTATCTCCAATGTTATTGCTACTAACAAGATTTTAAGATGTCTTAACAGGGAATGGAAACCCATGGTCACCGGGATCAAAGAAGCAAATGATCTTAACGCACTTGATCTTACTACTTTGTTTGGTAAATTGGAAGAACATGAGCAAGAACTCACTTTCTTGGGAAAAAATTAAAAAGAGTATGAAAAGAAGATGAAGAAAGAGAAATGTAAAGACAAGGTGGAAGAGGAGAAGTTCATTGCTCTAAAGACTTCTAGTTTCAAGTCCTCAAATAATGAGCCTAGTGAGTGTGAAGAAAGGGATGACAAGAACTCTGATGATGATGATGTTGGGTTATTTGTCAAGAGATACCAAAGGTATATTCGAAAGAACAAAGTCAAGCACTCCTAAGGAAACCTAGCCAAATTTAGAAGGGAGTCAAAGTCTTCAAAAGATGGTGAGAATAGGAAAGGTAAATTTAGAAGCTCTTGTTATAATTATGGTGAAATTGGTCACTATATACCAGAATGTCTCATGATTAAGAAAGACAAAGAAAGAGGGCATCACAAGAAGACTAGTAAATCTAGAAGAGCTTATGTAGCTTGTGAAAGTGCAAGTGACTCCTCAAGCGATGAAAGCTTCACTTCAAGTGTAGAAGCGGCCCGAATTTGTCTCATGGAAAATGGAAGGAAGAATAAACAAGTAAGTCCTTATAACCTTGAGTTTACTAGTGATTTATCTCAATCTCAATTGTATGATGCTTTTGATAATCTTCATAGAGAAGCATTAAATGCTTATAAGAAATTAGCTTCTCATGAAAAGATATTTTTGCAATTAGAAGCTAAAGTATTAGAATTCGAAAAGAAGTTGGAAGCTATTAAGAGATCTATGATAGATATTCAAAGTGACAAGAATATGAGTGAAGAACATTCTAGGTTTAGCTGTGAATTATGTCATAATTGGAAAAAAGAGATAAATTCTCTTCAAGTCAAATTAGGCAAAGCTTTACCACCTAAAAGTTAACTTTCTATTGATCCTTCTAAATATGAAAGATCTTTGAAACATTCATACAAAAAGCATAAAAAATTAAAAAAGGATTCAAATGGTAAAAGCATAACTCATCGTAATATATCTTGTCATTATTGTTCCAAAAAGGGTCATACCATTGAGAAGTGCAAATTTAGGAAGATGTGAGTTCCTAAAGGAGTGTCTCAATGGTTGCCTAAATGCAACCTTGATTTCACTCACTTCCAAGTACCCAATGAAAATTGGATACCTACTTCCTTTGTTTAATTCTATAGGTTAAATATCCCGAATCTATCGAAAAGATGTGGTATCTTGATAGTGGATGTTCAAGGTATATGACGGGTGACATATCACTTTTCATTGATTTTATGCCAAAGAAAAAGGAATTTGTCACTTATGGAGATAACAACAAAGGAGTTATTCTTGGAAAAGGTAGTGTAGGTAATCCTTCATCTACTACTATCTCCGATGTAATGCTTATTGATGGTCTAAAACACAACCTTCTTAGCATTAGCCAACTTTGTGACAGGGTTTTAAAGTCACTTTCACTAATACTCGTTGTTTATTTTAGCATAATGAGAAGAAGGATTGTTTGTTTAAGGGATTGAGAGTCAATAATACTTATATGCTAAATTTAGATGATGTGTCCTTAGTTGGTACTAAGTGCCTTGCTACCATAAGTGAAAACTCTTGGTTGTGGCATAGGTGCTTAGCTCATATTAACTTTGACTTACTAAACAAGGTAACCTCAAAGGATCTAGTCATTGATCTTCCTAAAATTAAGTTCATAAAATACCACCTATGTGAAGCATGTCAAATGGGGAAGCAAACGAAGATCTCTTTTAAATAAAAAAATGTTGTTTCAACATCTAGACCTCTCGAACTTCTTCATATGGACCTCTTTTGTCCTTCTAGGACCAAAAGCTTAGGTGGAAACTATTATGGCTTTGTTATAGTTGATAATTATTCTATATTTTGTTGGGTTATGTTTTTGTCTAGTAAAAATGAGACCTGCCCGACTTTCAAACAATTTTCTATATTATTCCAAAATAAAATGAATTTGAAAATTCTTTCCATTCGAAGTGATCACCGAGGAGAGTTCGAAAATCTTATCTTTGAAAATTATTGTGAGAAACATGGTATTGAGGATAACTTCATGGCTCATAGAACTCCACAACAAAATGGGGTTGTAGAGCATAAAAATCGATTTTTACAGGAGTAAGCAAGAACGACGATTAATGAAGGTAATTTGCCAAAGTACTTCTGGGTAGACACTATTAGCACAGCGTGTTATATTTTGAACATGATATTGATAGACCATATTCTAAATAAAAACTCCTATGAATTACTTAGAGATAGAAAACCTAATGTTTCTCACCTTCATGTCTTTGGATGTAAATGTTTTATTTTAAACAATGGAAAGGACAATCTAGGTAAATTTGATGTTAAAGTCGATGAGCGTATCTTCCTCAGATACTCATAATCTAGTAAGGCATATATGGTCTATAACAAGAGGCTACTTCTTGTCGAAGATCCGTTCATGTTTCTTTTGATGAGTCTTTTCTAAAACATGTTGGGAAAGGTATGTATTTTCATGATATAGGTGTGTCTTCGCGTGACATTCTCAATGAAGTCGATAAAGGGATTTATCAACCCCAAACAGATGAAAATGAGAAAGTAGAAGATCATGATCACGAATAGGAAAAGGAGGAGAGTCTGGTTGCAGTAGACAACCTTCCTTTGACTTGGAGAATATCCAAAGATCACCCTATTGATAATAGTCTTGGAGATATCACAAAAGGAGTGACAACACACTCTAAGATAAGTAACTTTTGTTATCACATCTCTTTTGTGTCACGGGTTGAGCCTAAAAGTGCTAAAGATGCATTACTTGATAAGCATTGGCTCATGGCAATGCAAGATGAGCTAAATCAATTTAAAATAAATGAAGTTTGAGACCTTGTCCCGCGTCTAAAACCTCATCAAGTAATAGGCACAATATAGGTTTTTAGGAACAACCTTGACGAAGATGGAGTGATAACCCAAAATAAGGCCTGGTTAGTCGCTCAAGGGTATAACCAAGAAGAGGGTGTTGACTATGAGGAGACTTATGCTCCGGTCACCCGACTTGAGGTCATACGCCTTCTCTTTCCCTTTGCTTGCTCTAAGAGTTTAAAATTATTTCAAATGGATTTGAAAAATGAATTTCTAAATGGTTACATTAATGAATATGTGTATGTTGCTCAACCTCTCAGCTTTAATCATGTTTTCAAATTAAAATGCGCATTGTACGTTCTCAAACAAGCACCTAGGGCCTGGTATGAGCGACTAAGCAAGTTTTTGATTAATCAAGGGTACTTAAGGGGAAAGATTGACACTACTCTTTTTATTAAGTGCCGTGGAAATTATACTCTTCTTGTACAAGTACATGTTGATGACATTATTTTTGGATCTACTAATATGCAACTTGTCAAACAATTTTCTAAGCTTATGCAGGGAGAGTTTGAAATGAGCCTTATGAGAGAGCTAAATTACTTCCTAGGTCTTCAAATAAAACAACTAAATGAAGGTATACTTTTTTGTCAAACCAAGTATTGTAAGGACTTTCTAAAGAGATTTGGCATGGTTGATGCAAAGTCGATTGACACTCCCATGGCTACGGACAATAATTTGAAAGGAACAAAAATGGTAAGGATTTGGAAGTGAAGAAATATAGAGGTATGATATGTTGTCTTCTATATCTTACTGCATCTAGGCTAGATATCATGTTTAGTGTTTGTATGTGTGACTGATATCAATCGACCCTTAAGGAATCTCATCTCAAATCCGTCAAATGTATTTTTAGGTATCTTCATGGTACTTCGAATTATGTGCTTTGATATTCCAAAGGGAGTGATTATAGCTTAGTTTGTTACACTGATTTCGATTTTTCCGGTTGCAAGTCGGATAGGAAAAACACTAGTGATTTGTCACATATTTTCAAATTCCTTAGTTAGTTGGCATAGCAAGAAATAAGTTTCGGTTGCGTTGTCAACTGCTGAGGTAGAATACATAGCGTCTGGTAGTTGTTGTGGTTAAATTTTGTGGGTTAAACAACAATTACTTGATTTTGATATAAAACTAAGTCATATTCCGATTTTGTGAAACAACACTAGTGCTATTAACTTACCTAAGAACCCGGTGCTACATTCTCGTACTAAGCATATTGAGTTCATCATCACTTCCTATGCGATCATGTTTAAAAAGGCGATGTCGTTTTTGAGCATGTTGCTAGTAAAAATCAACTTGCCAATATTTTTACAAAACCACTTGCGACTGAACCCTTCTTTAACATTCGACGGGAATTAGGAATTCTTGACATATTAACCCTTGCTTAAATGTCATGTTAATGTACTTTGAATATATCTTGTCTATCTAATATTTCTTGACAAGCATATTTCATAAGAGTGCATTCCTTATGATTTCACAAGTAAGGTACTATCGTTTCATTTTTCGTTTTTGAGTGTAAGGTTTTTCTTTTCGCATGTTGTTTTTGGTCCATATAATTGATGTTCTTGACGTATAAGATAGTTCATGTATGATCACTTCCAACAATGTCCAATTGATGTATGTCAATTTATATGCTTATAGTGACATTATGCTATCTTCTTTTTCCTTGAAATATAGTAATTTGTGCATCGGTCTGTTATCTATTTTTCTCATGATTTATGATAGAACATGTTACTGTTAACAATATTCTTGATTGTGTGTCATTGTTATGTTTTCATCTATGTTTTTGGTTTGTATGGTGGTACTTTGTTTATCGCCTTGCTATAGCACATGTATGTGTAGCATTTCGGGAGCACCAAAGGCATATGTCACATAATCGTGTCACTTTTGTAGCATGTCAAGTATTTTGTGTTCACTTTGTATCCTTCATTCTTCATGATTGTGTTGTGATTATGCGACATAAGCTATGACAATTATATTCTATTGTTGCATTATTATCTTGTATTTATGTTTAAGTATTCCTTTTCAATATGCAAATCATTCTATGTGAGTGCTATCATATTAATGCTCTTATATTTGCAAATCACCTATGTGTGTTATATTGGTTTATGCGTGATTTTAGATTCTTCTCATGGATTACTTCATTTCTTTTTTATTTTGTCAAAGGGGGAGAAGCAAGATGAAGATGAATGAAGTTGTGGGGTGCATGCATTCAAGGGGAGCTTTTCATTGCAAATGCATCATCTCAAGTTTTACCATCATAAAAAATGGGGAGTATGTGAGTGCAACTTCCGTTAGATGTGTTTTATATGATGTCAAAACTAGGATACTTTAGCGCTAATGTATATTGGATGGTATCCTCTAAACCTCTATGTGCACCTTAACATTAGGAAGCATAAAAGTATTTGGAAACAATGTGGAAAAGGTCTCATGCATCAAACATGCATGAAAAATTATTTTTTGTGAAAAATAGCAGTACAGGTCTGCACATGTAACTTCAAGTCGACCTATGGAAATTTTTTCCTAGCTATAGGTCGACACATAGAACTACATGTCGACCTATGAAAAAAAATTCTTGGCTATAGGTCGACACATGAATTCTATAGGTCGACACGCATGCTGCAGTATTAAAGCTTGTAGCTTTTGTTTCATGTGCTGACTCCTCAGGTCGACACATAAGAAACACGTAGTGGTTATAGGTCGATGCATAGATCGTACAGGTCGACCTATACGATAAATTTTTTGAAAAATTCATATTTTCTCCAAGTTATTTGCATCTCCTTTTTCCCTAAATCACCCATGCATATAAATACTTTATACATGCATCATTCTATAGTAAGGTTTCTAGAGTGAGTAAAAATTACATGAATCCAGGATTTCAAAGCATCTCATCATCTTAAATTCAATCTATGCATACATACAATCAAACTATACATAATCATTTGTTGATTGGGTGCCATCTAGATTAGGATTGATAACGTCCAATTAGGTTTGTTGTACCGAGAATATTGGGTTGTGATCTTTGAGGAGTTCAAATAAGAAAAGCTAGGTGGGTTTTTCCTTCAAGATCTTTAGGGTTTGAAGGTTTTGTAAAAGATTGTGCAATTCAGATTCGGTCGAGTGAAAGCCTTGAGATTAGGTGTATCGGCAAGGGAGTATCGTGTAACGGTGGATCGTATTGACGAATCTTGGTTCAATAAGTGTGCACTTGGGATTAATTTTATCGGGTGAAAGCCTTGAGACAAGGAGGTCGTGCAAGGAAGTAACAACAATAGGTGAATTAAAGCGGCATTGTTGGTGACTTGATCAGTCTTTGATCAAGGTTTTTGGAGGTGCTAGAGTTAAGAACAAATTTAGGGTTTGTGACATTTGATTTCTCATCTCTTGTATACATACATTTGAAAAGTAAGATTTATTATATTAATATCTCAATTCTAATTCGAATTAAGGACCGTCGTATCCATAGTAGGGTCAATTGGGGAACTGCCTAAACAAATCCTTGCATACTCTCTTTCTCTTTCTCTATCTAACTCTTTGATTTTTCGATTTGCAAATTGTCGATTGCTTTGATCACCGGATCAACATAGTTTGGATCATAATTTTGATTAAATTTTGAATCTTGTGTTTGTTGTATTGATCATTAACCATTTGGTTGTGATTGGATTTCTTAGAACAACACCATATAAAATTCTAAACTTTTTTTTTCGCACACAAAGTATTCGACAAATTGTTTGACTTAGTTTTTTATGTGTGTATATCATTGGAGATAGACCGTTACTATAGTAGAGTATTGAATTTAGTGTTTGAAATATTGATTAATCAACTTGTAGATCATTATCATACTATTGGTACTCTTACGCATATTCAGGCTTTTCAATAGTAGGTTCGTTTAGACGATTTTTGATTCGGGAAATATTTGAAACTTGCATTCGTGCCATAAATTTTTCTAAATCAAATTTTTGAATAAATTTTTAACTTTGGATCTATTCACACCCCTCCCTTTATATCTAGGTCTATCGTCTAACAATATCTTCCATGCTTGATAATATACATAAATAGACGGTCCGGAGGTCTACGAATCATAAAACCCACCTTGTCTCCTCTATGGAGCTTCTTCTTCTTTGAGTATTCGTATAAGCCCTTTCTGATGAATTTCTACAGATTTACCACCTTATTATTTCTCTTCGCACAATGAAGTTCCTCTAAATACCTATCTCCATTATCACAGTCAATAATCTCAATCGCCTTTTGGTTCGACCACAAGTAGTTCTTTGTCGCATACCTAGGAAAATGCTGCATCAAACATATTATACATTCAGATAAAATTATCACCAAATTAGATGCATGTCAGAACACCAAACAAGTTTAGCTAATACACCAACATAGCATAACTTTTTTTTCCACTTTGTATCCGAAACTAACAACCTTTTCCCATGAATACTCCTCCTCCTTTTCCGAATCCTCATCATCGTCTGACGAATTCATGCAAATATTCAAGTTTGGTGAATCTAATGCCGCTATAACCCTTTCACGGATCCTGATCATTTATTAAATCTCACTATCAGATATGTAACTTCTATAACTCTCTTCCCAATTGCAATGTAACGACTAATAATACGTTATTTTTCATCGATTACTACAACTTTATAAACCAAAATCAAGTATAACATGGACAACAATATCTTACCTTCTACTTTCAGTTGACTTTGAGTTTTCGACTTCTGTGGCTTCCTTAGTTGTGTCATTCTTTCGAAAAATCTGCAAAACCTTCTTTGATGAACCCATAACAGCTTTTCCTTTAGCCTCAACATGCATTTCATCAGAAAAAATCCAGTTTGGATCTCCAGATTTGTCACCTGAAGCCCTTGAACAAACCCGACAATGCATTAAAATCTATCAGAACCATACAACATATTCCAAACTCTACATGTAACACATTTAACGAAAACACATTCATCTGCAAAATAACGTTGGATACTCATGTTACAATGCGGTTATCAAAATTTTCTAACCCGACATTGTCTCCACCATTCTTTGATGATGCCATTTGCAGCTTTCAAATGTGATTAATTGTGTCGTAAGCTGGGAGAAGGGAGATTGAAATTTTCTGAAGTGGTGTTTTATGTTACGCATATGACTTTATAGAAGAACCTGTACATTTGGTATACATACTAACTTATGCACTTCTTTCTTTAACTGCTACATGGGTTTAATGTCCCACCAGACCCACTTTAAAAATAATAGCCCAACTTGTAAGTCTTTGTAGCGCAACATTACTTCCTTCTACAACTCTTACCATTCTTTTTCTATTTTCTTTCTTTCTTTTTTATTTTTAATTGTACTACTATTTTTAGATTTTATATTACTACCTATTATTATAACCATTTTATTTAAATTTTTTACAACCTTTTTTATTTTACTCTCAAATTTTTCTATACTATACTTTTTCAGTTATTTTTTCCTAATATTTTATTTCATTTTATTTTATCCATTTCAACTTTTTTTCCTTTCACTTTTATCTTTTCGTATCAATTACACATATCACACCAGTACCCGTACGAAGACACAAGTATCCCACTAGTTATATTACGAAAGGAATACTATGGAGTGTTTCAATCCAAATACATATGGATAGTATTGGAATTAAACCCCAAAATTTAAGTAATTCTGAGTCAATATTGATGAACAAGATTCAATCAACCGATGGAACTCTCACTTGTTCTTCACTCTTCACTCGAGTGAATCAACCAATATTGGTTGCAAGATTGTATCGTTGCACAATGATGATGAAAATAAGAAAAGAAAATTGAATAAGAAAGAAGATTAGGGTTTGACGGAAATTTGGGAAGAAAATGATTTATGCAGAGTCTCTCTCTACCCACAGCATGTGAAAAATCTCGTTAATTTTGCAACTACAAGTGATTAAAAGATTGTTATGAAAATAGGGGTTAGTCCCAAAAGTTACAAACGACTAAAATATATATTTTGGTCTAAGTCAAAATCATGTGTCAAGCAACCTGCTTCGACACTTTGACATCTAAAATAAATCAACGCACATTATATGTTTTGACACGTCCTTGTTTCTATCGAGCATTACCTGCTTTGACACAAGGAATTACAATTCAACACACAACCTAATTCATTGTGTCTAAGCTATATAGATCTTAACTTCTTAAACACTTCGATGTGCACTCCTTTCGTCATGATATATGCAATCTGATTCTCAGTTCTGCAGTGTTCCAAGTTCAACTTCGCTTCTGCTACTTGCTCTCGAAGATATTGGAACCTCATTTTGATATGCTTGCTTCGTCCATGTGCTATCGGATTCTTCGCATACTTGATAGAAGACATGTTGTCGACCTTCATGGTAATTTCTTCATGATTCTTCCCTGTAATCTCTTCAACCAGATTAACCATCCACGTTGTTTGACATGCAAAAAGAGAATAAGTTATGTATTCTGCTTCATACGATGACAGTGCCACCACTAGTTCCTTTCTTTAACTCCAAGCAACTGGTGCACCACCTAGCGTAAACACATATCCAGTTGTGGATTTTCTATCCTCAGGATCACTACACCAACTTGAGTCAGTGTATCCCACTAGTTTGCATTCTTTTCCTTCATCAGCTGCAGGAAACAAAATTCCATATTCGAAAGTTCCTTTCAGATACCTTAGCATTCTCTTCGTCGCTACTAGGTGTGATACCTTTGGCTTCTGCATGAATCTACTCACCATACCTACATTATATGCTAGATCAGGCCTTGTGTGACAAAGATATCGAAGTGATTCAATGATTCTTCTATACTACATTAGATCGACATCATCTTCATTTGTGTCTTTCGATAGTTGCAATTTGGGATCACCTGGAGTCGAAGTTGGGTTTCAATCTTGCATCTTAAATCTCTTGAATATTTCGCCTGCATATCTTCTTTGGTGTATCATCAAACCTCTACCACTCTTGTAAAATTAAATTCCAAGGAAGTATGAGAGATTTCCCAAGTATGACATTTCAAACTCCTCACTTAGGTCATGTTTGAAATTTTCGATCTCCTTCTTGCAATTTCCTATTATTAACAGGTCATCAAAATATAGACATGGTATAAGCAATTTACTGTTACTTCTTCTTACGTATACTCCATGCTCAGTTGTGTACTTCACAAATTCCTTTTCCCTTAGGAAACTGTCTATCTTCTTATTCCAAGCTCTTAGAGCTCGCTTAAGTCCATACAGGGCTTTATGCAACCTATATACCTTCCTTTTTTTTGCCTTGTTTCACAAACCCAACTGGTTGTGCAACATACATTTCTTCATCTAAGGGGCCATTCAGGAATGCATATTTCACATCCATCTAATATGTGGGCCAGTTGTTCATGTTTACTTGACCAACAACCAACATGATTTTTCGATCCTAGCAATAGGTGCAAAAACTTCATCGCAGTCGATTCCTTCCTTCTAAAAAAACCTTTCGCCACAAGTCTTGCCTTGTGTCGAGTTACTTCACCTTTGGGATTCAACTTCACCATGTATACCCATTTCACATTGATTTCCTTCTTTCCTTGAGGCAATTCGACAAATGACCAGGTGTCGTTGTCTTCGATGGACTTCAGTTCCTCATTCATTGCTTTCACCCACTTCGTATGCTTCAATGCCTCAGTTTAATTGACTGGTTCGACATCTTCATAGAAAGCATAGTGTACCAACTTACCTTCATCATCGACCATATCATCTGATGTAATCACACATTCTTGCAAACTTGTAGACATGTGTCTTGTTCTCTGAGGTCTGCTTGTGCTTGCTTGACCTATGGCTTCTTCTTGTTGAACTTCTCTTTTGAATTCAATTTTTGGTTCTTCACATAAGATTCTCACTGGATCCTTATTGACATTTTCAGTCCAATCTCATTCCTTAAGCTCATCTATGATTACATCCCTGTTGATCACTACTTGCTTGTTTATTGGGTCGAACAATCGAATGATATCCTATTAGGATCATCTGACTCTACTTATCATTAAGTTTTCTTATCAACTGATCAGGCACATGTCTATGTGCTATATAATGAAATACTTATAGATGACTTAATTTAGGCTTGACACCAGACTAACATTCTTCTGGCATAACTCCTTCTAGCTTCTTCGTTAGACATTTGTTAAAAATATATGTAGTTGTCGACACTACTTCTCCCTAAAACGCTTTAGGTAGATGCTTTCTTTTAAACTTACTTATTGCCATGTTCATGATGGTTCTATTCTTCCTTTCTTCCGTTCAATTTTGATGTGGAGTGTAGGATGGCACCACTTCATGCACAATCCCTTCTTTCTCACATGGTTTATCGAAGTCTTTCAACACATACTCTCCACCACCATCAGTCCTCAGAATCTTGAGCTTTCGACCACTTTGTCTTTTGACCATATATTTAAACTTGGAAAATAGCTCGATCACTTCGCTATTCTTCTTGATCAGGTAAGTCCGCAGTTTTCGACTGAAATCATCTATGAATGTGACAAAGTATTTGTTACCTCCAATTAAATCCACCTGGATAGAACCACACACATCAAAGTATATGACTTCAAGGATTGCCTTCGACTTGCTTCCTGCATCCTTGCTGAAGTTGTTCTTGTGTTGCTTCTCATGCACACATTCTTCACACACTTCATTTGGAATGTCGATTTCTGGTAACCCTGAAACCATATATTTTTCGTTTCAGATCTTTGATGTCTTTGAAATTGAGATCGCCAAGTCTATAATGTCATATCTATTCATCCCTACTAGCTGCAGTTGCAAGACACTTGTGCTCCATCACATTAAATTCAATCCTAAAGGTTCTATTATGAGACATAGGTGCCTTCAAGATTAACCTTCCACCTGAGTTGAGAACTCTCATCATCTTGTCTTCGATCGAAACTTTGTAGTTATTTTCGACCAACTGCCATATGCTAAGTAAATTACTTTGCATGCCTAGTATGTATAATACATTGGAAATTACTGACCTTTTGCCATCTTTCCTTATAATCAAAACATCACCAATACCTTCAGCTACTAGAGTATTATCATTTGCAAATATTACCATGTTCTTCATTAAGGGTTTCATGTTGACAAACTAATATTTCTTACCAGTCATGTGTGATGAGCATCTTGAGTCCAAGTACCATTGGTCATGGAATTTTTCTTCATCTCTTGTTGTGACCATCAACAACATCTCTTCTTCTTCATGGTTTGCAAACTTTGCATCAGTTTCCTGATTTTTTTTGTGTTTAAGGATAATCACTTGAGTAATGACCATACTTCTGAAAATTGAAACACTGAATATGACTCTTGTCAGGTTTTTGACTACCACCTCTTCCTCTACCTGCACCATCACCTCTTTGGTTGCTTTGGTATGACGGTCTTCTCTGGTTTGACCATCCTCCTTTGTGTTGAGTTCGACTAGGAGAATTGTTGTAGCCTTCGCTACCTTTGTTGTCGACCCACTTCCATTTTCCTTTCTTTTCTCATGCTGATTGCGCCTACAAAGCCACATTACTCTTCGACTTACCTGCAGCTCTTTCAGTCATTTTTTGTTCATGAGATTCAAGCATCCCTTGAAGCTCTTCCTTTGTCAATACTGACAAATCTTTCGACTCTTCTCTGGCTACTACCACATGGTCGAACTTTGGAGCCAATGACCTCGAGATCTTTAAAACAATTGATCTTGATGTCAACATTTCTCCATATACCTTGATTTGATTCACCAGTTTTGTAACCCTGATGAAAAATTCAGTTATGCATTCATTGTCTTCCATCTAAAGCAATCCATGCATTCTTTTGTGAGTTTGTAATGTCACCTCTTTCACCTTTTCTCCGCATCCAAACGATTTTTCTAGAATTTCCCATGCTTCTTTCGTTGATTCAACATCACTAACCTTTTCAAAATTATCATAATCAACACATTGATGGATTATAAAGAGAGCTTTATAATCTTTCTTCTTCAATTCTTTGTGTGCATCTTTTTCTTCATCCATCGCGTTTGTTGCAAGTGGTGTCACTCCCTCCTTCACAAGATCCCAAAGATCTTGATAGAAAAAGACAAGATTTATCTGCTTGTACCAATTCTCATAATTCTGATTCTTCAGAATTGGGAGACTCGCTAGAAAATGCTCGTTTGGATGATTTATACCATCGTGTTTTGCTTCCCACGAATCACTCAGTCAGTGCTCTAGATACATATGTAGGAATTAAACCCAAAACTTTGAGTAATTCTGAGTCAATCTTGATGAAGAAGATTCAATCAACCGATCAAAATCCCACTAGTTCTTCATTTTTTACTTGAGTGAATCAACCAACATTGGTTGCAAGATTGTGTCACTGCACAATGATGATGAAAACAAGAAAAGAAAATTGACTAATAAAGAAGATTAGGGTTTGACAAAAATTGGGGAAGAAGATGATTTTCTGCAGAGTCTCTCTCTGCCCATAGCCTGTGGAAAATCTCGTTAATTTTGTAACTGCAAGTGATTACAAGATTGTTATAAAAATAGGGGTTACTCCCTCTATTTATAATTAAGCTAGCTTGCTCCCTAAGCTAAAGCCCAAAAATTATAAAGGCCCAAACTACCTATTTTGGTCTAAGTCGAAATCATGTGTCAAGAAACCTGCTTCGACACTTTGACATCTAATACAACTCAATGCACACTACATGTTTTGACACATCCTTGTTTCTGTTGAGCATTACCTGCTTTGACACAGGGAACAATTCAACATATAGAAGGGATGAAGCAATTAAAAGAAGGATCATACTACACCACACTCAAATTAATCACCAAATTTATCATATTTCACTCTCTAAATTTGGAGCTACATCCAGTTTCTTTACATAATTTTTTTACTATAATCAAACATATTACAATACTACTAAAATATTTGGTGGTTCAACTAGCTTATATCTATATTCAAAAATAAATCATTTGATTCTAATTATAAAAGGAATACTATCAAGTATTTCAATCCAAATACAATGAGATAGAAGAGATGAAACAATTAAAAAACTGATCGTAATACATGTGACTCAAATCAATCACAAGTGTTGGTTTATAAAGAGACGAGATAAAAGAGATAAAACACACAAAAAATATTTTATTTCGCTTCTTTAACTTGGAGTTATACCAAATTCTCTTATAAAGAGATATTATCACAATAATCAAACATATTAGAATATAATTAAAATATTTTCTAATCCGATTGATCTATGTTTGTATTTCAAATAAAAATAAATTATTTCAAATAGATCTCTTTATTTTCTCAAAGAATTTGGCTAACACTTGTCGCTACGCGAAAAATACAGAGTCGCCATCGGTTTTTATTTATTCCAAAGGAAAGGGAAAATATCGAGAAAACCCCAAAGAATGGTTGTCGCATCCACGAACAGGTTCGGAAGTCGGTTATGCAAGGGGAAGGTATTAACACCCCTCACATCCATGGTATTCCATGGGAACCATCTAGGATGTTTGCGCTTACGTGTGTGTTGTTTATCGAATGCTTGCTTGCCAAAGGTTTGAGGAGTGTAGGTAGATTTTAAATTAGTGTGCTCGCCAAGGAATGGATCCTCGTGCCTACGTATGCCCACCTGTTGAAGTGAGAAATCAGAGCCTTCGTAGTTTGTGGTTTTGAAATTGTCTGTGTTTGTTTTGTTGATTTTATTACCTTGAAGAAAGGTTTTCGAATGTGTCGCCCTAAGGCTTCAAACAAAAGGTTTGAATGAGTTGGATTGTTTTTTATGTTTTGAAGAAAGTGTTATTGATTTCGGATTGCACTAAAGACTATGGATAAAGGTGAATGTCTCAAACAGTCAAGCCAAACGTCTTGTGTTCGAAGCATTCAGAATGAGTGTAGGAAAGCTCCAGTCTCATCCCTTTTTTATCGCTTAAGGCTCGTGACGTACGATCCTAATCGCCATTTATTGTGTTTTTGAATTTGATTTGGAAAAGACCGCTTGACGTTGGATCAAGGGTTTGTTTATTGAGTTTGACTTAAGAAAAGGACCACTTGACGTTGGATCAAGGGTTTGATTATTGGTTGCAAAATGGTGAACGTTCCTAATGCCTCAGGAGTAATTAACAAGCAATAAAAGAAAGCAAGTAAGTGCGTACATCGGAAAGGGGAGGGGGGTACATGTAAAGTACAAGGGAGTGCAGAAAATAAAAGGTCTCATTGTCAGGTAGCCCAAGAGAAAGCCATGTGTGTGCAATTGTGTTCTAAATTGGAAAGCAAGTAAAAGATTATAAATTCTTCTTGATTCTTGCACGCTTCTTCCATGTTAGGTCACATTTGTCCAAGGTCTTTTTGCAAAGGGTCCTAATGAGTCTCTAAGTCCATTGTCCAAAGTTCTTTCCATGCTTGGGAAATTATTATCCTTTTTTCATTTTTTAAAGTCTTAACCATTTTTAGATTCATTTTAGAATGGGATGAATGATGCACAATATGATAAAAAGCAAAATAAAAGTGAAATAAAAATAAAAGTGCATAAGGTAAATGACAAAAATTAAAGGTTAGGAGCGAAAATTAAAATGCGGAAATTAAAGGAGTTAGAAGCGGAATTGTAAAGAATTAGATGTTAGAAGGCGGAAATTAAATGTTAAAGTTAATTGTTAGAAGTTAATTGAAATAAAATGATGTTCAAGAAACAATTAACCAAAATATCAATTCTAGAATATTAACCAAATATCAACCTAAACAATTATCAATTCCAAACAAATGTCAAAAATTAAGTTCTAAACAATTATTAAATTCCATCTAAACAAAATGATCAATTGAAATTTCATACAAAATCATCTGATTATTTCCTAAAATATTAACAAATATTAAAATCTAAACCAATTAACAATCAATTATTAAAATAAAAGGCAATAAAATTCTAAAGCAAAAGCAATCATTAATATCTAATCCTAAACCAAATACTAGAGTAATATCCACACTCTAATATTAATCTAATATTCAACAGAAACTAGAATCTTAGCGATTAACCAGTCAGATTAATTCTAATTATTACCAAAACCTAACTAATTCTAATCACCCACTGCTACACCCTAATTAATCTACAAGTAAAGTGCCCTCAACGATTGGGCCTGGCTTTGGAATTGGTTAAGCCCAACGAAGGGGCGGTGTGTTGGCTATGGGGGTACTGAAAGGAACGGTTAGCATTGCATCTACTGAAAGCAGATAAGAGAAAAACATCAAAAAAGCGCTTATTCACATAAGCAAAAACGTGCTTCCAAGCGACAGACATCGCTTCTCCTCCATGCTCTGTGGAAAACACCGTTAGCACACCAGAGCATGAGCATACGGATTCGATCTCTCTAATCTGATACATCATTGTGGCAAGCGAATCAGAGCATGAGCATGGAGTAAGTGAACTACCTGTCGGAGACGACGACGGAGACGGCGACGATGATGACGAAGATCACAAGTACGCCTCCTATCCACTTCTGAGTACCTCTCTTCTTCTTCTCTTAATGTTGAAATATTCTTCCCGTATCCAAAGCGTGTGAGTGATAGTGATCGTCGAGCTTTGAAGCTTCCGGCAGTGGTTTAGCTCTGCCGTGTAGAGCTTCGAGTGATGAAGCTCCCACAACAATGGAAATGAGCGTGTACTAGGGGTTGGGAATCATTGCAGGGTTCTTTGGATGAGAAAAGTTCTGAACCCAATGATTGGAAATGATTGCCTCTTTTATAGCGTGATCCAATAGGGCAATTTGGGGAATTGAGTTTGGGTTGTCAGATCTGATTCGTCCAGCTGGCAGTTAAGTGAATGAGAATGTGAGTTTTAAATCATGAATTAAGTTACGTGGGATTTAGAAAAATGAATAGCATGCTTCAATCCTTGACTTATTCACTAAAGACCCAACTGTGGGTACTTGCATTGAACCAAACTGGTTTGGATTCACTAACTGGATTGTTTGCTTCATTGACTGTTTATTGTTTTGAGTTTCGCAGGACATGGTTGCTGAATTGGTATTGCTCATTACCTCTACTTTGAGTTGCCTCATTGCATTGCAGAGCTTGTGATTTTCATAACTTCCATTGGTTGGATTGACTTGTCATGGTGAAGAGCTGCCATTGGCCATTGGGATTATTTTGATCTGTCTACTCATGTAACAACTTCCTCTAACTTGTAATGATCAATGGTTTGTGCTGTAAGCTTCAAGTGAGCTAATTATGGGGCAATGCTTTAGTGATTTCATATTAAACTAACTGTATGATCGTTTTCTCAGGGTTTGCACTGTGGTTCACCACTGAAGCATGACATTTGTTGCACTAGCTTTTGGTTGCTGCACTGATCTTGCCCACGCCATTCACTTAAGGTGCCTTATTACACTGCAGAGCTCTTGACTTGGGGTTTATCCAAGGACTGCATAGGTCAGGCTTGTGTAATGGTGTTGCAGCATCCTGCAGGTCTTCTTGGCTTTGGTTCTACAACAGGGTAGTTTTGTGCATCTATTTGGTGAATTGGCTTGGTCTCATGGTCTGCTTTTGGTCTGCAACAGGGCTTGTTGCGTTGGCTGATGCATTGCAGGATTTATGGCATAAAGTCTGCCTTCACATAACCCTTGACTTCACATGATTCCACAGGATCCCCATTAGTTGCAGGTAGCTCTAAAGTCGCTGTGGGGTTCTTGGTTGATATGACTTAGCTCAAGTCAAATGTTCCAACTCTAGTCATTATGCATTGATCTGGTATGTATGGTTATATATGCATTAGACATGTTACCATTTGTTTTGCTTGCTACCACACGATACTTCTAACCTTGTTGTGCATTATTGATGCGGAATGATGTTATGGATATGCAGGTTTAGGATGGAATGAGCCTGCCATGGTGATGCTTGTTCTGAGTGAAGTCAATGGTGTTGTATAACTGTTGTTGTTGCTGCTGGTGTAATTGTTGTTGTTGTTGCTGGTGTAGCAGGATTGGACCATAACATGCCCTTGTAAGCTGAGTTTTCATGGTAGCAAGGTAACCAAAATCATCCTTTAGTTTCATGGTGATTTTGCAATTTATTCTGTTATGTATCACTTCCAACTTTGGTTGTTATCAGTAAGTTAAAGTTAGCTGAACAATCGTGAGTTGCACATCTACTGCAGGCTACCAGGTTCCCTCTTGGTATGTAGCTATGGTATCATTAATGCCAGCAGGCAGAAGCAGTCTAGCACCAGTCAGGTGGTCCAACTCTCGGAATGATAAAATGTAGACAAAGTTGTATTCAACAAGCTTCTGTGTATTGAAGGCTGAAGTTTTGTGGACTGGGCATGAGTTTGCAAAAGGCATCCCAGTCCATCTAATATCAAGTCCTTTGGAATGCAATCTAGAGTCATGAGTGTAACCTGTTTCAATCCCACCTATATCAGCAGAATAATTAACAAGATCGGATTTTGCAGTAACTGTTGCCGTAGGTGAATGAACCATCACAGCTTTCGCACCAGAAATTTGACAACCATTTTCCTTGTATAGTATATTTTCCGGGTGAGTTTCACCAGTCCATGCTGCATCAAGGGTATCAGATAAATCAGCCACATTACGAGACCCTCCTTCAGACGAAGATCTCCTCCGTACAGATCCTCCAAACTTCAAATAGTTAGATTTATCATTGATATTCGTGCCTGGAGAGAGGGAAAGGTCAAACTTAACATGGGTGGTGTCTTTACTTTTGTCCTCACCTTTGATCATTTCACCAGACTGGCTAAAGTGGCTTATGTTCAGGTGTTTTTTGCAGGTTGTGAGGTCAAGTACAAGTCTTGATGAAGACAATATACCACGCATGACTTATCGAAGCAACCAATCCTTCCTATAACGGAAGACGGCATATCACTGCGGCTCATACGCGTATTGCATAAGGAAATCAAGAAATTAGCTCCCTAAGCCCATCTTCAAGCCCAACTCATGAATGCCACCGTAACAAATAACCAGTCGTAGTGCGTCTCCGTCGTTCATTGTACCAAAGGCACGCTAATGTGGGTGATAGAAGAGATGCTGATACCCGGTGCATGCTTATGCTAGATACAGTACCATGATGAACGTCAAACAATGACTGAATTGGGGACTGTTTTTGGGACTGATCATAAAAATCTGGATTTTGCAGGCTGGTATTGTCCATGATGGAAATGCAGATTCCTTCATGGTCCGACGGGTTAGAATGTATTGCAGCAAGGTGTTGCAATATTTTGCAATATTTCATGACAGGATGAAAGTGATTCTGCAGGTGAGATTCATCCGTTGATTGGTCGCAGGTCCACTTGTGGAATACGTCTTGAATGAGTTCAACATCAGGTCATGTTGACCCTTTGCATCATGACCACGATTTTGTTCTGATTTTAACTTGTGATTGATATGTGGTTCATTGTTTGGCTAGGTATGATGATAGCTCGTTCAACAAGGTGACAACTGTTGGATTCACCTGATTCTGCATAGTAAGTGAGATCCCTGTCCTGGCTTGGATTCTGCAGCATTGAATTGCTAGGTTTATGAAATATTATGACTGGATTTATGTGTCCACGGACTGCACTTTTGTCTTTAGCAGGAAGCTTTGTCCATTGCAGCACATGGCTTGGTTCATGATCAGCAATAGGTGTAGGTGCGGTCATGGGAATCATTTGCTCCTGACTTGGCCAATGCTTCTTTTATAGCATATGATCATTAGCTCTGCAGCATGTGTGGGCATACTAACCTTGCTTGGTTAATTTCAAGAGCATGCCTCATTTGGCTAGAGCATCCACGTGATGGAGTATGGGCAAGGCATGCAACACGGATGACACCAAGTTTGGCCTTTTGGAGCATTAATGACACATGTCAACAATGAAGTAGGAATTTTAGAGCTTAGGAGTAGGATTCATGGGCATTTAGGATTTTAGGAGTTTAGGGATTGGGTTGACTTTGGTCAACTTTGACCAAAAAGTAAACTGTTGACCAAAGTCAACATGTGGTCAAACTTCCATATTTTTTTTTGTAATTTTCTCAATGCTTGGACATTTGTGATGAATGTGTAATGGCAATTGGAGTCACATGAATGAAATGGACGGTTTATGTATAGAAGTGATCCTTGTATGACCTTGGGTGAACTGAATTTGAAATTAATGAATTTTATGACCATGATTATGACAATGCCTTGACTTGAAATGCATGATGAATTCGAAATGAATGAATCATTAACATGTACCAAGGGACATAACCATATCTTGAATGACCAATGATAAACGTGAAGCAAACATCTTGGCCAGGACCAAAAGGCACAATGAACTATGACCTATGGACCAAGCACTAATGGAAATGATAATGGCATGGAGTGGACTTGAATAACATTGACCAAATGAAGCCAAGCAAAGTATGCACCATGGTTTGAAGATACCAGATGAAATAGCACAACATGCATTTAGGCCCAAACTAAGGGACATAATCATATGATGCACATGTGGGGAGTGAGAAGCCTAATGGAATCAGGAGTAATAGGATCCACAGGCATGAACTAGACACAAGAGGTTGGGTGAAACTTGGACAGGCAATAGAACCAAATCACAATTGAATGAAAGATAAAATTAGGGTTATGGGCCCACACAAGAGTATGAGACATGATTAGGGTTTATGAACATCTTGGTCAAGTGAGGATCCTTAAAATAAGGTTTTACTTCTTGAAGAAGCCACAGTTAACACACCAGATACAAGCACAACACCCAAGCATCAAAGGACATCTCCATGTTAGGGTTTGATTGGGGCCACCCCAAGTTTGCTGAGAAATCCTAGTTTCCACTAGGTGTAAGCATAAGGCTCTAAATTCAAGTCACTGCTCTCTTGTGTTGAACCTTGCTTATGTAGATGAAATGCATGCTCATGATGATATGCAAATGTTTAAGATTAGTGGCTTATACGATCATGGTGAAGGGTAGGGTAAATTTTGGGGTATGACAGCTGCCCCTATTTAATCTTCTCGAACCTGAATGTACGGATAGCAACGGCGTCCGGACAATCAAGGTGGGAGGGGATTAAATACTAGAATATCAGAAAATTTACCCACTAGGAACAAATGTAGTGCAATGTGAGGATAGGTCGCAATGAGGTATTTACTGGGCTGTGGGATGAACGAGCTAGTCTTTGTGCAGGGCAGCTGCTGGGAATCAAAATGTTATATGGTAGATGGGTATATGGGTGGTTGGGTATGCATGACATATGCCATATGCTAATGCAGTATGATTGATTATTTTAGTCTTTCTCTAAGCTTTTTTCCTTTTTCTCTTATTTTTTTGTTATCTCTCTCTTTTTCATTCTTTTCTTTTTCTTTTCTCACCTCCCCTATCATGTTTTGGCATGTAACAGGTGATCGAGGTATTCCCGCAGGATTCTGTGACGGTAAAAGAAACGGGTGTTTGCAAAGTCAAAGGAGGCATCTTGTTGGGGATATACGATTTTCTCGCACAATAGGTGGCAACGACTCCTATGTACTAGGAAAAAGTCTTCCGAACAAAAGGTCAAGAAGGAGGGTGAGGTCAACACAGACGAGTGATGGATACCAATACCAGTAAATATCAAAATGGGTTTAATAAGACAGACGAACGTTGCGATCAATACAACGGGTATTGGAAAGAGGATCGACATGGACGAGTGAATCAATTCAATCCGGACGAGTGTCGAAAATCAATACAGACGAGCATTGAAAAAAAGGACCAGCACGGACGAGTGTGGATGTTCAATACGGATGAGTATTGCAAATCAAAGTAACAACACTGACGAGTGTTTAAGACCAATACGGACGAGTATTGAAAGAAGGGATGATTAACACGGATGAGTGTTAAAGATTAATACGGACGAGTATTGAAAGAAGGTATCAACACAGACGAGTGTTGGAAGACCAATACGGACGAGCATTGAAAGAGAATGTATCAACACGGACGAGTGTTGAAGATCAATACAGACGAGTATTGAAGAAATGATCAACACAGACGAGTGTTGAAGATCCATACGGACAAGTATTGAAAATCAGATGATTAACACGGACGAGTGTTGTAAATCAATACGGACGAGTATTGAAATGCGGTAACAACACAAACGAGTGTTGGAGATCAGTACGGACGAGTATTGAAACTAAAATGATTAACACGGACGATTGTTTAAGATCAATACAGATAAATATTGAGAGAAGGTATCAACACAAACGAGTGTTGAATACCAATACAGACGAGCATTGAAAGAGAACGTATCAACACGGACGAGTGTTGAAGATCAATACAGACGAGTATTGAAAGAGAAGGTGTCAACACAAACAAGTGTTGGAGATCAGTACGGACGAGTATTGACAATCAAAGGATTAACACATAAGAGTGTTTAAGGTCAATACAGACGAGTATTGAAAGAAGGTAACAACACGGACGAGTGTTGAACATCCATACGGACGAGTATTGCAACAGGTTAACATGGACGAGTGTGGAAAATTACTACGGACGAGTAGTGAAACATGTTAACAACACGGACGAGTGTTAAAACTCAATACGGACAAGTATTGACAAAGAAATGATTAACACATAAGAGTGTTGAGCATCCATACGGACGAGTATTGAAAAGAGGACCAACACGGACGAGTGTTGAAGATCAATACGGACGAGTATTGAAAGAAAAGGTGACCTCCCAGGCAACTGGTTGAAGATTTCCAAGGTATTTGGAAAAGGTAACCTCAGGGGGGATTTTCGTAAAACCTGCGGGGAATACCACTCGAGGGCTTCAGGAGATTATTCACAACTAGGGAGGAAAAATGTCTCAACGGAGGATTCTTTTATGCTTTCGAGAAAGACTTTTATGAAGTTATGCATGTTTAGTTTGTATGGCGTAATGCTCCATCTTGATGGAATATGCTACGTCCTTTTTTGGGGATGCAATGTTATGAATGATTATTATATATGCAATACTGATGCGTGGTCAGGCTTTTGGCTAGAAGGCATGGTAGGAAATGGCACGGGGATCTGACTTCCCAACATCACGGTCTCCTGGATCACGGATAACACTGAGCAAGCCTCGGGCCTCCCGGAACACCCAAGCTGGATTTGAACCACCAGGCTAGCTATCTTTCTCCCTGAGGAATCAACTGAACCAGGGCGAGACTCATGGGTCAAACATCCTACGTGGACCGGGCCATCATATCTTTGACACAGTGATTATCCTTCAGACACTTCTCATAGAAGAGCAACTTCATGCTCGCTTTGAACGTATTGTTGTTATTTCCCCACAATTTTCAAAGCATTGTTTATTAACAAGTTTTATTCATCTTTGCAAACAAAAAGAAAACTATAAAAGACTGAGCGCATCTGAATGACAATACTTTTCTTTATTGATGATGAACCCGGGAAACGGGTGATTTACAATAGGAAGCAACTCCTTAAAGAGGTAATTGCGAAAAATGGAAAAGACAGTTACAATGACTTAAGCCTCCATTGGGTCCTCATCTTGCTATAGCCCTTATGTCCTCAGATATCCTATTTCTTCGCTTCTGAACGCGGTGATTGGATCGATCCTTCCTTTATGGAATTCCCTCGTTTATGATGACAGGGTACGGAGATCCTTCCCGAACTGCCGCCACTTGCCTTTATATAATCCCTAACTTTTGCCTAGACCGCCCTTTCGGGTTTTCGGTCTACAAGGATGCCCTTTTTTTTTTGCCTAAGTCGCCCCTAAGGACCAACTTAGCGGGTTCATTTTCTTTTTTTGATTTATCCCTAACTTTTTCCTGGACCTTTTTCTTTTTATGGTCCACCGGGATACCCTTTTTTGCCTGAATTGTCCTTAAGGATCAACTTAGCAGGTTTATCAGGCGAAGTACTTTTTTACTGTGTCAGCATTTACGGGGGATGGGAGATCTTCACCATCCATGGTTGATAGGATTAAAGCTCCTCTAGAGAAAACCTTCCTTACCACATAAGGACCTTGGTAGTTGGGTGTCCACTTTCCGCGCGGATCGGGATGAATAGGCAGAATCTTTCTTATCACCAAGTCCCCAACCTCAAGGTTTCGGGGGCAAACTTTTCTGTCAAAAGCTCTTTTCAACCGCCTCTGATATAGCTGTCTGTGGCATATGGACGTCAGGCGTTTCTCATCGATGAGGTTAAGTTGATCCAACCTTGCTTGCACCCATTCGGCTTCGTCCAGCTTGACATCCGTTAATATTCTCAAGGAAGGAATCTCTACTTCGATAGGTAGCACTGCATCCATTCTATACACTAACGAGAACGGCGTTGCCTCAGTGGAAGTATGTATCGATGCACGGTATCCATGTAAAGCAAACGGAAGCATTTCATGTCAGTCTTTGTATGTTTGCACCATCTTCTGAACGATCTTTTTGATGTTCTTATTGGCTGCCTCAACTGCCCCATTCATCTTTGGGCGATATGGCGATGAATTGTGATGCTCGATCTTGAAATCCTTACACAACTCTTTTATCATTTTGTTGTTGAGGTTAGACCCGTTGTCTATGATGATCTTATTAGGGATTCCATACCGACATATGATTTCCTTCTTCAAGAAGCGAGCCACCACTTGCTTCATGACATTTGCATATGAGACTGCCTCCACCCATTTGGTGAAATAGTCTATGGCCACAAGGATGAAGCGATGCCCGTTCGAGGCAGCTGGCTCAATACTCCCAATCACGTTGATGCCCCACATGGCGAACCGCCATGGTGATGTCAAGACATTGAGCGGAACCGGTGGCACATGGATCTTGTCTGCATAAATTTGGCATTTATGGCATGTCTGGACGTGTCGATGACAATCGATCTCCATCGTCATCCAGTAATAACCTGCCATCAAGATCTTTTTTACCATAGTGTGCCCACTGGCGTGTGTACCGAAGGATCCTTCGTGTATTTCCATTATGAACCGGTCTGTTTTCGTGTCTATCCACGCATCTGAGCAGGACCGAGTTGTAATTTCTCTTGTACAACACTTCTCCGCTTAAGAAGAACTTAGCCGAGAGCTTTCGAAGGTACTTCTTGTCCGTAATGGATGCATCCTCTGGATACTCTTGCTTCTCTAGATACTTTTTGATGTCGTGAAACCATGGGTGACCGTCTGATTCCTTTTCAACCGCTAAACAGTACGTTGGCTCATCCAAGTAATAAAGTTGGAAAGAAGGTGCTTCATTCTTCCATTTGACCTTAAACTTGGAAGCCAAGGTGGCCAGAGCATCATCCAATTGATTTTCCGCTCGGGGAATATGATGGAATGTAACTTCATCGAAATACAGTATCAGCTTCAAAACATGTTCTCTGTAGGGGATCAACTTGGGATCACGAACTTCCCAATCTCCTCTGATTTGGCTGATTACCAACGCGGAATCTCCATAGACTTCTAAGATCTTGATCTTTAAGTCAATAGTCGCTTCCAAACCGAAGATACATGCTTCGTATTCTGCCATATTGTTGGTACAGTCGAAACATAGTCTCGCAGTGAAAGGGAGATGAAACCCAGTTGGGGAGGTGATGATTGCCCCTATCCCATTTCCTTGAGCATTAAAGGGTCCATCGAACACGACCGTCCATCGCGATCCTGGTTCTGGTCCCCTTTCTGGTTCTAGAACACCCCAATCTCTAACAAACATGATGTCCTCATCCAGAAAGTCAAAGCGCATGAGCTGGTAGTCATCCACTGGTTGATGAGCCAGGTAGTCAGACAACACGCTACCTTTGATGGCTTTTTGTGTGACGTATTGGATGTCATACTCTGTTAACGCCATCTACCACCGAGCAACTCTTCCTGTGAGAGCAGGCTTATCGAATATATACTTGATAGGGTCCATTTTGGAAATCAAGAGAGTTGTATGTGTCATCATATACTGCCTCAAGCGTTTGGCGGCCCAAGCCAATGCACAACACGTCTTCTCGAGCAATGAGTACCTGCTTTCGCAGTCTGTGAACTTTTTACTCAGGTAGTAAATCGCATGCTCTTTTCTACCCGTCTCATCATGCTGTCCGAGAACACACCCCATCGATCCATCAAGAACCGTGAGGTACATAATAAGAGGTCTGCCTGGAATAGGTGGCATCAAGATCGGTGGTTCTTGTAAGTATTCTTTTATCTTCTCAAATGCATTATGGCATTTGTCGTTCCACTCGATTGCTTGATCCTTACGGAGTAATTTGAATATCGGCTCGCAGGTGGCCGTGAGGTGAGATATGAATTTAGCTATGTAGTTCAATCGCCTCAAGAATCCACGAACCTCCTTCTCATTTTTCGGTGCTGGCATGTTCTGTATTGCTTTAACTTTGTCGGGATCGACTTCAATGCCTCGTTGGCTTACGATAAAACCTAGCAACTTGCCAGATGTTACCCCAAATGTGCACTTATATAGATTTAACCTCAGTCGGAACTTCCTTAACCGTGCGAACAGTTTCTCGAGATGAACCAAATGCTCCTCCTCAGTTTGGGATTTTGCGATCATATCGTCAACATATACTTCAATCTCTTTATGAATCATATCATGAAAGAGAGTGACCATTGTACGCTGATATGTCGCACCCGTATTCTTTAAGCCGAATGGCATCACTTTGTAATAAAAAGTGCCCAAGGGGTGATGAACGTTGTCTTCTCCATGTCCTCTGGTGCCATTTTTATTTGATTGTATCCAGAGAACCCATCCATGAAGGAAAATACCGAGAATTGGGCCGTATTGTCTACCAACACATTGATGTGAGGTAACGGGAAATCGTCTTTAGGGCTCGCCCTATTCAAGTCTCGGTAATCAATGCACATGCGTACTTTACCATCTTTCTTTGGCACAACTACGATGTTAGCCACCCACTGAGGATAATTTACCACTGCTAAAAAACCAACATCCAATTGCTTTTGGACCTCTTCTTTGATCTTAATGGCCATGTCGGGACGAGTCCTTCTCAATTTCTGCTTCACCGGGGAGCATTCTTCTTTGAGAGGTAATCGATGCACCACAATATCCGTATCTAGCCCTGCCATATCCTGATAAGACCAAGAGAATACATCCATATACTCTCGCAAGAGTTCAATCAACTTTCCTTTCACCTCGTCATCGAGGGCTGCACCTACCTTAACTTCTTTCTTTTCCTCCTCTGATCCGAGGTTCACAATCTCTATTGTCTCTTGATGCGGTTGGATGACTCTTGATTCCTACTGTAAAAGCCTGGACAACTCTTCGGGGAGTTCACAATCTTTCTCACCACCTTCATCAGCTTGGTAAATAGGATTATCAAAGTCATATCGGACTATAAAAGTTTGATTATCAATGGAACTTGATGCGGATCTGCATGATTTATGTTTTATTTTAGGACGGTAGGATGGAAAAGACTTCATAACAAGAGTAGAGGAGAAAATTTTAACACTTGCAAGGCCTTGGATCCACTGCTGCCATTGATTGTTCTTCAAGAGGTCAAAAATTTGAATCTCATAAATCTTGATTTTATGTACATAAACTTGTAGAGCTTTCATCACTAGTTATTCTGATATAAATTTCATGAAATTTGGATGAAAAATGAAGAAGTTATGTTGAATTAAAGTTTAGATTTAGAAACTTATTTCCTTCGATCCAGAAAATATGTTGAGAATTAGGCTTAGCTTTTATGATATTTGGAATCTACTCATCAAGACCTTTCCAACAGTATATAGTTTGTAAAATTCTGGAAAAAAAAAAGTTGCAGCTCCGCCGTGTACACGGTCGGAGAAGACGACCGGAACTACTGTTCCGGCGTCTGGTGTGGTGGATAAGGTTATGTAGCGAAACGCTGCATTTCATGTTGTAGCAAGAACCTTGGCCGAGTGGGTTTAAGTCTAGGCTTGGCGCGCTTTGAACCTACAGGGAGCAGGTTTGATTCCTGCTGGGCGCGTTTGAGATTTATTTTTTGTGCTGAGCGCTGATAACATGCAATACTCCCTTTGATTCCTGCCTACGCCACTTTTTCAAATTAATTCATTCTTTTGCTTTTCCCTCCATTTCAATGTATGTCTTGTTCATTTTACTTCAAATATTTTTGCCAACTTCAAAAATGCATATCAGATTGAAAAATGATTCAATTAATTCCAGGTTTTTTGCTACATGATCCTTGGAATGTCTAGAATTTTTTGGTGTTGATTTTAGGATTTTATCATTTCTGGAATTTGAATTGTGGTTGATCATGTGGACATGTGTGCATTTGTAACATTGCCTCATTCTTTCTATCATGAAATGCTCAATAATGCTCCAATTGCCATGAAATTTTGCATGATGAGTCTTAACATGTTGATGGATTTGTGTGATTTTATTTGGCATTTTTTGCTATTGTCTTCACTGTTTGGGACACATGTACTTTAGGTGTGACAATTTGTGTCACACAATTGGATGTCTAGCTTCTCCATTTTTATTGCCTAGCCAATTGAGCTCCCCTGTTTATGATTTTTGGCATGATGATTGTATTGGACATGTTGTATCCTCATGAAAATTTCCATAATTGTTTGAGTCATTTTTGTTTTGATGTGGAATTTTCATTCATGATGATCAATTGTGAGCTTTGAATTTGCCCTTGCCTTCTCTTGCACATGAAATGAACATGCTTAATGATTTTGACTTGGTCCTTTTTAGGACATGTTCATGATTGATTAAAGTTGCTTTGTGTTGAGTATTAGCTTCTTTTTTGAATTTTTTCTTCACTTTTGACCCTAGGCTTTGCCTTAGGGGTTTGGACTCACATTTTGAGCTGTGCATTTCAGGTTTTCAAGCAATTAACCACATTGGTTGATATGGTATCATCACTTGAGATACAAGTTATCTTGGTTGACTAACCCTGCTGTTTTGTAGGTCTTATGGATCATGGATTAATTTAGTTTGCTTGCATCTCATGCCTTGCATTGATGTTGTCTGATGATTGGTTGTCTCACTGTTAGACTTTCTGATTGTTTTGTTTGAATACTATACTGATTGTTTGGTTGTTTTCACAGGTACCTAAGTTGCTTTAAGTTCATTTGAACTTTGCTTTACTTGTGGTTGGCATACCACTTAGGTAACTTCCTACTCTTCATGTAGTTTGGAAGACCTGTCATGTTATGTTGGCAGGCACCTGTCTGAAGCCCTCCTTAAGAGGCAATGTTTGTGGTTATTTATCTTTGTGCCTTGTACATATAAAGACCTCCTAAGTGAAGAGGCATTGGCAGATAAAAGGGATGTGCAATCCATCCCCTGCTATTCAGTAGTGTCTTTCATCTTGCTCACACCCTGTGTTGATGCACTTTGAATAAAAACCCAAAATCTTGTTGTGTCGGTCATGTGGAATAAAGTTCCTCATTCTGGACTCCCACACATTCTTTGATTCAAGCTCACCCAGGCCCGGGTTAAGAGCTATGAGGCATAACCCTCATCTCCATTTCATCTGCTCACCCTAACTCTCAATGTTAGAGGTTAAGAGCCTGACCACCCTTTCCAGTTGGCTTGTTTGTCAAGGTCGATATGACCCCTTGACTAAAGCCCCACCTTGCTTGAGCCCACTTGTTTGCGTATAGTGTGTGCTGATTGCTTTTGATGTTTATCTGTTTTGCTTCTTATCTCCTTTCTGTAGGAGTCGTATGATCAACTTTCAAGGAAGTTGAATGTACGTAGAGATAGACTTGAGTTGACTCACTGCCTGTGTGAGTCAAACTCTTGTTAGAAACCTCAACCTAGGACTATTGTGGATTACATGATAACTATTAGGCTCGAGTCAGTCTCCCTTCTAGTTTGTCATTTCCCAGTCTCTGGTCAGGATAGAAGTTTCTCCCCTGTTATGGGGAACTACGTCGCCCTGATCCTCATACCAGATGAGGTACGTAGGCAGGAGATGAGCTGATCTCTCCGGGCGCCCTTTTTTCTTTTCAACCCTTTTGTGTAGTGTGTGTTAGGAGATGGATGTAAGACCAGCGATTGGCATTCCGTATCCTACTTGCGTTTGTTTGCCTGGAGTCTGATGTAAGTCCCGCGATTGGCATTCGGATTCCTGTTTGTGTTTCTTTTGTGGAGTCGGATGTAAGCCCAGCGATTGGCATTCCGTTTCCAGTTTGCGGTTGTGTGTGTCGTTTGACGTCTCAGCGTCTTCTTTCAGCGTTTTGTTTGGCGTGCGTTAGCCGAGCTACGGGTGCTCTGATTCTTTCTCTGGTTAGAGAAGATACGTATGCATAGGATGCGACATCCTAGCGAGCACGTTTCCCATTCCCCCCGAACTACGTCGACTCTGATGTTTGTGTATGACAAACTACGTAGGCCCAGGATGCAATATCCTGCCGAGTCCCTTTCCTCCGTCTTTCATCTGCGTTTGATTCCAGCGTGTGTGTAGTGTTTGAGCAGTTATTTAGCATCCTTTCTTCTATCCTTTCTGAGCGTGGATCCCGTCGAGTACGACGGATGCGTAGGGGTGCTAATACCTTCCCTTCACATAACCGACTCCCGATCCCATCAGTCTCTGGTCGTGAGACCATGTCCTTTCCAGGTTTACTTCGAGCGTTTCCTTTCCCTCCTTCGGGATAAATAACGCACAGTGGCGGCTCTGTTTGTTTTGTTTTTCCCGCCGGTTGTTTTTCGCGTTGCGACAGGATGGACATTCGATTCCAAAACAGGGATACGAATCTTACTCAACTGGGGAAGAACAAAAAGCTTCGATCAAAGAGTGCATGAGATATATTATCTATTACCGTCAGAACATAGATAATACACTCGCATGGAAGATTATCCACAACCGGTTACTGGGTTAATAAAGGATAAATCGACCGACAAAGAAAGGCATCGGGACACCGAAACTAGGTATATAATGATGACCATTCAAGGGGGAGCCACAAACATTACCGTCAACCGGTACATGAAAGATGACTTGCTGGGGATAAACTGCCTAATCAGAGCAATTATCCAAGAGAATGGGGGAATATCAACACCGAATATTGGATAATGATAACCGTCAATGAGGGGATTACATCTACCGGATACGGGGTAGAAAACCACGGAAGAGTAACCGTCATCATTTAGGATGAGCAAAAAGGTTAACTCTGCAAAGGGAAAAAAATAGGGTTTACAACTACCGGATACTGGATAGAAAACCACAGACTCCGCCGAGGATAAGATGAATGATCACTAATTACCGAGCAATTATTCATTTATACCACTGGGGAGTGCAGGAAACAGTCACAAGAAGGCCAATTTAGGATCAAACCAAAGAGGCAAACTGAATCAAGACTCGGCCTAGTGAGGATATAACTCAATAGGGAAACCTATCCCAATATATGTGTTGGGAGGAAGAAAAAACAACCGTCGTCCACGAGGATATAACTCAGTGGGGAATGCGGAAGGAAGGATAAACACTTTCTACTTAAGGGGCTGACTCTTCATGGGGAGATCAGACACCGACGTCTGCTTGGGAAATGCATTACCAACTAGCAGGGAATAACAAACAAAGATACATGGCAAAGAATGCAATATGAATATCCGAATGTTTGAAAATTATATGCACACATGCGTGGTTTATGTATGATGAATGCTGACAAACAAACATTTCTAACACAAACAGCTCCAAGGAATAAGCACTCAAACAGCCGGTACTACATCTCAAGAGAGAAAGCCAGGTTGCAAAGATCCCTGCAGGGGACAATCATCAGTCATTCCAGCTGGGGACAGGAGTTATCGCACAGATAAAATCCACACATAAGCAACTCTACTGGGGAATCTATCCGAGGGATAAAGGGATTCTGGGGATCAAACACCAAGTACCCTACTCACCAAAGAGATCACGTCTGCTGAGTAGGAAAGGTTGCTACTCTGCTGACGGGAAGAGTCACCAAACACTCTAACCAGTAGGAAAACCCCAAAAGGCTTCGGAGGAAGAAGATACAGTCATGCCAGGAATACGAAAAAAAGTCTTAACCTGTTGGGGATCATACCATCCTTGGGAGAGCACTGAGGATCTCCTAAGTATCCTTTCATCATTGTGAATGTTCACTTTGTTTAAAAACAAGTTATGAAAAATTCGATTATTCAAAACAATGATATTTTCTCAATTAAAGCATGCAAGGTGTTTGTTGAATAGAAACAAACAAGAGTGCAAATAATTGGATAAAAGGCTCAAATTTATTTGATGGAATGGAAGTCTGCAAATGGCAAGACTCCATAGATCTTTACAAGTTTGAAATTGGTGATATATATTGGAAAAGGGCTACATTGAACATAATAACCATTTCTCCACCAATTCTGAATCCGATGTATTTGAAGCTTCGGTTGATGATGACTGAGCGAAATTCTTTAACAAAAGACGACTTGTAGAACAAAGTCTTGTCAGGATGCAGTTACTTGCCAAATCCCTAATTTTTGCCTAGATTGCCCCAGGGTGAGGTACTCAATCTAGCGGGATACATATATTCATTTTTTATGTCTCTAACTTTTGCCTGGACCGCCCTTTCGGGTTTTCAATCCACCGAGACGCTCATTTTTGCCTAAGCCGCCTTTTTGAGTTTTCAACTTAGCGAGCTATTCTGTTTTTATTTTAGGCAAAGTATTTCTTGACTGCATCTGAATTCACAGGACGAGTGAAATCCTCCCCATCCATAGTTGTAAGTATCAAAGCACCGCCTGAAAAGGCTCTCCTAACAACATATGGACCTTCATAGTTTGGAGTCCACTTGCCCCTGGAATCGGGCGTGAAAGACAAGACTTTCTTGAGCACAAGGTCACCTTCTCGGAACACACGAGGCTTGACCTTCTTATCAAAATCTTTCTTCATCCTTTGTTGATATAATTGTCCATGGCACATGGCAGTTAATCTCTTCTCTTCGATCAAATTCAGCTGATCATAACGACTCTGAACCCATTCATCATCAGTCAACTTGGCTTCCATCAAGACTCTCATTGATGGGATCTCCACCTCTACTGGGAGTACAGCCTCCATGCCATAAACAAGAGAGAAAGGGGTTGCCCCTATTGAAGTGCGGACAGACGTACGATATCCATGTAAAGCAAATGGCAACATCTCATGCCAATCCTTATACGTGACAACCATCTTTTGGATAATCTTCTTGATATTCTTATTAGCAGCTTCAACAGCCCCATTCATCTTGGGTCTATAAGGAGAAGAGTTGTGATGCGCAATCTTGAACTCACTACACAGTTCTTTCATCATCTTGTTGTTCAAGTTAGATCCATTATCAGTAATGATCTTATCTGGCACACCATAACGACATATGAGTTGATTCTTAATAAACTTCACGACCACCTGCCTGATCACATTTGCATATGATGTCGCTTCAACCCACTTGGTAAAGTAATCAATTGCGACGAGAATAAATCTGTGTCCATTAGACGCTTTCGGCTCTATCATGCCAATCATGTCAATTCCCCACATGGAGAAAGGCCATGGTGATGAAATTACATTCAGAAGTGTCGGGGGAATATGAATCTTATCCGCATAAATCTGACACTTATGGCATTTCTTCATATATTTGCAGCAATCAGACTCCATTGTCAGCCAATAGTAGCCTGCTCTCAACATCTTTCTAGCCATGTCATGTCCATTGGAATGAGTACCAAATGAACCCTCGTGGACCTCAGTCATCAACAGGTCTGCTTCGTGTCTATCCACGCATCTGAGCAGGACCATGTCAAGGTTTCTCTTATAAAGCACATCACCATTGAGGTAAAAATCGCCTGACAGTCTCCTCAAAGTCTTCCTATCTTTCACGGATGCTCTAGGAGGATAAATCTGGTTCTGAAGGAAACACTTGATGTCGTAATACCATGGCTTATCATCTTTCATCTCTTCTACCGCAAACACATGAGCTGGTCTGTCCAAGCGCATCACAGTGATATTGGAGACTTCATTCCAAAGTTTAACCACAATCATCGAAGCAAGTGTAGTAAGAGCGTCTGCCATCCGATTCTCATCTCGAGGAATATGATGGAAGTCAACCTCAGTAAAGAATGTTGAAATCCTCCTCGCATAATCTCTATATGGAATGAGACCAGGCTGATTCGTTTCCCATTCACCCTTAATCTGATTAACAACGAGGGCCGAATCACCATATACATCAAGATGCTTGATCCTTAGATCAATGCATTCCTCCAATCCCATAATACAAGCTTCATACTCAGCCATATTATTCGTGCATTTGAAAGTTAGCCTTGCTGTAAAAGTAAAATATGTGCCTTGAGGAGTAATAATCACTGCCCCAATACCATTTCCATACTGATTTACAGCGCCATCAAATACCATACTCCATTTGGAACCAGGCTCTAGCCCTTCATCGAGTGTAGGCTCATCACAATCCTTCATTTTCAAATACAGAATCTCCTCATCTGGGAAGTCATATTGAACTGACTGATAATCCTCAATCGGCTGGTGTGCCAAGTGGTCAACCAAGATACTACCTTTAATAGCCTTCTGAGCTCGATACTCAATATCATACTCAGATAACAACATCTGCCAACGGGAAATCCTCCCTGTTAAAGCAGGCTTCTCGAAGATATACTTGATTGGATCCATTCTGGATATCAGCCAAGTCGTATGATTTAACATATACTGGCGTAAGCGCTTAGCAGCCCAAGCCAAAGCACATCAGGTTTTCTCAAGCATTGAATATCGAGACTCACAATCGGTGAATATCTTGCTTAAGTAGTAAATAGCATATTCTTTCTTTCCTGATTCGTCTTGCTGACCAAGGACACAACCCATTGAGTCCTCAAGAACAGTCAGATACATAATCAATGGTCTTCCTTCCACGGGCGGAGACAAAATCGGAGGCTCAGACAGATACTCTTTAATACTGTCAAAAGCTTTCTGGCAATCCTCGGTCCAATCATGAGACTGATCTTTCCGGAGGAGCTTGAATATCGGCGCATATGTGGCAGTCATGTGGGATATGAATCTGGAAATATAATTCAAGCGGCCAAGAAAACCTCGGACTTGCTTCTCAGTTTTGGGCGCAGGCATCTCTTGTATTGCTTTGGCCTTTGCAGGATCAACCTCAATACCTCTCTCACTAACAATAAAGCCCAATAGCTTGCCGGAACGGACTCCAAATGTACACTTGTTGGGATTCAGACGGAGCTTATACTTCCTCAAACGCTGAAAAAGCTTCAACTGGTGCTCTACATGTTCAACTTCCGTTCTTGACTTAGCGATCATATCATCAACATATACCTCGATTTCCTTGTGCATCATATCATGAAACAAGGTGGTCATAGCTCGTTGATACGTGGATCTGGCGTTCTTCAAACCGAAGGGCATCACTCGATAATAGAATGTTCCCCAAGGTGTGATGAATGTTGTCTTCTCCATATCTTCGGGTGCCATCTTAATTTGATTATATCTGGAAAATCCATCCATAAATGAGAAGACATTGAATTTAGCTGTATTATCTACCAACATATCAATATGTGGTAGAGGAAAATCATCTTTCGGACTAGCTTTATTCAAGTCTCTATAGTCTACACACATCCAGACTTTTCCATCTTTCTTAGGCACAGGCACAATATTGGCCACCCATTGAGGATATGTAGAAGTCACCAGAAACCCTGCATCAATTTGCTTCTGAACCTCCTCTTTGATCTTTACTGCCATATCAGGATGAGTTCTTCTGAGCTTCTGCTTTACCGGCACACACTCAGGCTTCAAGGGTAAGAAATGTTGCACAATATCAGTAACTAGACCGGGCATGTCTTCATATGACCAGGCAAAGACGTCAACATATTCTCTTAGCAATTCAATCAACTCTTTTTTAACAGACTCTTCCAGGAGTGCCCCAATCTTCACTTCTCGCACACACTCTTCAGACCCCAAGTTGATTGTTTCCAGATTCTCAAGATGCGGCTGGATGATCTTCTCTTCATGCTCAAGTAGACGGGTAATCTCGTCAGGAATCTCTTCAACATCATCTTCTTCCGCCTCAAATACAGGGAGTTCAAAGTTGGGAGATGGTGTTGGGTCATTATGTTAAATGGGTTTGATTAACCTGCATAATGATTTTGGATATGAAAAGCTTTAGAATTCAAACAAGGCAATCATTATGCAGATGAAAAGATTGATTTTATTCTATTTTTAGGTTTTATGTGATCACCAATTTCATGCAAAAAAGCGAAAAGGGAAAATAATTGGAAAAACAAACATTTAACATGAATTTATTGAATGAAAATATCATTGTATTAATACGCCAACAATGTCATCACTCCTCCTTTTGGCATGGGAGGAAGATTTTCAAACACAATGAACATTACTTTGACTTATGGATAACTGTTGGAATATCCACAGCGACCCAATTATTGCAGATCCCCCCAGGGATGACGAAGTTGCCAGAATCCTCTTCGTCTTCCTCCAAGATGGCAGCAGCCTCTTCGCCTTGACTGGTATGGATGAACCATCCACTCTTGAATAGCCCTTGCGTATTGAAGACCCCAGATGAATAACATATGCCAGCCCGAGACTTGTTGTCTTCTAGTTCAATCATCTTCCCTAAACCAGCAGTTGCACCATGCTCAATGGCCAACTTTGCATCTTTGTAGGAAGCAAATGAAGGAGCTCTCTTCTTAATAGGTTCAGCAATAGATAAAGCTTGGAACGGAGTTCCGACTTTATCCTCAGCATCTATATAGGAGAAGGAAGACAAATGGCTAACCAGGAGAGCCTTTTCTCCCCCTACCACCACCAGCTTCTTGTTCTTTACAAATTTCAGTTTCTGGTGTAGGGTGGATGTCACGGCGCCTGCCTCGTGAATCCATGGTCTGCCCAAGAGACAGCTATACGATGGGTGAATGTCCATAACCTGAAAGGTAATCTGGAAATCACTTGGTCCGATCTTGATTGGGAGATCAACTTCCCTATTCACCGTTTTGCGAGACCCATCGAAAGCCTTCACAACCACTCCACTCCGCCTCATGGGAGGCCCTTGATATGACAGTTTTGAGAGAGTGGATTTTGGAAATACGTTTAATGATGACCCAGTGTCCACCAGCACATTGGACATGGCATCGTCTCTGCAACCCATAGATATGTGCAATGCCAAGTTGTGGTCTCTTCCCTCCTCGGGGAGATCAGAGTCACAAAAACTCAAATTGTTACAAGCAGTGATGTTTGCAACAATGCTATCGAATTGTTCTATCGTGACATCGTGATCCACATATGCCACATCCAAAACCTTCTACAGAGCCTCTCGGTGTGGTTATGAATTCAAAAGCAATGATAACACCGATATTTTGGATGGCGTTTGTAGAAGTTGGTCTACAACATTATACTCGCTTCTTTTGATGAGCTTCAGCATCTCATCACAGTCTTTTTTCACATTGCCGTTTGGGCCAACAGAAGCAGGAGTTTTCAATGTAGAGGAGGGCTTAACAACAAGTTCCGGATTCGGAGTGCTCCCCGCATTCCCAATCGGGCGTTCAACAGGATCAGCATTAGCCCGGGGCTTTGGCGGTGCTGAAAATACACGACCGCTACGGGTCAGACCGCTAACATCAGCAATGTTAACAACAATTGAAGATGGCAAGGACACCTCCTTCCCATTTTCCACTGCTACAGCATTGTAGCGACAGGGAACTGCCTTTTCGGAGGAGTAAGGTACTGGTCCGACTGGTTTAATGACGAGAGTAGGAGAAGCCTTTTGCTTGCTACCATCATACTTGATGATAACAGGCTCGGGGATCCGAAATACTGGAGAAATTACGTTGACCTCGTCAGCATCTTCGTCAACATTTCTGTTCTGAAGAATCTCAATGACTCCTTCATCCAGCATTTCTTGAACATCTTTGCGCACCTGGCGACAACTTCTTTGATTAACAGAGCATACTTGGCATCTATCATGGTCATGTTCATAATGACTATAATCACACAGCAAACGATGCATCTCGACCAGAGATTGTCGAATATGACTGACATATTTGACTTTGTATTTGCCAGGGCAGCCCAGGACCATGTTGACAGATTTCCCATGCTCGGGCAGTGGGTTCTTCTTTACGTTATGACCTACGTCCTCGAAACACAGAATGCCACACTTCACAAGGTCTTGAACCTTGGTCTTCAAAGGGTAACAATTCTCCACGTCGTGGCCGGGAGCACCAGAATGATAAACACAGTGTAATTCGGGCTTATACCACCACTGGGGGTTAGCAGGTATAGCCGGTGGGTCTCTCGGAGTAATCAACTTTCTCTCTATCGAAGAGGGATATAACTCTGCATACGTCATCAGGATAGGATCGAAGGTGACCCTTTTCCTCTCGTAACTCGTGCTAGTTTGATTACTGTTTCGAGGCTGGTAGGCCTGCTGTTGCGGACGGTGTTGTGGATGTTGATATTGCTGATGTGGTTGCTGATTGTTGTTATTGAAGGAGATTTGCGGTCCAAAACGCAGCGAAAATTAAAATTTTCTCCTTTAGAGATCCTTACGAATGGTCATGATCAGTGATAGAATATTTACCTCTTATGACGATTGAAACCTTTGGTGCAGATCTCTTGTGACGATCAAAACCTTTGATGCAGATCCACGAAGCGATCACGAACGTTGAATGATGACAACGTCTCTACTCAGTCCACACGAACGGGTTCCTTCAATCTCAGTGCTAGCTGGTACGAATGAAGGCTTTGAGTGAGAGAGAGAGAGAGAGAGAGAGAGAAAACGAAAATAATGCAATCGCAATTAATGCTTCTACACAAGGGTTCTATTTATAGAACCACTTGTGTGGGCTTCAAGCTAAAAAGCCCACTTAAGTGTATTTTGGCCCATATCTTATAATATGCCCAAAATCACTTAAGCCCATGGTACCTTACCATATTTCGTATTCTACTCAAGTACACCGTACCTTACGATATTCTATAATTCACTTAAGGGCACCGTACCTTACGGTATTCCTTAGTTACTCTATCTCTCATCAATCCGTCCTTTGTGTGTGACCCTGTAGGTTTTCGTGACGTTGGCAATTATATTAAATCACGCATTTAACATAATAAACAGTGAGCAGTATCTAGCAACACATCACTGCTACCCAAGACACGAAAATGTCATGTGATCTGACAATTCCTTCTGTGATAATACTTATGTGTATAATTACCCTTTTGCCCTTATGTCTATATTGAACACAAGGCATAGACCGTGTCATCCTTGTCCAGTTCAATATTGGGCCCATAGACATTTATCCTGTTATGCAGGATGGGCAAATTCCATCTAGGTCACTCATGTCCCTCAGCATGCTTCGTGGAGTACCCATCAACTGTCTTTATGGTTATCCAGTTACGGGTAATGTTGGATCAGCAATAAAGCACTCGACTCTACATCTAGGATCCATAGTGGTTTCAGGTCGAAGAGTGGTATACACTATTATCACCATGAGAATAACTTATGACACTTTGCATAACTTTCTATATAGTATTCTCATAGTGGGTCAATCCGGTATAAATATTACTCCTAATATTCATACCTATGTTTAAGACTTGATAACTCTTTATCCATGATCCATGAGATGTGATCATCAGTCTACAAACATAATAGTCTTAATGCTTTAATGTTATCCCACTTCACACTAAAGCTCGACTACGGATACTTTAAGAATAGTGTCCTTATGTTTAATGTGCTCTCATGATTAAGTCACACTTAATACATTAAACGGGCTATCTATTCCAGGGACTTTATTAATCAACCATAATAAAGAAAATGCCTTTTATTATTAATAAATCATTCGATACAAGTACCAAAAAGTATTGGCCTCTAGGGCTTACACCAACAGTTATGTAGCTGGTACTGCTGATTATCTCTGAAGACAGGTGCTATATGAGCCACCTGATGTTGATTACCGGCGGGACGCACGGTCTTCCTCCTCACAGAGGGTCTTCTTGGTTTCACATGGGAAGTCACAACATGTGCCTCTCATTCTTTCTTCTTTGCAAACGCCCCATAACGTTTGGCAGAAGAGCCTTCTTCTCTGGTCAGACGTCCTTCTCTAACCCCTTCTTCTAGACGCATCCCCATATTCACCATCTCGGTGAAGTCAGAAGGAGCGCTAGCAATCATCCGCTCATAATAAAAAGAACTTAAGGTCTTCAAAAAGATCTTAGTCATCTCTTTCTCTTCTAGCGGGGGCACGATCTATGCTGCCACCTCTCGCCACCTCTGGGCGTACTCTTTGAATGTTTCCTTGTCCTTCTGGAACATGGCCCTCAATTGATCCCTATCGGGAGCCATATCCACATTGTACTTGTACTGCTTGACGAAGGCCTCGCCAAGATCGTTGAAGGATCGGATGTTCGCACTGTCTAAACCCATGTACCAATGCAGAGCGGCACCGGACAGACTGTCCTGAAAGTAGTGGATGAGCAATTGGTCATTGTCGGTCTGAGTTGACATCTTCCTGGCATACATGACTAGGTGGCTGAGAGGGCAAGTATTTCCCTTGTACTTTTCAAAGTCAGGGACCTTGAATTTCACAGGAATCTTCACATTAGGAACCAAGCAGAGTTCGGCAGCAGACTTGCCGAAAAGATCCTTTCCTCTGAGAGTTTTCAATTCCTTGCGAAGCTCAAGAAATTGATCGTTCATAGCATCCATCTTCTCATAGACATCTGGACCCTCGGACGGCTCAGAATGATAGATGGTGTCGTCTACTCTGGGCAGAGTATGCACGACAGGGGGAGGAACAGCAAGGACCGGGATAGATGCCGGCATATAAGCAAAGGTGGGAGCAGGACCCTCGGGCATGAAATTGGGAAGCATCCCCCACGGGAATCCGGCTGGCATGGCCGTCGGAGCAAAGTGTGCATTGGCTGCAGGCACATTCGAGGAGACGATCTTAGAGATGACTGTCCTCTAGGGAGGAGTTGAAGGTGTCGGAGAAGACTGGCTTTGGGAAGCCATGAATGATTCCATCAAGGCACTTAATCTGGCCACTTCCTCTTTCAGCTCGCGGTTCTCTTGTTCCAGATGATCCATCAGTCTTGAAATGTTGGCTCTGGTGTAGTACCGGTGAGTCAGCTTGTCTTTGAAATAAATGAAGAACACAGAGTTAGACCACAAGACAAGAAGCCGGGAACAAAACATGTTTATGCACATGATGCATGCAATGCTTGTGCATATGGTTTTTTTCTTTTATTTCAAAGGAACTTTAGGGTTCTATTTGCAAATTTTGGAAATATTAAACACTTTTATATAATATCTGGGAAATATTTTATATCAAAGAAGTACAACATTATTAATCATATACAAGAGAAAAGGAAAATGATCATCCTATGGATCCTTAGAAACAATCATCTAAAGCTTGAGACACAGGAAGATAAGATGCACGAAGCCTCTTCACCTCCCTCTCGTAGGCTGCCTCCATATCCGCCTTCTCTTTGGAGAGTCGATCATACTTCCTCTTCTAAAACTTGGAAGACTGAGGAAGTAGAGAAGTCCATGCATCATCAGGATCATCAATAACCTGATGTTCGAGGAACTCTATCAAAGCATCCTTCTCCTTAATCTGCTGAAGCAACTCCTCTCTTTCACGGATCCAAGCACGTGATCGGTCTTCGTCTCTCAACTCCTCTACTCCTTGGTCAGGGAGGGTTGAAGGCCCAACCATAACCAAAGGTGTAGGTCTCGGATACTCGTAAGGCATGAGATACTCGGACGCTCTCTTCCTAACCCAAGCAGTGTAAGACTCCATAGCAACACAATTCTTAGGACCCAACTCTTTCCTTCCTTTCCTATGAATCTTGCGCCAAGCTCGGACCATCCTGCCCTTCAAGCCTTGGGGATCTTTACCCTCCTGAAAGAACACACCCTCTAACAGAATGTTATTGGGTTTATCCTTTAGGGGGAACCCAAGCTGACGACGTGCCAAAACAGGGTTGTAGTTAATCCCACCACATGTACCAAGAAGGGGTACATTGGAGAATTCACCACAAGAGTCGATAATCTGCACACCATCATACACACGGCTGTACCAAGAGATATCATCATTAGTGAGAGACATGAGTCTCGTATACCACCATAGACATCCCTTGTTCTCCTTGAAGGCGACCGTCTGTGGTAAGTGAGAAATAAACCACTTATACAACAGAGGCAAACAACACACAATGGCACCACCACCCTTTGCATTCCTCATATGCAAAGAGAAATAGGTATCACCCAACAGAGTCAGAACGGGATTAAGAGTAGAGAAGATCCTAATAGCGTTCACATCCACAAACTTGTCGATGTTGGGGAATAACACTAACCCATAGATGAGAAGTACAAATATGGCCTTCCCATACATAGTAGCTTGAGCGATGAGGAACTCAGAAGGGAGACCTTGAATTCCACCTTTGGTAGTCATATGAGCACCAACCAGAGATTCATCTATATGAAGCATATCAGCTATCTCTCGAGAAGTAGGAATACTCTCCAAGCCACTGAACGGCAACTGGTCTAGAATAGGTATACCCACAAGGTAGGCATACTCCTCAAGTGTAGGCAAAAGCTGAAAATCCTGAAATGTGAAGCAGCGGTACAAGGGATCATAAAACTGCACCAATACACTCATCAACCCTTCGTCCACCTGAGTAGTCAGAAGAGGAAGAAGCTTCCCAAAACGAGCCTTGAAACCCAATGGATCTAATACATAGGATATCAAATTCCTTAGCTCTTTCAAGTATGGTTGTCTGAAGCTGTACTTCTTTGTATTCCTTCTTTGTCTTTCCATGTCTGAAAATTTGCAAATAAACCCCCTTAAGTTCCTTGAAAATTTTCTTCATTATTGATGATATGGATGCAAATGAGTGCATGAATGCATGAATGCAACAATCACACTCAAGGATCAAGCAAAGCACACCAAATAAAGGTCATGGGATGGATCATATTATCCTTAATATCAATCATCCATTTTGGTGGATTATGGTTTTCACCTTATCAACACCCAAGTTCCATTGATATTAAGGATACATGAACGGATCAACCATGAATCAAGGGTTTGTTGCGAGTAATGAGCATGGAGTCTCGGTTAAGAACCACCCAAAGGGAGTGTACTAGGGTTTAAACCTGCCAAACATGTTCTATAAGAGGTTCCCATAGTCATCATCCCATCTTTCAGATATTATCGGATAAACGACTACTCGTTTTCCAAAAAATATCCTCAATAGAGACTCTTATGAGTGTAGTATCGCGTAACAATCGTATCAAATCTTACACTTGAACGACTTTCGCACTACATCCTAAGAATAGGCCAAGATGGGCTTGGTAAACTAAGGTCCTTGGCTTCTAAGGTCTATATTGGAAAGAGTAATGTCTAACCACAACTTACTTGTGTGACATTATTGATCCCAACATGACCTCTATAACACCTCAAAATTTGCCCTCCTCTCTTGGGACTAGCTTAGCATATTGCATATCATTTTGTAGGACATTAGTCATTGCATATTGCATATCACGGGAAAATAGACGAGTCATCCTCCTAAGTCTTTCTCAGAAGATAGAAAGGTGAAGAGATGCAATCCTGAGGGTCTCATAAATTGATCACCAGCCATCTGAGGGTTTGTGCTTCAATTAGGGTCTCTGGGTCCTTCAAGGAGTTTGAGCATTATCTAATTGGCAATGGTACATCATCATCATCATGGTCATGTCATCCTCAAAGGTTTCAAAATTCATGCTCAGATTCTTTGGGATTAGGGTTTTGACCTCTGGTCAACCCTAATCAGTTGCATTCTACCAGTCAGGGATCTTTAAGGAGATGAGGTATTTGGTGATGGTGTGGATCACATGATCATTTTGAAGAGCTTATTAGAGCTAGGGGTTCATTTTGGAGCCATTTCATCAGGTGGTTGAGGCTCAAAATCATCTGTGCGTGTTCAAGTCATCTGTCAACCTAGAAAGTCAACAGAAAGTCAACTGAGGGCTAGGAGGTGGAGAAATGAGTTTCAACATCTCATTCATGTTCAAAAGAGGCTTATTAATCATGTCAAATGCATATCTTGAAGAATTTGAGGTCAGATCAAAAGTTTCCAAAAATGGAAAGTGACCTATAATTGAAAATTTCCCAAAATGGAAAGTTTTTGATTCAAATTCAACTTGATCTTGCATCATCAAATAAGCTTCAAATGAAATTTTGTCCAACATGAAAGTTGAATATCTATCTCTCCCATTTCCAAAAAGTCCAAGATCATGAATTTATGATGAATGGTTGGGGAGATATGATCAAATCATTGCCAAGAATGCATGAAACTTCAAATGGCCATAACTTTTGATTCATAATTCCAAATTTGGTGGTTCTTTTTGCAAAATGCTTGTCATGACATGAAGTTTCCAAAACATCCATCACATTGCATGAAATTTGAACATATGATCATTTGTGCATTCAAGTCAATTTTGGAGGGAAAATCATAAATTTGAAATTGGTGCATCATGGGAACAAATGACCATTGCTAACATGTGCATGGGAAGATTTTGAGTGAAAATGAGCTCCCATATGGTACTGTTCACGTTTGGAATTGCCATGCACCACCAAATTTCCAATTTTTGCCATGCACCCTTATCTTGCTTAACTCTAATTAACTTTGATTAATTTTAATTAAAATAAGATTAGCACATGGTATATATACATAATTATAACATAATTTGGAGAGGTTAATCACAATTCACCATTTCTAGATCTAGAAATTTTTCCCTCCAAAATTTTCTTTCAATCTTAATTCAAATTTTTCTCACATAAACCTTGAATCTTCTTCCATATTTTGGTTCTCTAGTGCTGATTTGGCAGAGATCAAGCATTGGATCATCAAGTTTGGACCAGAATTGTGCATGTGAAGCTCAAGAACATAACCATGGCATTTGAGATTTAAGCAAGATCTACACGTTTCCAAGCCTCAATTTCATCATCAAACTTCATAACAAGTGATTTGGAGTGGATTTGCATGCTTACTTGGCCTTGGATCTGCAGAATTCGCCAACTGTTCTTCAAGAGGTCACATTTTTGATCCTCTTAATTCTCTGTTTTATGTACATAATCTTGTAGATCTTGTTGTGGTGAGAATTCTGATATAAATTTTGTGGAATTTGGATGAAAATTGAGTGAGATATGATGATTTCAAGTTTAGATCTAGAAACTTCTTTGCTTCGATTCAGAAAATCCATGGAGATTTAGGCTTAGATAATATGATATTTGAATTCTACATTGAAAGATCTTTCCAACGATGTATAATTTGTAAAATTCTGAGAAAATCTGGAAATTCTGGAAAAAGCTTGCATGAACATTCATGGTGTTCATCTTCATCTTCATGAAGAAGATGAAGATCTTCATCTCTGGTTCGCTAGGGTTCTAGCATGAAGAACATGCGCCCAGGCCTGTTTAATCCATGGTCCTCACTTCAATTCCTGCTTCAGGCGTTTTTTTGGAATTTATTTTTCACTTTTGCCATGCTATGCCATTTTTATTTCACATTTTTTCATCAACTTGTAAAAATCATAACAAATTGAAAAATGCATCAAGTCACTTCCAATTTTTTGCATAATGATCCTTAGAATGTCTAGTTTTTTATGATCATAAGTTTGAAAGTTGTGCATGGCTGGACTTTTGCTGGTGTTATAATCTTTGACCATAGGTGCATTTGTGACCTTGCCTTACTCTTTCCTTTGTGAAATGCTTGATTTTAATCCAATGGACTTGAAATTTTACATGCTGATTCTAGACACATTGATGGATGTTTTAGGCTTGGTTTGGTATTTTTCCCATTTACCATTTCTGTTTTATGCTTGTGTTAACATGGTGTGACAATTTGTGTCACACATTTGGTTGTTCAACTTGTACCATTTAATTTCCATGCCAAATGATCTTGTATGCTTCTGATTTTTTGTATGTTGATCATGTTTAATGTGTTGAATGTTCATGAATTTTTCCAGAATTATTTGAATCATTTGTGTTTTGATTTGAAATTTTTATTCATGATGTCCATATATGAGCCTTGAAATTGCCTTTGAATTCTTTTGATCATGAAATGCATTTGATGATTGATTTTGATGTGAGCCTTTTTAGGACATGTTAATATATGTTTGAAGTTACATTGTGTTGAATTTCAGCTCCTGTTTTGAATTTTTTCTTCACCTTTGACCCTAGGCTTTGACCTAGTGGTTTGTTGCTTACATGTGAGCTTTGAATTTCAGGTTTAAGCATTCAAGTTTCATGATTGATGATGCTTCATCATTTGGATGTTGATATTTGCTTTTGATTGCTAACACTTGCTGTTTTGTAGGTTGATGATAACTCATTTGAGTTTTCCTTATAACTTATGTTTTGTACATTGGGATTGTCTGTTGGTTATTAACTGTTGTCTGTTTGTCTAAATTGTGTACTGACTGGTTTAGCTGTTTCCACAGGTACTTAAGTTACTTTAAGTTCATTTGAACTTTGCTTTGCTTGCTTGTGGTTGACATACCACTGAGGTATAATTCCTTGATCTTCATGTAGTCTGGAAGACCTGTCATGTTACTTTGGCAGGCACCTGTCTGAAGCCCTCCTTAAGAGGCAATGCTTGTGTTTGTTTAATTTTGTGCCAAGCAGGTAAAGACCTCTTAAGAGGCAATTGGCAGATAAAAGGGATGTGCAATCCATCCCCTGCTATTCAGTTGTGTCAGTCACTTTGCTCACACACCCTGTGTTGATGCATTGTGAATAAGAACCCAAGATCTTGTTGTGTCAGTCATGTGGAGAAGAGTTCCTTCATTCTGAACTCCCACACTTTCTATTTGATTCGAGCTCTCCCAGGCTAGGGATAAGAGCTATGAGGCATAACCCTCATCTCCATTTCATCTGCTTCACCCTAACTCTCAATGTTAGGGTTAAGAGCTAAAAACACCTCATTCCAGTTGGCTTGTTTCTACAGCCTAGCCTTGTATGAGCCAATTGTTTGCATATAGTGTGTGTGCTTGCTTTATTGTGCTTGTGTTTGCTTGATTGTGCTGTTTAGGCTAGCTTGCTTCCTGTGTAAGTTAGGATAGAGACCTCAACATAGGGATCGTATGCATTCTAGGCTCGAGTCGTAGTCTCCCTAGTAGCTTGTTATCTCCCTTGTCTCTGGTTAGGTTAGAAGTTCTTTCCCTGTTAAGGGGAACTACGCCGCCCTGATCCTCATACCAGATGAGGTACATAGGCAGGAGATGAGCTGATCTCTCCGGGCGCCCTTTTTCTTTTTCAACCCTTTGTGTTGTGTTGGAGTCCAACATAAGTCCAGCGATTGGCAGTTGGTTTCCTGTGTTTGCTTCTTTGTTTGGAGTCTGACGTAAGCCCAGCGATTGGCAGTTGGTTCCCTGTGTGTGTTTTGTTGGTTCGGAGTCTGATGTAAGTCCAGCGATTGGCATTCGGTTTCCATGTTTGCTTGTTTGTGTGGAGTCTGACGTAAGTCCAGCGATTGGCATTCGGTTTCCTGTTTGTGTTTTGTTTGGCGTGCGTTAGCCGAGCTACGAGTGCTCTGATTCCTCTCTGGTCAGAGAAGATACGTATGCATAAGATGCGACATCCTAGAGAGCACGTTTCCCCTATCCCCGAACTACGTCGACTCTGATGTCTGTGTCTGACAGACTACGTAGGCCCAGGATGCGATATCCTGCCGAGTCCCGTTTCTTCCGTCTTTCATCTATGTTTCCTCCCAGTGTTTGTGCAGTTTTGAGCAGTTTCTTTAGCAACCTTTCTTCTATTCTTTCTGAGTGTGGATCCCGTCGAGTACGACGGATGCGTAGGGGTGCTAATACCTTCCCTTCGCATAACCGACTCCCGATCCCATCTTTCTCTGGTCGCGAGACCATGTCTTTTCCAAGTTTACTTCGAGCGTTTCCTTTCCCTCCTTTGGGATAAATAACGCACGGTGGCGGCTCTGTTTGTTTGTTTTCCCGCCGGTTATTTTTCGCGTAATGCGACAGCTGGCGACTCCACTGGGGACATGAAGTTGACCTCTTGCTGGTCCATCTTCCCTAAGCGAGTCTCTCCTAGCGCTTTCTAGGATAGTTTAGGTTGCTTGTGCTGCTCTATTTATTGCATTTACGATCATTATATTTTGTACATATTTGCATATATGTTCGCATGCATCATATTATCATTGTGCTGATTCTGTACAGGTGGTTTCTCTGATTTGGGGTGGGTGTTCTGAGTGGGGCTAAAACCCAGGCCCGAGTATACACCTAGGATTAGTGTGGTCTCACGTTTCCTCACATGTTGGATCAACATGTTGTTGCGACGTGACATACCACAAGCCGGACGAGGTTCTTCTGAGTGAGCTCTTCCTTAGTGGGGTATTCCACTTTGGTTGGGTTATCTCTTTAGGGCTGTTGACTTCGGTGACCGTGCTTTCCCGGATCTTTGGTTTAGACGATCTTAAGAGAGCTGCAACGGCACACCCGAAAGGGCAAACCCGTTGAGTATCTTTGCCCGATTGTCGAGACCATTATCCACCTTAGGATGACCTGATTAGAATTCACCTGTGAGGGGAGGGTTGATTCTTACAGATGCATGTTCTGATGGTGACTTTGATGGTGACTAATGATTCAGCCGTTGGTCAGAGTCTTATTTATAAGTCGGATTTATGGATATTTATTTCTGAGACGCCGGAATGATGTCCGCGGTATTTATCAGTGGGGATCCGTTTATTTCAGGATTCCTTGGGCTGGTTCAGAGGATCTGGTGGTTATCTGTTCAGAGGACTTTCTGGTGATGATGGTGATGTATTCTCCGGTTCCGTTTATTTCGGAACTCCCGAGTTGGATTTATGGTTGCTCAGTACCTCAGATGGTTGAGATCAATTCAGAAACCGGAATCCAGTATAAGGGTTGTTCAGATGACTTGGAGGATGGCACAGTGCATTGCATTCATGCATCAACATCATTCACATTTTGCATTTATCTGCATCTAACTCATGTTTATCCATATGTAGGGGACATTCTTGATCGAGATCCTGGTTGAGAGACTTCTTTGTTCCAGACATGAGGCCCGGCTTGAAAGATGACATCGTCTACAGTTTCTTCAATCCAGAGGTTGATGTGTTGAGGGATATGATAACATTGATTACACCCGACCATGTGGGGTTGTTCCGTGAGTATTATGGTGGTATTCTGAAGGTGGTTTTCAGGCTTATTGATACAGATAAGAGTGTCGTCCACACTTTTCTCCAGTTTTATGACCCGGGTTTGAGATGCTTCGTTTTCCCGGATTACTTGTTGGGACCTTTGATGGAGGACTACGCCAGCATCTTGGGACTCCCGATCAGGGACCAGATTCCGTTCTACGTCACTAAGGGGGAGTCTGATGTTGCTGAGATCTCTCGTGCTCTTTATTTGAGCCCAGAGGTGACCAATGGGGGTTTGAAGGAGAAGGGGAAGTTGCCCGGTTTTCATCTGAGTTTCTTAGAGACTAAAGCCAAGGATCATGCTGTTGTGGGTAATTGGAGGGCCGTTTGTGCTTTGATTGCTGTGAGCATCTATGGAATCATCCTATTTCCTAATCAGAAGAACTTTGTGGACATTAATTGTAGGTGTTTAATTGGCTGCATTGTATGGTAAAACACTAGCTGGATTCTAATGTCCTGACTGATGTCATGACATGCTGTGAAGGTGTTTGTGTGACTGCATTGTAGGTTAGAATATCTAACTGTACTCTGATGTCTTGACTGATGTCATGAAACACTTGAGTAGTTTACTGCAGGATTAGCTAATATAGGACTTATTGAATGTCAAATTGGATGTGGTGACATTCATCCCTATCAGCAGATACTGAGGAATAGAACAGTTGGTGTTCTGTTAGAACTCAGTATTTATTTTCAGTCTGGTTATCAAGGAAATACCAGATCTGGCATAAGGCCTACTGTCTGAATGTCAAACTGGATGTTATGACATTCATCATTGACAGCATATATTGAACAATATACAGAATGGTGTTCTGCTACACTTTAGTATGTTTGTCAGTCTGATCTTCAAGAGGATAACAGAACTGACTTAAGGCTAAATGTATAAATGTCAAATTGGATGCTTTGACATTTATTAATGTAAGCTGTTACTGTAGAATGGACAGATTGGTCCTGTACAGTTCAGCAAATTTGTACAGTCTGTTTTCAGGAAAAACAGACTTAGCATATGGACCTTGATGTCAAGCTGAATGTTGTGACATTCATTCCTGACAGCATATGCTAAATTGTAGGTTGTTTAGTTTTTCTGTTTCAGCTTTTTCTCAGGCTATTCTTCAGGGATTCAACAGCTGAGAGAAAATCCAGGAAATCAACAACGAAGCTACATTTAATGAACCTAACAAATAGCCTATTTGTTAGTAACCTAGATGTGGAATTTAGGGAAACTCGCGTGACCTTAAATTCAGGAGAATACAAGTGCAAGGCTCGAGTACTGCAATATAAAAGGAAGTCATTCCTTCATTCAGAACTGGGGATTTTGAGGCGTGAAGATTTAGTGTGTCCATCATACTTCACTGCTGTATTTTTGTGAATCTTGTATTAGACATATCTTGTAAACCAAGCTATTATCACGTAGATGATTGCATTGGTATAGGGTGTTCATTGAGTTGTAAGTGTTGTGTCACTCTAAGCTTTTAAGCGTGAGTGCTGTGTATCTTGATTAAAGCTGTTAAGCACAATCAAGAGTTGTTTGAAGTGTGACTTCAAAATTGTCTTTAATATTGATTAAAGGTAGTAATCACTAAGGTGATTGAGGGGGAGTGAGTAGGAACTCTGATCTTAGTGTAAGATTGAAATTGCATTGGGTAGGGATTAAGTGAAGAGTTGTAAACGGGTGAGTTTAGCTTTGAATTAATACTACTAATAGTGGATTTCCTCCTTGGCTTGGTAGCCCCCAGACGTAGGTCATGTTGGACTGAACTGGGTAAACAATTACTTGTGTTATTTACTGCACTTACTTTTAAATTCTGCATAATTCTTGTCTGTGCAGAATTGGATGTCATAACAACCCGTGTGACATCGAAAGTCTGATAACTAGAATTTCAATTGGTATTAGAGCAGGCACCCTGTCTGTTAATTTTTGGGTGAGATCTAGGGAAGTTACTTTCTAGTACCATGGACAAGGATATAGGACACTCAAATAGACCACCCATGTTGGATGGCTCTAACTATGATGACTGGAAGCCTCGTATGATAGCCTTCTTAAGGTCTCTAGATAGCAAAGTCTGGAGAGCTGTCAACAAAGGATGGGAACATCCAACGAAGACAGGTGAAGATGGAGTCAGTGTGCAAATTCCTGAAGAAGAGTGGGACAAGGAGCAAGAGGCATTAGCCCTTGGAAATTCTAAGGCCTTGAATGCATTGTTCAATGGAATCAGTAAGAACATCTTCAGGCTGGTGCACCACTGTGAGCTAGCTAAGGAAGTTTGGGATACCCTCAAGATAACCCATGAAGGTACTTCCAAGGTGAAGATGTCCAAACTTCAGATGCTGACCACCAAGTTTGAAAATATGAGGATGAAAGAGGATGAGACTATTCATGACTTTCGCATGAATATTCTTGAAATTGCAAACACCTATGGTGGACTAGGTGAGAAAATGGCTGAAGAGAAACTTGTAAGAAAGATTCTCAGGTCCTTGCCTAAGAGATTTGCTATGAAGGTCACAGCCATAGAGGAGGCTCAAGACATCTGCAATATGAAGGTGGATGAGCTCATTGGTTCTCTCCAAACCTTTGAAATGGGCTTGTGTGAGAATGCTGAAAAGAAGAACAAAAGCGTAGCTTTTGTATCTAATACTGAAGAGGAGTCAGAAGCAGGATATACTGGAGGTGATGAAAGCATATCAGAAGCCATAGCCATGCTTGGGAGACAGTTCAACAAGTTCGTGAAGAAGATTGATCAAAGAGGTAGACCTAATGTCAAGAACATCTCGTCTGACATCAGGAAAAGATCAACTTCTGAAGAAAAGTTCAACTAAGGCAAGGGAATCCCGTGTCATGGTTGTGAAGGGTATGGACACATTAGAGTTGAATGCCCTACTTACCTCAAGATGCAAAAGAAGGGGCTAGCTATCACATGGTCTGAGGGAGATTCCGAAAGTGAATCTGAAGGAGAATCTGCTAAACATGTCACTGCACTAACAAGTGTTTGTGCCACTGATGATGACTCAAGTGCAGATGAACTGACCTTTGATAAACTTGCTGCAGCTTATAAGAAGCTATGTGTCACCAGTGCAGAAGTGCGTGTACAAGGAGAAAAGTAGAAGAAACTCATCAAGGAGCTGGAAGATGAGAGATAGAAGCATCTGACAGTCATAGAGGGTCTAAATGGTGAGATAACCCTGCTGACCTCCAAGCTGGATCAAATGACTAAATCCATCAAAATGTTGAATAAAGGAACTAACACCTTGGAAGAGATCCTAAAGGTGGGACAGAAGTCTGGAACCACATCTGGTTTAGGCTTTGTGAAAAAATCCTCAGCTGAACTCAAACGCCCAAAGGCTAAAGTTCAGAAATTCAAGCGGAGGTCACATCCAATGTCTCAACATCGGGGAACCAGGATGAATAATCATCAGAAGAGGAAATTCCAGAAATGGAGATGTCACCACTGTGGTAGGCTTGGGCATATAAAAGCCTTCTGCTACAGGCTTCATGGTTACCCGAACCAAGCCCCTCATGTCAGGCCTAAGCATAAGACATATAGGCACTATGTCCCAATCAAGAAGCGACAATGGTATGCTAGGTTAGCTCACGCAGCTCTAAGGGCTTCTACCAGAGAAGACTGGTATTTTGACAGTGGCTGCTCAAGACATATGACTGGTATGGAAAATCTATTGGTGGATATTCAACCTCACACCACCAGCTATGTGACCTTTGGTGATGGTGCTAAAGGAAAAATAAAAGGTGTGGGTAAGCTGGACTGCTCTGGAGTTCCAAAACTGAATAATGTGTTGTTAGTAAGAGGACTAACTGCAAACCTCATCAGCATAAGCCAGCTGTGTGATCAAGGGTTCTATGCTCAGTTTACTAAGGAGCTATGTATTGTGACAAATGGTGACAATCAGGAAGTTATGAGAGGATCCAGATCCAAAGATAACTGTTATTTATGGGAACCTAAAGTCTCAAACTTCTCCACAATCCACTCCTCAGCCAAGGAAGAATAGGAGGTGAAGTTGTGGCATAGACGCCTTGGATATCTCCACTTACGGGGAATGAAGAAGATCATATCCAAGGAAGCAGTCAGAGGAATTCCAAAGCTGCTTATTGATGAAGGAAGAGTCTGTGGAGAATGCCAGGTGGGCAAGCAAACCAAGATGTCACATCCGAAGCTGGGACATCCTACAACTTCCAGAGTTCTGGAATTGTTGCACATGGACTTAATGGGACCTATGCAGGTTGAAAGTCTGGGTGGAAAGAGATATGCATACGTGGTGGTTGATGACCATTCCAGATACACGTGGATAAGCTTTATCAGAGAGAAGTCAGATACATTTGATGTCTTCAAAGACCTGTGCATCAGACTTCAAAGGGAAAAGGACAGTTGTGTTGTCCGAATTAGGAGTGATCATGGTACGGAATTCAAAAATTCCAAGTTTGATGAGTTTTGCTCGTCTGAAGGAATAAGTCATGAGTTCTCCTCTCCTATAAATCCTCAGCAGAATGGGATAGTTGAAAGGAAAAATAGAACTATTCAAGAATCTGCCAGAGCCATGATTCATGCAAAGAAGCTCCCTATGCACTTTTGGGCTGAAGCTATGAATACCGCGTGCTATGTTCACAACAGAGTCACCTTGAGAAAAGGAACCTCCTCCACTCTGTATGAAATATGGAAAGGCAGAAAACCCACTGTGAAGTACTTTCATATCTTTGGAAGTAAATGCTACATTCTCACAGATCGTGAACAGAGAAGGAAACTGGATCCCAAAAGTGATGAGGGTATATTTCTAGGATACTCCACTAACAGCAGAGCGTACAGAGTGTTCAACTACAGGACCAATGTCCTGATGGAATCCATAAATGTTATTGTGGATGATAAAGAGGAAGGAATCGATGTCATAGAGGATGTTGAAACATTCCTTGACATTTCAACAGACATTCCAGTCAAGTCTGAAGAAGTACAGGAACCTCCTCCTGAATGTGAAGTAGATGCAACCACCAAAATGCCATCTATCAGAATTCAGAAAGACCACCCTAAGGATCTTATCATAGGGGATCCCAATAGTGGTGTGACTACCAGGTCAATGGGAATAAGCTTAAATTCCTGTTTTGTATCCAAGGTTGAACCAAAGAATGTGAAAGAAGCCCTGACTGACGAATATTGGATCAATGCCATGCAAGAGGAACTTGAGCAGTTTAAAAGGAATGAAGTATGAGAGCTAGTTCCAAGACCTGAAGGGACCAACATCATTGGTACCAAGTGGATCTACAAAAACAAGTCTGATGAGAAAGGAGTAATTACTAGGAATAAAGCAAGACTAGTAGCTCAAGGATATACTCAAGTTGAAGGGGTTGATTTTGATGAGACGTTTGCACCCGTTGCTAGGCTTGAGTCCATCAGATTGCTGTTAGGTGTAGCATACATTCTGAAGTTTAAACTGTTCCAAATGGATGTGAAGAGTGCATTCTTGAACGGCTACTTGAATGAAGAAGTCTATGTGGAACAACCTAAAGGGTTCTGTGATCCTAACCAACCTAAGCATGTGTACAAGTTGAGGAAAGCCTTGTATGGGTTGAAGCAAGCACCTAGAGCGTGGTATGAAAGGTTGACTGCATTTCTGACCTCAAATGGATACAGAAAAGGTGGGATAGATAAAACCTTGTTTGTGAAGGATGAAGACGGCAAAATCATGATTGCTCAAATCTATGTGGATGATATAGTCTTTGGTGGAATGTCAGAACAAATGGTAAAACATTTTGTTCACCAAATGCAATCTGAGTTTGAAATGAGTCTGGTTGGGGAACTGACTTATTTTCTTGGAATGCAAGTCAACCAAATGGAGGACTCTATGTTTCTCTCCCAAAGCAAGTATGCCAAAAACATAGTTAAGAAGTTTGGTATGGATAGTGCTAGGCACAAGAGAACTCCTGCTCCTACTCATCTAAAGTTAACCAAAGATGATGGAGGGCCTAGTGTTGATCAATGCGTGTATAGAAGCATGATAGGCAGTCTGCTATACCTAACTGCAAGTAGACCTGACATTTCCTATGCAGTTTGAGTGTGTGCTAGATACCAAGCAGAACCCAAAGTGAGCCACTTGAATCAAGTCAAAAGGATTCTCAAGTACATCAATGGGACTTGTGACTATGGGATGTTATACTCACATGGTTCTGAGCATGTACTATCTGGGTACTGTGATGCTGACTGGGCTGGGAGTGCTGATGACAGAAAAAGAACATCAGGAGGATGTTTCTTCTTGGGAGACAATCTCATATCTTGGTTCAGCAAGAAGCAGAATTGTGTATCTCTGTCCACTGCAGAGGCTGAATACATAGCTGCTGGAAGCAGTTGTTCCCAACTGGTTTGGATGAAACAGATGCTGACTGAGTACAATGTCACTCAAAATGTCATGACGTTGTTCTGTGATAATCTCAGTGCCATCAATATTTCCAAGAACCCCATCCAACACAGCAGGACCAAACATATTGACATTAGACATCACTTCATCAGAGATCTGGTGGAAGACAAGGTGATTACCTTGGAACATGTAGCCACTGAACTCCAACTGGTTGACATATTTACAAAGGCTCTGGATGCTACTCAGTTTGAAAACTTAAGGGGCAAACTGGGAATATGTCTCTCTGAGAACTTATAGCAACCAATGATGTTTGGGATGTATTGTTTAATATCTCTGCCTATTAAGCAATTGGAACTATGCTCTGATTGGTCAACAGATCATAGCTATGCCACTTGCAACAAGTGTGGCAACAAGATGTTAAGGAGATATCCTAACGTGAGGCGGCCTATGCACCTGCAGGAGTTCAAGGACACTGTTCATGCAGGAGTGGTTCTGGATGTCAGACACAAAGTCATGGCATCTGATATGGCGGTACCTACTGTAAAGCAAAAGTGTGTGACTACTTGATCAAAGCTGTGAAGCAAGAACAAGTGGGTGTTAACTTGGTTGAAATTGTGAAGTAAAACAAGTCTGTAATTCTGTCATTTATGTGTAATTCTGTTTAAGTTATGTTGGTCTGTAGTTTAGAGTGTTGCTTTGGCAACATTTTTGCCAAAAAGGGGGAGTAACAGGTGATACCCCAGGACAACAGAGTGTTTTGTTAAAACAGATATTCATAACAGATTCAAGATTCCCTCCCCTACTATGCAGCTGATGTGTGATGAAGTTTTTATTTAACTTCTGTATGTGTGCTGCTGTGAAGTTTTTATTTAACTTCCATGTGTGTGAGTGTGCTGCCACTCTGAGTGTATTAGCTAGGTCTATTTCCTGCTAGATGTGTGATTTCCGCTGCTATGAACTCTGTTGTGGGATCAAAGTGTTTTAGCCAAAAATTGCCAAAGGGGGAGTTCGTAGGTGTTTAATTGGCTGCATTGTATGGTAAAACACTAGCTGCATTCTAATGTCCTGACTGATGTCATGACATGCTGTGAAGGTGTTTGTGTGACTGCATTGTAGGTTAGAATATCTAATTGTACTCTGATGTCTTGACTGATGTCATGACACACTTGAGTAGTTTACTGCAGGATTAGCTAATACAGGACTTATTGAATGTCAAATTGGATGTGGTGACATTCATCCCTGTCAGCAGATACTGAGGAATAGAACAGTTGGTGTTCTGTTAGAACTCAGTATTTATTTTCAATCTGGTTATCAAGGAAATACCAGATCTGGCATAAGGCCTACTGTTTGAATGTCAAACTGGATGTTATGACATTCATCATTGACAGCATATACTGAATAATAGACAGAATGGTGTTCTGCTACACTTCAGTATGTTTGTTAGTCTGATCTTCAAGAGGATAACAGAACTGACTTAAGGCTAAATGTATAAATGTCAAATTGGATGCCTTGACATTTATTAATGTAAGCTGTTACTGTAGAATGGACAGATTGGTCCTGTACTGTTCAGCAAACTTGTACAGTCTGTTTTCAGGAAAAACAGACTTAGCATATGGACCTTGATGTCAAGCTGAATGTTGTGACATTCATTCCTGACAGCATATGCTAAATTGTAGGTTGTTTAGTTTTTCTGTTTCAGCTTTTTCTCAGGCTATTCTTCAGGGATTCAACAGCTGAGAGAAAATCCAGGAAATCAACAACGAAGCTACATTTAATGAACCTAACAAATAGCCTATTTGTTAGTAACCTAGATGTGGAATTTAGGGAAACTCGCGTGACCTTAAATTCAGGAGAATACAAGTGCAAGGCCCAAGTACTGCAATATAAAAGGAATTCATTCCTTCATTCAGAACTGGGGATTTTGAGGCGTGAAGATTTAGTGTGTCCATCATACTTCACTGCTGTATTTTTGTGAGTCTTGTATTAGACATATCTTGTAAACCAAGCTATTATCACGTAGAATCGCATTGGTATAGGGTGTTCATTGAGTTGTAAGTGTTGTGTCACTCTAAGCTTTTAAGCGTGAGTGCTGTGTATCTTGATTAAAGCTGTTAAGCACAATCAAGAGTTGTTTGAAGTGTGACTTCAAAATTGTCTTTAATATTGATTAAAGGTAGTAATCACTGAGGTGATTGAGGGGGAGTGAGTAGGAACTTTGATCTTAGTGTAAGATTGAAATTGCATTGGGTAGGGATTAAGTGAAGAGTTGTAAACGAGTGAGTTTAGCTTTGAATTAATACTACTAATAGTGGATTTCCTCCCTGGCTTCGTAGCCCCCAGACGTAGGTCATGTTGGACTAAACTGGGTAAACAATTACTTGTGTTATTTACTGCACTTACTTTTAAATTCTGCATAATTCTTGTCTGTGCAGAATTGGATGTCATAACAACCCGTGTGATAACTATAATTTCATTAATGCCATCCGGGTGTTTATGCAGAGGAATCCTATTCCTACCTTGGTTGGGGATGTTTTATTACTCGGTCCATAATCGGAACGAGAAGAGGCGAGGGGGATTGATTAGATGTTGTGCTCAACTGTTGCACAAATGGTTTATGGGGTATCTGCCTTCCAGAGGTGCTTTTGTTTCTATTGATCCTACGGTTAATTGGGCGACCAGGTTGATGGGTTTGCGGGCCAAGGACATAGCTTGGACTCACAATGGTATGGCTGGACGAAACTTCATTTATAGTTGTGGGAGCTTTCCCAATGTGCCTCTTATAGGAGTTCAAGGTTGCATTAATTACAACCCGACGCTTCTTAGGAGACAAATGGGGTTTGCTATGGAGGTTCCTCCTCTCGAGTGTGAGATTCAGGAGTCTTTCTACTTCCCAGCTGAGGGTAATCTGTCCCAGTTGAGGCAAGTGTCTGGGGCATGGTGTAACATTCAGAGGAAGGGCAAGGTTCCTTTTGGTAAGGTTAATAGTAGGTCTCTTCCTCCATTTGATGATTGGCTTAGGAAGAGGATTGAGCTCACACATCTACCATTTCCTGGAGGTGATCCTTGGTGTCCATTGATTGAGGGGCCACGTTCTTCTGTCAGCATGGAAGAGTTCCTTGAGATGAAGAAAGCCAGAGATCAACTGCAAGCAGAGAAGACTGAGTTGGAGATGAGTGTTGCTAGGATTCAGATGGCTAATCAAGAAATCAAAGGGAGAATAGAAGACCAGGATAAGAGACATGCCATGGAGGTGAAGCGCTTTGAGATAGATACTGCCTATTACCGCAAGATCAGCCAAGCGTTGGAGTCGTCTACAAAGGAGCATGACCTTACCAAGGAGAAACTAGCTAGGGCCTTGAGGGATATTGAAGATGAGAAGAGGAGACAAATCCTTGTGAAGAATCAGAGAGATGCCAGAGCTAAAGTCCTTGCCACAGAATGGGAAACTGAGAAAGCGAAGATTATTGCTGAGAGAGATCATTATCTTGCTGAGAGGGATCATTATTTCCGACAGATGAAGATTCACCAGAAGGAGATAGGAAGATTGCAGCAGGAGAACACCGAGCTTAGGTTCGCCGTGAAGTTTACCAAGATGGTTGATGATGCAGAGCCCTCTGGGGGACCTCCTTCAGTGTAGACTTTTGTTATCATGTGTTGGATTACCGTCAGGCCTGTTGACGGAATTCACTTGCTTGAATTTTCTTTATGATTCTGGAGAATTGTATTAGATTTGTATCAGCCTGATGTATGACTTTTGTACGTGTAGTGCACTTTTGATATACAGTGGTTATTTTCATTCAGTGATCGATCTTCGACCTTTATTTGCTTTCCTGTGCACACTCACATCACACACACATGGTTGGGGGGTATCTTTGCTAAATAATATATCTCTGATCTGTATGGTGAAACCAGATGATTGATATCAGAATATTGCTGTCAAATTATTATCTGTCTTGATGAAACCAGGATCGAAAGACAGAGTGTTCCTCATATGGATAGACATTGCATTCATGCATGAATCATAATAACTTGTCTTCTATTTTGCAGGTGTCAGTTTCTAACGTGCTTGATTGTTTTAGGAATCATTGCTCGCGCACGTAGAATCATTCCTTTGCACGCAGCACGTCCGCACAGATATCCTACTAGACGCAACACGTCCAGGCTGATGGATCTACCCAACGCAGATTTTCTCGAGCTGAAGGAGAAAATGAACGAACTGATCAATGTCATGCAAGGGTTTGCCGTGGGGCAAAAAGCACTTGCTGATAAAGTGGAGAAGCTCGAGCGGGCTTCAGCTGCTAACAGTGGTGTCAATTTAGAGGGTGTCTCCAATCATGGCCTTGGTGGTTCCAGGGATGGAGGAGATCTCGGAAAGAAGACAACCGCTGGTGTGGTGACAAATAATGGGGGTGGTTTTGATGTTGCCACAAGCGGTAGACCAGGTCCGATGGGCAATAACCTGAAGGACAGTCTGTTTTCTCCTTTCTTTGGGGCTGAGGAGGATAGAGAGGAAGACAGAGAAGCAGATCAGTTCTCCATGTTGAATGAACAGTTCGGGCAATACGGTGTCCAACCACCAAATAGAGAGATTCAGGTGCTGGCGGAGAAAATCAGGGCTCTTGAAAGTCATGCTACTCCGGGGGTTGTTAACATGTCAAATATGGGGCTTGTTGAGAGGATTGTGATCCCGTAAAAGTTTAAAGCGTCTGCGTTTGACAAGTATAATGGGAGTTCTTTCCCGGAAACTCACCTCCAGGCTTTTGTCCATAAGATTTCTGCTTATACAATGGACCAGAAGCTTTCGATGTACTTCTTCCAGGACAGTCTGTCTGGGGGGTCTTTGGAATGGTACACCAAGTTGAGGTCGTCTAACATCAAGAGCTGGCAGGATCTTGGAGATGCATTCTTTAAAAAATACCAATTTAATGCTGATATGGCTCCTAGTCGTACCCAGCTGCAGGATATGTCTCAGAAGCCTAACGAGGGGTTTAAAGAGTATGCACAGAGGTGGAGGGAGTTGGCTGCCCGAGTCCAACCTCCGTTGGTAGACCGAGAAATGTCAGATCTGTTTATGGGTACTCTTCAGGGGACATTTGCAGAGAGGATGGTTGGATGCCCGGTTACTAACTTTGCGGATATTGTGGTGGCCGGAGAAAGAATCGAAAGTTGGTTAAAGATGGGGAAAATCCAGGGTAGTGCTTCGTCGTTTGGATCGAAGAAGCCCTTTGGGAATGGTCAAAGAAAGAAGGAGGGTGATACCAGTGCTGTGTACGCCCAGAGGGGACAGAGTAGGGATCGTTACTACCAGCACACTGCTGCGCTAACAATTCCTACTGACAATCAACCTGTACAACAACAACAACCACAACAGCAACGACAACCATTTCAACAGAGACCACAGAGGGCCGGGTATCAGGTGAGAGGGCGAATGAATGATCGTCAATTTGATAGACCACCTGTAACCTACTCATTCTTATTGAAAAAGTTAAAGGACTTGGGGTTGGTTCAGTTGAGGACTTTGGCTCCTTTGAGACCTGATCAGAGGCCTCCTAACTACGATGAGAACGCCAAGTGCGAATTCCACTCTGGTGCCCCTGGACACAATGTAGAAAATTGTAAAGCTTTTAAGCATGTGGTCCAGGATTTGGTGGATTCTAAGGCAATCAATTTTGCTCCGTCTCCAAATGTGAATGCTATTTCAAAGGGTGGAAGAACAGTTGGGCTGATGAGTATAGATCAGTTGAAGACTCCATTGGCTGAGGTCAAGAGGCAACTGTTGAAGAATGGGGTCTTTCCGGGCTGCGATGATTGTTGTGCTGCGTGCACCGTTGTTCCCAATGGGTGTGTTTTCTTGAGGGAGGCTGTCCAGAAGATGATGGATGAGGGAAGCCTCAGATTTGAAAAGATTGATTCGGGGATTGAAGATGTCTCCACCATAACCATTTACTTCGACCCGGTTGATTTGTCAACGCTGGCAGATGCGGCTCCAGTTACTATCACGGTACCTGAGCCAATTCCTTATGACAAAGATGATGCCGTGCCGTGGCATTATGGTGGAGAGGTCTATTGTAATGGGGAAAAGTTGGATGATCAGACTGCGGATGAAACCACCATTTCAAAGGTGGATAATGTTGGACCTAGTGGTTTCACTCGCAGTGGAAGGTTGTTTGCCCCTGATGCTTTGAGAAGTGGGGAAGGAGAAAAAGAAAAGAAAGAAAAGGTCGAGGATTTAGCCAGGGCAAGAGGAAAGCAGGTGGTAAATGAGGGTACTCCTGTGGTGACACCGGCGCCTGGTGGGTCGGAGAGAGAACTTGGTGATGAAGCTGAAGAATTTTTGAGAATCATCAAGAAGTCAGAGTACAAGCTTGTTGACCATCTGCAGCAGACCCCATCCAAGATCTCAATCTTGTCATTGTTGCTGAGCTCCGAGGGGCATAGGGAGGCTTTGCTGAAAATACTGAAAAGAGCCTATGTTCCCCAGGAGATAACAATCAATCAGTTGGAGACGGTGGTGTCAAACGTCAATGCCAGCCATGGGCTAGGTTTCACCGATCTTGATTTGACGGTGGATGGGTGTAATCATAATAGGGCTTTACACATTGCTATGGAGTGTAAAGGAGTCGTGCTTTCGCACGTGTTGGTTGACACCGGCTCCTCTTTAAATGTGTTGCCAAAGAAAGCCCTGGCGAAACTGGACTGTGAAGGGTTAATCTTGACGCCCACTGACCTGATAGTGAGAGCTTTTGACGGTTCGAAGCGGGCTGTGTTTGGGGAAGTGGAGCTCCCCGTGAAGATTGGGCTCGAGGTGTTTAAGTCCGTATTCTATGTCATGGATATTCAGCCGGCATACAGTTGCCTGTTGGGTCGACCATGGATTCATGATGCTGGAGCAGTGACTTCGACTTTGCACCAGAAGCTGAAGTACATCTGGGACGGGCAGGTCGTCACAGTCTGTGGAGAGGAAGACATCTTCGTCAGCCACCTATCATCGTTCAAATACGTGGAAATGGACGGTGAAATTGTTGAAACGCCAAGTCAAGCATTCGAAACCGTCAAGGTGGAGAATGCTCTTTTTGCCAAAGAAGAGGAGAAGTCGTCCATTTCTTCATACAAGCAGGCTGTCGAGGTGGTGAAGAATGGAGAAGCTCCAGGTTGGGGGAAGATGATGGACATCGCCGCCAAGAAAGACCGATTTGGGGTTGGTTATCAGCCGAGCCGAGGCTCGTCTGGACAGGGCAGAGGACGTCGTCCGTCATTCACATTCACCAGTGCTGGAATGCTGGATCCAGATAACATCTGTATGGTGGGTGAAGAAGTTGACAGTGACTGCGAGATGGATCAATGGATAAAACCGTGCGTACCAGGGATGGGAGTCCAGAACTGGAAGGCCAAAAAGATCATCACTGTCACTCTACTCGAAGAGTAATATTTTCTGTTTTTCAATTTTGTCTGCATGAAAGCCATGCGTTTTGCCCGAAACGTAATGGTTCATTGTAAGGGCCACCTCATGTTTCATTTTGCAATATTTGCATCATAAATAAAAGAATGTTTTTCAATTAAAAGCGGTGTTCCCTGTTTTTCATTTATTTTTGCAGTTTAATAAAAACAAAAATAAAAATGGCAATATTTGTTTTCACTTTCCTTTTAATTTGTTTCGCTCCGGTTCTAAAGCAATGCATGAATCAACATTCATGCAGATGCGATCTTTCTCCGGATCTCATTGATAACAATCCTGTTATACCCTCATATGACTTCGACAATCCAATCTATCATGCCGAAGACGAAGGTGAAGAAGATTGTGAACTGCCGGAGGAATTAGCCAGGTTGTTAAAACAAGAGGAGAAGGTGATTCAGCCGCACGAGGAGCAAGTTGAGGTTGTGAATCTGGGTACCGATGAAGTCAGAAAGGAAGTGAAAGTTGGGGCTGCTTTGGAGGAAAATGTCAAGAGCAGAATGGTAGCCTTGTTGAAAGAGTATGTTGACATCTTTGCCTGGTCTTATCAGGATATGCCAGGGTTGGATACCGATATCGTTGTGCATAAGCTACCGTTGAGAGCAGATTGTCCTCCAGTGAAGCATAAGTTGCACAGAACTCGACCTAAGATGGCCATGAAAATCAAAGAGGAGGTTCAGAAGCAGTTGGATGTTGGTTTCCTCGCTATCACTAATTATCCGCCTTGGGTCGCGAATATTGTGTCGGTCCCGAAGAAGGATGGGAAGGTGAGAATGTGTGTGGACTACCGGGATCTGAACAGAGCTAGTTCGAAAGATGATTTCCCACTACCTCACATTGATGTGTTGGTAGATAATACAGCTCAATTCTCGATGTTTTCCTTCATGGATGGCTTTTCTGGCTATAATCATATCAAAATGTCGCCAGATGATATGGAGAAAACAACGTTCATCACACCGTGGGGCACTTTTTGCTATAAGGTGATGCCATTTGGTCTCAAGAACGTCGGTGCTACTTATCAGATGGCCATGGTGACTTTGTTTCATGATATGATTCATCATGAAATCGAATGCTATGTTGATGACATGATAGCAAAGTCCCAAACAGAGGAGGGGCATTTGGTAGATCTGGCCAAGTTGTTTGACCGGTTGAGACAATTCAGACTGAGGTTGAATCCGAATAAGTGCACTTTCGGAGTGCGGTCCGGTAAATTGCTGGGGTTTATAGTAAGCGAAAGAGGAATCGAGGTTGATCCTGCTAAAGTAAAAGCAATAAGAGAAATGCCTAAACCGAGAACAGAGAAAGAGGTTTGTGATTTCTTAGGTAGATTGAACTACATTTCACGGTTCATATCTCATCTAACAGCCACGTGTGAACCAATATTCAAGTTATTGAGAAAAGATCAAACGGTCAGGTGGAATAATGATTGCCAAGCGGCATTTGAAAAAATAAAAGAGTATTTGCAGGAGCCTCCGATTCTGATGCCTCCTGTGGAGAGACGACCGTTAATCCTGTACTTGACGGTCCTAGAGGGGTCTATGGGGTGTGTATTGGGGCAGCATGATGAGTCTGGTCGAAAAGAGCATGCCATATACTACCTTAGCAAAAAGTTTACCGACTGTGAAACAAGATACTCACTGCTCGAGAAAACTTGTTGTGCTTTGGTCTGGGCTGCTCGCCGACTGAGACAGTATATGCTGGTTCATACCACTTTATTGATTTCCAAGATGGATCCAATCAAGTATATTTTTGAAAAGCCAACATTGACCGGACGGGTTGCGAGGTGGCAAATGATTTTGACCGAATATGATATACAATATACTTCTCAGAAAGCAATCAAGGGGAGTGTATTGTCTGATTACCTCGCCCAGCAACCCATTGAGGATTATCAACCGATGAAGTTTGAATTCCCTGATGAAGACATCATGTTTCTCAAATCGAAAGATTGCAAGGAACCAATCCCGGAGGAGGGGCCTGACCCTGAATCCGAATGGATTCTGATGTTTGATGGGGCCGTTAACGTGAATGGTAGCGGTGTTGGTGCTGTTTTGGTTACGCCGAAAGGATCCCACATTCCTTTTGCTGCCCGGCTAACATTTGAGTGCACCAACAACGTGGCTGAATACGAAGCTTGCATATTGGGTATTGAAGAGGCGATTGATTTGAGGATCAAGAACCTTGTTATATATGGCGATTCAGCTTTGGTTATGAATCAGGTTAACGGAAAATAGTATACGCATCAATCTCATTTGATTCCATACCGGGATTATACGAGGAGATTGTTGACGTTCTTCACCAAGGTGAAATTGCATCATGTGCCGAGAGAAGAGAATCCTTTGGCAGATGCTTTGGCTACTCTGGCTGCCTTGATTAAGGTGCAGTGGTGGAATCAGTTCCCAAGTGTTGAGGTGGGGCGTCTGGATAGACCGGCTTATGTGTTTGCTGTTGACACAACGCCCGATGATGAGAAGCCGTGGTATTACGATATCAAGCGCTATTTGGAAACCCAAGAATATCCTGAGGGAGCATCCAAGAAGGACCGAAAGACTCTGAGGAGGTTGGCCATGGTGTTCTATCTGAACAAGGATGGGGTTTTGTACAAGCGGAATTTCGATTAGGTCTTGCTCAGATGCGTCGATGACAAAGAAGCAAGCCAGTTGATGAAAGAGGTTCACGAGGGGTCGTTCGGTACCCATGCCAGTGGGAATGCAATGGTGAAAAGGTTGTTACGAGCTGGTTATTATTGGATGACAATGGAGGCCCAATGTTTCAATTTCGTGCGGAAGTGTCATAAATGCCAGATTTATGCTGATAAGGTGCACGTGCCTCCAAATCCGTTGAGTTTGATGTCGTCTTCGTGGCCGTTTGCTATGTGGGGCATTGATATGATCGGAAAAATTGAGCCTACGGCTTTGAATGGGCACCGGTTCATATTAGTGGCTATCGATTACTTCACCAAGTGGGTGGAAGCAACCTCTTATGCCAATGTGACGAAGCAGGTCGTTGCCAGATTCCTCAAGAGAGACATCATTTGCAGATATGGGGTTCCCGAGAGAATCATTACTGATAATGGTTCTAATTTGAATAACAAGATGATGGCAGAACTGTGCCGGGAGTTCAAGATCGAACATCACAATTCTTCTCCTTATCGTCCAAAGATGAATGGGGCGATCGAGGCGGCCAATAAGAATATTAAGAAGATTGTGCAGAAGATGGTCGTGACCTATAAGGATTGGCACGAGATGTTGCCGTTTGCATTGCATGGGTACCGAACCTCGGTGCGTACGTCTACTGGGGCAACGCCTTTCTCGTTGGTATATGGAATGGAAGTCGTGCTACCGGTTGAGGTTCAAATTTCTTCTTTGAGAGTCCTGATGGACGTGAAATTGCAAGAGGCTGAATGGGTAAGGACTCGGTACGAAGAATTGAGCCTAATTGAGGAAAAGAGGCTGGCGGCCATTTGTCATGGGCAGTTGTACCAGCAGAGAATGAAGCGCGCTTTTGACCGAAAGGTGCGACCTCGGGTATATCACGTGGGAGACATGGTGTTGAAAAGGATCCTTCCTCCTCAAAACGATCGAAGGGGCAAGTGGACACCCAACTATGAAGGTCCATTCGTGGTCAAGAAGGTTTTCTCTGGCGGAGCCTTGTTGTTGACGACCATGGATGGCGAGGATTTTCCATCCCCTGTGAATGCGGACGCAGTTAAAAAATACTTCGTATAGAGAGACCCGCTGGACGAAAAGAATAAAATAGTCCAGGCAAAAATGGGCATCCCGGCAAACCAAGAAAAAATGATGAAAAGGTTCGGGCAAAAATTAGGGATAAAAAGAAAAACCTGTACACCCGGCAAGTCGAAAACCTGAAAAGGCGGCTTGGGCAAAAAAAAGGGTATCCCGGTGGACTGAAAACCCGAAAGGGCGGTCCAGGCAAAAGAGGGATCGAAACGAACAACTGCGTCTAGCATGATCGTTTGTGCTTGGGTTAAGACACATGGATAATCCCCGGCAGGGATCAGTCGGAACTGTCTTGTTCAGAAGGCAGAAAGCACGGAAAGTCTGAGGACATATGGGGTGTAACCGAGTTGGAACTCGATGAGATCGCGGTTTCTCATTGCCATTAGGATAGATTTTTCCTTTTGTGCGCAATTACCTCTTTTCAGGAATTGCTTCCTTTGTATTGCTCAATTTTGAGCCACACTTTTTTCAATCAATAAAATGCATATTCAGTCAAATAATTTTGTTTTTGTTTTCATTTCCGCTTTGATTGCAAAAACATCTGTTTATTGTGATAAAGAATCTTTGTATTTTGATATATGGAGGTCCCTTCCAATGCATGTTTATAAGATTGAAAACTTGAAATCTTATTTGGAAGGTGGAGTGACCCAAGTGTTGAAATTTTGGCACGCCTAGGGCACGTTTTTATCTAACGATCTCTTTTGCAGGTGTTGTTAGATATTTTCACTCACTTGCAGGTTGTGATGTGAAGCCTTTTTGACAAGAGATCCCCATGGAGTCCAGTCAGGGACAAGAGGATTGAAGAATGGTGAAAAGACAACGAAAGACGTGCGGCGATCCTTGAGAATTAATCAAGAAGACTCTTCAAAGTCTGAAGACTGGAAAATTGGTATGAATCTAGGGAGTGCGATCTCTGTGGAGTACGGAGAAGTCGAGAATACAAGGTGATGAATCAGAAAAGTCCAGACGAGTCTGGGAGCTCTAAAAAGTGGAAAGCTGATACTGGATTTAGATGTTGAATACCAAGGTTCGACGAGTCGACGGGTGTTCTGTGCCAGACTTTCCTTGTTTCCCCAAGCAGAGTTGGGATTGTTACCTACCCAGCAGATTCAAGGTCTGTGATTTCCCTAGCAGGGTCGGGATGGTTATCTCCCCAGCATGTTTGAGATCGGTGTTTCCTCAGCAGCCAGGCCTGAAGGTTGCTGTTTCCCCAGCGGAGGTGTCAGTTGCTGGCTTTTCCCCAGCATGTCAAAGATTGTTGTTTTCCCCGTAGAATGCGTTGGTGGTTTCTTCCCCAGCGAAGTCCCCAAGTGGATCGGGTTCAGTGGAGGTCATCCTTGGTAAGGGTGGTCCTTTCCCCAGCGGCAGTGCTATTCCCCAGCAGGGTGGAGGTTGGAGTGTTGTTGAGTTCCTCAGCAGAGTGCCTCGAGCTCCCCAGAAGAGTCCCTTGAGGGGGATACTTTTTATGCATTCATCATTTAGGAGATCATAACATATTGCATAATAAATTGCGTAGCATTTCCATGATTATGGAGCATTACGCTGAAAAAAAATCATGCATCATCATTGCAAGCATAAGCTAGTCTCAAGCCGTGGTTACCGTTTGAGATTTGGTTTTGCCAGTGGGTGAAGATGCTACTCAAGCTGTGGTTACCGTTTGAGAAGTGGTTTCGCTAGTTGGAAGATCAGCATCAGCATTGCAAGCATCAATTACTCGAGCCGTGGTTACCGCTTGGGAGTTGGTTTCGCCGGATGGTGAAGATGTTACTCTGAGGAGTTTAGCATCGTGGTGTTGGGTCAACCATATTCCCCAGTAGTGCGATACTGGAGGAGATTTCTATTGTGCGAGGTAGAAGTTGGAAGATGTTACTCTGAGGAGTTTAGCATCATGACGTTGGAGTAATAATGTTCCCTAGTAGTACGATATTGGAGGAAATTTTTCTATCGGGCGGAGATGGAAATAAAATCAAAGAACGTTACGCGATCAGCGCAAAAATACATTTCAATTGGAGAAAGGGAAGTGTTGCGGCATTTTCTGGAGAACGGGGTTCAAACGGAGATTGGAGTTGAAGATTATATTCAGGATAAGGTCCTCAGGATTATCTTCTGTTCATGTGTCACGTTAAACTTTGGCTGAGGTCAACAGAGGTCGTTACGGGTGTCTTCTGAGGAAGAAATGCACATGTTACCTTCCTTTTGTGAAGGTGTACCCTCTGATATGTCGCCATCAGAGTGGTGTTTTGGTGTTATTTCCGACGTTGCCAGCGGAATTATCACAAGAAAATGGAGAGCAGGGTTCAAATGGAGAGAAGGAAGTGCTAGGCATTTTCTAGAGAACGGGGTCCAAATGGAGAAAGGGAGACGCAGGGTGTTTTCTGGAGAGCGGGGTTCACAACGGCGATCGCGAGTTATCGTCAGGCGACTGGGGTTCAAATGGAGAATGGGGTTCATTGTTTGGCAAACAAGACTACTATGAAGTTGTCGGGGTTCAAATACGATGATCCGGGATCATCCGCGCGAAGGAAAATATTTGTTCGGGGTTCAAGAAAAAAATTCAATCGGAAAGTTTCGGGGTTCAAGAAAAAGTAAAAATAATAATAATAATCCCCAGCGGATGCGGCGTTCAGGCCATGGTTATTCCTGTGTTACCATTTATTTTGGTAGCTAAGTCAACATTCTATTTCGGTGTTCAGGCCGACTTTCTCCGTACCAGACAAATTTTTCTTTTAAGATCACTTCTTTGCCGATTCTGACAGGCATGGTTAATTGTTTCCCAACGGAGCGCAAATTGTTCGTTTGTTCTTGGTATTCAATCACTCTTCACCCTGATCATCTGAAAGCCGAGGCTGTTCATATCGACAGGTTCACAGTGGATTGAATAGGGGCAGCTGTAACACCTCAAAATTTGCCCTCCTCTCTTGGGACTAGCTTAGCATATTGCATCTCATTTTGTAGGACATTAGTCATTGCATATTGCATATCATGGGAAAATAGACGAGTCATCCTCCTAAGTCTTTCTTAGAAGATAGAGAGGTGAAGAGATGCAAGCCTTAGGGTCTCATAAATTGATCACCAGCCATCTGAGGGTTTGTGCTTCAATTAGGGTCTCTGGGTCCTTCAAGGAGTTTGAGCATTATCTTATTGGCAATGGCATATCATCATCATCATGGTTATGTCATCCTCAAAGGTTTCAAAATTCATGCTCAGATTCTTTGGGATTAGGGTTTTGACCTCTGGTCAACCCTAATCAGTTGCATTCTACCAGTCAGGGATCTTTAAGGAGATGAGGTATTTGGTGATGGTGTGGATCACATGATCATTTTGAAGAGCTTATTAGAGCTAGGGGTTCATTTTGGAGCCATTTCATCAGGTGGTTAAGGCTCAAAATCATCTGTGCGTGTTCAAGTCATCTGTCAACCTAGAAAGTCAACAGAAAGTCAACTGAGGGCTAGGAGGTGGAGAAATGAGTTTCAACATCTCATTCATGTTCAAAAGAGGCTTATTAATCATGTCAAATGCATATCTTGAAGAATTTGAGGTCAGATCAAAAGTTTCCAAAAATGGAAAGTGACCTATAATTGAAAATTTCCCAAAATGGAAAGTTTTTTATTCAAATTCAACTTGATCTTGCATCATCAAAGAAGCTTCAAATGAAATTTTGTCCAACATGAAAGTTGAAGATCTATCTCTCCCATTTCCAAAAAGTCCAAGATCATGAATTTATGATGAATGGTTGGGGAGATATGATCAAATCATTGCCAAGAATGCATGAAACTTCAAATGGCCATAACTTTTGATTCATAATTCCAAATTTGGTGGTTCTTTTTGCAAAATGCTTGTCATGACATGAAGTTTCCAAAACATCCATCACATTGCATGAAATTTGAACATATGATCATTTGTGCATTCAAGTCAATTTTGGAGGGAAAATCATAAATTTGAAATTGGTGCATCATGGGAACAAATGACCATTGCTAACATGTGCATGGGAAGATTTTGAGTGAAAATGAGCTCCCATATGGTACTGTTCACGTTTGGAATTGCCATGCACCACCAAATTTCCAATTTTTGCCATGCACCCTTATCTTGCTTAACTCTAATTAACTTTGATTAATTTTAATTAAAATGAGATTAGCACATGGTATATATACATAATTATAACAGAATTTGGAGAGGTTAATCACAATTCACCATTTCTAGATCTAGAAATTTTTCCCTCCAAAATTTTCTTTCAATCTTAATTCAATTTTTTCTCACATAAACCTTGAATCTTCTTCCATATTCTGGTTCTCTAGTGTTGATTTGGCAGAGATCAAGCCTTGGATCATCAAGTTTGGACCAGAATTGTGCATGTGAAGCTCAAGAACATAACCATGGCATTTGAGATTTAAGCAAGATCTACACGTTTCCAAGCCTCAATTTCACCATCAAACTTCATAACAAGTGATTTGGAGTGGATTTGCATGCTTGCTTGGCCTTGGATCTGCAGAATTCGCCAACTGTTCTTCAAGAGGTCACATTTTTTATCCTCTTAATTCTCTGTTTTATGTACATAATCTTGTAGATCTTGTTGTGGTGAGAATTCTGATATAAATTTTGTGGAATTTGGATGAAAATTGAGTGAGATATGATGATTTCAAGTTTAGATCTAGAAACTTCTTTGCTTCGATTCAGAAAATCCATGGAGATTTAGGCTTAGATAATATGATATTTGAATTCTACATTGAAAGAGCTTTCCAACGATATATAATTTGTAAAATTCTGAGAAAATCTGGAAATTCTGGAAAAAGCTTGCATGAACATTCATGGTGTTCATCTTCATCTTCATGAAGAAGATGAAGATCTTCATCTCTGGTTCGCTAGGGTTCTAGCATGAAGAACACGCGCCCAGGCCTGTTTAATCCATGGTCCTCACTTCGATTCCTGCTTCAGGCATTTTTTTGGAATTTATTTTTCACTTTTGCCATGCTATGCCATTTTTATTTCACATTTTTTCATCAACTTGTAAAAATCATAACAAATTGAAAAATGCATCAAATCACTCCCAATTTTTTGCATAATGATCCTTAGAATGTCTAGTTTTTTATGATCATAAGTTTGAAAGTTGTGCATGGCTGTATTTTTGCTGGTGTTATAATCTTTAACCATAGGTTCATTTGTGACCTTGCCTTACTCTTTCCTTTGTGAAATGCTTGATTTTAATCCAATGGACTTGAAATTTTACATGCTGATTCTAGACACATTGATGGATGTTTTAGGCTTGGTTTGGTATTTTTCCCATTTACCATATCTGTTTTATGCTTGTGTTAACATGGTGTGACAATTTGTGTCACACATTTGGTTGTTCAACTTGTACCATTTAATTTCCATGCCAAATGATCTTGGATGCTTCTGATTTTTTGTATGTTGATCATGTTGAATGTGTTGAATGTTCATGAATGTTTCCAGAATTATTTGAATCATTTCTGTTTTGATTTGGAATTTTCATTCATGATGTCCATATATGAGCCTTGGAATTGCCTTTGACTTCTTTTGATCATGAAATGCATTTGATGATTGATTTTGATGTGAGCCTTTTTAGGACATGTTAATATATGTTTGAAGTTACATTGTGTTGAATTTCAGCTCCTATTTTGAATTTTTTTTCTTCACCTTTGACCCTAGGCTTTGACCTAGTGGTTTGTTGCTTACATGTGAGCTTTGAATTTCAGGTTTAAGCATCCAAGTTCCATGATTGATGATGCTTCATCATTTGGATGTTGATATTTGCTTTTGATTGCTAACACTTGCTGTTTTGTAGGTTGATGATAACTCATTTGAGTTTGCCTTATGGCTTATGTTTTGTACATTGGGATTGTCTGTTGGTTATTAATTATTGTCTGTTTGTCTGAATTGTGTACTGACTGGTTTAGCTGTTTCCACAGGTACTTAAGTTGCTTTAAGTTCATTTGAACTTTGCTTTGCTTGCTTGTGGTTGACATACCACTGAGGTATAATTCCTTGATCTTCATGTAGTTTGGAAGACCTGTCATGTTACTTTGGCAGGCACCTGTCTGAAGCCCTCCTTAAGAGGCAATGCTTGTGTTTGTTTAATTTTGTGCCAAGCAGGTAAAGACCTCTTAAGAGGCAATTGGCAGATAAAAGGGATGTGCAATCCATCCCCTGCTATTCAGTTGTGTCAGTCACTTTGCTCACACACCCTGTGTTGATGCATTGTGAATAAGAACCCAAGATCTTGTTGTGTCAGTCATGTGGAGAAGAGTTCCTTCATTCTGAACTCCCACACTTTCTATTTGATTCGAGCTCTCCCAGGCCAGGGATAAGAGCTATGAGGCATAACCCTCATCTCCATTTCATCTGCTTCACCCTAACTCTCAATGTTAGGGTTAAGAGCTAAAAACACCTCATTCCAGTTGGCTTGTTTCTACAGCCTAGCCTTGTATGAGCCAATTGTTTGCATATAGTGTGTGTGCTTGCTTTATTGTGCTTGTGTTTGCTTGATTGTGCTGTTTAGGCTAGCTTGCTTCCTGTGCAAGTTAGGATAGAGACCTCAACATAGGGATCGTATGCATTCTAGGCTCGAGTCGTAGTCTCCCTAGTAGCTTGTTATCTCCCTTGTCTCTGGTTAGGTTAGAAGTTCTTTCCCTGTTAAGGGGAACTACGTCGCCCTGATCCTCATACCAGATGAGGTACGTAGGCAGGAGATGAGCTGATCTCTCCGGGCGCCCTTTTTCTTTTTCAACCCTTTGTGTTGTGTTGGAGTCCGACATAAGTCCAGCGATTGGCAGTTGGTTTCCTGTGTTTGCTTCTTTGTTTGGAGTCTGACGTAAGCCCAGCGATTGGCAGTTGGTTTCCTGTCTGTGTTTTGTTGGTTCGGAGTCTGATGTAAGTCCAGCGATTGGCATTCGGTTTCCATGTTTGCCTGTTTGTGTGGAGTCTGACGTAAGTCCAGCGATTGGCAGTCGGTTTCCTGTTTGTGTTTTGTTTGGCGTGCGTTAGCCGAGCTACGAGTGCTCTGATTCCTCTCTGGTCAGAGAAGATACGTATGCATAGGATGCGACATCCTAGCGAGCACGTTTCCCCTATCCCCGAACTACGTCGACTCTGATGTCTGTGTCTGACAGACTACGTAGGCCCAGGATGCGATATCCTGCCGAGTCTCGTTTCTTCCGTCTTTCATCTGTGTTTCCTCCCAGTGTTTGTGCAGTTTTGAGCAGTTTCTTTAGCAACCTTTCTTCTATTCTTTCTGAGCGTGGATCCCGTCGAGTACGACGGATGCGTAGGGGTGTTAATACCTTCCCTTCGCATAACCGACTCCCAATCCCATCTTTCTCTGGTCGCGAGACCATGTCTTTTCCAGGTTTACTTCGAGCGTTTCCATTCCCTCCTTTGGGATAAATAACGCACGGTGGCGGCTCTGTTTGTTTGTTTTCCCGCCGGTTGTTTTTCGCGTAATGCGACAACCTCCACCAAGTGAATGGACTTGCAAGTCAACTTGCTAAGGAATAACTCCACACAAGTCAACAAGACTACGCCATTCTCCTATCCTAAGTGCACTCGAGTCCGGGTATAGAACTCATCTCACAAAGATCACCAAGCATACGAGAAATTAATATTCAAGAAATTCAATCATTACATACAATACAGTAATCCCAAATTGCACAAAAATATGTCACAAAATAATACAATACAATACAACAAAATATGAAAAGTAGGCAAAACCCACTAGGGATTTCCCCAGCAGAGTCTCCACTTTTCTGTAGCGGGGTATTCGTTACCATTAGAAATATTGACTAAATCTAAGGTAAACCATACAAGTCGAGTCGCCACCGCACTTCTATTTATCCATAGGAATGGTTAGAAAGCGAACAAAAACCTAAAAGTTTTAACAAAAACTAGTAAAAGATAAACAGAGATCTGGGTAAGCGGGTTGGTTATGTAATGGAAAGGTGTTAGGCACCCAAAACATCCTAGGTACTCCTAGGGAGCCCTTTTCATACTTGTTGTAAGGTTGTTGTTTTGCGGAAGTTTATTTGTGCAAAAATGATTGGAGAGATGAGAGGAGAATATACAAGTTCATTTACATTTTGTGTTTGGATGGATAAACCCATTGCCTACGTACCATCTTAAAAAGGTAGGATCAAAACCTTGTAGTTCGGGGTAAAAATCTCAAAATGAGTTGGTGAATTGATTGGTCCAAAAGCCTTAAGGTCTTTTGTTATCAAAGGGAGAAAACTCAACCTAAAACCACAAATCCACCATGTGAGGATAGCTTCAACATGCTAGTGAGGGGTTAACCCTATAATAAGCATGGAAGACTCATTGTCCATCACTAAGGATATAGGTGAGTATTACATCTACCACAAGGATAACTCAAACCTAATAGCTAAAGGTTATGGAAAATTTGATTAAGAAAGTGGCCATTGGAACCACAAAAAGACATTTGAATGGGTTATATTTACCAATTAGAAGCATATACAAAAATGGTCAAAGTTGACTTAGAGATTCAATTCAAAATAAGTGTTGTGAAAAGAAGGTTTGAAAATCAAAAGCCTAAGGCTTAGGTTTCTAATGTTTGAAAACAATAGTTAAATGTTTGCACAAAAAGTTTTGGCTTGGGTTAGAGTGGAGAGAAGAAGAAGAAGGGCTAAAGTCCTAAGCATACAAGAGGTAAGGAATAAGAAACAAAACCACTAATGGAGTTCCTTTCTTGAAATCATATTGATGATCCAAGTAGCTCCCATCCCTTGGAATAAGCAATCACAAGCATAGACGCAAGCAATCAACAATCATGTGAACTCTTGGAAGTCTCCTCAATGTATCTTGGATTTCTCTCTCTTAGAAGCTCATGGTAATGGTTCCTCAATTAGGCTCAAGTTGGAAATCCTAGCACAAGAAAACACACATCAAAAAGTTCTATGATCAATCAAAGAATGGACAAGAGGGAGTTTAGAATATGGTCCTTTCAAAGTTCATCCTTAAGCTTTAAGCATTCTAAAGGCAGGAGGCCTAGTTGCTCTTTGACATTTAAGCACTCTAAAGGCATGAGGCCTAGTTGCTCTTCAAATTCCATTTGCTTGGGTAAGGTCCTAAATTCTAAGTCCATTTTGTTCAATTCTTTGCATTTGATTCACACCAAACAGACAAACACAAGCACAAAAGATATATACACAATTATATACCCAAGTGGGCAAAAGGCAAATGGCATTAATATAAACATGTGCTCCAATGAGCAAAGGAAAAAGCAAATGAATAATATGTGCAAGAATGGTAAATTGCATAAAAGTAAAGTGCATAAAATAAATGTTAATTGTTAGTAGTTAATAGTTAGTGTGTCATAAGGCGAATTTAGCGCTATGTTAAGCAATCGTAATTGAACTTATATAGCAGTCACAACTATCTGAGGCCGGTCAATAATAATGTAGGCAACAACACAAGTTAGAAGTCCTGATTAGTGAACCAAGTTCCAACAACCTGCCATGCCAAAAAGAAGAAGAGAAATGATCTTGTATTGGTTTAAGCCTTTTGCATGATTTAGGAAACAACCTATCCTTAATGCAAAGCCATTCACTTGATCAATTGATCAAGATGAATTAGATTTGGATTAAGGAAGATTAAGTCTCCCTAATCAATGCTAACTTATCAACCTTCAACTCATTGATCAAAAGAGAAAAAAAAAAGGAGATGAATAATGGAAATAAAAATGGCAAAAATGCAAATGCATTAAATGAAGTACAATGTACCAATCATCATATGTTGACCAATAACATTGAAAGTAAAAGTCAAACAATCAAAAACAGAAGTGGGATGAAGATTGGAAGTCAAGAAATGAACAAAATATTTTTTTGGCATTTTTAATATTAAAATAAACTTGAATTAAAAATAAAAGAAAGGTCAAACTTCAAAATTACTTCAAATCAACCTTGAAAGGTCCAAGTAATTTATCCCAAGTTCAACAAGGTCAAAGTAAGTTTGACAAAAAAATTCAACATTTTTAAAAGTCAGAAACTATTTTTAATCAATTAAAAATGAATAAAAATAACCTAATTGAACTAAAATCTCAAATCAATCTCAAATTAATTAAAAAATTGATGAGAATATTTTTCATAGATTCATCATCATTCAAATAGGTTAGGAAAATATTTTTGTATTTTTTGAATATAAAAAACTATTTAAAATGAATTAAAAATAACCAGAAAAGAGAAAATTCACAAAAAATATCAAATGACAAAATAAAAAAAAATAAAAAATCAGAATTAGAAACTAGAAATTATTTGGAGACTAATGCAATTGGTCCCATATTTTTTGGATTAAAAATGAAAGAGTTATGAATTTTTGAAATAAAAAGGAATTAAAGAAAATAAAATCAGAAATTAAAAAATGTGGAAAATCAGGAAGCGTTGGATCACGTTCATTAATTGACGTGGCCAATCTGATGGTCCTGAAGCGCGCGTTCATGGTGAACCTTGGTCAAACGCGTCACACAAAGAATTAAAAAAAGTCATAATATCCAAAGGCTGAGATTGAATCTGGAGATGAGATCCAACGATCCAGATTCAAACTGGCAAGGGACGGCCACCGGAGCCACCTTCTTCTCCGGTGAGCTTCCAAATTCCGGCCAGATTTGCAGGTTTTCAAACCTTCACCATTTTGCACGATCCTTATACCAAAATGAAGCTGGGGTGATGCACATCACCCCTGTAACCTTGAATCACACTCAAGATTCCTATAGGTTGAGAAATCTGAGGTGGAAGATTCAGGTATGAAAAATGCATATCAAAGAAAAACAAAATTGAAGCTACCACTAGCTTGCCTCTCAAGTGAGGACTTCAGAAAACACTTTGGCCAGGCAAATAGATCAAAGAAATGAGAGATTCGAAGCAAATAAGTTTGAACAACAACCTTTGAAATGCAACTTTACAGGTCTTGATCCACTCCAAATCTTTTGTGCAATATGTTCTTGAGGTAACAAGGAAGCAAGGCTTAGGAATTTAAATTCAGAGATCAACAAATGAAGTTGAAATCTGAACTGTAAAATTGAAATGGAAAACTCAGAATTCCTTTAATGGAGGTTGGGATTTCACTTGTACAGAGCTTCAGGCGCCATTAGGTTGGTTTTTGAAGAGAATGAAGCATGTTATTTATAGCCAAGGCTGATGTAAGCAAGGAGAAAATTCGTGTGCATGGAACTTGGACTCTTCATGCATGGGCCTGTACAGGCGCGTGCAAAGCCCAAAAATGGATAAAAATGCAAGTTGAACTCAAATGCCAATGGTTTGGACGTGTGATTAGAGCTGCATTGGCTTGTGCATGAAGTTATGATGTGAATTCCATAATTGAACCTAAACATTGAACTCTTCGAAAATGCCAATTAGAAAATCCAAACATAAGCATGTGGGTAATGGTTGGAAAGGTCTTGATGTAAGGAACAATTGTTATGTTGGGCAAAAATCCATTTGAAGTGTGGAAATTGGTGAATTTTGAGTTTAAAGTGTAATGTGCAAAACATGTCAAGGCAAGGTGTCCAAATTTGGCCAATGTTCAAGCCCCTCTGTTTTGATGATGAAAGCCTCAAATGAAACAACCTCCAAAATCAAAGTTGTATATCTTTTCAAGACAATTAAAATGGACTTAAATTTTGCATCATTTGGATTTTTAATGAAAGAGTTATGGGCACTTGAAGTTGGAATTTTTTGCCTTTCAATGCATTATCACATGTATTTTCTTTGAGATTTTGAAATTTTGTTAAACATAACATTTGAAGTAGACATATTAAGCTTTCCAATGCATTTGATCCCACATCATGATCATAAAAAATTAATGAGTTATGTCCTTGGGAAGTTGACCCAAAATTAGGGTTTCAGTCAAAATGACCTATAATGTCTTAGAATGGGAGATGACCTTCCAAGCTTCAAATAAATTTTTTATGAATATGAAAGTTGTTCATATTGTCCTTAAGAACATTTTTGCTTTTGGAATCATCTCCATTTGGCCAACACATAAAAAGTCAGGTCTCAGTGCATTTCAAAATAGTCAGATGAATTGACTGATCAACTTCTCAAGTCCCTGACTCATATCTTGATGAGTTGATGATCGAGGATACTCAAATAAGTTAAAATATTCATGAAATGATGAATTAAAGAACTTCCCTTGATTGCATTTGATCATGGGCTGAGGTTGCTTCAAGAGCAAGGCATTGTGATGCACAAATGAATTAGGGTTTCCTTGAAGAACAAGACTTCAAACCCTTTGACTTGATTTGATCAAAATGATGAATTGAGATGCTAGGAAGGCATATTTGATGGATGAGAGCTTTGGGAACCATTATCATGCTTGCCTTCATCTTCTTTTGGCCATGTCATTGCACAGATGATCTCCTAGAAGCTTTGAACCTTGTGATTGCTCTAGCTACAAACAAAAGATGTTAGTGACATATTTTTGTGCTTTTGGTTAGTAAACAAAATGAGAAAATCAATGATATACAATTCAAGCATGCTTGGTGATCTCAAACCACTCACAAGAGGTCCCACCCAAAGGCAAAGGGAACCAAGATGCTAATGATCCTTGAGGTAATGCAAGTGCAATGTTATGATGCCATGAGGGATCTTAGGGACAAAATTGGGGTCTTACAGTAATGAGTGAACAATTGTAAAAGCAAAAGGAAATTATCATAAAAGCTCATATGGCTAAAAGTACACACACACACACACACACTAAAATGTTTTCAAAATGTTTTTACCAAAGAAAATACACTTAAAAACATCTTAAAGTTGTGCCAGATAAATTAGGAACTGTCAAAATTGCAAGAGGAATTTTTTTGACTTATCTAACCGGTTAGAGCTTTTGTCTAATCGATTAGATCAATTCAAAATTGAGTCATAAGCGATTATGGCAGCGCCTTACTGATGTGCAATGACTAGATATCTTTTCCTACCTTCTATAAAATTACAAACAATTGTATTTCAAACTTCTAATTGATTATGATTAAGTGTTAATCGATTAGAATGTCATAAAATTATTTTATTGAAATTTCATTTTTAAGTCAACCTCTAGCTTACGAATAAAGGTCTTTTTTCTCATTTCAAACAATCCAGAATCGTGTTTTGGCACTTTAAACTCTCTCTCTCTCTCTCTCTCTCTCTCTCTCTCTCTCTATATATATATATATATATATATATATATATATATATATATATATATATCTATATATATATAAAACTTTTTTTTAACTTTCTTTCTCTAATATTTTAGTCTAAGTGCTTATTTGAGAAAAGTCCTTTTGTGAGTGAGAATACATTTGTAATTCTAGAAAGGGTAGAATTATAAATTCACCAAAAAAATCTTTTATATACACCTTGGTTGAATATTATCCATTTAGGGATTTGTTTGGGTTAAGAGTTAAACCCGTAAAAAGCTTTGATTTGGGAGTCTGTGATTCAATCATAGTTTAGGTTGGAGATCAACCCATGATAAAATCTCCTAGGGTCATGGTCAGCTCAATGTTAAAACCAAGATAGGTTGAAGCGCATCCCGGTATTAAAAGCTTCATAGGTTCAATATCAGCCCAATGTTAAAATCTCACAGGTTATTGGTTATCCTGGTTATCCTGTGCAAAACCAAGATTTTGAGCTCAAAGGTTTAGGGACTTGAAGACTAACGCTCCAAGGTTCATGTTTGTGGAAAAAGGACTAACTGCTTTAATCCACCATTGGGAAGGAAGATTGACCACTTCAATCCTAAGTTTATTTTGAAGAAAAGACGCAAATGCCCATATCTATCGTCTTGTATTATTTGGTTGAAGATCAACCATCACTTCCTTGTATAAAGGGGTTTGTGAGTCTTTCCTGCCAAAAACTCACAATGTTTATTGGAAACTCTCAAGATCATTTGTTGGGGATAGGACTGAGTCGTTTTTGACTGAACCTGTATAATTTTGACTGAACCTAATTTCTAGAAAAAAATCTTTTCCTTTTTATTTTCCGCTGCTAAGTTTTTCAAAAATGTTTTTAAACTCTTATTTTTCCCAAAGTTTTTCAAAACCGCGCTTTTCCAAATCACAAAATTCACTCCCTCCTCTTTTGTGCGTGAAGTCTCAGGTCCAACATTAGGAAGTAGAACTGTCGCAGTGTGACGTCCAAGAGGAAGCATCAAATCCAAAGTCTTGGCATTTTTTTACCAGAATTCAGCTCACTAGTATATGAGGAGGCGCCCCTGTATGAAAGCTATCAGTGGATGGTGCCTCAAACATCAAGTGGAGCAGCGTAGGGATAGAAGTAGAATAACCATGAAACATACTTATCGATTTATCATTACAATTTGAATTCAGGACCAACAACAACTAGGTCGAGTCTGAAGCCCTAATAGCCAACATGGTTCTCTCCTTAGAAATGGGTGCTTCAAGATTAAAGGCGAAAATCGAATCCTAAATGGTAGCCAATAAAGTCGTCAGGGAGTATTGGGTGAAGAAACCTCAACTTATTAAAAATCTCTACAAAGTACAGGATGTATCAATTCACTTCAAGTCCATTAAAGGTACGTACCCATATGATAAAATTTTATGGCAGGCCTTCTGTCCGAACTCGCCAGCATAAAGACATCAGAGTAAAATTAAATAGTAGTATAAGAGACTCTCATTGCCCCCAACATTGAGACATAAGATGCTTATGCCTTAGAATTCGTCCCAGGATTGAGCTACCTGGAGGAGGATGAGTTGCCCCAAAATGAGATGGAAGCAAAGAAGGTTTGGAAGAGAGCTTTTAAATACATCCTTTCGGTGGGAAAACTCTACAAGTTGGGAAAGTACTCCTCCATGATATGGCCTAGGAGGGCATAAAACTACCTTAGTCCTTGTTGAGGTTCACCAAGGAGCATGTGGTAGCCACATTGGCGGTCGAGCTCTTTCTTGTAAATTATATAGAGCAAGCTACTATTGGTCCATCTTGATGAAAGACAATGTGGATTTCTTCAAGAAATGTGATCAATGCCATAGACACGTCGATCTCCACCATACCCTGTTCGACCTTCTTCACTCTATGACATCGCATTGGCCCTTTTACCAATGGGGTGTGGACGTTCTAATCCCATTCCCTCTAGCACATGTCCAATTGAAATATTTTATTATATAAGTGTAATTTGTATCCAAAGTTACAGTTGAAAGAATTATGTGCTTCTATTGGGAAAAGATCATGTGTAGGTTTAGGCTACAAGGCATCATCATATTAGAAAATAGGACCCAACTCTCCAGTACCATGGTTACTAACTTCTTCTATGAACTAGGAGTGGAAACAAAGTTCATCTTTGTCATCCATCCATGGGCCAATGGATAAACAAAGTCTGCAAACAAGGTGATCTTAAAAGGGATCAAGAAAAAATTAGATGATGTTAAAGGATTATGGATTGAATCACTCTATGAAATATTATGGTTGTACCATACCACTCTTTACTCAACTACCAAGGAGACTCCCTTCACCATGGTATATAGAGTATATGCGATGTTACCTGTATAGATCAACATGCCATCATGGAAGCATTATCTGTTTAACTTAGAAGTTAAATAATCAGGGCTAAGGTATGTTGCCGACCTAATCGATGAAATAAGAGATATCGCCTACATCCAAGAGTTTGCTACCTAGCAGAAGGTGGCCATATGATACAACTTTAAGCTAATGTGAAAGGAAATGCAAGAAGGCAACTTGGTGTTAAGACAAGTTGTTATGCCTGCTCAGTGATGACAGTTCGTCATTGCATATATTTAGTCGAACAATCAGAGAAAAACAAGTGAAAGTTGAGCAAATATGAAAAAGAATGACCAAAGAATGAGGGGAAAATAACTAAATGTGCAAATTATGGACTTAGTGAAAAATTGAGTGAAAAAGGAGCAAAAACTTGCAGCCACTGGAATAATCATGTGCACCATCGTGTATGCAATATGGCATTTAAAGTTGCATCACGCGTGTGATGCAAGGTATCACGTGGGCGATGGTCATTTTCCTGGGCTTTTTTTGATGCGTTATGGTCCATTCTGACGCCTTTAAAAGGGGATTTTGTGCACTTTCACAAGTGCTATGAAATTTGGAGATTCAAGCACGATTTTAAGGGTACAAGGAAAGATTTTTAGAGCATTTAAAGCCATTGGAGGCCATCACTTCAAGGGACTTCTCATGTTACTTTTATCTATCAATTGTGGTATTGTTAATTATACTATGAGTAGCTAAACTCCCTTAGGTTATGTTGTGTTATGATGAACCTATTTCTATATTGTCGGATTCTATGTTGATTTGACTATTTATGAACCTTTTGATTTATAAAATCTTATTTAATTGCTTCTTGTTCGTAATGTTTTTTATGTGAGATACTCTTTTAATCTGATTTTGGGCATATAGTTAATACTGACCATTAGTCTATGTGTTGGACCTAGGGAAATTTTTGTACTTACGCTGGTTAAATATGGATAAGAGACCCTGAGCAGTGGGATAAAGAGTTAACTTTCTATACATCACCTACCCCTACTTACGTTGGCGGACTAGGGATAAAAAGCTCTGAGTTATGGTTAGTGAGTTATTTCGTGAGGGATCAACTATAACGGTTTTGTTAATTCGTCGTGGGATTATAGTGATTAGATCATTCATACATGGCATCAAACATCAACAATAGAGGAATAGGGGATTCTACAGCACAACCTGACCGCTTTTGTGACATTGTTTACTCGTTTGTTTACTTTTCACACTAAAACTCGACCCCCCCCCCTTTTTTACTAGTTTTTATATATTGCACACATTTTTTATTGCTTGGAGGCAGTCCATGTGGATTTGATATTTTTATTACTTCGACATTATCAGTACACTTGCCGAGAAGTCATTAAGTTTTTGATGTTGTTGTCGGGGACTATTGATTTTTCAACAAGGCAACGTTTGTGCATTTTTTATTTTTTTTTAGTATTTTTAATTTATTTTTCTTGTTTATCATAGTGCTATTGAGGTATTTTCTGTTTGTGTATATGCAATTCATGATCAACATTAATTCCATTGGATCCAAAAATTTAAATAACTGCACATGCTCTCAGAAAATCAGTTAGAGAAGCAGCTATGGACAGAGAAATACCAGAAAAAGAGAAATTATGAAGTTCTTCTAACTTTGAAGAAGAAGTCATAGCAGCTTCACAACCCCTAACTATGGGGGTTATTATAAACGCATCGAAGAGGTACAGGTTTCAAGAGGGTTTGTATCAACAAACCCAACTAACTTTGATATTAAAAAATTTGTACTTTCAGGTTTAAGAGAAAATCCATTCAACGGGAATGCGATTAGAGACCCATGGGCACATCTTGCACGCTTCTATGAAACTGCCTCAATGTGCAAACCAACTAATTTCACTGAAGTCCAGGTTAGATTAAGCTTGTTTGGGTACTCACTTATTGAAATGGCGAAAGGTTGGTTGCTTTTCCTTCCGAATGGAACAAGCCAGACTTGGAAGGAATTGGAGGATAAATTCCTTGAAATATTTTTTACTACCACTCAGTTTAACGAACACCGAGCAGAAATTATCAATTTTGAGCAGCAGGAAATTGAGTCACTTTATGACGCTTGGGAAAGATTCAAACTTTTGTTGCACAAATGCCCTAATCATAATATGAATAATATGGAGTAGATATAAAACTTCATCAAAGCTCTAAAGAGTCAAACTCACATGTTATTGGATACTTCTGCGGGAAGTATTATCCGCCAAATGACTGAACCACAAGTAAAAGACCTCATTGAGAAGATGTGTATGAATGAGTACCGTTCAAAAAGTGAAAGGTCGGTCAAGCTTGAAAGTATGGGCACGTCTAAAGGTATGTTACCTCTTAATGCCCATACTACTCTTTTATCTTAAATTCAATTGTTGAAAAAAAAGCTAGCTGAAATCAACTTAGGTAGAGCTAACATGAGCTAGGTACAAGCACTTAGGTGTGATTTATATGGAGGAGAACATGAGAATGGAAGGTGTTCGTTGGAAGGGACAAGTGAGGAGGTCTAGTTTGTTAATTTCCAAAAGAACAACCTATATATCCATTGTTAACCACTTTGAGCCTAATCCTTTATTTCGGTGGCGTAGCCTAAAATTCTTAGCCATATTGCTTGAAAGGTATTTTCTTACCACCTTCTCTTTGGAGTTAGGTAGAAGTATAGTTTCTAAATAATATGAAAAAGATTAAGTTTGGGGTTGCTCTTGGAAGTTAGTAAAGTTTTAAGTTTGGGGTTGGGGTACTAGAGAATATGATCCAAAGTTTCAAAAACTATTGTGAAATGAAGTGGAAAAAAAAGACACTTCTTCAAAAAAATGATGAATGAGAAAAGAAAAGAATAATATTATAAGAAGGATCCAAATTCTCTAGTACTATCAAAAAAGGAACAAAGAGGTATGATAATAGAAGGAGAACTAGGAACTTAACTCCAAAGGTTTAAACCTACTTTCCTCAAAATATCATACCCTAACATAAACCAAGTTACAACTTGAAATATCCTCTAATGTGTGTGTTGTTATTTCTATGATGAACTTTATTAGAACATAATCAAGCTAAGTTTAATTATTTTACATGATGATTGAGAGATCATCCTATCCATTAAGTGAGTTATAGTGAGCTGAGAGACAGGTTGAGTACTCGTCAATGTTGAGGACATTTTTCCAAATTCTCCGGATAGAAGTTGGGAGCTTGAATAATGGTCAGGTAAAAGAAATATTTAATTTGGGGATGTTCAATTGTTATTGTGTGACTTGTTGTCTGTTGTAATGTGCAGTTGCAAGCGAGTTACTTGAGGACAAGCAAAGATTCAAGTTTGGGATTGTGATGACAGTCTATCATTGTATATATTTAGTTGAAGTATTGAAGCAAAACAAGTGAAATTCAAAAAAATATAAATAAGAATGACCAAAGAATGAGGGGAAAATAGCTAAGTGTGTGTTCGCGAGATTATGAGTCTATCGAAATAACTAACTGCAAGTGTACAATCTATCGTATAGTTTTAAAAGACATTGATCCCACAAAGACCAATAGTGAAATTTATCGTTTCTAATTGTCACGGTGTTTATCTAAGGAGAAAGAATTAAGAATGGAACAAGAGGAAATAATAAACTTTAATAAATTCGGACAAGTAATACTAGAACGTGGTTCACATCAAATAATAGTACTCATGATTGCTTATAATAGGATTACTGTACGGGGCAATATTTTCTACCTTGAAAAGAATGTAATTAAACATGAACTGTCATTTTCGCGTATTTAGAACCATATTTTACTCCTTAATTTATATTGTCCATTTGTCACATATGATTGACGCTTACTACGTCAAAGTAGTAAATCATATTGTAAGGAATTAGACTATTTACTTAGTTGAAAAGTGATTTTGATTGGTAAGTTTAAATAAAAAGGGTCCCTAGCTTCCGCTCAGGTGACCAGGTCCTAACCCTATAGGCGCGCGCGTTCCCATATAGTTTAAGACCATCTTCTATATATACTAAACATCCTAAGTAATTAATAAAGTTAGAAAAAATTGACGTTACCAATATCCTACGTTCGTAGTAGCGGATTTGATTAAGTTAGAAAAAATTGCGTTAAAACTAGAACAACCCAAAATTGTAGTCTCAAAGAAATAACGGATAGAGTACTGTCAAATGAAGGTCTTCACATTCTAGTACGGACAAATTAGCTAGACATGATCACGGTAAGTAAAAAGGCATTTGGTTTAGATTTAGAATTTAACATAGAGCAGTTTAAAGGCAAAGGTGAGGAAATTAAATTAGGGGAAATAAAATGCGATAAATAAAATATGGGGAAAGTAAAGCAAGGATAATAAATAGATAAAGCAATTAAAGTGTAAATAAAGCTGAATAAAATAAGAACCTGCTCCAATCAGAGACTTGAATATGATATAATGCGGGTAGATGGAAATAAACTTTAAAACAGAAGTTCTCCAAGCTTGATACACGAACAAAACGTGATAACCCTTTGATGTAATGAGTTAAAGCTCTAATGATACTGAATTTATGGCTTATGTTGGTGCTAAGCTTGGATGATCAAAATAATGAACTTTATGGCATATTTATACTAGTACTAGACCTAAGGAATCATGTAACTCCTTCAGTATTCGTGTGAGGAAAAATATTGGTCATGGGGGTGAATCTCCAACTGCCTTTGACTGGAGCGCTATTATCAAAGATGGAGACCACCATGTAGGGATGGCGAACACTATGTTCCCAAAATGGCCAGACCCAATCTTTGTGACCGTTGGGACGTGGGACGCGTCATCTTCCCCGCGGCTACCTCTATGGTGAACTCCATGTTGAACACCATGTGTACATTTTATTCATTTTTCTCTATTTTTACTCTGTTTGCTTCGTTTCTTCGAGTAAGGCCTTTTCTAGGCCATGTATCTGAAAACAAGGAAAAGTACCAGCATAATAATATAAATGATAATAAAAGGATGGTAAAACATGTGTAATCCGAGTCAAATATGCAGTGTGTTTTGGTGCTATCAAAATCTCCCACACTTAAACATTTGCTTGTCTTCAAGCAAAAGTTTTGCTAAGAAGAAAAATAGTAACTCTCGGATAATTATTTTTGGCTATTGACTTTGCTTTGGTTATGATCATGTCGATAGGTACTACCTCGCAAACTAAGGATATTGTAACAATACATTCCGCATTTGTGGTCATAAGTCTCCTTCATATACAAACCAATCTGCATTATGTTATTATGCCTAGGCCTTACTTAATCATCCCATTTTTTTACTCATTTTTCATTTAGGCACAATCACATTAAGCATGTTATCTGTACACACACAATGAGGAGATCTATTAGTAATTGTGATTTAGTTTTGCCGAATGGGCTCTGGTATCAAAGTGGTTCACCCATTTTCCAAATTGCAGTTGTGGGGGATCGGATCGTAATCCACCCTACCAAGTTCAGAAACAGATACCTCTGAACCAAACAACAATAGGAAATTATTATTTTTCACTACCGGTTGGTATTTATGCTTTAGCATTTATTCATTTTTGCTCAAAATCACTCACTTATTTGCATTAACCTTCCTACTTAGTGTGTGCTTAAGATGATGTTGACTGCTAAAGTAGACTACTTAAGGACTTACTTAGGGGTCAGATTTCAAGGCCATGACATAACAAGTATCCAGATCGATCTCTATGATTAGGATACTTACGGAGTTAAGACGATACCGATCTTAGGAGCTTTCCCAAGTTTCTACAACCTATCCTTAGCTTGTTCAATAGCCTAAAATTTCAAAAATAAACATTGTTTTCTTCTTCAAAGTTTATGTCTTTGGTATAGCTCAAGAAATGAAAGAATTAATAAACAGCAGAAAACCACGCATAAAGACTCGACAACACATGCAATGATAAAATCCTAACTTAATTCATAAAATAATAAATCTAACTAGAAAGTGATAAAAATAGCGATAAAAACAGTAAAGATCCCCTCCCACACTTAAACTGAATATTATCCTCAATGTTTCAATGTCAGGTGAAGAAGGAGAGAAAAAACATGTGTCCCAGCTCAAAAACAGCCTCGGCCTAGGCCTCGACCATCATGTCTTCCTCGCCCATACTGATGGTGCGGAACTCCAACATGCTGCACATACTCACGTAATCCATCCACCCTTGCCCGTAATCCCATTATCTCTTCGATTAGGTCCCCCATGTTTAGTTTGGTCCGTTTAATGTAATCAATTTGCTGGGCCTGAATCTGATGGATATGGATCTCCATCTCGGTTTGCTTCCTCTGTATGTCTCTTTACCGTTTATATATTCATATAAGAAAAGAAAAGGAAATGATGAATGAAATTCGTGGGTTACCTCCCACGCAACTCTTTATTTAACGTCAGTATCTCGACGACTCAGGAGTGTAAGTACTCATGGTGGTTCTTTCGAGGATGAGTCCTCGGTCTAACTTTTAAATATCCTCAATTTCCATCGCCACTTATCAAGTCATCTCTCATATCCATCACCTTTTCTTTTATTCTTTCTGAGAGGTGGTTCATCCTTTTGAACTTGTGGTGGGGGTTTTGGCTCTATCCTGTACACTAGCTTTTCAGGTTTGGGTTCAATTTTTTCATTCACCACTTCAAAGTCTAACTTGCACCTCTTAATAATAATGAGTTCCCTAGTTTCATGGTCTTCTAGTATTCTCTTCTTATTTAGGATCTCAAACAAAGGTGCATTGGTATGGATATTTTCCAATAGCTTCTCATACCTTTTGGATTTGGAGTCTACCTTAACTCCCACAGACCTTCGTGGGAAAGGAATCAATGATTTATAGGGAGGAGGAACAACATATAGTGCTTCCTTCTCTACCTCTTCGACAACCTCCCTTTCGGGTGGTGCCGATGGATCTTTCTCAATCTCCACTCTTTTCTCACCTGAACCCTCCTCATTATCACTCTTAGGATTTTCGATAGATTTTTCACTGATGGTTGTTACAACATCCACATGTTTCTCAGGGAAGGGTCCTAGAGGTGTCTGTGCAAGCAGGGAGATTTGAGTCTCCATTTCCTTGTTGTGAGTCGCTAGGGACTCGACCACAGTGTTCAGCGGCCTGAGGGTTTCTTTAGTATTAAAAAGTTGGTTCATAAACTCTTTATTTTGCATGGTTTATGTTGCCATAAATCTTCGCAGGATGCATTCTAGTTTGGAGAGAGTTAGTGTCTCAACGTAATCATCCCATATAATCTTAAGATTAGATTTAAGAGACTCATGCAGTACTTTATAATATTGAGAGCGGTAATTGTAAGAAAATTTTTGGTGATGCATAGTGATAGAGACTAGGGTGCCTTAATCTAGACGGTGTAACAACAAGTTACAATATTTTGACATAATTGGTCCCCGGCAACGGCGCCAAAAACTTGTTCGCGAGATTATGATTCTATCGGAATAACTAACTGCAAGTGTACAGTGTATCACATAGTTTTAAAAGATATCGATCCCACAAAGACCAATAGTCAAATCAATCGTTTCTAATTATTACGACGTTTATCTAAGGCAAAAGAATTAAGAATGGGACGAGATGAAATAATAAACTTTAATAAATTCGGATAAGTAATACTAGAATGTGGTTCACATCAAATAACAATACTCATGATTGCTTCTAATAGGATTACTATACGGGGAAATATTTTCTACCTTGAAAAGAATATAATTGAACAGGAATTGTCGTTTTCACATATTCAGAACCAGATTTTACTCCTTAATTTATACCGTCCATTTGTCACATATGACCGGAACTTATTACGTCAAAATAGTAAATCCTATTTTAAGGAATTATACTCTTTACTTGGTTGAAAAGTGAATTTGATTGGTAAGTTTAAATAAAAAGGGTCCCTAGCTTCCGCTCAGGTGATCGGGTCCTAACCCTATAGGCATGTGCATTCGCAACTAGTTTAAAACCATCTTCTAGAAATATTAAACCTCCTAAGTAATTAATAAAGTGCTTTCGCGGTATTTACTAACCAAAATTAACCAATTTTAATCTTTAGTGTCAGATGGCTTTCGATCTTATCTGACATTATCACTATCCTACGTTCGTAGTAGCGGATTTGATTAAGTTAGGAAAAATTGCATTAAAACCAAAACAACCCAAAATTGTAATCCCAAAGAAATAACGTATAGAGTACCGTCAAATGACGGTCTTCACATTCTAGTACGAACAAATTAGCTAGACATGATCATGGTAAGTAAAAAGGCATTTGGTTTAGATTTAGAATTAAATATAACGATGGATTCAAATAAAGTAGTTTAAAGGAAAAGGCAAGGAAATTAAATTAGGGGAAATAAAATGCGATAAATAAAATGCATGGAAATTAAAGCAAGGATAATAAATAATAAAGCAATTAAAGCGTAAATAAAGCTGAATAAAATAAGAACCTGCTCCAATCGGAGACTTGAATCTGATATAATGTGGGTAGACTGAAATAAACTTCGACGAAATGTAAATGCAGGAAGATAAATAACTTCAAAACAAAAATGCTACAAGCTTGATACACGAACAAAATGCGATAACCCTTTAATGTAAGGAGTTAAAAGTCTAATGATATTGAATTTATGGCTTATGTTGGTGCTAAGCCTGGATGATCAAAACAATAAATTTTATGGCCTATTTATACTAGTACTAGACCTAGGGAAGCATGTAACTCCTTCAGCATTCGTGTGAGGAAAAAATGGCGGTCATGGGGGTGAATCTCCAACTGTCTTTGACTGGAGCGCCATTATCAAAGATGGCGGCCGCCATTTAGGGATGGTGAATGCCATGTTCCCAAAATATCCAGACCCAGTCTTTGTGATTGTTGGATGTGGTCTGATGATCACATCTCATGGATCATGGATAAAGAGTTATCAAGTCTTAAACATAGGTATGAATATTAAGAGTAATATTTATACTAGATTGACCCGCTATGAGAATACTATATAGAATGTTATGTAAAGTGTCATAAGTTATTCTCATGGTGATAATGGTGTATACCACCCTTCGACCTGAAACCACTATGGACCCTAGATGTAGAGTTGGGTGCCTTATTGCTGATCAAACGTTGTCCGTAATTGGATGACCATAAAGACAGTTGATGGATACTCCACGAAGCATGTTAAGGGACATGAGTGACCTAGATGGAATTTGCCCATCCTGCGTAACAGGATAAATGTCTATGGGCCCAATATTGAACTGAACAAGGATGACACGGTCTATGCCTTGTGTTCAATATAGACATAAGGGCAAAAGGGTAATTATACACATAATTATTATCACAGAAGGATTTGTCAGATCACATGACATTTTCGTGTCTTGGGTAGCAGTGATGTGTTGCTAGATACCGCTCACTGTTTATTATGTTAAATACGTGATTTAATATAATTGTCAATGCCGCGAAAACCTATAGGGTCACACACAAAGGACGGATTGATGAGAGATATAGTAAATAAGGAATACCGTAATGTAGGGTGCCCTTAAGTGAATTATAGAACATCATAAGGTACAGTGTACTTAAGTAGAATACGAAATATGGTAAGGTATCACGCGCTTAAGTGATTTTGGTATATTATAAGATATGAACCATATACACTTGAGTGGGCTTTTTAGCTTGCAGCCCACGCAAGTGGTTCTATAAATAGAACCCTTGTGTAGAAGCATTGTTGCAATTGCAATTGCAATTTCGTTTCTCTCTCTCTCTCTCTCTCTCTCTCTCTCTCTCTCTCTCTCTTAAAGCCTTCATTCGTAGCAGCTAACACTGAGATTGAAGGAATCCGTTCGTGTGGACTGAGTAGAGGCGTCGTCATTGTTCAACGTTCGTGATCACTCCGTAGATCTGCATCAAAGGTTATAATCGCCACAAGAGATAACGATTCAATCACTGATCATACCCATTTGTAAGGATTATTAAAGGAGAAATTTTAAATTCCGTTACGTTTTGGATCGCCCTTCTCCTTCAGTAAGGGTAACATCGATGAAATTTTATTTGAAAGACTTCCAAAGATAACACACATAATATCGAAAATTCCATTGTAAAGGCCTCAACAGGAGTATAAAACCATGTTATAAAATCACGCATAACGAAGAAAACCCCATTATAAACCATGTTAAAAATCGATTTAATAAAAAGAATTATCAAGTAAGATAAATTAAGACAATAATATTGTAGCCATTCACAGTTTAAACTATTACGAACATTAAAAGACGGGTAGCCATGCCTAGTCTCAACTATAACCATCATTAAGACAATACTATATTTGCGAATGCACGGAAATACAACACCAATAATAAAACAATCTAAATATTGATAAAAAAGATCTCAGAGCATTCAAAACAAATTTGTGATTATTGCAACATTGACACCCATAAGAAGGATAGATAGAAAACATTGAACTCTTTTACTGCAATGTCAAAGAAAAGAGAATAATATGAAGGATCACACAGACTTAAAAAGCATTTATGAACTACAAAGAATAGATGTAAAAGCATTTTAATTTTTTTTTAAAAAGAATTAATAATGAAGATGATTAGTAATGCAAAATGACGTTTAGGAGCATGAAATGTCTTATTTAGGTAGTTTTCATTTGTATTAAAATGTAGAGATTAAAAGTAGTGTATTTTTAATATAAACTAATTTTACATCATCATTCAATATAAATATAATATTTTGTCATTTCATACCAATATTTTAAAATTAAACATGTGAATTTGATGAAACACACGTCCGTTGATTGATTGACACTGAGTAAAATATTTTTCAAATATTTAATTTTGTTATATTGATAGTAGATCTATCATCCACCATCATTCTTATTGTTTCATCTGTTTTTATTATTTCTTTTAAGTATTCATATATATATATATATATATATATATATATATATATATATATATATATATATATATATATATATATATATATATATATATATTATTTTTCTAACATACTCTCTTAAACCGTTGCATAAAGTAGGTTATTGTTTTCCAATATTTTTTTTTTATATAAAAATGTTTACTTCTATTTTTTCTTTTGTCAATCATCAAATATATTTTTATTAAATAATCTTTATGTAACATTTTGAAAAAGTTTCCACTTCTTAAAAATAACTTCAACTTTTAACTCAACTTCGAAGTGTAATATAATTTTTAAAAACTTATAATTCATGATAAAAACTTTAAAAATAAAATTGAATCATTAAATTACTTCATACATCTTTAAAAAAATGTGATCAAGATAACAATAATGAAAATATTGTATATACATTTTGTGGTTACTTTATTAAAGAAAATGTGCCGAAAAAGAAACTCAATTTAAGAAATTTTGAAAGAGAAAAGAACTAAACTTTGGAGCAATATTTTAGATTTAGCATGATACACAAACAGAAACTTAACACAGAAACAGAAACAGCATTACACACTACCTCCTACCTCCTAGTACAAGAGACTTTCAATAGGTGAGTTATAGTTAGAAAAACAACATATGGCCTAAACTATATTAATTTGGTTCTCATACCATAATGATCCAACCAAACAAAGTAAACAGATATCACCCTAAATAGTTAACTAGCTATCTTGGTTCAAATCTTCAACCAAAGCAATAGGCAGTAGAATAAGACCTTTGCTTTCAAGTAGCTGACTTGTTGCTGCTGAATGTTCTTCAACTAGTTTCCCCGCTATCTCTTCGAGAGGCTCATTCAGCATTTGATCCTTTATATAATGCCCATAACCCTGTAATAAATAAATCAATCGATCAAACTCTACTGTTAATGAATTTGAGAGTATATATGCTATAAGAAGTTATTTGCTTGGATTGGACCTGAATTCAGAGTAGCATAATAATGTATTACTGATATTAAAGAAAGAGGTGTTGTGTACCTCATGAAAAACTAGTGGTATAGCATTTGAGTCACTTTCCAATTTGCTTCCACTTAGTTCCTGCAAAGGAACAATTTCCTTAACTATTGTAGAATTTGTATTTACAATTGATGACAACATTAGAACTTAAAAAGTTACCTTTAGTTGATTCTGCAAGTATTTAACATAGTCGATGATGTCGTCCAGTATATAAGCTTGAGCTTGACTACCCTACAAATTAAAAATTCAGTTCATCGGAAAGAAGAGCTTTCGACATTGTTTCGACATAGACTCATACACCTTTGAAGACCAACGTTAAATCATAAACAAGAGATTACCACTTCTGGACTTGGAAGCAATTCATGTAAAGCTTTGAGGTTATCAGCGATACGTTGCCTGCGTTGCTATAATCAAAGAGTGCACGGTAAGGAAAGGAAACTAAGTTGTGTGAATGAATTGGAATAAGATTGTTGATTAGTTGACAAGAACATAGTAATGATATCATATATCTCTGCATTTTGAATGTGCCCTATAGAAAAGAAAAGTTTGACTTACACGGTCAGTGCAACGTGTTTTCTCACTTTTCTGTTTTGTGAAGCTGCTTCCTGAATTTGGAATTATAGAAAGAGCATTATGTTTATCTCCGACTGAAGCACTTGGCCATGTTGCATCACACTGTTACAATAACACTATTTAAGTTTATCTCCTAACGTAATCACTTTCAGAGGGATTATAGACTAACATGTTCATAAACTGTTTAGTTTCCAACTTATTTCTATAAAAAAATTCAGGACAACTCATATTTTTGTAATAGAAATAGTAACACAAAAGCACTTATATAATAAGTGCTTATTTAATAAAAGCATAACTAACCTCAGCATTGAGAAGGTTTTGAGTAGTTTCAGTTTTAGCTTTAATCGCTTCTTCTTCTTCTCCATTGTTTCTCCAAAACCCAACATGCTGAAAACAAACATTAACAACAACAAAAAATCTTCAATCTCCAAATCTCACAACTACTTACTGGAAGTAACAGTTTTTTTTCTTTCTGTTAATTAACCTTACCTTCCTAGTACCATAGTCATTACTTGAAGAACCAATCGGTTTAAAACCAAAAGCGTTTCCTTGATCATTGAAGCTGTTTGTGCCACCAAGTGTTTGATAATTGTTCCCAACCAAATTATACTCGGATGTTGGAAGATAAGTTGAAGATTCAGAGAGATATTCAACATAGTTACTATAAGGTAGTTTTGGCAAACAATTCCACTGGGCCTCAATTTTTCCAAATTGTTGATTTTGAAGTTGATGATCCTCAGAGACATCATGGTTGCTTGTTTCTTCTTCATTTTCATATGATAATGTCTCTGAACTGTTCTCTTTGTTGTTGTTGTTACTTTCTCCTTCCATTTTTTTTTAACACTAAACTAGAGGTAAGGTTATGATTTTGTGATGAAAAAGTCGGAAGTAAAAAATGAAGAGGAGAGAGAGAGTAAGTTAGAGAGAGAAATGGCGTGTTCTGTTTCTGCTGTGTTGGTGGGCAGGCACGTACATGCAACGAGGCTGAGAATGTGGGTTGTTGTGCTGCGGAGTTGTACTGGTTGTTGTGGTAGTGACATGAACTGTACGGTGGATTTTGGTGCATGCTTTTTTGGAAATGTCGATTGTGCCCCTGGAAGTGAATTTCAAATCAGATGAGTTGTAACTTGTTGCTTAAGAGTGATGATGATGACAATATTGAGGAAAATACTTGAATAGAAAACAAGATAAGGGAATGTTACATTGAAACCATTGTTAAAGACATAAACAAATTTTGATATGGAACTCTTGCATATAAAGAAAATTGATTAGGAGGAGAGATCCATTTTAGCTCGTCTCAACTTTAGTCTATGGGTTGTTCATGAACAATTTTGCATCTTTCTGATATGTTAGAGGAAAAATAGACATGGGTTAACAAGTAGAATAGCCTAATTAACATATTTGTATCGTTCAATAAATTTTTTCACTCCAAAACAACATTTTTAAATTTTATATCATTAAAAATAACACAGTCGAAAACACAATATTCTTTACAAAATTAATACAATCAAAGATTGCAGTCTCTTAATAGATATGAATTTTAGTCTTTCTTATGCTTGCATTTAAAATATTTTTTTTATTTTATATTAAATTATTATAACTATAACGTTATTTAAAATACGGTATAAAAAAGTTATAAGATAAAATACAATTATAAAATATATATTTTTTGAGAATGTTTGACAATATTAATAATGTAGTTTATAAATTCATATTAATAAAAATATAATTGGTTGATAGTTGCTTTTTTCACGAACTTATAATTTTTATATTAGATATGGTTTTTTGGATATTATTTTAAATAAAATTTGAGCTCTTAACTTATATGTTATAATTGATCTTTGATTTTTATCTTAATTATTTTAACTAAAATTTATTTTTATCTTCTATAATAAAATAAGAAAATAAAATAATTTATTAAATGCATACATACAAAAGATCAAAGTTTGTATCTACAAAAAAAAATCATCAATTTTTATGGTAGTGTTTGATTGTTCTCTTCCTCGGCTGTTTTCACTTGATTTTTCTTTCATCCACCATTTTCATTCAACTTTTCTTTGTTACCATTGGAATTTGGAGACCGTTGGAATTTCTCCAAATTCCTAACGTGGAATTTCGCCAAACCTATGAAAAATTCTAAGTCAATCTTTATGATTGATTACGCATCTTGTTCTTTACTCCTCACTCAAATGAATAAATCAACATTGGTTGCAAGATGATTTTGCTGCATAATTGATAATGAAAGAAGAAAGGAAAAACTTAATTGGGGAAGAAAAAGAAAGTTGGGGTTTCAACAAATAAAAATGGGAAAGAAGAAGAGTTGTAAAATTTGCAGAGAAATTTCTGCTCTTTACTTTGCAATCAACAATATTATTCACACTGGTATATTACAATAATAGGGTACCTCCCTATTTATAGAGTGAGATTGCTTGCACACCAAGCAATCTCCAACTAACCGAACTAACTCGGCTAAAACAAATAAATAAAGCTAAGTCAAAATTATGTTGAGATACACTTCTTCGACATCTCCTTGCTTCTGTCGAGCAACATGCTTCGACACAAGGAATTACATTCTCAATACACCACATAATTCATTGTGTCTAAGCTATCTACATTTATCATGGATCTTAATTTCTTAAACACTTCGATTTGCACTCCTTTCGTCATAATATTTGCAATATGATTCTCAGTTCTGCAGTATTTCAAGTTCAGCTTTGCTTTTTCCACCTGCTATTGAAGACAATGGAACCTCATTTTGATGTGCTTGCTTCTTCCATGTGCCATTGGATTCTTTGCCAGATTGATAGCAGACATGTTTCGATATTCATGGTAATTTCTCCATTGTTCTTCCTTATAATTTCTTCGACCAAATTCAACATCCATGTTGCTTGACATGCACAAAGAGAATTAGCTATGTACTCTGCTTCACATGATGATAGTGTCACTACCGGTTCTTTTCTTGAGCTCCAAGCTATTGATGCACCAACTAGCATAAACACATAACTAGTTGTGGATTTTCTATCCCCAGCATCACTACACTAATTGAGTCGATGTAATCCACTAGTTTGCATTCTTTTCCTTCATCAGATATAGGAAACATAATGCCATAGTTGAGAGTTCCTTTGAGATACCTTATTATCCTCTTTGTTGTTGCTAGGTGTGATACATTTGGGTTCTGCAGAAATCTACTCATCGTACCTACATTGTGTGCTAGATCAGGCCTTGTGTGACAAAGGTGACTTAATGACCCAATAAGTCTTATGTACTATGTTGGGTTGACATCATCTTCATATGAGTTCTTCGAAAGTTGCAATCTTAGTTCAGCGGGTGTCGAAGTTGCATTGCAGTCTTCCATCTCAAATCTTTTGAGTATTTCATTTGCATATCTTATTTGATGCATCATCAAGCCTTTACTACTCTTGTAGAATTCGATTCCAAGGAAGTATGTAATGTTGCCCATATCATACATTTCGAACTCCTTACTAAGATCACATTTGAAGTCTTCGCTCTCTTTCTTGCAGCTACATGTTATCAACAAGTCATCGATATAGGGACATAGTATAAGCAATTTACTTTTGCTTATTTTTACATATACTTGTGTTTAGTTGTGCACTTCATAAATTCTTTCTCCCTTAGAAAGCTATTTATCTTCTTATTCCAAACTCTTGAAGCTTACTTAAGTCCATGCAGGGCTTTATGCAGCCTGTATACATTGTTTTCTTCACCTTGTTTCACAAATCCAACTGGTTGTGTGACATAAACATATTCATCTAAGGGGTCATTCAGGAATGCACATTTTACATCCATATGACACATGCGCCAATTGTTCATGTTTGCTAGACTAACAACCAACCTGATTATTTTGATCCTAGCAATAGGTGCAAAAACTTTGTCGAAGTCAATTCCTTCTTTATGAAGAAATTCTTTAGCAACAAGTATTGACTTGTATCGAGTTACTTCTCCTTTGGGATCTAAATTCACTTTGTATACCCACTTCACATCAATTTCCTTCTTGCCTTGAGCCAATTCGACAAGTGACCAAGTGTTGTTGACTTCGATAGACTTTAGGTCCTCATTCAATGCTTTCATCCACTTCGAATCCTTCAATAATTGAACACATCATCTTATGTAATCACACACTCTTGTAACCTTGCAAGCCCGTGTCTTATTCTTTGTGGTTTTCTTGTGCTTGCTTGGCCTCTAACTTCTTCTTGTCGAACTTCTCTTTCGACTCCACTTGTTGGTTTTTCACATAGGATTATCACTGAATCCTTCTTTACATTTTTAGTCTAACTCATTCCTTAAGCTCATCTATGATCACATCCTTCTTGATCACTAATTGTTTATTCGATAGATCGAACAACTTGTATCCTCCAGTCGAATGATATCCTATTAGGATCATTTGACTCGACTTGTCATCAATCTTCTTAACTGATCAGGCACATATCTATGTGCTATAGATCTAAATACTTTCAGATGACTTAAGCTAGGCTTGACACCAGACCAACATTCTTCTGGCGTGATTCCTTATAGCCTTTTCGTCGGACATCTGTTCAGTATGTATGTTGCAGTCGACACGGCTGTTAGCTGGAAGTTTCGACGCCGAGCCTGATTCAATATAATGGGAAAAAGAAAAGAAAATATCTTTGAAGATGTTATGGACTTCGAAATAAAAAACATTGTTTGAAAAGTCCAATCAAAGTGATCCTTGCGTAAGAGGGAAATGTTGTATGAGACTTAGAAATATTTCTAAGTTTAAAGTGATAATTCGACAGAGGCAACACTAAGGTTGTTGATCGCTCTATTCGCAAGTGCACGAATCGCGTCAGAGTAATATAAAAGAATATCGATCCCACAGAGACCAAATCGTCAATCTATCGATTACTATCGTTACGATGTTTATCTAAGGCGGTATAAAAGAGATATTGATGTCGTAAAATAACAATAAATAAAGAAAATAATAAATACATTGCAGATAAAGACAGGTTTGAATGTATTTCACGTCAGTTAAACGATGTTTCGATTGTCTAAATAGAACTACTTATGGGGCAATATTTTCTACTCTTGAAAAGAATCCATTTAACAGAAACTGTCGCTTTCGCATATTCAGAACCGAGTTTACCCTTAAATTAAGGCATTTTATTGTCACTTATAAAAGGTGCCCAGAACGCTAAAGTAGTAAACCTATTTTTAAGAAATAAGACTCGTAAGCTTAGTTGAAAAGTGATTTTGATTCGGAAAGTTTTACCCAAGGAGTTCCCTGATTTTAAATCTATCAACGCGTCCGAAAACAGTTTCAAAAATCATTTTTCCTTAAAGTGATAAAAATTCCTAGTTAACTAAGACAGGGTGCTTTCGCACTCCTTGAGTAGTTAAATCTAACCAAGTTTGTTTCAGAAAACTCAAATTAAAAATCAAAACAACCCTTAAAGCATTTCTACATATGCAATATGTGAAACATCTCTTTAACCGTGATCCTTACATTCTAACATTTGAAAGATTTAGCCAGACATGGTAATACAAACAAACACAACGATATTGATCATGATGAAAAGTTGTTTTAGAATGTAAGGCGTAAAGAACAAGTAAAGCGTGTAAAATAATTAAAACGAGCAATAAAGATAATGGCGAAAAATTTAAATAAAGTAAAGACAATGACAGGAATTAAATAAAGTAAAGCATGGCAAGAAATTAAATAAAGTAAAACATAGCAAGAAATTAAATAAAGTAAAGCATGACAAGTAAAATAAATAAAAGCGATTAAATTAGAACTTGCCCTAAACGGAGGCTTTAAATCTGGTACAAGGAAAATAAACATTTGACTTTGAAGATAAAGACGACAGCAAAATCAAAGTGCTCCAACTCAATTACACTAAGGTGCGATAACCCCTCGATGTGACGGATTACCGCTTTTACAGATGATAATATAGTCTTAGTGTTGTAAACTAAGTTGGATGATTTGGAAATGAACTAGAACGACCTATTTATAGAGGAATTCAGCAGCATGCAAAGACCATGATGCCCTTCAACTTCTTCTTATTGGGAATGTGAAATGCAAAGGTGGCGCCCGCCATCCCTTCATGGCGCCCGCCATGTGTGTGAATGGGAAAGTTCATGGGATCGTGGCGGTTACCTCCTGGTTGAGGGATGATGTGTCATGGCTTCTCCTATAGCGGTCGCCATGCATAACGCCATGTGTACAATATTTGCCGAAAAACCCTAATTTTTGGTCTTTTTGCTTCGTTTCTTCTAAAAAGGTCCCGAAAGAGCTAAATATCTGAAAACAACATAAAAGAGAGCATAACACAAGCAAAATGATAATAAAGACCTAATAAACATGTGAAATTCGAGTCAAAAATGCGGTGTGATTCAGTGTGATCAAATTCTCCCACACTTAAACCTTTGCTTGTCCTCAAGCAAAACTCTTTATAGCTCATGCATAGAAAAACAGTAGCAACCCGAGTTAATTCAAGGCACAAAGGATTATCAGTTTATTCAAGGAATGTATTGATAGGTACTAACGAGTCAAACTAAGGATATTGTAGTGACACTTCCCGCAAATGTGGTCATAGGCTTTGTTCCTATACAAATCAATCCACATCACCCCACCATACCTAGACTTTCTTTTCATCTTCTTTAAGTCCTTTTCATTCAGGTGCAATTACATTAAGCGTGTTATCCGTACATACTCATAGTAAGGTGACCGGTTAGTGATTATGATCTTAAGCATGGGGCTCTGGTACATAAGTTGGTGTAACCCCTTTATTTAACCCAATTTGTAGTTGTGGGGGATTGGATCGTAATCCACCCTACCAAGTTCAGCACCAGATACCTCTGAACCAACCAACAATAGGCATATTATTATTTTTTTCTTCTGCATGTTTCGCAAATGTCTTTATTTTGCTGGGTTAAATGACCGTGTGAGAGTCACCTAGCCCGGATTTTCTTAAAACTAGAGAACAAAGCAGAAATTTTTGTGATCATTCACTTATTTTCATCGGTCTCCTACGTAATGTATGCTTAAGCCGGAGCTGACTACAAGGATAAACTACTTAAGGACTTATTTGGAACAAAAATTAGGGCCACATCATATGGGGTACCGGATCGACTCTTATAATCATGAAGCCTACGGTGTTAAGACAATATCGATTTTTAGAAAAAGTTTTCCCAAGTCTTTTACATCCCGTCATAAACCTGTCTTATAGCCTGAATATTCAAGATGCATTATTGTCTTTGCTCACAAATTTTTTTTTGGTAAGGTTAAAGAAATGGGAGAAATATGGATACACTACACAGATGACTCGTCAAACACATGTTATTTTATTGAAAAGAAAAGGCAAACAACTAAAACGCACAAAACATACTAAAAATAAAGGAAAGCGATAAAAATCTCCTCCCACACTTAAACCGAACATTGTCCTCAATGTTTCGATATGAGATTGGGTAGGAATAACCTGGAAGAGAGAGAGAGAGAGAGAGAGAGAGAGAGAGAGAGAGAGAGAGAGAGAGAGAGAGAGAACTCTGGGTGATCACCGGTACCGTCACTGTCACCGCCCTGGTCAGGATGCCTGGGTCGACGACGTCTACTACGAGTACTAAGTCCTTCCTACAGCTGCCTAGAGCGACCTAAGAGAGACCCTTGATTGGCCTCGATAAGTGCGAAGTGACGCTCAGTAGCCTGTCGTTGGCGATACTGCTCATTAGTGATCGCAAGTAAGGACTCAATGATAGTCCGATGTGCTTGCTCACTACGCTGCTATGAGGCTACCATAAAACTCATATTATCTGTCAATTGTTGGTTTATGGTATTCAGAAGGGTGTCACGCCTTTCCTCTCGAGCCAGGTGCTCGCGCCACATCTCCTCAGTGATGTAAAAACCGGGAGAGGTACCTGCAAAATGGTCAGAAGAAGAAGGTGTAGTGTGTACAGGTGATGCAGTAGGAATATCATGAGCAGGTGACTGGTCACGCCGATCATACTCATCATCGGTCCCTTGCCCGTCGTCCATAGGAACATTAGGTGGCAAAGGACTGGTATAAGGTGGAGCATCGAGATCATACGTCCAGTTCCTTGCATGTTGCACGTCTGTACGCTGAGAGCAAGGTAAAACAACACTGGGTATAGCTACACCATGGATCATGAGGTTATAACCACTTGCTCGTCGTACCTTGCATAATTTCATATCCTTCAAAAATGTTAAGTTAATGGTGCAGTGAGGGAGTGGTTTTAAGGTGGCTAACTCAGCGTTGAGATTTAATACTCTAGCAATAGAAGTAATTAAACCACCAAAGGAAATGGTTCCTCCCTTTTTACGAATGGAGGACATATGTGCAAGCATAAAAGGAACAAGATTGATCCTTTGATTAGTGAGGCAACCCTGTAAAAATAGCAACTCGCGAGCATTTACTTTATTAGAATTCTCCCGACCGAAAATAGTACATGCCAAAAGATATCGAAAAATACGGATGGCTGGGTTATGAATATTGGAAGCTAAAATTCCTTCAAAGGAAGTGACAGCCATATTTGATCATCTATTCCAAAATGTAAATGCTTTGAGTGCCCATTCAGCATCTAAGGGTGTCTCACAGATGGCACCCTCTCCGTAAGGCATTCCTAACAAACTTGCTAAAACATCGGTAGTGTACTCATATTCAATATTAAACATTCTAAAACATACGGTACCAACCGTGCTAGCCGTTCTAGGATAAACAGTGTAAATTAGGGAACTCAAAAATTCCCTAGTCAGCCTATCATACGTGGGTGCTTTATTAGCAAAAATATCATGTAATCCTAAAGTATCAAGCATATGAAAAACATTATGGTAGCGAGAATTTCCCGTGATTGCAATTTTTGTAAAATTTTGTTTTGTCGCTCTCCGGGTTTTCCTCCGCGAAGAATGATGTTGTTGAACTCCATTCCGGCCATTGATGGTGAGTGAAGAGAAAAATGGGTGTTTACGGAAAGGAAGTGAAAAAAATGGAGTTTTAGTGGGTTATTGGTGGAGAAATGAATGAGTGAAGTTTGGAAATGGTAATGGCTTGGAGTTAAAATGAGGAAGTTGGGATTTTTCGTGGACTTTGGTGGAGTTGGGAGGAGGAGAAAGTGGATTTTGAGAGGTTGAAGAAGGTGAAAATGGTGAAATTAGGGATTTTGTCCCGTTAAATGTTCAGACCTCATGGCGCCCGCCATGGCTTCAGAATTGGTTGGGTCGGATTTATTCATTGCTTCTTGGGCCATAACTTTTTGTCTTCATTTTTGCAAGAAGGAGGTGCACATAGGTTTCTATGGTATGCTGTTTTTTTTATTAAGCTTGACAAAATAAAATAAGATAAAATAAAATAGTAAAGTGAGATAAATTAAAATAAAATAAAATGGACATAAAAACATAATAATAACAATTCATATATATATAATATATATATATATATATATATATATATATATATATATATATATATATATATATATATATATATATATATATATATATATATATATATATATATATATATATATATATATATATATATATATATATATATGTATGTGTGTGTGTGTGTATGTGTGTGAAGAGTTAGTAATAAGTCACGGGTCGAGAGATCCTAGAAAAGAAAAAGCAAGCATAAAGTCAAAAGGAACAATAAAAACAAGCATAAATAATAAACAATGGGAAATAGGTAAATCAAACAGCATCTCTCGGTAGGTGATAGCATCAATGCTCAGGGAATAATGGAGTCTCCTCGACTTCGTATCCTCGGAGCTCTGCGATCTGGTGTCGAAGGTCGGCGATCTCATTGTTCAGTATATCGGCTTCAGTGGCATGTGTGGCATCTGAAATTTCGACCTGCAAAGCAACGTCAACGAGCTCCTGGCGGAGCTGGGCTATCTCCATACGGAGCTTAACCAGCTTAGAATGCATGCTTGGACTCTGAAGATTTGGATTATTAGTGAGGAATTTGATTCTGGTAGGTGCGATCTGCTCATCTACTGTCTCACCTTGGCCTTTTTATGGTATAGGCCCAGTTGGCCTGATCATAAACACAAGTTACCTGAGGGTCCGGTAAAGTAAAGTAGTGAATAGTCCCACCTCGATCAAGAGCCTGTATTGATTCGGTTGGAAGGAAGATCTCCTCATGAGGCCACGGTCCAGACAGAAGTCAATATCCATCAAAGTATAGCTGTAGTAAGACGTCAGGTGAAATAGTCTTCTATCAAGTCCTAGGGCGGAGGCTATATGAGTCACCGTGCTTCCAACGTGTATAGGGCTCACAGCGGAGCGAGCATTAAGATAGAGACTCTCGATCAGAAAAGCTCCATAATCTACTAGGCGTGACTGAGTGGTACAGTACATGAAGAAAATCTCTTCATCACTTACATGTGTATCAGTGTCACTCTTTCCTAGGAAGGTGTGGGCAATAATCATCTGAAAGTAGGGGTGTTCGCGGTGCGGTTTAGGCGGTTTTTGCGATAAAAATCACCCGAACCGCAAGAGAAAAAAGCATGCGGTTCGGTTTGGTTCGGTTGACTTTTAGAAATAAAACCAAACCAAACCAAACCAATTCAATGCGGTTTGGGTTGGTTCGGTTTTTTATAATATTTTTATTGAGCCATATATACTCCTATAAATAACGACATAACTTTGTGGTTAGTCATTCATATATTACTAAATAACATCAAAATTCATCATATTTAGACAAAAACGTTTCATTCAATATACAAAAAACCAGATTAGACAAAAGTGGAATAAAAGACAAATCAAATAGTAGCATAAAATAATATGAAAGACATTATAATAAAACATAAAAAATACATATGAGATGAGAGATTAGAGAAGATGAAAAAAAGAACATAACAGATGCGAGATTGAGAAGAAAAGTGCAATAAAAACGTAATTGGAAGAAAAAATAGTAACATAAAAGATAAAAAAGAAAGAACATAATAGAGGACTTATTAGAGTAGACTAGGCGAGACCTGTAACACCCTTCTAAAATACCCCCAAATATTTAATTAAAATAATAAATATCTCAATCAGAGTAAATATGCAATTAAGGGTGTCACACAATATTTCACACCATTCAACAATATAACTGTCATGCTCTTTTGTTAATTCAAAACATAAGCATTTTTGCATAAAACGCAGCGGATATAAATCTCATCAATCATGTAAAACATGTAACATGTTGCATGTAAAATTATTCAATAAGGTAAAACATCCCATCCCGATGTTACATCTATCAGAGCACGACCCACTAAGGAGACTACACTAGACTCCAAGCACTAGCTTCTACTCAATCACTGCTCGTTACCTGAAAAATAGTTGTAAGGGTGAGTTTCTCAATCGATATAATAAGCATTATAAATTAACATGTAATGCCAAGTAATTTCACACATTCATCACCCTAATCAGATCATACATTCAGCAGCGGCAACATCAACTAAAATCATACTCAACTCAACCACAAAACACACGTATAATATTGGAATACATCCATTCATATTATACGCCATACAATACAAATGCAATGAGACTCCATGCATGCGGTACCGACTATTCGTGAACATATAGTTCAACTTCACCGACCAAATCCAGGTACGGCTACCAAGCTCACTAGTCCCACTCATTTGAGACCTAGTGACTCACATCACTAATTCCTCACCATGGGAATTAGCTACCACCCCAAGGGCCATGCTATGCACGCTAAATCACCTAGCATGCAAACATCAACAACAATTCACACTAATTCATCACTAATTCCTCACCATGGGAATTAGCTACCACCATAAAGGCCACAACATGCATGCTAATCACCTAGCAATGCTACATCATCCACAACAATTCAAGAATAGATATATGCTCACACTCTAAGCCATAAAACACTCTATTCACAAATGCACACATAACTGATACATTCACAGCATCATGCATACCATCACACATCATCAGTATTTTATCACATAAGCATATCATATCATGCCAAATAACAACCACAGTATTAGCACACTCTACTAATACCTATACTACTCACAACAACGGGGAATGTTCCCTAATATATCATACATCAGCTAAATCACATTACTCGGCTGAACAGCTAAAACTGCACAACAACAGCTCAGGAAAATCACAAGTCTGCCCATACGCGTACTGCCTAGTCCCATACGCGTATGGCCCATTCCTCAGCCAAATCCCATACGCGTAACACCATCTCATACGCGTATGCTACGCGTACCACTTCCCCATACGCGTACCAACAGAGACCAAACTACGTTCAAAACATCATCTTCCTCATCCATACGCGTATTGCCTAGTGCCATACGCGTACCATGCCATCTCATACGCGTATTGCCTAGTGCCATACGCGTATGACCAGAAACCAGACTTCCAGATCTGCTATGGCTTTCTCTGCTACGAGATCTATCCAATTCAACCTTCCACAGTCCAATTTTTCACAATAATCGTTCATATCATCTAACACGAATCATAACCTATTCGATCTCACAATTTCTAACACTATTGCATCTAATTCCTACGAATTTCCTTCAATTTTAATCCAGATTCGTTCATCCCAAAAGTTCACAATTTTCAGCATAATTATTCCAATCAGAGGTAAATCAATGGTTTATCACTACCCATAACATATTATCCCATAATACCCATTAATCGACGATAAACCCCCCTTACCTGAGTTAATCCGGCAAATCTCTGAGCTTCAAGCTTTTCCTTCCTTCAACCCTTGTTCTCTGGCTTTCTTTGCCCTTTTCCACTTTTCTGTCTCTTTTCCCTTTTCACGTGAAAATAACTCTTTTTACCAAATGGAACCTTTTTACTGATTTCTACTTTTATTCCAATAATAACAAAATAATCCAATAATAATAATCCCAATAATATTCCAATAATTATTATTCCAATAATAATAATAATTCCAATTATTTAATTAAATTAATAAATATATTATTAACTCAATTTAAATAATTATCTTATTTTATCGGGGTGTTACAACTCTCCCCCACTAAAAGAGTTTTCGTCCTCGAAAACATACCTCAAGTGAATAACTCAGGATAAGACTCCTTCATCTGACTCTCAAGTTCCCAAGTCACATTGCCACCTGCTGGTCCGCCCCAAGCTACCTTTACCAAAGCAATCTCTTTACCCCGCAACTGCTTCAACTCTCGATCCTCGATCCTCATAGGTGATGTTTCAACAGTCAGGTTATCTCTCACCTGTACATCATCTACTTGGACCACATGCGACGGATCAGGAATGTACCTCCTCAACTGAGACACATGAAAAACCTCATGTAAATTTGCAAGTGACGGCGGTAAAGCGATACGATAGGCTACTTCCCCTATCCTCTCCAAAATCTGATAAGGACCAATAAATCGAGGTGTCAACTTCTTCGACTTCAAAGCTCGACCAACCCCAGTTATCGGAGTAACACGAAGAAACACATGATCTCCCTCTTGAAACTCAAGTGACTTTCTCCTCTTGTCGTGATAACTCTTCTGACGACTCTGAGCAATTCTCATCTTCTCCTGAATCATCTTAATCTTTTCCGTAGTTTGTTGAACAATCTCCGGTCCAATCACAGCACTCTCACCGGACTCATACCAACATAAAGGTGTCCGACATCTCCTACCATACAAAGCTTCAAACGGTGCCATATCAATGCTCGAATGAAAACTATTGTTGTAGGTAAACTCAATCAAAGGTAAGTAACAATCCCAAGCACCTCCTTTTTCCAAAACACAAGCTCTCAAAAGATCCTCTAGTGACTGAATCGTCCTCTCAGTCTGACCATCAGTCTGCGGATGATATGCAGAACTCAATCTCAGTTTAGTTCCCAGAGCCCTCTGCAAACCTTCCCAGAACTTCGATGTAAATCTAGGATCTCTGTCCGAAACAATACTCGACGGAATACCATGCAAACTTACAATCTTCTCAATATACAACTCGGCTAATCTCTCTAACGGATAATCCATTCTGATCGGAATGAAATGAGCCGATTTTGTCAATCTGTCAACAATCACCCAAATAGCTTCAAAATTCTTACTTGTCCTCGGTAAACCAGAAACAAAATCCATACTGATACTATCCCACTTCCACTCTGGAATAGCCAACGGTTGCATTAGCCCAGACGGCTTCTGATGCTCAATCTTCGACTTCTGACAAGTCAAACAAGAATAAACAAAACTCGCAATTTCTCTTTTCATTCCCGGCCACCAAAATAACTTTTTCAAATCATGATACATCTTCGTAGCTCCAGGATGAATACTTAAGCCACTACGATGTCCTTCCTCCAGGATATTCTTCTTAAGTTCGTTAACATCCGGAATACACACCCGATTACCAAATTTTAAAACACCATTCTCATCAACTCTGAATTCACCACCTTGACCTTGATTCACTAGAGTCAACTTATCAACCAAAAACACATCGGATTTCTGACCTTCTCTAATCTCATCCAGAATACCACTCGTTAACTTCAACATTCCCAACTTAACACTATTGTGGGTACTCTCACACCCCAAACTCAAGTCTCTAAACTGCTCAATTAAATCCAATTCCTTAACCATTAACATAGACATATGCAATGATTTCCGACTCAATGCATCAGCCACTACGTTTGCTTTACCCGGATGGTAATTCAAACCAAAGTCATAATCCTTCAAAAACTCTAACCATCTCCTCTGTCTCATATTCAGCTCTTTCTGATCAAACAAATACTTTAAACTCTTATGGTCGCTGAAAACCTCAAATCTTGACCCGTACAAGTAATGTCTCCATAACTTCAGAACAAATACCACGGCTGCCAACTCTAAATCGTGCGTCGGATAGTTCCTCTCATGAACCCTCAGTTGTCTCGAAGCATAAGCTATAACCTGCTTATTCTGCATCAACACACCACCCAAACCCAACAATGAAGCATCACAGAAAACCTCAAATAGTTCTGACGGACTTGGTAATATCAAAATAGGAGTAGTAGTTAACCTTCTCTTTAACTCTTGGAAACCTTCTTCACATTTCGAGTCCCAAACAAACGCTTGCCCCTTTCTAGTCAACATCGTCAACGGTAACGCCAACTTAGAAAATTCTTCAATGAACTTCCTATAATAACCTGCAAGTCCAAGAAAACTTCTTATCTCAGAAACCGACTTCGGAGCTTCCCACTTAGATACCGCTTCTATCTTAGAAGGATCAACAGCAACACCACCTCTGGAAATCACATGACCAAGAAAACTAACCTCTTTTAACCAAAATTCACACTTAGACAATTTAGCAAATAACTTCTTTTCTCGTAGAACTCCTAAAACCACTCTCAAATGTTCAGCATGCTCTTCTTCAGATTTCGAATACACCAAAATGTCATCAATAAACACCACAACAAACTGATCTAGGTACGGATGGAAAATCCTATTCATATACTCCATAAATACTCCAGGCGCATTAGTCACACCAAAAGGCATTACAGAATATTCATAATGTCCATACCTTGTTCTGAAAGCAGTCTTCTGAATATCCTCAGTTTTCACACGTATCTGATGATAACCCGATCTCAAATCTATTTTGCTGAACACACTCGCACCAACCAACTGATCCATCAAATCATCAATCCTCGGCAAAGGATACCGATTCTTGATCGTTACTTTATTCAGTTGCCTGTAGTCCACACACAACCTCATAGTACCTTCTTTCTTCTTAACCAATAACACTGGTGCACCCCACGGTGACACACTCGGACGAATAAATTTCTTATCCAACAGATCTTCCAACTGACTCTTCAATTCAGTTAACTCAACAGCAGACATACGGTACGGAGCCATCGATATCGGCCTAGTACTAGGTACCAAATCAATCGAGAACTCAACTTCACGCTTTGGTGGTAATTCATTCACTTCTTCCGGAAACACATCAGGAAAATCACACACCACAGCTAGATCGCAAATCGCCAGTTTATCTTTAGCCTCCAAAGTCGCTAACAGCATAAACAACTCTGCCCCATCTGCTACTGCCTCATTCACCTGCCTTGCAGATAGAAACAAACTCTTTTCTTCCTCAATCTCAGGAAAGATCACAGTCTTATCAAAACAGTTTATAGAAACTCGGTTAAACACCAACCAGTTCATACCCAGAATAACGTCAATCTGCACTAGTGGAAGACACACAAGGTCCATCCCAAAGCTTCTACCAAAAATACTCAAAGGACAATTCAAACAAACTGAAGTAGTAGTCACTGAACCCTTCGCAGGAGTATCAATCACCATACTTCCATGCATCTCAGATATCTCTAACTTAAGTTTCACAGCACAATCCAAAGATATAAAGCAATGAGTCGCACCTGTGTCAATAATAGCTACAAGAGGAAAGCCATTAATATAACACGTACCTCGGATCAAACGATCGTCTGCAAAAGTCTCGGAACCCGATAAAGCAAAGACCTTGCCTCCCGACTGGTTCTCTTTCTTCGGCTTAGGACACTGTGGGCTAATATGACCCACCTCTCCACAGTTGAAACAAGTCACAGTCTTCAACCGGCACTCTGCAGCCAAGTGACCACCTTTGCCACACTTAAAACACTTCTTCTCATTACTGGTACACTCATGGAAACGATGTCCAGCCTGACCACATCTGTAACACTTAGCAGGGGCACTGGAGTCTCCCCCACTAGGCCTCTTCATCCCACTTTGTCTCTGGAAACCTTTGCCAGCTGCATACGGTTTCCCACGATCATTCTGATTCTTGCCTTTCCTATCAACCCTTTGCTGATAGCTCTCTGCTCTAGCCTTGGAATCCTGTTCAAAAATCCTGCAACAGTCAACCAAATCAGAAAACACTCTAATCCGCTGATACCCAATAGCCTGCTTAATCTCGGGACGTAACCCATTCTCAAACTTCACACATTTCGAAAATTCCCCAGTAGCCTCGTTATAGGGAGTATAATACTTTGACAGCTCTGTGAACTTAGCAGCATACTCAGTAACAGACCTGTTACCCTGTTTCAATTCCAAGAATTCTATCTCTTTCTTTCCTCTGACATCCTCTGGAAAGTACTTCCTCAGGAATCTCTCTCTGAACACCGCCCACGTGATCTCAACATTCCCAGCAGATTCCAACTCAGTGCGGGTAGCAACCCACCAATCATCTGCTTCTTCTGACAGCATATGCGTACCGAACCTGACCTTCTGGTTATCGGCACACTCAGTCACTCGGAAGATCCTCTCGATCTCCTTCAACCACTTCTGAGCACCATCTGGATCGTATGCTCCCTTGAACATTGGAGGATTGTTCTTCTGGAACTCACTCAGTTGACGAGCAGCTCCCATTCCCACAACATTCGGATTTCCTCCAAGTACTCCAGCTAGCATACCCAGAGCCTCAGCAATCGCAGCATCATCTCTACCTCTTCCAGCCATCTCTATTCTGAAAACCCAACAAGCTAAAACAATAAGTACCGATAGGGTTACACAACACCTATCCCGTACAGGGGAAACAGAATAATTACGACTCGACTCGACCGACTATGCTCTGATACCACTAATGTAACACCCTTCTAAAATACCCCCAAATATTTAATTAAAATAATAAATATCTCAATCAGAGTAAATATGCAATTAAGGGTGTCACACAATATTTCACACCATTCAACAATATAACTGTCATGCTCTTTTGTTAATTCAAAACATAAGCATTTTTGCATAAAACGCAGCGGATATAAATCTCATCAATCATGTAAAACATGTAACATGTTGCATGTAAAATTATTCAATAAGGTAAAACATCCCATCCCGATGTTACATCTATCAGAGCACGACCCACTAAGGAGACTACACTAGACTCCAAGCACTAGCTTCTACTCAATCACTGCTCGTTACCTGAAAAATAGTTGTAAGGGTGAGTTTCTCAATCGATATAATAAGCATTATAAATTAACATGTAATGCCAAGTAATTTCACACATTCATCACCCTAATCAGATCATACATTCAGCAGCGGCAACATCAACTAAAATCATACTCAACTCAACCACAAAACACACGTATAATATTGGAATACATCCATTCATATTATACGCCATACAATACAAATGCAATGAGACTCCATGCATGCGGTACCGACTATTCGTGAACATATAGTTCAACTTCACCGACCAAATCCAGGTACGGCTACCAAGCTCACTAGTCCCACTCATTTGAGACCTAGTGACTCACATCACTAATTCCTCACCATGGGAATTAGCTACCACCCCAAGGGCCATGCTATGCACGCTAAATCACCTAGCATGCAAACATCAACAACAATTCACACTAATTCATCACTAATTCCTCACCATGGGAATTAGCTACCACCATAAAGGCCACAACATGCATGCTAATCACCTAGCAATGCTACATCATCCACAACAATTCAAGAATAGATATATGCTCACACTCTAAGCCATAAAACACTCTATTCACAAATGCACACATAACTGATACATTCACAGCATCATGCATACCATCACACATCATCAGTATTTTATCACATAAGCATATCATATCATGCCAAATAACAACCACAGTATTAGCACACTCTACTAATACCTATACTACTCACAACAACGGGGAATGTTCCCTAATATATCATACATCAGCTAAATCACATTACTCGGCTGAACAGCTAAAACTGCACAACAACAGCTCAGGAAAATCACAAGTCTGCCCATACGCGTACTGCCTAGTCCCATACGCGTATGGCCCATTCCTCAGCCAAATCCCATACGCGTAACACCATCTCATACGCGTATGCTACGCGTACCACTTCCCCATACGCGTACCAACAGAGACCAAACTACGTTCAAAACATCATCTTCCTCATCCATACGCGTATTGCCTAGTGCCATACGCGTACCATGCCATCTCATACGCGTATTGCCTAGTGCCATACGCGTATGACCAGAAACCAGACTTCCAGATCTGCTATGGCTTTCTCTGCTACGAGATCTATCCAATTCAACCTTCCACAGTCCAATTTTCACAATAATCGTTCATATCATCTAACACGAATCATAACCTATTCGATCTCACAATTTCTAACACTATTGCATCTAATTCCTACGAATTTCCTTCAATTTTAATCCAGATTCGTTCATCCCAAAAGTTCACAATTTTCAGCATAATTATTCCAATCAGAGGTAAATCAATGGTTTATCACTACCCATAACATATTATCCCATAATACCCATTAATCGACGATAAACCCCCCTTACCTGAGTTAATCCGGCAAATCTCTGAGCTTCAAGCTTTTCCTTCCTTCAACCCTTGTTCTCTGGCTTTCTTTGCCCTTTTCCACTTTTCTGTCTCTTTTCCCTTTTCACGTGAAAATAACTCTTTTTACCAAATGGAACCTTTTTACTGATTTCTACTTTTATTCCAATAATAACAAAATAATCCAATAATAATAATAATCCCAATAATATTCCAATAATTATTATTCCAATAATAATAATAATTCCAATTATTTAATTAAATTAATAAATATATTATTAACTCAATTTAAATAATTATCTTATTTTATCGGGGTGTTACAAGACCTACATGGAGAAGAAGATGAGAAGAATGTGTGATACTACTATGAAAGATTTAAGAAGGTTGAAATTGAAACCCTAAGTGTGATTAAGAGAAAATCGTTTGTAATTGTAAGGTTAAGGCATACTAGGTTTGAGGTTTGGGTTGGATGTGGGATAAGTGAACTTTGGGTTGTAACATAATGCGGTTTGCTTTGGTTTAGTTCGGTTTGCAAAATACAAACCACAAACCAAACCAAACCGTGCGGTTTTATTAAAAAATGACCCAAACGAATCCGAACCAAATGCGGTTTTTTGCGGTTTCAGTTCGGTTTGGTTTGGTTTGCGGTTTTCTATTGGGTTGGTTTGGTTTTGAACACCCCTATCTGAAAGTATCTGAAAGCAGGATTATGGATATTGTTAGAGATTTGGGTGGAAGGGTCAGGGCTACCTCCACATGTAATATCACTCCAAAACTTCTCAACATCTCTGCTCAGGAAATAGCTCATGGGAAGCTCAGATGAGGCATCATAAGTAGTCTGAAATCCAAGCAAGTCACCGAAACGCTTGTGGTTGAAAGTGTACTCTGTCCCAAACAACCTGAAATTAATGTAGCCATCATCACTAGCGTGACCAACATAGGGCTCGTAGTTCAGCGAGCTCAAGAACTCCAAAGTGAGGTTCGTGTAAGTCACATGCATCGCATCAGTATACTCATCCCATTACAACTGATTGCACAAATTCCTGACACTAGGCTCAACGCCTAATGCCTTTATGCAGCTTGAATCAGGATATCTGGTGGGCAGCATTGGACGCTGGGAAAGCATGGCGTAGCGCTGCTCCTGAACTGGGTCACGAAAGATCACTAGCATAGTTGTCATACGGTGAACTGGACTTTATTGGATTTGTAATCGCAATGTCGCGGTTAGCAAGAGTCGCCACCGACTTTTCTTTTATCCCATAAGGAAAGGTGGAAAAGAACAGGAAAGACCTTAATTTTAAATTCTTAGGTTCGGGAGGTACTTTATACAAAGGGAAGGTATTAGCACCCTTTGTATCCATGGTTATCCATGGGCTCTTAATTGCTCAATCATTTATGTTTTTTTTTTTTAGTTTGAAAAAGGTGGTTGAAAAGTGTATAAAAAGGCTTTGAAAACGAGAATTTAACTTTGTAATGAATGTATACAAAGTGGTTATCTCGTATAGTTTTCTGAAAGTAGTTTAGAAAAATATAACTCGGCAATGATCCTAGTACGGATGTATGCTAAGTGGTGATTTTCTAAAAAGGATATTTGAAAGGTGTGAGGTGTGAAAAGCATTTTTTTGTTATGAATGAGCAATTAAGGGTTATACCTGCCCGAGGTCTTTCCGGGCATTTCCTATCCTTATGAGGGTAAAACTGTCCTTACTATTGAGAAGTAAGTAGTTTTATCCTGGGGATGTAGAAGGGTCATCGTAGGGTCATCGATAGGTCATTGAAGGCAACAGTTGTGAGGATACCTTAGCATTCGAAGGGACTATCATCATTTAACCGTAGGCTACACCGAAGGGTCATCGAGGGACAAAATCGTATTTTCGAAGGCAACATCCGAGGGACTATGAGTTATTTTATGATGATTTAATCGAAGGGCCATTGCTAAGTGTATCCCCACATTCGCGGGACATGACCGTAATATCGAAATTGTGGGGTAATAAAGAGAGGTCCGATATCATTTATTTAAAGTCCATGTTTTAAGTTCATTAGGTAATTATGGTGATACCGCCTTAAATCGATACATTAAAATCAACACATTAAGGATCCCTACATTAAAATTAATTAGGCAATCAATACGAATCTTCACATTAAAGTGAAACAATTTAGAATCCATCTCCATGAAAGCCTCCCATGCATAAAGCGGAGTACCTAGCCGGCTATTTCTTCGGAAGTATGCTAGCCTTTACACCATGAACACACGGATTAAAGCATCGAGATAAAATATAATTGGAAATTGCACCATAAGATAAATATAACAGCCAGGAATTTAAGCCAAATAATGCAGTATTATCATCAGGTAAACATGAAAGGGGCAGCAAAAGGGCAAAGCAGCCCCTGGCCTGGTCGCCTCTGCTTCGCCTAGCGAAGGCTCAGCGAAGGCTCGCTGCGGGCTCGCCTAGCGAGGAGCTAGCGAGCGGCCCCGGGTTTGAAATTTGAGAACATTAGGACCTCAACCTGCAGCATGGCTTATGGCATCCAACACATAATTATATGGTTCAATTTCACGATATTCAAGCACATTTAAATTCTCATGCAAGACTCCAAAATGGTTATGAATTCAATTATAATATCCTCCACAAATTAGGAACATGAGGTGGTACCATATGCCAAATGAGAGTACAAAATGATATCATATGCAAATTAAGACACTAAAGTGGTACCACATGCAAAATAAGGACACAAAGTGATAATCATATGTAGATTAAGAATCCTAAATCATATGCCAAGTAAGAAACTAAAGCGATAATAGTGAGGCAAACCTGTTTGCAAATCGAGTTGCAACCTTGAATTGGCGAGCCGGATTGAGTTGGGCGACGGTAGCTTCGGAGCGGGTAGCGGCCTTCAGGGTTTCCGCCTTCTGAACTCTTTGGGCCAGCAGGGTTTCGGTGCTAGGGTTTTCTCGGGATCTCTGTGTGAGTGTCTCCGGGTGAGTGAGTCCGCCTCTGTGTGTTTTTTTTCGTGGCAGAGGAGTAGGTATTTATAGTAGTGGTAGTGGTGACCTAATGGGCTTAGAATGAGGTCCAAAGCTTCAAACTTTCGCGAGCTTCGCTAGGCGAAGGAATTGCTCGCCTAGCGAGCAAACTAGGTCTGGGCTTTTTCCTGGATCCAACGCTTCGCTGGGCGAGTGGCATGATGCAATGTTCGCTAGGCGAAGGAGCTGCTCGCCTAGCGAGCCAGTTATTTTGGGCCGCCTGTGGATTGGGCCTGTTGTGAGTGGGCTTTTGTCCATTTGATATCAGTGCCTTGCAGAACAAGTCAGAGGGTCTTGGAAAATGCTTTGTAATATCGACGGGCAAATTTTGGGGTATGACAGTTGCCCCTGTTCAATACTCTTGAACCGAGAGAGTAGAATGGTATGTGCCGTTCGTGGTCTGGAGGTGAGAGATTATTGAACACTAGAATGCCCCAAAAATTTGCGCTTGTCCATTAGTCTCGATGGGATGGGCTTAAAGATGCCATCCAGGTAGTTCGATGACGAGCTTCCGATTGTGTCGTACGTTAGACGATGTCTGAAGACATGGATGTCATACCGGGTCATACGCTAGACCGTATAGTGAATCATCCATCATGCTGTTGACTTTGCTGGGGAGTCAGAGTATGCTATATACTGCTGGGGATAAGGGATCAGACTGGATCATATACTGGACCATATCTGAGTACCAGAGTGAGTTGTTCGTTAGGCGGATGACTTTGATGGGGATGAAAGATCAGAACGGGTCGTACGCTAGATTGTTTCTGAGTTGCAGAATGAGCCGTCCGTTAGGCTGAATCTGCTTGAAGATGGAGCAGTCGTATACTAGACTACCATTCAGGAATGTACCTGTCCGAAGGTAGCACCTGAGCAAGGGAGTAGTCGTATACCAGACTACCATTCAGGACTGTACCTGTCCGAAGGTAGCACCTGAGCAAGGGAGTAGCCGTATACCAGACTACCATTCAGGAATGTACCTGTCCGAAGGTAGCACCTGAGCAAGGGAGTAGTCGTATACTAGACTACCATTCAGGAATGTACCTGTCCGAAGGTAGCACCTGAGCAAGAGAGTAGCCGTATACTAGACTACCATTCAGGAATGTACCTGTCCGAAGGTAGCACCTGAGAAAGGGAGTAGCCGTATACTAAACTACCATTCAGGAATGTACCTGTCCGAAGGTAGCACCTGAGAAAGGGAGTAGCCGTATACTAGACTACCATTCAGGAATGTACCTGTCCGAAGGTAGCACCTGAGAAAGGGAGTAGCCGTATACTAGACTACCATTCAGGAATGTACCTGTCCGAAGGTAGCACCTGAGAAAGGGAGTAGCCGTATACTAGACTACCATTCAGGAATGTACCTGTCCGAAGGTAGCACCTGAGAAAGGGAGTAGCCGTATACCAGACTACCATTCAGGAATGTACCTGTCCGAAGGTAGCACCTGAGGAGATGAAGGTTTAACTTGGTCGTACATTAAACCGTATTTGAGCAGCATCTGGTCTAGCTTGGTCGTACACTAGACTGTGTTTGCAGAATCCGAGGACTTGATGGTCTAACTTGGTCGTACATTAGACTGTCACTGAGCAGAATCTGGTCTAACTTGGTCGTACATTAGACTGTATCTGGGCAGAACCCGAGGACTTAACGGTCTAACTTGGTCGTACATTAGACTGTCACTGAGTTATTGAAGGTCAGAATGGATCGTACGCTAGATCGTATCTGAGTTGAAGGAGTCATGTGTTGAGATGAATCAGGGTGGACCGTATGCTAGGTTATATCTGCTAGTATTTGTATATGTTGTATTTGCACTGAATATTTGGGATGGGCTTATAGATGCCATCGTTAGGAGGATGTCAGAATGAATGTTGACGTGGAGTATATCTGAAAGATGTATCTGAAGAAGAAAGTAGTCGTACGCTGGACTACACCTCGGAATGTACCGTACGCTACGCAGTATCTGAGGGATATAGTTAAATCTTGAGTGTAATTGATAAAGATGTCTGTCTGAATGGACCTTTGTTTTGACTATGTCAGGAGGATAATTGACCTGAAAAATAAAGTTAGCTTCATGCCATGTCATGATGCATGAGATGCAAATGTTGTATGCATGCGTATGCTGTGAAATGATGTAATGAGTGAATTATGCGTCTGGAATAAATGAGAGCATTGTATGTATATGTTATGAAATGATGTAATGTATATGATGCGGAACGAAAATGGTATGTAGGTATGTGATGTGAAATGATGTAATGAATGCACTATGTGTCTGAAACGTTCTTCCAGGGGACTCTACTGGGGAAACAAATCTCAGTCTTCGGGTCGGAGATATTTGTATTGATGACCCTGTCTCAGCTGGGGGATTTGATTTCTGTCTGATGGTAGAAACACTCGACAGAGCCTGGCTGGGGATAGAAGAGATGACCAATTCGTCTAGTGATGCCCATTTCTTCTGGGGAATAACTGGCTTAGCCGGGGAATCGAATTAGCAACGGATTCATTGGGAAGCATGGTTAGACCTTCTCCTCGATCCTGAAGTCGTGTAGTAATTTCTATTACCGTTCTAGGCATGCATTTTTGGTAAACATTGATCATATTCAAATGCATAAATCAATTCAAGTTAAATCAATGGACGTTTACGCAAACAAAACAGAAAAAGTGAAAACAAAAGCATCTTTTTTTTTTTTGGAGATAAAATTGTATTGATTTTGAAAGAGGGCCTATAAACAGGCAATTTGTGTACAAGGAGACAGAAATCCTAGTAAGAGGAAATTGCCAAGAACACGAAGAGAAAGCTATGCAGGAAAAGTCCTATTGATTTTAATTCCACTACTGTCATCATGTCTTCAAGCATCTCATCTTCTGCTGTCGGATAGAGGTGATTGGCTTGTTCAGTCCCTTGAACTTGGTTGAAGCTGACAGAGAACGGGACATAGTCATACGCTTGAATCCCTAATTTTTGCCTGGACCGCCTTTTCAGGTTTTCAGTCCACCAGGATACCCGTTTTTGCCCAAGCCGCCTTTTCAGGTTTTCGACTTGCCGGGTGTACATTTTTATATGTTTATCCCTAATTTTTGCCCGAACCCTTTTGGTTCGCCGGGATGCCCTTACTTTTGCCTAGGTACGTCGACCTAGCGGGTCTCTGTTATGCGTAGTATTTTTTAACTATGTCCGCGTTCACAGGATGCGGGAAGTCTTCGCCATCCATTGTAGCAAGTATCATGGCTCCACCAGAGAATACCTTCTTAACCACAAATGGCCCTTCGTATGTGGGAGTCCACTTGCCTCTGGGATCCCCTTGTGGTAGAATGATACGCTTGATCACCAAGTCACCAACTTGATACACCTGTCTCTTGACTCTTTTGTTAAATGCCTGGGTCATGCGCTTCTGATATATCTGCCCGTGACAAACAGCCGCAAGTCTCTTCTCATCAATCAAGTTTATCTGATCGAGTCGAGTCTGAATCCATTCATCTTCATCTAAGCCCGCCTCTTTCATGATTCTTAGAGAGGGAATCTGAACTTCCACCGGTAAAACGGCCTCCGTTCCGTAGACTAAAGAGAAAGGAGTTGCCCCCGTCGAAGTGCGTACTGAAGTGCGATAACCATGGAGAGCAAATGGTAACATCTCGTGCCAGTCTTTGTACGTTACTGTCATCTTTTGTATGATCTTCTTAATGTTCTTATTAGCAGCCTCCACGGCGCCATTCATCTTTGGCCGGTACGGAGAAGAGTTATGGTGCTTAATTTTGAACTGCGTGCAGAGTTCAGTAATCATCTTGTTGTTCAAATTAGTACCATTGTCAGTGATAATCCTTTCAGGGATGCCGTATCGACAAATAAGGCTATTCTTGACGAACCGTGCCACCACATTCTTGGTGACAGAAGCGAATGAGGCTGCCTCTACCCACTTGGTGAAGTAATCAATAGCGACAAGAATGAAGCGATGTCCATTAGAAGCCGTGGGTTTAATCTCTCCAATCATATCGATGCCCCACATTGCAAAGGGCCAAGGAGCTGTTAACACGTTCAATGGAGCAGGGGGCACATGTACTTTATCCGCATAGATCTGGCACTTGTGGCAGGTTCTGGAGTGATGGTGGCAATCAGTTTCCATGGTAGACCAATAATACCCTGATCTCAGAATCTTCTTGGCCATGGTATGTCCATTAGGATGAGTCCCAAAAATACCATCATGCATGTCTTCCATAATCCTTTCTGCTTCCTTTCTATCCACACAGCGAAGCAGAGTCGAGTCATGATTACGTTTGTATAACACTCCATTACTCAAAAAGAATTTAGCGGAGAACTTCCTCAGGAATTTTCTGTCCTTAATGGATGCCCCTTCAGGGTATTCCTGAGCTTCTAAATATCTTCTTACGTCGTGGAACCAAGGTTTCTCCTGTACCTCCTCGGTGTCAAGTTCATAACAGTATGCTGGTTCATCTAACCGTCCAATGGTAATCATGGGAGCTTCGCTGCCCCATCTGACTCTGAACATAGATGACATGGTAGCTAATGCGTCTGCCAGCTGGTTCTCTTCTCGTGGGATATGTTCGAATGTAATCTCTTCAAAGTATGGGATTAATGTCATCACCTGCTCTCGATAAGGGATGAGATTTGGATGTTTAGTATCCCATTCCCCTTTGATCTGACTGATTACCAAGGCCGAATCTCCGTACACACTCAAAAACTTGATTCGCCAATCTATAGCAGCTTTGAGTCCAAAAATACACGCTTCATACTCAGCCATATTGTTGGTACAATGAAAACATAGTCTAGCAGTGAGAGGCGTATGGTAACCTCCAGGAGAAATGAGTACAACCCCAACACCATGGCCCAATGCATTAGAAGATCCATCAAAAACCATAGTCCATCGGGATCCCCATTCGGGTCCTTCATCTGGTTTAGGTTTTTCATTATCAGCAACAACCATGACATCCTCATCTGGGAACTCAAAATTCATAGATTGGTAATCATCCACCGCTTGATGAGCCAAATGATTAGCCAGCACGCTTCCTTTGATTGCTTTCTGGGTAGTGTACTGGATATCATACTCTGTTAAGATCATCTGCCATCTCGCTATTCTTCCGGAGAGGGCAGGCTTCTCGAACATGTATTTGATGGGATCCATCCTAGAAATCAACAAAGTGGTATGATTCAACATATACTGTCTTAGTCGGCGAGCAGCCCAGGCCAAAGCACAGCAAGTTCTCTCGAGCAGTGAGTATCTTGTTTCACAGTCGGTAAACTTTTTGCTAAGGTAGTATATGGCATGCTCTTTTCGACCAGACTCGTCATGTTGCCCCAATACGCACCCCATTGAATTTTCTAACACGGTCAAATACATGATTAGAGGTCTTCTTTCAACTGGTGGTATCAAAATTGGAGGTTCCTGGAGGTAGTTCTTGATTTTGTCAAAAGCTTCTTGGCATTCATCATTCCATGTCACCTCTTGATTTTTCCTCAGTAATTTGAAGATGGGTTTGCAGGTAGCGGTCAAGTGGGAGATAAATCGAGCAATGTAGTTCAAGCGTCCCAAGAAACCTCTGACTTCTTTCTCCGTACGGGGAACTGGCATTTCTTGAATAGCTCTCACTTTAGCCGGGTCAACCTCAATTCCTTTACCACTGACAATAAAGCCTAAGAGTTTACCGGATCTTACTCCAAAAGTGCATTTGTTCGGATTCAATCTCAACTTGTACTTCTTCAGCCTCTCGAACAGTTTGTATAAATGATCGAGATGCTCTTCTTCAGTATGAGATCTAGCTATCATGTCATCCACATATACCTCTATCTCATGATGAATCATATCATGGAACAAAACCACCATAGCACGCTGGTATGTTGCCCCGGCGTTCTTTAGACCGAACGACATTACTTTGTAACAGAAAGTGCCCCATTGCGTCACAAACGTAGTTTTCTCCATGTCCTCAGGTGCCATCTTAATCTGATTATAACCCGAGAATCCATCCATGAATGAGAATACTTTGTGTTGAGCGGTGTTATCTACCAGAACATCAATGTGTGGGAGTGGAAAGTCATCTTTGGGACTCGCTTTATTCAAATCTCTGTAATCTACGCACATTCGCACCTTACCATCCTTCTTTGGCACTGGCACCACATTAGCAACCCATTGAGGATAAGAAGTAACGGCTAGGAAACCGGCATTGAATTGTTTCATAACCTCGGCTTTGATTTTCTCAGACATTTCAGGACGCATGCGGCGAACCTTTTGCTTGACGGGACGACAGTCTTCCTTCATGGGCAGACGATGCACTACTATGTCAGTATCCAATCCGGGCATGTCTTCATAAGACCAGGCGAAAACCTCTACATAGTCATGTAACATCCGAATCAATCTTTCTTTGACACTGTTTTCCAATCCTGCTCCTATTCTGACTTCTTTTCTTTCCACTTCAGTACCTAGATTTACGACTTCGAGTGACTCTTCATGCGGCTGTATAGTCTTTTCCTCTTGCAGTAATAGTCTGGCAAGCTCTCCAGGGACTTCACAATCTTCCTCACTTCCATCTTCGGCTTGGTAGATCGGATTTTCAAAGTCATAATGAACAGTAGCGGAATTATTGTCAATAGGATCCAGAGTGGATACGGATCTGCGATTTGTGACGTGAGTGTGTGTAAGAATGCATAGTTTGTTTGAAAGACGACAGGAAAAATAAAGAGCGCAATATTTGAATGCGAAAAAGTCCATTGATTTATTGAATATGAAAATATGCTTATGAAATGACAAAACCCTTAACAAATTAGCTATTGTGCCCCGGGTATAGACACAATGCTTTAAGAAGTTCAATTAAAATTTGCAATGCTAAATAGACAATAACAATTACTCCTGACTAAAGGAGATCGGGATAGTGTCTTCAGCCTTCCAATTATTGAGTCCGTCGCCAATTGTTGGGTAGATCCAACTATCCAGGTCGCAATCACTGTCGGCATCTTCTACAGCATTGATTTGATCTTTGACCATCTTTTCAGAGTTAAATCCCAGACCAGACTTATCAGACTTGTATGGTACGTTGATCAGTTGACCCCAGCCAGTACAGCCACCATCTTCAACCACAGCTTGAGCATCTTTCAGAGAAATCATAGCAGGAGGAGCACGAGTAACCTTGGGCACACAGGGAGTTGGCTTAAGGACAGGATCGGGCGGAGAAACCACTTCAAATGACTGAGTTGGAGTCTCGAAGAATTCACCATCCATCTCAACGTATCTGAAGGTATGCACACTACTGACAATGTATTCTTCCTCCCCACACACAGTGACGATCTTGCCCTCTATTGGATACCTCAGCTTTTGATGGAGGGACGAAGCCACGGCACCTGCCTCATGAATCCAGGGGCGTCCCAGCAAGCAGGAATAGGCGGGGCGAATGTTCATTACATGAAAGGTAGTGTTGAAGACTTGAGGTCCTATCTTGATAGGGAGAACAACTTCACCGTGGACAACACTCTTTGCACCATCGTAAGCACGCACCACAATGTCACTAGGCTTCAATTCAATGCCTTTACAGTCAAGTTTATCGAGCACGACTTTCGGTAGCACATTCAAGGAAGAGCCATTATCGATCAACACATGAGCCAAAGTGATTCCCTTACACTCAATAGAAATATGCAGGGCCTTATTGTGGTTCTTTCCTGCTGGTGTCAGGTCAGCATTGGAAAAACCTAGGTCGTCGTCAACAGTCAGGTTAGCAACATAGTTTTCGAACTGATCGACGGAGGTCTCTTGAGGTACATGAGCGGTCTTCAAGAATCTTATCAAGGCATGGGCATGAGATTCAGAGGATAACAACAAGGACAACATCGAGATTTTAGACGGGGTATGCCCCAACTGTTCTACCACATCAAAATCACTCTTGCGGATGACTTTCAGCACTTCTTCCATTTCTCGTTTGGCAACGTCTTCAGTAGTAGCTTCGATCGGTGTCTCTGACTGAGAAGGATTGACTGGTTCCTTTCCTCGAGTCTCAGGAGCTGGGGGTGAGATTTCTGGAGAGAAGATCCTTCCACTTCGAGTAACTTTACTAGTCCCAACAATGTCATCAGGATTAGCAGAGTCACCAACTTGCTTTACGCCATGGATGTAAACCTCACCTCCATAATTCCACGGAATGGCCTTGCTTGAGGAGTACGGTATTGGGCCAGGTGCAGTAATGATCAGGGGAGCTGCCTTGGGCTCAGCAATGATCTTCACAGGTACCCTGGGAGCGGTAATCTTAACCGGAACTTTGAACCTTGCAATCATAGATATTTCTTCAGTAGGGTTTTCTGTCTTAGAAACCCTTTCAAAGAGAATTGTACGGTCGTCCATCAGCCGTTGAATGCCATTTTTCAATTTCAAGCAGTCCTCGGGCCAAAGTGTGCAGAGATTGCAATCTTCAGTACAACCTGGAAATAAACCAGCTTGCGATAAATTCCGCTTTATGATCGGGAGAGGAGATGTTAAGTCCGCTACAGTAGTGATGAGAGAATCGTCATTGAGAGCATTAACAGCCTTGTCATGATTAGGCATAGGTGCATTGATGACATTAGGAGTCTCCGGAGGCTCGAACTCAATTTCCCCAGCATCGATCATGTCCTGAATCTTATTCTTCAACAGCCAACAATCATTTGTATCGTGCCCGGGGCTATCGGAGTGATATGCACACCTGGCATTGGTATTATAACGAGGCGAAGCAGTGTTGACATTCGCAGGAGGACCTCTGAGAGTGATTAGGTTTACCTTCAGCATACTTTGCAGTGCTTGTGCTAAAGTCATATTGAGCTTGGTAAACTGCCTTCTTGGTCTGTCTTGTCTTTGCTGGAAGTTTTGAGCTGGCGGGGCTGCGATCGTCACCGCTCCGATGGCATGGTCACCGATTTTCTTATTATGATTCTTTTGACCATACACAACGTTCGATTCATTCTTCCCATGGTAGGACTTTTTACTGCTTGTAGAAGTAGCTGCCTGTAATTTCCCACTTCGAATGCCGCTCTCCACCCGTTCACCTGTCAGTATAAGTTCAGTGAAACCTGATGAAGAACTCCCCAGTAGGTGGCTGTAGAATGGGCCAGTCAGGGTACCCATGAACAGGTCTACTAATTCTTGGTCAGTCATAGGGGGTTTGACTCTGCCAGCCAAATCTCTCCATTTCTGAGCATACTCTTTGAAGCTTTCTTTAGATCCCATAGCCATATTCTGCAACTGTAGCCGAGTAGGCGCTAATTCAGAATTGTACTGGTACTGCTTATAGAAAGTTGTTGCTAAATCAGTCCAGGTGCGGATGTCAGAGCTCTCGAGCTGATAATACCATTCCAACTGGGTGCCAGACAGACTTTCTTGGAAGAAATGGATCCACAGTTTCTTATCAGTGGTATGCGGCTGAATCTTTCTCACATAAGCCCTTAGATGCATCTGAGGACAAGACGCACCATCGTACTTAGTGAAAGTGGGGATTTTGAATTTGCGGGGAATGGTCACATCGGAGACCAGACCCAGACTTTCGAAATCCAGACCAGGTGTCTTCTGACCCTCCATGGCTAGCATGCGTTCCTCCAGCAATTTATACTTATCATCTCTCGGAGAGTACTGTTCATTTTCATACTCTTCATCGTCATCCTCAGGGTTAGAGAAATCAGCATTCTCCTCCTCTGAATCATTCTCCGCCCCCTCTTCTGGACCATTCGGGATTCCAAATTTGATTCCCGTAGCCTGTCCTTTACGCCTTCTTCCCGGGTTAATGAAACTCACAGCTTTCTTGTCCTTCTTCTTTTCGGCCAAAAGAGCCTTCAGTTCCTCCTGCCCCTTGGATAAGCTTAGCATCATCTCCTTGAATTGAGCATTCTGAGTCTGGAGATCTTTGACAGTTTGTTCGAGATCCATTTTTCTGTTTAAGAGGCAGACCGTGAGAATATGGTCCTTTGGAATACCTGTTATGCAATGTTATGTTATGCGATGCAATGCATGAAATGTTTTCAAGGACTTTTGGGAATTTAACTTTGCGTAAGCTGCCAACAAGAGAGAAATGTTTATTGCTAATTTTTTCAATGTTCATTACAAAAGGAATAATGATAAAATACAATGAAAGTTCAAGTCTCCCAGGGGCGACTTCTTTTTGGGCGAAGATATGCATTGAGTCTTCGTTCCTCATTAAGTTGACTGGTGAGCTCTAGTACTTTCTTCCTTTCTGCATTGAACTGAGCTTCGAAAGTATCTCTCTCCTCTCTCAACTGGGTCCAGGATCTTTTCAATTCCTCAACATCAGTAGGCATATCTGGATAAGGAATGATCTGGGAAGTAGCTCCTTCGGCCTCTGATTCAACAGTCAATGGTCCGACTGCAAGATATGGCATGACAAGTTCGCGAGCTCTGGTGCGTACCCATCTGAGATAAGGCTCCATGGGAATAGAATTTTTCTTTCCTAAATTGCTTCTTTTCACCATGCCCCAAGCTCGTACAAACCTTTGGCGGAGACCTTGAGAGTCATTGTCATAGTCAAACACTGTACCTTGAATAATCATTTCATGTGGACCATCTCTTCGAGCATGCCCAAACTGACGTAGGGCTAAGGCAGGATTATAAGTAATACCTCCCCTTATCCCCAGGAGTGGTACATTAGGGAATTCTCCACAACGGTCGATGATGATAACATTTTCTCTGAGGTTAGAACACCAACGGATGTCTAAATGGGAGAGTGCCATTATCCTTTGGGACCATTTCAGATTTTGATCATTCTTCAAGATTGATTGAGGAAGGTGCGAAATAAACCACCTAGACAACAAAGATACGCAGCACATGAGAGTCCCTTGTTTCTTCATAGTACGAGTGTGAAGGGAATGCAAGACATCTCCAAGCAAGGTAGGCACAGGGTTATGAGTGAGGAATATCTTAATAGCATTCACATCTATGAATTGGTCCGGATTAGGGAATAGCACCAAACCATAGATTAGCAATGCTAGAACATCTTCAAAAGCATGGACATTCATAACTTTTAGGAATTCTCGGGCCTTACCTATCAGAAATTTGGCAAGTAAACCTTTAATTCCACTTCTTGTTACCCAATTAGTTTCAATGTCGGACTTTGTCATGTGTAAAGCTGCGGCAACTTCTTCGGCCTTTGGCATCTTTTCTAAACCGCTGAAGGGTACTTGATCGAGGATAGGTATCCCAAGCAGCTTGGAAAACTCTTCCAACGTGGGTACCAACTGATAATCTGGGAAAGTGAAGCAATGATGCTTAGGATCGAAGAACTGGAATAGGACTCTTATCATATCTTCTTTGAAACCAGTGGTAACTAAGTTGAGAAGATGACCATGTTTCTTGTTGAATTGAGCATGATCGGGGAGTTCTGACACCAAATCCTTGAGTTGAGGAGAGATTGCTACAAGATTGATCCGGATAGTCTTCCTGGAAGACATAACCTGTTCAACAGAGCAAAGCTAAATTCCTAAGTCCTTGAAATGGTTAGTATGATGATGTTATGATGTTATGATGTTATGATGTTATGCAAGCACAAGCATGTCACACAACAATTATTCCTAGGTTTTAAGGCTTGCATGAGTTCCATAGGTAAGTACCCTCCCCACTGAAGTTTAGTTGGTTCAACCTGTCCTAGAATAGTAACCGGGTTCTAGAAGGATCTCAAATCATCGACCTTTCTTTAAGTCCACTTCAGTGCAACACCAAGTGGTTGACCGAAGCTTCCCTAAAGTCCAATCTCAAAGAGTGTAGTATCGAGTCTCAACCAACCCCAGTCGGAACCGAAGTCAGTTATCTCACTACTTTCTAATGGCCAGGATAAGTCAATTAGGGTTCTAAAGGTCTGGTTAATGCTTTGATGACACCACGCGGAAGCCAAATTTTTCCTCAAATAACATGAGGACCATCAGGACAACCAAAGTGCCACATTAACCGTAGCTATCATTTTGACCATTCCAGTATACGCCGGATAGTCGCGATGATCTATTGCTACTTACCTAAGGTACACTAGATCCGGGTGTAGGATCTTTCACTCAAAGCCCCCTTAAAAGAAGGAATAATAAAACATAAATGATTTTTTTTTAAGATGGACCTCTCTTAATTAGTCCCCAGCAGAGTCGCCAGTTCTGTCATACGGTGAACTGGACTTTATTGGATTTGTAATCGCAATGTCGCGGTTAGCAAGAGTCGCCACCGACTTTTCTTTTATCCCATAAGGAAAGGTGGAAAAGAACAGGAAAGACCTTAATTTTAAATTCTTAGGTTCGGGAGGTACTTTATACAAAGGGAAGGTATTAGCACCCTTTGTATCCATGGTTATCCATGGGCTCTTAATTGCTCAATCATTTATGTTTTTTTTTTTAGTTTGAAAAAGGTGGTTGAAAAGTGTATAAAAAGGCTTTGAAAACGAGAATTTAACTTTGTAATGAATGTATACAAAGTGGTTATCTCGTATAGTTTTCTGAAAGTAGTTTAGAAAAATATAACTCGGCAATGATCCTAGTACGGATGTATGCTAAGTGGTGATTTTCTAAAAAGGATATTTGAAAGGTGTGAGGTGTGAAAAGCATTTTTTTGTTATGAATGAGCAATTAAGGGTTATACCTGTCCGAGGTCTTTCCGGGCATTTCCTATCCTTATGAGGGTAAAACTGTCCTTACTATTGAGAAGTAAGTAGTTTTATCCTGGGGATGTAGAAGGGTCATCGTAGGGTCATCGATAGGTCATTGAAGGCAACAGTTGTGAGGATACCTTAGCATTCGAAGGGACTATCATCATTTAACCGTAGGCTACACCGAAGGGTCATCGAGGGACAAAATCGTATTTTCGAAGGCAACATCCGAGGGACTATGAGTTATTTTATGATGATTTAATCGAAGGGCCATTGCTAAGTGTATCCCCACATTCGCGGGACATGACCGTAATATCGAAATTGTGGGGTAATAAAGAGAGGTCCGATATCATTTATTTAAAGTCCATGTTTTAAGTTCATTAGGTAATTATGGTGATACCGCCTTAAATCGATACATTAAAATCAACACATTAAGGATCCCTACATTAAAATTAATTAGGCAATCAATACGAATCTTCACATTAAAGTGAAACAATTTAGAATCCATCTCCATGAAAGCCTCCCATGCATAAAGCGGAGTACCTAGCCGGCTATTTCTTCGGAAGTATGCTAGCCTTTACACCATGAACACACGGATTAAAGCATCGAGATAAAATATAATTGGAAATTGCACCATAAGATAAATATAACAGCCAGGAATTTAAGCCAAATAATGCAGTATTATCATCAGGTAAACATGAAAGGGGCAGCAAAAGGGCAAAGCAGCCCCTGGCCTGGTCGCCTCTGCTTCGCCTAGCGAAGGCTCAGCGAAGGCTCGCTGCGGGCTCGCCTAGCGAGGAGCTAGCGAGCGGCCCCGGGTTTGAAATTTGAGAACATTAGGACCTCAACCTGCAGCATGGCTTATGGCATCCAACACATAATTATATGGTTCAATTTCACGATATTCAAGCACATTTAAATTCTCATGCAAGACTCCAAAATGGTTATGAATTCAATTATAATATCCTCCACAAATTAGGAACATGAGGTGGTACCATATGCCAAATGAGAGTACAAAATGATATCATATGCAAATTAAGACACTAAAGTGGTACCACATGCAAAATAAGGACACAAAGTGATAATCATATGTAGATTAAGAATCCTAAATCATATGCCAAGTAAGAAACTAAAGCGATAATAGTGAGGCAAACCTGTTTGCAAATCGAGTTGCAACCTTGAATTGGCGAGCCGGATTGAGTTGGGCGACGGTAGCTTCGGAGCGGGTAGCGGCCTTCAGGGTTTCCGCCTTCTGAACTCTTTGGGCCAGCAGGGTTTCGGTGCTAGGGTTTTCTCGGGATCTCTGTGTGAGTGTCTCCGGGTGAGTGAGTCCGCCTCTGTGTGTTTTTTTCGTGGCAGAGGAGTAGGTATTTATAGTAGTGGTAGTGGTGACCTAATGGGCTTAGAATGAGGTCCAAAGCTTCAAACTTTCGCGAGCTTCGCTAGGCGAAGGAATTGCTCGCCTAGCGAGCAAACTAGGTCTGGGCTTTTTCCTGGATCCAACGCTTCGCTGGGCGAGTGGCATGATGCAATGTTCGCTAGGCGAAGGAGCTGCTCGCCTAGCGAGCCAGTTATTTTGGGCCGCCTGTGGATTGGGCCTGTTGTGAGTGGGCTTTTGTCCATTTGATATCAGTGCCTTGCAGAACAAGTCAGAGGGTCTTGGAAAATGCTTTGTAATATCGACGGGCAAATTTTGGGGTATGACAATAGTGTCGAAATTCTCCATCCTGAAAAGTTAGGTTAAAAACAGAGGACACCTGAAATCGCAAATATTATAAATGTTAGTCTAAACACACACACACACACACACACACACACATATATATATATATATATATATATATATATATATATAACAAATGAAAATATAAATTGAAATAGTAAAAGTAAAGCAAAGGAAAAGAAATCATGGGTTGCCTCCCATGCAGCGCTTGTTTAACGTTGTTAGCTTGACGATTCGAACTTTATATATCAGAGGTAGGAACCGGAGGGTCGATCAGAGTATGGCCAGGGCATTCTGTAGGGATGTCACCTCCTTGATATTGCTTCAGTCTTTGTCCATTTACCACAAACGGATTACAGGAATTGTTCCAGATTTCAACTGCTCCAGATTTTAGGATTTTGGAAACCTTAAAGGGGCCTGTCCATCTCGAACGTAGCTTACCTTGAAAAAGTCGTAATCTCGAATTGAAAAGGAGAACAATTCGCCTATATTAAAGTCCTTTTTCACAATCCTTTTGTCATGCCATGCTTTGGTTCTTTCTTTGTATATAATGGCATTCTCGTAAACGTTCTGGCGGAGTTCCTCCAATTTGTGGATATTGAGGATTCGCTTCTCACCAGATGCTAGGTAATCCAAATTCAGGGTCTTGATGGCCCAATATGCCTTGTGCTTGAGTTCAAAAGGTAAGTGGCATGACTTCCCGTAGACTAACTGGTATGGTGTAGTTCCAATAGGGGTTTTATAAGTAGTTCTGTAAGCCCACGATGCTTCTGTTAGCTTTTCAGACCAATCTTTTCTGTATATTGAAACAGTTTTTTCCAAGATTTGCTTAATCTCTCTGTTAGATACTTCCACTTGACCATTAGTCTGGGGATGATATGGTGTTGCTACTCTGTCTTTTACCCCATACTTTCTTAAGAGTTTATCAAATATCCTGGATATAAAATGTGATCCACCATCACTTATGATAAGTCGTGGTACTCCAAATCTGGGAAAAATATTATTTTTAAACATCTTGATGACTACTCTTGTGTCGTTAGTGGGTGAGGCTATAACTTCTATCCATTTGGACAAATAGTCAACGGCTACCAAAATATACTTGTTTCCCATCGAAGATGGAAAAGGTCCCATGAAATCAATACCCCAAACGTCAAAAAAATCCACTTCTTGGATGTTCTTCAAAGGCATTTTGTCGCGTCTTGAGATGTTTCCAGCGTGCTGGCACCGGTCACATTGGACAATATAAGTATGGACATCACGCCATAGTGTTGGCCAATAAAGACCAACTTGAAGGATCTTATCGTATGTCTTGGATTTGCTTGAATGTCCACCATAGGGTGAAGAGTGACAATGCTCTATGATATTTCTAACTTCTTCTTCCGGGACGCAACATCGAAAGATGTTATATGTTCCTCTTTTAAAAAGGAATGGTTCATCCCAATAGAAATGTCTTATATCTTTAAAGAACTTCTTCTTTTGTTGATAATTGAGGTCAGGTGGTATGATATCAGCGGCTAGATAATTCACAAAATCAGCGTACCATGGTACTTTGCTAATTTCTGAAACTGTCCCAAAGTTGTCTCTATCAGGTTCAAGGGGAACGATATCTAACTTAGCTATCAATCTGTCATAGATGAAATCATCATTTATAGGTAAATGGTCTGACTTCAAATGCTCTAGTCTAGAAAGATGGTCAACAACTACATTTTTTGTTCCTTTTTTGTATCGAATATCTAAGTCAAACTCTTGTAGCAAAAGGATCCATCTGAGTAATCTAGGTTTCACATCCTTTTTGCTTAGAAGGTAACAGATAGCTGCATGGTCTGTATATACTATAATCTTAGATCCGACAAGATAAAACCTAAATTTATCAATTGCAAAAACCACAGCTAGGAGTTCCTTCTCTGTTGTTGTATAATTTAGTTGAGCGGCATCTAGGGTTCTACTAGCGTAATATATTACATGTAATTTCTTATATTTTCTTTGCCCTAAAACAGCTCCTATAGCGAAATCGCTAGCATCACACATTATTTCAAAGGGTTGAGTCCAATCTGGAGTTTGTAAAATGGGTGCTGAAATTAGTGCTTGTTTTAAACGATTAAAGGCTTCGATACATTTTTCATTGAAAATGAATTCAATGTCTTTCATCAGAAGGCCGGTCAAGGGTTTTGTTATTTTAGAGAAATCTTTGATGAAGCGTCGGTAGAAACCAGCGTGTCCAAGAAAACTACGGACTTCTCTAACTGTGTTAGGAGGGTTAAGGTTTTCTATAACTTCTATCTTTGCTTTGTCAACCTCAATGCCATTTTCAGATATTATATGTCCTAACATTATGCCTTCTTTAACAATAAAGTGGCATTTCTCCCAGTTTAACACAAGGTTAACTTCTACGCATCTCTCTAGGATTTTCTCAAGATTAATGAGGCAATTCTCAAAGTCGAACCCACATACCAAGAAATCATCCATAAATACTTCCATAATTCCGTCGAGATAATCTGTGAAGATTGACATCATACAACGTTGGAAAGTAGCTGGCACATTGCAGAGTCCAAACATCATTCGTCTGTAAGCAAACATTCCGTAAGGACGGGTGAAGGTTGTTTTCTCTTGATCCTCGGGGTGTATGGGTATTTGGAAAAATCCAGAATATCCATCCAGATAACAAAAGTAAGAGTGTCTGGCAAGACGCTCAAGCATTTGATCTATGAATGGAAGGGGGAAATGGTCTTTCCTAGTTGCCTTATTGAGTTTCCTATAGTCTATGCATATACGCCACCCGCCTTTTATACGTATAGCCACATGCTCGCCTTTCTCGTTCTGCACAACTATGATGCCTCCCTTTTTGGGTACCACATGTACAGGACTTACCCATTTACTATCGGAGATTTGATAGATTATAACAGCTTCTAGCAATTTAAGGACTTCCTTCTTTACCACCTCACTCATTACAGGGTTGATCCTTCTCTGATGCTCTCTGGAAGGTTTTGAATCCTCCTCTAGCGAGATCCTGTGCATACACACGGATGGGCTTATACCTTTTAAATCAGAGATGTTGTATCCTAAGGCAGAGGGGTATCTTCGTAAAACATTCAAGAGTTGGTTTGTCTCATCTTGGTTTAAGGTGGCACTAACTTTTACTGGGCAGTTCATTTCTTTATCCAAAAACTTGTATCTTAGGTTCTTGGGCAGTTCCTTAAGTTCTTGAGCTGGTTTTTGAGAGTTTGGTGAAAGGTCTGGAGTAAGGTCCAAACATTCGTTAGTGTGAGGTTATGTTTCCTCTAGCTCGTCATCCTTTTCATTCGGGTTTGAAAATGGTTTGATCACAGGTCCTTCTTGATCAAGTTGCCTTATGCATTCATCTATGATATCAATCGTGTAACATGTGTCTCCTATGATTGGTGCCATCAGGAACTTTGAAAGAATAAACTCTATATTTTCATCTCCTACTTCGAAGGTTAATTTTCCTCTTTTAACATCTATTATAGCTCCTGCTGTTGATAAAAATGGTTTACCTAAAAGGATAGGGATATCGTCGTCTTCCTTGATATCCATGACCATAAAGTCTGTTGGGATATAAAGTTGACCGATCCTAACTGGGATGTATTCTAAAATGCCTACAGGTTACTTAACAGACCTATCAGCTAATTGGAGGGACATCTTAGTTGGTTGTAATTCTCCTAAGTTTAACCTTTTACACACAGCTAAGGGCATTAAACTCACAATAGCGCCTAAGTCTAGGAAAGCTTGGTCGATCACATGACTCCCTAGAATGCAAGGTATAGAAAAACTACCAGGGTCTTTCTCCTTCTTAGCGAGTTTATTCTCGGAAATAAAGTTGCATTCCAAGGGTTTGGGATCGTCAAGCCTACGCTTGTTGGTTAAGATGTCTTTGAGAAATTTGGCGTAATATGGAATTTGGGTGATGGCTTCGGTGAAAGGAATCTCTACATGAAGCTTTTCTATTACTTTTATAAACTTTTGGTATTGGTTATTGATTTTGGTTTGTTTAAGTCTTTGTGCATATAGGATTGGTGGTTTGTACGGGGGTGGTGGTTTGTAAGTTTTATCCTTGGCTTCTCCTTCTTGGTCGGTTTGTTTTTCGGGTTCCATTGGTTCCTTTCCTTGGTTGGTAGGTATATTTTCTTTAAAAGCTTTAGACTCGCTCATTGCTGGGTTATGAGCCCCTTCGTAAGCGGTTCACTTCATAATGAGATAGTGTTAGCTTGCCCTCGAGGGTTGAGTTGAGGTTGTCCAGGGAATTGTCCTCCAGGTGTAGTTTGTGGGGCTTGGTTTTGTGCTACCTGTGAGATCTGGGTTTCAAGCATCTTGTTATGAGTGATTATCTGATCAACCTTGGTCCCTAATTGCGTTATCAATTTGTTTACGTGAATGTTCTGGTTTAGGAATTCTTTGTTTTGCTGAGTCTGGCCTAATATAAAGTTCTCTATGATCTTCTCAAGGTTAGACTTCTGAGACACAACTTGCATAGGTTGATTTGGTTTTTGGGATTGATAACCTTGTGGTCTTTGAGGTGCATAATTTTGGATAGGGTTCTGGTTTTTATAGGGAAAATTCGGGTGATTTTTCCATCCAGGGTTGTAAGTATTAGAAAATGGGTTACCTTGGGCGTAATTCACTTGGTCGGTGTTCAAGTCGTTCAAAAGGTTACACTCCGCTGATCACACTGAATTACACCGTGTTTTTGACTCGGGTTTCACATGTTTATTAGGACTTTATTATCATTTTGTTTGTATTATGCTCTCTTTTCTCTTATTTTCAGATATTTAGCACTTTCAGACTCTTTTGGAAGAAACGAAGCAAAAAGACCTAAAATTAGGGTTTTTCGGCGAAATTACACACATGGCGTTGCACATGGAGGCCGCTATAGGAGAAGCCATGAGTCATTAACCCTCAACTAGGAGGTAACCGCCACGTTCCCATGATCCACCCCATTTACACACATGGCGGGCGCCACCTTTGGAAGTCACGTTCCCACTAAGGGGAAGTTGGAGGGCACCATGGTCTTTGCAAGCTGCTGAAAACCTCTATAAATAGCTCGTTCCATTTCGTTTTCTAATCATCCAACTTAGTTTACAACACTAAGCATATATTTATCATTTGTAATAGTGGTAATCTGTCACATCGGGGGGTTATCGCACCTTAGTGAGATTGAGTTAGGTCACTTCGAGTTGTTGTCGTCTTTAGCTTCAGGAGTCAGAGGTTTATTTTTGTACTAGATTTAAAGACCTCCATTTGGAGCAGGTTCTTATTTATCGCTTTATTTATTTATTTCCCGCATCGCTTTTATTTTATTTATTTTCCGCGTCGCTTTTATTTTATTTATTTTCCGCATCGCTTTATTTATTTATTTCCCGCATCACTTTTATTTTATTTATTTTCCGCACTCGCCTTACTTTATTTACTTTCTGCACTCGCTTTACTTTATTTATTTTCCGCACTCGCTTTACTTTATTTATTTTCCACACTCGCTTTACTTTATTTACTTTATGCACTTTACTCGCTCTCCACGCCTCACATTCTAAAACAAACTTTTCATCATGATTAACACTGTTGTGTTTGTTTGTGTTATCATGTCTGGCTAAATCTTTTAAAGGTTAGAATGTAAGGATCGCGGTTAAAGTAATGTTTCACATATTGAATCTGTATAAATACTTCAAGGCTGTTTTGATTTTTAACTTGAGTTTTCTAAAACAAACTTGGTTAGTTATAATTATTCGAGGAGTGTGAAAGCATCCTGGCTTAGTAACTAGGAATTTTTATCATTTTAAGGAAAAACTATTTTTGAAACTGTTTTCGGACGCGTTGATAGATTTAAAATCAGGAAACTCCTTGGGTAAACTTTCCAAATCAAAATCACTTTTCAACTAAGTTTACGAGTCTCATTTCTTAAAAATAAGTTTACTACTTTAGCATTCTGCGCACCTTTTATAAGTGACAATAAAAGGCCTTAATTTAAGGGTAAACTCGGTTCTGAATACGCGAAAGCGACAATTCCTGTTAAATGGATTCTTTTCAAGAGTATAAAATATTGCCTCATAAGTAGTTTTATTTAGACAATCGAAACATCACTTAACTGACGTGAATTACATTCAACCTGTCTTACCTGCATTTATTATTTACCGTTATTTTGAAAACCCAATATCTCTTTTATACCGTCTTAGATAAACACCGTAACGATAGTAATCGATAGATTGACGATTGGTCTCTGTGGGATCAATATTCTTTTATATTACTTTAACGTAATTCGTGCACCTGCGAGTCATACACGATCAAGTTTTTGGCGCCGTTTCCGGGGACCAACTTCGTCAAATTTCGTACCTTATTGTTACACCGCATAGAATAAGGCATTACTAGCCGGTAAATGCGAAGAACCCGTAGTACCGGAAATTTAGTAGATCCTTTAGCGGAACCCAAACGTTATACTCGTACACGCCTCTTACTCATCCGAATTAAGAAAGCTATGGCCGAGAATCGCAATAGGAGACCTCTTAAGGAATTCTCCCAACCCTCTGATGAGGAACCTAGTTCGAGTATAGTAAACCCCCTTATTCCTGCTAACAATTTCGAACTAAAACCGTCTTTGTTGCAATTAGTGCAACAAAACCAATACGCAGGTCTCGCAATCGAGAACCCGAATCAACATTTAAATTTTTTTATCCAACTAGCCGACACCTTTAAATCTAACGTCGCTTCACCGGATGCGATCCGTTTAAGATTGATTCCTTTCTCCCTCAGGGATAGAGCACGTTCATGGTTAGATTCACTTCCAGCTAACTCAATAACTACCTGGGAAGACCTTAGGAGAGTATTCCTTGCTAGATATTTCCCCCTAGTAAGACTGTTGTTCTTCGAAACCAAATAACTAGATTTGCTCAAAACCAAGGAGAATCTCTTTTTGAAGCTAGGGAGAGATATAAAAAGCTATTAAGAGTCTGTCCACACCATGGCCTAGAACAATGGTTGATCGTTCATACCTTCTACAATGGACTCCATTATAACACCAAGATGAGCATCGACGCTGCCGCAGGTGGCGCACTGATGAACAAACCGTATCCAGAATCTTGTGACCTAATTGAGGATATGGCCCAAAACCATTACCAATGGGGAACTGAATGAGCATCAATAGAGAAAAAGGAGACCCAAGGTGGAATACATGAGGTAAGCTCTCTAGACATGATGCAGGTGAAAATGGACGCTTTAGCCCTTAGGATCGAACATACGTCTACAAACACTAACACCGTAGCAGTAGTCCACACAGAGTGCGAACTCTGTGGATCTAAAGGACACGAATCGGCAGAGTGTAACCTTTTGAACAAACTGAATACCGACCAAGTGAATTACGCCCAAGGTAACCCATTTTCAAACACTTACAACCCTGGATGGAAGAATCATCTGAATTTCTCCTATAAAAACCAGAACCCTATCCAAAATCATGCACCTCAGAGACCGCAAGGTTATCAAGTTGTTACCACGAAAAATCTCTAAGGCATGCTGAAAGCATAGTTAATGACAGAGTCCTGTGAATTTGGGGGTTATACCCCATAAAAGGATGAAGAGGTGTTGGAGGCAAGCAAGAGTGGGAAAAAATACAAGTCAAGGGGAAGCCGGCAAGAGAAGTTGGCCTGGTCGACAAGCCATTTCGTCGACTGAGGTGAAGTTTGATACTTAAAGAATTATAGCCAAATGCGTAGAAGACAGCATCGCCCTAACTTCTGGGCGGGAGAAATTTGAAATTTAAAAATAACCAGTAGTTACAAGAAGAATAAGAGCGCCAGAATCTAGAGCAGTTAGCAAGACATGGGTGCAACGGTTGTGCAGATCGTGTGACATAACATCTGCTAGTTTCTAGGAGTTTCAGCTTATGAGTAGTTCCTTTAGTTTAGTATAAATAGAATGTCCCACGAGGGGCTCAGGGTGTTCACTTTGTACTGAAAATCACTTGTAAGAAAACTTCCCATTCCCAGCGCGAGGAAGCAAGATTTTTTTAGAGTGCTATGTACGTGAATCACCATATTTATTTCAATGCAACTTCCTTACTTTTCAATTGTTCCCGTTGAACATTTTATCTTAATTTCATTTACTTTTGAGTTGTCATTTTACGTTGTTGTTTACGCTGTCGACACTGATTCTATTACGATAATAGAGTTTACCAAAAGCGTGTTCGTCGTGTACATCTTTTGAATGCTATAGCGTTGTCGGTCACGAGTCACCCATAGGCTGTAGCATCGTCTAAACCGTTCGTGTGGAAAATTCTACGCTTGTTCGGCACTTTGTTGGACAAGCCTCACTTGCACTAGCACATGTCATAGGATCAACTGGTCGATCCTGCAAGTAACCCTTTGTTTTAAGGCCTAGGGAGGACCAACAATTGTTTACCAATTTCCACAGTAAACAAAATGGCACGCCCAGTGGGACGGTGCTAGAGCAGTTGCGAAATTGCATGAAACTCAGAAGTGGAAAATTGTATAGTAAGCCACGAAACACTGTGAAAATGTCAGAAAATAACACGGATGAAGTACCACGAGGAACTTTATCCACTACGGAAACAATAATCTCACAGGTTTCCACTTTGCCACCGATGACAACTGCAGCCTTAACCATGTCGACCACGGGTGTGGTTGGAACATCAATGCCTCAGCCTCCACCAGGAGGTTCAGAATCAACGATAACGATGTTCAGACCTTATGTGCCTCGCTTTGGCACCACAGATCCTCTTTATGGAATGTCGTATTCCTTAATGCCAGGATATCAGTCGACATCAAGTGCATCACTGTTTTCATATACAAATCCACCCTTGTAGGGATCAGCACAAGGGGGAAACATTAGGAATAATACTCAGAACAAAACCATGTCGCTGTCGAACACTTCAGTAGCGGTGTTGAGACAACAAATGGACGATAGTAACCATGAATTGGTTAACATGTTGACCAACCAGATGGGCACAGTCTTTAATCCAGTAATACAAGAATTTGCTGAAACAAATAGGCAGGTGGCGAATCAATTGACACACTTGTGCAATTTTCTGGGGGCACCGGCTCGACAGATGGCACAAGTGGTTAGGCAAGTTATTCCTGTGCAAATGGAGATAGGGGCGGCGGAAGATGATACAGTCCACGAAGGACAAATCATTAGACCCCTTCAAAATCAAGGCGTCGAATCAGGAGTCGCGGGACGTAACCAGATGGTGATGGTTAACCGACACCAGGATGCTGATCAAATTATCGATCAACATCGACAAGAAGACTTAGCAGTGGAGAATAATTTGACAACTATTGTCGAAAGGATTATGGCCAGAAATGGTATGGGTGCTACACTGCAAAGGCCATTGTACGCCTCCCCGTTAGCTGAGTTTATTCTCCAAGCTGAGGCGCCCAGGGGGATGAAAGTGCCTAAGTACACTAAATTTGGGAGAGAGTCTGGTGAATCGACAATAGAGCATGTTGCCAGATACTTAACAGAGTCAGGAGATCTAGCTCATAATGAATGTTTGAGAGTAAAAAAATTCCCTTCCTCTCTAACTAAGGCTGCCTTCACATGGTTTACTTCGTTGGCCCCAAGTTCAATCGATTTATGGGCCAGATTAGAAAAGAAGTTCCATGAACAGTTTTACAAAGGACACTCCAAAATTAGTTTGGCAGAATTGTCTAGTATCAAGAGAAGGTTTGCTGAGAACATCGACGATTATCTGAATCGTTTTAGGTCCTTAAAGGCTAGGTGTTTTACGCAAGTGCCAGAACATGAACTGGTTCAAATGGCCGCGGGGGATTTAGATTATTCCATTAGGAAGGAAATAAATCCAACTTTTGTGAAAATTATGTCACAATTGGCTGATAGAGTTCGACATCTAGAATGGCTAAGGTTAGAAAAAGTTAGGCACAATAAGTCTAAGAAAGAAAAGGTAGTGTTTGTCGAATACGACGCAACAGACCCAATATGTGAGGCTGATTATGCTTCATCGACCGAATTAGAAATCGACGTGGCTGAACTAAAGCCAGGATCCGCCTATGAGTGTCGATCATTGCTTCCTGCGCAAGGAAAAAGTCCTGTCGAACACAACCCAAAATTCCCTTCGAAAACTTATACTTTTGACGTGTCGAAATGTGAGGAAATTTTTGACTTGTTGGTCAAAGATGGTCAAATGGTGGTACCTCCTGGTACTAAAATACCACCGTTAGAACAGAGACAGAAAATAGGGTTTTGTAAGTATCATAACTATCTTGGTCATAATACCTCTAATTGTTACCTTTTCAGGGATTTGGTTCAGAAAGCGATTCAAGAAGGCATGCTGAAATTTGCTGGCCGCAGAATGAAGATCGACGCTGATCCTCTTCACCAGGAGGAAGCCCTATTCGTGGAGCCAGTCGAGATCAACATGGTCGAGATCATCGAGTACGATGAGGCCAACATGCTGGAGCAAATTGGTGAAAGCCCAGATGTCGATATAGCTGAAGCTTACCCAAGGGCTGATGAAGACTTGGTGGATTTTCTGTATCGCTGCAAGAACAAGGGTTCATAAGTGTGCTTGTGCCCTAGGTGTGGTGTTGTCACCGACAAAATAGTGGCGGAAAATTTCCAGAAATTGCAGTTGGGTAAAAGCAAAAGAAATGGGCAGACCAGGGGTTACCAAAATGAAAAAGGCTCAAAAAAGATTGTGAGAAATACCCAAACAAGGCCTAAGAGCTTTGTACCGTCGGCAAGTTCCCCTAGAGGTACTTAAATCAAGCCTTAGGAAAAACAAGACACCCAACAAGGTGTTGTTGCTGCTGCTAGAGGAGGTCTAGCAATTAACTACAGGCGTGAGTTTAAGTCTGAAAAAAGGACTTATGTTTCTGAAAGTTATTTGGGGAAGAACCCCATGTCGAGAACTCAATGGAGACGCTTTCAGAGGCGTAAACAGGCCGAAAGAGAGGCTGCAAGAGGCATGTCCAGTGAGGCAAATGCTGGGAAGAAAATTGTTGTGAAGGTCAACACAGCAGCGAAGGAACGGATCAGAGAGTATGTCCGTCGACCAACTGAGAGATGTTCTGATGAAGTGACTGATGACTTCAATTCAGAGTCTGAAGCAAGTCTAGATATCTTGGTCAACATGGTGTCAATCCTACCACAAGAATACAAATGTGTGACTGAAGTGGAGGAGTCGGTAGACGATGCTGACGCTGAAGAAATGGCTCTGCACCAGCCAAGATGCTATTTTATGTTGAACAATGGCTCTACTGAAAGCCAAGAGGCAGTGTTTGAAAGACCAACGATGACCATGAAGAATCATTTGAAACCACTGCTGATAAGGGCAAAAGTGGAAGGCGTGACTGTCAACAAAGTCTTGGTCGATTGTGGTGCCACGGTCAACATCATGTCGCACCATATTCTAAGGAAGATTGGCAAGTATGACACCGACATCAGATCTAACAACGTGGTTTTGTCTGACTATGGAGGAAAGACGAAAAGTACCATGGGAGTGATTGTGGTGAATATCACGGTGGGTTCAATAACCAGACCGACATTATTTATGGTGGTAGACGCTAAGGCAAGTTACAATTTGCTATTTGGCATAGAGTGGCTACATGGTGTAGGAGTCGTACCATCTTCAGCGCACCAAAGGTTGGTGATTTGGAGAGAAGATGGAGTGGTCGAAAATGTTGAAGCAGACCAAGGGTACTTCATGGCCGACGTAAATAATGTCAAGAAGAAGGATTTCGAGAGGAAGCTGGCCAATATTTCTCCTTGCTTTCCAGCTGAGGATGTATATGCTAATCTAAGTAAAGCTTTCGTCTCTCTAACTCTGCACGAGACTCATGGCTTCATTTGGGATGTGGAACGCCTAGATGATCCACCCTATACAGGTATCTGACCGACAGGCTGGGGAGACGTCATTGATGATGACTGATCTAAAAGCTCTAAGAAAGATATTGGCATATGTTGCCGAGAACAAAATAAAGTTGGCTCTAGAGGCTAAAGAAAACATGGTTGTCGAAGCCTATGCGTTAAATAAAGAGGGGCATATGGCTATTGGGCCAGAACCCCCAGACAAGCCAACTTTGGCTAAAAGGAACATCGACATGCAGCGTCTGGGCTATATTTATGATAATGAACCTTTAGGGTTTGAAAAAGACCCAAAGGCACCATAGAAAATCCGACTAAAAGACCCCTTGGAAGAAGTCGACCTTGGCGAGAATGGCGAGAAAAGGCCAACATACATAAGCGCCAACATCGACAAAGAACTAAAGTCTGAGGTAATATCCATACTTAAAGAATTTAGGGACTGTTTTGCTTGGGATTATAACGAAATGCCTGGTTTAAGTAGGGATTTGGTCGAGTTAAAGCTGCCAATAAAAGATGGAAAAAAGCCAGTAAAGCAGACGCCCAGGCGTTTCGCCCCAAAGATCATGGCAAAGATAAAAGCAGAAGTAGAAAGACTCCTGAAAAGCAAGTTTATTCAAACTGCAAGGTATGTCGAATGGTTGGCCAATATTGTGCCATTCATCAAGAAAAATGGGTCTTTAAGAGTATGTATTGATTATAGAGATCTAAATGTTGTCACCCCAAAAATGAGTATGCCATGCCCGTGGCGGAAATGTTGGTCGATCCGGCCGCTGGTTTTGAATATTTAAGTATGTTAGATGGTTATGCTGGATATAAGCAAATTTTTATTGCAGAAGAAGACGTGCCAAAGACGGCGTTTCGATGCCCAAGAGCCTTGGGGACATATGAGTGGGCCGTCATGCCATTTGGCTTGAAAAATGCCGGAGCAACATACCAGAGGGTAATGAACTCAACGTTCCATGATTTTATTGAGGATTTCATGCAAGTATACATTGATGATATTGTGATAAAGTCAAATGGTCGACATGCTCACGTCGAACATCTTCGAAAGGCCTTTCTAAGGATGAGGAAATATGGATTAAAAATGAATCCATTAAAGTGTGCTTTTTGTGTGCAAGCAGGCGACTTCCTTGGCTTTGTGGTGCATAAAAAGGGTATTGAAGTAAACCAAAGCAAAACAAAAGCCATTATGGACGTCAAGCCTCCTTCGACCAAAAAGGAGCTACAATCTTTTCTGGGAAAAATAAATTTTCTTAGAAGATTTATATCAAATTTAAGTGGCAAAACAAAAGCTTTCTCCCCACTACTTCGACTGAAGAACGAGGATTTCAAGTGGCAGGATGAGCACCAAGAGGCTTTTGACAAAATCAAAGAGTATTTGACTAGGCCTCTAGTACTGGCCCCTCATGTTAGGAATAGGCCAATGAGACTGTATATTGTAGCCTCAGAGTCGACTATAGGAAGTATGTTAGTCCAAGAGGATGAAAAATGTGTCGAGAGACCTGTGTATTACCTTAGTCGAATGCTTAATGATCCTGAAACTAGGTATAGTGATATAGAAAAACTATGTTTATGCCTGTATTTCTCTTGTATGAAACTAAAGCAGTATATCAAGCCTGTTGATGTGTACGTATCTTCCCACTTTGATATTATTAAACACATGTTGTCGAAACCAATTTTGCATAGTCGAATTGGAAAATGGGCGTTAGCGTTAACAGAATACTCTCTGACGTACGTACCCTTGAAAGCAATGAAAGGGAAAGTAGTAGCGGATTTCCTTGTCGACCACTCAATGGTCGAAATGGCGCAAAATTACGTAGACTTAGCACCATGGAGGTCATACTTCGACGGTTCAAGACATAAGCGCGGATCTGGGATAGGAGGAGTCATAATTTCTCCAGATAGAATTCCAGCAGAGTTCAAATATAGAATTGAAGGGGTATGCACTAATAATGAAGCAGAATATGAGTCACTGATCACAAGACTTGAACTACTACTAGAATTGGGGGCAAGGAATGTCGAAATTATGGGAGACTCGGAGTTAGTGATTAAACAAGCATCAAAAGAGTACAGGTGTCTTAAAGAAAATTTAATCATGTATTTTGTGGTCACCATTAGATTACTAAAGAGGTTTGAGCAAGTTAACCTCCAACACATACCACGAAAAAAGAACCAAAGAGCAAATGATTTAGCACAGGAGGCCTCAGGGTACAAAGCATCGAAAGACCAGGATGAAGAGATCCAAGTAAGAGATAAAGTACGAGCGACATTGTTGTCACCGTCAGATTTGTCGATTGTGAAGTTGGAAGCTGTAGAATAAAATCATTTTGAAATTCTAACCATCGACGACGGGGGGAAAGTGATTGGCGTAAACCGCTAGTCGATTACTTACGCAATCCCGTAGGGTCGATAGATCGAAAGATAAAATATAGGGCCCTTAGCTACGTCTTGGTAAATGATGAATTATTTAAAAAGACGATTGAAGGAGTGTTACTAAAATGCCTAGGAGAAAGCGAGGCATACGTGGCTGTGTCAAGCGTACACAGTGGGGCGTGCGAGGCGCATCAAGCAGGTTTGAAGATGAAATGACTCTTGATGCGCTCAGGGGTTTATTGGCCTTCAATGTTGAAAGATTGCATTGAACTTGCTAAAAGCTGTCAAGAATGCCAATTACATGGGGGCATACAGCACGTGCCTGCAAGCGAGTTGCATACAATTGTGAAGCCCTGGCCATTTCGAGGATGGGCTCTGGATGTTATAGGAGAAATAAAATCAGCCTCGTCGAAACAACAAAGGTATGTTTTAGTCGGTATCGACTATTTCACAAAGTGGGTCGAAGCCGTAGCATTAACAAATGTAGACCAAGAGGTTGTGATAGATTTTGTCCAAAGTTATATCATCTGCAGATTTGGCATCCCAGAAACAATTACAACCGACCAGGGGTCAGCTTTCACTGGTCGAAAAATGCAAGAGTTTACAAAAGAAATGGGAATCAAATTACTGACTTCTGCCCCTTATTACGTGTAGCACCTCAAATTTGCACCCTACCATTTTGTACATTCATTTCATATTAGGTCATAACATAACATAGGCCACTGCATAACATTGCATTGTCCATTTGCCCAAGTGCAAGCTCAGCTGACCGATTGGGTCAAACTGATCAGGAGAATCAGTCAAACAAGCAAGCATGTGCTATTTTCATTGAGACAAAGCCCTAGGGTTGATTTATCAAGTTCATATGGTCTAAGGATCATTGTGAGGTGATTTGGACAAAGATTGGATGCTCAGAAGTCATCAGTCAAGCTAAAGTTCAGCTGGAACCATAGAAAGTCAACTGTGGTCAACTGTGCCTGATTTTATGGATTGGAAGGTGTGAGATGGTTTGAAAGGCCTCATTCATGTCCATATAAGTCTCATTTGACATATCAAAGACCAAGGTTGAAGAATTGGAGGTCAGACAAGAAGTTTCCTAAAATAGCAGGTGACCTGTAATTTCAGCTGCCCAAAATGGAAACTTTTTCTCCTCAAAATAACTTCATCATACAAGCTCCAAATGGAATTTTGTCCAACATGAAAGTTGAAGATCTTGATCTCACCATTCCAAAAAGTCCAAGAACTTGAAATTCCCATGTGTGGTTAGTAAGATATGGTCCAGTCATTTTCCAAAAATGCCCGAAATCAAAGTGCCATAACTCTCACATGGAGTGGCCAAATTGGATGGTTTTTCTTTGAGAAAATCACATTTAATGTGTACTTTCATAATCCATCACCACATTTTGCCAAAAGCATTCACACAAAAAGGTCAATTTTCAAGTGCACTAATTAAAATCCAAGGGCAAAATGGTCCAATTTGAGAAATACTTGGAATTTTGAGATGGGACTTTTTGCAACACTTTCTAAATGTCATTTGTGACCTGTTGGAACCAAGTTTGGAGAGAAAAACCAGCTGCATTAACCAAGGGCATATTGGACCAAAAGTGGTGAAAATGCATATTACACTAATTTTTCCATTTTGCTTAATCTTAATTAATTTTGGATTAGGGAGAGGTATAAATAGATAATTGTAACTGTATTGCTTAAGCACTAATCATTTTTTCAGATCCAAGATCAAAATCTCCAAATTCTCTCACTTTTTCTCCACTTTTTCACAATTTCACATAAGCATTTTTTCACCATTTCATCCATAATTCACCATTGTTTGTGCTTGTTTTTGGTATAATCTTCATCTGCAGGCATCGGTAGAGTTCTGTTTTCGGCATTTTAAGCAAGATTCGCACAAGAACTCCATTGTTGGAAGCTTGAGTTCTTCCATGGCAGCTGCAATTTTCTTCGGATTCGAGCACTTATGAGCTGGATTTTCACCATCAATCACCTCCATAATCAATCTACTACATCTGTTTTTGTGAATTGGAGCTAAATACGCAAAGATTTCGCACCGCCACTCCAAGAAGGTGAAATTTCGAACTCGTTAATTCACGCAATTGTTATATGCATCTTGTAGTGCGTTGAATGTAGAACATTTTGCCGTTTAAATCGCGTAATTTCGTCGAGTATTCATGGAGATATTTGGATTTAAAGTTTATGCGTCAAAGCTTCTTTCGATCGGATCTTTTTATACGTTAATCTTTAGCCAAAAGCGTTGCCATATACGTAATCTACATGGAGAGACGATCGCAACGGTATATCGCTCGTCCAATTTGGTGAAGAAAAGCTTACAACCGAAGCTGAAGGTGATGAAGGCGACGAACACGAAGAACACGCGAGGAAGATTAGAATTTCTGGAAAATGTTATTGCAGATCCGTTTCGTTTGCCTGGCTTTTCAAAATTCTGTTTGGCGCCAAGGATGACCAATAAGGAGCGGCCAGCACATTAATGAGCACATGCGTTTTGGAATATTTACGGTTATGCCACTGCATATTATATTAATTCGTATAACATTAAATAAATATCACAATAAATTAACAAATCTTTAAAAAATCATATAAAATCCATTTTAAGTCCAAATTTAATGAGACTTTTTTTGTTGGATCCCATTTTTTCTCTAGAATTTTATAGGTATGATAGTTCATGTTGTGCTTGGTAGAATTTTGGAATGGTATATTGATCTTTGACATGTGTGACATAATTGTATGTTTTGCCATTTTAATCGCCAAATACTCATACATTATCCAAAATTAATGAAATTTCATATGGTGATTCTTGACACATTTCTGGAGATTTTGGTGTATCATTTGTGATTTTTGGATCTCTGGAGTTGTAGATATGATTTTTTCTTTTTGAGTGTGACATTATGTGTCACATTATGATATGCTGAGTTCATGAATTATTTTTCCATGCTTCCCCTAGGCCTATGGCCCTGATTTTTTGCATGAGATGACATGTATATGTTAACTTTCAACATGAATTTTTGTGGATTTAATTGGTCCCTTTTCTAATTGATTTGGATTTTTGATTGCTGTTTAGCATCTTTGGGTTGTTTCTTGTGTAACAAACTTTACATGTGTTGTTGAATGCTCATACTATATCATATGAATGTGAAATTTGATGGAGTGATTCATAACATGTTTAGGTGTAGTTTGGCTTTGGTCCCATCAATTTCTTAATTGTTTTCACTGTTTGGCATGTGATTGAAGTTAATGCTCATTTTGTTACCATGTGTTGGCTTGCATAATTGTGTCTGGATTTCTTGATTTTCATTGACCTAATTTCTTTTGTCCAATTGAGCTGAAAATTGACATGCTATACCTTGAATGTGTCCTGTCCAGGTGTGAATTTTTGTGGAATTAATTGAATTGTTTTGGTATGCTTTTGAGTGAGATAGTTCTGTTTGGTCAATTGAAGTTGTAAATTGCATGATTGATGTTAAATGGTGCATAAAATGAATATGGTGAATGATATGAGCATGGGATCAATTGCATTTGCTTTTGAATTGTTTTAATGTGATTTTGGGTGAATATTACTTGCTGTTTAGAATTTTTTATCCCTTTTGGACCCTAGGCTTGGCCTAGTGGTCTAGTTTCTCACATTTGGTTTGGATTTTCAGGTTAAAAGTGCAAAAGGCTTAAGGAGAGAAATGGAAATCGAAAATTGAATTTGTTTGATGTTGTCCACTAACATGTCTTTGTTTTGTAGGGATTGATGCTTGAGCTTGAGCTTATAGCTTGCACTTGTGTGCATTAACTTGTGTTGCTTTGTGCAGATTAACTGATTAACAATTTACTGTTTACTGTTTACTGTTGGTTTGTCTGAGTACTGATGATACTTGATTGATTTCAGGTACATTAGTTGCTAAGATTGCTTTGCTTTGCTTGGAAAGCAATTTGCACTGAGGTATGACTTTCTTGTCTCCATGTAGTCTGGAAGACCTGGCCTGTTACTTGGCCAGGCACCTGTCTGAAGTCCTCCTTAAGAGGCGATGTTTGTGATTGTTTACTTTTGTCCCCAAGCAGGTAAAGACCTCTATGAGGCAATTGGCGGATATAAGAGATATGCAATCTATCTCCCGCTCTTCTGTTGAGTCGTCCCTCTGCTCACACCACTGTGTTGATGCATTGGGACACAAACCCAAGATCTTGTACAATGTACAGTTGTGTCAGAGTCTTGAGCGTAGAAGGGTTCCCACATTCTGGACCCACGCTCCTTTGTCTGAAGCTCTCCCTGACCAGGGATAAGAGCTGTGAAGTCTCATCTTCACTCACCCTTCATCAGCTTCACCTTAGCCCCTCAATGGCAAGGTTAAGAGCTAACCTTACCCCGATACAGAGGCTTGTTTGTTGAGGTTGATATGACCCCTCGACTAAAGCCTAGCCCTGATGTTTGAGCCCCTTGTTGGTGTGTTTATTTCATGCTGTATATGTTTGTGTGGTGTGATTGTATCCCCTAGGTTTGCTAGACTCCGCGTGGTCTCGTTTGCATGTCAATTAAGGTAGCACGGTTCCTTCGTATAGGACTTCCTTTCTTGCTTGAGCTTTCCTAAAACACAAACAAACATTATCCCCTCTTAAGGATACGTCAACTCCTTCTACTACAGGTGAGTAAGTCTCCAAAGGTCGAGCATCCGGTAGATTGCGTAGTGACGTTGTCCACTTAAAAAACACAAACCAACAGGAATAGTTTAGACGAACTACGGCAACTCTGATTCTCATGTCCAGATGAGATACGTAGGCACGAGATGCGATGTCTTGTCGAGTTTGACTAACAACTAACACTAATTCTTTTCTCTCGCCCTCGTTGCGATTGAGACCTCCCCTTTCTCTTGCCCTAGTTGCAATCGAGACCCTTCTTCTTCCTGTGTTGGTGTTAGAAGGTGGATGTAAGCCCAGCGATTGGCATTCCACATCCTGTGTCTTGTTGTGTGCTTGGAAGCTGATGTAAGTCCATCGAGTGGCATTCGGGTTCCAGTGTGCGTGTGTTTTGGTTCGGATGCTGATGTAAGCCCAGTGATTTGCATTCAGGCTCCACGTTTGCCTCCTTGTGTGTGTTTTGGTTCGGATGCTGATGTAAGCCCAGTGATTGGCATTCAGGCTCCACGTTTGCCTTTGCCTGCATTTGTTTGTGTGCGTGTTAGCCGAGCTACGAATGCTCTGATTCTCCTTTGTCCAAGGAGATACGTATGCATAGGATGCGATATCCTAGCGAGCATGTTTTCCCCGGTCCGAACTACTTTGACTCTGATGTCTATGCCTGATAGACTAAGTAGGCCCAGGATGCGATATCCTGCCGAGTCAGCCTTGTCTGTTTTCCTGTGTCTCTTTCAGCCTGTGTAGATGTTTGTTTGAGCAGTGATATTAGCAACCATTTTCCCTTCCTATTGTGCGTGGATCCCGTCGAGTACGACGGATGCGTAGGGGTGCTAATACCTTCCCTTCGCATAACCGACTCCCGATCCCATTCTCTTTGGTCGCGAGACCATGCTTTTTCCAGGTTTACTCTGAGCGTTTCCTTTCCCTCTTTTGGGATAAATAACGCACGGTGGCGGCTCTGTTGTTCTTGTTTTCCCGCCGGTTTTTCGCGTAATGCGACAGCTGGCGACTCTGCTGGGGACTAGAGAAGTTGACCTGTGCTGGTCCACCTTCCCTAAGCGAGTCTCTCCTAGCGTTCTCTAGGTTAGGGCTTTGGTTGCTATTTACTGTTATTTATTGCATTCATTTCATTTACTGTTTGCATTCAATGTGTGCATTAGTGTTTGCATTCATTCGTATTCATCTGTTGTGTTGGCTTTGTTTCTCTGTTTGGGGGTGGGTGTTACTCGAGGTAAAAGGCCCAATACCCAGGCTATGAGTGCAATCTAGGAAACCTAGGAATAGAGTGAGTCATGGGAAGCGGGTGGTATGCGCCACTTAGCGGAACATCGACGTCACGAGCAGTTCAGACCCTGGTGGGGTATCATCGTTGCATACTTCAGGTGTGTATATGATGGTATTCTGCGAAAGGTTGTTTATCCTGCGTTTCTCTCGGCCTTACCCTGGCCTAGATAACACCCGTGAGTGGGGAGGGAATGATCATTTTAACAGGTACGAATGGTGACTGATGGTGACCGGTTGGTGACTCAGTGATTCCTGTTGGTGACTCAGTTCTCAGATTGGGTTCAGATGACAGTTGACCAGTTGACTTTGGGGGTTCAGATGATTGTTATCAGAGTTCGAGCCGAAGCTTCGATCCTGTGTCCCGAGATGCACAACTTGCCAGTCGTGTCTGCATCATGTGCATCATAGCATGTTTATTTTTCAAAAGAAACGCAATCAACAAACAAAAAAGAATTGAAAAAAAAAGAGAAAAAGAAAAAAACTAATCTCTGCATGCATATCATTTCTCAGGTACATTCCAAAGTCTGTTCACTGATAGATCCGGGTGCGCATTTACAGATGAAATTGTTGGTTTCACTCGGTACTCATTGCTCTTGTATACTGTGTCGTTGCTGCAGATTGCTTTTTTTTCGAAGATGAATCAGGCTCTTTGAAGGCCTGAGAAATGATCATTATCATGTGCATCATATGCATTAGCATCATAATCATAACATGTTGCATAACAGGTGTTCTAGTTCGGACTTCTCACTCTGGCTCCTGTCTGAGACAGGATTGTTGATCATCGTCCGCACCGCAACCAGATCGAATCATCAGAGGAGTATGGATCAGGTTCAGACTGAGTTGGCTGAGATGAGGGCAAACATGGCCCAGTTCATGACCATGATGCAAGGGGTCGTTCAGGGGCAAGAGGAGCTGCGAGCCTTAGCCCAGAGACAGGAAGCCATGATTCTGCCACCCAGTCGTGCTTCACCAGAGGGGGTCCCCGTTAATGATCAAATTGCTGCTGTCACTATTCCCGTCAACAACTACGACGTGGATGATGATTTGAGGGGTATCATAATCAATGGACAGCCTCTTGCTACAGAGACTGTTAATGTCAGAGCAACCCGTACTCCGGTTCGCCATCGTGGCTCTTCAAGTTCGTTGAATTCTAAGAAGTCATTCTCTGAGGCACCCAAAAGGGGAGAGAGTGAAACAAATGCTGTGCACCGGCGAGGGAGTGCGAACAGAGGACAATATCGTCAAGCTGCCGCTGTGACTATTCCAGCAACCCAACAGCAACAGGGAAGGCCAACTCAGCGGTATCAACATCAGCAACATCGTCCGCAACAGCAGGCTTACCAGCCTCCCTATGATAATCAAGCCGGTACAAGTAATGAGAGGAAGAGGGTCATTTTTGATCCGATCCCTATGTCTTACGCAGAGCTGTATCCCTCGTTGATAGAGCGGAACTTGATTACTCCCAGAGACCCGCCGGCTATACCCGTCAACCCTCGGTGGTGGTATAGGCCTGAGCAGCATTGTGTGTATCATTCGGGTGCTCCTGGTCATGATGTGGATAGTTGCTTTCAGTTGAAAATGAAGGTTCAAGACCTCGAGCAGTCAGGTATTCTGAACTTTGAAGACTTGGGTCCCCGTGTTAATCAAGCTTGAAGATAACAAGTCGCGGGCTGGCGTTGGCTTTTCTCCTGAGGTCTTCAACAAAGAGGGTTGATCAAAAGCAGAAGCTACTAATGCAAGAGATTCTGACAGTCGTTATCCCTGGTGGGATCTATCACAATTGGGTCACTGTGGGCGTTCCTATAGTTGTTCATAAGTCAGAGTAATAATCACTTTGTTTAAAAACCCTTCTCCCATGCCAAAAGGAGAAGTGATGACATTGTTGGCAACATTTTGTGCAATGATATTTTCATTCAAGTAAATGCATGTTAAACATTTGTTTTTCCAATTGTTTTCCCTTTTCGCTTTTTGCATGAAATTGGTGATCACAAAAAACCCTAAAAACAGGAATAAAAGCAATCTTTTCATCTGCATAACGATTGTCTTGTTTATTTTCCAAAAAGTTTTTCATATCGAAATCATTATGCAGGTTGTTTCTCAAACCCATTGAACATAATGATCGGACGTCATCTCCCAATTTTGAATTCCCTGTATTCGAAGTAGAAGAAGATGATGTTGAAGGGATTCCTGACGAGATTTCCCGACTTCTTGAGCAAGAAAAGAAGATCACTCAACTGCATCTCGAGAATCAGCAGAACAGCCAACTGGGGCATCAAAAAAAAAATCAATCAAAAAAAAAAAAAACAAAGAAAGAAAGGGTACAAAAGAAATCAAAAGAAATCAAAAGCAAAATCAAAAGAAAAAACAAAGGAAAAATAGCACCCTCAAAGTCCCAAGTTGACTGATGCTGAATTCGATCGAAAAGAAGAGATTAACTGCCAGGTGTCATGGTCAGTTATATCAGCAGAGAGTGACGAAAGCATTCGACTAGAAGGTCGAGTCTCGAGTTCTGAGAAAATGACCTTGTGCTCAAGAAAGTCTTGTCTTTCGTGCCCGATTCCAGGGGCAAGTGGACTCCAAGCTATGAACGTCCATATGTTTTCAAGAGAGCCTTTTCAGGCGGTGCTTTGACACTTACAACAATGGATGAAGAAGTTCACTCGTCCTGCGAATCCAGATGCAGTCAAGAAATACTTAGCCTAAACAAAAAAAAGCAAAACAACTCGCTAAGTTGAACACCCCAAAGGGTAGCTTAGGCAAAAAGGAGCGTCTCGGTGGATTGAAAACCCGAAAGGGCGATCCAGGCAAAAGTTAGAGACATTGAAAAAAGAATTTGCATCTCGCTAGATTGAGCACCTCACACCAGGGCAATCTAGGCAAAAATTAGGGATTTGGCAAGTAACTGCATCTTGACAAGACCGTGTTCTATATCTGTCATCCGCCAGGAATTCTCTATGCGTCGTCGACCGAAGCTCCGAATACATCGAGATTCAGAATGGTAGAGGAAAGGTCGTTATGTTCAATGTAGCCCTCTTCAATATATATCACCGATTTCAAACTTGTACAGATCTATGGAGTCTCGCCCTTTGCAGACTACCATTCCATCACATCGATTTGAGCTTTTACCCCATTATTTGCACTCTTATTTGTTTCAACTCAACAAATGTTTTGCATGTTTTAATTGATAAAGTATCATTGTTTTCAAAATAAACAAAATTTTTCACAAAATTGTTCTTAAACAAAGTGAACATTCACAATGATGAAAGGATACCTAGGAGACCCGCAGTGCTCTCCCAAGGGTGGTATGATTACCGACGGGTAAGACAGTCGTTCGTATCTCGAGCATAACTGTATCTTTGTCCTGTAGAACCTTTTCATGGTCTCTCCTCAGCGAGGTTGCTCAGTGCAGTGTTGGTTGAAGTTGTTCATCTTCACGTCCCCGACAGTGCAACATGTTTTCTCCAAGTCTCTGTTAGCCCTATGGTGGGGCATCCCTAATAGAGTGCTGTTTGAGCCCTATCGTGGGGCATCCCCAGCAAGGTTGTTGTTTTGGACATTATCGTGGGCCAGTTCTCAAGCAGTAGGTGTACTGAAGACTTCAATTTTCGTCTCTCCAGCAGAGCAGTCTTCTCCTCTCCCTGGCACGGATGCTTTTCTGCAACGATTCGGTATTTGGAGGATTGACGTCTCAGTATTCCGTCATTTTCTCAGGTAGGTCCTCAGCAGAGTGGTTGACATGAGGAACTTCGTCGATGCCTATCTATTTTCACCAGAGATCTGGCTAATTCTTGGTATCTCTGTTCTCCAGCATGAGTGAGAAGTCAGTGCTCTCCCTACAGAGTTTTCATCAAGCAGATTTCCTCAGCAAAGTCTCCCCACAGAGTGGAGTATTTGATCAGTGGGCTCCCTAGCGGGGTTTTCATTCACTTTGCATTTTGCATGTAGTGATCATTGCATCCTCAAATCGCGTAGCATTTCCATTCATAATGGAGCATTACGCCATAGAAAAATTCAAACATATGCATTCATGTGTTAACCCGATCAGACCGTCTCCCCGGCAGAGGCAGCTTTTTGTTCGACGTCTGTACAGCGCTTTCGCTACAGTTGCTCCTGACGGCACTCAGGATTGGTACCCCCAGAGAGGTTTATTTCCTCATCCGTTGGTGAAAGAAAAACCTGGTTCTACCCAGTAGCCTCCTAGTAGATGTGGGTGTGTCTGATCTCTCCATGTAGAGTCTACCCCTTAAGCAGAAAGTGTCCATCCTTTCCTGCCATTTCCCCACTGAGATACATCCTCGTGGATGACGGTTGCTTCCGTTCCCTCCCTAATGGGATGGGTTTTCCCTATTGAGTTCTTTCCTCATTAGGATGAGTCTTGATTCAGTTTGCCTTTTTGGATCGATCCTAAATTGGCTTCTTGTTGACTGTCTCTTGTGTTGCCCTGGGGCATGAATGAATAGTGGCTCACTAACCGGTACTCATTCATCTTATCCTCAGCGGAATTTGTGGGCTTCTACCTACAAACCGGTAGTTGTAAGTCCTATCTTTGTGGTTTTCTACCCAACCGGTAGTTGTAAAATCCCACTTTCATCCCCTAGCAGAGGTAACCTTTGTGGTTCATTCTGTCGGTTGGCTTCTACCTACAACCCGGTAGTTGTAAGTCCTATCTTTGTGGTTTTCTACCTACAAATCGGTAGTTGTAAAATCCCACTTTCATCCCCTTGGTGGAGTTAACCCTGTGTGCTCATCTTATCGATGACTGGTTACTTTTCCGTGGTTTTCTGCCTACTAACCGGTAGATGTAATCCCCTCTTTGCAGTTATCAGTATCCGGTTTGCGGTATTGATATTCTTTTCCCCTCTGGATACCCGCCTTGATCAAGCAGTATTGTCCCCAGTGGGTCTCCCCCTTTCTTTTGGGTATTTGCTCCGAGTCAGCAACTTTATCCTCTTTTGATTGGTCATCTTTGCATACCTGTTCCTGGTACACGATGCCTTTCTTTTCGGTCGTTTATCCATCTAACAACCTACAACCCGGTTATGGATAATCTTCCATGCGAGGTTATTATCTACGTTTTGACGGCTATAGATAATATGTCTCATGCACTCTCTGGTCAGTCTTTTGATTGTTTTCTCCAGTAGAGTAAGATTCGTATTCCTTGTGGAATCGAATTTCCATCCTTTAACAAGTTTGCCTTTGCTCTCTTCAGGATGATGTCGGTCGTTTTATCCATCTAACAACCTACAACCCGGTTATGGATAATCTTCCATGCGAGTCTATTATCTACGTTTTGACGGCTATAGGTAATCTGTCTTACGCGCTCTTGGGTCGAAGTCGTCCTCCCCAGTCGAGTAAGATTCGTATTCCTTGTGGAATTGAATGTCCATCCTCTAACAAGACTGCTTTTCTAGCCCTCTTCAGGATGTTGAGTGTTTTTGAACACAAACCAATTCACGTTTTGGTCGGTCACCTGTTTTCTGCCTACAACCCGGCATCCTTGGTGTTCCTTCCTGTCTACTCTCTGTCATGACCTCGATCCCCAGTGATTTTCCTCCTCTCCGTTGGTGTCGATAAACGTCGAGTTTTTCCCCATCATCCATTGATGATTTGGTTGTGTTCGCTCTCCCTAGAAGATTCCTCCTCTCCGTTGGTGTCGATAAACGACGAGTTTTTCCCAATTATCCGATGATAATTTGGTTGTGTTCTCACTCTCCCTAGAAGAGTTTCCTCCTATCCGTTGGTGTCGATAAACGTCGAGTTTTTCCTAGTCATCTGATGATGTCTAGTTGCTTATTCCCTACAGACCATTTGGTAATACCATATGATTCCCCTCAGAGTTTTCTCCTCTCCGTTGGTGTCGATAAACGTCGAGTTTTTCCTATTCGTCCTATGACGTCTAGTTGACCTGTCCCCATGTGGATTTACCTCCCCGTTGGTTTCGATAAACGTTGTGTTTTTCTCATTCGTCCGATGACGTCTGATTGTATACCCTATTCCCAGTCATTCATTAATGTCTGGTTGATTTCCCAGCCAGAATCCCCAGTAGACGTCCTATTTGGTGTCCGGTTGTGGTCTCCCTTTCGTCCTATGACGTCTGGTTGAGTTTTCTCCTTCTCCGTTGGTGTCGATAAACGTTGAGTCTCCCTTTCGTCCTATGACGTCTGGTTGAGTTTTCTCCTTCTCCGTTGGTGTCGATAAACGTTGAGTCTCCCTTTCGTCCTATGACGTCTGGTTGAGTTTTCTCCTTCTCCGTTGGTGTCGATAAACGTTGAGTCTCCCTTTCGTCCTATGACGTCTGGCTGAGTTTTCTCCTTCTCCGTTGGTGTCGATAAACGTTGAGTCTCCCTTTCGTCCTATGACGTCTGGCTGAGTTTTCTCCTTCTCCGTTGGTGTCGATAAACGTTGAGTCTCCCTTTTGTCCTATGACGTCTGGCTGAGTTTTCTCCTTCTCCGTTGGTGTCGATAAACGTTGAGTCTCCCTTTCGTCCTATGACGTCTGGTTGAGTTTTCTCCTTCTCCGTTGGTGTCGATAAACGTTGAGTCTCCCTTTCGTCCTATGACGTCTGGCTGAGTTTTCTCCTTCTCCGTTGGTGTCGATAAACGTTGAGTCTCCCTTTCGTCCTGTGACGTCTGGCTGAGTTTTCTCCTTCTCCGTTGGTGTCGATAAACGTCGAGCTTCTCCCTTTCGTCCTATGACGTCTGGTCGAGTCTTCCCATTCATTCATTAATGATTGGTTACCTCTCCGTTGGTCTTGGTAAACGTCGAGTTTTTCCTAGTCGTCCTATGACGTCTAGTTGTACCTTTCCCCAAGTTGGTTCACCTCTCCGTTGGTCTTGGTAAACGTTGAGTTTTTCCCATTGCGTCCGCTGACGTATGGTTGTATCCTTTCCTGGTTATCCCCAGTAGAGTTGAGTTACCTCTCCGTTGGTTTTGGTAAACGTTGAGTGTTTCCTAGTTGTCCGTTGGCATCTAGTTGAGATGATTTCTGTTCCCATTCATCGTGTGTCGATATCTGGATGTGCTTTACCCTGAAAAGAAACAAGAAATACAAATCCCAGCAGTGTGCAAATTTCTACGGTTCTTGGTATTCAATCCCTGTTTACCCTGAAAGTCTGACAGTCGTTGCTCTCATCCATTCGGGTTCCCAGTTGATTGAATAGGGGCAGCTGTAGCACCTCAAATTTGCACCCTACCATTTTGTACATTCATTTCATATTAGGTCATAACATAACATAGGCCACTGCATAACATTGCATTGTCCATTTGCCCAAGTGCAAGCTCAGCTGACCGATTGGGTCAAACTGATCAGGAGAATCAGTCAAACAAGCAAGCATGTGCTATTTTCATTGAGACAAAGCCCTAGGGTTGATTTATCAAGTTCATATGGTCTAAGGATCATTGTGAGGTGATTTGGACAAAGATTGGATGCTCAGAAGTCATCAGTCAAGCTAAAGTTCAACTGGAACCATAGAAAGCCAACTGTGGTCAACAGTGGTCAACTGTGCCTGATTTTATGGATTGGAAGGTGTGAGATGGTTTGAAAGGCCTCATTCATGTCCATATAAGTCTCATTTGACATATCAAAGACCAAGGTTGAAGAATTGGAGGTCAGACAAGAAGTTTCCTAAAATAGCAGGTGACCTGTAATTTCAGCTGCCCAAAATGGAAACTTTTTCTCCTCAAAATAACTTCATCATACAAGCTCCAAATGGAATTTTGTCCAACATGAAAGTTGAAGATCTTGATCTCACCATTCCAAAAAGTCCAAGAACTTGAAATTCCCATGTGTGGTTAGCAAGATATGGTCCAGTCATTTTCCAAAAATGCCCGAAATCAAAGTGCCATAACTCTCACATGGAGTGGCCAAATTGGATGGTTTTTCTTTGAGAAAATCACATTTAATGTGTACTTTCATAATCCATCACCACATTTTGCCAAAAGCATTCACACAAAAAGGTCAATTTTCAAGTGCACTAATTAAAATCCAAGGGCAAAATGGTCCAATTTGAGAAATACTTGGAATTTTGAGATGGGACTTTTTGCAACACTTTCTAAATGTCATTTGTGACCTGTTGGAACCAAGTTTGGAGAGAAAAACCAGCTGCATTAACCAAGGGCATATTGGACCAAAAGTGGTGAAAATGCATATTACACTAATTTTTCCATTTTGCTTAATCTTAATTAATTTTGGATTAGGGAGAGGTATAAATAGATAATTGTAACTGTATTGCTTAAGCACTAATCATTTTTTCAGATCCAAGATCAAAATCTCCAAATTCTCTCACTTTTTCTCCACTTTTTCACAATTTCACATAAGCATTTTTTCACCATTTCATCCATAATTCACCATTGTTTGTGCTTGTTTTTGGTATAATCTTCATCTGCAGGCATCGGTAGAGTTCTGTTTTCGGCATTTTAAGCAAGATTCGCACAAGAACTCCATTGTTGGAAGCTTGAGTTCTTCCATGGCAGCTGCAATTTTCTTCGGATTCGAGCACTTATGAGCTGGATTTTCACCATCAATCACCTCCATAATCAATCTACTACATCTGTTTTTGTGAATTGGAGCTAAATACGCAAAGATTTCGCACCGCCACTCCAAGAAGGTGAAATTTCGAACTCGTTAATTCACGCAATTGTTATATGCATCTTGTAGTGCGTTGAATGTAGAACATTTTGCCGTTTAAATCGCGTAATTTCGTCGAGTATTCATGGAGATATTTGGATTTAAAGTTTATGCGTCAAAGCTTCTTTCGATCGGATCTTTTTATACGTTAATCTTTAGCCAAAAGCGTTGCCATATACGTAATCTACATGGAGAGACGATCGCAACGGTATATCGCTCGTCCAATTTGGTGAAGAAAAGCTTACAATCGAAGCTGAAGGTGATGAAGGCGACGAACACGAAGAACACGCGAGGAAGATTAGAATTTCTGGAAAATGTCATTGCAGATCCGTTTCGTTTGCCTGGCTTTTCAAAATTCTGTTTGGCGCCAAGGATGACCAATAAGGAGCGGCCAGCACATTAATGAGCACATGCGTTTTGGAATATTTACGGTTATGCCACTGCATATTATATTAATTCGTATAACATTAAATAAATATCACAATAAATTAACAAATCTTTAAAAAATCATATAAAATCCATTTTAAGTCCAAATTTAATGGGACTTTTTTTGTTGGATCCCATTTTTTCTCTAGAATTTTATAGGTATGATAGTTCATGTTGTGCTTGGTAGAATTTTGGAATGGTATATTGATCTTTGACATGTGTGACATAATTGTATGTTTTGCCATTTTAATCGCCAAATACTCATACATTATCCAAAATTAATGAAATTTCATATGGTGATTCTTGACACATTTCTGGAGATTTTGGTGTATCATTTGTGATTTTTGGATCTCTGGAGTTGTAGATATGATTTTTTCTTTTTGAGTGTGACATTATGTGTCACATTATGATATGCTGAGTTCATGAATTATTTTTCCATGCTTCCCCTAGGCCTATGGCCCTGATTTTTTGCATGAGATGACATGTATATGTTAACTTTCAACATGAATTTTTGTGGATTTAATTGGTCCCTTTTCTAATTGATTTGGATTTTTGATTGCTGTTTAGCATCTTTGGGTTGTTTCTTGTGTAACAAACTTTACATGTGTTGTTGAATGCTCATACTATATCATATGAATGTGAAATTTGATGGAGTGATTCATAACATGTTTAGGTGTAGTTTGGATTTGGTCCCATCAATTTCTTAATTGTTTTCACTGTTTGGCATGTGATTGAAGTTAATGCTCATTTTGTTACCATGTGTTGGCTTGCATAATTGTGTCTGGATTTCTTGATTTTCATTGACCTAATTTCTTTTGTCCAATTGAGCTGAAAATTGACATGCTATACCTTGAATGTGTCCTGTCCAGGTGTGAATTTTTGTGGAATTAATTGAATGGTTTTGGTATGCTTTTGAGTGAGATAGTTCTGTTTGGTCAATTGAAGTTGTAAATTGCATGATTGATGTTAAATGGTGCATAAAATGAATATGGTGAATGATATGAGCATGGGATCAATTGCATTTGCTTTTGAATTGTTTTAATGTGATTTTGGGTGAATATTACTTGTTGTTTAGAATTTTTTATCCCTTTTGGACCCTAGGCTTGGCCTAGTGGTCTAGTTTCTCACATTTGGTTTGGATTTTCAGGTTAAAAGTGCAAAAGGCTTAAGGAGAGAAATGGAAATCGAAAATTGAATTTGTTTGATGTTGTCCACTAACATGTCTTTGTTTTGTAGGGATTGATGCTTGAGCTTGAGCTTATAGCTTGCACTTGTGTGCATTAACTTGTGTTGCTTTGTGCAGATTAACTGATTAACAATTTACTGTTTACTGTTTACTGTTGGTTTGTCTGAGTACTGATGATACTTGATTGATTTCAGGTACATTAGTTGCTAAGATTGCTTTGCTTTGCTTGGAAAGCAATTTGCACTGAGGTATGACTTTCTTGTCTCCATGTAGTCTGGAAGACCTGGCCTGTTACTTGGCCAGGCACCTGTCTGAAGTCCTCCTTAAGAGGCGATGTTTGTGATTGTTTACTTTTGTCCCCAAGCAGGTAAAGACCTCTATGAGGCAATTGGCGGATATAAGAGATATGCAATCTATCTCCCGCTCTTCTGTTGAGTCGTCCCTCTGCTCACACCACTGTGTTGATGCATTGGGACACAAACCCAAGATCTTGTACAATGTACAGTTGTGTCAGAGTCTTGAGCGTAGAAGGGTTCCCACATTCTGGACCCACGCTCCTTTGTCTGAAGCTCTCCCTGACCAGGGATAAGAGCTGTGAAGTCTCATCTTCACTCACCCTTCATCAGCTTCACCTTAGCCCCTCAATGGCAAGGTTAAGAGCTAACCTTACCCCGATACAGAGGCTTGTTTGTTGAGGTTGATATGGCCCCTCGACTAAAGCCTAGCCCTGATGTTTGAGCCCCTTGTTGGTGTGTTTATTTCATGCTGTATATGTTTGTGTGGTGTGATTGTATCCCCTAGGTTTGCTAGACTCCGCGTAGTCTCGTTTGCATGTCAATTAAGGTAGCACGGTTCCTTCGTATAGGACTTCCTTTCTTGCTTGAGCTTTCCTAAAACACAAACAAACATTATCCCCTCTTAAGGATACGTCAACTCCTTCTACTACAGGTGAGTAAGTCTCCAAAGGTCGAGCATCCGGTAGATTGCGTAGTGACGTTGTCCACTTAAAAAACACAAACCAACAGGAATAGTTTAGCCGAACTACGGCAACTCTGATTCTCATGTCCAGATGAGATACGTAGGCACGAGATGCGATGTCTTGTCGAGTTTGACTAACAACTAACACTAATTCTTTTCTCTCGCCCTCGTTGCGATTGAGACCTCCCTTTTCTCTTGCCCTAGTTGCAATCGAGACCCTTCTTCTTCCTGTGTTGGTGTTAGGAGGTGGATGTAAGCCCAGCGATTGGCATTCCACATCCTGTGTCTTGTTGTGTGGTTGGAAGCTGATGTAAGTCCATCGAGTGGCATTCGGGTTCCAGTGTGCGTGTGTTTTGGTTCGGATGCTGATGTAAGCCCAGTGATTGGCATTCAGGCTCCACGTTTGCCTCCTTGTGTGTGTTTTGGTTCGGATGCTGATGTAAGCCCAGTGATTGGCATTCAGGCTCCACGTTTGCCTTTGCCTGCATTTGTTTGTGTGCGTGTTAGCCGAGCTACGAATGCTCTGATGCTCCTTTGTCCAAGGAGATACGTATGCATAGGATGCGATATCCTAGCGAGCATGTTTTCCCCGGTCCGAACTACTTTGACTCTGATGTTTATGCCTGATAGACTAAGTAGGCCCAGGATGCGATATCCTGCCGAGTCAGCCTTGTCTGTTTTCCTGTGTCTCTTTCAGCCTGTGTAGATGTTTGTTTGAGCAGTGATATTAGCAACCATTTTCCCTTCCTATTGTGCGTGGATCCCGTCGAGTACGACGGATGCGTAGGGGTGCTAATACCTTCCCTTCGCATAACCGACTCCCGATCCCATTCTCTTTGGTCGCGAGACCATGCTTTTTCCAGGTTTACTCTGAGCGTTTCCTTTCCCTCTTTTGGGATAAATAACGCACGGTGGCGGCTCTATTGTTCTTGTTTTCCCGCCGGTTTTTCGCGTAATGCGACATTACGCACAGGCGAATGGCCAAGTCGAAGTTGCTAATAAGTGTCGCATCCGCGAAAAAAAAACCGGCGGGCTAACATAAAAACACAACACAGAGCCGCCACTGCGCGTTATTTATCCCAAAATAGGGAAAGGAAACGCTCAGAGAAACCTGGAAAAAGCATGGTCTCGCGACCAAAGAGAAAGGGTAAGGGAGTCGGTTACGCAAGGGGAAGGTATTAGCACCCCTCACGTCCGTCGTACTCGACGGGATCCACGCTCTAAGAAAAGAAAAGGTTGCTAAAACACCACACACACACGCACCGAAGACAACACAGATGGGGTTAAGAGGAAGAGAGCTCGATAGGACGTCGCATCCTATGCCTACGTATCTCGTCTGGAACGAGAATCAGAGCTGCCGTAGTTTGGCTCACGCACGCCAAACAAGCAAACACAAACACAGGCAAACATGGAGCCTGAATGCCAACCACTGGACTTACATCAGCATCCGAACCAAAACACACGCACACTGGAACCCGAATGCCACTCGATGGACTTACATCAGCTTCCAAGCACACAACAACCAAACAAGTTAATAGGGAGTCGGGAACTCGAGCCTATAACTGTCAAGCACACACACAAAAAGAAAAAAAAGTGCCCGGAGAGACCTCGCACGGTCTCCTGCCTACATACCTCGTCTGGAACGAGGATCAGGGCGATGTAGTTCCCCTGAAAGGGAAAGAAAATCTAGCCAGAAACCAAGGGGAGACACACTACCAGGGAGCTGTACTTGAGCCTAGTGTTGTCATGCATCATTGCCCTTACGTTGTTGTTTCTACCTACTTGCACAACTGCAAGCTAATCCTATCCAGGAAAGAAGCAAGCATACAAGCATACAAGCATCAATAGATCAAAACAAGCATTTCAAGCAAGTATTCACATAGCACACACTATAACCAGTCAAGTGAGGCTCAAATAATGGGTTTGACTGCCGAAGCAAGTCATCTGTACATGGGTAGTATTCGCTCTTAACCTTGCCATTACGGGGCTAAGGTGAAGCAGATGAAAGGTGAGTGAAGATTAGACTTCACAGCTCTTATCCCTGACCAGGGAGAGCTTCAGACAAAGGAGCGTGGGTCCAGAATGGAGGGACCCTTCTACGCTCAAGACTCTGACTCGATCGTGCAACAGCACAAGATCTTGGGTTTGTGTCCCAATGCATCAACACACAGCCGTGTGAGCAGAGGGACGACTCAACAGAATAGTGGGGGATAGATTGCATATCCATTTGATCCACCAATTGCCTCATAGAGGTCTTTACCTGCTTGGCACAAAAATTAAACAACCACAGACATCGCCTCTTAAGGAGGACTTCAGACAGTTGCCTGGCCAAGTAACAGGCCAGGTCTTCCAGACTACATGAAGTATAGAGATTCTACCTCAACTGGTTAAAAAACCAAGCAACAGCAAGCAAGTTCTTAAATAACTGTAAGCGACTAAATGTACCTGAAATCAATCAAGTATCATCAGTACTCAGACAAACCAACGATAAACAGCAAATGTTAATCTATACAGACAACACAAGTTAATGCACACAAGTGCAAGCTATGAGCTCAAGCTCAAGCATCAAACCTACAACACAAAATCAATGTTAGTTTACAACATCAAACAAAACTCAATTTAATCAACTTGCACTTTTTCCTTTAAGCCTTTAAGCCTTTTTGCATTTCAACCTGAAAATCCACACCAAATGTGAGAAACTAGACCACTAGGCCAAGCCTAGGGTCCAAAGGGATAAAAAAAATCTAAACAGCAAGCAAAACCAATCCAAAATCACATTCAAACAAATAGAAAGCAAATTCAATTGGTCTCATGCTCATATCATTCACCAATATCAATTCATGCACAATATACCATAAACTAGGTCAAATACAACACCAAAAGTCCAAACAGAATGACTTCAATCAAAGGCATACCAAAACAATTCCAAAAATCCTCAAATAATTCACACCTAAACAGGACACAATCAACAAGTAGCATGTCAATTTTCAGCTCAATTGGACAAAAGAAAGTAGGTCAATGAAAATCAAAAAGTCCAGACACAATTATGTAAGCCAATTCAAGACATCCAAGCAAGCATCCATTTCAATAATTCATAAAACAGTGACAACAATTAAGAAATGAATGGGACCAAAAGCATGATGTCCCACAATGTGTCTACAATCAACATATCAAATTTCATCTTCATCCAGTACCATATGAGAATTTCACAAGCAAAATGCCAACATGTGTCACATAAATTCACAAAATGAGCATACAGAGAAGTAAATTATCAATCAATTAGAAAATGACATCAAAAATTCCAGCAAAAATCACATGTTATCTTGACATATCAATGATCATTCGTGCAAAAGATTGGAGCAATTCAACATTTCTAGGCCAGGCAAATAAAATCAGAAAGTTGACCTAGCTTGGTGTGACACAAATTGTCACACCTCTATTCAAAAATCATATCTCCATCACCAAGTATCCAAAAATCATAAACTTTACATGAAAATCACCATCAACAAGTCCAAAATAAGCACAAAAATTTTCAATCATTTCTTTAAAAGTATGAGCATTTCATGAAGGATATGGTAAAATGTACAAAAATGTGACACATCACATAATCCCTAAGCATTTTATTTTCTACACATGCAAAAAATCCACAAAAAATATCATTAAATTCTACACATTACAAGGAGAATAATGCAAAAAATTGCACTCAATTTGGATGACAAATGAATCCTATAGGAATTTTCTAAGTTCATGGCATAAAATGAAAATGAAATGAAAAAGAAAATAGAATTATTATTTAATTTAGTGCGCCAGTGGCAATTTTGAAATTTTGAGGAAGTTCCCCAAAACGACGCCGTTTTGAGACGCGGCAATGGAATGTTTTCATTGGCTACTGAAGGCGCCAAACACGATTCAAACGTTGCCATGCGAAAATGAAGATCTAACGCGTCTTGTTCATCACTTTCACTCAAGAAAATTTCCAGAAAATGCAAAAACTCAAGAACAACGAATTGCAACCAAAATTCACAAGCCTATGATCATTGGAACCGTCTGAGCATGAGGATCACGAATATGTGACTAATTCATCCTAATTCCTAACATATCTCACGGATCGATCAAAAATGTAAATGTCATCAAAACTAAAAATCAACGTATCTCATTCATCAGTTAATCATTCCAAAAACTAACTACATCATGATCATCTACGTTGCAAGCTCTACAAAACGCATATGGAAATTCACGAAATCATGAGATTCGAATTTGCACCTTAAAGTGATGGCAGTGGTTGTTCTTTGAGCTTTTGGATGTAAACACCTCAAACAGATGGAGATGAAGCTTTAGGAAGTTGATTGGAGAAGCTATCTCAACTCAAACACGATCCAGAAGCAAGAACTCTCAAAACTCCATTGTTGCACTCATGATGAACAGTCACGATCCAGCAAGGTTATGGCAATGGCTTGATGAAACAGATGGAGATCTTGCCTTGTAGAACACGAACCAAAAGGAATTATGCAAATTGATGGAGAATTCGTGGAGTTTTGATCAAAAATGTTGAATGAAGATTCTTGAGATTTTGAGAGAAAATGGAGGGAAAAGTGGTTACAACTCTTGGAGAATGTGAAGTGATTACAAATTCTGTTATGATTAAGGTTAAATACTCACTCCTTAATCCCATTCCTAATCACCAATTAGCAAAATGAGTGTAATTAGCATAATGTGGTTTTTTCAATGCAAGGGCAAAATTGGTATTTCACATAAGGGCTCATGACAGCTGTATGACAGCTCATACATCTCCTAAATATCATTTGTGATGTGTTGGCTTTGATCCCATGTTGATTGGCATTGTATTTTTCATTTTCACTATGTCATGCCAAATTTTGCATTTTAAGTGCAAGTTCCAAAATGGCCTAGCCAAATATTGCACCTTGAAAACTTATGACAGTCCAAACCATTTCTATTTGGCATATGTGATGTGTTGCAAAAACTCCCATTCCAAAATTCCCATTATTTCTCAAGTTGGACCATTTTGCCCTTGGATTTTAATTGTACACTTGAAAATTGACCTTTTGCATTGACCATTTTTGATAAATTCCAATTATGCACCATGAAAGTACATGTGAAATGGAGTTTGCTCATAAAAAGATCATCCATTTTGGACACTCCATGTGAAAGTTATGCCACTTTGATTATAGGTCATTTTTGAAATGAATGGACCATAACTTGCCAACCATACATGGGAATTTCAAGTTCTTGGACTTTTTGGAAAGGTGAGACCAAGATCTACAACTTTCATGTTGAACAAATTTTCATTTGAAGCTTTTTTGGACATGTAATTCTGTGGTCAAAAACTTTCCATTTTTGGAAACTTCCATTACAAGTCACTTTCTATTTTTGGCAATTTTTGTTCTGACTTTATTTTCTCCATTCTTGAGCTTTGCAATGTCAAATAACACTTGTTCCAACATGAATGAAGTGTATCCAACTCTCTCCCACCTCCAAATCCATAAAATCAAGCACAGTTGACCACAGTTGACTTTTCAACTAATAGATGAATCTGGCAATGCACTGATCAATCTGAGCCCCAATATCTGATGAAATGGCTCAAGGATGAAACCCTAGCCTCAATATGCTCCATACAATCATGAAATGATCCTCATATCCACCATAGACCCCATCTCCTTGCTATGCCCTGATTGGCCCAATGCAATTGATTAGGGTTGACCAGTGGTCAAAACCCTAATCTCAAGGAATATGCTTCAACACTTAATGATAACAAGACCATGATGATGATGATGTATCACTTCAATCAAGATGAAGACCAATCTCCTTTGAGAACCACAAAACCCTAATCTGGACCTCCACATCCTCAGATGATTAATGACCAGTCCAATGAAACCCTAGCTTGCACAATGACCTTTTCATCTTCTGATCAAGACTTGGGAGAATGGCTTGCACAATGTAACCACATGATATGCAATATGCAATGCCTAATGACCTAAAAATGATATGCAATATGTTAAGCTAGTCCCAAGAGAGGAGGGCAAATTTTGAGGTGTTACAGCTGCCCCTATTCAATCCACTGTGAACCTGTCGATATGAATAGCCTCGGCTTTCAGATGACCAGGATGAAGAGTGATTGAATACCAAGAACAGACGAACAATTTGCACTCTGATGGGAAAATAATTATCAATGCCTGTCAGAATCGGCAAAGAAGCAATCTTGAAGAAAAATCCGTCTGGTACGGAGAAAGTCGGCCTGAATACCGAAAAAGAAACGTCAGCCTGGATACCAAAATAAACGGTAACGCAGGGATAACCATGGCCTGAACACCACATCCGCTAGGGATTGTTATTCTCTTCCTTTTATGCTTTTCTTGAACCCCGAAATTTTTCTGATGATTTCTCCCTTTTTTTTTTTTCTTGAACCCCAAAATTTCTTTTTTGTGCAAATGATCCCTGATCACTGCATTTGAACCCCGCTCTCCTGTTTGCCAAATAATGAACCCCATTCTCCGGTTTGAACCCCAGTCGCCTGACGATTACTCGCGATCTCCAATGTGAACCCCATCTCCAGAAAATGCCGCAACATCTCCCTTTCTCCATTTGAACCCCGTCTCCAGAAAATGCCTCAACATCTTCTTTTCTCCGTTTGAACCCCGATCTCCAATCTCTCGTGATAATTCCGCTGGCAACATCGGAAATAACACCGAACACCACTCTGAGGGCGACATGTCAGAGGGTATACCTTCACAAAAGGAAGGTAGCATGTGTATCTCTTCCTCAGAAGACACCTATAACGACCTCCATCGGCCTCAGCCAGAGTCTAAGGTGACACATGAACAGAAGATAATCCTGAGGACCTCATCCCGGATACAATCTTCAACTCCAATCTCTGTTTGAACCCCAGAAAATGCCTCAACATCTCCTTTTCTCCATTTGAACCCCGAAATCGCGCTGATCGCGTAACATCCTTGATTTCACTTCCATCTCCATCTGACGGAAAAACTCATCCAGTATCGCACTACTGGAGAACATTGCTGATCTGACGTCATGATGCTAAACTCCTCAGAGTAACATCTTCACCATCCGGCGAAACCAAAACTCCAAGCGGTAACCACGGCTTGAATTGCGCTGATCGCACAACATTTCCCATCTCTGCTCGACGAAAAACAATTACTCCAGTATCGCACTACTGGGGAATATCTTTGATTAAATCACGAGGCTAAACTCCTCGGAGTAACACCTCTTCACCTTTGGGCAAAACCACTTCTCGAACAGTAACCACGGTTTGAGACTAGCTTATGCTTGCAATATGATGTATGATTAATTTTTTCTGCGTAATGCTCCATAATCATGGAAATGCTACGCGCTTTATTATTTTTCTATGCAACATGCTATGCTATTTCTACATGATGAATGTATAAAAAGTGACCCCCTCGAGGGACTCTTCTGAGGAGCACGAGACACTCTGCTGAGGAACTTGTCAATACTCCGATCCCGCCCTGCTGGGGAATAGCACTGCTGCTGCTGGGATAAGGCAACCCTTGCTGGGGAAGAACCTCCTTTGCACCCAATCCGCTCGAGAAACTGCTGGGGATAAGCACCACCAACACTCTGTGGGGATACAACAGTCTTTGACTTGCTGAGGATATCAATCCCAACTCTGCTTCGAGAAACCCTCACAGATACCTGACGACTTTACTGGGGAAGTGCTCACAAAGAGCTCCGCTGGGAAACTGCAACCTCCAGGACTGTCGACTGGGGAAGCATCAATCTGACACCTGCTGGGGATAACCATCCTGACCCTGCTAGGGAAGCGAATGCCACTCTGCTGGGGATTACCCATGCAATCCATAGGTAGAATCAACTCAGCTGGGAATGCAGATATCAGTCCGTTATGGAAACTCATCCAATCCACTGGTAGGATGAACACTGCTGGAGATATATTTCATTGAAACCCGCTCCACTCGGGGATAGCACCCTTCAGGCCTGGCTGCTGAGGAAACACCGCTTACCTGCCGGGGATAACCATCCTGACTCGGCTGGGAACCACAGACCTCGGATCTGCAGGGGATTTGGTCCTCTAATTCTGCTTGGGGACCTAGTGTTAGATGCCCAAAAGTGCTTATTTGAGCTATCATATGTGGGCATCTTTCACTCTTTTGCCTTGCTAAAATTGTCAAAATCACATTTATTTTACATGGAATGCGTACATTGATAAACAAGCTTGGTGCCTTTGATGTGTTTGTTATTGTGCAGGAAAGGCATGAATTAATTGATAATAAAGACACAAGAGAATTGGCAAAGGAACCAAAGCAAAGGAGCATTTCATCTGCCTGCTCGCTAGGCGAGGCTGTGGCGAAGAATGGGTTCGCTAGGCGAGCTCCTGGCGAACAGCTCCAGTAAATTAGCAAATTAATTCGCTAGGCGAGCTCATGGCGAAGTCTGCAGCGAATTCATTCTGTTTTGGTGAAAAAGTGCAGCCAGCACTCACTCGCTAGGCGAGGCTCTAGCGAGTCCCCAGCGAGCATTCCAGTAGCAAAACCTCTCAACCTCGCTGGGGGCGAGCTTGAGGCGTTTCCTTCGCTAGGCGAAGGTATGTTCGCTAGGCGAACATGACAGTTCACCAACGCCCTGTTTTCTCTGGGCGCAGGAGCCTTCTGTGCTCATTTTTGACCTTCGCTAGGCGAGCCATTCTGCTCGCCTAGCGAACATGACAGTTCTGCACTTGTCTATAAGTAGCAGGTGCCACTTTTGGGCACCATACCTCATTTTTACCAACTTTTCCATTTTTTGTACTTTCTCCTAGATATTTTACAGCATTGCTTTGTGGGAGATTTTATGCCCTAATTTCATTTCTCTTCATCTAGCAACCATCTTCCACAAAAAGAAGGTGGATTCCCATCCAACTTCGAGTATTCGACTTGGATGTTGATCAACCCTCTTTCCTTACTTGCCGACCAAGCTACCATGAAAATGAGTAGCTAAGTCTTCCATTTGTCAAGGTTAGATGTAGGTGATTGCTAGCTTTGTGTGTAAATGTAAGGATCCTCATATGTAAACTCTTTAACGGTAAATATATGATGAAAACTTTGTTTCTATTTAAAACTCTTTGTGTTGGTATTTGATCGAGAGATGTTTACCGATTCTTGACCTAGGTTTTCATCCAAACTTGTTTGTTAGCTAGAGATAGTAACGAATGATTTTGTTCACCATAAGGTTGAACCAAAACGTTGTCTTTTTGATAGATTGTGTTCGAGAGAAACAATGGATCAAAATGACAAAACTCACAATGGGTGTTCGAGAGAAACGCATTGAGAGGACTTTGTGAAATTATTTATCATCTAAAGGAGTTTATAAGATTGTTGACCGAGCAAATACATGCAAAGCAAATGTAATCATTGAAACCTAACTCTGACAATATTTCTCATATTAATCAAAACGTAACTTTTACCGCAATTAATTACTTTGTATGCAAGATAATTTGATTAAAACCAAAACCCTAGTGTTACATTAAGTTAAGATTAATTCAACCATTCCCGTTTTGGAACACCCCGAGTGTTGATAAGTGACGGAGGGTCACACTTTTGCAATGCACCTTTGGAAACAATTCTAAAACATTATGGTGTGTCGCATAGGGTGACAACTCCGTACCACCCTCAGGCTAACGGGCAAGCGGAGGTCTCTAATCGAGAGATTAAGAGAATCCTAGAAAAAACCGTGTCTAATTCTAAAAAAGAGTGGTCCCAAAAATTGGACGAAGCATTATGGGCCTACCGTACGGCCTTTAAAGCTCCAATTGGCCTAACTCCGTTTCAATTAGTATTTGGTAAAACTTGCCATTTGCCGGTTGAATTGGAGCACAAGGCCTTGTGGGCCCTAAAATTTCTAAATTTTGAACATGAGTTGGCCGGTAACAAAAGGAAAGTATAACTACTTGAGTTGGAGGAGATGCGCAATGCCGCATACCACTCAAGTTGGTTGTACAAGGAAAAAGCAAAGAAATATCATGACAAGAAGATCCGAACCAAAGAATTCGTGCCCGGACAATTGGTCTTATTGTTCAACTCCCGGTTGAAGTTGTTTCCCGGGAAGTTGAAATCAAAATGGTCCGGGCCATTTCGGGTGAAAGAAGTAAAAGAATACGGGGCCATTATCATTGAAGACATGGACGAGAAAGACAGTTGGACCGTGAACGGCCAACGATTGAAAGTGTATCTCGGCGGTCATGTGGATCGCGAGAGTTGTGCTCAGCCGCTCGATGCTCCCCTGTGAGCATCGCACCGTCGAGCTTAGCCGACGTTAAACAAGCGCTAGTTGGGAGGCACCCCAACATTGTAAGTATTTCCTGTTTTATGTTTATGTTGTATTGAGTACAATGTGCTGTACCCAAGCTGGATGACTTGCAAGTGCTGCATTTGCCTTTGCACTTGCTGTCATGTTCGCTTGCAGCTCGCTAGGCGAGTCTGCAGCGAGCGCGCTCGCTGACTGCTCGCTAGGCGAGGCAGTAGCGAGCGCACCAGTACTGTTCTATTTAAATACCTCAGCAGAGCAGTTTTGCCCTTACCCTAAAAAAATCGTCTGAACTGCTCTGCTGAGGATTTCGTGTGTGGTTTCTCAAACTCCCTCTGTTGCATCTTTATCACCGACACGTGCTCTTTCGCCAATTGCAAACTCTCCCCACTTCTCTTTTCCAAATCCGTTTACCAAAGGTTTGCCCCACTTCTTTTTCTTTTTTTGTTTACTCTTAAATTCCAAACATGCATAGCAAATAGGATCAATTTGGTATGGGAAACTTGGAGGTTGCATGTAATTTTGGGAGTTTGCAATGTTGTACACTTAGGTTTCAAATTAGGGATTTAATTTTACTTTAGGTTTTCCATGAAATTAGGCATCCCCAATAGCATTGAACAATTCATTATCATGAGAAATCATTGGGTTTTGCTGTGGGAACCTTGTGTGTACGGGTATTGGGGGAAACATCTTTGAAAATGCAGAAAATCCCAAAACCCGTAAGGTTCGCTAGCAGCTCGCTAGGCGACCTGGGGCGAACGTTCGCTGCAGCTTCGCTAGGCGAAGCAGCAGCGAGCATGACAGTATTTTGAATTTTGTTTTAATGGCTAATCTGTTTGTTGGTGTGTATTGTGTCTTTGTATATTTTGCAGAATGGAGTCTAGATCTGGAGCTGGTAAGAAGAGAAAAGGAGATGCAACTACTTCCAGGACCGTGCCAATTCAATTCGACAACGACAAGTTCGTAGGCCCGAAACAAGCGGCACGTTACATCGCTTTGGAGAAGCGAAAAATCCTTCCTGAGAGGCGGTTTCTGATCAACCCGCAGGGCACTTACCGAACTTTTTCCGGGTTGATAGACGCCAAGAAGTGGGACAGGTTGATAAGTCCCTTGGAGCATTATGACATTGGTACAGTGCGGGAGTTTTATGCTAACGCATTGCCCGACGACGACGAGCCCTTCACTTGGGTTTCTAGAGTTGCCGGGCGTACTATTCCTTTTGACCGGGATGCGATCAACAGAATCCTAGGGGAACCGCTCCAGCTGGGAGCTGATCAGAGAGACCAGTACCACACCGACCTCAGACTTCATCGAGACGTCGCTGCCATTACCACCGACCTGCTTTTGGCTGGGAGATCGGTTGAGCCGAACCCATCTGGGGTTCCTGTGAGATATCACCGGGAGGACATGACTCCCATGGCTCAGCTGATTCTACTTCTGGTTTTAACCAACATCCAACCCAAATCACACACCTCTACTGTGCCGATCCCAGTGGCACATTTAGTCCATTCCATCCTCACTAATGTTGAGATTGATGTGGCGAGGATAATCGCCAATGAGCTGAAGACTGTGGTTGAGAGTGGGCTGAAATCGGGGGCTCGTGTGAATTGCCCACTGGCCTTCCCGTGTTTGATTATGAGCTTATGTATACAGGCTAGGGTGAGACTTCCGTCTCGTGGACAGGTTAGGATCCCGGCTCCAATTGATGATCGGTATGTAGCTAAGTATTGTAGAGCTAAGGCTACCGCTGGCAGTACGGCCTCGGGAAGTACTCGGGCTGCTGATGGTCCTAGTGCTTCTTCTCCCGGACTTGATCCGTACCTGAGGGCTGTTTGTGACTACAGTTTTGAGTGGATGGCAGCATCCCAAAGAGCTATGATTGACATGCACAACAGTATGCAGAGGTTAGAGCTGCAAGGTAATGACCCCTCCGGTGCTCGTGCATTGTTAGCGCGTGAGCAGTTTATGCTCAACGCTAATTGGCCTGTGGACAGGCCAGTCTATGGTGAGGGGGAGGGAGCTGAAGCTGATGATGAGGATATTGATGATGAGGCTACCGGTTCTGAAGCCGGTAGTGAAGAGGAGTCTTGAGCCCTTTGTGGGTTAAGTTTTTGAGTATTTGTATTTCAGTTTTTATTATGTCATTTTTATTTGTACTTTCGAATTTTGTATTTTGACCATGGGTTGTACTATTGGGGTGTTTTGTCCCCCACGAACAAAATTTTATTTTTCAGTTAATGTTATTTATGTTTGTTGTTAATTTTGTGTGTTTAATAAATTTTTGGTTGAATGAGTGGCAAACCCTTCTAGATTGGTTGCTCCTCAAGAAGTACCCAATGAAGGTGCATCCGAGCTTGGATGGCAATGATAAGAATAACAAGTGAATGAAGCTAAGGTACATGGTTACCGTCGGCTAGAATTTTAGAATGCATTAGGAACTTTACTCTTTTTGGTAAATTGAATATTGTCTTTGTGCAACATAATTGAATGAATGTTTCATCTAGAACCTAAAACCACAAAGTGTGAGGAAACCTCCATTGTTCACTTAAATGCTGGATTCTAATAAGTTTTGTTGATTCATGTGATTCATTATTTGTCTGTTATTATTGTGAAATTGTGGAAGCAATTAGAAATGATCAAGGCACTTGTTTTCTTTCGAGCACAACTACATCCAAAAACAACTTACCTGTGAGCAGAGAGAGTATTTGTTAACCCCTTTGAGCCTAAACAGTTGAATCTCGGCTTGAAATAAAGCGAGATCTCAAAAATCTTTTTTTTACAACCCGGAAAATATTGATTATTGTTCTTTTGCCGTAAAAAGGTAAGAGCATTCACTTAGGGTGTGGAAGAAATAAGTTGGGGAGAACGAAAAAGAATTGGTAAGCACCACAACTCTTGAAAAAGAAAAGAAAAACCGAGCAAGCATAGAAAAATATATGTATAGAAAATATAGAAAAGAAACATCTGTTTTGTACATTTGATGTGAAAGAAAAGAACAAAATATAAAGAATGAAAATGAATGCTTGCTTGGAAGAAAAATAGTGAAAAATAAGAGTTGAGTTGTGGAATATGTGTTGTGAAGGTTACAAATAAGAAACAGATGAAACAAGTCGAGTAGTGTGAATAATACTGTGAATGTCTCTTTTGCATCGGCACTTTCGTTTCAATGGCCTTAGAAATGACCCTTGTTTGTTAACCTGACCAAGCTTCAACCGAAAAGCCCTTAGTGATCTTTATGCTTCCACAGTACCATTTTTAATTGATTAGACATTGTATGAATCTGTTTGATTTCTTCATTATTTGTTAGAGAGCGAGATTAGTCCCGCGGTTGCAAACGCGCAAAATCTTCATTCCTTATTCGAAGAGGAGAGATAGGATGATTAATTCAGAAGAGTATTGTTGTAGATAGATAAATATTTTGCATTGCTATTTAAGTTTAAGTTCCTAGGTATTATTTTATTCAAACCGTTGGGAACTTGTATATGCGAATTTCGCTTGTGTTTGAGCCGTTTATCCAACTTCGGAGAAACTGTTTCTTTATGCAAATCCTCTTGTCTTTCAAGAGGCATACTTTGCTTGAGGACAAGCAAGAATCTAGTTGGGGAGAGTTGTTAGATGCCCAAAAGTGCTTATTTGAGCTATCATATGTGGGCATCTTTCACTCTTTTGCCTTGCTAAAATTGTCAAAATCACATTTATTTTACATGGAATGCGTACATTGATAAACAAGCTTGGTGCCTTTGATGTGTTTGTTATTGTGCAGGAAAGGCATGAATTAATTGATAATAAAGACACAAGAGAATTGGCAAAGGAACCAAAGCAAAGGAGCATTTCATCTGCCTGCTCGCTAGGCGAGGCTGTGGCGAAGAATGGGTTCGCTAGGCGAGCTCCTGGCGAACAGCTCCAGTAAATTAGCAAATTAATTCGCTAGGCGAGCTCATGGCGAAGTCTGCAGCGAATTCATTCTGTTTTGGTGAAAAAGTGCAGCCAGCACTCACTCGCTAGGCGAGGCTCTAGCGAGTCCCCAGCGAGCATTCCAGTAGCAAAACCTCTCAACCTCGCTGGGGGCGAGCTTGAGGCGTTTCCTTCGCTAGGCGAAGGTATGTTCGCTAGGCGAACATGACAGTTCACCAACGCCCTGTTTTCTCTGGGCGCAGGAGCCTTCTGTGCTCATTTTTGACCTTCGCTAGGCGAGCCATTCTGCTCGCCTAGCGAACATGACAGTTCTGCACTTGTCTATAAGTAGCAGGTGCCACTTTTGGGCACCATACCTCATTTTTACCAACTTTTCCATTTTTTGTACTTTCTCCTAGATATTTTACAGCATTGCTTTGTGGGAGATTTTATGCCCTAATTTCATTTCTCTTCATCTAGCAACCATCTTCCACAAAAAGAAGGTGGATTCCCATCCAACTTCGAGTATTCGACTTGGATGTTGATCAACCCTCTTTCCTTACTTGCCGACCAAGCTACCATGAAAATGAGTAGCTAAGTCTTCCATTTGTCAAGGTTAGATGTAGGTGATTGCTAGCTTTGTGTGTAAATGTAAGGATCCTCATATGTAAACTCTTTAACGGTAAATATATGATGAAAACTTTGTTTCTATTTAAAACTCTTTGTGTTGGTATTTGATCGAGAGATGTTTACCGATTCTTGACCTAGGTTTTCATCCAAACTTGTTTGTTAGCTAGAGATAGTAACGAATGATTTTGTTCACCATAAGGTTGAACCAAAACGTTGTCTTTTTGATAGATTGTGTTCGAGAGAAACAATGGATCAAAATGACAAAACTCACAATGGGTGTTCGAGAGAAACGCATTGAGAGGACTTTGTGAAATTATTTATCATCTAAAGGAGTTTATAAGATTGTTGACCGAGCAAATACATGCAAAGCAAATGTAATCATTGAAACCTAACTCTGACAATATTTCTCATATTAATCAAAACGTAACTTTTACCGCAATTAATTACTTTGTATGCAAGATAATTTGATTAAAACCAAAACCCTAGTGTTACATTAAGTTAAGATTAATTCAACCATTGAACGGCAGTGATATCTTACAATCTCTGTGGATACGATAACAAAACCCGACACTTAAAAACTGTCTCAACACCTAGCTGGGAAATGAGAAAAGTAGGTACAGAACACCCATCGACTCATCGAACCATGGTATCCACCTCCCAATCTCGTACCGACTTTCCACTTTTGAGAATTCCCAGACTCGTCTGGACCTTTTCTGCTCCATCATCTTGTATTCCCAATCGCTCCGCGCTCGACGAGAAACGTACTCCTGGGATTTACACAGACTTTTCAATTTTCCGAATTTGAAGAGTCTTCTTGATTAATTCCAAAGGCCGTCGGACGTCCCTCGTCGTCTCTTCACCGGTCTCTAACCTGCTTGTCCCTGATTGGACCCTGCGGGGAATTTCTACAGACTTTCCAATCTTCCGATTTTGAAGAGTCTTCTTGATTAAATCCAAAGGCCGTCGTACGTCTCAACGTCTTCGCCATTCTTTCATACATTCGTCCCTGAGCGAACTCTCTGGGGATCTGTTTACAAAGCTTCCACATCACAACCTGCAAGTGAGTGAAAATACCTAACAGTTCCTGCAAAACAGATCGTTAGACAAAACCGTGCCCCAGGCGTGTCAAGATTTCAACACTTGGGTCACTCAATCTTCCGAATAAGATTTCAAGCTTTCAATCTTATAAACATGCACTGGAAGGGACCTGTATATCTTAAAATGCAAGATTCTTTATCAAAAATAATCGGATGTTTTTGCAATCAAAGCGGTAATGACAAACAAAAACAAAATTATTTGACTGAATATGCATTTTATTGATTGAAAAAAAAGTGTGGCTCAAATGAGCAATACAAAGGAAGCAATTCCTGAAAAGAGGTAATTGCACAAAAGGAAAAATCTATCCTAATGGCAATGTGAACCCGTGATCTCATCGAGTTCCAACTCGGTTACACCCCATATGTCCTCAGACTCTCCGTGCTTTCTGCCTTCTGAACAAGACGTTTCTGATTGATCCCTATCGGGTATTATCCATGATGCTTTAACCAAAGCGCAAATGATCATGCCAGACGCAGTTGTTCGTTTCAATCCCTCTTTTGCCTGGACCGCCCTTTCGGGTTTTCAGTCCACCGGGATACCCTTTTTTGCCCAAGTCGCCTTTTCAGGTTTTCGACTTGCCGGGTGTACGTTTTTTCATTTTATATCCCTAATTTTTGCCCGAACCTTTCTTTCTGTTTTTGGTTCGCCAGGATGCCCATTTTTGCCTGGACTATTTTATTCTTTTCGTCCAGCGGGTCTCTTTACACGAAGTATTTTTTAACTACGTCCGCATTCACAGGGGATGGAAAATCCTCGCCATCCATAGTCGTTAGCAACAAGGCTCCACCAGAGAAAACCTTCTTGACCACGAATGGACCTTCATAATTGGGTGTCCATTTGCCCCTTCGATTGTTTTGAGGAGGAAGGATCCTTTTCAGCACCATATCACTTACGTGATATACCCGAGGTCGCACCTTCTTGTCAAAAGCACGCTTCATCCTTTGCTGGTATAACTGCCCATGACAGATGGCCGCTAGCCTTTTTTCTTCTATCAGGATCAACTCTTCATATCGGGTCCTTACCCATTCAGCCTCTTGCAACTTGACATCCATCAGGACTCTCAAAGAGGGAATCTGAACCTCAATAGGTAATACAGCCTCCATTCCATATACCAATGAGAAAGGAGTTGCCCCAGTAGATGTACGCACCGACGTTCGATACCCATGCAATGCAAACGGCAACATCTCATGCCAGTCCTTATAGGTCACCATCATTTTCTGCACAATCTTCTTTATATTCTTATTGGCTGCCTCAACCGCCCCATTCATCTTCGGACGATAGGGAGAAGAATTGTGATGCTCAATCTTGAATTCCCGGCACAGCTCTGCCATCATCTTATTGTTCAAATTAGAACCATTATCAGTAATGATTCTCTCGGGAACCCCATATCTGCAAATGATGTCTCTCTTGAGAAACCTGGCAACGACTTGCTTCGTCACATTCGTATAAGAGGCTGCTTCCACCCACTTGGTGAAGTAATCAATAGCCACTAATATGAATATGTGCCCATTCGAAGCTGTAGGCTCAATCTTTCCGATCATATCAATGCCCCACATAGCAAACGGCCATGGAGACGACATTAAGCTCAACGGATTTGGAGGCACGTGCACCTTGTCAGCATAAATCTGGCATTTATGACACTTCCGCACGAAATTGAAACATTGGGCCTCCATTGTCATCCAGTAATAACCTGCCCTCAGCAGCTTCTTTACCATAGCATTCCCACTGGCATGGGTACCGAACGATCCCTCGTGAACCTCTTTCATCAACTGGCTTGCTTCTCTATCATCAACACATCTGAGTGTAGCGGTGTATTCGTTACTATATGATCTATCAATTAAATCATAAGCAAAGCATACAATGAATATAGAGTCGCCACCGCACTTTTATTTATCCTAAGGACTGGTTAAAAAGCGAACAAAAACCTAAGAAGTTTTACACGTAGAAAACTAATAAAAAGATCAGAGATCGGGGTAAGGGGTAAATTACGCAAAGGGAAGGTGTTAGGCACCCAATGCGTCCTAGGTACTCCTAGGGAACCCTTTTCACACTTTGTTGTTTGAAAATTATTATTTGTCATGGCATAAGTATTGTGCAAACATGATTGGGATGATGGGAAAAGAATGCACAAATTAATTATTTTTGTGTTCGAACGGATGAACCTGTTGCCTACGTACCTTCCATCAAAGGTAAGGATCAAAACGCCGTAGTTCGGCTAAAAACTTCCAAAAGTTAGTGGATTCAATTTTAAAACAAAAGCTCAAAGGTCTTACGTTACCCACGGGAGAAAACTCAACCTTAAGAAACAACAAGTCCACCATGTGAGAAAAGCTTCAACTTGCAAAAGCTCAAAGGTCTTACGTTACCCACGGGAGAAAACTCAACCTTAAGAAACAACAAGTCCACCATGTGAGAAAAGCTTCAACTTGCTAGAGAGGGGTTAACCCTATAATAAGCAAGGGAGACTTACAATTCAATCAACTAAGGACAAATAGGTGAGATTAATATCAACCAACTAGGGTAAATCAAACCTATAGCTAATGTATGAAAACTTAACAAACATGGACAAAGCCACAAAATCATTTGAATGGGTGAAGTTAATTGATTTGGGTTATTTACAAAAGGGTCAAAGTATGATTAAAGTCAATTCGAAATGAAGTATTTACAAAAATGAAGTTTGGAAAATCATGGACTTAAGGTCCAAGTTTCTAATTTGGAAAGAAGGTGAGAATGTTTGCACAACACTTATTTCAAGTTTTTAAAAGTATGTGTGAAAAGGTAGGACACAATGGGATGAATGGATAAATAATGTAAAACTTCTTAGAAAGGTTCACCTCTTGAAATCATATAGAAGATGATTCAAGTGGGTCCTTAGGAATAGGCTACAAATGAGCAATAATCTGAACATGGTAACAGATGAAAGTAAATAAAAGCGGATACTGGATGCCACTCGATGGTCTTATACCTGTCTCCTAAAACAAGTAAGGATATCAGAAGCCACTCTATGGACTTACACTAATCTCCATCAGAATAAAACAAAAAAACAAAACAGGGAAGTCAACTGCCAATCTATCTGGGCTTATGTTAACCTCCACAGTATGATCCTAGGAGTACAAATGCCACATCACAGGGACTTACAATGAATCCTCACATACAACAACAATGCTCAAACAAAGAGCAAAGAAGATATGAGTAACCAATGAGGTCTTACACTCTATCTCTTCCATGTCATGGGAACAGATGCCAACTCACAGGGACTTATAACTGGTTCCTCAATGGGAAAACATCAATGTCACTAGGACAGAAGAAATGATCATGCACTGATGGCAAACAAAGATGATGAATGCACAAGGGCAATCAATGATAGTAAATGCACAATGGCAATCAAGTAATCATGTATAAATGAATCAAGTAATCAATCACATAAATTCAAGTAGCACACGCTATAACCATTCAATGAGGCTCAAGCAAAAGGGTTTGACTATGAAAGTCCACTGTAAGAGGTAAGTGTCGCTCTTAACCTTGCCATTGAGGGGCTAAGGTGAAGCAGATGAAAGGGCATGAGGGGTGTGCCTCATTGCTTCTATCTCAGGTCCGAGAGAGCATGTAAATAAGAATGTGGGGGAGTTCAGGAAGATGGAACTCTTTCCCCGATTAGACTCGATAGATCTTGGGTTTGGATCTCAATGCTACAACCGTGTAATGGGAGCAAGGAGAAGACACACGGAATAGTGGGAGATAGGCTACTTATCTCTTTGATCCACCAATTGCCTCGAATGAGGACTTTTCCTGCTTGGGACAAATATAAACATACACAATCAATGCCTCTTAAGGAGGACTTCAGACAATTTGCCCAGCCAAATAACGGGCCGGGTCTCCAGACTACATGAAGAAGAAGGTGCAATACCTCAATGCTAATTGCTATTAAGCAAAGCAATGCAAGTTCTTAGAAGAACTAAGCAACTAAGGGTACCTGAAAAAGTCAAATAGAATCAGCAACCCATTCAAAATCAAACAACAATACAAAGAATCAATCAACAAAGTATAATCAAACAACAATGTGCGAGGCACAAGGCTCAAAGCTCAAAGGAGCTATACATCCTACAAAACAGCCACATTAGTTTACAAGTCAAGTAAGATAATCCCAAATGTGAAACAATTCCTTTAATCATTAACTTCTTAACCTGAAAAACCAAAAACAAGTTCAAATGTAAGTGACAAGATCACTAGGACTAGCCTAGGGTCCAAAAGAAGGAAAAATCCTAAAACAGCAACCAATTCATGATCAAAGTCAAGCTATTTCAACAACAAAAGGATCCCAATTGGTCCCATATCCAAAATATGTACACATCTCAATCTATGCAACATGTAAGGCAAAGTGAGCAATGTTAAACCACATATGAGCAATCAGCAAGATCACATCACAAAAAATATCAAAACAGCATGGAAAATTCCACAAAAATTATATCCTAAACAGAGGACATTCAACAAGCTACATGTCAATTTTCATACAATTTGGATAAAGGGAGCTATAGGAATTAATTCAACATGACAAAGCATGCAAAAACACAATCAAATGAAGCTACAAAATGTACATTAACTTCAATCCAATGGCAAACAGTGACATTAAATGGGAATGGATGGGACCAAAGCTAAATGAAAGCTTAATGTGTTAGGAACTACCCTACCAAGTTTCATGATCATTGGATAAGGTATGAAGATTTGGCAACATATACACAAAAGGTTACACAAGTAAAGCCCTAAAATGCTAGGCAGCACTCAAAAATTCTAATCAATTAAGAAATGGATTATAAAAATCCACGAAAAAACGTATTGAATGTTAACATGTTAAATGTGCTACATGCAAAAATTCAAGGCCATAGGCCAAAGGGAAGCATGGTAAAAAATTCAGGGAACTCAACATATCATTTTGTGTCACATTTCATTACACTCAAGTTCAATAAATTATAGTAAAAAGACCAGAAGTCCAAAAATTATAAAACCTATGTCAAAAATTCCAGAAATGAGTCAAGAATCTACACCTAAAATTTCAAGTCATTTGGATTATGTATGGTGATTTTATGATTAAAATGGCAAAGCATATGAAATTTGTATACATTGTAAAGACTTCTATGGCAATTAATTTTTCTACCAAGCAACATTTTATTTTTTGATTCTATAAAAAAGTAGAGAAAAAAGAAGATTATCAAAAAAAGTCCCAATTTATTTGAATTATTATTGGTCACTATGTGATTTTTAGAAGTTTTGTGTATTTATTGAATAATTATTTAGGATCAAATATGGATTAATTAATTAAATTGGGAGAGAATGGCAATTCCGTAAATATTGAAGCCACAGCCAAAACGCTGTCGTTCAACTAAAGCGACGTGGCGCTGTTTGATTTGCTCTGGCGCTCCAAAAACATGAGAACGAATTGAAACAAGACGGAAGCGGATCAACGAGGTGATTTTTCCAGAATTGATGAACTTCATCGCGTGTTCATCGTGTTCTTCGTCTGGATTTAGGGTTTGGACGAATTCTCAACGAAAATCAACAATCTATATACCGATCGAACCGGCTTCAACTCAGGATCGTGAATACGCAAATGATTTCGTCCAACAATTAATACACAATGCGAATCGAACGAAAGAGCGAAATGCATCTAAACTTCAATTGAAGATAACTCAACCAATTCGTAACGAAATCATAATCTACAACTTGTTATACAACCTATAAACAGCACTCTACCAAATCCCTAACAACATTGGAGCGATTATGAGATCGGAATCCAACCTCTTCTTGGAGTGCAGTAGCGATTCGGTGAGGTTTCGAGCTTCGTTTCGTTCAAACAGGTAGAGTATGATGATCCAGGAGGCGAATGATGATGTTCTTGCAGCTCAGGGATGCACGGATCAAGAAGATTCGTTGACTGCCATGGAAATGCCACCTTGTAGCAGCTGCGATTTCTTGCTCGAATTTCGCTCAAAAACCTGCAAACAGCAATTCAACAATGCATATGGATGATGGATTTGCCAAGAATTCACACTAAATCAGTGGCAATTTGTGGATTGATCAAAAAAGTGTTATGAAAAGTTGTGAGCAAAAATGGGAGAATGAGAGAATTTCTGTTCAGATTTTCTGTTATGATTTTGTGAACAATGATTCGCTTCAAAATTCTGTTATGGATTAAACTTAAATACTAAGCTCTTAATCCAATCCTTAATTGTGATTAAGCAAAAAAAAGTGATTAGCATAAAAATGCTTATGATACATTTTTGGATTTTAAGCCTTTTTAATGATTGGAAGCCTTGCAGCAGGATTTTTCACTTTGAACCAATTGCAAATGCCATTTTGGAGCTGATAAAATTGGTCTCACTTTCAAATTCCTCATATTTCTCATTTTGGACCATTTTGCCCTTCACTTTAATTGTTTCACTTCAAAAATGGCCTTTTGCATTGAGCCTTTTCAAAGAAATCCAATTATGCACCATTGAAGTACACATTAAATGGAGTTTGTGCATGTAAAGAACTTGTAATTTGGACAATCCATGTGGAAGTTATGCCCTCCTGATTACGGGTCTTTTTTGAAATTCACTGAGCCATATTTTGACAACCACACATGGGATTTTTGAGTTCTTGGACTTTTTGGAAAGGTGAGATCAAGATCTTCAACTTTCATGTTGGACAAATTTTGATTTGAAGCTTGTATGATGACTTTATCTTGAGGGGAAAAACTTTCCATTTTGGGCAGCTGAGATTACAGGTCCACTTGCCATTTTGGGAAACTTTCTGTCTGACTTCAAATCCTTCAACCTTGATCTTTGAAATGTCAAATGGGACTTGTATGGACATGAATGAGGTCTTCCTAACCATCTCACACCTTCCAATCCCTGATTAAATGCACAGTTGACCACAATTGACTTTTGTTGACTTTTGTTTGACTGGGCCATGTTCTGATGAATTCCAAGCCTCTTTCAATTGAGATCTTGATTCCAAATGATACCACAAGTTATATGAACTCTTAATGAAGGATCATGGTGTCCAAATTCTTCAAGAATGGCCACCATCTATTGCTCCGGGCCTGATTTGACTGTTTTGACCTGGCTAGCTTCGTCTGCAAGCAACAAGGTTAGATGACAATATTTTCGTACATTTGGTTAGTAAACATATGAAAAGCAATGATATACAAGTGCAATACATGCTTGGTGATCAAGAACCACACTCACAAGGTAACCCACCCACTAGGAGGGCAGCTAAGGTATGCATTGATCCTTGAGGCCGTGATATGCTATGGTATGGGCCATGAGGGATCTTAGGGCCCAAAATTGGGGTCTTACAGATGCCCCTATTTAAGGTCATTCTATCCGGAGAAGTGAAGTTTAGAAATCTTCATCTCGACGCGGTAGAATGGGCTTAAATAATAGTAATGAGACAAATTTTGGTCCCTAAGAGACCTCATGATGCAGATGTATGCGTGCAAAAGCAAATTCTGTGAGGGAATATATGATTCGCACAGAAGAAAAGACGATCCATCGGAGTAATACACTCACCAGGAACAGAGACTCTAACAAGACTCTTATTGGGACTCTATTAGGGGATAATAAGAAAAAAGAATGCGTGAGCAGGGCACGACTTTGATTAGGGAAAACAAAACTGACATAGCGTGAACTAGACACGACTCCGATTGGGGATAACAGACATCGGACTGGAGAGCTTGCTGGGGAAGCAAAGGACTCACACCGGGGAATAAAGAATTCCAGAGGAAAATAAATCCATCGGAAAGACATAAGCTGACTCAAATTATCCATAAGGATACTTCGGATAAAAATCCGGACTCGGACCAGGAAAAGATCCACATAGAACTTCCCTGCCGGGAAATGCATATATTGGGGGGAACGCCCATATAGCAAAGGGTAAAAATCACCAAAGGAAACTCCGCAGGGGAGTGTCTAACAAAGAGACTCTCCTGGGAACAGCAACAAAGAATGAGACGTCACCGGTATAAGGGTAACAAACTCAGGAGGAATGAATATCTGAGACCGGTATAAGGGTGAGAGATATCAATCAACCAACATCTGAGAAAGACCAACGAAGGGTATAAAACTCAGGAAAATCTAACTCCACAAGGGACCAAAGTCATAATAGGGAGTAGAAAGGAGGGAACACCAGGGATACCGAAGTATATAATAGGTGACCGACCGAAAAAGTGAATTGGTATATATGCCAAGACACTCGTCATCCGAAAGGAGGGCTTGAAAAAGCAAATCGACTTACAGGATGGACATTCGAATCCACAACGGGAAAACGAATCTTACTCTAATGGGGACACAAACCCAAAGAGTACATGAGATATAATATCCATTACCGGCAGACCGTGGATAAAATACTCGCATGAGACATATTATCTATTACCGTCAGAACGTAGATAATAAACTCGCATGGTAAGAAACACCAGAGATACCGAAGTATATAACAGGTGATCTACCGAAAACGTGAATTGGTATATATGCCAAAACACACATCCGAAACACAAACTGGTTAAAGGATGAAATATTCGATTCTACAAAGAATACGAATCTTGCTCTACTGGGGAAAATCAACAAAGGATTCCAACTAAAGAGCGCATGAGACATATCATCCATTACCGGCAGACCGTGAATAATATACTCGAAAGGAAAAGACACCAGAGATACCGAAGTATATAATAGGTGACTAACCAAAAGAGAGATAATCGATACCAAGCATCCGGGTAAACGAAAGACAACTCAAAGGGATAAATTGCAAGCATCCGGCAATCATCCAACAACAAGGAAGAATATTCGATTCCGCAAAGGGAAATAACGAATCTTACTCGACCAGGGAAACACAAAAGGCTTCAACTGAAGAGTGCATGAGATATATTATCCATTACCGGCAGACCGTGAATAGTATACTCGCATGGAAGATTATCCACAACCGGTATAAAGGTTAATAAAGGATAAATCGACCGAAAAGAAAGGCATCGGGATATCAAACAGGCATATAATGATGACCAATCAAAGGGAGTAACAACATTACCAACCAAAGGGTAAATGAAAGACTCACTGGGGATAAATTGCAAGCATCCGGCAATTATCCGCAAAACTGGGGATACATTGATAATCAATCGATGATCAGGGGAACAAATCACTAGCAAACGGTGAAAAGACCCACTGGCGACTTCAAAAGGATAACATTGCAAGCATCCGGCAATGATCCAGAAGACTGCTGGGAATACAAGTGCTTACTCAAGAGCAACTAACCCGAAGCAGGGAGGAATATCAACATCGAATATTGAATGAAGATAACCACAAAGAGATTAGGGTTTACATCTACCGAATACGGGGCAGAAGACCAAAAATCTGGCTGAGGAAACAAGGGGTTTAACAATACCGACTACTGGATAAGAAACCAAAGACTCAGCTGAGGATAAAATTGCTAGCAACCGGCAATTATCCATATGTATCATAAGATACCACTCCGCTGGGGAGAAAAATCACAGCGACATAGGATTTACAACTACCGAATACAGGGTAGAAGGCCACAAATTCCACTGGGGATATAAATCACCACAGGGAACAAATTCTGTTTGGGATAACACCACAACAACAGAAGATCCACCATTAGCCAGACCGAACCACAAAGGTTACCGCTGCTAGGGAAAAAGATATAGGACTTACGACTACCGAATACGGGGTAGAAGCCATACTCTGGTGGGAATAACCACAAATTAGGGTTTACATCTACCGAATACGGGGTAGAAAACCAAAAACTCTGCGTGGGGATAGAATAAATCACGAATCCGCACGAGAAACCAAAATGAGCTTTATAACAGACCACAAACTCTGTTGGAGAGCAGGGAATTAGGATTTACGACTACTGACTATCAGGTAGAAAACCAACAACTCTGGCTGGGGACTAAAAGGTATATAACCACAAGTTCTGCCAAGAAAGCCAGGAGAATAGGACTTACAGCTACCGGTATAAGGGTAGAGGCCCAAATCGACTCTTGCGGAGGAATGAAAGGTATATAACCACAAATTCCGCCAAGAGGACAAGGAGCAATAGGACTTACAACTACCGGTATAAGGGTAGAGGCCCGAAACTCCGCTGGGGATAAAAATCACCACAGGGAAGCACAAGAAGCAGACGACAAACGTCAATTCGGGAAAGATCCGAAAAGACAGACTGAATCAAGACACGTCCTAATGAGGATATAACTCAAATAGGAACCTCCATCCCAATATATGTGTTGGGAGGAAACGGAAGAAACCGTCATCCACGAGGGAATATCTCAGTGGGGAACTGCAGAAGGACAGACTGACACTTTCTGCTTATGGGCTGACTCTATATGGAGAGATTTAACACCCGACATCTGCTTAGGAAGACCTATAAAGATCTATATCACCATAGCAGGGAATAACAAACAAAGGATATATGGCGAAAATGCAACATGAATATCTGAATGTTTTATGAATATGCATGAATATGCGTGATTTATGTTTGATGAATGCTGACAAAACAGACATTTCTAACACAACAGTCCAGGAATCAAACGTCCGGTATTACACTTCCAGGGGAAAATCCAACTGGAAAGCCAATTCTGCTGGAGATTTGTATGCTATAAAGCAAAGATCTGCGAGTACTGCTGGGAAGCAGAAGCAAAAGAATCAGAGATATCTGGAGAATACCAAATCTCTGAGCAATGGATCAGCGATCACCCCAACTAGGGCACAGAAAGTCACAACAGGCAAAACAGCCACCAAGACGAATCTGTCGGCGAACAAGAGAATCTCAAAGTCCTGCAGGGGATCTTATCAAACACTGCTATGGAAACGGATCCAACATAACTCCATTGGGGAACAACCCACTGAGGAAGCAAAGGTCACCCGGATAGAGTCTGGCTGCACAAGCAACTCTACTGGGGATATCATCAACTACTCTCTTGGGGAACAACCCACTGAGGAAAGAAAGCACCAAACAAGTAGATTCTGCAACAAGCTACTCTACTCGGGGCGAACACACATCTGACGGATCACATCAGCAGATTATGCAACAAAATCCGCTCTACTGAGGATCGAAAAGTAATCAGGAAATCAATACAATCTCTGGATGACGGAGCCATCGACCGACCATACCGGGGATTGAAGGAGGTTCAACAGGCAATACTGCCACAACAACCGCTCTGCAGACAAATGCTGGAGAAAGATGGATGAAAATGCTGGGATATCAACCCAATCAACCACTGAGTAGGAAAATAAATCCTGCTCTGCTGAGAATAACAACCATTCTGATAGAGGGAAAGTAAACACCTCCACTGACAACTTTGCCGGGGAAAAGGTAAAGTACCGGGTATCAAACCACTGACTTACCGAGTCTTCCAGAAGGAAAGCGACCATGCTGAGAAAACAGATAAATCCGCTGGCAACTGCGCTGGGGAGAGTGACAACAACTCTGCTCGCGACTGCAATGGGGATATCAATAACTGTTTTACTCGTGACAAGGAGACAAATAAAGTCTGGGGATAGCGATCCACTGGAGAAAGTGACGAGGCACCAAGGTGACAAACCATCAACCGCCGAATCTTCCACAAGGGAAGCATCCATGCTGGGGAAGACTGTTGTTGGAGAAAACTGAGTCTTCAACAACACTCTGCTTGGGGAACAACCCCACCAACAACTCGACTTGCAATTATGCTGGCAACTCACTTGGGGAGAAATACGGGATACGGGGATACCAACCCCTTAACCACAAATTCTGAACAACTGAGCAATCAAGCCGGGGAGAGACTACTGCTGGAGAACAAACCGAGTCTTCAACACACACTCTGCTTCGGGGAGTCAAAATCCACAGAAGCTCTGCTTAGGGAACACCCCAACAACCAAATCTCTGCTTGGGGAACAACCCCAACAACCAAATCTGGAGAAGAAGGATACAAACCAAGTCAGGAGTATGAACAAATGTCTTACCTGCTGGAAACCATGCCACCCTTGGGAGAGCACTGAGAAATTCTTTGAGTATCCTTTTATCATTTGTGAATGTTCACTTTGTTTAAAACAATAATTTTGAAAAATTTTGTTTTTAAAACAATGACATTTTTATCAATTAAAACATGCAAAACATTTGTTGAATTGAAACAAATAAGAGTGCAAATAATTGGATAAAAAGCTCAAATTGATTTGATGGAATGGTAATCTGCAAATGGCAAGACTCCATAGATCTGTACAAATTTGAAATCAGTGATATATATTGGAAGAGGGCTACATTGAACATAATGATCCTTTCTCTACCAATTTGAATCTCGATGTATTCGAAGCTTCAGTTGACGACGAATCGAGAATCCTCTGACGAACAGACAGCTGGTGACCAGAAAGTCTTGTCAGGATGCAGTTACTTGCCTTATCCCTAATTTTTGCCTAGATTGCCCCAGGGTGAGGTACTCAATCTAGCGGGATGCAAATATGCTTTTTTATCAAGTCTCTAACTTTTGCCTGGATCACCCTTGCGGGTTCTCCACCGAGACGCTCATTTTTGCCTAAGCCGCCCTTTCGGGTTTTCAACTTAGCGAGTTATTCTGTTTTTCACTTGCATATACTTTTTTTTTAGGCAAAGTATCTCTTGACTGCATCTGAATTCACAGGACGAGTGAAATCCTCCCCATCCATTGTTGTAAGTATCAAAGCTCCGCCTGAAAAGGCTCTCTTAACAACATATGGACCCTCGTAGTTTGGAGTCCACTTGCCCCTGGAATCGGGTACGAAAGACAAAACTTTCTTGAGCACAAGGTCACCTTCTCTGAACACACGAGGCTTGACCTTCTTATCGAATGCTTTCTTCATTCTCTGCTGATATAACTGACCATGACACATGGCAGTTAATCTCTTCTCTTCAATCAAGTTCAGTTGGTCATAACGACTCTGAACCTATTCAGCATCAGTCAACTAGGGACTTGAGGGTATCAGGCTTCTTTTATTCTTTTTTTTTTCTATTTGAAAAAATTTTCCTGATTTTTGCCTTTACTTTGATTTTTCACCCTCTTCTCTTTTTTATTTATTTATTTTTTTTTTTTTTTTATTTAACATTACATTTGTAATGCCCCAGTTTGACTGTTTTGCTGATTCTCATGATACAGCTGAATGAGCTTCTTTTCGTGCTCAAGAAGGCGGGTACTCTCATCAGGAATCCCCTTCAACATCATCTTCCTCTGCCTCGAATACAAGGAATTCAAATTTGGGAGATGGCGTTGGATCATTATGTTCAATGGGTTTAGAAATCCCTGCATAATGATCTTGGATAACGAAAAGCTTTTGTATTTAAACAAGCAAATCATTTATGCAGATGAAAAAGCTATTTTCTTGTTTTTCAGGTTTTTTGTGATCACTGATTTCATGCAAAAGCAAAAAGTGAAAACAAATGGAAAAACAAATGTTTAACAATGCATTAATTGAATGAAAACATCATTGTGTATATGAGCCAAGAATGTCATCACTTCTCCTTTTGGCATGGGAGAAGGGTTTCAAACAAGGTGAACATATTTACTCTGATCTATGGATAACTGTAGGAACATCCACAGCGACCCAATTGTGGCAGACACCATCAGGAATGACAAAATTGCTCATATCTTCTGTATCTTCTTCAATGATAGCAGCAGCTTCCTCTTCAACAGACTGATCATCATGGATGAATCCTCCACTCGTGAACAGACCGTGCTCATTATATGCCCCAGAACAATAGCCAATGCCAGCCCGGGATCGGTTAACCAGGAATAAATCCATCGACAGCACTAAGTCTGGCAAATATCTCTCTGAGTCCGCAATTCTCTTGCTCAGGATGATTCATCGATCTGGCAGAATCGGCCCTGGTATAATACCGGCGAGGTGCGTCTCCAAAATAAATGAAGATCGCAGGGTCAGACCACAGGACGGGAGACCGGAACAAAACACCCGCTTATGCAAATGATGCATAAAGTGTTTATGCATATGCTTGTTTTTTATTTCAAAGGAACTCGAGGGTTTTATTTGCAGACTTTGAAATATTTAAGCATTTTGATCATGTATGAGAATATCTCATCAGATATATCAGGTGAAAAAATTTTCCCGGTTTTTTCATGTTTGAAAACTTTTGCAAATAAACTCCTTTGAGTTCCTTGAAAATTTTCTTTTTATCCGATGATATGGATGTAGATGAATGCATGAATGTATGAATGCAACAATCACACTCAAGGATCAAGCAAAGCACACCAACAAAGGTCGTGGGAAAGCTCATTGTATCCCTAATATCAATTATCCATTTTGGTGGATTTAGGTTTTTCACCTTATCGACACCCAAGTTCCATTGATATTAACGGTACATGAACCGGCTCGAACATCCTTAATATCAACCAGCCGCTTTGGTGGATTTTAGGTTTTACACCTGATCCGGGATCCATTGATATTAACGATGTTTGAACGACTCAACCACGAATCACGGGTTTGCTGAGAGTCACGAGCATGGAGTCTTGGTTAAGAACCACCCAAAGGGAGTGTACTAGGGCTTAAACCTGCCAGACATGTTCTACCAGAGGTTCCCATAATCATCGTTCCATCTTTCGGATATTATCGGAGGAACGAATACTCGTATTCCAAAAATATTCTCAAGAGAGACTCTTATGAGTGTAGTATCGCGTAACGATCGCATCAGAACTTACATCTGAACGACCTCCGCACTACGTCCTAAAAATAGGCCAAGATGGGTTTGGTAAACTAAGGTCCTTGGCTTCTAAGGCACATGATTGAAAGAATAATGCCTAACCACAAATGACTTGTGTGACATTATCAATCCAACATGACCTCCACCAAGTAAATGGGCTCGCAAGTCAATTGGCTAAGGACTACTCCACACCAATCGACGAGACTATGCCATTCTCCTATCCTAGAGTGCACTCGAGTTCGGGTATAGAACTCATCTCACAGATCACCAAAGCAAACAGCAATTGTATATCAAGCAATTCACACATTACAATCAATACAGTTATCCCAAATTGTACAAAAATATGTCAAATACCAAATAATAATATATCACACAAAGGTGAAAAGTTGGCAATACCACCAAGGAAGGATTTATCCCCAGCAGAGTCGCCACTTTTCTGTAGCGGTGTATTCGTTACTATATGATCTATCAATTAAATCATAAGCAAAGCATACAATGAATATAGAGTCGCCACCGCACTTTTATTTATCCTAAGGACTGGTTAAAAAGCGAACAAAAACCTAAGAAGTTTTACACGTAGAAAACTAATAAAAAGATCAGAGATCGGGGTAAGGGGTAAATTACGCAAAGGGAAGGTGTTAGGCACCCAATGCGTCCTAGGTACTCCTAGGGAACCCTTTTCACACTTTGTTGTTTGAAAATTATTATTTGTCATGGCATAAGTATTGTGCAAACATGATTGGGATGATGGGAAAAGAATGTACAAATTAATTATTTTTGTGTTCGAACGGATGAACCTGTTGCCTACGTACCTTCCATCAAAGGTAAGGATCAAAACGCCGTAGTTCGGCTAAAAACTTCCAAAAGTTAGTGGATTCAATTTTAAAACAAAAGCTCAAAGGTCTTACGTTACCCACGGGAGAAAACTCAACCTTAAGAAACAACAAGTCCACCATGTGAGAAAAGCTTCAACTTGCAAAAGCTCAAAGGTCTTACGTTACCCACGGGAGAAAACTCAACCTTAAGAAACAACAAGTCCACCATGTGAGAAAAGCTTCAACTTGCTAGAGAGGGGTTAACCCTATAATAAGCAAGGGAGACTTACAATTCAATCAACTAAGGACAAATAGGTGAGATTAATATCAACCAACTAGGGTAAATCAAACCTATAGCTAATGTATGAAAACTTAACAAACATGGACAAAGCCACAAAATCATTTGAATGGGTGAAGTTAATTGATTTGGGTTATTTACAAAAGGGTCAAAGTATGATTAAAGTCAATTCGAAATGAAGTATTTACAAAAATGAAGTTTGGAAAATCATGGACTTAAGGTCCAAGTTTCTAATTTGGAAAGAAGGTGAGAATGTTTGCACAACACTTATTTCAAGTTTTTAAAAGTATGTGTGAAAAGGTAGGACACAATGGGATGAATGGATAAATAATGTAAAACTTCTTAGAAAGGTTCACCTCTTGAAATCATATAGAAGATGATTCAAGTGGGTCCTTAGGAATAGGCTACAAATGAGCAATAATCTGAACATGGTAACAGATGAAAGTAAATAAAAGCGGATACTGGATGCCACTCGATGGTCTTATACCTGTCTCCTAAAACAAGTAAGGATATCAGAAGCCACTCTATGGACTTACACTAATCTCCATCAGAATAAAACAAAAAAACAAAACAGGGAAGTCAACTGCCAATCTATCTGGGCTTATGTTAACCTCCACAGTATGATCCTAGGAGTACAAATGCCACATCACAGGGACTTACAATGAATCCTCACATACAACAACAATGCTCAAACAAAGAGCAAAGAAGATATGAGTAACCAATGAGGTCTTACACTCTATCTCTTCCATGTCATGGGAACAGATGCCAACTCACAGGGACTTATAACTGGTTCCTCAATGGGAAAACATCAATGTCACTAGGACAGAAGAAATGATCATGCACTGATGGCAAACAAAGATGATGAATGCACAAGGGCAATCAATGATAGTAAATGCACAATGGCAATCAAGTAATCATGTATAAATGAATCAAGTAATCAATCACATAAATTCAAGTAGCACACGCTATAACCATTCAATGAGGCTCAAGCAAAAGGGTTTGACTATGAAAGTCCACTGTAAGAGGTAAGTGTCGCTCTTAACCTTGCCATTGAGGGGCTAAGGTGAAGCAGATGAAAGGGCATGAGGGGTGTGCCTCATTGCTTCTATCTCAGGTCCGAGAGAGCATGTAAATAAGAATGTGGGGGAGTTCAGGAAGATGGAACTCTTTCCCCGATTAGACTCGATAGATCTTGGGTTTGGATCTCAATGCTACAACCGTGTAATGGGAGCAAGGAGAAGACACACGGAATAGTGGGAGATAGACTACTTATCTCTTTGATCCACCAATTGCCTCGAATGAGGACTTTTCCTGCTTGGGACAAATATAAACATACACAATCAATGCCTCTTAAGGAGGACTTCAGACAATTTGCCCAGCCAAATAACGGGCCGGGTCTCCAAACTACATGAAGAAGAAGGTGCAATACCTCAATGCTAATTGCTATTAAGCAAAGCAATGCAAGTTCTTAGAAGAACTAAGCAACTAAGGGTACCTGAAAAAGTCAAATAGAATCAGCAACCCATTCAAAATCAAACAACAATACAAAGAATCAATCAACAAAGTATAATCAAACAACAATGTGCGAGGCACAAGGCTCAAAGCTCAAAGGAGCTATACATCCTACAAAACAGCCACATTAGTTTACAAGTCAAGTAAGATAATCCCAAATGTGAAACAATTCCTTTAATCATTAACTTCTTAACCTGAAAAACCAAAAACAAGTTCAAATGTAAGTGACAAGACCACTAGGACTAGCCTAGGGTCCAAAAGAAGGAAAAATCCTAAAACAGCAACCAATTCATGATCAAAGTCAAGCTATTTCAACAACAAAAGGATCCCAATTGGTCCCATATCCAAAATATGTACACATCTCAATCTATGCAACATGTAAGGCAAAGTGAGCAATGTTAAACCACATATGAGCAATCAGCAAGATCACATCACAAAAAATATCAAAACAGCATGGAAAATTCCACAAAAATTATATCCTAAACAGAGGACATTCAACAAGCTACATGTCAATTTTCATACAATTTGGATAAAGGGAGCTATAGGAATTAATTCAACATGACAAAGCATGCAAAAACACAATCAAATGAAGCTACAAAATGTACATTAACTTCAATCCAATGGCAAACAGTGACATTAAATGGGAAATGGATGGGACCAAAGCTAAATGAAAGCTTAATGTGTTAGGAACTACCCTACCAAGTTTCATGATCATTGGATAAGGTATGAAGATTTGGCAACATATACACAAAAGGTTACACAAGTAAAGCCCTAAAATGCTAGGCAGCACTCAAAAATTCTAATCAATTAAGAAATGGATTATAAAAATCCACGAAAAAACGTATTGAATGTTAACATGTTAAATGTGCTACATGCAAAAATTCAAGGCCATAGGCCAAAGGGAAGCATGGTAAAAAATTCAGGGAACTCAACATATCATTTTGTGTCACATTTCATTACACTCAAGTTCAATAAATTATAGTAAAAAGACCAGAAGTCCAAAAATTATAAAACCTATGTCAAAAATTCCAGAAATGAGTCAAGAATCTACACCTAAAATTTCAAGTCATTTGGATTATGTATGGTGATTTTATGATTAAAATGGCAAAGCATATGAAATTTGTATACATTGTAAAGACTTCTATGGCAATTAATTTTTCTACCAAGCAACATTTTATTTTTTGATTCTATAAAAAAGTAGAGAAAAAAGAAGATTATCAAAAAAAGTCCCAATTTATTTGAATTATTATTGGTCACTATGTGATTTTTAGAAGTTTTGTGTATTTATTGAATAATTATTTAGGATCAAATATGGATTAATTAATTAAATTGGGAGAGAATGGCAATTCCGTAAATATTGAAGCCACAGCCAAAACGCTGTCGTTCAACTAAAGCGACGTGGCGCTGTTTGATTTGCTCTGGCGCTCCAAAAACATGAGAACGAATTGAAACAAGACGGAAGCGGATCAACGAGGTGATTTTTCCAGAATTGATGAACTTCATCGCGTGTTCATCGTGTTCTTCGTCTGGATTTAGGGTTTGGACGAATTCTCAACGAAAATCAACAATCTATATACCGATCGAACCGGCTTCAACTCAGGATCGTGAATACGCAAATGATTTCGTCCAACAATTAATACACAATGCGAATCGAACGAAAGAGCGAAATGCATCTAAACTTCAATTGAAGATAACTCAACCAATTCGTAACGAAATCATAATCTACAACTTGTTATACAACCTATAAACAGCACTCTACCAAATCCCTAACAACATTGGAGCGATTATGAGATCGGAATCCAACCTCTTCTTGGAGTGCAGTAGCGATTCGGTGAGGTTTCGAGCTTCGTTTCGTTCAAACAGGTAGAGTATGATGATCCAGGAGGCGAATGATGATGTTCTTGCAGCTCAGGGATGCACGGATCAAGAAGATTCGTTGACTGCCATGGAAATGCCACCTTGTAGCAGCTGCGATTTCTTGCTCGAATTTCGCTCAAAAACCTGCAAACAGCAATTCAACAATGCATATGGATGATGGATTTGCCAAGAATTCACACTAAATCAGTGGCAATTTGTGGATTGATCAAAAAAGTGTTATGAAAAGTTGTGAGCAAAAATGGGAGAATGAGAGAATTTCTGTTCAGATTTTCTGTTATGATTTTGTGAACAATGATTCGCTTCAAAATTCTGTTATGGATTAAACTTAAATACTAAGCTCTTAATCCAATCCTTAATTGTGATTAAGCAAAAAAAAGTGATTAGCATAAAAATGCTTATGATACATTTTTGGATTTTAAGCCTTTTTAATGATTGGAAGCCTTGCAGCAGGATTTTTCACTTTGAACCAATTGCAAATGCCATTTTGGAGCTGATAAAATTGGTCTCACTTTCAAATTCCTCATATTTCTCATTTTGGACCATTTTGCCCTTCACTTTAATTGTTTCACTTCAAAAATGGCCTTTTGCATTGAGCCTTTTCAAAGAAATCCAATTATGCACCATTGAAGTACACATTAAATGGAGTTTGTGCATGTAAAGAACTTGTAATTTGGACAATCCATGTGGAAGTTATGCCCTCCTGATTACGGGTCTTTTTTGAAATTCACTGAGCCATATTTTGACAACCACACATGGGATTTTTGAGTTCTTGGACTTTTTGGAAAGGTGAGATCAAGATCTTCAACTTTCATGTTGGACAAATTTTGATTTGAAGCTTGTATGATGACTTTATCTTGAGGGGAAAAACTTTCCATTTTGGGCAGCTGAGATTACAGGTCCACTTGCCATTTTGGGAAACTTTCTGTCTGACTTCAAATCCTTCAACCTTGATCTTTGAAATGTCAAATGGGACTTGTATGGACATGAATGAGGTCTTCCTAACCATCTCACACCTTCCAATCCCTGATTAAATGCACAGTTGACCACAGTTGACTTTTGTTGACTTTTGTTTGACTGGGCCATGTTCTGATGAATTCCAAGCCTCTTTCAATTGAGATCTTGATTCCAAATGATACCACAAGTTATATGAACTCTTAATGAAGGATCATGGTGTCCAAATTCTTCAAGAATGGCCACCATCTATTGCTCCGGGCCTGATTTGACTGTTTTGACCTGGCTAGCTTCGTCTGCAAGCAACAAGGTTAGATGACAATATTTTCGTACATTTGGTTAGTAAACATATGAAAAGCAATGATATACAAGTGCAATACATGCTTGGTGATCAAGAACCACACTCACAAGGTAACCCACCCACTAGGAGGGCAGCTAAGGTATGCATTGATCCTTGAGGCCGTGATATGCTATGGTATGGGCCATGAGGGATCTTAGGGCCCAAAATTGGGGTCTTACAGATGCCCCTATTTAAGGTCATTCTATCCGGAGAAGTGAAGTTTAGAAATCTTCATCTCGACGCGGTAGAATGGGCTTAAATAATAGTAATGAGACAAATTTTGGTCCCTAAGAGACCTCATGATGCAGATGTATGCGTGCAAAAGCAAATTCTGTGAGGGAATATATGATTCGCACAGAAGAAAAGACGATCCATCGGAGTAATACACTCACCAGGAACAGAGACTCTAACAAGACTCTTATTGGGACTCTATTAGGGGATAATAAGAAAAAAAGAATGCGTGAGCAGGGCACGACTTTGATTAGGGAAAACAAAACTGACATAGCGTGAACTAGACACGACTCCGATTGGGGATAACAGACATCGGACTGGAGAGCTTGCTGGGGAAGCAAAGGACTCACACCGGGGAATAAAGAATTCCAGAGGAAAATAAATCCATCGGAAAGACATAAGCTGACTCAAATTATCCATAAGGATACTTCGGATAAAAATCCGGACTCGGACCAGGAAAAGATCCACATAGAACTTCCCTGCCGGGAAATGCATATATTGGGGGGAACGCCCATATAGCAAAGGGTAAAAATCACCAAAGGAAACTCCGCAGGGGAGTGTCTAACAAAGAGACTCTCCTGGGAACAGCAACAAAGAATGAGACGTCACCGGTATAAGGGTAACAAACTCAGGAGGAATGAATATCTGAGACCGGTATAAGGGTGAGAGATATCAATCAACCAACATCTGAGAAAGACCAACGAAGGGTATAAAACTCAGGAAAATCTAACTCCACAAGGGACCAAAGTCATAATAGGGAGTAGAAAGGAGGGAACACCAGGGATACCGAAGTATATAATAGGTGACCGACCGAAAAAGTGAATTGGTATATATGCCAAGACACTCGTCATCCGAAAGGAGGGCTTGAAAAAGCAAATCGACTTACAGGATGGACATTCGAATCCACAACGGGAAAACGAATCTTACTCTAATGGGGACACAAACCCAAAGAGTACATGAGATATAATATCCATTACCGGCAGACCGTGGATAAAATACTCGCATGAGACATATTATCTATTACCGTCAGAACGTAGATAATAAACTCGCATGGTAAGAAACACCAGAGATACCGAAGTATATAACAGGTGATCTACCGAAAACGTGAATTGGTATATATGCCAAAACACACATCCGAAACACAAACTGGTTAAAGGATGAAATATTCGATTCTACAAAGAATACGAATCTTGCTCTACTGGGGAAAATCAACAAAGGATTCCAACTAAAGAGCGCATGAGACATATCATCCATTACCGGCAGACCGTGAATAATATACTCGAAAGGAAAAGACACCAGAGATACCGAAGTATATAATAGGTGACTAACCAAAAAGAGAGATAATCGATACCAAGCATCCGGGTAAACGAAAGACAACTCAAAGGGATAAATTGCAAGCATCCGGCAATCATCCAACAACAAGGAAGAATATTCGATTCCGCAAAGGGAAATAACGAATCTTACTCGACCAGGGAAACACAAAAGGCTTCAACTGAAGAGTGCATGAGATATATTATCCATTACCGGCAGACCGTGAATAGTATACTCGCATGGAAGATTATCCACAACCGGTATAAAGGTTAATAAAGGATAAATCGACCGAAAAGAAAGGCATCGGGATATCAAACAGGCATATAATGATGACCAATCAAAGGGAGTAACAACATTACCAACCAAAGGGTAAATGAAAGACTCACTGGGGATAAATTGCAAGCATCCGGCAATTATCCGCAAAACTGGGGATACATTGATAATCAATCGATGATCAGGGGAACAAATCACTAGCAAACGGTGAAAAGACCCACTGGCGACTTCAAAAGGATAACATTGCAAGCATCCGGCAATGATCCAGAAGACTGCTGGGAATACAAGTGCTTACTCAAGAGCAACTAACCCGAAGCAGGGAGGAATATCAACATCGAATATTGAATGAAGATAACCACAAAGAGATTAGGGTTTACATCTACCGAATACGGGGCAGAAGACCAAAAATCTGGCTGAGGAAACAAGGGGTTTAACAATACCGACTACTGGATAAGAAACCAAAGACTCAGCTGAGGATAAAATTGCTAGCAACCGGCAATTATCCATATGTATCATAAGATACCACTCCGCTGGGGAGAAAAATCACAGCGACATAGGATTTACAACTACCGAATACAGGGTAGAAGGCCACAAATTCCACTGGGGATATAAATCACCACAGGGAACAAATTCTGTTTGGGATAACACCACAACAACAGAAGATCCACCATTAGCCAGACCGAACCACAAAGGTTACCGCTGCTAGGGGAAAAAGATATAGGACTTACGACTACCGAATACGGGGTAGAAGCCATACTCTGGTGGGAATAACCACAAATTAGGGTTTACATCTACCGAATACGGGGTAGAAAACCAAAAACTCTGCGTGGGGATAGAATAAATCACGAATCCGCACGAGAAACCAAAATGAGCTTTATAACAGACCACAAACTCTGTTGGAGAGCAGGGAATTAGGATTTACGACTACCGACTATCAGGTAGAAAACCAACAACTCTGGCTGGGGACTAAAAGGTATATAACCACAAGTTCTGCCAAGAAAGCCAGGAGAATAGGACTTACAGCTACCGGTATAAGGGTAGAGGCCCAAATCGACTCTTGCGGAGGAATGAAAGGTATATAACCACAAATTCCGCCAAGAGGACAAGGAGCAATAGGACTTACAACTACCGGTATAAGGGTAGAGGCCCGAAACTCCGCTGGGGATAAAAATCACCACAGGGAAGCACAAGAAGCAGACGACAAACGTCAATTCGGGAAAGATCCGAAAAGACAGACTGAATCAAGACACGTCCTAATGAGGATATAACTCAAATAGGAACCTCCATCCCAATATATGTGTTGGGAGGAAACGGAAGAAACCGTCATCCACGAGGGAATATCTCAGTGGGGAACTGCAGAAGGACAGACTGACACTTTCTGCTTATGGGCTGACTCTATATGGAGAGATTTAACACCCGACATCTGCTTAGGAAGACCTATAAAGATCTATATCACCATAGCAGGGAATAACAAACAAAGGATATATGGCGAAAATGCAACATGAATATCTGAATGTTTTATGAATATGCATGAATATGCGTGATTTATGTTTGATGAATGCTGACAAAACAGACATTTCTAACACAACAGTCCAGGAATCAAACGTCCGGTATTACACTTCCAGGGGAAAATCCAACTGGAAAGCCAATTCTGCTGGAGATTTGTATGCTATAAAGCAAAGATCTGCGAGTACTGCTGGGAAGCAGAAGCAAAAGAATCAGAGATATCTGGAGAATACCAAATCTCTGAGCAATGGATCAGCGATCACCCCAACTAGGGCACAGAAAGTCACAACAGGCAAAACAGCCACCAAGACGAATCTGTCGGCGAACAAGAGAATCTCAAAGTCCTGCAGGGGATCTTATCAAACACTGCTATGGAAACGGATCCAACATAACTCCATTGGGGAACAACCCACTGAGGAAGCAAAGGTCACCCGGATAGAGTCTGGCTGCACAAGCAACTCTACTGGGGATATCATCAACTACTCTCTTGGGGAACAACCCACTGAGGAAAGAAAGCACCAAACAAGTAGATTCTGCAACAAGCTACTCTACTCGGGGCGAACACACATCTGACGGATCACATCAGCAGATTATGCAACAAAATCCGCTCTACTGAGGATCGAAAAGTAATCAGGAAATCAATACAATCTCTGGATGACGGAGCCATCGACCGACCATACCGGGGATTGAAGGAGGTTCAACAGGCAATACTGCCACAACAACCGCTCTGCAGACAAATGCTGGAGAAAGATGGATGAAAATGCTGGGATATCAACCCAATCAACCACTGAGTAGGAAAATAAATCCTGCTCTGCTGAGAATAACAACCATTCTGATAGAGGGAAAGTAAACACCTCCACTGACAACTTTGCCGGGGAAAAGGTAAAGTACCGGGTATCAAACCACTGACTTACCGAGTCTTCCAGAAGGAAAGCGACCATGCTGAGAAAACAGATAAATCCGCTGGCAACTGCGCTGGGGAGAGTGACAACAACTCTGCTCGCGACTGCAATGGGGATATCAATAACTGTTTTACTCGTGACAAGGAGACAAATAAAGTCTGGGGATAGCGACCCACTGGAGAAAGTGACGAGGCACCAAGGTGACAAACCATCAACCGCCGAATCTTCCACAAGGGAAGCATCCATGCTGGGGAAGACTGTTGTTGGAGAAAACTGAGTCTTCAACAACACTCTGCTTGGGGAACAACCCCACCAACAACTCGACTTGCAATTATGCTGGCAACTCACTTGGGGAGAAATACGGGATACGGGGATACCAACCCCTTAACCACAAATTCTGAACAACTGAGCAATCAAGCCGGGGAGAGACTACTGCTGGAGAACAAACCGAGTCTTCAACACACACTCTGCTTCGGGGAGTCAAAATCCACAGAAGCTCTGCTTAGGGAACACCCCAACAACCAAATCTCTGCTTGGGGAACAACCCCAACAACCAAATCTGGAGAAGAAGGATACAAACCAAGTCAGGAGTATGAACAAATGTCTTACCTGCTGGAAACCATGCCACCCTTGGGAGAGCACTGAGAAATTCTTTGAGTATCCTTTTATCATTTGTGAATGTTCACTTTGTTTAAAACAATAATTTTGAAAAATTTTGTTTTTAAAACAATGACATTTTTATCAATTAAAACATGCAAAACATTTGTTGAATTGAAACAAATAAGAGTGCAAATAATTGGATAAAAAGCTCAAATTGATTTGATGGAATGGTAATCTGCAAATGGCAAGACTCCATAGATCTGTACAAATTTGAAATCAGTGATATATATTGGAAGAGGGCTACATTGAACATAATGATCCTTTCTCTACCAATTTGAATCTCGATGTATTCGAAGCTTCAGTTGACGACGAATCGAGAATCCTCTGACGAACAGACAGCTGGTGACCAGAAAGTCTTGTCAGGATGCAGTTACTTGCCTTATCCCTAATTTTTGCCTAGATTGCCCCAGGGTGAGGTACTCAATCTAGCGGGATGCAAATATGCTTTTTTATCAAGTCTCTAACTTTTGCCTGGATCACCCTTGCGGGTTCTCCACCGAGACGCTCATTTTTGCCTAAGCCGCCCTTTCGGGTTTTCAACTTAGCGAGTTATTCTGTTTTTCACTTGCATATACTTTTTTTTTAGGCAAAGTATCTCAAGTTTTTAAAAGTATGTGTGAAAAGGTAGGACACAATGGGATGAATGGATAAATAATGTAAAACTTCTTAGAAAGGTTCACCTCTTGAAATCATATAGAAGATGATTCAAGTGGGTCCTTAGGAATAGGCTACAAATGAGCAATAATCTGAACATGGTAACAGATGAAAGTAAATAAAAGCGGATACTGGATGCCACTCGATGGTCTTATACCTGTCTCCTAAAACAAGTAAGGATATCAGAAGCCACTCTATGGACTTACACTAATCTCCATCAGAATAAAACAAAAAAACAAAACAGGGAAGTCAACTGCCAATCTATCTGGGCTTATGTTAACCTCCACAGTATGATCCTAGGAGTACAAATGCCACATCACAGGGACTTACAATGAATCCTCACATACAACAACAATGCTCAAACAAAGAGCAAAGAAGATATGAGTAACCAATGAGGTCTTACACTCTATCTCTTCCATGTCATGGGAACAGATGCCAACTCACAGGGACTTATAACTGGTTCCTCAATGGGAAAACATCAATGTCACTAGGACAGAAGAAATGATCATGCACTGATGGCAAACAAAGATGATGAATGCACAAGGGCAATCAATGATAGTAAATGCACAATGGCAATCAAGTAATCATGTATAAATGAATCAAGTAATCAATCACATAAATTCAAGTAGCACACGCTATAACCATTCAATGAGGCTCAAGCAAAAGGGTTTGACTATGAAAGTCCACTGTAAGAGGTAAGTGTCGCTCTTAACCTTGCCATTGAGGGGCTAAGGTGAAGCAGATGAAAGGGCATGAGGGGTGTGCCTCATTGCTTCTATCTCAGGTCCGAGAGAGCATGTAAATAAGAATGTGGGGGAGTTCAGGAAGATGGAACTCTTTCCCCGATTAGACTCGATAGATCTTGGGTTTGGATCTCAATGCTACAACCGTGTAATGGGAGCAAGGAGAAGACACACGGAATAGTGGGAGATAGACTACTTATCTCTTTGATCCACCAATTGCCTCGAATGAGGACTTTTCCTGCTTGGGACAAATATAAACATACACAATCAATGCCTCTTAAGGAGGACTTCAGACAATTTGCCCAGCCAAATAACGGGCCGGGTCTCCAAACTACATGAAGAAGAAGGTGCAATACCTCAATGCTAATTGCTATTAAGCAAAGCAATGCAAGTTCTTAGAAGAACTAAGCAACTAAGGGTACCTGAAAAAGTCAAATAGAATCAGCAACCCATTCAAAATCAAACAACAATACAAAGAATCAATCAACAAAGTATAATCAAACAACAATGTGCGAGGCACAAGGCTCAAAGCTCAAAGGAGCTATACATCCTACAAAACAGCCACATTAGTTTACAAGTCAAGTAAGATAATCCCAAATGTGAAACAATTCCTTTAATCATTAACTTCTTAACCTGAAAAACCAAAAACAAGTTCAAATGTAAGTGACAAGACCACTAGGACTAGCCTAGGGTCCAAAAGAAGGAAAAATCCTAAAACAGCAACCAATTCATGATCAAAGTCAAGCTATTTCAACAACAAAAGGATCCCAATTGGTCCCATATCCAAAATATGTACACATCTCAATCTATGCAACATGTAAGGCAAAGTGAGCAATGTTAAACCACATATGAGCAATCAGCAAGATCACATCACAAAAAATATCAAAACAGCATGGAAAATTCCACAAAAATTATATCCTAAACAGAGGACATTCAACAAGCTACATGTCAATTTTCATACAATTTGGATAAAGGGAGCTATAGGAATTAATTCAACATGACAAAGCATGCAAAAACACAATCAAATGAAGCTACAAAATGTACATTAACTTCAATCCAATGGCAAACAGTGACATTAAATGGGAAATGGATGGGACCAAAGCTAAATGAAAGCTTAATGTGTTAGGAACTACCCTACCAAGTTTCATGATCATTGGATAAGGTATGAAGATTTGGCAACATATACACAAAAGGTTACACAAGTAAAGCCCTAAAATGCTAGGCAGCACTCAAAAATTCTAATCAATTAAGAAATGGATTATAAAAATCCACGAAAAAACGTATTGAATGTTAACATGTTAAATGTGCTACATGCAAAAATTCAAGGCCATAGGCCAAAGGGAAGCATGGTAAAAAATTCAGGGAACTCAACATATCATTTTGTGTCACATTTCATTACACTCAAGTTCAATAAATTATAGTAAAAAGACCAGAAGTCCAAAAATTATAAAACCTATGTCAAAAATTCCAGAAATGAGTCAAGAATCTACACCTAAAATTTCAAGTCATTTGGATTATGTATGGTGATTTTATGATTAAAATGGCAAAGCATATGAAATTTGTATACATTGTAAAGACTTCTATGGCAATTAATTTTTCTACCAAGCAACATTTTATTTTTTGATTCTATAAAAAAGTAGAGAAAAAAAGAAGATTATCAAAAAAAGTCCCAATTTATTTGAATTATTATTGGTCACTATGTGATTTTTAGAAGTTTTGTGTATTTATTGAATAATTATTTAGGATCAAATATGGATTAATTAATTAAATTGGGAGAGAATGGCAATTCCGTAAATATTGAAGCCACAGCCAAAACGCTGTCGTTCAACTAAAGCGACGTGGCGCTGTTTGATTTGCTCTGGCGCTCCAAAAACATGAGAACGAATTGAAACAAGACGGAAGCGGATCAACGAGGTGATTTTTCCAGAATTGATGAACTTCATCGCGTGTTCATCGTGTTCTTCGTCTGGATTTAGGGTTTGGACGAATTCTCAACGAAAATCAACAATCTATATACCGATCGAACCGGCTTCAACTCAGGATCGTGAATACGCAAATGATTTCGTCCAACAATTAATACACAATGCGAATCGAACGAAAGAGCGAAATGCATCTAAACTTCAATTGAAGATAACTCAACCAATTCGTAACGAAATCATAATCTACAACTTGTTATACAACCTATAAACAGCACTCTACCAAATCCCTAACAACATTGGAGCGATTATGAGATCGGAATCCAACCTCTTCTTGGAGTGCAGTAGCGATTCGGTGAGGTTTCGAGCTTCGTTTCGTTCAAACAGGTAGAGTATGATGATCCAGGAGGCGAATGATGATGTTCTTGCAGCTCAGGGATGCACGGATCAAGAAGATTCGTTGACTGCCATGGAAATGCCACCTTGTAGCAGCTGCGATTTCTTGCTCGAATTTCGCTCAAAAACCTGCAAACAGCAATTCAACAATGCATATGGATGATGGATTTGCCAAGAATTCACACTAAATCAGTGGCAATTTGTGGATTGATCAAAAAAGTGTTATGAAAAGTTGTGAGCAAAAATGGGAGAATGAGAGAATTTCTGTTCAGATTTTCTGTTATGATTTTGTGAACAATGATTCGCTTCAAAATTCTGTTATGGATTAAACTTAAATACTAAGCTCTTAATCCAATCCTTAATTGTGATTAAGCAAAAAAAAGTGATTAGCATAAAAATGCTTATGATGCATTTTTGGATTTTAAGCCTTTTTAATGATTGGAAGCCTTGCAGCAGGATTTTTCACTTTGAATCAATTGCAAATGCCATTTTGGAGCTGATAAAATTGGTCTCACTTTCAAATTCCTCATATTTCTCATTTTGGACCATTTTGCCCTTCACTTTAATTGTTTCACTTCAAAAATGGCCTTTTGCATTGAGCCTTTTCAAAGAAATCCAATTATGCACCATTGAAGTACACATTAAATGGAGTTTGTGCATGTAAAGAACTTGTAATTTGGACAATCCATGTGGAAGTTATGCCCTCCTGATTACGGGTCTTTTTTGAAATTCACTGAGCCATATTTTGACAACCACACATGGGATTTTTGAGTTCTTGGACTTTTTGGAAAGGTGAGATCAAGATCTTCAACTTTCATGTTGGACAAATTTTGATTTGAAGCTTGTATGATGACTTTATCTTGAGGGGAAAAACTTTCCATTTTGGGCAGCTGAGATTACAGGTCCACTTGCCATTTTGGGAAACTTTCTGTCTGACTTCAAATCCTTCAACCTTGATCTTTGAAATGTCAAATGGGACTTGTATGGACATGAATGAGGTCTTCCTAACCATCTCACACCTTCCAATCCCTGATTAAATGCACAGTTGACCACAGTTGACTTTTGTTGACTTTTGTTTGACTGGGCCATGTTCTGATGAATTCCAAGCCTCTTTCAATTGAGATCTTGATTCCAAATGATACCACAAGTTATATGAACTCTTAATGAAGGATCATGGTGTCCAAATTCTTCAAGAATGGCCACCATCTATTGCTCCGGGCCTGATTTGACTGTTTTGACCTGGCTAGCTTCGTCTGCAAGCAACAAGGTTAGATGACAATATTTTTGTACATTTGGTTAGTAAACATATGAAAAGCAATGATATACAAGTGCAATACATGCTTGGTGATCAAGAACCACACTCACAAGGTAACCCACCCACTAGGAGGGCAGCTAAGGTATGCATTGATCCTTGAGGCCGTGATATGCTATGGTATGGGCCATGAGGGATCTTAGGGCCCAAAATTGGGGTCTTACACTGAGCAAGACCCAATCGAAATTCCTTTTATACAAAACCCCATCCTTGTTCAGATAGAACACCATGGCCAACCTCCGCAGAGTCCTTCGGTCCCTCTTGGATGCTCCCTCAGGATACTCTTGAGTCTCTAGATAGCGCTTGATATCGTAATACCACGGCTGCTCATCATCAGACGCTGTATCAACAACAAACACATAAGCCGGTCTATCCAGACGACCTACTTCAACACTGAGGAACTGATTCCACCTCTGTACCTTAATCAATGCGGCCAGAGTAGCCAAAGCATCTGCCAAAGGATTCTCTTCTCTAGGCACATGATGCAACTTCACCTTGGTGAAAAACGTCAACAATCTCCTCGTATAATCTCGATACGGAACTAAATGAGACTGATGCGTATACCATTTTCCGTTAACCTGATTTATCACCAGAGCTGAATCTCCATATATGACCAGATTCTTGATCCTCAAATCAATCGCCTCCTCAATCCCCAATATGCACGCTTCATATTCAGCCACGTTGTTGGTGCACTCAAATGTTAGCCGGGCAGCAAAAGGAATATGGGATCCTTTCGGCGTAACCAAAACAGCACCAACACCGCTACCATTCACGTTAACGGCCCCATCAAACATCAGAATCCATTCGGATTCAGGGTCAGGCCCCTCCTCCGGGATTGGTTCCTCGCAATCTTTCGATTTGAGAAACATGATGTCCTCATCAGGGAATTCAAACTTCATTGGTTGATAATCATCAATGGGTTGCTGGGCGAGGTAATCAGACAATACACTCCCGTTAATTGCCTTCTGAGAGGTATACTGTATATCATATTCAGTCAAAATCATTTGCCACCTCGCAACCCGCCCGGTCAATGCTGGCTTCTCAAAAATGTACTTGATTGGATCCATCTTGGAAATCAATAAAGTGGTATGAACCAGCATGTACTGCCTTAGTCGGCGAGCAGCCCAGACCAAAGCACAGCAAGTTTTCTCGAGCAGTGAATATCTTGTTTCACAATCGGTAAACTTTTTGCTAAGGTAGTATATAGCATGCTCTTTTCGACCAGACTCGTCATGCTGCCCCAATACACACCCCATAGACCCCTCGAGGACTGTCAGGTACAGAATTAACGGTCTTCCCTCCACAGGAGGCATCAGAATCGGAGGCTCCTGCAAATACTCTTTTATTCTTTCAAACGCCACTTGGCAATCATTATTCCATCTGACCGTTTGATCTTTTCTCAACAACTTGAAAATTGGTTCACACGTGGCTGTTAGATGAGATATGAACCGTGAAATGTAGTTCAATCTACCTAAGAAACCACGAACCTCTTTCTCCATTCTCGGTTCAGGCATTTCTCTTACTGCTTTTACTTTAGCAGGATCAACCTCGATTCCTTTCTCGCTTACAATGAACCCCAGCAATTTACCGGACCGCACTCCGAACGTGCACTTGTTCGGATTCAACCTCAGTCTGAACTGTCTCAGCCGGTCGAACAACTTGGCCAGATCTACCAAATGCCCCTCTTCTGTCTGGGACTTTGCTATCATGTCATCAACATAGCATTCAATTTCATGATGAATCATATCATGAAACAAAGTCACCATGGCCCTCTGAGAAGTAGCACCGGCGTTCTTGAGACCGAATGGCATCACCTTGTAACAAAAGGTGCCCCACGGTGTAATGAACGTTGTTTTCTCCATATCATCTGGCGACATTTTAATTTGATTATAGCCAGAAAAGCCATCCATGAAGGAAAACACCGAGAACTGAGCGGTATTATCTACCAACACATCGATGTGAGGTAATGGAAAATCATCCTTCGGACTAGCTCTATTCAGATCCCGGTAGTCCACACACATTCTCACTTTCCCATCCTTCTTCGGGACTGGCACAATGTTCGCAACCCATGGCGGATAATTAGTGACAGCAAGGAAACCAGCATCCCACTGCTTCTGCACTTCCTCTTTAATTTTCATCGCCATGTCAGGTCGAGTTCTGCGCAATTTCTGCTTCACTGGAGGACAATCTGTTCTCAACGGTAGCTTGTGCACAACGATATCGGTATCCAACCCTGGCATATCTTGATAAGACCAGGCAAAGATGTCGACATACTCTTTCAACAACACTACCAATCTGCTCTTGACACTTTCCTCCAAAGCAGCCCCGATTTTCACCTCTTTCTTGACCTCGTCGGTACCCAGATTCACTACCTCAATCGGCTCTTCGTGCGGCTGAATCACCTTCTCCTCTTGTTTTAACAATCTGGCTAATTCCCCTGGCAGTTCACAATCTTCTTCGTCTTCTTCTTCAGCGAGATAGATTGGATTATCGAAGTCATACGAGGGTGTAACAGGATTGTTATCAATGAGATCCGGAGAAGAATCGCATCTGCATGAATGTTGATTCATGCATTGCTTTAGAACCGGTGTGAGACAAATTGAAAAAGAAAAATGAAACATTGCCATTTTTATTTGTTTTTATTTTTAAACTGCAAAAATAAATGAAAAACAGGGAACACCGCTTTTAATTGAAAAACATCCTTTTATTCATGATGCGAATTTGCAAATTTAAACATGAGGTGGCCCTTACAATGGACCATTACGTGTCGGGCAACACGTATGGCTTTCATGCATATAAAATCAAAATAGGAAAAATATTACTCTTCCAGCAGAGTGACCCGGATGATCTTTTCAGCCTTCCAGTTCTGGATTCCCATCCCTGGTGTGCACGGCTTTATCCACCGGTCCATGTCACAGTCATTGTCAGCATCGTCACTCATCATGCAGATGTGATCCGGATCCAGCATTCCGGCACTTGTGAAGGTGACTGACGTACAACGTCCTCTGCCCTGTCCTGAGCCTCGGCCCGGCTGGTACCTCACTCCAAATCGGTCTTTCTTTGCAGGGACATCCATCATTCTGCCCCAACCGGGAGCCTCTCCACTTTTCACCACCTCGGCGGCCTGCTTATATGAAGAAATGGACGGTTTCTCTTCCTCCTGTTTAGCAAACAGAGCATTCTCCACCTTAACGGTTTCGAATGCCTGACTGGGCGTCTCCCATATCTCACCATCTATCTCCACGTACTTAAATGAGGACAAGTGGCTGACAAAGATGTCCTCCTCCCCACAAACAGTAACGACTTGGCCCTCCCATATGTACTTCAATTTTTGGTGCAAAGTCGAAGTTACTGCCCTAGCAGCATGAATCCATGGCCTACCCAACAGGCAACTGTATGCCGGCTGAATATCCATGACATAGAAAGTTGACTTGATAACCTCAGGCCCAATCTTCACTGGCAGCTCAACCTCTCCAAACACGGCCCGCTTCGACCCATCGAATGCCCGCACAATCAAATCAGTCGGAGTCAGAATCAGCCCATCACAATTAAGCTTAGCCAGAGCCTTCTTTGGCAACACATTCAATGAGGAACCGGTATCAACCAGCACATGCGAAAGCACGGCTCCTTTGCATTCCATAGCAATGTGTAGTGCCCTGTTGTGATTCCTCCCATCCACAGTCAAATCCATATCCGTAAATCCCAACCCATGGCTGGCATGCACGTTAGACACCACTGTCTCCAACTGGTTGATTGTGATCTCTTGAGGAACATAGGCTTTCTTCAGAATTTTCAGTAAAGCCTCCCTATGTCCCTCAGAGCTTAACAGCAATGACAGAATCGAAATTTTGGATGGGGTCTGCTGCAGATGGTCAACCAATTTGTACTCAGACTTCTTAATGATTCGTAAGAATTCCTCTGCATCATCATCAAGTTTATCTTCCGACCCCGCAGGCGCCGGTGTCACCACTGGAGTACCATTATCAACCACAACCTTTCCTTTCGCCCTGGCTAAAGCCTCGGCCTTTTCTTTTTTCTCTTTTTCTTCTTCTCCTCTCCTCAACGCATCAGGAGCAAATAACCTTCCACTACGAGTGAAACCACTGGTACCGGCATTATCCACCTTTGAAATGGTGGTTTCACTAGCAGATTGTTCCTCCACTTTCTCACCATTGCAATATACCTCTCCACCATAATGCCAAGGCACGGCATCATCTTTGTCATACGGAATCGGTCCAGGTACCGTGATGGTAACTGAAGCCGCTTCAGCAAGATTAGACAAATCCACCGGATCAAAGTAGATTGTTATGGTGGAGACCTCCTCTTTTCCCTTACCAACCTTCTTCTCAACCACAATACTTCCCTCGTCCATCAAACCCTGGACAGTCCCTCTCAACAATACGCATCCCTCGGGAGCAACAGTGCACTCGGCACAACCAGAATCACAACCCGGGTAGACCCCATTTTTCAACAACTGCCTCTTGACCTCAGCCAACGGAGTCTTCAACTGGTCAACAGACAACAACCCAACTCTATTCTCCTCAGAGATAGCATTCACCCCCCTTTGACCATGCGCGGGCATGGGATTAGCATTAACGTTGGGAGATGGTGCGAAGTTGATAGCCTTTGAATCCACCAGGTCTTGAACTGTGTGCTTAAAAGCTTTACAGTTCTCAATGTTATGTCCGGGAGCACCCGAATGGAATTCACATTTGGCATTTTCATCATAACTGGCTGGCCTTTGATCAGGTCTCAAAGGTGCCAGAGTCCTTGTCTGTACCAACCCCAGATCCATCAGCTTTTTGAACAGGAAAGAATAAGTCACCGGAGGCCTATCAAACTGTCTGTCCACTGCTCTTCCCTTCATCTGATAACCAGCCCTTTGAGGCCTCTGTTGGAAGGGTTGTCTCTGTTGTTGAGGTTGCTGCTGTTGCGGTGCAGGCTGATGTTCAGCAGGAATAGTTACCGCAGCGGTGTGCTGGAAGTAACGATCCCTACTGGGTCCCCGTTGAGCATACACGGCGCTGGTATCGCCCTCTTTCTTCCTCTGGCCACCATTACCAAACGGCTTTTTCGATCCTGAAGAAGAGGCGCTACCCTGAATCTTACCAAGCTTCAACCAGCTCTCAATTCTTTCTCCTGCCACAACAATATCAGAAAAATTGGTCACCGGACAACCAACCATTCTTTCAGCAAATGCCCCCTGCAGGGTTCCCATGAACAGATCCGACATTTCTCGGTCAACAAGAGGAGGTTGCACTCTGGCAGCCAACTCTCTCCACCGTTGGGCATACTCCTTAAATCCTTCATTATTCTTTTGAGACATACCCTGCAGCTGGGTACGACTCGGAGCCATGTCAGCGTTGAACTGATATTGCTTGAAGAACGCGTCCCCAAGATCCTGCCAATTTTTAATATCCGAGGACTTTAGCTTGGTGTACCATTCCAAGGAGCCTCCGGACAGGCTGTCCTGGAAGAAGTACATCCACAGCTTCTGATCCATGGTGTACGCAGAGATCTTGCGGACAAAAGCTTGAAGATGGGTCTCTGGACAAGAACTTCCGTTGTAACGGTCAAACGTGGGCGCTTTAAACTTTTGCGGGATCACAATCCCCTCAACAAGCCCCATATTAGACATGTTCACCACCCCAGGAGTGGCATAACTTTCCAGCACTTTAATCTTCTCAGCCAACAGCTGAATCTCCTTGCTTTGAGGCTGGACCCCATATTGCCCCAAGGGCTCATTATGCATTGAAAATTGGTCTGCTTCCCTGTCTTCCTCTCTGTCCTCATCAAACCCGTAGAATGGAGGCAACAGACCGTCCTTCATATTCTGTCCCAGACCGGGCCCAGGCTGACCACCAGCAGTACCAAAACCAGCGGCATTATTCACTATACCGACCGTTGTCCTCTTTCCGCCATCTCTTGAGCCACCCAGCCCCTGGTTGGAGACACCATCCGGGTTTATACCACTGTTGGCTGCAGAAGCCCGCTCGAGCTTCTCAACCTTATCAGCTAGAGCTTTCTGACCAACTGCAAAGCCTTGCATAATGTTGATCAGCTCATTCATCTTGTCCTTCAGCTCGAGGAGATCAGTACTCGGAAGATCCATTAGTCTGGGAGTGTAGCGCCTTGTGAAGTATCTGTGAGGACGAGTTGAGTGCAAAGGTACAGTTCTGCGAGCGCGAGCAATGATTCCTGAAACAATCAAGCACGTTAGCAACAGATACCTGCAAAATAAAACACAGGTTATTATGATCAATGCATGGATGCAGTGTTTATCCACATGAGGAACACTTTGTCTCTTGATCCTGGCATCATTGAGACAAATAATAATCTGGCATCAATATTTTGATATTCAACATTTGATTTCATCATACAGATCGGAGATATGTGATTGAGCATGATACCCCCAACCATGTGTGTGCTTGTGTGAGTGCATACGGTAAAGCAAATAAAGCTTGAAGATCAACCACTGAATGAAAAATACCATCACATAGCCAAAAGTGCACAATAAGTGCCATATTCATACATCAAATCAGATACAAATCTCCAGAATCGAGAAAGAAATACAAGCAAACGAATTCCGTCAACAAGCCTGACGGTAATCCAACACAAATGAAAGATCTAGCTGGATGAGGGTCCCACAGATGGCCCTATCTCATCTTCCACCTTCGCGAACTCAACGGCGAACCTGAGCTCGGTGTTCTCCTGCTGCAATCTCCCCACTTCTTTCTGATGAATCTTCATCTGCCTGAAGTAGTGATCTCTCTCTGCCATATAATGATCCCTCTCAGATATACAGTGATCTCTCTCGGCGACAATCTTCGCTTTCTCCGCTTCCTTAACCTTCAGCTTGGCTTCCCACTCAGCAATGAGAACTCTGACTCTGTCGTCTCTCTGATCCTTCACGAGAATTTGCCTCCTCTTCTGATCCTCAATAACCTTTGCAGCTCTGGCTAGCTTCTCCTTAGTGATGTCGTGCTCTCTGGTAGATGACGCTAGGGCTTGGTTAATTTTCCCATAGTAGGCAGTGTCTATCTCAAAGCGCTTTGCTTCCATGGCATGTCGCTTGTCTTAATCTTCCATCTTCACTTTGATCTCCTGGTTGGCTATCTGAACCCGAGCAACAGTCATCTCCAATTCCGCTTTCTCCGCAAGCAACTGATCTCTGGCTCTCTTCATCTCGAGGAATTCTTCCATACTGACAGAAGAACTTGGACCCTCGATCATAGGACACCCAAGATCACCTCCCGGAAATGGTAGATGTGTAATCTCAATTCTCTTCCGCAACCAATCCTCAAATAATGGAAAATACCGACAGTTGACCTTCCCATAAGGAATCTTGCCCTTCCTCTGAATATCACGCCACTCATCCAACACTTGCCTCAGCTTGGCCTGATTGCCATCAATCGGGAAGTAAAAGGACTCCTGAATCTCTCGACTGAGAGGAGGACCCTCTACAGCAAACCCCATCTGTCTCCTGAAAAGCACCGGGTTGTAATTGATGCAACCCTGAACTCCTACCAGAGGCACATTAGGTAAACTCCCACAGCTATATATAAAATCCCATCCTGCCAAACCATTATGAGTCCATGCAATATCATCAGCCCGCAAACCCATCAACCTGAAGGACCACTTGACCGAAGGATCAAGATGAGCAAAAGCACCTCTGGAAGGCAAATACCCCATAAACCACCTAAAGAGTAACTGAGCACAGCACCTGATCAAACCCCCACGCCGCTTCTCGTTTCTGTTATGAACCGAGTAATAGACATCTCTGATCAGAGTAGGAATAGGGTTCCTCTGCATAAACAATCTGATGGCATTATGGTCCACAAAGTTCTTCTGATTAGGAAACAGAACTATCCCATAAATGCTCACAGCAACCAAAGCACAAACCGTCTTCCAATTACCCATAACAGCATGCTCCTTGGCATTAGCCTCCAAGAAACTCAAATGAAATCCAGGTAACTTCCCCTTTTCCTTCAATCCTTCCTTGACCATTTCCGGACTCAAATAAAGAGCACGAGAAATCCCAAGGACGTCAGGCTCCACCCTAGTGACATGGAAAGGCATCTGATCACGGATCTGCATACCCAGAATGCTAGCATAGTCCTCCATCAGAGGTCCCAACAGATAATCTGGAAATACGAAACACCTCAGCCCCGGATCATAGAACTGGAGAAGAGTATGAATGGCGCTCTTGTCACTGTCAGTGAGTCTGAAAACCATCTTCAGGATACTATCGTATGACTCTCTGAACATCCCCACATGGTCGGGAGTAATCAATGCTATCATCTCCTTCAGCACACCAATCTCAGGATCGAAGAAACTGTAGGCAATGTTGTCTTTCAGACCGGTCCTCATATCTGAACAGGAAGTCTCTCAACCAGGATCTCGATCAAAAATGTCCCTGCATATGGATAAACATGTGTTAGATGCAATTAATGCAAGATGTAATGATGCTGATGAATGAATGCAATGCGTTGCCATCCTCCAAGCCATCTGATCATCTGCACTGAAACCTGGTCTCTGAACTGATCATAACCATCTGAGGGAAAATGTACCCACAATTCCAACTCAAGGGATTCCGAAATAAACGGAAGACAGATACATCATCATCATCATCAAACCATCTCTGAACAGATACCCACAACCTCTGAATCGGCCCGGGGAATCCTGAAATAAACGGATCCCCACTGATAAGTAACTTGGACAGCACTCCGGCGTCTCAGAAATAAATGGCCATAAATCCAACTTATAAATAGGACTCTGATCCACGGAACAAAAAATCACCATCTGAGTCACCATCTGAACATGCATCTGAAAGAATCACCCTCCCCTCACAGGTAAATTCTAATCAGGTCATCCTAAGGCGGATAATAGTCTCGACAATCGGGCAAAGATACTCAATGGGTTTGCCCTTTCGAGTGTACCATTGTAGCTCTCTTGAGATCGTCTAAACCAAAGATCCGGGAAATGATCGGTCACCAGAGTCAACAGTTCAGATGAAGTAACTCAACCAAAGTGGAATACCCACAGAGGCAAGCACTATCAAATGAACCTCGTCCGGCTTGTGGTACATCATGCTGCCAGGCACATATTGACTTAACATGAAAGAGGCAACATGAGACCACACTAATCCTAGGTGTATACTCGGGCCTGGGTTTTAGCCCCACTCAGAACACCCACCCCAAAACAGAGGAACCACCTACACAGAGGACGGCAACAACATGATAGTATGATGCATGCAAGTATTTATGCAAATATATACACTGTTAGAATAATAAATGCAATAAATAAAACAAAACAAGCAACCTAAACTATCCTAGAACGCTAGGAAGGACTCGCTTAGGGAAGATGGACCAGCACAGGTCGACATCTCGTGCTCCCCAGCAGAGTCGCCAGCTGTCGCATCCGCGAAAAAACAACCGGCGGGCTAACACAAAAACACAACACAGAGCCGCCACTGCGCGTTATTTATCCCAAAATAGGGAAAGGAAACGCTCAGAGAAACCTGGAAAAAGCATGGTCTCGCGACCAAAGAGAAAGGGTAAGGGAGTCGGTTACGCAAGGGGAAGGTATTAACACCCCTCACGTCCGTCGAACTCGACGGGATCCACGCTCTAAGAAAAGAAAAGGTTGCTAAAACACCACACACACACGCACCGAAGACAACACAGATGGGGTTAAGAGGAAGAGAGCTCGATAGGACGTCGCATCCTATGCCTACGTATCTCGTCTGGAACGAGAATCAGAGCTGCCGTAGTTCGGCTCACGCACGCCAAACAAGCAAACACAAACACAGGCAAACATGGAGCCTGAATGCCAACCACTGGACTTACATCAGCATCCGAACCAAAACACACGCACACTGGAACCCGAATGCCACTCGATGGACTTACATCAGCTTCCAAGCACACAACAACCAAACAAGTTAATAGGGAGTCGGGAACTCGAGCCTATAACTGTCAAGCACACACACAAAAAGAAAAAAAAGTGCCCGGAGAGACCTCGCACGGTCTCCTGCCTACATACCTCGTCTGGAACGAGGATCAAGGCGATGTAGTTCCCCTGAAAGGGAAAGAAAATCTAGCCAGAAACCAAGGGGAGACACACTACCAGGGAGTTGTACTCGAGCCTAGTGTTGTCATGCATCATTGCCCTTACGTTGTGGTTTCTACCTACTTGCACAACTGCAAGCTAATCCTATCCAGGAAAGAAGCAAGCATACAAGCATACAAGCATCAATAGATCAAAACAAGCATTTCAAGCAAGTATTCACATAGCACACACTATAACCAGTCAAGTGAGGCTCAAACAATGGGTTTGACTGCCGAAGCAAGTCATCTGTACATGGGTAGTATTCGCTCTTAACCTTGCCATTACGGGGCTAAGGTGAAGCAGATGAAAGGTGAGTGAAGATTAGACTTCACAACTCTTATCCCTGACCAGGGAGAGCTTCAGACAAAGGAGCGTGGGTCCAGAATGGAGGGACCCTTCTACGCTCAAGGCTCTGACTCGATCGTGCAACAACACAAGATCTTGGGTTTGTGTCCCAATGCATCAACACACAGCCGTGTGAGCAGAGGGACGACTCAACAGAATAGTGGGGGATAGATTGCATATCCCTTTGATCCACCAATTGCCTCATAGAGGTCTTTACCTGCTTGGCACAAAAAGTAAACAACCACAGACATCGCCTCTTAAGGAGGACTTCAGACAGTTGCTTGGCCAAGTAACAGGCCAGGTCTTCCAAACTACATGAAGTATAGAGATTCTACCTCAACTGGTTAAAAAACCAAGCAACAGCAAGCAAGTTCTTAAAGAACTGTAAGCGACTAAATGTACCTGAAATCAATCAAGTATCATCAGTACTCAGACAAACCAACGATAAACAGCAAATGTTAATCTATACAGACAACACAAGTTAATGCACACAAGTGCAAGCTATGAGCTCAAGCTCAAGCATCAAACCTACAACACAAAATCAATGTTAGTTTACAACATCAAACAAAACTCAATTTAATCAACTTGCACTTTTTCCTTTAAGCCTTTTTGCATTTCAACCTGAAAATCCACACCAAATGTGAGAAACTAGACCACTAGGCCAAGCCTAGGGTCCAAAGGGATAAAAAAAATCTAAACAGCAAGCAAAACCAATCCAAAATCACATTCAAACAAATAGAAAGCAAATGCAATTGGTCTCATGCTCATATCATTCACCAATATCAATTCATGCACAATATACCATAAACTAGGTTAAATACAACACCAAAAGTCCAAACAGAATGACTTCAATCAAAGGCATACCAAAACAATTCCAAAAATCCTCAAATAATTCACACCTAAACAGGACACAATCAACAAGTAGCATGTCAATTTTCAGCTCAATTGGACAAAAGAAAGTAGGTCAATGAAAATCAAAAAGTCCAGACACAATTATGTAAGCCAATTCAAGACATCCAAGCAAGCATCCATTTCAATAATTCATAAAACAGTGACAACAATTAAGAAATTAATGGGACCAAAAGCATGATGTCCCACAATGTGTCTACAATCAACATATCAAATTTCATCTTCATCCAGTACCATATGAGAATTTCACAAGCAAAATGCCAACATGTGTCACATAAATTCACAAAATGAGCATACAGAGAAGTAAATTATCAATCAATTAGAAAATGACATCAAAAATTCCAGAAAATATCACATGTTATCTTGACATATCAATGATCATTCATGCAAAAGATTGGAGCAATTCAACATTTCTAGGCCAGGCAAATAAAATCAGAAAGTTGACCTAGCTTGGTGTGACACAAATTGTCACACCTCTATTCAAAAATCATATCTCCATCACCAAGTATCCAAAAATCATAAACTTTACATGAAAATCACCATCAACAAGTCCAGAATAAGCACAAAAATTTTCAATCATTTCTTTAAAAGTATGAGCATTTCATGAAGGATATGGTAAAATGTACAAAAATGTGACACATCACATAATCCCTAAGCATTTTATTTTTCTACACATGCAAAAAATCCACAAAAAATATCATTAAATTCTACACATTACAAGGAGAATAATGCAAAAAATTGCACTCAATTTGGATGACAAATGAATCCTATAGGAATTTTCTAAGTTCATGGCATAAAATGAAAATGAAATGAAAAAGAAAATAGAATTATTATTTAATTTAGTGCGCCAGTGGCAATTTTGAAATTTTGAGGAAGTTCCCCAAAACGACGCCGTTTTGAGACGCGGCAATGGAATGTTTTCATTGGCTACTGAAGGCGCCAAACACGATTCAAACGTTGCCATGCGAAAATGAAGATCTAACGCGTCTTGTTCATCACTTTCACTCAAGAAAATTTCCAGAAAATGCAAAAACTCAAGAACAACGAATTGCAACCAAAATTCACAAGCCTATGATCATTGGAACCGTCTGAGCATGAGGATCACGAATATGTGACTAATTCATCCTAATTCCTAACATATCTCACGGATCGATCAAAAATGTAAATGTCATCAAAACTAAAAATCAACGTATCTCATTCATCAGTTAATCATTCCAAAAACTAACTACATCATGATCATCTACGTTGCAAGCTCTACAAAACGCATATGGAAATTCACGAAATCATGAGATTCGAATTTGCACCTTAAAGTGATGGCAGTGGTTGTTCTTTGAGCTTTTGGATGTAAACACCTCAAACAGATGGAGATGAAGCTTTAGGAAGTTGATTGGAGAAGCTATCTCAACTCAAACACGATCCAGAAGCAAGAACTCTCAAAACTCCATTGTTGCACTCATGATGAACAGTCACGATCCAGCAAGGTTATGGCAATGGCTTGATGAAACAGATGGAGATCTTGCCTTGTAGAACACGAACCAAAAGGAATTATGCAAATTGATGGAGAATTCGTGGAGTTTTGATCAAAAATGTTGAATGAAGATTCTTGAGATTTTGAGAGAAAATGGAGGGAAAAGTGGTTACAACTCTTGGAGAATGTGAAGTGATTACAAATTCTGTTATGATTAAGGTTAAATACTCACTCCTTAATCCCATTCCTAATCACCAATTAGCAAAATGAGTGTAATTAGCATAATGTGGTTTTTTCAATGCAAGGGCAAAATTGGTATTTCACATAAGGGCTCATGACAGCTGTATGACAGCTCATACATCTCCTAAATATCATTTGTGATGTGTTGGCTTTGATCTCATGTTGATTGGCATTGTATTTTTCATTTTCACTATGTCATGCCAAATTTTGCATTTTAAGTGCAAGTTCCAAAATGGCCTAGCCAAATATTGCACCTTGAAAACTTATGACAGTCCAAACCATTTCTATTTGGCATATGTGATGTGTTGCAAAAACTCCCATTCCAAAATTCCCATTATTTCTCAAGTTGGACCATTTTGCCCTTGGATTTTAATTGTACACTTGAAAATTGACCTTTTGCATTGACCATTTTTGATAAATTCCAATTATGCACCATGAAAGTACATGTGAAATGGAGTTTGCTCATAAAAAGATCATCCATTTTGGACACTCCATGTGAAAGTTATGCCACTTTGATTATAGGTCATTTTTGAAATGAATGGACCATAACTTGCCAACCATACATGGGAATTTCAAGTTCTTGGACTTTTTGGAAAGGTGAGACCAAGATATACAACTTTCATGTTAAACAAATTTTCATTTGAAGCTTTTTTGGACATGTAATTCTGTGGTCAAAAACTTTCCATTTTTGGAAACTTCCATTACAAGTCACTTTCTATTTTTGGCAATTTTTGTTCTGACTTTATTTTCTCCATTCTTGAGCTTTGCAATGTCAAATAACACTTGTTCCAACATGAATGAAGTGTATCCAACTCTCTCCCACCTCCAAATCCATAAAATCAAGCACAGTTGACCACAGTTGACTTTTCAACTAATAGATGAATCTGGCAATGCACTGATCAATCTGAGCCCCAATATCTGATGAAATGGCTCAAGGATGAAACCCTAGCCTCAATATGCTCCATACAATCATGAAATGATCCTCATATCCACCATCGACCCCATCTCCTTGCTATGCCCTGATTGGCCCAATGCAATTGATTAGGGTTGACCAGTGGTCAAAACCCTAATCTCAAGGAATATGCTTCAACACTTAATGATAACAAGACCATGATGATGATGATGTATCACTTCAATCAAGATGAAGACCAATCTCCTTTGAGAACCACAAAACCCTAATCTGGACCTCCACATCCTCAGATGATTAATGACCAGTCCAATGAAACCCTAGCTTGCACAATGACCTTTTCATCTTCTGATCAAGACTTGGGAGAATGGCTTGCACAATGTAACCACATGATATGCAATATGCAATGCCTAATGACCTAAAAATGATATGCAATATGTTAAGCTAGTCCCAAGAGAGGAGGGCAAATTTTGAGGTGTTACAGCTGCCCCTATTCAATCCACTGTGAACCTGTCGATATGAATAGCCTCGGCTTTCAGATGACCAGGATGAAGAGTGATTGAATACCAAGAACAGACGAACAATTTGCACTCTGATGGGAAAATAATTATCAATGCCTGTCAGAATCGGCAAAGAAGCAATCTTGAAGAAAAATCCGTCTGGTACGGAGAAAGTCGGCCTGAATACCGAAAAAGAAACGTCAGCCTGGATACCAAAATAAACGGTAACGCAGGGATAACCATGGTCTGAACACCACATCCGCTAGGGATTGTTATTCTCTTCCTTTTATGCTTTTCTTGAACCCCGAAATTTTTCTGATGATTTCTCCCTCTTTTTTTTTTCTTGAACCCCAAAATTTCTTTTTTGTGCAAATGATCCCTGATCACTGCATTTGAACCCCGCTCTCCTGTTTGCCAAATAATGAACCCCATTCTCCGGTTTGAACCCCAGTCGCCTGACGATTACTCGCGATCTCCAATGTGAACCCCATCTCCAGAAAATGCCGCAACATCTCCCTTTCTCCATTTGAACCCCGTCTCCAGAAAATGCCTCAACATCTTCTTTTCTCCGTTTGAACCCCGATCTCCAATCTCTCGTGATAATTCCGCTGGCAACATCGGAAATAACACCGAACACCACTCTGAGGGCGACATGTCAGAGGGTATACCTTCACAAAAGGGTATACCTTCAAGAGGTCAAAATTTTGACAGACTAAATAACTGTCGAAAGAATAATGTTGGAGAAAACTATGTTGGAAACCAGCTGCAAAAGGTACAGAAAATAAATACACAGTGCTAAAAGTAAGAAGGATAACATTAAAGTGGCAAGAAGCCATTGTTTAAATATTACAAAAAATTCATACAAACAATAGAAACGGTCAAAGTTGGCCGAACTTAGATTGGAAAGATTTAAGCTCAAAATTGTAATGCAAGGACGTAGGCTCCAAGGAGTCGGCGTGGGCTTTGAGCTTTTCAAGCTTCCCTTCGACAGTCACAAGCTCTTCACCGACCGCTAAGGCATCATTGGTGGTTTGCTCCACAGTGGGCTGGGCAAGTTTTAGAACTTCGTCGATAAAGCGTGACTCCTCCTTGGTAATTGATTCCAACTCACTGTCCAGAGTGGCAATTTGACGCCGAAGGGCATCAATTTGTTGAGGATCTCAGTGGCCCTTGTTTGTTTGAAGATCAATTCTTTCTTCCGCTCCTCCATAGCCCCCAACATGTTGGTGACCTCCATGTCGGCATGCATCACCAACTCCCATTTTTCCTTCACATAGGCCTCAATAGCAGAAATCTGGCGTTCAGTGTCCCTGACGCTGTCGAGATGGCGCATCATGGGAACCAGAAGTTGTTCTAAAGTGGCCATTGCATGTTTGGCATAATCTAAGAGCTGGAGGTCTTTTAGTTGGGCAAGCATGCACAGGATCTCTGGACCGACAGAGGGTTCATGCATGAGCACGAAAGGAAGGTCAGGATTCAAGGCGTGAATGCGGATTTTATCCATTAGAGCCTTAGTCTTCGTCGCCTCAAGGCCCATTTTGCCAGAATGAAGCTGCTCAGAGTCGGAAGAGGCATCACGCGATTTCACCAGATTTTGGAGCTTGGCAATTGCTTCTAAAGAAGAAAGCTTTATCGCCAGCCCCGTGAAAGACAAAGGGGCAGCAGCCGACGGAGGAGTAGTCTGAGAAGAGGGATAAACAGTCGACAGAGGAGTAGTCTGAGAGGGTTGTTTCTTATTGGTGTCAACACCTACTGGTCCCCGTGGATCCTGCAAAGTCAAGAAAGCTGAAGAGAGACTAGAGTCAGAACTAGTCAAACTGGAATCCGGATGCGGTGTAGGACTAGTAACTGAGTCAGAGTCACTATCACTAATCTGGATAGGGAATTCAATGAACTCACCAGCGGTGTCGACAGACTGAAATGGGCGAGCTAGAGAAGAAACCGGTGACGAGGGAGTGTAGTCGGCAACAGGTTGAGTCGGCTCAGCAAAGGCATCAGCCTGCGGTAAGAAAAAATGTGTAAGAGAAATACAATAATCCAAGGGAGTAAACAGGAAAACAGGTAATTACCTGTGTCGACGCAGGGGAGACTGCATCCTAATTTCCTTTCCCCAAGGCATCAGCAGGGGAGGTGCCAATCGACTGTGACCTCCCATAGCTGGATCAGGGACCTTGTCGAGGATGGAAGTGTCAACCACAATGGTGTCGACGTCTTCAGCAGGAGCCTCTGGAGTGGGCATTGTATGGTGCCTCTTCTTCTTGGTTTCGCCACTCCTGGAGGGGGAGTCATGCTTCTTCCTCTTGTGGCCATGGTGGCTTTTGGATTTATGCTGGGAAGTATGCTGGAGACACGAAGAGAGGTTATAAGCAGATATTCTAGCCAGAAGATCAGACAAGCCGACGAGAAATACCTCAGAGCCTGTGCGGGCAGAGCGTTTGTATTTTTTGGATTTTTTGGAGTGAGAGGAGACAGTGGGGTCTGCCGAACGTGGTTGCCCCTGCACATAAGTGAGATATTAGAGACCATATAGTATTTCCTTTAAGAAGTCACGAGAGTAAATGGAAATGTGTCAGATAGGTGCATACAGAAGAACTGGGTTTCCTCAAGACTTGAGCAATAGGGCGCTCATCATTACCAGAGGATTTCTCAGGAGCAGCCTGCAAGAAGGGATAGGATGGCTAAGAATAAAAATAAAAAGCCAAAGGAAATAGCAACTCAGCCAGAGTCAAACCTGAGCCTCCTGTGTCGAAGGAGTAGGTTGGTTAGCAGGTGCAGGACCTACAGGATCTAGAGGGATCGCTGCAGATAAACAAAAGAAACGCAAGTGAGCAACGAAAGCCAGCTGAAAGAAAGTGTTAAAATTTCCAGAGAAGTGTTACCAGGTTGTGTAGATTCGAACACACTAACATATTGAGGCTCAATATGAAGTGGCCATGAGTAGTCAGGCAGATAATGCTTCGTCGGGACCACTCTGACGGCTTTTTTCTTACAGGCGTTTTGTACGTATGAAACGGGACAATAAAACCACACCGGAACCAAATGACCAAAGGCCAAGGCCAAAGGGCTAGTTGGCAGAGGAGGGAACTTGAGGTTTCCAAAGTGAAGATCGTAAAGATACTTGTCTTTCGCGTAACCGGGGATTTTAAGTTTTTGAAGCCTGTCGATTACTTTCGCCTTTAGTTCAACCGTAGCCTCCCAGATGGTCCCACGAAGATTATCTGGTCAATACACAACTTGGAAATAATTCTGGAAAGCTCGAATTTGTTTGACATGAAGAGCCTTACACTTGGTCGATTTCGCCTGCAAATGAACAAAAGCTTTAGTTAATTCAGATAGTTTGTCCTTAGAAGCGCCAACATAAATGGTAAAATACGACTGCCACCAATCATGGAATTCTTTGGTACAGTAGTAGGCTGGTCGAAAAGGAAAAGAAGGGAGACGTGGTCGGTTTTTCCAAATGGTTTCAAGTTCCTCTTCGATCTCGCTCCAAGGTTAACCGTAGAGGATATTGGCGAGCAATTCTTGAGAGGAGAATAGAGACTTGGGAATGAATTGGCAAAGGCCAAATTGCCTGGCCACAAGGTTAGGCTGATAAGCCACTAAGCCGGGATTGCTGCTAGAGGTATCAGCCGACAGGAATCGAGGGACTAGAAGACGCCTCCAAATGAGGAAGGTTTCATCTCTATGTTCCTCGTCAGTCGGAGGGAAAGATCTGGTGAGCCACGCATGACCCTCAGTTCGACGGCTGAAAGGGGCCATAGAAGGTAGAAAATCAACACGGGTCAGCATGATGTTGAACAAAAGTCGAAACACTTGGAGGTCGGGGAAGTTTTTGTCGATAGGCATCAGAGGGATTAGCCGTTTCCAGATAAGGTGTCGTTCCTCTGGGGGACACGCAACCCTCCTCATCCCGTAGGGGGCTATATCCTTAGAGAAGGTGGCATTGAGCCACCGTTTTTCTTTCTAGAGTTCTCAAGGTCGAAAAGTCTAATTTGGCAGACAACCTCAGATAGATACTCATAGAGAGAAGCTAAAATCAGTTGGCCCAAGGCAATGTCACGCTCTTGGTGCAGTTGGGTTGCCAGGAGAGCAAAGTGCTTGGCTACCTGCATCGATCTGGAACAGAAGACAAAGCGGGATAGCTAGAGGGTCAAGAAAGCCACATGTTCCTCGTCGGTCACAGGGCCTGCAGAGGTGGCATGATGATCAATAAAATTGTTGTATGTTGGCTTACGAGAGTCACCAACATCGAACCTCAAGGGAATTGGCGCTACAGCTTCGCAGTCGAAGACATTGCCAGTCGGTGTCAAGCCAGTGATGGCAGCAATGTCTAGAAGTGTCGGCGTGATCATGCCACACTTGGTATGGAAGGAGTTGGTCGAACTCTCCCAAAATTGAAGGGCAGTTAATAACATGCCACAAGATTGGGGAGGGCCACAACGGGCAATTTGTAGAAGGGTGTAGATGCATGTCCTTTTCCAATGGTCGATTTTTTCTTATTCCAATCGATCCATCTAGGCGCAAAACTTAGGACAGTTTTTGGGAGGAGCAGTCCTGAAGTTCCTGTCGACGTAGCGAAGGGAAAAAGGTTGTTGAGCAGAAATCACAGGTTCAGAAATGTGACTGGAGGGGAAAAGGGAAGAATTTGTTCTGGTAATCTTTGGGTGTCAGTTTTCTGGGAGAGGACCTAAGAACGCTAAGGGTTCATTAGCCAAAGAAAGAAGAATTAATACCTGAGAACGCCAGATTTTTTACTTCTCTTCTACAAACGGAGGCTCAGAAACATACTCCCTACCATCAATGTTGATGGGATGTTTGAGTTTAGCAGCAGAGGGTTTGTTGGAGCTTGCCATGGAGAAAATGGAAGTTTTTTTCGTTTTGGAGAAGAAAAGTTTTCACAGGGCGCAAGAGACAAGTGAATGCTGAAGCAAAAGGGCGGAAAAAAGGGAAGAAGAAGAAAGAGTGAGGGTTTTATAGGGGTTAAACCCTGAGCGAAGAAGAGGTAGTGTTTGATCTTCCATTTTCGACACGTATGCCCACGTTCCCACGTTTGCAAACACGTGGAGGAGAGAAGCTAGTGCACGTTTCAGTCATAAAGACGTGAAGTGATGAGGATGCGATTTTGTGCGTCTCGAGGGAAAGAGGAAACGTCCGCCATGATTATATGACGTCATCAGCGTGGGGTAAACAGAGGTCCCACTAAGTAGAAGTGGAAGCAGTAAGGGGTAAGTCGACGTTTCAGAGATGCCATCATCTCACCAACTTCGACAGTCGAAAATGGCATCTCTGGGGGGCATTTTGTTACCACGAAAAATCTCTAAGGCATGTTGAAAGCATAGTTAATGATAGAGTCTTGTGAATTTGGGGGTTATACCCCATCAAAGGATGAATAGGTGTTGGAGGCAAGCAAGAGTTGGAAAAAATACAAGTCAAGGGGAAGTCGACAAGAGAAGCTGGCCTGGTCGACAGGCCATTTCGTTGACTGAGGTGAAGTTTGAGACTTAAAGAATTATAGCCAAATGCGTAGAAGACAGCATCGCCCTAACGTCTGGGCGGGAGAAATATGAAATTTAAAAATAACCAACAGTTACAAGAAGAATAAGAGCGCCAGAATCTAGAGCAGTTAGCAAGACATGGGTGCAACGGTTGTGCAGATCGTGTGACATAACATCTGCTAGTTTCTAGGAGTTTCAGCTTATGAGCAGTTCCTTTAGTTTAGTATAAATAGAATGTCCCACGAGGGGCTCAGGGTGTTCACTTTGTATTGAAAATCACTTGTAAGAAAACTTCCCATTCCCAGCGCGAGGAAGCAAGAGTTTTTGAGAGTGCTATGTACGTGAATCACCATATTTATTTCAATGCAACTTCCTTACTTTTCAATTATTCCCGTTGAACATTTTATCTTAATTTCATTTACTTTTGAGTTGTCATTTTACGTTGTTGTTTACGCTGTCGACACTGATTCTATTACGATAATAGAGTTTACCAAAAGCGTGTTCGTCGTGTACATCTTTTGAATGCTATAGCGTTGTCGGTCACGAGTCACCCATAGGCTCTAGCATCGTCTAAACCGTTCGTGTGGAAAATTCTACGCTTGTTCGACACTTTGTTGGGAGCCGTTCCTCACAAAGTTATTTCGTCGAGTTGGACAAGCCTCACTTGCACTAGCACATGTCCTAGGATCAACTGGTCGATCCTGCAAGTAACCCTTTGTTTTAAGGCCTAGGGAGGACCAGCGGTTGTTTACCAATTTCCACAGTAAACACAAGCCCAAAAATCAAACCAACCTATGCAAGTTGTGCCCCAGAAGTCTAACCTTGAGAAGATCATGGAGAGCTTTATATCGGGAAAGACTCAGCAAAATAAAGAATTCCTAAACCAGAACATTCACGTAAACGAACTTATAACGTTAATAGGAACTAAGGTTGATTAGATAATCACTCACAATAAGATGCTTGAAACCCAGATCTCACAGGTAGCACAAAACCAAGCCCCACAAACTACACCTGAAGGCCAATTTCCTGGACAACCTCAACCAAACCCTCGAGGGCAAGCTGAAGCTATCTCATTACGAAGTGGGACCGCTTACGAAGGGCCTCAGAACCCAGCAATGAGCGAGTCCAAGACTTCTAAAGAAAATATGCCTACCAACCAAGAAGAGGAACCGGAGGAACCCGAGAAACAAACCAACCAAGAAGGTGAAGCCAAGGATAAAACTTACAAACCACCACCCCCGTATAAACCACCAATCCCATACCCGCAAAGACTTAAACAAACCAAAATTAACAACCAATACCAAAAATTTATAAAAGTGATAGAAAAGCTTCATGTAGAGATTCCTTTCACCGAAGATATCACCCAAATTCCGTCTTATGCCAAATTTCTCAAAGACATCTTAACCAACAAGCGTAGGCTCGACGATCCAAAACCCTTGGAATGCAACTTTATTTCCGAGGATAAACTTTCTAAGAAGGAGAAAGACCCTGGTAGTTTTTTTATACCTTGCATTTTAGGGAGTCATATGATCGACAAAGCTTTCCTAGACTTAGGCGCTAGTGTGAGTTTAATGCCCTTAGCTGTATGTAAAAGGTTAAACTTAGGAGAATTGCAACCAACTAAGATGTCCCTCAAATTAGCCGATAGGTCTGTTAAGTATCCTGTAGGCATTTTAGAAGACATCCCAGTTAGGATCAGTCAACTTTATATCCCAACAGACTTTGTGGCCATGGATATCAAAGAAGACGAAGATATCCCTATTCTTTTAGGTAGACCATTCTTATCAACAGCCAGAGCTATAATAGATGTTAAAAGAGGGAAATTAACCTTCGAAGTAGGGGACGAAAAGATCGAGTTCATTCTTTCAAAATTCCTTATGGCACCAATTCTAGGAGACGCATGTTATGCGATCGATATCATAGATGAGTGCATAAGAGAATTTGATCAAGGAGAACCTCAGATCGAACCATTTTCAAACCCGAATAAAAAGGATGACGAGCTAGAGGAAACGGAACCTCACACTAACGAATGTCTGGATCTTACTCCAGACCCTTCACCTAATTCTCAAAAACCAGCCCAAGAACTTAAGGAACTACCCAAGAACCTAAGATATGAGTTCTTGGATGAAGAAATGACCCACCCAGTAATAGTTAGTGCCACCTTAAACCAAGACGAGACAAATCGACTCTTGAACGTTTTAAGAAGATGTCCCTCTGCCTTAGGGTACAACATCTCTGATCTAAAAGGTATAAGCCCATTGTGTGTATGCACAGGATCTCACTAGAGGAGGATTCAAAACCTTCCAGAGAACATCAGAGAAGGATCAACCCTGTGATGAGTGAGGTAGTAAATAAGGAAGTCCTTAAACTACTGGAAGCTGGTATAATCTACCAGATTTCTGATAGTAAGTGGGTAAGTCATGTACATGTGGTACCCAAGAAGGGAGGCATCACAGTTGTGCATAACGAGAAGGGAGAGCATGTCGCTAAACGCATAGAAGGCGGATGGCATATTGTAACACCTCAAAATTTGCCCTCCTCTTCTTGAGACTAGTTTGACACATTGCATTTCATGCTTAGAGCATTAGGCATTGCATTTTGCATATCATATGGAAATAAGAAGATCATCCTCCAAAGTCTTTTCAAAAGATGAAGAAGTTACATGATTCAAGCCTAAGGGTCTCTATGAATTGATTATCAACCATCTGAGGATATGGGCTCCAATTAGGGTTTCTTGATTCTTAAAAGGTCTTTAGCATCATCTTGTTTTCAAGGATATATTACCATCATCATGGTTCTATCATCATCAAGGGTTTCATAGTTCATTCTCAAGTTCCTTTGGATTAGGGTTGTGACCTCTGGTCAACCTTAATCAATGCCATTCTTCCAACTAGGGTTTCTCAAAGAGATGAGGTATTTTCTTGGGATGAGGATCACATGGTTATCATAAGGGGCTTACATGAGCTAGGGTTTCATTTTTGAGCAATTTCCCCAAGTGGTAGAGGCTCAAGTGGATCAAGGCATTTCAAGGTCATTTGAGGACCAAAAAATCAACTGTGCAGTCAACTGAGGGCTATGAGGTGGGGAAATGAGTTGAGACACATCAATAATGTTCAAATGGGGTTCATTCATCATTCTAAACATCCATCTTGAAGATTCAAAGGTCATGGCAAAAGTTACTAAAAACGGAAAGTGACATATAATTCAAAGTTTTCAAATTTGGCAAGTTTTTGGTCCACTTTCAACTTGACTTTTCAATAACAAAGATGTTTCCAATGGATTTTTTGTGAACATGAAAGTTGTAGATATTTGTCTCCCCTTTCCAAAAAGTCCCAATTCATGTCCATATGATGAATGTTTAAGGAGTTATGGTCATTTGATCACAAAGTGTGCATGGAAATTCAAAATGGCATAACTTTTGATATAATGCTTCAAATTGGTTCATTCTTTTTGCAAAATGCTTCTCATGTTCAAGACATCTCAAAATGAGCTTTGCCATGCATGGGAAAAGTGTGTATGCTCATTATTTCACACATGTTCAAATTAAAGTGAATCTTCACCATTCATTTTTGACTTAAGATACAAGCAAAATAACACTTCAATCTTGACCCTTGGATGTCCATAAGTGAATTAGAAGCCATGCATGGGATGTCTCACGTGTATTATGGACATGAAGTGTCAATTTTCATTTTTTGCAAGATGCTTCATATCTCACTAATCATGATTAACAAATGGAAAAGAGGATTAGCAGTGTGATTAGCATGAAGTATAAATAGCCAAACCCTAAATGTAACTGCCATAACTAACTTTTCAGATCTGAAAATTCAAGAACTCTCTCAAATTTCTCTCTCTTCGAATCTTCATTTTTCTCACATAAACCTCAAAGATTATTGGATATTATTGATCCTCATGCTTCACTAAGCAAGAATCATCCATCATTTGGTGCAATTTATCAAGAATTCGAGCAGTCCAAGCACAATCTCATGTTGATGGATTTTGGAAATTGAGGCGAATTCAAGTGGTTTCATCCATTCCTTTTTGCATAGAGCTTTATAGGAAGATCAAGGGAGAAGATCTGGAGCTGTAGAGCTTGAGAGAACGCGTGAACAGAAACCTCCATTCCAAGGTGACTCAAAATTCACTCTCTCCTTTTGTTGTTTTTAGGTTATAGACTTGTAGATCGTGTTGTGTAGATCATGTACATATGTTTAGAATTGAAAATGAGTGAGAATCGAGGAAGTTATGTTGACTGAAAGTTTGGATCTAGAATCTTTCTCCCTTCGATTTGCAAAATCCAGGTAGAATTAGGAGAAATCAATAGGATATTTAGAACCTACGTGAGAAGACGCGTCGAATGGTATAGGTTTGAGGAATTTCTGGAAAAAAAATATGATGGCGCCGCCGTGGGAGCCACCGTGAGTGTGCCGGAGAAGACGACCAAAGCTGTAGCTCCGGCGTCTGTGTCATCTTAGGGTTTGGCTGATGTGTATGCTGCGTGTGTCATTGCGTGGAGGATTGATTGGATGAGGATCCCTTGACCATGGCCACGCGTGCGTTGAAACGCTGAGTGGGATGCTGACTAGTTAAATGAAACGCAGTGTTTCATGATTTTAAACGTGAGCCTTTGATTGCTTATGCGCGCCATATCCAATGGTTGTGGTTTTTTTTATTTAATTTGAATTAATTCGTTTCCCTCCATTTCCATTTAATAATTCAATTATTTTGGTTATTTTGTAAAATTCATAAAAAATGCAAAAATTGTCCAAATGAGTCCCAATTTTTTTTCATGGTTCTGTATTGATGTCTACTTTTTTATGGTGCTGAATTTAAGAATTGTTGATGTCTGGATTTTTATTTGTGAATTTTTGAATTGATGTTGTGCCAAATTGACCTATTACATTCAATGTGTTGTGAAATTCTCCATGTTGAGCCATTTGATCTAATTTTTTGCATACATGATCTTCATACATGACATGAATTATTGGTCACTGGTTTGGATTTTTCTCACATGTTATCATCATTTTTGACACATAGAGAATAATGTGACAATTTGTGTCACATTTTTGGCATTGAATTGGTGCATTTTTGTTCACATTGCATTTGCATCATTCTGGACTTGATTTTTTGCACATTGAACATTCATGGCATGAGGAACTTGTACAAAAAATTCCAAGGTCATTGCATGCATTTCTGATTTGATATGAATTTTCTAAGTTGGAAGTTCATTTTGTGCATATTTTTGGTCATCACATGGCATAAGCAAATTGAGGCACTTGGTTATTGATTTGAGGCTAGTCCTTTTGAGGACATTAGATGGAGTGTTTGAAGGTGTAATGTGTAAAAGGATGAGTCATGTTTTGGTCATTTGATTGGGTTTTGAATTTGGCCTTTGCACTAGGGTGTTGTTGTGTTGAGTTTTGTACATAAACTAACTTTGTCTTGTGTTTCAGGTGGATACTCATCATTGATGATTGGGTTTGTTCTCACCTTTTGAGATGCATTTGAGTTCTGACTTATGTTTGTTTTGTAGGTTTTTAAGTGATGTGGTGAGCTCATGAGTTAATTTGAGTGCTTGGGCATTATGCATTGAATTGTGTAACTGTTGGAGAGTTTCATTGCTTGTTTTCTGGTTTTATGACTGAAGTACTAATTGTTTAGTCTTTGTACAGGTACCTTAGTTGCTTGCTTGCTTTTGCTCTTGCTTGAGCATTGGATTGTGGTTGACACACCACTCAGGTAGTTAGCTTCTTACTTCATGTAGTATGGAAGTCCTGTCACCTTTTTGGCAGGCATTTTGCTGGCAAGTCCTCCTTCAGAGGCTCTGTTTGTGTTTGTTTACAATTGTGCCCAAACACCTCCAAGAAGAGGCATGTGATATTTGATAAGACTTCCAAGAGAAGAGGCAATTGACGGATAAAGGGGATTAGCAGCCAATCCCCCGTTATTCAGTGTGTTGTTCTTTATGCTCGCACTACGTGCTGATGCTTCTGAACATGTGCCCCAGATCTTTTGTCCAGAGTCTGTCAAGTGGAATAGGATCCCACTTTCTGGATCCCCACGCTTTCTTTGTCATGAGCTCACCCTGGCCAGGGTTAAGAGCTATGAAGTCTCATCCTCATTACCATTTTGATCTGCTCACCCTGACGTTCAATGTCAGTGGCTAAGAGCCCAGTTGATTACCCTTACAGTTTGGCTTGTTTGTCGAGGTTGATATGACCCCTCTTAACTAAAGCCCACCCATTGTTTGGGCCTCTTGTATGGATATAGAGTATGATGTTTGTTTACTTGTGGTGATGTGTTTATCTGCTTTCCTCTTCTCATCTCCATTTCTGTAGGAGTTGTATGATTGATTTCTGAGGAAGTTGAATGCATGTTAGAGACCTCAACTCAGGGATATTGATTGCATGACAACTATTAGGTTCGAGTCTTAGTCTCCCTATTAGTTTGTTGTCTCCCTGGTCTCTGGTTAGGAGAGTGTTTTACCCCTGTTAAGGGGAACTACGTCGCCCTGATTCTCATACCAGATGAGATACGTAGGCAAGAGGTTGCGAGCAATCTCTTCGGTTACCCTTTTGTTTTTTTGTGTGTGTGTGTGTTCACCCTTTTCTTTGTTTTGGTGTGAGTACCTGTTTATTCAGCATGTGTATGGTGGTGTGTTCATACCTTGGGGATTTCTTCTGTTATTATTCGGGGTTCATTTGTGACGATTGGGGTTCACATTGGAGTTCATCTTTGGGGTTCATTTGTGGTGACTGGTTATACATATCGGGAGTTATTCCGGATATTTGGTTACTTAGTTGGGGTTCGTTCTGATAACCTTTTCTTTTGGGTTCGCTGGTTAGCGTTTGTTATTGTTGGGAGTCGGATGTAAGTCCATGTATTGGCATTCTGTTTCCTGTTTGTTTGTTATTGTTGGGAGTCGAATGTAAGTCCATGTATTGGCGTTCTGTTTCCTATTGTTTGTTGTTGTTAGGAGTCGGATACAAGTCCATGTATTGGCATTCTGTTTCCCTTTGAGTGTTTCTTCTGACGTCTCAGCATCCCGTTTTGGTGTCTTGTTTCAGCATGCGTTAGCCGAGCTACGAGTGCTCTGATTCTCCTCTGGATAAAGAAGATACGTAGGCATAGGACGCGATGTCCTAGCGAGCATGTCTCTCTTTTCCCGAACTACGTTGACTCTGATGTTTGTTTCTGACAAACTACGTAGGCCCAGGATGCAACATCCTGCCGAGTCCATTTCCTCCGTCTTCTTTCTTCTTTCACCTGTTTATTATTCCAGTTTGTGCAATTTCTATGAGCAGTTTATTAGCAACCCTTTTCCTTTCCTTTGAGCTATCTTTTGAGCGTGGATCCCGTCGAGTACGGCGGACGTGAGGGGTGCTAACACCTTCCCCTTGCGTAACCGACTCCCGTACCTTGTAATCTCTGATCGTAAGACCGTTCCTTTCCCTGTCTTAGGTTAGTCCTGCGCTCCCTTTCCGTCATAGGATGAATAACGTCGGTGGCGGCTCTGTATTTTCCGCCGGTTGTTTTTCGCGTTGCGACACGTATGTGCATAGATTATAGGAAGCTCAATAAGGCAACTAGGAAAGACCATTTCCCCCATCCATTCATAGATCAAATGCTGGAACGTCTTGCCAGACACTCTTACTTTTGTTATCTTGATGGATATTCTGGATTTTTTCAAATACCCATACACCCTGAGGATCAAGAGAAAACAACCTTTACCTGTCCTTACGGAACGTTTGCTTACAGACGAATGTCGTTTGGACTCTGTAATGCGCCAGCTACTTTCCAACGTTGTATGATGTCAATCTTCGCAGATTATCTCAACGGAGTCATGGGAGTATTCATGGACAACTTCTCGGTGTGGGGATTAGACTTTGAAAACTACCTTATTAACCTTGAGAAAATCCTAGAGAGATGCGTAAAAGTTAACCTTGTGTTAAACTGGGAGAAGTGCCACTTTATGGTTAAAGAAGGCATAGTGTTAGGGCATATAGTATCTGAAAGAGGAATTGAGGTCGATAAAGCAAAAATAGAAGTTATAGAAAACCTTAACCCTCCTACGACAGTTAGAGAAGTCCGTAGTTTCCTTGGACACGCCGGTTTCTACCGACGCTTCATAAAAGACTTCTCTAAAATAACGAAGCCCCTGACCGACCTTCTGATGAAACACATCAAATTCATTTTCGATGAAAAATGCATCGAAGCCTTTAACCATTTAAAACAAGCATTAATTTCAGCACCCATTCTACAAACCCCAAATTGGACTAAACCCTTCGAAATAATGTTGTGATGCTAGCGATTTCGCTATAGAAGCCGTTTTAGGGCAAAGAAAAGATAAGAAACTACACGTAATATATTACGCTAGTAGAACCCTAGATGTCGCTCAATTAAATTATACAACAACAGAGAAGGAACTCCTAGTTGTAGTTTTCGCAATCGATAAATTTAGGTCTTATCTTGTAGGATCTAAGATTATAGTCTATACAGACCATGCAACTATCTGTTACCTTCTATGCAAAAAGGATGCAAAACCTAGATTACTCAGGTGAATCCTTTTGCTACAAGAATTCGACTTAGACATTAGAGACAAAAAAGGAACAAAAAGCGTAGTTGTTGACCATCTTTCCAGATTAGAGCATTTAAAGCCAGATCACTTACCTATAAATGATGACTTCACCTATGACAGACTGGTAGCTAAGATAGATATCGCTCCCCTTGAACCTGATAGAGACAACCTTGGGACCGTTTCAGAAATTAGCAGAGTACCATGGTACGCTGATTTTGTGAACTATCTAGCCGCTGATATCGTACCACCTGACCTCAACTATCAACAGAAGAAGAAGTTCTTTAAAGATATAAGACATTTCTATTGGGACAAACCACTCCTTTTCAAAAGAGGAACTGATAACATATTTCGACGTTGCGTCCCGAAGGAAGAAGTCAGAAATATCATAGAACATTGTCACTCTTCACCCTATGGTGGACATTCAAGCACATCCAAGACATACGCTAAGATCCTTCAAGCTGGTCTTTATTGGCCGACATTATATCGTGATGTCCATGCTTATATTGTCCGATGTGACCGGTGCCAGCATGCTGGAAACATCTCCAGACGTGACAAAATGCCTTTGAAGAACATCCAAGAAGTAGAATTATTTGACGTTTAGGGTATTGATTTCATGGGACCTTTTCCATCTTCATTGGGAAACAAGTACATTTTGGTAGCAGTTGACTATGTGTCCAAGTGGATAGAAGCTATCGCCGCACCCATCAACGACACAAGAGTAGTCATTAAGATGTTCAAGAATAATATCTTTCCCAGATTTGGAGTATCACAACTTGTCATAAGTGATGGTGGATCACATTTTATATCCAGGATATTTAATAAGCTCTTAAGAAAATATGGAGTAAAACACAGAGTAGCAACACCATATCACCCCTAGACTAATGGTCATGTGGAAGTATCTAACAGAGAGATTAAGCAGATCTTGGAGAAAACTGTATCAATATCTAGAAAAGATTAGTTTGAAAAGCTAACAGAAGCATTGTGGGCTTACAGAACTGCTTACAAAACCCCTATTGGAACTACACCGTACCAGTTGGTCTACGGGAACTCAAGCACAAGGCATATTGGGCCATCAAGACCCTGAATTTGGATTTCCTAGCATCTGGAAAGAAGCGAATCTTTGATATTCACAAATTGGAGGAACTTCGCCAGATTGCTTACGAGAATGCCGTTATATACAAAGAGAGAACCAAAGCTTGGAACGGAAAAAGGATCGTGAAAAAGGAATTTAATATAGGAGACTCTGTTCTCCTCTTCAATTTGAGATTACGTCTTTTTCCAGGTAAGTTGCGTTTGAGATGGACATGCCCCTTTGAGGTGTTCAAAATCCTAAAATCTGGAGCAGTTGAAATCCGGAACAACTCCTGTAATCCGTTCGTGGTAAATGGACAAAGACTGAAGCAATACCAAGGAGGTGACATACCCACAGAATGTCATGACCAAACTCTGACAGACCCTCCAGTTCCTACCTCTAACATATAAAGTTCGAATCGTCAAGCTAACGACGTTAAACAAGCGCTGCATGACAGACCCTCCAGTTCCTACCTCTAACATATATATATACACACACCTATGTGGAGACTAACAGTTATAATATTTGCGATTTCAGGTGTCCTCTGTTTCTAATCTAACTTTTCAGGAATGGAGAATATCGATACCATGCCAGTAATCTTTCGTGACCCAGTTCAAGAACAGCGCTACGCCATGCTTTCACAGCGCCCAATGCTGCCCACCAAATACCCTAACTCGAGTTGCATGGAGGCATTAGGCATTGAGCCTAGCGTCAGGAACTTGTGCAATCAGTTACAGTGGGATGAATATACAGATGTTATCCACGTGACTTACAGGAACCTGACTTTGGAGTTCCTGAGCTCGCTTATCTACGATCCTTATGTTGGTCACACCAGTGATGGAGGATACATTAACTTCAGGTTGTTTGGGGCAGAATACACCTTCAACCACAAGCATTTCGGCAACTTGCTTGGTTTTCAAACTGCCTATGATGCTTCATTTGAGCTCCCCATGAGCTACTTTCTGAGCCGAGATGTCGAGAAGTTTTGGAGCGATATCACGTGTGGAGGTAGTCCTGACCCTTCCACCCAAATCTCCAACAAGATTCACAACCCTGATTTCCGATACTTCCAGATGATCATTACCCACACCTTCCTGAGGAAGAGTGACCCTGATACGCATGTGAGTGCTGAAGAGATCTTCTTCATGTATTATACCATTCAGTCACGCCCGGTAGACTGTGGAGCTTTCTTGATCGAAAGTCTATATCTTAATGCTCGCTCTGCTGCGAGCCTTATACATGTTAGAAGCACGGTGACTCATATAGCCTTAGCCCTGGAACTCGATAGAAGACTATCTCACCTGACGTCTTACTACAGCTACACCTTGATGGATATTGATTTCTATGTAGACCGTGGCCTCATGAGGAGATCTTCTTTCCAACCGAATCAATACAGGCTGTTAATTAAGGGTGAGACCATTCACTACTTCACTTTACCTGACCCTCAGGTGACTTATGTTATTGATCAGGCCAATTGGGCCTACGCCATAGAAGGGCAGGGAGAGACGGTAGATGCGCCGAAGATTGCACCGATCAGAATCAAAGTCTGTACCAACAACCCGAATCTCCAGACTCCGAGCATGCAGTCTGAATTAGTTAAGCTTCAAATGGAGATAGCTCAGTTTCGCCAGGAGCTTGCTGATGTTGCCTTCCAGGTTGAAGTATCAGTTGCCTCACACGACACCGAGACTGATATGTTGCATGATGAGATCGCCGATCTCCGACGCCAGATCACAGAGCTTCGAGGATACGAAGACGAAGAGACTCCACCATACCCCGAGCATTGATGCCATCATGAACCGAGAAATACCGTTTGAATTTCCCTATTTTCCCGTTATTTACTATTCATGTTTATTTTTTGTTTCCTTTGACATTATGCTTGCTTTAACTTTCCTAAGATCTTTGGACTCGTGAATTATTATAGACTCTTCATATACATATATGCATTATTATAATTATTATGTTTTTATGTCCATTTTGTTTTATTTTGTCTTATTTTACTTTACTTTTTTATTTTGTTTTATTTTATTTTTTTATTTTATTTTATTTTGTTTTACTTTATTTTGTTTTATTTTATTTTGTTTTATTTTATTTTATCAAGCTTAAATAAAAAAAATCAGCATTCATGGATACCTATATGCACCCCCCTCCTTTACAAAAAATGAAGACAAAAGGACAAAAGCCCAATCAGCAATGAGCATAGCTGGCCCAAATAAATCCGAAGACATGGCGGGCGCCATAGGCTTCATGGCGGGCGCCATGACGTAACAGTCAGAATTCCCTTTTTCACCATTTATACCTTTTTCAACCTCTCCAAACCCATTCTCTTCTTCTCCCAACTCCACCAAAGTTCATAAAAAATTCTCAAGTTTTTCATTTTCACTACAAGTCATTACAATTTCCCAACTTCACTTCTCCATTTCTCCACCAAAAATCCATTAAACTCCATTTTTTTTCATTTCTTTTCTATAAATTCTCATTTTTCTTTACAATCACCATTAATGCCCGGAATGGAGTTTAACAACATCATTCTTCGTGGAGGAAAGCACGATGAGTGACAAAACAAGATTTTACAAAGATTGCAAACTCGGGAGATCCTCGCTACCAAGTATGTCGACGAAGACTATTTGTACACTCTAGGCATATACCATAGTGTTTTCCACATGCTTGATAGTTTAGGATTACCCGATATTTTTGCTAGTAAAGCACCCACCTACGATAGGCTCACTAGGGAATTTTTGAGTTCCCTAATTTACACTGTTTACCCCGGCACCACTAGCACGGTAGGCACCATCTGTTTTAGAATGTTTAATGTAGAAAACGAGTACAGTACCGATGCTTTAGCGGGTTTGCTCGGAATGCCTTATGGTGATGGTGCTATCTGTAAGATGCCCTTGGATACTGAATGGGCACTCGAGGCATTTACTTTTTGGAACAAATTATCTAATGTAAAGGTCACTTCCTTTGAAGGAATTTTGGCTTCTAATATCCATAACCCGACCATACGTATTTTTCGATACCTCTTAGCAAGTACTATATTTGGCCGGGAAAAATCTAACAAAGTAAATGCCCGAGATTGCTGTTTTTACAGGGTTGCCTCACTAATCGCAGAATCAATCATGTTCCTTTCATGTTGGCCCATATGTCTGCCATCCTTAAAAAAGGAGGAACCATCTCTTTCGGTGGTTTGATTACCTCCATTGCTAGAGCATTGAATCTACACGCTGAGTTAGCCACCTTGGAACCACTCCCTCACTGCACCATTAACTTAAAGTTTTTGAAAGATATGAAATTATGCAAGGTGCGGCGAGAAGGTGGTTTCTACCTCATGATACATGGTGCAGCTGTACCCAGTGTTGTCCTACCTTGCTCTCAATGTACGGATGTGCGACATACGAGGAACTGGACATACGATCCTGATGCTCCACCCTTTATCGGTCCTTTACCATCTAACGTTCCTATGGACAATGGGCAAGGGACCGATGATGAGTATGACCGACGCGACCAGTCACCTGCTCATGATATTCCTGTTGCATCACCTGCACACACCGCACCTTCTTCCTCTAACCCTTTTGCAGGTACCACTCCCGGTTTCTACATCACTGAGGAGATGTGGCGCGAGCACCTGGCTCGTGAGGATAGGCATGACACCCTCCTGAACACCATAAACCAACAACTGTCAAATAATATGAGTTTTATGGTAACTTCCCAGCAGCGTAGTGAGCAAGCACATCGGACTATCACTGAGTCCTTGCTTGCGATCACTAATGAGCAGCAACGCCAGCGACAGGCTAATGAGCGTCACTTCGCTCTCATCGAGGCCATCCAAGGATCTCTCCTAGGTCGCTCTCAGCAGCTGCAGGAAGGACTTAGTACTCGAACCAGACGTCGTCGACCCAGGCATCCTGACCAGGGCGGTGACGGTACTGGTGCTCACCCTTAGCGCTCTCTCTCTCTCTCTCTCTCTCTCTCTCTCTCTCTCTCTCTCTCTCACACACACACACACACACACACACACTCTCTCTCTCTCTCTCTCTTCCAGGTTACTCCTACCCTATCTCATATCGAAACATTAAGGACAATGTTCGGTTTAAGTATGGGAGGAGATTTTATCGCTTTTTATCTTTCCTTTATTTTTATTGCTTTTTATCGCTTTCCTTTACTTTTATCGCTTTTTACCATTTTCCTTTAATTTTAGTACGTTTTATGTTTTAGTTGCTTGTTTTTTCCCTTTCAATAAAATCACATGTGTCTGACGAGTCATCTGTGTAGTGTATCCTTATTTCCCCCATTTCTTTAACCTTACCAAAAAAAAATTTAGCAAAGAAAACAATACATCTTAAACATTCAGGCTATAAGACAGGTTTATAACAGGATGTAAAAGACTTGGGAAAACTTTTTCTAAAAATTGGTATTGTCTTAACACCTTAGGCTTCATGATTATAAGAGTCGATCCCGATACCCCATATCTTGTAGCCCCAGTTTTTGTTCCAAATAAGTCCTTAAGTAGTTTATCCTAGCATTCAGCTCCGACTTAAGCATGCTCTACATAGGGGACCGATGAAAATAAGTGAATGATCACAAAATAAAAACATATGCAGAACATGCAGAAGAAAAATAAAAAAATAAATAATAATAGCCTGTTTGTTTGTTGGTTCAGAGGTATCTGGTGCTGAACTTGGTAGAGTGGATTACGAACCAATCCCCCACAATTGCAAATTGGGTTAAATAAAGGGGTTACACCAACTTATGTACCGGAGCCCCATGCTTAGAAAAATTAAAAAAAAAGGCTATTTGCTTGTTGGTTCAGAGGTATCTGGTTCTGAACTTGGTAGGGTGGATTATGATCCAATCCCCCACGACTGCAAATTGGGTTGAATAAAAGGGTTACACCAACTTATGTACCAGAGCCCCATGCTTAAGATCATAATCACTAATCGGTCACTTTACTATGAGTATGTACGGATAACGGGCTTAATGTGATTGCACCTGAATGAAATGGACTTTAAGAAAACAAAAAGAAGGCTTAGGTATGATGGGGTAATGTGGATTGATTTGTATAGGAACGAAGCCTACGACCGCAATTGTGGGAAGTGTCACTACAATACCCTTAGTTCAATTCGTTAGTACCTATCAATACATTCCTTGAATGAACTCATAAGTCTTTTTGCCTCAAATTAACTCTAGTTGATACTGTTTTTCTTGCATAAACTATGAAGAGTTTTGCTTGAGGACAAGCAAAGGTTTAAGTGTGGGAGAATTTGATCACACTAAATTATACCGTGTTTTTGACTCGGATTTCACATGTTTATTAGGACTTTATTATCATTTTGTTTGTATTATGCTCTCTTTTCTCTTATTTTTAGATGTTTAGCACTTTCAGACTCTTTTGGAAGAAACGAAGCAAAAAGACCTAAAATTAGGGTTTTTCAGCGAAATTACACATATGGCGTTGCACATGGCGGCCGCTATAGGAGAAGCCATGAGTCATCAACCCTCAACTAGGAGGTAACCGCCACGTTCCCATGATCCACCCCATTTACACACATGGAGGGTGCCATGAAGGGATGGCGGGCGCCACCTTTGGAAGTCACGTTCCCACTAAGGGGAAGTTGGAGGGCACCATGGTCTTTGCAAGCTGCTGAAAACCTCTATAAATAGCTCGTTCCATTTCGTTTTCTAATCATCCAACTTAGTTTACAACACTAAGCATATATTTATCATTTGTAATAGCGGTAATCCGTCGCATCGGGGGGTTATCGCACCTTAGTGAGATTGATTTAGGTCACTTCGAGTTGCTGTCGTCTTTAGCTTCAGGAGTCAGAGGTTTATTTTTGTACCAGATTTAAAGCCCTCCATTTGGAGCAGGTTCTTATTTATCGCTTTATTTATTTATTTCCTGCATCACTGTTATTTTATTTATTTCCCGCATCGCTTTTATTTTATTTATTTCCCGCATCGCTTTATTTATTTATTTCCCGCATCACTTTTATTTTATTTATTTTCCGCACTCGCCTTACTTTATTTACTTTCCACACTCGCTTTACTTTATTTATTTTCCGCACTCGCTTTACTTTATTTATTTTCCGCACTCGCTTTACTTTATTTACTTTACGCACTTTACTCGCTCTCCACGTCTCACATTCTAAAACAAACTTTTCATCATGATTAACACCGTTGTGTTTGTTTGTGTTACCATGTCTGGCTAAATCTTTTAAAGGTTAGAATGTAAGGATCGCAGTTAAAGTAATGTTTCACATATTGAATTTGTAGAAATACTTCAAGGTTGTTTTGATTTTTAACTTGAGTTTTCTAAAACAAACTTGGTTAGTTTTAATTATTCGAGGAGTGCGAAAGCACCCTGGCTTAGTAACTAGGAATTTTTATCACTTTAAGGAAAAACTATTTTTGAAACTGTTTTCGGACGCGTTGATAGATTTAAAATCAGGAAACTCCTTGGGTAAACTTTCCAAATCAAAATCAATTTTCAACTAAGTTTACGAGTCTCATTTCTTAAAAATAAGTTTACTACTTTAGCGTTTTGCGCACCTTTTATAAGTGACAATAAAAGGCCTTAATTTAAGGGTAAACTCGGTTCTGAATACGCGAAAGCAACAGTTCTTGTTAAATGGATTCTTTTCAAGAGTAGAAAATATTGCCTCATAAGTAGTTCTATTTAGACAATCGAAACATCACTTAACTGACGTGAATTACATTCAACCTGTCTTACTTGCATTTATTATTTACCGTTATTTTGCAAACCCAATATCTCTTTTATACCTTCTTAGATAAACACTGTAACGATAGTAATCGATAGATTGACGATTGGTCTCTGTGGGATCGATATTCTTTTATATTACTTTGACGTAATTCATGCACTTGCGAATCATACACGATCATCCGCCGATTCGTGTCCTTTAGATCTACAAAGTTCACACTCTGTGTGGACTACCACTGCGGTGTTAGAGTTTGTAGAAATACGTTCGACCTTAAGGGATAAGGCGTCCATTTTTGCTTGCATCATGTCCATAGAGCTTATCTCATGTATTCCACCTTGGGTCTCCTTTTTCTCTATTGATGCACGTTCAGTTCCCCATTGGTAATGGTTTTGGGCCATATCCTCAATTAGGTCACAAGCTTTAGGGTAAGGTTTGTTCATCAGCATGCCACCAGCGGCAGCGTCGATGCTCATCTTTGTGTTATAATGGAGTCCATTATAGAAGGTATGAACGATCAGCCATTGTTATAGGCCATGGTGTGGACATACTCTTAACAGCTCTTTATATCTCTCCCAAGCTTCAAAAAGTGATTCTCCTTGGTTTTGAGTAAATCTAGTTATTTGGTTTCGAAGAACAACAGTCTTACTGGGGGGAAAATATCTAGCAATGAATACTCTCCTAAGGTATTCCCAGGTAGTTATTGAATTAGCTGGAAGTGAATCTAACCATGAACGTGCTATATCCCTGAGGGAGAAAGGAATAATCTTAAACGAATCGCATCAGCTGAAGCACTGTTGGATTTAAAGGTGTCGGCCAGTTGGATAAAGACTTTTAAATGTTGATTTGGGTTCTCAGTAGCGAGACGCACGAATTGGTTCTGTTGCACTAATTGTAGTAAAGATGGTTTTAGTTCGAAATTGTTGGCAGGAATGAGGGGGTTTACTATACTAGAACTAGGTTCCTCGTCAGAGGGTTGGGAAAATTCCTTAAGAGGTCTCTGGTCGCAATTCTCGGCCATAGCTTTCTTAATTCGGATGAGTAAGAGGCGTGTACGAGTGTAACGTTCGGGTTCCGCTAGAGGATCTACTAAATTTCCGGTACTATGGGTTTTTCGCATTTACCGGCTAATAATGCCTTAGTCTAGACGGTGTAACAACAGGGTACGAAATTTGACGAAGTTGGTCCCCGGCAACGGCGCCAAAAACTTGATCGCTCTATTCGCAAGTGCACGAATCGCGTCAGAGTAATATAAAAGAATATCGATCCCACAGAGACCAAATCGTCAATCTATCGATTACTATCGTTACGATGTTTATCTAAGGCGGTATAAAAGAGATATTGATGTCGCAAAATAATAGTAAATAAAGAAAATAATAAATACAGTGCAGATAAAGACAGGTTTGAATGTATTTCACGTCACTTAAACGATGTTTCGATTATCTAAATAGAACTACTTATGGGGCAATGTTTTCTACTCTTGAAAAGAATCCATTTAACAGGAACTGTCGCTTTCGCGTATTCAGAACCGAGTTTACCCTTAAATTAAGGCCTTTTATTGTCACTTATAAAAGGTGCGCATAACGCTAAAGTAGTAAACCTATTTTTAAGAAATAAGACTCGTAAGCTTAGTTGAAAAGTGATATTGATTCGGAAAGTTTTACCCAAGGAGTTTCCTGATTTTAAATCTATCAACGCATCCGAAAACAATTTCAAAAATCATTTTTCCTTAAAGTGATAAAAATTCCTAGTTAACTAAGCCAGGGTGCTTTCGCACTCCTTGAGTAGTTAAATCTAAACAAGTTTGTTTTGGAAAACTCAAATTAAAAATCAAAATAGCCCTTAAAGCATTTCTGCAGATGCAATATGTGAAACATCTCTTTAACTGTGATCCTTACATTCTAACCTTTGAAAGATTTAGGCAGACATGGTAATACAAACAAACACAATGATATTGATCATGATGAAAAGTTGTTTTAGAATGTAAGGCGTAAAGAACAAGTAAAGCGTGTAAAATAATTAAAACGAGCAATAAAGATAATGGCGAGAAATTTAAATAAAGTAAAGACAATGACAAGAATTAAATAAAGTAAAGCATGGCAAGAAATTAAATAAAGTAAAACATAACAAGAAATTAAATAAAGTAAAGCATGACAAGTAAAATAAATAAAAGTGATTAAATTAGAACCTGCTCCAAACGGAGGCTTTAAATCTGGTACAAGGAAAATAAACCTTTGACTTTGAAGATAAAGACGACAACAAAATCAAAATGCTCTAACTCAATTACACTACGGTGCGATAACCCCTCGATGTGACGGATTACCGCTTTTACAGATGATAATATAGTCTTAGTGTTGTAAACTAAGTTGGATGATTTGGAAATGAACTAGAACGACCTATTTATAGAGGAATTCAGCAGCATGCAAAGACCATGATGCCCTTCAACTTCTCCTTAGTGGGAACTGTAAGACCCTAATTTTGACCCTAAGATCCCTCATGGCATCATGTTATTGCACAAGTGCATTGCCTCAAGGATCATAGCATGTTTGGCTCCTTAACCCTAGGGTTGGGACTTGTTTGAGTGTTTTGAGACCACCAATCATGCTTGTATTATATATTATTTCTAACCAAAAGCACAAAAATATGTCACTAATTCTTTTTGTTTTGAAGCTCAAGTGATCATGTGCTCCACAATGCTCCTAGGAGGCTCCTAAGCCCAATGCAATGGCTAGATGAAGAAGAGAAAAAGCATGAAAATGGTCCACAAAGTTCATAATCATCATATATGTCTCCCAAGTATCTCAATTTTCCAATTTGATCAAGATAACCCAAAGGGCTTGAAGATTGTTTCCCAAGGAAACCCTAATTTCACTATGCTTTGACTGTACCTTGCCCATGAAGCAATCTCAACCTCTGATCAAATTTAATCAATGGAAGTTCTTTCATTTATCATTTTATGCATATATGAGCCTATTTTAGTCCCCTCAATCATTTATTCATCAAGATTGGAAGTTTGACCTTGAAAAGTTGACCAGTCAAGTCATCTGACTAAGTTGAGGATCAATGAGATATAATTTTTGATGTGTTTGTCAAATGAAGATGACTCCAAAAGAAAACATGTTCCTAAGAACCATATTAACAACTTTCATGTTCATAAAAAAATCCATTTGAAGCTTGGAAGGTCATCATTCATTTCAAAACATTATAGGTCATTTTGACTGAAACCCTAATTTTGGGTCAACTTACCAAGGGCATAACTTTCTCAATTTTTATGATTTTTAGGTGAGACTAAAGGAATTGGAAATCTTGAGATGTCTACTTCAAATGTTATGTTAGACAAAAGTTCATAATCCTAAAGAAAATACATGTGATAATGCAAAACATTATAGGTCATCTTGGACCTAATTCATTGAATTTGAAAAAGTACCCAACTTCAAATGCCCATAAATTTGTCATAGAAAATCCAAATGATGCAAACTTTGAGCCTAAATTGACCATATTGAAAATATATACAACTTTTATGTCGTATATTTTCTCATTTGAAGCTTTTATCACGAGGACAAAGGGGTTTGATCAAGCTTACTTTTGGTGAACATTTTCAAAATAATTTGAATATGTTTTGTACTTGAATTTTCCAGGCCAGTTTTGATCAATTTGCATATGCCAAATGATTTTTTCCCAACATGACTTTTGTTCCTTATTTTAAGGGCTTTCCAACCATTACTCACAATACTCATTTGGGTCTACCATTTGTGAGTTTCGAAATTCTTTCCATTCATGTGCATTTTGGTATTTTTATGTTATAACTTGAATTGCAAGCATCTTCAGTCCAATGTGCACGACCAATTGCCCTCTACATGATATCATCATGCTTCTGCATTCATCCACGGGCCTTCCACACGTCCACACAGGCCCATGCATCCAATTTTCAAATTCTCATGCACATGAGAGAAGTGTGTGATCAGCCCCATTCAGCTATAAATAACACCCCCATGAGCTTCATTTGTGAACCTTTTGGAGATCCCAAGTGCTGCAGAACTGATACCATAACCCTCACCAAAGGAATCACTCAAAAAATTTCATACTTTCGAGCTTGAAATTCGGTATCATTAGCTGAGTTTTAAAGCCAGATTCCTTAGCCAATCACTTCCATTACACTCAAGGATCAAAGAGAAGCAAAGATCTTGGAGAATTCGTGACCAGAAGTTCATCAATTCAAAGGTATAATCTCAAACTTTTTGGATCTGAATCTCTTAATTCAATGTAGTTTGCTTGTGTGTCTGTGGTTCTCTGAAGTCCTCATACTTGAGGCAAGACTTTGATGCATCCAATTTTCCATTTCATGAGCAATCCGTGTGGACACCATGATTTTCTCCTTCATCTTTCTCTCAATATAGGAAGAGTGAGGGAAATCCATTGGTACAATGATGATCTACATCACACGAGCTTCATTTCCATGGTCTTGTTTTTAGTTTTCATTAAGTTTCATTTCTCTGCAAATGTGGCCGGAGTTTGTGTGTCTCGCTGGAGAAGACGGTGGTTTCCACCACCACCACCACGTGTGCTTTCTCCTGGCCCTTGGATCTTGTTTCCATGATCTAATCTTGATCATCCGTTTTAAATACTTCATTTAATGCACCATGCTTCGTGTTTGACTCAAGTGTAGTGTGCATCATCAGATCTAAACCATTGCCTTGTGCCACGTCAATTAATGAAGTGCATCCTATGGCGCTGCTTTTTTTCATTTATTTCATTTTCTTTTTATTTTCTGTTAATTCATTTCATTTTCAAAAATTCATTAAAAATTCATTTGAAGTCAGAAAAATATGAGACCGATTCCAAAAAATTTCTTGAAAAATCTAGTTTCATATTATGATTTTGAATTATTTTTGTGGCTTCATTTGATATTTTTTATGAATTACTTAGTTTTTAACAATTTTAATTCATTTTAAAATACTTTCTGACTTTTAAAAAATACAAAAATATTTTCATAGCATCTATAGATCATGATAAGTCAATGAAAAATAGCCTCAACAATTTCTTGTTTGTTTTGAGATTATTTGAGATTTTAATTCATATTGTGTTATTTTTAATTGTTTTTAATTGGTTTTAATTACTTTCTGATTTCAAAAATTTGTGAGAAAATTAGTCAAAGTTTGTTTGACTATGTTGAAGCTATGAAAATTTAATTGGACTTTTTGAAGTTGCTTTGAATTGAATTTGAGGTTCCTTTTGGTTTGTTTATTTTTTTATTTGTATTTTCTTTTAATTCAAAAAATACCAAAAAAATATCATTGACTTCTTGACTTGTTATATTCATTTCTCTTCTGTTGGTGTTGATTGAGGTTGATTTGATTCAATTTTGATCAATTGGGTTTGTTTGTTGACTTCTTTCCCCCTCCCTTTCATCTTCATCCCTTTCTTTCCATCAATGGTCAATGAGTTAAAGTCTTGAGGCTGGTCTTGACAAATGAGAAGTTTAACCTTCTTTGATCCAAACCAAACTCAACTTGATCCATGATCAAGTGAGTTATTTTGTGTCCAAGATAGGTTGCTTCTTGGTCAAGCAAATAACCAAAAGTCAATACAAGGCCCTTCCCCTTTTGTTTGGCATGGCAAGTTTATGGAGCTTGGCTTACTAGTCATGACCTCTAACTTGTGTTATTTACTTATATTCTTAATGACCGGCCTCAGATAGGTGTGACTACTACATTAGCCCACTTACGATTGCTTAACATAGCGCTACATTGTCTTATGACAAGCTAACATAACCTTACTAACTACTAACTTTAATTTGAGCTTTTAATTTTTTGCCATTTACTTTTAGTGTCATTTATTTCTTGCTCATTATTCATCTTGATTTTCATCTTTCCTCACTTGAGCACATATTTTATGTTTATGTCATTTTCTTTTGCTCATTTGAGCTCATTATTGTACATAAATATATTGCTGTCTTGTGTTGTTTTGTGTTTGTTTTGATTTGAACCAAAATGCAAAAGGAGAAAGGACTTAGAATTAGGATTTACCCATGCTTAAAGGAGTTCAAGAGCAACTAGGTCTCATGCTTTTAGAATGCAAAATTTGTTGAAGAGCAACTAGGCCTCATGCCTTTAGAATGCTAAAATTCAAAGTTGACTTCAAAGGACTTCTCCTCAAAACTTATTCTTTGTCCATTCCCTTTATTGTGTTGTGAGTTTTTTAATGTTTGCTTTTGTGTGATAGGGATCCCCACCTTGAGATTGTGAAAAGAGGACCATTGTCATGAATACCCAAGTTAAGAGCCAAGCCAAATGGAGATCCTAAGAGCTTGAATTCAAATTATTTGATTGCTTGTTTTGTGTGCTAAATCCAAAGTAAATGGGCATCTTGAGTCATCTCTATATGACTCCAAGAAAAGGAACTCCAAGGGTTATCTTTCCCCTCTTATCTTTGTATGCTTTAGGAATAGCCCTTCTTTCTTCTCCCCAATCTAACCAAGCCAAAAATCATTTTTCAAAACTTTGACTTTATTTCAAATTAGAAACCTAGACCTTAAGCCTTTGACTTTTCAAAACCATTTTGATAAATACTCATTGTAAATAAATTTTAATCCAACTTTGACTTCATTTTGTAAATAAACCTAATTTGTAAATATAACCCATTTCAAGTTGTTTTGTGGTTCCAATGGCCACTTGTTAAAATCCTTTCAAAAACATTAGTCATAGGTTTGAGTTATCATAGTGGTTGATGTAAATCTCACCTTATCCTTAGTGTTGGATTATAAGTCTTCCATGCTTATTATAGGGTTAACCCCTCACTAGCATGTTGAAGCCTTCCTCACATGGTGGATTGTTGGTTTAGGTTGAGTTTTCTCCCTTTGATAACAAAAGACCTTAAGGCTTTTGATTAAAATCAATTCACCAATCTTTGAGATTTTTTACCCCGAACTACGAGGTTTTGATCCTCCTTTGTGATGGTACGTAGGCAATGGGTTCATCCATTCAAACAACAAAACTTGTAAATATAATCTATTCTCTTCTCATCCCTCCAATCTTTTTGTACAAATCTTTTCACAAATACCAACCTACAACACATACTTGCAAAAAGGGTTCCCTTAGAGTACTAAGGATGTTTTTGGTGTGTAAAACCTTCCCATTTCATAACCAACCCCCTTACCTAGATCTCTGACATTTTTATTAGTTTTTGATTTGAAAAACTTCTTACTTGGCTTTTGTTCGCTTTTTAGCCTTTCCTTTGGACAAATAAAAGTGCGGTGGCGACTCGAATTGTATGTTGACCTTTGGTTTAGTCAATAAACCTAAAGGTAACGAAAACCTCGCTACAGGAACGTGAAATGCAAAGGTGGCGCTCGCCACCCCTTCATGGCGCCCGCCATGTGTGTGAATGGGAAAGTTCATGGGATCGTGGCGGTTACCTCCTGGTTGAGGGTTGATGTGTCATGGCTTCTCCTATAGCAGCCGCCATGCATAACGCCATGTGTACAATATTTGCCGAAAAACCCTAATTTTTGGTCTTTTTGCTCCGTTTCTTCTAAAAAGGTCCCGAAAGAGCTAAATATCTGAAAACAACATAAAAGAGAGTATAACACAAGCAAAATGATAATAAAGACCTAATAAACATGTGAATTCCGAGTCAAAAACACGGTGTGATTCAGTGTGATTAGTTGCGTTCGACAGAGATGTTTGAATTTAAATAAAAGAAGTATAAGTGTATTTTATCCTTATCCAGATTCAAGAAAAGACGCATGGACCGTTATGATGGATTGAAGACATGCCGAGCGCGACGTGTCATTGTCTGGGAGAAAATTCATTGGTAGTGGTTATTTCGAATTAGTATATATAGGGATCTTAATGCTAGGATTTCTGTGTGTTCAATTGTTGTACAAATATTCAAAATTACTCAAAGTATCTAGTGTATTGAAAATGTACGTTTGATAACACCATTTTTTACATTTCAATTAAAGTTTATTTATACTTTTCCAGAATTCATCTTCCATTGTAAGTTATTTTCAAGCACCTTTATTGTACTTTCCTTTACATTCTGCAATTCATCTTTTTAAAAACTTTTTAAATGAACAATCTTCAAACATGAATGTTGTCGAAGTGTTCATCACTTTCCAAATATAATTTCAACAATAGCATATGTCCTAGGATCAATATCGTCGGTCCTGTGAGTAACCAAATTATTTTTGATTTGGAAGACCAACGTTGTTTACCAATTTTCACGGTAAACGAATTGGCACACCCAGTGGGAGAGTGCTAGTGTTTGAGATAATTTTCTTTTTGAAAATATTTATTAGTTCTTCATTTTGCTACCTCTCTTTATAACTTTATTGCATGTTACTGAGAAGTGGTAAAGTAGTCACAACCAACGAAGATAGACCAAGGAGAAGATACACGAGGAGAATGGTGAATCTAAATCCACCAAATAACTAAAATCCTCCAAATAACAATGGAGAACCACCTTCTGCATCTTCGACAGGGGGAACTGCGGTTGTAGCGTCTATTTTTGAACTTGTACCATCCACGGAAAATTCGACGCATGTGTAGTCAATTGCCCAAAGAGGACCTATTTTATCTTATGCGGGGCCACATGGTCCACCGGTAAATCCCTTAGGGACGCAGGGTCCACCAGTGACCCCCCCCCCCCCTCTAGTGGGAAATCAATTTTTCAGGCCCTATGTGACTGGGTTTTCGATGCCTTTAAATGGTCACGAACAACCATTTGGCATGCTAACTTCGATGATGGAAAACTTACATAACTCAATGTCAACGTATATTGACCCATTGTTGAATGCATCTTCGCTGTTACAAGGGTCTGGGTCTGGTGTTAATAACTTGGGTCGAAACCAACCCTTAAGGATGGGTTTTCATACCCAAATGCCCAATTTAACCAATAATTCTGCAGTAGTATTGAGGCAACAAATGGATGAAAGTAACCATGAAATGGTCCAGATGCTAGCCCAAACAATGGGTACAATATTTAACCCTTTGATCCAAAACACTACCCAATCAAACCAACAAATGGCAGCGTAAATGACACACATTGTTGATTTCTTTGGTGTGCCACAACCTCTTCGATACCCTCAAAGGGAATGGATAGAGAAAATCAAGGGTTAGCCATCGAAGAGGAACTTACCATTAACCAAGTCCCACGAAATGCACCATAAGAAAATATGGTGAATCAAGGAGTAGAAGTCGAAACACCTAGGGTCGAAACCCCGAGAGTCGAACCACCTAGGGCTGAGCAACAAATCCCAAGGACAAGAGAACCAAGGGTAGTAATGGTAAATAGGAACCAAAATGTTGACGAAGTCGTACAACAAATTCAACGTGATGATATGGCAGAAAACAATAACCAAGCATCCATGGGGTAAATGTTGGCCTCCATAGGCCAAATTACATATCACATTTATCTAAGTATGTTCTGCAATCAGAATTACCCGCTAGTTGGAAAGTCCCTAAGTTCACTAAATTCTCTGGGGACACTAGTGAGTCCACTGTCGAACACGTGGCCAGATACCTAATAGAGGAAGGGGAAATTACAAATAATGAGAATCTTAGGATAAAATATTTCCCAAGTTCCCTTACGAAGAATGCCTTCACATGGTTCACCACATTACCAGCGAATTCTATTGATACTTGGACTCGATTTGAGAGATTGTTCCATGAGCAATTCTACATGGGACAATCAAAAATAAGTCTGAAAGAATTGGCCAGCATCAAACGAAGGTTTACTGAGCCAATAGATGATTACCTAAATAGGTTTTGCTTGCTTAAGGAAAGATGTTTTACACAAGTGCCTGAGCATGAGTTGGTCGTCATGACCTTTGAAAGACTGAATTAAAAGAATTAACAAAATTTAAACCAAACGTGTCTAAGGTTCATGATGCCCGTCATGAACCTTTTTCACCACTTCTTTGTGAATTTCCAAGGGCCTTAATTGGTAGTGCTTTATTTCAATGCATTTTAAGGCTAATGATGATGAATATTTTAATGAAATGAGGGCTCATTGACTGCCGGTCCATTCTCGAACGGGTCTACTAAATTAAAAATTTGTGAAAAATACATTAATGAAATTAGAAATCTAAAAATTTAAGATTAATGAAAATTAAAATTTGAAATTGATGGAAAAATAATAAGACAAGAAATAGAAATCTAAGCTAGAAAATAGTGAAATCCTAAACTAAAAAGCAATGAAAATCCAAATTAGGAAAGCGGAGAAAAAACTCCTCCCATACACTTAAGTCGAACATTGTCCTTAATGTTTCGCTAGAAGTGCAAAGAAGAAAGGAAAACCAAATGGTAGAATCAACGCCCATGGGGCGTGCTACTGGTCGCATACCCATACCGACAATCCAATACCATATGTCTTCTATCATGTCATCGCATGGGCGATTATGTGGAGCTTGCTCTGCCGCTCATGTTGTATAATCCAGTAACACGCGGCGTAGAGCAGTGACATCTTGTTGTAAGGTGTGGAGCTCAAATCCAACATCCCTACCACTATGGATGGGTGGTCATATGGAAGAAGAAGCACTAGAGATATCTAAGAGAGGTATGTAAGGACCTGAGTGATATTGAGGTGTGGGCGTACCTGGCGGTGTAGGCGCCTCCGCCTGAGACTCAATAGGGTATAACCAATTAGCAACATCATGCATATTAGTCTTCTTTGGGTTAGGGAGAACAATATGATAAACTACTTCATTGTTGATCATTAGATAGAAATGATTTAGTTGCTAGATTCTGATCAAATTCTGAGTTATGCATGAGTCGATGTCTACAGAGGTTCTGCCCCCCAAGTGAGACGAGTCGTGCAACTGGATACCTTGGGCCAACACTTAAAGCACTGAAGGTGATAATCCCACCAACATAAATATTCCCTAGTCTTTGATTAGCAATTTTGTTCAAGGTGGAAAGCAGGAATATTGCATAGTGGACTGGTCAGGATTGGAAAACACAAAAGATGATAAATAGTTATTTCTTGCTAACAATATATGTGTCATCACTCCAACATCCCCCCATGAGTGGGAACCTTCAACGACAATCATTCCTATAACAAACAAGTCAAAAGAATAAGTTGTTTTAAATGTATAGATAATAAATAAAGTCACACCATCGACATATCATATACATACCTCTCCATGCCATAATCTTAATGCCACATGATCAACATATCCAATGAGCACATAACAATTATTGGGCCCTCCAGGAAACCATTCATCCCCGTGTATAAACAGATCTGTCAAAGCCGAAGTAATAGCCTCTATCTCAACCAGAGGAGTAACCTCCATATCATCCATAGCAAGCACCTCAATATCCGTCTACGGAGTAACCTTTGTAGTAGTCAGAGCCTCCGCCTCAGAAGGATGGGGCACCTCTATCGTCTCAGAAGGATGTGGCACCTCTGACTCCATCATTATCTACATGTCAACCTCAATTGTTGCATGGGCATCCTAAAAAATATGCTCATCATCTGGCTCACCTCTGGTCCATCCAACAACAATTGTAGATCATTTATGCCTCATGTGAGAATCAATCATGGCTACTCTCCCCGCCCGGATATGCGAGTCCTCTACGTCATCTCCACTTGCACGAGCCCTCACTGCAGCAGCTTCAACTATATCATGTTGCCGAGAAGCAATTGTGCCATATGATCCTCTAGTCCTCACTGAAAATAATAAAACAAATACATTTAACCTATCTAATTATTTGAAAATTCCGATAAAAACTATGACTATTTCTATTTTTTTTAAATCGGGTAGAAATCATACATTTTTCAGGATTTTTTGAAATATCCGGTTAAAATGCATGCATTTTTATCGGTTATTTATCAAAATCTGGTATAATGAAAGCATTTTATCGGACTTTTCAAAAAATCTGGAAAAAATGTATACATTTTTACCGAATTTTTCAAAAAAATCGATAAAAATGCAAAGATGTGTTTTTATCGGGTATTTCCAAAAAATTGGTAAAAAGGCATGATTTTTAATTAAAAATCCGGTATAAAGTAAAAAATTCAATAACAATTGATACTTACTACTCATAGATCTGCTAGTATGTTTAAAAAACCTGTAATTGCAAGAGGTTTTGAAAAAATTCGAAGATAACAATTGATACTTACTACTCATAAATCTGCTAGTCTGTTTAAAAAATCCTGTAATTGCAAGAGGTTTTGAAAAAATTGGAAATGTTCCAATTATTTTGTGAAATGAATTTTAATATTGTTTTTCTACCGGAGCATCATATAAATTAGAATCCAATTTATTGAACTTTTTAACATTAAAAGTTATTGGTTTACGATTAAGAATTTTTTACTAAAATACCCCTGATTTAAAAAAAATCCAAAATAACTCTGATTTAAAAAAAATCCAATCTACCCCACTTTTAAGAGGAGGCGCCAATTGATTGGCGCCTCCTCTTAAACTTAGAGAGGAGACGCCAATTGGATTGGCTAGGGCTCCTGGTGTTGCCAATCCAATTGGCGCCCATGTGTAAAGCTTAAAGGGAGCCGCCAATTGGATTGACACCTTTGTGTGTTTTATAATTTTTAATTCTACAGGATAGATTAAGTCGAAATTAGAACAATTCATATTAATATTATATTCCTGTTTACACAAAAAATACTAATGTTGATGACCAGGATCACCTAACCGACCTTCGGTCCCACATCCCCTAACTACCGAACTCGTGGCCCTAACCCATGTTGATGATTCACCCCAGGTGTTTGAGCATCTGAGGGCCCAGGAACATCACTACCAACTCTAGAAGATTTCCTATTGAGATAGTCAGACAAATCAGTGTAGTCTTGTGTATGAATCGAAGATGTACCGCCATAGCTGAGTTCATGACCCATGCCAGAGTAGTTAGGTTGTGTTTGACTTGTTGGAAGGCGACCGAGACGATTGAAGGGAGACATTGGTGTAAATTATGCATCGAGGAAAGGTTGGAAAGATTATTGTGGTGTTTGGTAGACATAGAGTTGTTGAAGGTTTTCGGTTTTGAGATGTTTGGGCTTCTTGGCTATGGTAGGAGGAGGGACAATTGGTGTTAAATGATCATTGAGTGTTTTAGCTAAGGCGGATTTGGTAGGGTGATGTGTTGGATGCGAAGCGATGTTGGATCTCTGGTTGATGATCTAGTTGTTGTTGGTGGTAAGGGGTATGCTCTTGGTATTGTGGTTGGGTGTATGGCATGTTAGGGTTGTATGTTTGTGTGTTTGTGGAACAGAAAGTTTGGCGGATAGGGGGTTGTGTGTAGCCAGTCTAACAATGTTGTTAGGGGTTAGATGTTGAGACTTCTAGTGTGTATGTTGCCTCGTGCGGGTCGTATAGGTACATATCCTCGGCGATGAACTCAAAACCAACCGATATGTACCAAGTCATATAAGTACGACTTGGTTTTTCTTCAGCTGACATCACAACGTCAGTTAAGACATGGTCATGGCGGTGCTTCCATTTGCGATACTCAGATCTAGCGAAGCTTTGTCATGGGTTAAAGTTTCATTGGTCGTTAACTTTGCATATATGCCATTCTCCTAGGTTTACTGGGGGATCTGGGATGTGTTGAAGCATACTGAACTGCAATTTCACACGATCACTGTTGTGCATCTCCACAGTGGTGAATCTTATGATCGGTGTGCATGCAGTCCATACAATTGCGTCTTCTTCGTTGATTCCATGGTCATGATCCAAATTTAGGTATGGACGCCAAATGAACTAAAATGTGAATGTATGTTAGATTATAAATCTGGTAGAAGAAATTAACAAATTATTATGAAATAATTAGGTTATTATCCATACATATGTCAGTCGAAGGTGATCCAAGAGATTGCGATAGGTTAATACAGTGTCTAGGACATTTGTTATAACTCATACCACGTACCGACCATCTGCACCATAAAGGTAAAAATATTAGTTAGAGATAATAATTGGTAAAGGAAGTAAATATAGACCATTTTAAACAACTTAATTTTGTGCATACGGGAATGTGAAAGGGTTGTTGTTGACGGGTGTAGCACCTCAAATTTGCACCTCCCATTTGTACATACATTTTCATTTTAGGTCATTAACATTGCATTGTTCATTGCAGAGTCTATCATGTCCTCAGTCAAGACTGGTCAGGAGATTCAGTTGTGCAAACAAGCAAGTGCATTTTTCTATGGAATCAAAGCCCTAGGGTTGGTACAATGAGTTCATGTGATCCAAGAATCATTTTGAAGTGGTTTGGCCAAGAATTGGAGGTTCAGAGATCATCATTCAATGTGCAAATCATCTGAAACCCTAAAAAGTCAACAGAAGTCAACTGTCAATTCAACTGTGGATTTGGAGGTGGGAGATGGTTAGAGATGCCTCATTCATGTGTAAACAAGTCTCATTTGACATTTCAAACATCAACATTGAAGGATTTGAGGTCAGATCAAAACTTTCCAAAAATAGTAAGTGGCCTGTAATTTGAAATTGCCAAAAATGGAAAGGTTTTCAACTCAAGATTACATCATCAAGAAAGCTTCAAATGAAATTTTTTCCAACATGAAAGTTTAATATCTTTCTCTCCCATTTCCAAAAAGTCCAAGATCATGAATTTCTCATGTGTGGTTGAAGAGATATGGATCAATCTTGGCCAAGTGTGGTTTGAACTTCAAATGTGCATAACTTTCAAACCAAACGTCCAAATTAAGTGGTTCTTTTTGCATTGTTCATATTTTGACCTCTACTTTCCAAAACATACATCACATGCCATGCATTCTCATCATATAATCATTTGGAATTTCACTTGAGTTTTGGAGGGAAATTTTCAAGTTTAAAATTGGTGCATTATTTGATCATTCCAGCATTGCATTTGGCTCTAAAATGATATTTGAAGTGAAATTAGAGTGCATTTCGTGTACTGTTCATCACAATTTCCATGCATAGAGGTGCAATATCCAATTTGCATGTGCACTCCTATTTTTGCTAATCCATTTGCCATTTGCCTAAACCTGATTAAGGACATGATTAGGAGGGAGTATAAAGCCTAAAGCATAACTGTTTCTGCATAACCATAATCACTTTTTCAGATCTAGATCCATTTTCTTGAATTTTTTCTCTCAAACTTTCATCAATTTTCTTCAAACACATTACATTTTTCTTGATCAAATCATCATCTGGAAGGATTATTGAGCATTATTGAACCAAGAATCAAAGGAATTCGTGCAGTTGGAAGCAGCTTAAAGCTTAAAGCTCATCCATGGCAGTTGCAAATTCTGGTGGAAGCAAGCACGATTGAACCTCAAGTCTTCATCCATTCATCCATACAAGTGATCTAGAGGAGCTTTTGAGCATTGCCAGGCCTTGGATCCATCAATTTCCAGTTCTGCACTTCAGCAAGGTTCCAAATCGATCTCCTTAATTCTTGAAATTATTATGTGATTGTTGTAGATCTTGCGTTGCTGAGTATTATGAGCTTTGAATCCATGAATTTCGTGCAAAATTGAGTGAGAACTGGTTGTTTGAACTTTGGTTGATGAAACTTATCTTCTTCGATCCGTGCATGTGTGATGTGTTTTTGATGAAATAATTGTGGATTTGTGATGCCTGATGAATGATCTTTACAATGCTATGCTTAATTTTAAGTTCTGGAAAAAATGTTCTTGAGTGATGTTGAGATTCCACTGTTCATACGATGAACACGATGAAGATAAAGTGCAGGATTTTAGAGAACGGTTTTTTTGACTCCAATTCGTTGCCTTAGCTCTGTCACTAGGGTTTGTTTCCATTGGTGCACGCAGCGCTCATGCAGCGCTCTGATTGGCCAGAGCCAATTTAAGTGAAACAGGGCGTTTTTCCCCTAGAGCCAATTTCAAATGTGCTAGCGGGTCGATTCCGGCCTATGGAGTTTTTTTCAAATGCTCATGCTTATTCTCCTTTTCCCTCCATTGATCATACATGCTTCTCTTACATGATTTTTAATTTTTCTTCAACTTTAAAAATTCATAATAAATCAAATAATGATCCAAAAATTGTGTGGTTTTTTGCATTATGTCATATTTTTTGTCTAGTTTTTTGCGAATATTATTTTGCAAATTCTGCATGGCTGGTTTATTTTTTGTGCTAGGGTTTGTGTATACATATCATATGTTGACCTTGCCTTGCTTCTTCATTTGTGAAATGATCAATTCTAATCCAATGCTCATGAAATTTTACATGTAGAAACTAGACATCTTGCTGGACATTTTGGTGTTGAGTTTGCATTTTTATCAGGTGTCATTTCTGTTTTATGATTTTTCTAAGTTAGGTGTGACAATTTGTGTCACACCTTGTGATGTCCAACTTGATTGATGCATTTACCATGCAAAATGAATTCCAAATGTCCTTATTGTTTTTATGATGCTTGATATGAATGTTGTGAATGCTCATGATTTTTGGTGGAATTTTTGGAATCATTTTTGATTTGTTTGAGATTTTTCATTCTGGATGGTCATTTGTGAGCTTTTGAATTGTCTTGAACTTCATTCATTCATGAAATGCTTGTGCTTTATCCTATGAATGTGAAACTTTGCACATTCTTTCTAGACATGTTAAAGGTTGTTTTGGATTTGATTTGAGGTTTTTACCAATTACCATTTCTGTTTTAGGCTTGTGCTAAGTTGATGTACCAAGTTGTGTCACATATGTGCTTATTTTGCTTGCCTTGCCTTATACAATTTGATTACCATACTTAATCTTGTCTAATTGCCCTAATTTTTTGTGTGATGATCATGCTGTTTGTTCTGTTTAACCATGAATTTTCTTGAGGTTAATTGAATCATTTTTGAATTAATGTGCATTTGTTCATTCTGTTGTCACAATGTGGTTGCAACTTGCATACCTTGCCATATTAGATTTGTGAAATGAATTTGGTGAATGATAATGATATGAGACCTTTTGGATTGTGTTCTTAATTAATTGAGGTTGATTCATGTTGAATTTCATGTTCTGTTTTGAATTTTTTCTCCCTCTTTGACCCTAGGCCTTGCCCTAGTGGTTGGTGACTCACAGTTGAGCTTTGATTTCAGGTTAAGAAGTACATTGCCATGATGGGATTGATTCACTCTCTTGAGTTGATTAAGTGGTTGATGTTGAATAACCTTGATTTGTTTTGTAGGTTGATGTTAGCTCATTTGAGTGTGAGCTTGTGCCTTGCACATTGTTGCATTGCTTGTTTGACTGTGTACTGTTGACTGTTGGTTGTCTGTTTGACTTTTTGACTTGTATACTGATTGAGTTAGATTTTTTTCAGGTACATAAGGTTCTTGAGTTCTTTTGAACTTGCTTTTGCTTTGCTTGGTTGCTTAACCATTTGAGGTATAACTTCTCTGACTTCATGTAGTCTGGAAGACCTGTCCTGTTACTTGGGCATGCACCTGTCTGAAGCCCTCCTTAAGAGGCAATGCTTGTGTTTGTTTATCTTTGTGCCAAGCAGGAAAAGTCCTTTGATAAGGCAATTGGCAGATAAAAGAGATGTGCAATCCATCTCCTGCTATTCAGTGTGTCATCCACTTTGCTCACACCATGTGTTGATGCATTGTGGATATTAACCCAAGATCTTTGTTGTGTCAGTCATATGTGGAGAAGAGTTCCAACTTTCTGAACTCCCACTTTCATTTGTCTGAAGCTCTCCCAGACCAGGGATAAGAGCTGTGAGGTCTTACCCTCACTTCCCATTTCATCTGCTTCACCCTAACTCTCAATGTTAGGGTTAAGAGCTAATTACACCCGATTCCAGCTGGCTTGTGTTTCACAGCCTAACCTTGTGTGAGCCCACTTTGTTTGTATATAGTGTGTGCTATTTGTGTGTATGTTTGCTTTGCTTATGCTGTTTAGGATAGCTTGCTCCCTGTGCAAGTTAGATAGAAACCTTAACCTAGGACCATGGTGAATTTGCATGATAACTATTAGGCTCGAGTTAGTCTCCCTTCTAGTATGTCATTTCCCAGTCTCTGGTTAGGCTAGTCCTTTTTCCCTACGTAGGGGAACTACGTCGCCCTGATCCTCATACCAGATGAGGTACGTAGGCAGGAGATGAGCTGATCTCTCCGGGCGCCCTTTTTCTTTTTCAACCCCCTTTGTGTGTGTTGGAGTCTGACGTAAGTCCAACGACTGGCATTCGGTTTCCTGTGTCTTGTTTGCTTGTTGGAGTCTGACGTAAGTCCAGCGATTGGCAGTTGGTTTCCTGTGTGTGTTAGTTGGTTCGGAGTCTGATGTAAGTCCAGCGATTGGCATTCGGTTTCCATGTTCGCCTGTTTGTGTGGAGTCTGACGTAAGTCCAGCGATTGGCAGTCGGTTTCCTGTGTTGGTTTTGTTTGGCGTGCGTTAGCCAAGCTACGAGTACTCTGATTCTTCTCTGGTTAGAGAAGATACGTATGCATAGGATGCGACATCCTAGCGAGCACGTTTCCCCCTGTCCCGAACTACGTCGACTCTGATGTCTGTGCCTGACAGACTACGTAGGCCTAGGATGCGATATCCTGTCGAGTTAGTTTCTCTTGTTTTCTTGTGTCTATTTCCAGCCCAGTGTGTGCAGTTTGTTTGAGCAGTGTCTAGCAACCTTTCTTCTATTCTTTTGTGCGTGAATCCCGTCGAATACGACGAATGCGTAGGGGTGCTAATACCTTCCCTTCGCATAACCGACTCCCGATCCCAACAATCTCTGGTCGCGAGACCATGTTTTTTCCAGGTTTACTTTGGCGTTTCCTTTCCCTCTTTGGGATAAATAACGCACGGTGGCGGCTCTGTTGTTTCGTTTTCCCGCCGGTTTTTCGCGTAATGCGACTACGGGCGCTAGGGATGATAGTCTTGACCAACCCCATGCTTGGAGCAAAACAACACATCCAAAAAAGGTAGATGTGTCTTTATGTGAATTTTTACACAAAGAGCTATAAAGATAGGCCAGACAAGCGGATCCCCAACTGTAACTTCTTATTCTATCTACATGTCTTAGTAAAGGTAAATACATAACATGCATACTAAAACCACTACCTTCAGGAAATAAAAAAGAACAAATTAAAAGCATAATGTAACACCTAGTTTTTATTATTCGAGTCTCTTTGGTAGAATGTTCATCTAAATGTAAGCTGTTATAGTATGCCTTAAGGCGTGAAAGGAGTATACCTTGACCTCTTGAGTTATCATCTAACAAATCAGCATCCAAGAGGTCCGTGCAAATTGAATTCGCATAGTTGATTTTACCATTTACAACTTTACCTTCGATATGCAATCCCAATAGCATGTAGACGTCTTCTAACGTCACGGTACACTCACCGGTTAGAAACCAGAATGTGCGTGTCTCGGGACACCATCTTTCACATAACGCAAGAATGAATTTATTATCCATTGAGCAAGACATTATTTTTCTTATATGCCCAAAACCGGAGAGTTCGACAAACGGTTGAATCATCGGGTCCATGTGTACATATTCGTGGACCCGAGTTCGGAACCTTGAAACATCCTATAAAAGAAACAACAAAAAACGTTACTAAGTTGATATGTTATTAAAAGGTATTCTAGACAAATAACAAAAGAATTAAACGCTTACATAAGTTGATATGTTTGTAACTATTCCTCTGTGCGATTCGCCCATTGTGAAGATAAACATCTTGTCGGAGATGAAAGAGGTTGGTGCAGATGAAAGAGGTTATTATAGATGAAAGATTTGATGTTGTTGAGGAAGTAGTAAGTGTTGGCGTGGGAAAAATGTGAGAGTTTCTTGCCTATTTATAAGGCGTGACATGCAAAAGTGTGGATGCATGGAAAATTATGAATGCATGTGCTGGCCAAATGGTATGACGCCCATGTTCATTTTCCATATGCTAGCGCCAATCAAATTGGTGCCTTCCCTAGGCTCATGCATGCTACATCTTGACCTAGCAAGGCGCATGCATGGCTCTACATGCTTGGTTACGAGGTCTGCATGCAAGACATGGTGTCGCCAATTGGACGAGCGTCCATGTGCAAGCATTACAAGCAAGTGCCAATTGGATTGGCGTTATGGCTTGCATGTATGACACATGGCTTCCCTCTGGCTTGCATGCTTGACACATCACTTCCGTCTTGCTTGCATGTTTGACACATCACTTCTGACTTGCTTGCATGCTTGACACATCACTTCCGTCTAGCTTTGCATGTTGGACATATCACTTACCTATTTAAGTGTCTTACTATCTACATTCAACCATAAACACAAATTCATCTGCACTAAAAAATCAATTTTCATCTGCATAAGAAATATTACAATGTCATCTTCACCAAAATATAGTATCAATGTTCACTGTAATGGTGAGACATATGAGTTTGAGTTATAGGGGTTTTGTTTTCGAAACACTGATACCATTCGACTTACGATCAAGAGAAATTCAAATTTCTTGCATTTGAAAAAACGAATTGAATCCTGCATAGGATCTGGTATTGTGTCAAAGATCACGTATCAAAATCCAATTTTTTCGAGAACAGTTAATGCAAGTTTTTCCCGCTGAAGGTACGGAATGATGAAGATGTTGAATATATGTTTGTTAGTCACGAACATTATGGTTGCAACTATATTGAGTTGTATATTACTCTTCAACCAAGTATACCATCTCAGCAATCTCAAATAACTAATCAAGTTGAATTTGATGAATTTGATTCAGAAAACTCAGATGACGCCGACCCAGAAGCAAAAGAAGAAGTTAACGTCATTGATGAAGAAGAAAAAGAGACCGAGACACAGGTCGATCATATGTTGAACAACAACATTGAAGATAATGATCAACCATCGCCATTACCTCTAAGTCATGTATATAATTCGCCTCAACATTTGACAAACATGGATCTGCATGACGCTGAAACATCCAACAATGATTTTTATAACTCGTATCCACGATTAGAAGGCGAGTTAAAGGTGGGAGACATGTTGTGCACTAAAGAAGAATGTGTGCGAGCTATCAAATAATTTCACATGAATAACTCTGCTGATTTCACAGTGAAACGCACTGGTTAGAGAAGGTATGTCATGGAATGTCGTAACATCCTTTGTAAGTTTCAGTTGGTTGCGTCTCACAAAAATAAATGCGACTCTTGGGAGATAGCTTCAATAGACCCATCTCACAGTTGCATTGCAACTAACATTGAACAAGATCACCGTAAATTAAGTGTGGCATTGATATGTCAAGACATTTTGCCGCTTGTTAACAAAGACCCATAAGTGAAGGTGAGTATAATAATATCTCATATCAGAAGAAGATATAATTATACTCCATCTTATAAGAAAGCATGGATTGCAAGGATAAAGGCTGTTGAACAAGTATTCGGCAACTGGGAGGATTCATACAAAGAATTGCCACAGTTTTTATGGGCCCTAAAAACATACGTACCAGGAACTGTTGCAATTATGGAGACATTGCCAGCATTTACGCAAGACGAAACCTGCGTTGCTGGAAATAGAATCTTTCACCACCTCTTTTGAGCGTTTGATTTGTGCATCAAAGGTTTTGCATTCTGCAAACCTATTATTAAAATTGATGGATCATGGTTATATGACAAACGCAAGGGTACTTTGCTTATGGCGGTTGCACAAGACGACAACAACAATGTCTTTCCCATTGCCTTTGCCCTAGTTGAAGGTGAAACTGGTGGTGGTTGGGGTTTCTTTCTTCTACATCTCAGAACACATGTGGCTCACAAGCCAATCTATGTTTGATTTCTAATAGACATGCTGCCATTGAGAGTGCTTATAATAACCATGACAACGGATGACATGATCCTTCTTCTACCCATGTCTATTGTATTAGACATATCACACAAAACTTCATGCGTGCAATCAAAGATAAGAACCTTCGCAAAAAAGTGGTGAATGCTGGGTATGCTCTAACTCAGCCGTCATTTCAATATTACCGTGATGAAATTAGACTGTCTAATGCAAATGCAGGAAGATGGGTGGATAACATACTGGTAGAGCAATGGACAAGAGCATTTGATGGAGGTTGTCGATGAGGCCACATGACAACAAACCTTATGGAATGCATGAATGATGTATTCAAAGGGATTATAAATCTACCAATAACCGCTTTGGTTAGATCAACCTATTATAGGTTGGCTTCTACCTTCGTAACCAGAGGTGAAAAATGGAGTGCAGTGTTAATGTCTGGGCAAATATTCAGTGAATGTTGTATGAAAGTGATGAAAGAGGAAAGCACTAAAGCTAGCACACACGCGGTAACAGTCTTTGACCGTCATAAGCAAAATTTCAGTGTATAGGAAACAATGGACCATAATGAGGGGAGACCAAATTTATCCTATGCTGTCAAACTAAACAAAAGTTGGTGCGACTGTGGAAAGTTCCAAGCCTTCCGTATTCCTTGTTCCCATGTCATTGTGGCATGCGCGCATACTCGCCAGGACGCTTACAACCATCTGTCTAATGTTTACAAGGCCATTACCGTCATGAATGTGTATAACAAAAGCTTCTCAGTGCTACCAATGGAGGAATAATGGCCTCTATATGAAGGTGACATAGTTTGGCACAACGACGAGATGCAAAGAAAGAAAAAAGGACAACCAAACAGCACGCCTATTAGAATAGAAATGGATACGACTGATAAAATGATAAGACTATATAGTATATGTCGTAAACCAGGACACAACAAGAACAATTGTCTCAATTGAGGAACACCATCTTCATCATAAGATAATATCTCCTTTTAATTTTTGTAACCTTGGTTTTTTATATATCATTAACTTTTTGTTACAACAAGGTTAACAACAAACATCACTATAACATAAGCAAACTTAAAACACAATATTTCTAACTGATTACAACAATCAAACTGATGTCATCTCGTCCAAACATCATTTCCCTGACATCCTTATCAGTTTTGACTCGCAACCAACCAAATATACTGTCGAGTCTCTCAATATTTATAATTTTTCCCCTTTTAGTATTTTTCCATCTAACCAACGAACTAGCTCCCTATTCAGTTGATCAAAACTAGTGATGTTCCAGAAGAGCATCAACATCGGAGGTTTCTCTCTCTCTCTCTCTCTCTCTCTCTCTCTCTCTCTCTCTCTCTCTCTCTCTCGAATAAACCACCTTTCCATATCGGCGACGAACACCAAACGTGTTTGCAGAATGATGAAATGAGATATGGAAAAATGATTCACACAACACCTCTATTTATAACAAAAAAAATTGCACTTTACATTGAGGCGTCAGACCAATTGGCGCCTCCTCTACAAAGTAACACATGGGCGCCAATTGGATTGACAACACCATGTGCCCTAGCCAATCCAATTGACGCCTCCTCTCTAACTTTAGGAGCTGACGCTAATTGGTCTGACGCCTCCTCTCTAACTTTAGGAGCTACCGCCAATTGGTCTGACACCTCAGCTTAAAAGTGGGGGTAAATTGGGATTTTTTTGAAATCAGGGTTATTTTGGGATTTTTTTTAAAATTAGGGGTATTTGGGTAAAAAATTCTACGATTAATTATTTGGTAGAATTTGTTCATTATTTCTCATTTAATTTTTTTTACAAATTACATAATTATGATTATGATTTCTATTGTTATTGATAAATACACATTGAATCTACATAAAGACTCAAGTTAAGGAATAGTTGTATGAGAAATTTTATTTTAAAATTTAAGAATCTATATATGAATAATATAATAAGGTTTATACACAAAGAGATGACAAACGGACGACAAATAATACCATACCTTTTTTTTAAGGACAAAATTAATTCTTTTAAAAATTATATTTATAAACTTAAGAAATATAATATTGCTATTCATAAGTTTTTCGATTCTTTGTAAAAGATCAACTGTTTCTAATGTTAGGAAATCAAAAGTATCAAAGACAAATGGTATGAAAACATATTGATTGTCTGAACACGCTTTATCATGTTTGATCATTTTACTTGATTGAAGACTTTAACGACATCATTCACCCGAGTGAATCAAAAGGAGGTAATTTTAATGTCATTGATAAATGTAATTTAGTTGAAGTATACATGATTGATAGGAAATTTACATGGAATATGCCTTGTATTGGTAATCGAATGATCTATCGCAACCTGGATAGGGCTCTGGTCGATGTTGCTTGGCGCATGGCCTTCCCTGATGCATATGTTGAGGTGTTGTGTAAATTTAATTTTGATCACAACTCTATTCTCCTTAGGTGTGGCCTTCCCCTCCAAGATCAAGGGTCGCTTCCTTTTAGGTTTGAGGCAACTTGGACCATTCGCCCAGAATACTCTAATATAGTCTATGCTGCTTTGGGGAAATCCCCATATGGATTGTAACTTATCTCCAAAATGTGAAACATTATTCTATCATTTTTAATAAGGAAACTGTTGGCAATATCAACAAATAAAATCATAACATTAAGAAGAGACTCAGGGGTATTCAACCTTCTTTGGAGAGAATAGATTCAATAAGACTAGTTTATCTACAACATGAGCTTCAATAGGAGTATGATGAGATCCCTGATCAAGAGGAAATTCATTATAATCAAAAGGCTATAAATGATTGGATTAAGTTGAGAGATCGTAACACCAAATTTTTTCATACCAAACAGTAATCAGGTGGAATAAAGTCCATGACCTTCATCTTCCGATTGTTGTTTAGTGCAATGATGACATTATTCTCATGGAAGAAACATTGACTTTATTTAAAGGTCTTTTCTACCCTACATCTCCTATACACCCCACTAGTATGTGTGACTCAACTATGACTCTGATCCTTACTGAAGAAACCTAATATTATGACTTGTTAAATCAAAGGTGTTCTTTTCAGCTAACACTAAGAGGAGTAAAATGGATTCAATTGTCTCCAACACATGTATAAAGCAAACCCTTACTCTAGAGAAACACTTGGGTTTCCATATGTTGCATGGTCGTCTTCAACACAAGGAATTTGAGTTATTAGAGGAGAAAATCAGCCAAAGGTTAGCATGTTGGCAAAATAAATTATTAAACAAGGTTGGTTGTTTGACTCTGGTTAGGTCTGTTATGAACTCCATCCCAAATTATATAAGCAAGTGGCTTGGCTACCTCAGCCAACTTGTGATTTTATTGATAGGATGGGTAGAAATTTTTTGTGGAAAGGTAATTCAAACTTTGATGTACATCTCGCTGACTGGAATAAAATTACTAAGCCCAAAAGGTTGGGTGGTCTTGGGATCCGGAAAGCAAGAGAGGCCAAGTTCGGGGTGTCCAACGAGATTGTGATTCCCTATGGGTCCATGTTTTGAAGCATGAGCACATTAGTGAAGAAACATTCCTTAATATGGAAAAAAACCCTAAATCAGTTACTTGGAATGAAATTATAAAAGCTCTATTTGCTCTTAAAAAGATGACTTTAAATTTAGATTGGGGGATGTGAACTTGTCTTTATGGTTTACCAATTATTCTGGGGTAGGGAAATTAGTGGAGCAAGTTCTCTATGTGGATATCCATGATCTGGAAATGCGAGTGAAAGTTGTTTACTTGGATGAGAATTGAAAATTCAATTCATTATATACTAATATTCCTCTAGGTGTTTGTGACTGCTCAAAAACGCTCCCAATTTGTTTGAAGTTTATGGTGCCTGATCGGTTAACTTGAAAATGAAATTTATATGGTATCTATACTTCTCGGGATGGTTATAGTTGGATTAATAAACTTAAATTTATTCTGAATACAACATATAATAACTCTTAGAAGTGAGTGTGCCTTATTCTTGCTCCAGAGAAAGTGGAATTCTTCATTTGGACGATTTTACATAAGTCCATTCCTACGAGATCGATGTTGTGTCATCGTTGTATGATCCATACAGATCTTTGTCCTAAATGCAATAAGGACACTGAGACGACTCTACACTGCCCGAGAGACTGGAAATTTGCTAATCGCTTTTAGAAATCTATTGGCTTCTTGGACCCACTATTATTTCAAGGGGATATGTTACATAATTGAATTAGACTTGACATCGATGATGACTCTATCTTTTTTGCTGCTTGCTGGTGGTTGTGGCGTGCTAAGAACAAATTGTGTCATGCTAATGAAGTGACATCTTCCTATACTTTGAAACTGATCACAGTGAATTATACTAATATGATAGCTAAATATTTTCTCAAGCATAATTTATCTCATCCAATAAGAACGACTACGTTGAATGCACAACCTCGGTAATCTCGGTGTCTCGAGTTTTAGTGGATTAATTCGAAATGGTGATGGTGCTTGAGTTCACGATTTTGCGGGTAATATTGGTTATTTCAACATCCTTCACGATTTTGCGGTAATATTCGTTATTCTAACATCCTTCACAATTTTATGGACAATATTCGTTATTTCAACATCCTTCACGCTGAGCTGATGATGATATATTAATATCATGGTTTACGTATGGCCTAGGCACTTGGCATCAAAAACTTAATGTGTTATTCAAACTTCAACTGTGCTATCAAATTTATCTCAGAGTTGATTTATATTTGACTTCACTATGCCGCAATTCTACACAATATTAATGAGCTTCTCATTAGGGAATGACGAGCTCAAATATTTCATACTCTTAGCAAGAAAATTATTTGTCTTGACTATCTAACAAAACATGAAGTTGATAATAATGTGACATTCCGAGTCTCTTCTAAGAATTATTGCTTTGAAACTTTGTTTTCTAGATAATTTTTTATTTCTTTTCCTTTTTCCACTTGTAAAAAAAAAAAAAAATCTTAAAAAAACCCAAAGAAAAAAACGAAGCCCGGTCCACTACTTGCATTCCAAGAACACAAGAATATTCTCCGCCCCAGAAAAAAATACCTAGTTCATTTATCATCTTCAAATCAAAGTGTTTTGCATTCGTCATTTTTGTGTTATACCAAATTCCGCTCCTTTCAGTTTCAATCCTCTCATACTTTCTTCCTCAATCATCATCATGGTTCTTCACAGAGATCTCGACCTCCTCCTTTCCTCCCATTTAATCAACAATCCCAGAGGTTATTTACTCACCTTCATTTTTATTTTCCAAGTTACGTTCATCTCGAGTTTCAGAAATTGAATTTGCATCTGCAGATCTATTTTTTATGGAAAAAATGTTGTAACTTTGTTTTTTGTTTTGTTGTTGCAGGAGATGGTGCGAAATTCAATGCAAATTCAATTGAGAAGAAGATAGAGTTCCTTGAAAGCTTTACTGGAAAGGTCTGTGTGTGTATCTAATACTTATAAGTTATGCTTATTTTGTTATGGAAAAATTAAAAATAATTTTTTTTTTTTTGGTTTTGTTTCCCCAGTTTTGTGTTCATGATTTAACTATTGTCACTGTCTCTGTAAACTTTGTCATGGAACTTTTATGAATACATTGAGTTATCTGATTTTATTATTTGGTTGTGAATTAATTTGAGATTAATATTAACTGTTTCAGGTCACAAATAGAAGATCTCGAAGGTGGTTAAACGATCGCCTATTGATGGAACTAGTACCGCGTTTGAATGCAGAGGAAATTAGAGGCTTGTTTGCTCCACCACCTTTCGGTAATTTTTGGTGTTGTATGATGTGTGTTATTATTCATTGAGTTCATGATGTTTATGTTGATGCTTTTTTTTTCTCTTATGACTGAGGTTAATAGTTGCATAGAGTTCATTGTTTTCTTCTCCGCGTGCATGCTTTGTTACCATTTAAGTGCATTGAAATGAAGGGGAATGTATCCAAATTTACATCAAATATGCAGAAGTGCATTGTGAAAATGAACTGGCTTTAAACTTCAAATGATATTATTATAATTCTATAGTCACTTTCTAATCTATTCTTTCTCTCTACTCTTATAGTACAATGGTCCCAATGAGGTTTAAGCATATGACCTCATGCAAACTACTCAAGTTCATCACCACTAGCCCAATCCTAGTTGCTTTAATTTTTTTCCTTCTTTTTTATATGGATGGCCCAATGTTCCCTTTTTTATGTTGATAATGATCGGGTTCATAAAACAGGTGATGAAGTTCCACCTTCAACATTTTCCTTGACTAATGTGGAGGAGTGGGACAGATTCAGGAATATAGACATGGACAAAGAGGTTATATTTCTTTCTCTCTTTTGCGATCATGTCTTCTAAATTTTCTACTTTTAAAAAAAGCAATTTGGTAAACTAGCAATTGGATTCATCAAGCAACAGTTTTATTCATATTGCCTATTGACTTGGCAGAGCGATCTCATGTTAAAACTTCGAAAAATCCCCTCATTTTGTTATTTGTTATTTATGATTGGATGGGCTGTGATATGGTTTAGGGTGTGATTCGTGTTTATATTTTTATGTTGCTATAGTACTTGAGAGCTTGTTAGTGTAATCATGGTTTGTGCGACATTTTCATATGTAATGATTTGTATGGGTATGATGCTCACGTGAAGCTATGTGTACATATGTGAGGAATGCAATTACTTTAGGCCAAGGTGAAAATGTAATCTCTATGCTGATTGCTGACATGCTTGTTTGTTGTTATATGAAATTGTATTTTGATTATATCTTCATGCGATGCGGTGTGGTCACAACTGACAAACATCTATATCTATATGTTTTATCTTTTTGCTAGGTTAATATAATTCATTCCCTTGAAAATTCTTTAGAAAAGAAGGAAGGTCACATTGATGCTGACAAGATGGCAGTGTTGAATGGTTGGCGTAGAGTTGGATGTAGAACAAGAGAGGCACTTCGCCGCAGCTCTCTTTTTGAACTCATAGATGGTTATGAGGTATATGCCTGGTTATTCTGAACTCGTAGAGGGTTATGACTCATGAGGCATGAGGCGTTTACCTGATTAAAATTATGTAGCTCTGTTGCACATTGCTTGTTGTATTTCTTCCTTTCGTTTATAATATGTTTTTTGGCGTTTACACGGAACCTTTGTTTACTGCTAGGAATGTCTACGGGCCTTCATAACTGAAAGCACAGATGGAGATGTTCTTGAACTAAGAATTAAGGATCCTTTTCATAGATTGTTGCTGCATGGAGTTTGTGAGGTAATATCAGATTATCAGCTACCTCTACCTCTGTTAATAATGAAAATATGATGCTAGTTTTGTTTTAATGTTTTGTAAACAGTTCTACAATCTGGCATCAGACACGGTGTCGGATTTGAATGGCGGTGTGGAGACGTCCAAGGCGACTATGATAAAGAAAAAGAAAAGGGGTTCTCCTGAACTCCCAAAGATCACTCTGTCTCATTTCCTGAGAATGTCCAAGGAGGGAAGTTGGTAGTTTGTTCGGACAGAACCGCAGTCCATTGTCCATACAATAAAACCTTAACATTATTGGATATTATAGCCTCTGCCTCTGTACCATGATCACAATCTTGTTTATTTTATTTTCCTAAATATTACTGTAAATTAGTTCTCCAACCTGTATTTTTAGCTGGTTGATTCCATCAGTCAACAATAAAATGTTGGTTGTTGGATTACATTGTTGTATTGTAGCTTATGAAATAAGATTTTAATATTTATCACAAGTTTCGATTATCAGATTTTATGTCTTTATAACGTGATATTTAATTATTCAATGTATCTAAGAAAAAATAATTTTTTTTCTTATAATAAAGGAATAGAGGGGAATATGTAGAGTAGTTCATCAACTGCACAAGATCATAACATGAATAAAAATGTTTACTCTGCATACAAATTAATATTATATGTAAAATGTATTAATGTCAAGTACAAGAGATACTCAATTTCATTACAATCAATATGTGCAATTACTTTGCAAATATAAAGAATCAGAACACCAATTTGCAAAATCATAAAAAGTCTTGAAATTTGACTCGGCTACATACCAAAACCAATTTTTTCTTCTTTAAAAAGTGAATAAGTCGGTGTTACAGATTTGAATCTGCACCCTTTAATCGGATGTATTTGTTTCGTATCCAAAATGATTTAAAACTCTAACAACTATTGACCAACACTGTATTTGTTTTATCTTGTTTTTGTGGAATCATTACTCACGCTATATAAAATTGTGAGAACGTGGTCCATAGTCTAACCTCACCTAACAAGGGCTTTGACCAGTGCGACAACCAGCAATATCATCAATGGCGAAGAAACCTGTGAAGTACTACGTGGTATGCATGTTTATTTGTTCGACTATTAGATGTTTTTTTATTGTGAAAAAATAGTTGTTGTGGTGTGTGTGTGATTCTGAGTGATGAGATACACAGGTGGATGCATTCACAGATTCAGCTTTCAAAGGAAACCCAGCAGCAGTGTGTTTATTAGAACAAGACAGAGACGATGAATGGTTGCAATCATTAGCTGCTGAATTCAATATTTCTGAAACATGTTTCTTGACTCCAATTCATGGTACTTCTGTTCCTCGTTTTGGTCTCAGATGGTTTACTCCTACTACTGAGGTTAAGATCTAGCTTTTCTTGGTAAACTTTTCAATTCCCTTAAACAGGTCTTATTATTATTAACATCATTTGGATCCTATTATACTCCAGGTTAAACTTTGTGGTCATGCCACATTAGCAGCTTCACACACAATCTTTTCATCCGGTTTGGCCGACAGCAATGTTATTGAATTCGATACACTATCTGGAATTTTAACCGTCAAAAAGATCCCTTCGGTCGACGCCACTGATGCGCCGAATTTGCAGAATGGTGAAGCTCTGAATGGATTTTATATTGAATTGGATTTTCCTGCAGATCCCACCTCAGAATCCAACTCTGATGACACTTCACTCATTTCTGATGCATTGAATGGTGCTTCAATCATTGATATCAAGAAGACACAAATCGGAAATAATTTAATTGTAAATCCTAAATCTTCTCTCTTCCATTGATATTAGTTGGTACTAATGGAAAGAACAACACTAATATGTCTGTTTTTCTGTTATTAATGTTATTACTTCCCGTAGGTTGTTGTCGCGTCTGGAAAAAATGTGACAGAAGTACAACCACAATTTGATGTGGTTGTCAAATGTCCTGCAACGGGAATAATTGTTACCGGGATTGCACCTCCAGAGTCAGGATTTGACTTCTACAGTCGATATTTCAGTCCTAAATTTGGAATCAACGAGGTAAGTGGCTAAGAACTATGATTATAATGTTCCTTTAGTTGAATTGATAATGTCTCATTAACTATGCAATGAATGAAGTGATGAAACAGAAAATCTAAGTAAAGTAAGGTTCAGATTTCGAGTTTTTTAACACAACTCGAAGTCTGAGATAGTGTTGTTAATAACTCATATTTGCTTTTAGGATCCTGTTTGTGGAAGTGCACACTGTGGCTTGGTACCCTATTGGAGCAAGAAGCTGGGAAAGTGTGATTTTAAGGCTTATCAGGTACTACTACTAATCTTTCTTTTCCCTCATTTGGATTATCTCTGTCATTGTTGTAAAATCTGTAGGTTATATTTGTGCAGGCATCAGCTAGAGGGGGAGTTCTGGATCTTCATCTTGATGAGCAGAAACAAAGAGTGTTTTTGCGTGGGAAAGCTGTTGCAGTGATGGAAGGGGTTATTCTGGTCTAGTCATGTTCTTAGCATTGCAGTGAAAGTACTTGCAGAAATATTTGTAATAAATATAACAGATCACAGAATTTGTTATTTCAGTAGCACTTAATTGTTTTGATGCTTTATCTCGTAGGTGCATTTAAGCAAAGACTTAATTGTTTTGCACTGTATTGTAATAAGATTAATTAAGTTTATTATCCGAATACTCATTGAAGTTGATGGATGACTTGTATAAATCAGTACTTGATGTTTCATTTGGCTTTTTATATGAGTAGTCTGTGTTTGGTTCAATGTTTGCATACATTTAGATGTCTTTAAATAGAGAAACATGAAGTATGCTGAGCTATTGGGCACCCTACCATTGATCCCGAAGAATCTGATACCTTGCCACAATTGCAACATATAAGGTTTTGTTTGGAAGCCACACGGCCTTGTTGTGAATCATTATTATTTAGTTCATCTCTTGAAAAATTCTTATTTGAAAAGTGATATTGAAACACTGTTATTGCACTTGTACATATATATGCATACGAGTTTAGATTAAGATCAGGATGAGAAATGCCACAAGGCCATAACTTTATTAATATTATAGAACACCTTCTTAACTACAACAGCACATCCAAAATTTATTTTATTATTATTTTGTTACATAAGATGGCCACCTCAACATTGCATTGCATGATTTTATTGAGGCTGAGACTGAACCAACGGGCCACGGTTTCCATTATACTTAATTTGAGCAACCTCACTCTTTCGAAGTCCGAAAGCATTTGCAAGAACCTCACCAGGAGTGGCCCTAAACACTTGTTTTACATGGCTTACAGCAGCTCTATCATTTGTCTTGAACACTACATACTCAAATCCTTCTTCATTTCCTGCTTGTTGGGAAACCACAAAGTTTTGTGGCACCACCACCAATTGTCCCTTTCTCACCTTGTCGTCGAACACTGCATTTCCTTGACTGTTTACTATTCTAACTTTTCCTTGTCCTCTAATCACGTACAAGAGGCTGTTGGCATTGATGTTCCAGTGTGGAGCATATATACCATTCTGCATATACATACATACATACAAATATACACATTAATCATATTATGGAAATATACACGTTACTTAAATATTTAGTAGTATATACATACCCTGTAGAGAAGAACATATTCGGCACTGAGGCGTAAATTGCGGAGGATGGGGAGGGTTAAACTGTTGACAGTGCTGATGCGACCAGCACGTGGGTTGTAGAGATCAGCGCGTGAAGGGCGAGCGATGTTCTCACGAATCTTTGCACTGCAAATTGTTTCTTCCAAACCATTCTCTCTTCCTTTGCTGTGTTGACCATGTATTTCTTCCTCTTCCTCCTCCTCCTCTTCCTTTTCCTCTACTTGTTCTTTTTCTTCTCCTCTTCCGTGTGATTCACGTTTCTTCTCTTCTGTTTTTTTCTTCCACTTTTTAATAATCTCATGGATGAGAGGTTCATCCTCTTCTTCCTCCTCTTCTTTTTCACTGTGTTTGCGCTGTCTTTGTTCTCGTTCTTCTTCTTCTTCATCCTCATCCTCATCTTCTTTTTCGCTACGTTTGCGGTGTCTTTGTTCTCGCTCTTCTTCCTCTTCCTCCTCTCTTTGCCTGTGACTTTGTTCTTCTTCTTGCAACTCAGGACTGATGATGTGAAGACCGTCCTCTACTTTTACGATTTGACCCCTTTCATCCTGTGGAGATCGAAGTCTCTTGGCTGTATCCTCTTTGGTGTTGAGTGAATGTGCTAAAAACTCTACGTTAAAGCCACTCAGCACGCTGTTACCTTCCTTTTGTTCCTCAGATTCCACCTCTTGTTGTCCACCTCTACGTCCAACCAAGAAACTGTGCCTTTGTTGAAGTCCTTCATGTTGTTTTTCCTGTGTTTCGGGGAACTCTATCTCTGGGTTTCCGCCTAGGTAAAATACCTTCAAACACATACTTACATGTGATTAATTGAATAGAAAATGGTATACCTTAGAAAAGTTTACAAGTCTCTTCAATAGCATGAATATATCAAAATTTGGATACTGTAAAGTTAAGTTATACAGTTACTTACTCTGGGGGTTGAGTCGAGCTGGTTTAGAGTGTTGGAAGTGTCAAGAAGAGTAATGGCAACAAGAGGTTCATGACCATGGTTATAGGTCCAGTAAGGAATTCCAGGAGGAGTGGCAATGACATCACCTTTAGAGAAGCGTCGAATCTTCTGGTGGCTGTCACGTTGTTGCTGCTGCCGTCTAGATTGTGAGCGTGGTTCTTCGTAAGTTTCAGGACAACCAGGAACTGCAAGCCCAAGTACTCCCTTCCCTACATAGAAGAAAAAACATGCACCAGTTACAAAACAATTCAACGCGTGCTTAAAATGTTCAGTGAATAATGAATATTTAAGCATTTTGTAAATTTGATCATTTAATAGAACCTTGAATGATGAAAATCAACTGTGGAGATGGTGAATAGGAAGGCAAGTGAAGGCCATTAGGGTCAATGGTGCGTCGAATAAGAGATACACCAGCACATTTTAGCTCAGGGTGATTGGGGTTCCATGTTTCGGTGAGACCAGCTTCTGACTCAACACGGTGATCTGGTTCCAATGCATTGATACTGTCAAGTTGGCATTGGTTGAACCTGTCTGATTCAGAGTGATGTGCTAAACATGCGGTAGCGAAGAGCAGGAAGCAGAGGGAAAATGAAGATAGAAAGTGCCTGGCCATTGTGATTGCTATCATTAACTGATTACTAATGATATTGATGAAGCGGAGAACCTGCGGTGTGGTTATTTATAGGGATGGGAAAAGAGTGAAGGAGGGACGCGTAACAGAATGTGAGTGACATTCTTCAGCATGCATGGTTTCCAAATCCTAATTGCTTACAGCTCTCAAATGATGATGATATATATGTTCACAGTGACAGCACAGAATGAATATTTGCTGCTATCCTCATCACTACACTTAAATGGTCCCCTTGCACTCTGTGTCTAGTTTTTACACTTTCATTTTATTCAATTACACTCTTGAAGTTTAATTTAACAGAAGATGTACATTTGGATAGATAGAATGAAAATTCAAAAACTCAATTTATAACACACGATCACCCAAAATTGTCATGTCTGCATTTGTGTTTCCTTTGATCACTTGGTACTAATTTTTTACATCATTATTATCCTTATAAGGGGAAAAAATTACAACACCATGAAAATGAAATTACTTGGATTGAAATTGCACTACATTCTAATTTCTATTCAAAACTATAAACTGTAGGACATCTGAAAAGATATATGTAAACCATAATACAAGCTTGGACCAAATAGCTACCATTTCAAACTAATGGCTAAATCTAGCAGAGCTTTTACTTGACGTATAGTTTGCTGCTTTTCTTGTTGTTTTCATCTATTTAAAGAAATAATTTAGTCATGAGTACTATTTAAAGAAATTTAGTTAGTTATGATTAAGGTTTCTATTTTTATTAAATTGTACTTTAGTACTTTGAAGGGTATTGAGTATCATTGAAAATTCGAATTTTGACTATCATTTTTCTATTAGTCGAATTTATTCTTTGATTTTTATTATATACTTTCTTTCAATTAGTTTATACTGTCAATATTGATAAAAAAAAATTTGGTTGCCAATATCAATTTCTCAAGAATAAATCATAACTTATATTTTCTTTTATCTTTAATTTATGTGAATTGCGCTTTCTTCTTCTCATTGACTTACAAATTTTTTAACTTTCGAACTTGCGATTCCCTTCTCATCTCGCGATATTGATTTGTTTAATACTATCTCTTTTTTAGCATTGTTACATATTGGTGCACAAGAATGAAGAAGAAGATGATAGAAGAGAGAGAGAGAATTCTAACTAACTTTCTCTTTCAAAATGAAATTAGTTACAAACTGAAACTTGAGTTCAGTATTTATACCACTAGGACAACTAAATGAAACTCAAATTAAATCTAAATGCAACTTAAAATGAAATGGTAACTTAAATTTGAATTTGGATTACACTTCAACACTGTCCCTTATTCCACATTCATGACTAAAATCAACAACACCAATTCCATCCATCAAATGGATAAAGTGTCCAGTCTTGATAGTTTTAGTAGCACATCTACAAGTTGCTTCTGAGTGTTATAGTGAACAATTTCAAGCACTCCATTCCGAACTTGATTGCGCAGAAAATGGAACTTCGTGTCAATGTGCTTGCTCCTTCCATGCAACATTGAATTCTTGAAAATTCATAATCTAAATAGCTTGACACGCAGGCAAAGCATGTGTAATGTACTCAGCTTCACAGGTTGACAATGCAACCATTGGTTGCTTCTTGGAGCACCAAGAAATGTGACCTCCCAGATACTTGAAGAAATATCCAAAAGTAATTCTTCTAGCAACTCTGTCTCCACACTAATCAGAGTCTGAATAGCATATCAGCTCTGAATCAAATTTAGCACCAGAAGAGAACAAAACTTCATACCTCAGAGTCCCCTTAATATACCTCAGTATCCTCACAGCAGCTTGGTAATTTGACCACTTTGTTTGTTCATAAACCTAATTATCATTCCAACTCCATAACAAATATCAGGTCTGGTATTATAGGAATATCTCAATTACCCCCACCAATTGTTTAAAAGTTGTAGCATCTACATTATCATCCTCAACATCAGAATCCAACTTTTGATTTGTTTCAGCAGGTGTGATTGCAGACTTGCAATTTATTAGCTCAAATCTATTCAGAAGCGCAAGTTCATACTTCATCTGATACAAAATTATACCCTTATCAGAGTACAAAATCTCCATCCATAGAAAATATACCATATTTCCTAGACCAGTCATCTCAAACTCATTCATAAGCACCTTCTTGAACTTAACTATCTCATATGAATAACTCTCTGTTAGAAATACGTCATCAACATACAGACACACCAGAATCACATTTCTATCATAAATATGTTTAACATAAACACCATACTTCATCTCACATTTTCTGAATCCTTGAAGCTTATAATATGAATCAAAATTTCAAATTCCAAGCTCTAGGAGCTTGTTTAAGTCCATACAAGGTTGTATGCAACTTGTACACCATTCCTTCCTGATTCCTTTTCACAAATTCAGGAGGTTGTGACACATAAAATTCCTCTTGTAAAGGACCATTAAGAAATTTACATTTCACATCTAAATGTATCAGAGGTCAATTTCCATTAACAACTATAGCAATCACTAATCTAATTGTTTCATGCCTAACTACAGGCGCAAACACGTCAAAATAATCCAATCCAACTTTATGTAGAAATCCTCTAGCTACTAACCTTGCTTTGTGTTTTGCAATTGATCCATTTGGCTTCAGTTTTAACTTGTAAACCCATCTCACGTTGATGAATTTCTTATTCTTTGGAAGCTCTGTCAACTCCTAATTCTTGTTTATTTCAATAGCCTCAAGTTCTTCTTTCATAGCCTTCAACCATACATTCTTCTCGAAAACTTCTTAAGTACTAATTGGTTCAGAGTCTACCAACATGCCACACTGAATGACTTCCCATTCAAAGTCTATTTTAGTATCTTGCAACATGTCAAACTCTACAAATCTTCTTGGTATTTGTCTAATTCTTTGTGGCCTATGAACTTGTTCGTATTCTTCTTCAGATGTTAGAGCAGTATCAAATGTTGGACTATCTTCAAAGGTTGGACCACCTTCAGAAGTATGACCACCTTCAGAAGTATGACCACCTTCAGAGGTATGATTACCACCAATGTCTGGATCATCATCAGAATTTGGATCAAAGTCACATTCACCTTCAGTGTCTTCTTCAGAGGCAAAATCTCCTTCAGAGGCATATTCTCCTTCAGAGTCTGAAATATCTTCAGAAGTTAACTCAGGTGGTAACATTGCACTAGAGTTGGATTAAGACTTGTTATAATCACATGCTTCTGTTTTCTTCCCAATGACATCTCTGCTGACTTCCACCATGTTAGGGACTGGACAATAAAGCTTATAAGCACCTGTACTGTGGTACCCAATCAGTAACATTACTTTGCTTCTATCATCCAACTTCTTTCTGGTAGCACCTGGAACGTGTTTGTAACAAACAAACCAAATACTCTGAAATGACTCACACTTTCCTTATCTCTACTCCTCTTTTCAAAAGGAACAATTTCCTTCAGCTTCTTGGTTGGACACCTGTTGAGCACATATGTCGCAGTGGCAAAAACTTCTTCTCACAAGGTGTGAGGAAACTTCTTCTCCTTCAACATGCTCATTGTCATATCAAGCAAAGTCCAATTTCTTCTTTCAGCAATACCATTATATTATGGAGTATACGGAGCAGTCACGTCATGTTCAACTCCATTCTCTTCACATAACCTTCTGAACTCTGATTAGTTGTACTCACCTCCACCATTAGTCTTGAGAACTTTCAACTTCTGACCACTCTATTTACCAGCCTTTATCCTGAACTTCTAAAATTTAGCAAACACCACATGCTTAAACTTGATGAGTGCTACCCATGTCATTCTTGTGAACTCATCCATAAATGACATAAATTACTTGTTTCCTCCAAGTGGAAGTGATTCAAATGGTTCATATACATCAGAATTCACTACTCCCAAAACATGTTTTGCTCTTGGAGCCACTTCTGATGCAAATGACAATCTAGATTGCTTTCCTTTCATGCATATCTCACACGACTTCTCAGGCTTCACAATCTTAGGAATGCTATGTACCAAGTTCTTAGAACTCAAATGCCTTAAGCTTTTGAAGTTCAGATTCTCCAATCTCTTGTGCCACAACTCACTGTCACATTTAACATCTTTTGCACTAAGGAATTTACTTTAAGTTGTTTCCACATTCACTTTGAATGTTCGGTTGCTTCCCTGTTCAGATTGCATAATCAACTTCTGGTCAGAATCATACAACTTCAAGAGACAGTCCTTCATAGTAATTGATAAACTTTTCTCAACTAGCTGACCTACATTCATCAGATTGCTCTTCATGCCAGAAACATACCAAACATCCTTGATCAGAACAATTTTGAAATTCTTCACTCTGACTTTGACATTTCCCATTCCTTCACCATTAAGGTACTGATCATCAGTACATCGGATCTTTGTCCTCTTTCTATAGTCAAAATCAATCAACCATTGTTTATTTCCAGTTAGGTGATTTGAGCAGGCAATGTCCATATACCCCTAGTCTACTAAATATCCACAATCAGATTCAGAAGCCATCAATAACACATGTTCATCATCAGAATCTCCTCTGCCTATGTTTGCTTCTTCTGATTTCCTTTCCTTGTTTGACCAACAGTCAGCAGCAAAGTGGTCAAACTTCTTACAATAGTAGCATTAAACCTTCTTCTTGTCAAAATTCTTCTTTCCGTTATGTTGTTTCTTCTCATTAGTGTTGTAGCCTTCTGACTTCTGATAACCACCACCATGTCTCTTCTTGGTCTTTGGCAAAGAATGCTTCTGATTCTTCTTACCAGAAGACGCTTTCAGAGTCTGCTCTACCTATCTTTTAGAGTTTCTCTAAGTTAGGTGCAACTATTACGCCTCTAGATTACTCTGCAACTATTTGATTCTCATGGTGCTAAGGTCCTTAGAGAGTTAAATTGCTACAACAATGCAATCAAACTAAGGAGTAACTGATCTCAGTACATTTTCAATTATTACTTGTTCAGAGAGACTTCCTCCATAAGATTTCATATCATTTGTGATCAAAATCACTATGGAGATGTAATCAGGTACCTTTTCATTGTTCTTCATATTGAGATTCTCATATTGCTTACGTAGAGACTGAAGTTTCACCTTTTTCACTGATGCATCACCGTCGTAGCACCGTACCAGTGTGTCCTACGCAACCTTCGATGTCGTTGAATCAACGTTCTACTCAAACACATTTGTATCCACACACTGATGGATATAGAACAACGCCTTCTGATCCTTCTTCCTCGTTTTGTTTGCGCTTTTCTCCGTATTTTCGTTGCATCTGCTGCAACTGCCGTGTAACCTTCATTGACGAGATCAAGAACATCTTGAGTGTCAAACAACACACATATCTGAATCATCCACCGATTTCAATTCTTTTTATCAAATATTGGAAGCTTTGTGTTAAAACTACCGTTTCCACCATTCATCTTCTTTCTTGTGCAAGTTCACTTAGATCTCACCAATACTCGTGTTTCCCAATCTCGTATAATTAAGAAATGTGATTCTGTTGCAATTCCGATCTTCAATTCACTGTGAATTGAATGAACAGAATAAATCACACACGCCTTACGTACACTCATGATTCCATGTGAATTGAGCTGAAACTCTAGATAACAATTATTGGTGCACAGGAATGAAGAAGAAGAAAATGATGGAAGAGAGAGAATTCTAACTAACTTTCTCTTTCAAATTAAAAACAATTTTAAAATAAAAATAATTACAAATTTGAGTTAAATATTTATACTATCAAAAAAACTAAATAAAATTCAAATTAAATTTAAATGTAACTTAAAATAAAATCTTAATGTGAATTTGGATGATACTTTAACATTACATAGATATATGTTTCTTTGCAACGTGATATATTAAATGGAAAAAAAAAACTATCAAATTGATTTGCTTGAGGCATGCTTTTGCATTTTTATATGGACAATCATATTATTTCATCTTTATAAATATTTTAATTTGTCATATTTAAGTTGATATTGTATTTCATCCTTATAATGCTTAGAGATTGACTTCCGAACATTGTAGATTGTCTTTAGGATTGGAGGGAGAATCAGATTAATTTTGCATGTATCTTCATGAAAACAAACTTACATTTTACTCATTGATAAATTTAAAAAGACGTGGAGATATAGGAATGTTAATGAATCATTATTGATGACAAATGCAATAATACAATACAATTTTATCACATCATAAATTAATAATACATACATTTTTTTCGAAAATATGTAATTTAACGAATGCTGAAAAAAAGGAAATAATAAAAGTAATTTATTCTTCTTCTTTTTCCATCATAATAAGATTGGTAGTAAAAAAACAATTGTCTCAATATAATTTATTCATTTTGATTTTCATAATATTAAATTGAAATTATTTTTAACTTCTTAATTAAGTTTTCTGTTGATTATATTAAAGGAAAATATTAATCGCTGCATCACACATTTTCCTGTGGGTTAAATATTAACCGCTGCATCACACATTTCCTGTGGGTTCTGAGGGTTTAGTAGCCGGAACCTTCAGATTTGCAACCACTAGTGTTTGGCCACCGAAGCCTGTGCAAGAGTCACCGCCGGAAACGCCTGAGTGTCGCTGATCTGCAACTGCCATCGATAGTTTTTAGTATACCATATGCTTTTTCTGCTCATAGTAGTATTTGCGGCGCGCTGTTGTATTTGGATGGAAAGTGCCATTGGTGGCATTTTTTTCATCGGTCTGATGCTGAAGTAGATTTGGAATCATTTGATTTGGTCAATGAGGAGTTATGCACTACACTAGTACCATTAGATATACATTTTGGGGCAGCACATTTGGTGGGGTTAAGTGGTTCTATTGCTTTGATCTCTTGTTGGATGTATGGTGTGGTACATCTACTTTTTGATATATCAATTTTAGGTGAAATTGGTTTACAAGAATCATGGATTAAATATTTTATTGTTGGTCCATTATCTTGCATTAAAAAACCTATAGGATTATGTAAGAATGGTGATATATTTTTTATTAAAGAAGATGGTGAAATAATTTTGTTAAATTTGACTGAATATTTTTTTTTAAAATAATCACTTTTTTCATTTAAAATTTTAAAATAATCTATTTTTTAAATTAATTATCGAAATAATCACATTTCATTACTTATGCGTCGGTTGAATTGCGCATCTAATTGCCAATTAAAGGAGGCGCCCTATCTATTGACGCATGCATGCAGCCATGCATGTGAAGGTGCCACATGCAATGGCACAAGCATGTGAAGGCGCCACATGCATTGACGCATGCATGCAGGCTTGTGAGTGTGCGCCACATCCATTGGCACATGCATGTAACCATGTGTGTGTGCGCCTAAGGCAATGGTGCATGCATGTGTGTGCTGATCTATAAATACACAACATTTCTTCCATAATTTTTCACACAACTTCTTACTCTCCTTCCATTTTCCTTCAATCTCCTTCAATTTTCTTTTCTTTAAAATGTCTGGATATTCATATATTCACAAGAGAAATGCCGATTTAATTTTTTCAGCAGTGCAACCTCAGATAAAGATATGACTTTGGAATATAGAAACGTTCGAACGTCTTAATAGGACCTATCATTGGTTATATGGAGAAATTGCAGAGGGTGAAAGGATCAGAAGAATTGAATGACTTGAGTCCACGTTCAACCAAAATGGAGAAGTTCGTTTTTGGATGGATATTAAGACTGACAGAGACGTTCACAGGATAATATATATTATGTACAAAATTGTTTTGATGGTTATAATCGCATAGTTATGTTGTTTATGTGTTGTATTTCTTAGTGATGATATTTTGTTTGTTGTAGTCTATTGTGTTGTTGTTTATGTGTTGTATTTGTTTGTGATGGTATTTCCTCACAAAATTATCATATGAAATGAATGTTGTTTTAAATATAAAGCAAAAGAGTTACAATTAAAATTATCTTGTTGTGCTTGTTCCAACACTGGGATAGTTAGTACGATTATGATCGGGCTGGCGACATGAACTACATAATCTAACCATTTTTTTTCGCCGTATCCATTTCGGTTCGAATACAGGTGCTGTTTGGGCGAACCTTTTTCTTTCTCCGTATTATTTCATTGTGCCAGAGAATGTCCCCTTCATATCCTCTTTTGCTACCACTGAAAAAATAATTTTGTAAACATTACAAAGGCTTATGACTTTGTAAACGTCAGATAGTAAGTAAGATGGATCACATCGAACCTTTGAACATGCCACTATGATATTAGAGTAAAGCATAGGAAAGACTTGGAACTTTCCGCAGTCGCACCAACCTCTATCTAGTTCCATTCGATAGTGTCCCATCGACATGCCTTCATTGTGATCCATGGACTCAATAACACTGTACCAACCTTTAGTACGATCAAACACCGTGACCACATGTGTGTTAACTTTGACAACTTTCTCTTTAATGAATTTCATTGAAGCATCACTAAACAACTGCCCGAATTGTAACACTGAACTCCATTTGGAACGTCTGGTCTCAAATAGCGCCCCTGACCTGAAATAGGTTGCTTGCACTAAAACACTTATAAGTAGGTTCAGATTCCTTTGAAGATGGGGTTCATTGATTCCACAAGATTTGTTGTCACGTGTCCCCAACATTGACCGTTGTTGTATGCCCCGGTCCACTTCTCCAATGGAATATTGTCGATCCACCTTACTGCATATGCGTTTGACAATTTGATGTCTTCACGGTAGTGTTTGAAAGAAGGTTTTGTTAATGCATACCTTGTGTTGACAAAGAGATGTATCGATGGCCAATGAGATTATTTTGATTGGAGAGACTTCACAAAAGAGATGTGTCGTCGTTGGAGGAATCGATGATAATACATCTTAAATGAACCAGTCATACATGGTGCTAGACCAATTCAACATTATATGGCATGGTTTAGGTAGGTTACACCGCCGTAGTTTGTGTCTAAGCCAAGGTATTTGATTGATCCACGCCAACGAGCTTCACCATCAAAAGCCCAACAACAAATCCCGATCAAAGAACAATGTCAATCCACTAAAATCCAACGACCAACCTCACACCATCACCCTACCATATACACTCAACTACCAAACACCCAACCTCGCAACCAATTCATGCCACACACCCAAACTCAAAACCGGGAATCAAACCCTAACCACCAACAATCATATGCAACCACCACAACAGTCTATAGTCCAGATGATTTATACGATTCAATGTCATGCCATCGTAGCCCCCCCACCAATGAACACCAATACATCTCATCGCCACAACACCCAACCGTTGTTTGACTTAAGTACACCACATGAATCATTGATTCGTTTCCAAAAGGATTCAATGTTCCATTTCGGGCAATCATACCGTCCACAATTCATCCAACTACGACAACATGAGCATTGAAACCAATTACGGAAGCGCCGTTGGCGATAATCCCCCAACTATTAGGGAGAAATGATGACAAGTCTATCAAATATCGTTGGGCCTTTCACTAAACCTTCACACCACCACCATTGCATCATGTCAGCACTCAAAGACCCCAAACACCTCAGGGAAATCGTGGGAGACCTCGAAGATAGGCTAACGCACATGGATGTGGAACAGAAGGACTTTCAATCGGGTGGGTCATTGATTTTCTTGACAATTTCATGTATTTTAACTTCATATTATAATATTGTTTTTCATTTAAGTATTTAATTTAATTAATTATAAATATAAAATATAAAATTAAAATAAAAACATGCATAGTGCATGCGCCACATGCATTGGCGTGTGCACTGATGTAGTGTATGCATGCGCCAATGCATGTGGCTTCAAGGCACACATGCACCCATTTCTATGATTCCTTATTAGCTCCCAATTTAGATGCCCATATAAATTAAGAGAATAAAGTTTCATGTGAAGATGTTTCGACAAAACTATGTGTTTGAAGTTCTAGTCGAAGATGCCTTGGTACAAGGGTAAATGTGTTGTGTGGACTTAGGAATATTTTTAGTAGTTTAAAGTGTTTTCTGATAGAGACGTCACCAGTTATGGTTTGACGAGGGATTCAAATTCAAATAAAGGAGTGAACTTTTGTTCTTATCTAAACTGTTGAAAATACACGTGGAGCATAATGGGTAGTTACATGCATGCAAAGCGCCACTTGTCTCGATTTGGTGGAAAGGCCGTTAGAAGTGGTTACTTCGATTAGTATAAATAAGAGGTCTTAGTGTTAGGATCATGTGTGTGTTCAAGTGTGTACAAAATCTGTCAATTTTACCCAAGTATCCATGTATAGAGAAAGAGTAAATTGAGAAATGTGCGTTTGATGTTACACCATTATTTTTACTTGAAGTAATTTAATCAGTTCTTTATTTCCAGAATTGCACTTTTATCCAAAAGTTTATCTTTACTGCCATTTACTTTCGATTTACAACATTCTTTTTGTCCTCTTTCACTTTATATTTTCATTAAATCTTTTAACAAACCATTGCTGGTATGAACACCGTCGAAGTATTTATGTTCATTAGAATTCACCTTTAAAAACAGTTAGCACATGTCCTAGGATCAAGCTGATCGGTCCTGTAAGTAACCAAATCTAGTAATTTGGAAGATCAGTAGTTGTTTACCAATCTTCACGGTAAAAAAATTGGCACGCCCAGTGGGACAGTGCTAACATTTGAAAAAGTGATTTTTTCCTCATTTATTCTAATTCTGGTTGTTTAATCATTTTTTCCCTTTTGAAAAATTTGTTGTATGTTATTAAGAAGTGGTAAAGTAGTCACAACCAACTAAGATAGACCAAGGAGAATGGAGAATTCAAATGCGCTAAATAACCAGACTCTAAACAATAATGTATCACCCCCTTCTTCTTCGACAATGGCAAACACGATCACAATGCCCGTGTCTGAATCGGTACCATTTATGCCAAGTTCGATGCTTACACATTCGATTGCCTACACCGAACCCATTTTGACTTACATTGGGCCAAGGGGACCTCCTAATACTCCCCCATCAATTGCGAATGTCCCAAACATGCCTTTAGTACCCCCCAGGTTTCTCTATGCCTCTTGGTGGTCGAGAACAACATTATGGAATGCCAACTTCAATAATGGAAAGCTTACATTACGCTACTTCGACATTCTCAGAACTAGTGGTTAACATAACCTCTCCATTACAAAGGTCGAGATATGGGGTCAATGTGGGTCGAAATAACCAATCTTTAGGCTTGGGATACCAAACACAAATGCCTAACCTTACCAATAATTATGCAGTGGTGTGGAGGCAGCAGATGGACGAAAGCAACCATGATATGGTCCAAATGCTTACCCAAACATTGACCATCATATTAGATCCCTTGATTCAAAATACGACACAGTCGAATCAGCAGATGACGGTGCAGATGGCGCGGATGGCTAACTTCTTAGGTGTGCCACAACCTCATCGACACCCTCCAAGGGATGCGACAAGGGAAAACTAAGGGGTAACATTCGAAGAAGACCATGCTATTAACTAAATTCCACAAAACCAACTGCCACTAGAGATGGTAAATCAGGGAGTAGGAGTTGAATCCGCTAAGGCTGAGCCACAAATCCCTAAGGAGAGAGAGCCAATGATAGTAATGGTAAATAGAAACCAAAATGCTGATGATGGCATACAACAAATTCGACATGATGATATGGCAACAGATAGCAATCTAGCAGCTATGGTCGAAAGGATTATGGAATGAAATGGGGTGAATTTTGGCATTCGAAGGCCAAATTATACATCGCCCTTGTCGGAATATATCCTACAGACAGATACACCCCCTAGAACGAAAATTCCCAAATTTACTAAGTTTTCTGGGGATACCACTGAATCCACTGTCAAGCATGTGGCTAGGTATATAATAGAGGCATGAGACATTTCGAACAACGAAAACCTTAGGATAAAGTACTTCCCAAGTTCTCTCACGAAGAATGCCTTCACGTGGTTTACAACCTTGCCACAAAATTTGATCCACACTTGGAATCAGTTAGAAAGAATGTACCATGAGCAGTTTTACATGGGGCAAACAAAGATAAGTCTGAAGGAATTGGCCAGTATTAAACAAAAATTTACTGATCCAATTGATGATTATCTAAATAGATTTTGATTGCTCAAAGCTAGGTGTTTTAACAGGTTCCAGAGCATGAGTTGGTCGAAATGGCCGTTGGGGGCCTTGACTATTCTATCAAGAAAAAGTAAGACACCCAATATTTGAGAGATATGGTCCAACTGGATGATAGAGTTCGACAGTTAGAATGCTTGAAGGAAGAAAAAGCTAGAGCAAATATGAATAAAAGAGTGGCCTACGTCGAATTCAGTAATGATGATGAAAGATCCAATAATGAGCCTTTAGACTTCGACGAAAATGAAATCGACCTTGCTGAGTTGAAACAAGGGCCACCTTACTCTTGTAAGGTCTTGGCCCCGTTGAATGGGAAAAACCCTATCGAACCAAAAAAGAATGATAAATTTACTAAGAAAACTTACACATTTGACGTTACAAAATGTGACGAAATCTTTGATTTGTTAATTAAGGATGGCCAAATTATAGTGCCTCGTGGTGCTAAAATGCCTCCTTTGGAACAAAGAAAGAAAATAGGGTTTTGTAAGTACCATAATTTTCTGGGTCATAAAATGTCTCAATATTTTCTTTTCAGGGATCTTGTTCAGAATGCTATTCAGGAAGGAAGACTCAAGTTTGGGGACAAACCCAGAAGCCAAATGAAGATTAACTCCGACCCTCTGCAAGTGGCTGACGCTCACTACATAGAGCTAGATGAAGTCAATATGGTCGAAGTTGATGATGAATTCAACCACATCATCACCATGGTAGAAGTTACTGAGGACTTCGTCGACAAAGATGTCATGGTTAGGGTCTCTAAGCACCTTGACCAGGAATTCCTCAAGAACTTTGTTCAGGAAGCCGCTGAAAGCTTCACCAGCGGAACCACTAGTGGTTTCGACACCAGAGTCACTGAAGATTCCAACTTGATGATAGTAACCAAAGAAACTGCTGATAATTTCAAACAAATTGATAAGGCTACTGAGGGCCTTCAACTGAAATTCCAAAATTTAGGCACCACTGAAGATGTCGACATGGAGGTCAACATGGTCGAAACCTCTCAAGAAACCTCCATGGAAGTTGACAACGAGTGTCGACAAGAAGAGTACAATAAAATGGCCTTCCTAAAAGAAGTGGAGACTCTGATGGATTTCCTCCATGGGTGCCAAAGAAAAAAACCAGAAGTTATTATGTGCCCTTGTTGCAGCACCATATTCGACAAACAAGCGACTCATAATCTCGAAGGAGTCAGGAGGGAAAAAGACCAAGGGTGCTAGAGAGCCCCTAAGGATCAACATGATTTTGAGCCTAGAAGGGCCTTCGTGTAGAAGCATGCTTCAATCCAAAGAATTTTGATGAAGACAACATGTATCAATGCAAAAAGATAAGAGCTTCAAGAGAATTCAAAGCATCAAGTTAATCAAGCCACATATGCATAACAACATTTGGTTCAAGCTTCATTATCAAGCCAACACTTTTGCAAATTTGTTGAATCACTTCTAAGGTATATCTAATTCACTCTTAAATTAGTATAAAAGTGTTCAACAATCATGTTTTGCATTTCCATATTTAACCTAACCATTTTTTAACATGTTGAAATGAAAAACACATTTTACTTAAAATATTTTTCTGTGTTTCAACAGTGTTAACCGGTTAACCATATGGGTTAACCGGTTAACGACCCTATATTTGAAATTCTGAAGTTAACGTTAGATGCGTTAACCGATTAACCCATTTGGTTAACCGGTTAACACTGTTCGTTTCAGCATTTCTTGGCCTCTTTTCATGAAAAACGTTTTCAAATACTTATACCTTTTCACTAATTTTTATGAAGAAAATTATACCTCTTTGAAAAGGTGTTTTTATCAATATAAATTCTGGATTTTTTAAATGAAAAAATACCTCCAAGAACTTTCATAAAAACTCAAGATAATCACTCTTTCATATTTGTCAATTTCTCATAAAAGTGTTCATAACCAATTTTTAAGAAGAAACTTTTTAACATTCTTGTTTCATCTCATTCCATTTCTTGTTGAACACTTATATATTATCCTTTGAGTGAATTATTTATCCAAGGAGAAGATCAATCAAGAGAAGATTGATAATACTACACTTTATTCAAATCATCAAAGAAGATTTATTTTTTGTTTGACTTGTGATCCAGGATTGTTGGACACAAGGGTTGGTGTTGCAAGAGGATTGTTCTTGCACACTTGATTGTTGTATAGTTGTTAGAACGTAGGCTTCACCGGTTTATGGTGTGATAGGCTGTACAATCTAAAACTATAATAAAATCTCTTACGAGGTGTAAGGGGACTGGATGTACCTTCGGTTTGTAAAGGGAACCAGGATAATTCTCGGTGTTGTTTTATTTTCCGCTTTATTGCTTTCATAACCTAGACACTCAGACGACAAAAATTCATCCACCATAAAATAACCGAAATTTTTTATAAAGCCTAATTCACCCCCTCCCCCCTCTTAGGCTAATCCTGAAACTACAATTGGCATCTGTCATACCCCAAAAATTACCCATCATTTTTCCTAAAAAAAAAAAAAAAAAAAAAAAAAAAAAAAAAAAAACGAAAAAAAAAAAAAAAAAGAGAATTTTTTTTTAAATTAATTAATTAATTAATTAATTAATTAATTAATTAATTAATTAATTAAATAATTAAAATAAATAAATAAATAAAATATAACAAATTATTTTGGACTTGGGTCTCCCTCATTCCAAGCCCATTACCCACGAAATTAGTCTATAAATACTGAAGTTTCAGTAGGGGAGTTTAGACTTGGAGTTTACACTGGGAGATTCACTGGAGAAAGAAGGAAGAGAAGCAAAACACTCTGAGGTTTCCTTGGAACAAAACCTTGAGGAAAAAGAAAGAGAGAGAACAGAGAAGGACGGATAGAAACTTTGGCATAGGAACCTTGCCTACCCGGAGAATTCAGAGTAAAGAAACCCTGAAGGCAGCCCATCTGCACCGAAGCCATCGCCGTCCAATTCCCGCTGCCTAACTTATTCCGATACTACAAGGGGTCAATCCCTTCAACCTTGAATTGGCAAACAGGTTTGCGTATCTCTATTGTTTATACTTTCAATTGGCCATATCTACATATATAATGCATCATGATTAAATGTTGATATATAATTTGCTTTCGTATGGGAATTTAAATGTGCCTGAATACCCTGAATGTTTGACCATGTTATTCCTGTGATAAAATGCCATAAAATTCAAAGTTCCTAACGTGGGGCTGTTTTCAAATTCAAAATCCGTGGCCTATTCTGTTTTTTTTTATGTTTTATCATAGCCATGCATTATTCATCCTATCCTATTTATTGTTGTGATATTTCTCCGGTGTAATCTTCGATTGCACCCTGATTTGGTGTTCTGACATGTTTCTTTTTTTGAGTTTCGTAAAGGTTCACATATCCCAGGAAAAGGTTATTGGCTAGGTATTCCATTTTATTTGTGGGATACCCTTGTGGAGTTTCACCCTAAATTAATTTTTAATGTATTAATTTCTAATGTATTAATTTTTTAATATATTATTTTTAATAATTTTAATGTGGAGTTTCATCCTAATTATATAATCAATTGTAAAACTTTGCCTTTGAATAAGTGATCTTGGACCTCTCTTTGTTGCCTTACGATTACGATATTACGGTCATGTCCCGCGAACGTGGGGATACCCTTAGCAAAGACCCTTCGGTTAAATCATCATAAAATAAATTATAGTCCCTCGGATGTTGCCTTCGAATATACAACTTTGTCCCTCGATGACCCTCCGATGTTGCCTACGGTTAAATGATGATAGTCCCTTCGAATGCTAAGGTATCCTCATAACTGTTGCCTTCAATGACCAATCGATGACCCTACGATGACCCTTTTACATCCAAAGGATAAAACTACTTATTTCTCAATAATAAGGACAGTTTTACCCTCATAAGGATAGGAAATGCTCATAAAGACCTTGGGTCGGTATAACTCTTAATTGCTGGCTCACAACCTAAAACATTTTTTTCACACCTCACACCTTTCAAAATACCTTCAGAAAATCACCACTTGGTATACATTCATACTAGAATCATTACCGAGTTATATTTTTCTAAACAATTTTCAAAACTAAAACGGGATAACCACTTTGTATACATTCATACAAGAATCATTACAAAGTTAAATTCTCTTTCCAAAAACAATTTTCCAAACAATTCACAAACACTTTTTTTTTTCAGACAAAAATAATATAAGTGATCGAGCAATTAAGAGCCCATGGATAACCATGGATACAAAGGGTGCTAACACCTTCCCTTTGTATAATGTACCTCCCGAACCCAAAATCTAAATTAAGGTTTTTCCTGTTCTTTTCCACCTTTCCTTATTGGATAAAAGAAAAGTCGGTGGCGACTCTTGCTAACCGCGACATTGCGATTAAAACCACAAAAAAGTCCAGTTCACCGTATGACAGAACTGGCGACTCTGCTGGGGAGCCTAAATATTTAAAAAGAGAGGTTACCTTAAAAACAAGATCACTTATTCAATTTGTCTGATTTATTTTTAAGGGATTGCTTGGGTATGTTATGCTTGAGTGAAAGATCCTACACCCGGATCTAGTGTACCTTAGGTAAGTAGCAAGAGATCATCGCGACTGTCCGGCGTATACTGGAATGGTCAAAATGATGGCTACGGTTAATGTGGCACTTTGGATGTCCTGATGTTCCTCATGTTAGTTGAGGAAATATTTGGCATTCGCGTGGTGTCATAAAAGCATTAACCAGACCTTTAGAACCCTAATTGACTCATCCTGGCCATTAGAAAGTAGTGAGATAACTGGCTTCGGTTCCGACTGGAGTTGGTTGAGACTCGATACTACACTCTTTGAGATTGGACTTTAGGGAAGCTTCGGTCAACCACTTGGTGTTGCACTGAAGTGGACTTAAGGAAAGGTCAATGATTTGAGATCCTTCTAGAACCCGGTTACTATTCTAAGACAGGTTGAACCAACCAAACTTCAGTGGGGAGGGTATTTACCTATGGAACTCACGCAAGCCTTAAAACCTAGGAATGATTGTTGTGTGACTTGCTTGTGCTTATTATTTATCTAACAACATGACATCATAACAACATAACATCATAACATCATGGCATTGTACTAACCATTTCAAGGATTTAGGGATTTAACTCTGCTAAAAAAAAACAAAAACAAAAGCAAAAACAAAAGAGAAAAGAAATAAAAAAGCTCTTTTTGTTAGTTTATGCAAAGTTAAATCCCGAAAGTCCTTGAAAACATTTCATACATTGCATTGCATCGCATAACAGGTATTCTAAAGGATCAGTGTTCTCACGATTTTCCTATCAAACAGATTCCAGCAGATTCAAACAGATTGAACAATGGCTCTCGAACAAACTGTCAAAGATCTCCAGGCCCAGAATGCTCAATTCCAGGAAATGATGTTGAGCTTATCTAAGGGGCAGGAAGAACTGAAAGCTCTTTTGATGGAGAAGAAGAAGGACCAGAAACCTGTGGGTTACATCAACCCGGGGAGAAGGCTTAAGGGACAGGTTACAGGAGTCAAGATTAGAATTCCGAAGGATTCAGAAGAAGAGACCGAGAATGATTCGGAAGATGAGAATCCTAATCTCGTCAATTCTGAGGACGACGATGAAGATTATGAACATGAACAGTACTCTCCGAAGGATGATAAGTACAAGTTGCTGGAAGAACGTATGCTAGCTATGGAGGGGCAGAAAGTGCCCGGTCTGGATTTCGAAAACTTGGGTCTGGTCTCTGATGTGGTCATTCCCCGCAAATTCAAGGTTCCCATTTTCACTAAGTATGATGGTGCCTCTTGTCCTCAGATGCATCTAAGGGCTTATGTGAGAAAGATTCAGCCGCACACTACTGATAAGAAACTGTGGATCCATTTCTTCCAAGAGAGTCTGTCTGGCACACAGTTAGAGTGGTATTATCAGCTTGAGAGCTCTAACATCCGCACATGGACTGATTTAGCAACAGCTTTCTACAAGCACTACCAGTATAATTCTGAGTTAGCGCCTACTCGGCTACAGCTACAAAATATGACTATGGGCTCTAAAGAAAGTTTCAAAGAATATGCTCAAAAGTGGAGAGATTTGGCTGGCAGAGTCAAACCCCCTATGACTGATCGAGAGTTAGTGGACATGTTCATGGGTACACTGACTGGCCCATTCTACAGCCATCTACTGGGAAGTTCCTCGTCAGGTTTCACTGAACTTATCTTGACAGGTGAACGGGTTGAAAGCGGCATTCGAAGTGGAAAGATACAGGCAGCTACTTCTGCAAGCACCAAAAAGTCCTATCAGGGAAAGAGTGAATCAAATGCTGTGTACAGTGAGAGGAAGCATAACAAGAAGAATCGTGACCATACTGTTGGGGCAGTTACAATTGCCGCACCGCCATCTCAGAACTTCCAACACAGACAAGACAGGTCGAGAAGACAGTTTACCAAGATCAATATGACTTTAACCCAAGCACTGCAGAGTATGTTAAAGGCCAATTTGATTACCCTCAGAGGCCCTCCTGCAAATCCCAACACTACTTCTCCTCGTTATAATCCCAACGCCAGGTGTGCCTATCACTCCGATAGCCCCGGGCATGATACAAATGATTGCTGGTTGTTGAAGAACAAGATTCAGGATATGATCGACGCTGGAGAAATTGAATTTGATCCTCCGGCGACCCCCAATGTCATCACAGCACCTATGCCTAATCATGACCAGAATGTTAATGTTGTGGACGACAATTCTCACGTTACTGACGTTGCTGATTTAGCATCTCCTCTCCTGATCGTTAAGAAGAATTTATTGCAAGCTGGTTTATTTCCAGGTTGTGCTGAAGATTGCGATCTCTGTGTACTCCGACCCAATGATTGTTTGAAGTTGAAGAACGGCATTCAACGGCTGATGGATGATCGTACAATTCTATTTGAAAGGGTTCCTAAGGTGGACAACTCTATTGAAGAGGTATCTGTGATTGCTAGGTCCAAAGCTCCAGTGAAGATTACCGCTACTAGAGTGCCTGTGAAGATTACCGCTGAGCCCAAAGTGGCCCCCTGATTATTACCGCACCTGGCCCCGTGCCATATTCCTCCAGCAAAGCTATTCCGTGGAACTATGGAGGCGACGTTTACATCCATGGCATAAAGCAGGTTGGTAGTTCTGCTAATCCTAATGATATTGTGGGGACTAGTAAAGTTACTCGAAGTGGAAGGATCTACTCCCCAGAAATCTCACCTCCCGCTCCCGAAATTCGAGGAAAAAGACCAATCAATCCTCCTCAGTCAGAGACATCGGTCGAAGTTACTTCTGAAGATGTTGCCAAACAGGAAATGGAAGAGATGCTGAAAATCATCCGTAAGAGCGATTTTGATGTAGTGGAACAATTGGGGCATACTCCGTCTAAAATCTCAATGTTGTCCTTGTTATTATCCTCTGAATCCCATGCCAATGCATTGATGAAATTCTTGAAGACCGCTCATGTGCCTCAAGAAACATCCGTCGATCAATTCGAACATTATGTTGCTAATTTGACTGTTGACAATGGCCTAGGCTTTTCCGATGCTGACCTGACGCCAGCAAGAAAGAATCACAATAAAGCTCTGCATATCTCCATCGAGTGTGAGGGGATCACCCTGGCTCACGTGTTGATCGACAACGGCTCTTCCTTGAATGTGCTCCCGAAAGCTGTACTCGATAAATTTGACTACAAAGGCATTGAACTGAAACCTAGTGATGTTGTGGTGCGTGCTTACGATGGTGCGAAGAGTGTTGTCTATGGTGAAGTGGTTCTCCCTATCAAGATAGGACCTCAAGTCTTCAACACTACCTTTCACGTGATGGACATTCGTCCCGCCTACTCCTGCTTGTTGGGGCGCCCTTGGATCCATGGGGCAGGTGCGGTAGCTTCGTCACTTCATCAAAAGCTGAAGTATCCAATAGCAGGCATGGTTGTCACTATATGTGGAGAAGAAGAGTATATTGTCAGTAGTGTGCAAGCCTTCAAATACGTCGAGATGGATGGTGAATTCTTTGAGACTCCTTCTCAGTCATTTGAAGTGGTTCCTCCACCCAGTCCTGTCCTTAAGCCAACTCCCCTTGTGCCCAAGGTTGTTCGTGCTCCCCCTGTCATGATCTCTCTGAAAGATGCTCAAGCCGCGATTGAAAATGGTGATCGTGCTGGTTGGGGTCAACTGATCAATGTACCGTACAAGTCTGATAAAGCTGGCCTGGGGTTTAACTCTGGAAAGATAGTCAAAAATCAGATTAATGCTATGGAAGATGCTGATAGTGATTGCGACTTGGATAGCTGGATTTTCCCAACAATTGGTGACGGACTCAACAATTGGAAGACTGAAGACATTATCCCGATTTCCTTTAGTCAGGAGTAATTGTTATTGTTTATTCTAGAATTGCAAATTTTAATTTTCTTTTACAATCAAACTTCTTAAAGCATTGTGTCTATGCCCGAGGCACAATGGCTAATTTGTTAGGGGTTTGTCATTTTCATAAGCATATTCATATTCAATAGATCAATGGACTTTTTGCATTCAAATATTGCGCTCTTTATCTTTCCTGTCATTTTTCAAACAAGCTATGTTTCTTGCACACACTCACGTAACAATTTGCCGATCCATATCCACTCTGGATCCTGTTGGTAATGACTCTGCTACTGTTCATTATGACTTTGAAAATCCGATCTACCAAGCCGAGGATGGAAGCGAGGAAGATTGTGAAGTCCCTGGAGAACTTGCCAGACTGTTACTACAAGAAGAAAGGACTATACAGCCGCATGAGGAGTCAGTTGAGACTGTAAATCTGGGTACCGAGGTGGACAAGAGAGAAGTCAAAGTAGGAGCAGGCTTGGAAAGCAGTATCAAGGAAAGATTGATTCAGATGCTACATGACTATGTGGAGATTTTTGCTTGGTCTTACGAAGACATGCCAGGGCTGGATACCGATATAGTAGTGCATCGTTTGCCGACGAAGGAAGATTGTCGTCCTGTTAAGCAAAAGGTTCGTCGCATGCGTCCTGAAATGTCCGAGAAAATCAAGGCCGAAGTCATGAAACAATTCGATGCTGGTTTTCTGGCGGTTACTTCTTATCCTCAATGGGTTGCTAATGTGGTACCAGTGCCAAAGAAGGATGGTAAGGTGCGAATGTGTGTGGATTACAGAGATTTGAATAGAGCGAGTCCCAAGGATGATTTCCCACTGCCACACATTGATGTTCTGGTAGACAACACCGCTCAACACAAGGTATTCTCCTTCATGGATGGATTCTCGGGTTATAACCAGATCAAAATGGCACCTGAGGACATGGAGAAGACTACGTTTGTGACGCAATGGGGCACCTTCTGTTATAAAGTAATGCCGTTTGGTTTAAAGAACGCAGGAGCAACGTACCAGCGTGCTATGGTGGTTTTGTTCCATGACATGATCCATCATGAAATAGAAGTATATGTGGACGATATGATAGCCAGGTCTCATACTGAAGAAGAACATCTCGATCATTTATACAAACTGTTTGAGAGGCTGAAGAAATACAAGTTGAGATTGAACCCGAACAAATGCACCTTTGGAGTAAGATCCGGTAAACTCTTGGGCTTTATTGTCAGTGGTAAAGGTATTGAGGTTGACCCGGCCAAGGTGAGAGCTATTCAAGAAATGCCAGTTCCCCGTACGGATAAAGAAGTCAGAGGTTTCTTGGGACGTTTGAATTACATTGCCCGGTTTATTTCCCATTTGACCGCTACCTGCAAACCCATCTTCAAATTACTGAGACAAAATCAAGAGATGGTATGGAATGACGAATGCCAAGAAGCTTATGACAAAATCAGGAAATATCGCCAAGAACCTCCAGTTCCGATGCCACCAGTTGAAGGAAGACCTTTAATTACGTATTTGACCGTGTTAGAAAATTCAATGAGGTGTGTTGGGGCAACATGACGAGTCTGGTCGAAAAGAGCATGCCATATACTGCCTTAGCAAAAGGTACCGACTGTGAAACAAGATACTCACAGCCCGAGAAAGCTTGCTGTGCTTTGGCCTGGGCTGCTCGCCGACTAAGACAGTATATGTTGAATCATACCACCTTATTGACTTCTAAGATGGATTCTATCAAATACCTATTTGAGAAACCTGCTGTCTCCTGAAAGAGTTATCACTGGTAATGGTACTAAACTGAACTCTGCATGCAGCTCAAAATAAAACACCATAACTCTTCTCCGTACCGGCCAAAGACGAACGGCGCCGTGGAGGCTGCTAACAATATCAAGAATATAACAGTAACATACAAAGACTGGTAGGAGATGTTACCTTTTGCTCTTCATGGTTACCGCACTTCGACAGGGGCAACCCCTTTCTCTTTAGTCTACGGAATGGAAGCCGTTTTACCAGTGGAAGTTCAGATTCCCTCTCTAAGAATCATGAACGAGGCGGGCTTAGATGAGGACGAATGGATTCAGACTCGACTCGATCAGATAAATTTGATGGATGAGAAGAGACTTGCGGCTGTATGTCACGGGCAGATATATCAGAAGCGCATGACCAGGGCATTCAACAAAAAGGTCAAAAGACAAGTGTATCAAATTGGCGACTTGGTAATCAAACGCATCATCCTACCACAAACTGACCCCAGAGGCAAATGGACTCCCACATACGAAGGGCCATTTGTGGTTAAGAAGGTATTCTCTGGTGAAGCCATGATACTCGCTACTATGGATGGTGAAGACTTCCCACATCCCGTGAACGCGGACATAGTTAAAAAATACTACGCATAAAAGAGACCCGCTAGATCGACGTATCTAGGCAAAAGTAAGGGCATCCCGGCGAACCAAAAGGGTTCGGGCAAAAATTAGGGATATATAAAAAAAATGTACACCCGGCAAGTCGAAAACCTGAAAAGGCGGCTTGGGCAAAAAAGGGTATCCTGGTGGACTGAAAACCTGAAAAGGCGGTCCAGGCAAAAATTAGGGATTAAAGCGTATGACTATGTCCCGTTCTCAGTCAACTTTCATCCAAGTTCGAGGGACTGACCAAGCCAATCACTTCTATCCGACAGCAAGGGATGAGATGCTCGAAGACATAATGACAGTAGTAGGCTTAAAATCAATAGGACTTCTTCCACATAGCTTTCTCTTTGTTTTCGACAATTTCCTCTTACTAGGATTTCTGTCTCCTTGTACACAAATTGCCTGTTTATAGGCCTCCCTTCAAAATCAATACAACCCTCTTTCAAAAAAAGATGCTTTTGTTTTTACTTTTCTGTTTTGGTTGCGTAAATGTCCATTGATTTAATTTGAATTAATATGTGCATTTGAATATGACTGATGTTTACCAAAAATACATGCATAGAATAGCAATAGCAATTACTACCCGACTTCAGGATCAAGGAAAAGGTCTAATCATGCTTCCAATGAATCCGCTACCAATTCTCTTCCCCAGCAAGCCTGTTTTTTTTTCCTCAGAAAATGGCAGTATCCCCAGGCACAGCCAGTTACTCCCCAACAGAGGTCGGCGTCACCAGACAGATTGATCATCTCATCCATCCCCAGCCAGGCTCTGTTGAATATTTCCACCATCAGACAGAAATCAAGCATCCCCAGCCGTGAAAGGGTCATCGACACAAATGTCTCAAATCAGTAGATGGGGATTTATTTTCCCCAGTAGAGTCCCCAAGCAGAACTTCTCATACGCATAACTCATTCATTACATCCTTTCACAGCATACGCATGCATACAACATTCACATTTATTTTAGCATAACACGAAACATCTCATGCATCATGACATAGCATGAAGCTAACTTTTTCTTTGCAGGTTAATTATCCTCCTGATATAGTCAAAGTAGAAGGTTCATTCAGACAGACACCTTTATCAATCACATTCAAGATTCAGATACATATTTCAAATACAGTTCATGGGAACATTCATTCTGACAACACTTCGATATCCTCCTAATGATGGCATCTTTAAGCCCATCCCAGACATTTATTGCAAGTACAACATATACAGGTTATCAGATACAGCCTAACATACGGTTCATTCTGATTCAGCCCAACATATGACTTCTTCAGCAACTCCAATGCGGTCTAACGTACGACCCATTTGGACCTTCAAATCCTCAGATGCTGCCTAGCGTACGGTACATTCAGGGGTGTAGTCTAGCGTACGACTACTTTCTTTTTCAGATGCAGCCTAACGGACGGCTCATTCTACAACTCGGATACGATCTAACGTACGATCCATTCTGAACTTCAACAACCCCAACGCGGTCTAACGTACGACCCGTTTGGATCTTACAACCCTCAGATGCTACCTAACGTACGGTACATTTCTGAAGTGTAGTCTGGCGTAGGACTACCGCTTTCATCATCAGATGCGGCCTAACAGACGACTCATGCTGCGACGGTCTAACGTACGACCCGTTCGAATGTCCATCCCCTCAGATGCTACCTAACATACGGTACATTTCTGAAGTGTAGTCTAACGTACGACTACCCCTTTCATCATCAGATCCTACCTAACATACGGTACATTTCTGAAGTGTAGTCTAACGTACGACTACCCCTTTCATCATCAGATCCTACCTAACATACGGTACATTTCTGAAGTGTAGTCTAACGTACGACTACCCCTTTCGTCATCAGATTCAGCCTAACGTACGGCTCATTCTGCAACTCAGATACGATCTAGCGTATGGTCCATTCTGATCCTTTATCCCCAACAGCATATGACACACTCCGACTCCCCAGCGAAGTCGGCAGCCTAATGGATGACTCATTATACGGTCTAACGTACGACCCAGTGTGGCACCCATGTCTTCAAATTGGCCTAATATACGGCGCGATCTGAAGCTTTCGTCATCAAACCTCCCGGATGGCATCTTTAAGCCCATCTCCATCAAGACCAACTGTCGATTCTCAAGTGCAAATTTTTGGGGCATTCTAGTGTTCAATAATCTTCCACCTCCAGACCACGAATGGCATACACGCCATCCTAACTCTCTCGGTTCAAGAATATTGAATAGGGGCAGCTGTCATACCCCAAAAATTACCCATCATTTTTCCTAAAAAAAAAAAAAAAAAAAAAAAAAAAAAAAAAAAAAAAAAAAAAAAAAAAAAAAAAAAAAAAAAAAAAAAAGAGAATTTTTTTTTTAATTAATTAATTAATTAATTAATTAATTAATTAATTAATTAAATAATTAAAATAAATAAATAAATAAAATATAACAAATTATTTTGGACTTGGGTCTCCCTCATTCCAAGCCCATTACCCACGAAATTAGTCTATAAATACTGAAGTTTCAGTAGGGGAGTTTAGACTTGGAGTTTACACTGGGAGATTCACTGGAGAAAGAAGGAAGAGAAGCAAAACACTCTGAGGTTTCCTTGGAACAAAACCTTGAGGAAAAGAAAGAGAGAGAACAGAGAAGGACGGATAGAAACTTTGGCATAGGAACCTTGCCTACCCGGAGAATTCAGAGTAAAGAAACCCTGAAGGCAGCCCATCTGCACCGAAGCCATCGCCGTCCAATTCCCGCTGCCTAACTTATTCCGATACTACAAGGGGTCAATCCCTTCAACCTTGAATTGGCAAACAGGTTTGCGTATCTCTATTGTTTATACTTTCAATTGGCCATATCTACATATATAATGCATCATGATTAAATGTTGATATATAATTTGCTTTCGTATGGGAATTTAAATGTGCCTGAATACCCTGAATGTTTGACCATGTTATTCCTGTGATAAAATGCCATAAAATTCAAAGTTCCTAACGTGGGGCTGTTTTCAAATTCAAAATCCGTGGCCTATTCTGTTTTTTTTATGTTTTATCATAGCCATGCATTATTCATCCTATCCTATTTATTGTTGTGATATTTCTCCGGTGTAATCTTCGATTGCACCCTGATTTGGTGTTCTGACATGTTTCTTTTTTTGAGTTTCGTAAAGGTTCACATATCCCAGGAAAAGGTTATTGGCTAGGTATTCCACTTTATTTGTGGGATACCCTTGTGGAGTTTCACCCTAAATTAATTTTTAATGTATTAATTTCTAATGTATTAATTTTTAATATATTATTTTTAATAATTTTAATGTGGAGTTTCATCCTAATTATATAATCAATTGTAAAACTTTGCCTTTGAATAAGTGATCTTGGACCTCTCTTTGTTGCCTTACGATTACGATATTACGGTCATGTCCCGCGAACGTGGGGATACCCTTAGCAAAGACCCTTCGGTTAAATCATCATAAAATAAATTATAGTCCCTCGGATGTTGCCTTCGAATATACAACTTTGTCCCTCGATGACCCTCCGATGTTGCCTACGGTTAAATGATGATAGTCCCTTCGAATGCTAAGGTATCCTCATAACTGTTGCCTTCAATGACCAATCGATGACCCTACGATGACCCTTTTACATCCAAAGGATAAAACTACTTATTTCTCAATAATAAGGACAGTTTTACCCTCATAAGGATAGGAAATGCTCATAAAGACCTTGGGTCGGTATAACTCTTAATTGCTGGCTCACAACCTAAAACATTTTTTTCACACCTCACACCTTTCAAAATACCTTCAGAAAATCACCACTTGGTATACATTCATACTAGAATCATTACCGAGTTATATTTTTCTAAACAATTTTCAAAACTAAAACGGGATAACCACTTTGTATACATTCATACAAGAATCATTACAAAGTTAAATTCTCTTTCCAAAACCAATTTTCCAAACAATTCACAAACACTTTTTTTTTTCAGACAAAAATAATATAAGTGATCGAGCAATTAAGAGCCCATGGATAACCATGGATACAAAGGGTGCTAACACCTTCCCTTTGTATAATGTACCTCCCGAACCCAAAATCTAAATTAAGGTTTTTCCTGTTCTTTTCCACCTTTCCTTATTGGATAAAAGAAAAGTCGGTGGCGACTCTTGCTAACCGCGACATTGCGATTAAAACCACAAAAAAGTCCAGTTCACCGTATGACAGCATCAGAGCAAGTTATAGGTAACTTGTTCCTAGAGATCCAGCATGGCTTCCGCAAGCATAAACCCGGTTTTCAAAGATGGTGGAAGTAGCAACAAGGCCCCACTCTTCTCCGGAGAATATTTCGATTTCTGGAAAATCAGAATGAAGGCACATCTTGAGGCCCAAGGAAAAGGTATATGGGAAGCAGTTGAAGAAGGTCCACACAACCCGATGAATGTGGTGAATGGAGTTGGTACCGCAAAGTTGAAAAACACCTATGACGAAGATGATAGGAAAAAGATTCTGAATGAGAAGAAGGCAATCAACATACTCCAAAGCGCTCTTAGTATGGACGAGTTCTTCCGTATATCTCAATGTAAATCGGAAAAGGAGATTTGGGACACCTTGGTAGAAACACATGAAGGAACCGCCGAAGTGAAGAGATCGAGGCTAAACACTCTAAGTCAAGAATATGAGATGTTCCGCATGCAGCCCGATGAATCTATAGTTGCCTTACAAAAGAGATTCGTCCATCTAACAAATCACTTGATTGCTCTCGGTAAAACCTTCACCAATGATGATCTCAACCTGAAAGTCCTAAGATCTTTGACAAGAGAATGGCAACCGAAGGTGACCGCTATTTCGGAAAAGAAGAGTCTCTCAACGATGACATCCCCGTCTCTATTTGGCAAACTTCAAGAACACGAATTGGAACTTGGAAGGCTCGAGAAGCACGAAAGTCAAGAAAAGAAGTCCAAGGGAATTGCCTTGAAGGTTGATTCAAAAAATGACAAAGATGATGAGACGTCTGAAGATGAGAACTTTATGCTTCTTGTGAAGAAGCTTGGTAAGTTTTTAATAAAAATAAAAATTCCTCTTATCCTAAAAAGAATAAACATTTCAGGAAAAAGGAAGCATCCACATAAATGCAAGACGTCACTTGTTATGAATGTGGAAAGCAAGGTCACATAAAGCTGGATTGCCCGAAACTTGCAAAGAAAGGAGGATTCAAAGGCAAGAAGGAATTCAAAAACAAAAAGGCTTATGTTGCTTGGGACGATAATGAGATAACTTCATCTTCGGAGTCAGAAAGCGATGAATATGCGAACATGGCTCTTAGGGCTTCACATCACTCCAATGAAGAAATCGATGAGGTTAGTAGCAACTTTTCAGTTTATGACAATGACGCACAAGATGTTATAGATGAACTTTTAAAAGAATGCAAGACGTTGTATAAAAGTATTTCATCCCAAAAGAAACGAATTTCATCTTTAGAAGAAAATAATATTGCTTTGGAAAAATATATTGAAAGTGAAAAACGAAAGTTGATGGATGAAAAACAAAGTCTTGTATGTAAGAATTATGAGTCTTTATCTTTCCAAATTGTTCAACTTAAAAGAGTTTTAGAAAGATATGAAAAATGTCAAATTGGCTTGGAGGAAATTCTTAGGCACCAAAGGTATCCTAATGATAAAAGTGGATTAGGATATTCTAAGTTTTCCAAACCAAGAACAAATGAGACCATTTTTGTTAAAACAAGTGAGCAAGTTGTTAAAGAGAAAGTAAACAATTCTAAAAGTGTGCATCAAAGTCATAAAAAGAAAATTATTGCTAAGAAGAAGAATTATGTTCCTAGATATAGAAGTCATTTTCAACCTACTTGTTTTTATTGTGGAATCAAAGGTCACACACCTAATGCTTGTTATGTGCGAAACATTGGCGTTGCAAAAGGGCATTATGTGTGGGTTGAAAAGGGTACTAACTACCAAGGACCCAAAGCAGTTTGGGTACCTAACAAAACTTGATTTTGTTTTGTAGGTATGCTTGAAGACAACTTCGAATAAATGGTATCTTGATAGCGGTTGTTCAAAGCATATGACGGGCGATGTCAACAATTTTTCACATCTATCTTTAAAGGCCAAAGGATATGTTACATACGGTGATGAAAATAAAGGAAAAATCCTTGGAGTAGGAACCATTGGAGCACCTCCTTTTACCATCATCGAAGATGTCCTTTATGTTGAAGGCCTAAAGCACAACCTACTTAGCATAAGTCAATTGTGTGACAAAGGGTTCCGAATCAACTTCACAAAGGATGAATGTTTAATAGGACATGGAGTCACCCATGACATTTTGCTAAAAGGTAAAAGGTTTAATAATATTTTTATGACTTCATTTTATGACTCTTCCTTGAAGGTAAAATTCTTAATGACGAACAACAACGAGGCTTGGCTATGGCATAAAAGATTCACTCACATTCACATGGAGCGCATGAACAAGTTGATAAAGCATGATCTAGTTGTTGGTCTTCCAAAGATTAAGTTCATCAAGGATAAGCTATGTGACGCATGTCAAAAGGGAAAGCAAATCAAGACAACTTTCAAATCCAAGAATGTTGTATCTACGTCTAGGCCACTTTAACTGTTGCACATGGATCTCTTCGGTCCATCAAGAACGAAAAGGTTTGGAGGTAATGTTTACGCTTTAGTTATTGTTGATGATTTCTCTAGATATACATGGACATTGTTTCTAGTGTAGAAAAGAGATGCTTTCAAGGCTTTCAAGAAGTATGCGAAACAAATTCAAAACGAGAAGTCCCTCACAATAACCTCCATAAGAAGTGACCACGATGGAGAATTCCAAAACACATTCTTTGAAGAATTTTGCAAAGAGCACGGAATTTCCCACAACTTCTCCGTACCACGAACACCACAACAAAACGGTGTCGTAGAAAGAAAGAATAGATCTTTGGTGGAGCTCGCAAGAACAATGCTCAGTGACTCCAACCTTCCTAAATATTTTTGGGCGGACGCAGTTAGCACATCATGTTTTGTAAGCAACCGTGTCAACATTCGGCCGATTCTCAAAAAGACTCCGTATGAGCTATTCAAAGGAAGGAAGTCCAATATATCTTTCTTTCACATTTTTGGGTGAAAATGTTTTGTCCTCAACAATAATAAGGACAACCTTGGTAAGTTCGATGAGAAATCCGACGAAGAGATGTCACAACAACAAAAGGAAGTTCCAAATGATCAACCAATACCACAAGGAGATGACTCACCAATCATTGAAGAACATCATGATCTACCGAAAGAATGGAGAACTCATAGAGATCACCCGATCGATAAAGTTATTGGTGATATTAGCCAAGGCGTTGCAACACGACTAAATCTCAAGGATGCTTGTCTCGACATGGATTTTGTATCTCAAATAGAACCAACCAAAGTCGATGAAGCCTTAGGCGATGATCAATGGATAGTAGCAATGCAAGAAGAACTCAACCAATTCGAAAGGAATCAAGTTTGGAGTCTTGTACCAAGACCGGACAACAAGCACATCATAGGAACAAGATGGGTGTTCAAGAACAAACTTGATGAGAATGGGATCATAGTTCGTAACAAAGCAAGATTGGTCGCACAAGGATACAACCAAGAGGAAGAAATTGATTTTGATGAGACGTTCACTCCGGTAGCAAGGTTAGAAGCAATTTGATTATTACTTGCTTATGCTTGTTCTATGAATTTTCAATTGTTTCAGATGGATGTCAAAAGCGCTTTCCTGAATGGCTACATCAATGAAGAAGTCTACGTCAAACAACCTCCGGGTTTTGAAGACTTCAAGAATCCTTCACATGTTTACAAGTTGAAGAAAGCACTATATGGCTTAAAGCAAGCACCAAGAGCGTGGTATGACCGCCTCAACAACTTTCTATGTGAAAAGGGATTTGTAAAAGGAAAGGTTGACAAGACTTTGTTCATAAAGAAGATCAAGGGTAACACCTTATTGGCTCAAGTCTATGTCGACGACATCATCTTCGGTTCAACGAACAAAGATCTTTGCGAAGAGTTTTCACTTATGATGCAAGGAGAATTCGAGATGTCCATGATGGGAAAATTGAACTATTTTCTTGGACTACAAATCAAGCAAACAAAGGATGGCATCTTCATCAACCAATCCAAGTATTGCAAGGAATTGTTGAAAAGATTCGATATGGATAATTGCAAAGTGATGTCCACTCCTATGGGATCCGGAACGTACGTTGATCAAGATGAATCCGGGGTTTCAATAGATATCATAAAATATCGAGGTATGATTGGTTCATTACTATATTTGAGGGCAAGTCGTCCTGACATTATGTTTAGTGTATGTTTGTGTGCACGCTTTCAAGCAAATCCGAAGGAATCGCATCTCACCGCCGTGAAGAGGATTATGAAGTATCTCAAAGGAACAACGAACGTCGGACTATGGTATCCAAAAGGTAGTATATGTTCCTTGATTGGTTATTCTAACGCTGATTATGCAGGATGTAAGACCGATAGGAAAAGCACAAGTGGTACTTGTCACATTCTCGGGAATGCACTAGTGTCGTGGGCATGCAAGAAGCAAGCATGTGTCGCACTTAGCACGGCCGAAGCGGAGTACATTGCAGCAGGAAGTTGTTGTGCACAGATTTTATGGCTTAAGCAACAACTTCTTGATTTTGGTGTAGATCTCGGTTGCATTCCTCTTCGATGCGATAACACAAGTTCCATCAACATCACAAAGAACCCGGTCATGCATTCAAGGACAAAGCACATAGATATCCGGCATCATTTCCTTCGAGATCACGTGCTCAACGGAGATTTAGATGTTACGTTCGTGGATACACATAACCAACTTGCCGACATATTCACAAAACCATTGGCTAAAGAGCAATTTTTCAAGATTCGGCGAGAACTTGGTATTCTCAATGAAGGTGACATCTATCCTTTTCTTAAAATTGCTTGTTATGTTTTCTTATGCTTTTTCATTCTAGTTTATGATTATGTTTATGTTATCGTGTGTGTTTGAATGCTTATACTATATTAATAATTACATAATGCTTGTATGCTTATATGCCTTTTTTTCCCATAAGCTTCTTCCTTTTTGCTAATGCCAAAGGGGGAGAAGACTTGTTTCTCTAATATTCTCTCTATGCAGAATTTTTGTGTCATGCTTCTCATTTAGGGGGAGTTCTTGAACTTAGGGGGAGAATCAAATTAGAGAAACTTCACTCTTAAGCATCTCTCTCAAAGTTGGTTGTCATCATCAAAAAGGGGGAGATTGTAGAAGCATGCTTCAATCCAAAGAATTTTGATGAAGACAACATGTATCAATGCAAAAAGATAAGAGCTTCAAGAGAATTCAAAGCATCAAGTTAATCAAGCCACATATGCATAGCAACATTTGGTTCAAGCTTCATTATCAAGCCAACACTTTTGGAAATTTGTTGAATCACTTCTAAGGTATATCTAATTCACTCTTAAATTAGTATGCAAGTGTTCAACAATCATGTTTTGCATTTCCATATTTAACCTAACCATTTTTTAACATGTTGAAATGAAAAACACATTTTACTTAAAATATTTTTCTGTGTTTCAACAGTGTTAACCGGTTAAACATATGGGTTAACCGGTTAACGGCCCTATATTTGAAATTCTGAAGTTAACGTTAGATGCGTTAACCGGTTAACCCATTTGGTTAACCGGTTAACACTGTTCGTTTCAGCATTTCTTGGCCTCTTTTCATGAAAAATGTTTTCAAATACTTATACCTTTTCACTAATTTTTATGAAGAAAATTATACCTCTTTGAAAAGGTGTTTTGATCAATATAAATTCTGGATTTTTTAAATGAAAAAATACCTCCAAGAACTTTCATAAAAACTCAAGATAATCACTCTTTCATATTTGTCAATTTCTCATAAAAGTGTTCATAACCAATTTTTGAGAAGAAACTTTTTAACATTCTTGTTTCATCTCATTCCATTTCTTGTTGAACACTTATATATTATCCTTTGAGTGAATTATTTATCCAAGGAGAAGATCAATCAAGAGAAGATTGATAGTACTACACTTTATTCAAATCATCAAAGAAGATTTATTTTTTGTTTGACTTGTGATCCAGAATTGTTGGACACAAGGGTTGGTGTTGCAAGAGGATTGTTCTTGCACACTTGATTGTTGTATAGTTGTTAGAACGTAGGCTTCACCGGTTTATGGTGTGATAGGCTGTACAATATAAAACTATAATAAAATCTCTTACGAGGTGTAAGGGGACTGAATGTACCTTCGGTTTGTGAAGGGAACCAGGATAATTCTTGGTGTCGATTTATTTTCCGCTTTATTGCTTTCATAACCTAGACACTCAGACAACAAAAATTCATCCACCATAAAATAACTGAAATTTTTTATAAAGCCTAATTCACCCCCCCCCCCTCTTAGGCTAATCCTGAAACTACACTTCGACCCAAGCAGAACTTTGATGAGGCTTGATGAAACAAAACAAAGGGGTCCTGCTGCCAAACCTATCTCCTTCAAGCCCAATGATGAGGCTTCCAATGGAAAATGGGTGAAGCCAATTGAGGGAAGAAAACATGGCCAGGGAAAATGGCAGAACTTCGAAGTAGACAGAGGTTCGACATTGGCATACCGTAAGGAATTCAAGGCTGCCAAAAAAACATCCCACATCTCTAAAAACTACAAAGGGAAAAATCCCATGACAAGGTCCCAGTGGAGAAGGGAACAGAGAAGGAGGAAAGCACAAAGGGAGGCTAAGGAAAAAGCTTAATCTGGCACCAATGTGCCTGCCAGAAAAAAGGAGAAAAAGGAAATAAGTATGGTTAAAGGAAAGTTTAACACTCAGGCAGAGGCGACCTGAGAGAAATATGATCGAATGGTGGCCGAAGATGAAATACTAACGGATGACTTCGAATCTTGGTCAGAGCCTTCACTGGATATCTTAGTTGGCGTGGTATTAGTGTTGCCTAGAGAATTCAACCAGATAACAGAGGTTGAAGACACTAACAACATCACAAAAAGGGAAATGACCGCTCACAAACCAGTGTGCTATTATGTAATGAACAATGGTTGTATAGAGGAGCAAAATGCTTTCTTCGAGAGACCAGATGAGGCAATGAAGAGTCATATTAAGCCTCTGTTTCTTAATGGGAAGGTCGAAGACGTCCCAATTAACAAGATCTTGGTAGATTGCGGCGCAAAAGTGAATTTGATGCCGCATCACATGTTGAGGAAAATAGGCAGATATGACACAAATGACAAGCCCCACAACATGGTGCTTTTCAACTATGAAGGAAAGGTGGGTATTACCCTTGGAGTAATCCAAGTCGAGTTAACAGTGGGAACTGTCACCAGATAACAATATTTATGATTGTGGAGTGATCGGTCACCATTTCCATTGAATTTCCGCCGCTAATCCGACATATTTTCATCACCTTGGTAAGATTTATGTTTGTTTTTAGTTGCATTTGAGTCAATTAGCAGGTTTTGTTGGTTTGGTATTGCATTGCATTCGATTACGAGTTTATGTCAAAAAGATCTCGTTTATGCTTCGTTTGGTAGTGTCATTGTTACAGGTTTAAAAGCAAGAATGGTGAAGTTCTGGACATTCTGAAGGACAAAAATATGAAAAAAACAGCAGGTCAACACGGGCACCCATGTGCCACAACACTGCCCGTGTTGTTGATCAAGCAGAGCAGAGAGGGAGCAGAAAAACAGAGATCAACACGGCCACCCGTGTGCCACCACACGGCCGTGTTGATTAAAACAATGCATTAACACGGGCACCCGTGTGTAGGGACACAACCCGTGTTGTTGCCACTGTAACTTATGCTGAAAATAATTAATGATGAAGAACAACACGGCCACCCGTGTGCCACCACACAGCCGTGTTGATTGTACGCAGCTTGGAAAACCTAATTTTTGTTGTGTGAACCGATTCTGCTCATTAAGGGTAGTTTGGACCTTTAGCTTGGAAGAGAGTCATCTGAAGCTATAAGAAGGCTTGGAAGAGAAAGAAGAAAGGACCTTTTGACAGACGAACGAAAGCATTGCATTGGAGAAGATAGCGAATACGACGGATTTGAAGACGGCGAGATTCAAGGGTATCAACCATTGAAGATCAAACTCTTCTAATTCTTTGTAATGTATAATCTTTACTTTATGAGTTATTTAAGTACTATGAGAGGCTAAACCCCCTGATGCTAGGGGGTGGTCCTGATGTTATCGTATGCTATGAATTTGAACCAATGATTTCTTGATTACTATGTTACGTATTTCAATTCAATTGTGTGATGTTATTATGCTTTTGTATCGGACAAATACAAATTAATCTATGACTTCCAATAACAAGATTGTAATTGGTAGGGTTTTCACACAATTGGGTTTATGAATGCATCATCTAGGACTAGTAACTTTCGTAAATCACCGTAAACCTTGATATTTTGTATGATTAAAACCAATGATTAATTGAATGGACATTTGAGTAAGAATTGGTAGTTTAATAGTTTCTTCCTTAAGGACTTAAGTAAGAACATTCTGAGGTTAGGTGATTGAATGTATCATATGTATTAAGGAAATCGGGACTGAATTCATGGTCGGTTAACTCAACCACTCTCCCTAGCATCTTTTATCTCAATCAATTCTTTTTACTATTTTTGTGTCTACTATTATAAATTCCAAAACAACCAAACCATTATCATTTTGTTCTGATAGAATCAAATTAAAATAAGTAATTCCTACGCAATCCTTGAGATCGACACTTGGAAATAAAACTCCTTATTACTACATCGGTAAAAATAGTACACTTGCTATTTTTCCGATCAAGTTTTTGGCGCCGTTGCCGGGGATTGCCAAACTACATATTTTAGTTTCTATTCTATCGAAATTTTGTTGCTTGCCAACCAAAATTTTATCTGTGACAATTTTGTTATTCAATTCTAATTTTTGTCTAACTTGTTTATGCGAGGTAAGGCCTCAGCGGATTTTCCTTTTGACGCAGATCCAGAAAGAACTCTTCGCGCTCGACTCCGACAAGCTAAGAGAAAGAAACTGGAATTAGCAGAGAAAGCGGAGGAAGAAGTTGTTTCAGTACACTCAGAGAATTCAGATTCAGACACGGAAATAGTTCTTGAAATCATGGCTGCTAATCCACCACCACCAGAGAGACTCCTCGGTGACTATGGTGGAACCAACACCCCGGGTGGTCGTATGACAATTGTCAACCAACCAGTTACTGTGGAACAATTCCAGCTGCATCCCAGCACCATTAATCAACTCGAAAGAAGGTCCTTCTCTGGAAGAGTGAATGAAGATGCCAACAAGCATCTGCAAAGATTTTTAACCGTGAGCACAACACTGAAAATGCCTGGACATAGTGAAGAAGCAGTCTGACTTCGTATGTTCCCATTCAATTTAGCAGATGAGGCTGAAGAGTGGTTCTATTCCTTACCTGCTGGTAGTATCACTACATGGGAGCACATGGAAACAACATTCTTGCAAGATTATTTTCCCGCATTTGTGTCATTGCGGAAAAGATATGAGATCCTAAACTTCAAACAGAAGGAGGGTGAGTCACTAGGAGATGCCTACAAAAGATTCAAGAGAATCCTAGTGGCTTGTCCTACTCACAACATGGATGAAACTGAACAAATGCAAATGTTCGTCAATGGTCTTCGAATTCAAACAAGACAAATCCTTGATTCAGCAGCTGGTGGCTCAGCCAACTTTGCAACAGCCACCGGTATGAAGAAGATAATTGAAGTTATTGCCTCGAACGAGCATTTAGAGTTATATGACAGGGTATCAAGCAAATCTGCAGTTATTGACTTGAAGCTTGAGACAAATAAACAGGTAAAAATTGAAGAAGTTGTTGCTGCAGAGGTAGAGAAAAGGTTGAGAGCACTAAACATAGGTGCTCAGAAAGTGGCTCAAGTGCAACAGGCACCGAGTGAAGTGTGTGACATTTGCAATGGACCACACAATACTGTTTATTGTTTTGCAACACCGCAATAGATCGAAGATATAAAATTTTTAAAGCAGAATAATCCCTACTCCAACACATACAATCCGGGGTGGAAAAATCATCCCAATTTTGCATGGAAAGACCAAAGAGGGAACGTGCAACAGCAGGCACAGGGTCAATATCAAAATCAATATCAGCAGCAGCAACAACAGGTACCTAAGAAGGCAGATTGGGAGATCGCAATTGAAAAAATGGCAGCTCACAACATCCAATTCCAAGAGGAGACTCGAAATAATCAGAAAAACACTACAGCATCCATAAAAAATCTTGAAATTCAGATGGGTCAAATTGCCCAACAGTTAGCTTCAAACTCCCATGCACCTGGCACACTTCCTAGTGAGACAATCGTTAATCCCCGTGATCAAAGTCACATTAAAGTTGTGGTCACCAGAAAAGGAAAGGCTAAGGAACCACAAGTTGACGAACATGATGAAGAAGAGGGATTGTTGGAAGTTGACTTGGAGATTAGAGAAGAGCCAAAACAAACTGAAGAAGTGGTAGTCAAGCCAGCAAGAGAAACAAAAACCAAAGATCATTCTTCCTTTTCCGACAAGAACAAAGAAGAAAGATCTCCATGATTTTTTTTTGAGAAATTCTTAGAATTATTCAAGAAGCTCGAGATCAACATACCATTTGCTGAAGCTCTGGAACAGATGCCGATCTATGCCAAATTCATGAAAGACATCATATCAAAGAAAAGGTCGATCGACAGCGAGCCAGTTATGCTAACTGAAACTTGTAGTGCTATTTTGCAGGGCCTAAAAATTCCGATCAAGAAAAAAGATAGAGGTGCAGTCACTATTCCTTGTAGCATTGGAGATAGATCCTTCAAAAAGGCACTGATTAATTTGGGAGCAAGTGTGAGTCTAATGCCCCTCTCAATTTACAAAAAACTTGAGTTAGGGGAGGTGCAGGATACTCGCATGACACTGCAGTTTGCGGATCATTCTATGAAGAGACCCTATGGTATAGCAACAGATGTTCTGGTGAAGATTGATAAATTTGTATTCCCGGTGGATTTTGTGATACTCGAGATGCCGGAAGATGAGGAGATTCCTCTCATATTGGGAAGACCTTTCCTGGAAACGGGAAGATGCATGATAGATATTGAGGAAGGAACCATGACCCTCAAAGTTTATGATGAAAAACTCAAAATTGATGTGAGGGATACTATGAAATTCAAGGATGACGAAGGGGCGAGTAAAAGTATTGAAGTGCTAGATACAGTTTTTGCTCAATCTATGCAGATTACAACACCCAAGCTTCCTTTGGAAAGAGTTTTGAGTTTATCTATTGTTGAGGATACTGAAGGAATTGATGAGAAAGAATCCGAAGTGGTAGCAATGTTAAAGGAACAACCGCCTTGGGTTCGTTCCCGACCGCAACAGTGGGAGGAGCTTCGACCTAAAACATCTTCAGAATCAAAACAGGATATAAAAAAGGGGATAGAGTTGAAACAATTACCAGAACATCTCAAATATGTTTTTCTTGACAATGAGGAAAAATGTCCAGCAATCATCAATTCAGGCTTGAAAGAGACCCAAGAAGGAGAGCTAATCAAAGTCCTAAAGAAATACAAGGGTGCTATTGGGTGGGCGATGGACGATTTGAAAGGAATCAACCCGACAATGTGTATGCACAAGATTTTGATGGAGGATGATCAGAAACCGGTCGTCCAACCTCAAAGACGATTGAATCCGGCTATGAAAGAAGTTGTTCGCAAGGAGGTTGTGAAACTTTTAGATGCGGGGTTAATTTACCCAATATCTGATAGTTCGTGGGTGAGCCCAGTTCATGTGGTACCAAAGAAGGGAGGGACAATTGTGATAAAAAATGAAAAAAATGAGTTGATCCCCACCCGTACTGTTACAGGATGAAGAGTTTGTATAGACTATAGAAGACTGAACACTGCTACAAGGAAGGACCATTTTCCTTTACCGTTTATCGATCAGATGTTGGAAAGATTGGTAGGTCATGATTTCTACTGTTTTTTGGATGGGTACTCAGGGTACAACCAAATTGCGGTGGCACCTGAGGATCAAGAAAAAACAGCATTCACATGCCCATACGGAATCTTTGCTTATAGAAGAATGCCATTTGGTTTATGCAACGCACCTGCGACATTTCAGAGGTGTATGATATCCATATTTTCCGATATGCTTGAAAAGCACATGGAAGTGTTTATGGATGATTTTTCGGTTTTTGGATCTTCTTTCGAAAATTGTTTATATAATCTGTCACTTGTGCTGGAACGGTGTCAACAAACGAATCTAATTCTGAATTGGGAAAAGTGTCACTTCATGGTGAGAGAATGGATAGTACTAGGTCATAAAATTTCCCATCAAGGGATAGAAGTTGACAAGGCAAAAGTGGAAGTGATCGCCAATCTACCTCACCCTGTGAATGAGAAAGGTATACGGAGTTTCTTGGGACATGCAGGATTCTATCGTAGGTTCATCAAAGATTTCTCCAAGATCGCAAAACCTTTGACTAGCCTTCTTGTGAAGGATACTCCGTTTCTGTTTGACAAAAAGTGCAACGAAGCCTTCGAGATTCTGAAAAATAAATTAGTGTCTGCTCCTATAGTGATCTCTCTTGACTGGTCTCTACCCTTTGAGATAATGTGCGATGCGAGCGATATAGCAGTAGGGGTTGTCTTGGGGCAAAGAAAAGACAAACGCCTCCACATCATCTACTATGCTAGCCATGTGTTGAATCCAGCCCAGATGAATTATGCAACCACAGAGAAGGAGTTACTGGCTGTGGTTTATGCCTTTGACAAATTTCGGCAATACTGGTTGGGAACAAAGGTAATTGTTTATACTGACCATGCTGCGTTGAAATATCTTTTTTCTAAACAGGACTCGAAGCCAAGGCTGCTCAGATGGATCTTGCTGTTGCAAGAATTTGACCTTGAAATTCGAGACAAAAAGGGGTGTGAAAACACCGTTGCTGACCATCTGTCCCGAATGTCTCCGATTGAAGAGACGGAAGAGGAACATCCCATAAAGGACGAGTTTATAGATGAAAGAATCCTCGCGGTGGTGGGTGTTCCTTGGTTTGCTGACTATGCAAACTACCTGGTAGGTGGTATAATTCCTGACGATTTTGATTATAACAAAAAGAAAAAGTTTCTTCATGATTGCAGGTTCTATTTGTGGGACGAACCATTCTTGTATAAGAAAGGGGTAGACGGACTAATTCGTCGATGTGTCCCTAAGGAAGAACAAAATGAAGTCTTAAAGGCTTGTCATGACTCAGATTATGGGGGACACTTTAGTGGAGATAGGACAGCCGCAAAAGTCCTCCAATCCGGGTTGTACTGGCCCACATTGTTTAAGGATGCCCAAGTCGTGGTGAAGGAATGTGACAGATGCCAACGGACAGGAAATATCTCTAGAAAGAATCAGATGCCTCAAAAGGGCATGCTTGAAGTGGAATTATTTAATGTTTGGGGAATAGACTTTATGGGGCCATTTCCACCCTCATTTGGGAAAAATTATATTCTGGTGGCTGTGGACTACGTCTCCAAATGGGTGGAAGCCGTAGCTCTCCCCTCTAATGACGCTAGAGCAGTGGTAAGCTTCCTTAAACAAAATATTTTCTCAAGGTTTGGTGTGCCTCGAGCACTTATCAGTGATGAAGGAACACATTTCTTGAATAAGCTCATGGAGAACTTATTGAAGAAATATAATGTGAAGCACAAGATTGCCACACCATATCATCCCCAAACGAGTGGGCAAGTTGAAGTGTCTAATCGGCAAATTAAAAAGATTCTGGAAAAAACAGTCAGTGCTTCACGGAAAGATTGGGCAATCAAATTGGATGATGCGCTATGGGCGTACCGAACCGCTTTCAAAACACCAATTGGCATGTCTCCGTATCAGCTGATTTATGGTAAGGCTTGTCATCTTCCTTTGGAATTGGAGCACAAAGCCTTTTGGGCATCCAAGTTCTTAAATTATGATCTTGCAAAAGCCGGTGAATCCCGAATTCTTCAACTTCACGAGTTAGAAGAATTTTGTAATCAGGCATATGAGAATGCAAAGATGTACAAGGAGCAAACACGGAAGTGGCATGATCAGAAAATCATCAGGAAAGATTTCTGGGAAGGACAACTGGTATTGTTGTTCAATTCGCGGCTCAAGTTGTTTCCCGGGAAATTAAAGTCCAGATGGTCCGGGCCATTTGTCGTGCATAAGGTTTTTCCCCACGGAGCAATAGAGATTAAGAACCAAGACAATGGAGATGTATTCAAGGTGAATGGCCAGAGGCTGAAGCCATATTACAGAGGCCAACAACCGAGTTTGATTGACCATATACGCCTCGCCTAATGAGGTGGGCAACTGTCGAGCCATGCGACGTTAAACGAAGCGCTTCGTGGGAGGCAACCCACGTGTTCGATTGCTAACTTATTTTGCTTTTTCTTTTCTTTTCTGTATGGGTGTGAAATGTTGTTGTAGGTAAGGAGAAAGGATGCCATAATCATAATCACGTCGCAGCGACAGGATGCCAGACCAAAAAAGCATTTCTGAATTCAGAAAATATGAAAAACAGGGGCATCCACACGGCCACCCGTGTGCTGACACACAGCCGTGTTAAGTAAAACAGTGAGTTAACACGGGCGCCCGTGTGCTGATACACGACCATGTTAATTAAAACAGTGAGTTAACACGGGCACCTGTGTGCTGACACACGGCCGTGTTAATTAAAACAGAAGATTAACACGGGTGCCCGTGTGCAAGAACACGGTCGTGTTGTTTGTAACGGGTAAAATTTTCAAATTTTTTGATTTTGGGTATTTTAAGTAATGGGCCCCACTTGCTATTATCTCTCTTCCTCACCACTCATTCTCACTTTTTCTGATTTTGGCAACCTCTCTCTCTCCCACTTCCTCCATTGTTAACCTAGCTTCCATCAAACTAAGCTTCACTTTTCTCATAGCTCCACTCACTTTCACATCCACTCACCTTCACAAAAAGTGTTCCCCTCGCCGTCCTCTACACAGTGACGGTTGCAGTTTTCACTAACCTTTTCGTTGGATTTTGAGAAATTTTTGTCAGGTACCATTATGCCTCCAAAGCGTGCAAGCAAGGAGAAGGAGGTAGCTACGTCCTCTCAACCAAAGCAACGGGTTAGACGCTCTACAAACCCTCATGGCATTTTGTTTGATCAACCGGATCATCAAGAGAGGTATGTCATTCTAGTCAAACGTAAGCTTATTCCGACCAGATATATGTGTGATGCCACCCTGGATGAGTTAGGTTTGAAAGAAGAGGTGCACCGCATGTTCCACAACATTGGTATGTTGGAATACATGCAATATGAAGCACCGACCTTCGCTCGGATCACCCTTGAATTCTTGAGTACGGTTGAGTTCAAGATGAGGAGAAGGTGGACAGGGTCGAAGTTGGAGTTTTATAAGTAAATTACTTTCCGCCTGTTTGATGAAGATCATGAGTTATCGGTTGCGGAACTGGGGAGTATTCTGAAACTCCCGGTATCTGGACCCGGATCCCCTCCGGACACTTTTTCTGCTGTTGATTTCTGGCAAGCTATTACAGGTAAAACTGGGTATAACCCCAGCTCGGGAAAGGCTTCTGGAATTCATAACCCGTGCTTCAGGTATGCACAGAAAGGGTTAACATACACCTTGTTCGGACGGGGTGATAGTACTGGGGTTGCGGCAAAGAGAGAATTATATTTTCTGTATTGCATGGCTCAAAATGAGCGAATCAATGCAGCGGCTTTCGCCGCCAATCATCTGAAACAAGTTGGCCATGCAACTACTGGGGATATTTATGTAGGTGGTATGATCACACAGATTGCGGGCCACTTCGGGTATGATCAACTTCTGATGGAAGAGACTGCAGTGATGGGCAAGAATAGGATTGACATGCACACGCTAGTCAATCAACAAATGATTGCCATCAGACCGACTCATTACGCTCTGATGATTCACAATGTGGAAGTGCTCGCACTACCTGCACCTGGGTCCATTAGCATTGCCAATGCTGCTAATTGGTTGTACACAGGTTCAGCCCAAGCGGTAGGGGAAGATACACAGTTTGACCATGACCTTTCAGGTGAGGACATGGAAGAAGACGAGAGGCAAGCTACCCACGGTATGCCACCCCCACATGATTCGAGCCTACCGGGTGAAGGCTCCTCTTTTATGTCTCAGGATCAGTGGGGTTGGATCCAGACGGAGATGGGAACTCTCCGCACCGAACAGACCAGGCAAGGTGCAGAACTTGATAGACAGAGTGTGGAACTGTTCCGGCAAGGGACAGTCATGGATGACATGCAGGCCATGATGCAACGTCTGATGTTGCATTTCCCGCACGATCCTCCACCTCCTCCTCAACAGTGAGCACTGTAAGTCCCCTTCGTGTTTGAAATTAAACATTGAGGTCAATGTTTAGTTCAAGTGTGTGTGTGTGGGGGGGGGGGGGGGTTTCTCCTTTCATGTTTTATTTTCTTTCAATTTGTTTTGTTTTTGTTAGGTTATCATTATATTAGTATGTTTGTTTGTTTTGTTTGTTTTCTGTTCTTTTGGACCTACTGTGTGTACATGGTGATGAGAAACGGTTGGACGAGCCCGGGATCAATGGTAGTGGATGATGACACCCCTCAAACTTAGGCTGATAAGGCACCCCAGAAGTTGATGCAACCTTGAGAAAAGAAGTCAGACACATTTTGGGGACACCGGACCAAGAAAGCGGTATGGAAAGACCAAGTCAGGAAAGAACCACATAACACGAAGAGATTTCAGAGCTTGCAAGCTAACCAACATGGTGAGATCACAAAAAGCCAAACACGAAATATCAACATGAGAGTTCAGCCAGGTATGACTTTATCACTCTGATTTTGCGTATGTCCTGTTGACACGTCACAACATGACAACACACACTGAGGCAAGTTGTTTGTTTAGCCAGGGCCTTTCTAGCCATCCCTTTATCTATGTTTCCCTTCGTAAACCCCGTTGAGCCTTAGCCATTTTATTCATCGTAAACCCCATGTTAACGTTTAAGCATTATTCATCATAAACCCCCTGTTAACTTTTAATCATTCAGTTCCTTTTGTGTCATAACTCGGTATGATTGTGTGAATTGCAAGATGTGCAATAAAACTAAGTTTGGGGTGGAAATCTTGAAAGAGAAGGCAAGTGCATAATATGAAATCATACAAAAAGAAAAATAGTATGTTTTTCCTTTAAAAGAAAAAAAAAGAAAAAAAAAGAGAAAAGAAAAACAAAAGAGAAAAATGCACTTGCCGAGACTTAAGACTCTAACAGATATAAAATGCTCGGAAAATTTGAGTAGAAAAAGAGTCAAAAGAGTGAAATTAACCCCCCAGAGTATACGTGATGCACGAGAAAAAAAAAGAGAAAGAAAAATCACACAACATGACTACCGAGTTCAAAACCCTTTGTTATCCAATTTTTTTTGTTTATCCCACCGTACCCAAACCCCGTTACAACCTAAAAAAACCTCGAAAAGTGTGTGGAATCTGCTGTGGTAGTGACATTAGAATGTATTCAAAGTTAAGAGTTTGGTATTGCATATTGTGATGTGAGTGTACACACTTAACCCTGAGAGATATTGTGAGTGTGTGAAAAGCTTGCAGGTGAAGAGGTTTCTGATGTGGAAATGTGGTAAACTGCCTGAATTGGAGAGACCTGAAACTCGATTGGAAAGGAAGAACCCGAATGGTGAAAGACTAGGTTGCATTGTGGAAAATGAAGTCGGGGTGACCTTTGTTTGGACTCAATACATCACTTGAGGACAAGCAATGAAACAAGTTTGGGGTTGTGATCGGTCACCCTTTCCATTGAATTTCCGCCGCTAATCCGACATATTTTCATCACTTTGGTAAGATTTATGTTTGTTTTTAGTTGCATTTGAGTCAATTAGCAGGTTTTGTTGGTTTGGTATTGCATTGCATTCGATTACGAGTTTATGTCAAAAAGATCTCGTTTATGCTTCGTTTGGTAGTGTCATTGTTACAGGTTTAAAAGCAAGAATGGTGAAGTTCTGGACATTCTGAAGGACAAAAATATGAAAAAACAGCAGGTCAACACGGGCACCCGTGTGCCACAACACTGCCCGTGTTGTTGATCAAGCAGAGCAGAGAGGGAGCAGAAAAACAGAGATCAACACGGCCACCCGTGTGCCACCACACAGCCGTGTTGATTAAAACAGTGCATTAACACGGGCACCCGTGTGTAGGGACACAGCCCGTGTTGTTGCCACTGTAACTTATGCTGAAAATAATTAATGATGAAGAACAACACGGCCACCCGTGTGCCACCACACGGCCGTGTTGATTGTACGCAGCTTGGAAAACCTAATTTTTGCTGTGTGAATCGATTCTGCTCATTAAGGGTAGTTTGGACCTTTAGCTTGGAAAAGAGTCATCTGAAGCTATAAGAAGGCTTGGAAGAGAAAGAAGAAAGAACCTTTTGACAGACGAATGAAAGCATTGCATTGGAGAAGATAGCGAATACGACGGATTTGAAGACGGCGAGATTCAAGGGTATCAACCATTGAAGATCAAACTCTCCTAATTCTTTGTAATGTCTAATCTTTACTTTATGAGTTCTTTAAGTACTATGAGAGGCTAAACCCCCTGATGCTAGGGGGTGGTCCCGATGTTATCGTATGCTATGAATTTGAACCAATGATTTCTTGATTACTATGTTACGTATTTCAATTCAATTGTGTGATGTTATTATGCTTTTGTATCGGACAAATACAAATTAATCTATGACTTCCAATAACAGGATTGTAATTGGTAGGGTTTTCACACAATTGGGTTTATGAATGCATCATCTAGGACTAGTAACTTTCGTAAATCACCGTAAACCTTGATATTTTGTATGATTAAAACCAATGATTAATTGAATGGACATTTGAGTAAGAATTGGTAGTTTAATAGTTTCTTCCTTAAGGACTTAAGTAAGAACATTCTGAGGTTAGGTGATTGAATGTATCATATGTATTAAGGAAATCGGGACTGAATTCATAACCGATTAACTCAACCACTCACCCTAGCATCTTTTATCTTAATCAATTATTTTTACTCATTTTGTGTCTACTATTATAAATTCCAAAACAACCAAACCATTATCTTTTTGTTCTGATAGAATCAAATTAAAATAAGTAATTCCTACGCAATCCTTGAGATCGATACTTGGAAATAAAACTCCTTATTACTACATCGGTAAAAATAGTACACTTGCTATTTTTCCGATCATGGAGACAAAGGGCAACTATAACTTGCTACTTGGACGCGAATGGATACATGGAATTGGAGTTGTACCATCCTCCATGCACCAAAGAATCATCATATGGCGCCCCGACGGTATTATAGAGAACATAGAAGCAGGTCAGGGCTACTTTAAGACTCCTATCAATCATGTTAACATGCACCAGTTCGATAAACATTTGGCCAATATTGCTCCATGCGATTCGGCCAGCTTTGCATTCACTCCAGATGATAATGCCTATTGTTATTTGTATCTACACCCCGCCAATGGTTATCAATGGGACCGTGAAGTAGTAAGTGAGAATGAGTTTGGGTACATAGGAACGTCAGGAATCAACCCAACAGGTTAGGGAAGCGAATTCGGTGATGATGACTGAGTTCGAAGCATTAAAAAGGATTTCGACTTATATAGCCGAAAACAAACAACAATCGGCCTTGGAGGATGAAGTCAAAAACTTGGTTGTCGAAGCGAACAAGGAATTTCACCAAGAAGGTCCTGGAAAGGACTTTGATCCAAAACCACCTGATAAGGTTCAAGACCAAGATCAAGGCCAGAGGCTCGACGCTATCTATGATGAAAAGCCTTTGGGATTCGAGAAGGATCCGCTGGCAATGAATATCAAGATGTTGGCGCAAGATCCACTTGAGTAAATAGACTTAGGGGAAGGGTTGACAAAAACGCCAACTTACATTAGCTCCAATATCAGCCCTCAACTCAAAGTCGAAGTGATCCAGTTGCTGAAGGAGTTCAAGTACTGTTTCGCGTGGCATTGCGATGAGATGCCTGGTTTGAGCAGAGATTTGGTCGAATTGAAGTTGTCAATCAAGCCTGGGAAAAAGCCCATCAAGCAAAATCCAATGAGATTTTCACCTGCAATTCTCTCAAAGATCAAAGAGGAAGTTGAAAGGCTTCTTCGTTGTAGTTTCATCCTTATAACCAGGTATGTTAAATAGCTAGCCAATATTGTACCTGTCATTAAGAAAAATGGTACTTTAAGGGTGTGCATAGATTTTAGAGATTTAAACACTACAACCCCAAAAGATGTATAATTGATGCCCGTGGCGGAGATGCTAGTCTGTTCTGATGCAGGCCATGAGTATCTTAGCATGCTCGATGGGTATTCTTGATATAATCAGATATCCATTGCTGAATGTCCCAAAAATAGGATTTTGATGTCCTGGAGCCTTAGACACCTATGAATGGGTGTTGATGCCTTTTGGCTTAAAGAATGCTGGGGCAAAATACCAAAGAGCAATGAATTTGATCTTCCATGATTTCATAGAGACTTTCATGCAAATTTACATCGATGATATTTTTGTTAAGTCTATTTCAGGGAAGAGCCATATAGGCCATCTTCGACTATCTTTTAAAAGGATGAGAAAACATGGTCTAAAAATGAACCCTCTCGAATGTGCTTTTTGTATGCAAGCGGGGGATTTCTTAGGCTTTGTATTCCATAAGAAAGGAATCAAAATAAACCAGAATAAGACCAAGGCTATAATGGATGCGAAAGCGCCATCAACAAAGAAGGAATTGCAATCACTGATGGGCAAGATCAATTTCCTGAGGAGATTCATCTCGAACCTTAGCGGAAAAACGCAAGCCTTCTCGCCTTTGATTAGACTTAACAAGGAAGCATTCGAATGGGGGCAGACTCATCAAAAAGCTTTTGATAAGATCAAAGAATACCTGAGTCATCCACCAATTTTGGCACCACCTTGTAGGAATAAGAGTATGAGATTGTACATATCTACATCTGGCAAGACTTTGGGGAGCATGTTGGTTCAGGAGGATGATAATGGCGTCGAAAGAGCCATTTACTACCTCAGTAGGGTCTTAAATGATGCAGAAACTAGGTATAACATAGTTGAAAATTTATGTTTATGCTTGTATTTTTCTTGTACGAAGTTGAAGCATTATATACAACCTGTTGATGTTTATGTTTCGTCTCACTTCGATGTTATTAAACATATGTTGTCTAAGCCAATTTTGCACAGTAGAATTGGGAAATGGGCACTAGCGTTAACTGAATATTCCTTAACTTATATGCCATTAAAAGCTGTTAAGGGATAAGTGGTGGCAGACTTTATAGTCGACCACTCCATAACTGAGAATGCACTGGACTACCTCGAATTAGAACCCTGGAAGTTGTACTTCGATGGGTCTAGTCATAAAGATGGGACATGCATAGGAGTTCTAATTATTTCTCCTAATAAAATTCCAACGAAATTCAAGTATAAAGTGGAGGGCCTCTGCTCAAACAATGAGGCTGAATATGAAGCTCTATATTCGGACTTGAGATATTGTTGGAATTGGGGGCAACTCGAGTCGAAATAATGGGGGACTCGGAGTTAGTTATAAAACAAATCACAAAAGAGTACATGCATGTTAAAGAGAATCTGATCATGTACTTCATAATAGCAAGTCGATTGTGGAAAAGATTCGAGATGGCTAATATTGACACATACCTCAATTGGAAAATCAGGTGGATAATGACTTGGCTCAAATTGCATCCAGGTATAAAATTTCAAAAGAAAAATTGTAAAAAGTCATCGAAGTCAGAGGAAGAGTTGTGTCGGCCAGATTAGCCCCATTAGACTTGGAAAGCACAAAGTTGGGATATGCTGATAAAGAAAGCTTCGAAATATTGGTAATAGATAGCCTGACAGATGGAGATTGGAGGAAAACAATAGTGGAGTATTTATAGAATCCAACGGTGTCTACTGATTGAAAAACCAGGTATCGAGGTTTAAGTTATTTTCTTTTGGGGATGGAATTGTTCAAAAAGACTCCTGAGGGAGTTTTGCTTAAATGTCTCAATGAGTTAGAGGCATACTTAGCCCTTTTTATTGTCCATAGTGGGGCATGTGGGGCGCACCAAGTTGGCCATAAGATGAAATGGTTATTATTTCTCCAAGGGATGTATTGACCCACCATGTTAAAAGACTGCGTCGGATTCGCCAAAGGATGCCAAGAATATTAGGTACATGCAGACATACAACATGTCCCTGCGAGTGAGCTACACTATATAGTCAAACCTTGGCCTTTTAGAGGTTGGGCTTTAGATTTTATTCGGGAAATTCGACCACCATCATCTAAGAACCAGAGGTATATCTTGATTAGCATTGATTATTTTACAAAATGGATCAAAGCTATACCTTTGCCAAATGTAGGCCAAGAAGATATGATTGAATTTATCCAGAAACACATCATTTACAAATTTGGGATTCCAAAGACCGTCACAACGGATCAAGGATCGGTATTTACTGGTCGAAAGATGCAATAATTTGCTAAGGAAATAGGTTTTAAATTGTTAACGTCTACGCCATATGACGTTCAGGCTAATGGTCAGGTCGAAGCAGCAAACAAAGTGGTAATTGGTTTGATCAAGAAACATGTAGGGAAGAAACCTAGAAATTGGCACAAAACTTTAGATCAGATTTTATGGGCGTGTCAGAACTCTCCCAAGGAAGCGACTAATTCAACCCTATTTTGACTGACCTTTGGTCATGATGTAATTTTACCAATAAAAATTTGCATGCAATCAACAAGGATTTAGAGGCATCATAATCATATTGGAACATGATGCTAGATGAGTTAATAGATCTAGATGAAGAGAGACTAAATAACTTGGAATTATTGAAAAGGCAGAAGAAGAGAGTAGAGAACTCTTATAATAAGAAGGTTAAAGTTAAGACATTTTCGCCTGAAGATTTGGTTTGGAAAGTTATCCTCCCAATGAATTGAAAGGATTGGACCCTAGGGAAATGGTCTCCCAAATGGGAAGACCCTTTTCAAATTTTGCAAGTCTTCTCTAACGGTGCTTATGAGATCGAAGAGCTTAGTAAAGACAAAAGAATATTAAGAGTGAATGAAAAATATTTGAAAAAATATAAGCCAGCGCACCAAGAGATAAAAATAATAAACGAGTAATTGCATTAAAATTAGTTGAAGCCAACATGGTAATATATTGCCAATATGATTGGAATTCGTTACAATGGCCTAAAGGGATAATAATCAATACAAGTAAAACCAAAAGTAATTAAAAAATAAATGATGATAAGGAGACCAAAGTTAAAATGGGAGATGATTCTTCATATGGAGGTATTTTGTCTTATGAAGCTCCAAACGTTTCTCACACAGAGATCGTTTTGATCAAAGAATCGTGAGTTATTCCTTTAGTTTGCGCGCTTTTTCGACAAACTCCAAGCCAAAATCTAGTTCCTTAGCCATGGAAGCATCATCGAACTTTAAGAGTTCATATTTGTGTTTATTTGCTTCAATGATCTTGGCCTAAAGTTCCCTTATTTGCGCCTCCCAAGAGGCAATGTCATGATCATAGTTTTCGATCTCTGCCTGGTTTTTCTTCTTCCTCTCCTTCAGTTCCAGCGCCTTGTTGGTCGATTCACTAGCTGCATCCCAAGCAGCAGCTTCAACACCTGTTTTCTGCTCGATTTCTTTGGTAATCCAGGGAAGCAACTTATTGTCCTCGACAACCTGTTCTATCATGGTACCCAACTCCAAGATGGTATTGACAACTTCGGGAGAAACATCCAACAAGTTAACTTGGCTGAGGAGAGCCTTCAAAGATAAGGGGGCAGAAGGATCATCCAACAAAAGTAGGAATAAGTCACCCTTAAAGATTTTTTCTTTAATTTTTGAGAGTGCCTCATTCGCGGGTCTGCTCGAAGATTGATCCTCAGAGGCTGTAGAAGTGCTAGGACTTATTTCAGATGAGCTTTCTCTTTGACTCACCATAGACTTCAAATATTCAAGGGGTTGGCTTTGTTTTAGAACTGCTAATTCCTCTTAAGAGAGACCCCTAGTTGTTCTTGTTGAAGCTCTGATACCCTTAGGAATAGCTTCAATTGTGAGGGTTACAGGAGTTTGACCCTGGGGATGTCCTTCGTTTTGTCCCTCCTCACCATTATCATCTTGGTCCTCAAGCTCCTCCCCATCATCGGGAGCATCGTCGAATATCAATGGCTCTTCGACCTCTTCTTCTTCTTCTTCTTATCCTACCCCCTCAGCTTGGTCGTCATTTCCTCCTTGAGGGTCATCATCTGCACCTTCGACATCAGGTGAATCACCTTCATAAACATTGCCAGCTTGTACTTCTTCGTCCACCACCATGACATCTCTGTTCTCCTCAACTTGGGTTTCTTGACCTAAGTCATCTTCTCGATCAGAACCACCTATGTGAGAGTGTTGAGTGGTGGTTGTTTGTGGCGAAGTTTCAAGCCCTCCAGCAATGGGTTGGTTGATATCGCTCATTGACCTTTTCTATGATGATGGTCGATAGGTAGGTTCGCTGGTACTGTTGAGAACATTTGGTATATAAGAAGATTTGCCTGTTGTTTGGGTGGCAGCGTCTGCGCCATCCTGAAAGCCAAAGGTTAAGAGATAAATTAGTCAAAGAAAAAAAAACAACAAAGTAATGTATTAATTTTTACTTTGTTCTCTTCGACTCCGGGACTGGAGTTGTCACTTTCTCCTAGTGTCGCTACTATCTTCGACATATCTTCAAGATTAGGCTCTCAAATGGTGAGAGCAGCGAGGCGTTTTATAACTCTGGCAGCCTTAGCCTGAGGTTGGCTCGAGGCTTCAGTGGCCTTTGTTTGTCCTTTTCTTTTCTTGTGAGATATATCCAGGACGGGAGAAAGATCCTCTTCGTCTGACTCTATCACCACAGGAACTCCAACTGCTTTCGTTTTGATTTTCGGAGGAGTAGAGAGAGGTTTTTGAGCACCCTGAATAAAGAAAATCGAAGTGTTAGAGATACCATTATATATAACAAAAAGAAAGGGGAAGAGTAAAGATGTACCTTAATGGTTTTGCTGCCACCCTCAGCTTTTTCTTCGACCAACTTCTTGGTTGCTGGTTTCTTAGGTGGAACTCTGACAACTAAAAAAAATAAAAATGAAGTAGTTACTACAAGTCAAGAGTGAATATCCTAATAAGAGATGTGATTCGAAAGGCCTTCCACTCCACACCTTCATATATATCTGATTCGATGCGAACATCGCTGATTCCTATAGGAAGATGCCCTTTGAAACTGTCTAAAGTATGCTTAGTCGCAACCACTCGCTGGGCTTTTTTCTATGATTATTGTTGAAGGAATTTTATAGAATCCCCACAGATGAACCAATCTGGGAATTGAGGGGCAAGGGCCACTCCAAAATCAGTGTTGGGCAGTCGAGGAAACTTAAGAGGATGCATTTTGAAATCCATTTCATAGTGTTTCTCAGGAGGAATGTACGAAGGGATTTTTTAAATTCTCCATTTTCTTTTAAAAAAATTCCTTTAGTGTGACAGTTGCCTCAAGAATGGTTCGACTAAGATCATCGGGCCTATAGGTAGTTTCAAAGTAATTTTGGAAAGCCTGAATTTCTTTGATGTATGTGTAAGTACCTTTCTTGACTTTTTCCGGCACAGAGAGGAAAGCTTTAGTAATATGTTGAGTAAATGAAGAAATATCACAAAACTCTTCAGCATAGTATTTCGACCACCACTTCTCAAACTCTAGAGTGCAGAGGAAGCATGGCTTGAATTTAACTGGAGCAAGGTGCGTTCTACCAGTATATTGAGCTATTTATTTAACAATAGTGGTTTCGTTGTGGATTGCATTGTAAAGAAGGAGATTTCTCTTCTTGTTATAAAAACACTTTGGGAGAGCCTGAACTAATCCAAATTGTCGAGCCACTAGGTTGGATTGATAAGCAATTAAGGTAACCTGGATCTTTGATGAGTGTAACCTGAGGGTTATAAGTTTTGGGGTTAGAAAGGCTTCCCAAAGTATAAGGGATTTTGTCTCTTGTTTCTTGGCAGGAGATGGAAAAGGTCTTCTGAACCATGTTGGACCATACTTCCTGGTTGCAAAGGGGGCCATGTTCGACGTGAACTCATGGCGTCTTGCAAACATCATGATGTAGCTCATGAATGTAGGTCAAGGGGATTTTCCTTCATCATTTGGTGTCAGTTGAGCCAAACGAACTCCTTCGGCCCTCCTATTCTTCACTTCTTTAGAGTCTTCATCAACAAGGCATTTGCTGGGAAGGCTTGCGTCGAAGGTAGCATTTAACCAGAGCTGTAATAGCCAGAAAGGCCCAGAAAGGAGGATATTTCCTTTTTCTCCTAAGTTTTTTAGTTGGGTAACACCATCACTTAAGGATTCATAGAGGCTGGCGAAGATCATTTCGCTCAAACAAACGTCGTGACCATCATGTAGTTAATTTTCCAGAGTAAGGTATTTCTTGACCACCTGCAGTGATTTCGAGCAGAAAACGCAATGGGATAACCATAAAACCAAGAAGGTAGTATGTTCCACGTCTGAGACGGTTTCAATGTCCTTATCATGATAATGGGCTATATGGGTCGAATAAGTAACCCTAGAAGTGGAGAAGGCAATGGAGTCCTCAGAGTCTATATCTGGGTCGTAGGTGTGTCCAGTCGGTTTTAGCCTTGTGATAGCGGCTACGTCGAAAAGAGTTGATGTAACCATTCCACAAGGAAGGTGGAAGGTATAGTGGGTTCTATCCCAGAAGTACAAGTAAGATACTAATAAGGATAAACTATACTCTAATCTTACCTTCGCCAACATGATTAAGTCATAGATTCCCATATTTTTCCAGGTTTGGGCTTTGGCTTTCTCTATTTTGTTTAGCCAGTTTATGTAATCAGTTGAATCTTTAAATGAAGGAGTTGCATGGAAAACCCTAAAACTATTATTCATGAACCTAAGGTCTATAGGTTCATCTGTTGATGATTGAGGTTCCTCAGTAGTGCTAGCCCTATGTTTTTTGGACAGTTCTATGGGTTTGCATTTTTGGTAAGTGGGGAAGAAATCCCTAAGTTTGTTAGGATCAGTATTTAAATCAGGCAAAGGTACAAGTAAAGCGTTAGTTTTTCCATAAACAGTAACAAGAATAAGTACCTGAGATTCATATATTTTCCGTTGTTCTTCGGTCTTGGGTTCAGGAATGTGTTGTTGGTTACCTCTCATTACTCGACCAGGGAGCATGGTGAAAGGGGGAAAGTCTGAGATCTTTTGTGGGACCTTCGTGGATTTGATAGAAACTTTAGCAGCTTTGATGGTCTCTTTGGAAGCTTTTCCGGAAGTAGCCATTGTTGTTGAGAGTTTGAAGAAAATCTGGGTTTTGTTTTGAGTTTGTTTTTGGAAGAAGATGAAAAGATTAAATGCTTAAGGGTTTTCAGAAAGCGTAAAAAGGAGAAATGAACAAGAAGTGCGCCTTTTATAAGTTTTTTTGGAAGAGAAACGATTCAAATCAGCATTAATGGTTGCAAGTGAGTGGGACATGTGTCTCTCCATGATTACATAGTGGAACGGTGGTAATTAATGCTTAATCCCATGATACACCATTATTTTTACTTGAAATAATTTAATCAGTTCTTTATTTTCAAAATTGCACTTTTACCCAGAAGTTTATCTTTACTGCCATTTACTTTCGATTTACAACATTCTTTTTCCCCTCTTTCACTTTATATTTTCATTAAATCTTTTAACAAACCATTGCTGGTATGAACACCGTCGAAGTATTTATGTTCATTAGAGTTCACCTTTAAAAACAGTTAGCACCTGTCCTAGGATCAATTTGGTCGATCCTGTAAGTAACCAAATCAAGTAATTTGAAAGATCAACCAATTTTCACGGTAAACACGCTTATGCTCATTTGCAATGCATGCATGTGCTAATGGATAGGATACCTCTTTTGATTGACAATTGGATTCGTTACTTCAAATGACACATAAATAATAAAAGATGATTATTTCAGTAATTAATTTGAAGAAAAAAAATATTTTAATATTTAATTGAAAAAGGTGGTTTTAAAAAAAAATCAATTTGAGTACTCTTTCGATTAAAAGTATAAACCATTAGGTTGATTTTTATCCAAGAGATTTATGACTATGTACAAGAACATCCTATTTGATGATGAAATAATTACGGAACTCTATGATATTAGTATCATAGTTACATATTATACATTTAAGTTTATTACATTTTCCTTAAAATATTTATATTTTGTTCAATTGTGTGCTTTAATTTTTTTCTTTTATCCCAAATTAATTAATTAGACTCGATGTGAAGCACTCCTATGTCATTTTAGTACACATAGATATATGATTCTATGATTTCACTTACAAAGTTACAATGTACTTTATACAATGAATATATACTCCTATTTTTAAAATAAATTTATATCTCATTTTAGTATCCATCTGTAATACTAAAATGAGTAATGTTATTACACCAATATTTATACGATAAACAATATTTTTTTTAAAAATAAAATAATATAAAAAATTTATTTTAAATAAAAAATATTTTTAAAAAACATTTTTTAAAATTAATTTTATAACAAAAATATAATATTTTTATTAATCAATTGTATTATTGTATTAACCATAAAAATATATGTTATTAACCACATTTTTTCCGGATAGTTTATTAACCAATTTCACTATTTTATTAATCAATAAAATACATAATATTGATCAAATTTTGATATTAATTTATAATATTGACCTATTTTATTTTACTATTTATAGTTTTTAATTTTTAAAATTTACTAATCAAATTTTAAATTAATTTCAAAACTTGGTTAATATTATGTATTTTATTAATTAATAAAGTTGTGAAGTTGGTTAAGAAGCTATCAGAAAAAAAATGGTTCATAACATATACTTTTGTGGTTACTTCAATAATAAAATTGGTTAATAAAAAATATTATATTTTTGTTATAAAATTAATTTTTAAAAAAATATTTTTTATAAATATTCTTTTATTTAAAATAAATTTTTAATATTATTTTATTTTAAAAAACACTATTCACCATATAAATACAGTGAAGAATATTTGGTGTAAGTATTGGTGTAGGATGTTGGTGTAAGAATATCATTACTCTTAGTATTGAGCTCTTACCTTTTTTTTATAATTTATATAAGGAGATTTTACTTCATACCCCTACACTTATACCAATACCCCTACAGTTTTATAAAAATACCAATTTTACCCTTAATTATTTTAAACCAATTTACCATTTCATTTTTAACCATTCAATTGAGACTTCCGAAAATTACACTATCCATCCTCGTACCGGAACTCATTGAAAAAGACATTCGATATGTTTTTTTTCAAACCGGAAGATTTTGTGAAAGACATCTGGAACACTGCAAAACGTATACCGAAAGAGTTACTTGAAGAGTTCCGGTTCTTTTTGAAAAAAAAACGTTCTGGAACACTTATCATATGTGTTCCGATTAACAAAGTGACATACACCGGAACTCTTCCTTGAAGACTTCCGGTATTCTATTTCTGTAATTTGGAACTCTTCGTTAAAGACTTCCGGTTTGCATTTTTAATTATTTTTTTAACTTTTTTTTTTTTGTGAAGGTATGTAAAATCTTCCCAAAATATGTGTAGATACTTCAGATATGTTTTTAACCACTCAAAGATTTGGTACACGAGAAGAGTTGATCAGATGAATTAAAGAGGTTGGAATCGATAATAAAGTAACTGTTATTATCACTCGTTTAGATACTGAAACAAGCAAGAGAGGGAGAAGTAACAAATTAATATTTGGTTGTGATAAAGGTGGGAAACACCAGGATACTGATAGTGGAACCCAAAGTGCATCCAAGAAATGTGGATGCCCATTCAAAATCAGGTCGAGTCAGGCGAAAGATGGGTCTGGTTGGAAGATTGATGTAAAATGTGAGGTTCATAATCATGGTTTACCTGATAGATTAGAAGGTCATTCCTTTGTTAGTAGGTTGACCACAGATGAGAAGTAACATGTCGCTGATTTGACAAAGAGACATGTACCACCTAGACACATATTGCTTCCCTTGCAAGACCGAGATCCAGAGAATGTCACTCGGATTACGCAAATATACAAGCATAAGAGTATGATAGAAAAAGAGATAAAAGATCCTAGAAGTGAGATACAATATTTGTTTAAGCTTATTGAGGATGCAACTATGTGTATTGGAGTAGAAAAAATGATGACTCAGAAGTTGTGAGAGAGATATTTTGGGCCCATCCTGATTCATTTAAGTTGTAGAATATTTTTCCTACTGTGTTAGTTATGGATATCACCTACAAGACAAAAAAATATAGACAACCTTTATTTGAAATTGTTGGCATGACATCAACCGAGTTGACTTTTGTTGTCGCATTTGCGTATATGGAGTCTGACCAGACAGAGAATTTTTGCTGGGTATTGGAGAAACTTAAAGAATTGTTTGTGAAGAAAGATTTGTGTCCACAAGTGATTTTGACAGATATAGATCTTGTTTTGAGAAAAGCAATTGAAATTGTGTTTCCCAGGTCGATTAATTTGCTAAGTAGATTTCACATTAACAAAAACGTTGGTGCAAAATGCAAACAATATATGGTGAATGACATGCAAAAGACGATAGACACATTATGGATGGAAGTTGTTTGGGCTAGTGATGTGGTTGAGTATGGTCAACGATTGCATCAACTTGAGCAAACATGTGTTGATTATAGTGGATTTATTAATTATGTGAAAGACACATGGTTGACTCCACATAGACAGAGATTTGTTGGAACATCGATTAATCGAGTTCTACAGTTGGGTAACACGACGACTAATCGGTATATGTTATATTTTTTACTATGTATTTTTTTTATATGTGATATTTTTAATATTTCCAATATGTTATTTTTAGGGTTGAATCTGCTCATTGGAAGTTAAAGTAGATGTTAGGAAATAGTATAAGTGACATGGTCAAATGTTGGGAAGCTATGAATAACAACTTGAGGTTACAACTGGGCAACATTAGAGCTTCTTTTCAAAAAAAAATTTTACGAAGTTGAGCACGCGCACATAAGTCCATTTTATGGTAATTTGCGTGGTTCAGTGTCTCGAGCTGCTTTGAGACGTATTGTTAAAGAGTTATTGAGAGTTGATTATGTTGGAACTAATAGACAAATATGTGGTTGTACTCTTAGAACATCTTATGGGTTACCTTGTGCTTATGAATTAGGAAGATACGCACTAGGTGGTATACCGATACCCATAGATGTTGTTCATGTTCATTGGAGGAAACTAACTATGGAAGTTGAGTTAGAGGTAGGTGCAGATGATGGATCATAGGGGGATATGACTCGTACAATAGATGAATTATGGAAACGGTTTAGATCATTAGATGTTGTTGGGAAAAGGGCATTAAAGAGTAGGGTTTGTGAACTTGCATACCCCACAATGACTTCATTGTGTCCACCACCTGAGAAATTAAAAACCAAAGGAGGAGTGAAGAAGAAAGGAAAAAAAACCAGCAGGATATAATGTTTATTGGGACCCGTCATATCATGAGTATGTTGATAAGACATCTTAATCTTCACAAAGACAATCTCAACCATAACAGACTTCGAAGAAGTTAAAATTATCAAAGAAGCAACCACAATCAAAGAAACATTTCACTCTTCAATTTCCTAATAATATTAGGTCATACATTGAAGATGTAGTTAATGTTGTATCAGATGGTAATTGTGGATTTAGAGTCATTTCATCATTGCATGGATATGGTGAGGATGGTTGGTCAATGGTTCGCTGAGACTTGGAGTTGGAAATAATAGACAAGGATATGTCAACTTTGTATGACAAGTTATTTTGTAATCGGTTGGCAGAAGTGAGAGAATCTTTGATGATAGAATCCTTTGGTTCACAGCCACTAGGAAAATGGTTGACTCTACCAGATATGGGTTACTTGATATCAAATCGCTATAATATTGTACTTGTCTATTTAGGCAATCCGTGCATGACTTTCTTTCTTATGACAAGTTCACATTCACCAAATGTCTCCATTTATTGCATTGGTTTTGTTAACCAAAATCATTGGGTTCAGGTACGTATTTTATTTTATATGGCTTGCTGTTTTAATTATTTTACTTATTTTAATTTATTAAATATATGTTTTAATTATTGTTTTCAGGTAAACATGAAAGAGGGGTTTCCGTTTCCACCGGTCACATTAGATTGGAAGAAGTTTTGTTGTCCAACAGCAACGTCTTGGATGTTAGGATTTACAGGACGTCTACAACATTGGCAATTACTTACGCATATATTAGCATGAATATGTAATCAAAACATGAATATTATATTATATCTATTTTATTAGATTCAGTTCTAAAAGTTAATACATAAATCAATGTGAACAAAAAATATGCAAGGCTTCAAATGAATCAGCAAACTGCGGATCTTCCTCTTCGGCATTAACTTGTCTCAGATAACGATGAATCAATGTAGATACACGAGTGAAATTCTGGCTTAGTCAGAATTCAGATGTTCTACTCCAAGTCATGACATCTGATCTAACCTTGTAATTTATACAACAAGACAGTTATTAACCCCTGTACTAATATGCACACGTTCACAGATGTCACGACATCTCATTCTATTTCACCCTAGAATGGATGAACACCTGGTTTTGTGCATCAGGAAGAAGGACTCAACAGAGATCTATCCTAGTTCTCACTTCTGTTGTTTTCTTACACAGTTGTCAACATGATGTCTTACTGTTGATTTTGGACATCATCTATTACATTGTTCCAGTGTGTTTTTCTTTTACATGTATTTCCTGAATGAACACGTTAATCTAATTACCACTTATTAGATTGCTAACAACTAGGCTATTTGTTAGGTTCATTAATTGTAGGTTAGTAGTTGGTTTCCTGGATTTTAGCTCAGCTGTTGAATCCCTGAAGAATAGCCTGAGAAAAATACTGAAACAGAAAAACCAATTAACCTACACTTTAGCACATGCTGTTGGGAATAAATGTCACAACATTCAGTTCAACAGTCAGAACATATGCTGGTTCTGTTATGTTCCTGGAAACGTACTGTGCTAAGTTTGCAGTACTGTAAACGACCAACTAGTCTCTACTTCAGTGTCAGCTTTCAGTATCAACTGTCAACACATCCAGTGTGACAGTTTCACAATGATCCTTCGGCCAGGTCTGTTATCCTTGAAAAGAACAGACTTAAATAAATACTGAACTGAAATCAACCTGCTTATTATACGCTGTCACTGATGAATGTTACAACATGCTGATTGACATACAACCAGAAGGCTATATATCAGATCTGTTATCATCTTGATAAGCTAACTGGAATACCAGCTGAGTTATGACAGTAATAAACACATGCAGAAGGAAAACAAACACAGGAAATTGTTAACCCAGTTCAGTCCAACATGACCTACATCTGGGGGCTACCAAGCCAGGAAGAAGATCCACTATTAGCAGTATTAATTCAGAGTTAAACTCCCCCGTTTACAACTCTTCACTTAATCCCTACCCAATGCAATCTATACCTAGGAACTCCTAGATAGAAACCTCCAGTTTCCATTCCTATCACTACAAATACAATGTAATGTTACCACACCTTGAACTTGCTTCACAGCTTCATTCAAGAACAAAATCACTCTTGCCTACAGGCTTTAAGTTACAAATACTCTCAACTTTTACCACTGAGAAACACATGGTAACCTTCCCACAGACTGGGAGGTTTACCTTACACACACCCCTAAATTTTCATTCTAAGAGGCTTACAAAAACTAGGTTACAATGTGCTATTTATAACCTAATCACCCAACTGGATTTGGGCCTTCAGAAATCGCAGCAGACTTGTTCTTTGCTGTTACAACTTCAGCAGAAAAATTCTGCTACAAACAAGGTCTTCAATCCTAGAATCTCTCCATATATATCTCCATATTTTGAGCCTATATATCTTCTGATTGAGTCTTCAAGACCTCCACATGGGAGTTAGGATATTCACCAAATATCCTTACTAATCCCAGAATAAATACTGAATTAATCAATTCAGTTTTCTACACATGTATGATGTCACAGGCATGATGTCGTGACATCGTACATGACATGTTGGTCCAGATTTTGAACTTCTTCAACCCAACATATTAAAACAACAGAGATGATTACATTATTTGTTTTACAAAATTAATGCCAATCCTAAGGAATTAACAATCTCCCCCTTTGGCAAATTTTAGCTAAAACAAATAAACAATACACTGGACAAAACATCCCAATTTGGGAATGCTCTTCATCTCTGTCATTGGCTCCACCACCACAAACACCAAAGTTGGTGTACATGGGGAAGAAGAGGTACACGGATCAGTTGTACCAGAGCCTTTTCCCTCAACCGGAGAGCTTCCGGAAGAATATGTAATACTGAGTACATAGATAATGTAACTCAGATCACAAGACACAACTGTCCTCTTAACTCAGATCACAAGACACAAGTGATATACCCAGTTGGTGGATTTTGTGCCTGACACCAACTTCTGTTTGCTACCACACCCACAGCTGGCTTGCTTCTGGTACATTCTCAACCTCAGGACTATATTTCTCTCCCCCTTTTTAGCTAAACATTTGTAAAGGAACCCCTCACAAAACCAGATCCAGGCGCAGCTTGCCCAAACCTTAACATACCCCATGATTCTGAGGGAATGGAGTGTTTCTCTTGTGAAAAGAAGAAGGCTATTACATTCTTTAAATAGTCCAGCCCGTGCTTAGGAATTAACGGTAGGAATAAATGCTTGGTCAAGGTTCATTAATTTTTGCTGAGAAACAGTCAGAGAATCACCAACAAAATCTCAGACTATCTTTGAATACCTTTTATAGCTCTTGACTGTTTCTTTTCCGAAACAGCAGTTCCAGTGCATGGAGACTATTCCATATATGCAGTCAGACACGTTGCACGCGATGTCTTAACATTCCACGCGGCTTATTCCTGCATTCTGCCAGTATTCAACATTTCCCAAGACCCCTTTCAACCTCCAATAGAGACTTGACATCTGGCACTGCTATAGCCAAATTCCCACACTTCAGCAGATAGTTACTCCCCCTGTACCACACAGCTGTAGCCATCAGGCCTATTCTAATTTATCAGAATTAGACACATCACCTTCATAATTCCTAATGACTTTAAGATTCAGAAGGAATTAACAGCATTGCCCAGGGCAATGTCATGACATCCAGTCAGACATTCTTCTGCTCACTCAGCCTTGACATACATCACAGCATCCTGATAACTGACAAGGTGCCATACCTAGTTATCTGAGTACACATAGACCACAAGCTTGATGATTACTTGCAGCTTCAAGGACAGAACTCCCCCTGTCATGGACACCCTACTCTCCTCTTGAAACTTGGAGGTCACACATGAGCATATCCAACACCCCAAAGTTGGACCTTCACATACTTCCTGATTCAAAGAGAATCCAGACCACTTGATGAATGGAAAACATAAGACGCATCTTCATGTCTTTAAGAGCACACCCTCTGTTCAACCCTCTTAGCTGAAAACATTCACACTCTGTGTCAATCTCTCTTCTAACCAGAACAGAAGACCACTTCACAAGATGTTCTGACATCAGCTGGGACATCCTTCACAACATAACAAGGAACACCATCTGAGAGTCTTCAGATATTGCTGAGTCACCAGCTTGATCAAGACGAACCCAGACATAAATTGGGACATATACATTTTCATCCCATTACAAGAGATACTCTTCCATAGATAGCTCAAAACTCCTACCACAAGCTCCAAGAGATGAATAGAAAACACCTCCTTTAGTCTTCAACTTACTACTTTTCTGCTCAAAAGTAATTTGTCTCAGACTTTCCTCAAGAATAATCAGCTGCTATATGTTGATTATCTTGATTCTTCGAACTCACTTCTGAGATAGACCAAATGCCACTGGTTGATTACCTCCTTCATGAGTCCTCATTTGAAAAGGTCAAATGCTGCTTTTTGACCTCCCCAAGTTTATCAGACTTCTCCCAAAGATATTCTGACCTTCCAAGTGAGATTTGAACTCCAATTTTTGAAGAGTCCAATCTACAACCCTGTAGATCCTTCTATCTCAAGTTGATGTGCCACTTCATCAACTAAGAATCTGGTGCTGAACCAAATGTCACAACTTGTGTTTTGACATCCGGCTGTTGAATTCAGCTCCTTCTTCTGCCACTTGAAAGAACTTCCTCCCTTCACAGAACAAGAGTTCAATGTTCTCATAGACTTGATTATGGAACCAAGTTTGAGTAAACAACCTCCATCCTGCAGGTTTGCAGTTAAGTCATCCAAGATCACACCTTGATGAATTCCTACTTCTTCTCCAAAGACATCAGACACTCTGATGCATGAGTCTTCAGAAGGATCAGTTCGAAACTAACCCTTCAGCTATACCAAGGATTCCACTTCCTAAGGCAAGGCTGTTTCCATGATGTCAAGACTACTGCCACTTGTTCTTGACTCCACAGTGTGCATAAGCTAATGCACTTCCTTACCTAGATCAGAAATAAACTGATCCAAGTAACCACCATCAAGACTCTGATGTCTTCTTCTTGTACATACCAAGGCCGAATCATGTTTCTTGCCAGGAAACCTTTTCAGAGATCATATGCATTTGCTGCCACCAAAGATACAGATCATAACCCCATGTACTACCCTTCCTGTGATTCTGCACAGGGTCTTGAAGGAGAGATGTTCCAACATCTTTAAGAGCATCAGTTATCTTGAGCTCCAAGGATAATCAATTACATACTTGTACTTGCCACAAGTTGGCATTGATCTTAAATCCTTTCCCAATATTCCTTTCAGATACTTCCACCACAAGACTATTTTGAAAATATTCTTCTAGTGTCAACATCTTCTGTTTGCAAGCACCTGGACAGTCTTGAAAGTCTTCCCAGATTAAATTCACCCTTAGGAATGAGAGAGATGAATTCTTCCTTGCAAATGTGTCACACAGCCACCAGAACCCATGTGACACAGGTCAATAGCCAACCAGACCCTAGGCTGACCAAATGTGAGGAGGTTAACCAAAACTCCCCCTCAAATTAACAATCATGGAAACTTCACACCAATATCCATGCATTGTACAGATATGTCTCAAAATGACATACACCATCCCTACCAGTGGCACCTAACTCTATGAGTTATACCTCGACTTACTCCAATCACGCCAATCAGACTTCAGCTGACCATGAGTACTAGTGAAAGACAACAACACTAGTTCATAGTAGATATGCATTGCCAGAGCATACTACCTCAACCAACCTCTGAATCTTCATATTCTCACTCCTTGAAAGAACTGTCACTTCTGATCGTGGTGTTTGAATAACAAGATTCATGGTCCCAATCCTCTTGAATGGAATAGCAGTCAGGTTGCCCTATTATTGACTTCTATCATCCAGGGGACTTGTCTTCTGGTACACTATAGTACTTCAGAAACCAACTGCCCAACCCTGATCAATCTACAGGGATAAGGCACACAGCGGGGATTGCACAGTGTCACTTTTCAACCAGCTCCACTTCTAGAGATCCAACTTCTAAAAGTGACCTTCTTGAGCATACACACAGTTGACCCTATCCTAGTCAACTTAGCTCACCCAGATGTCTCCTCTTCCAGGTCAGGAGTAGGTTTCAAACCAAGGTATTCCTTTGTTTGACTCCTAAAACCATCTGCTCTTCAACCAATAGCTGCATACTTGTTGAACAACATGTTCTAACATCACATAGAACATCAGTTTAACCTCCTTGAAGCAGGCCCTCCTTGAAAGTCTTCAAGGTCTTCATATCCACTGACCAGGAGAGTACAAGAATCAGTGATCAGGTGATTCTTACCAAGAAGAGTGGACTTGATGAGACTCAAGTATCTTTGACATCTTCACTCGAGTATGATGGAATCTTGAATTCAGCATTCTTTCATCCACTTGAGGGAAAACTACATCAGAGTTTGAGTTTTGCCAGGTATTATGCAGCGGAAATCATAATACAACTCAACCTAAGAACACCCTTTTCACCAGATCAGCCTCCAAGTCCATACCACGTTTGAATGTGATTCAATACTGGCACAAATGTCCCATCCAAAGGCCAATTACCAACCTCCACATACAGGTACACATCATTCCTGTCATGAACAGTCCATCCACCTACTTCAAGGGACCATTCAGGGAAATTACAGAACCATCCACTGGTTCCAACATAACTTCTTGCAAGATACCAGAAAGTATCACCCATGGATCTCATCCAGAAGCAGAACAGGATGCCTGCTCTGATACCAATTGAAATTCTGGCTTAGTCAGAATTCAGATGTTCTACTCCAAGTCATGACATCTGATCTAACCTTGTAATTTATACAACAAGACAGTTATTAACCCCTGTACTAATATGCACACGTTCACAGATGTCACGACATCTCATTCTATTTTACCCTAGAATGGATGAACACCTGGTTCTGTGCATCAGGAAGAAGGACTCAACAGAGATTTATCCTAGTTCTCACTTCTGTTGTTTTCTTACACAGTTGTCAGCATGATGTCTTACTGTTGATTTTGGACATCATCTATTACATTGTTCCAGTGTGTTTTTCTTTTACATGTATTTCCTGAATGAACACGTTAATCTAATTACCACTTATTAGATTGCTAACAACTAGGCTATTTGTTAGGTTCATTAATTGTAGGTTAGTAGTTGGTTTCCTGGATTTTAGCTCAGCTGTTGAATCCCTGAAGAATAGCCTGAGAAAAATACTGAAACAGAAAAACCAATTAACCTACACTTTAGCACATGCTGTTGGGAATGAATGTCACAACATTCAGTTCAACAGTCAGAACATATGCTGGTTCTGTTATGTTCCTGGAAACGTACTGTGCTAAGTTTGCAGTACTGTAAACGACCAACTAGTCTCTACTTCAGTGTCAGCTTTCAGTATCAACTGTCAACACATCCAGTGTGACAGTTTCACAATGATCCTTCGGCCAGGTCTGTTATCCTTGAAAAGAACAGACTTAAATAAATACTGAACTGAAATCAACCTGCTTATTATACGCTGTCACTGATGAATGTTACAACATGTTGATTGACATACAACCAGAAGGCTATATACCAGATCTGTTATCATCTTGATAAGCTGACTGGAATACCAGCTGAGTTATGACAGTAATAAACACATGCAGAAGGAAAACAAACACAGGAAATTGTTAACCCAGTTCAGTCCAACATGACCTACATCTGGGGGCTACCAAGCCAGGAAGAAGATCCACTATTAGCAGTATTAATTCAGAGTTAAACTCCCCCGTTTACAACTCTTCACTTAATCCCTACCCAATGCAATCTATACCTAGGAACTCCTAGATAGAAACCTCCAGTTTCCATTCCTATCACTACAAATACAATGTAATGTTACCACACCTTGAACTTGCTTCATAGCTTCATTCAAGAACAAAATCACTCTTGCCTACAGGCTTTGAGTTACAAATACTCTCAACTTTTACCACTGAGAAACACATGGTAACCTTCCCACAGACTGGGAGGTTTACCTTACACACACCCCTAAATTTTCATTCTAAGAGGCTTACAAAAACTAGGTTACAATGTGCTATTTATAACCTAATCACCCAACTGGATTTGGGCCTTCAGAAATCGCAGCAGACTTGTTCTTTGCTGTTACAACTTCAGCAGAAAAATTCTGCTATAAACAAGGTCTTCAATCCTAGAATCTCTCCATATATATCTCCATATTTTGAGCCTATATATCTTCTGATTTAGTCTTCAATACCTCCACATGGGAGTTAGGATATTCACCAAATATCCTTACTAATCCCAGAATAAATACTGAATTAATCAATTCAGTTTTCTACACATGTATGATGTCACAGGCATGATGTCGTGACATCGTACATGACATGTTGGTCCAGATGTTGAACTTCTTCAACCCAACATATTAAAACAACAGAGATGATTACATTATTTGTTTTACAAAATTAATGTCAATCCTAAGGAATTAACAACGAGCCTAATTAGGATAAGATGGTTTTGCATCGTAAACAGGAACTGACACCTCTCTTGATTCATCACGATGGGGTGGGACCAAACGTGGATGCGAAATACAATAATACCACTCCAGGTATCCATCTTCTATATCAGATGGAGTGGTAGCCAATGTTGTTGGACGGATCATAGCAAGAACGCTCTGATGGTAACCAATCCAATCAACATCAATATCAGTAGTCATCATACAATCAAGAGATGGGGATGGAACATACTGCTTGTACCAGAACTGACGTAAACATCTGTCAGGCAAGTATGGAACAATTGTGTCACCCCACTTCAAACACCCCCTGTATAGACATAACTCATTAAACTGACGCCATCCTCTATGATCCTCAAATGGACTCCATATGACATTGGCAGGTGTCAGCTCGTCCAAAATAGGTCGCAAATCATCCACTTTCAGGACTCCTTGCCTATAGGACCATCTCATCGCTCGAGGAAGACCATAATTATCATCTGGTTTCCAATTCTGTCATCTCTTTCCAACAATTGAAAAGTACTAGTGAATCCAACACTGTTACAATATAAAAACATAATAAACAAAATAAATTTAATTAACATACGTTATAAAATAAATCCAACATTTGATAAACTAAACTAAATTATATACCTGTAGGAGAGTAGGATATCCATCGAGCTGCTTACAACTAAACATGGATGCATCTCCAAGGTATCTGTATAGGATAACCAATGCAGTTGTTCCCCAACTATATCCTGAACATTTATCTAAGTCTATAAATAGTAAGAGATGTCGTGCCTCGACAAGTGTAAAGGTCTTTTCGACAAAAATTATGGAACCCACCAACATCAACAAATATGCTCTAGTCACATATGCCCAACTAGAAACAACTCTATGATGTACGAATAAATCGTATAACCACTCTAATTTATAATAAGAACCCCTGCAGCTACGAACATGTCTTTGTGCCTCTCTATGTGACACTCCTAAGTAGTCAACAACAAGTTCAACAACAACCTCTTCAGTGACATCTTGAAGACTCTAGAACACACCCCTTATGGGCAAGTGAAGCAGACAAGAGACGTTATCCAAAGTAATGCTCATCTCACCAAACGACATGTGAAATAAAGATGTCTCTAGATTCCATCTTTCAACAAATGCGGATACCCGATTTGTGTCTATCTTGTTCAAACTAGTTCTCTGAAGTGAAGATAACCCAAACCTAGAAACCCAACTCTCCACCTGTTGTGGAAGAGCTAGTGGAACCCTCAATGTCAGCTTAAGTCTATGTCCAACAACCTTTAACTCTTTCTTCGGACCTTTTTCCTGAAAACAATTAAAACACATATTGTAAAACACAATATAAAATATTCAAATATTATTCAATTTCAAATATGCGTCGTTTATTTACCTCACCAAACCATAAATGGCGAGCAACATGATGCTCGTACTTTACCAAAAGAGACGTATCGCACGACCCTCCTGGATAGCCAGTCGGCTCTGCTGCAGATGTAGATGCGCCTCGTCCTAAACTATGGTCTGGAATCATACCGTCGGAACCTCTTCTTCGAACCACTATAAAAAAATTATATAAAAAAAACGCACCAAAACACTTCTAAAAGAGTTCCGGTGTGATGAAAACTGAGTTTTACTTCCTAAACACTTTCTATAAGAGTTTCGGTTAAGTGAATGAAAACCTAAATTCTTTTACAAAGAGCTCCGGTAAACACTCTTCCAAATCGGGAGTCTTTCTTAAAGAGTTTCAGTTCAACGCCTAAAAATTGCAGCGAAGCGGAAGTCTTCTGGAAAGTGTTCCGATATGTTATTTTTTAACTGGGAGACTTACTCTTAGTGTTCCAGTTTACAACGCCAAAAACGTTGATCTGGAAGTCTTAGAAGCGAAAATGAAATAAAATTCATTTTTTTTGGAAAATATACCCTATTTATACGAGGGTATTTTGGTCCAAAAAAACTTATTGTATGAGTATAATTGTTGGAGTATGAGATAAAATTACTTTTATATAAAAGTAAAAATAAAAAACCAATTCTATACAATTTTGCACTTTGTGTGCACATGGACTTTGGAATTTTTAGGATCGTGAACTTTTAGATTTCGGCCTTTAACATTGTAAGTTATTGACACTTTTTGGTGATTTGTTTTATTGACACCTTTTGCTGAGAAGATGGTAAACATAAATGATGTGATTAATAATATTTAAAAGACTTCCCAAATTAAAAATTATTTGAAAAATATAAAGTTTCGAAAATAGAATTTATTTTGCATGGCCGAAGCAAGTTTTTGCGTAAAAAGGATTATGTTTATTTGTAAAGAGATTCACGAATCGACTTAATCAGTTTACAATATATCAATTAAACTATTGAATTACACTAAATGTACAAACTATTTGAATTGTAAAATCTTTCGATATCACAAGGAGTGTAATCAAATGATTTTCAATCACGAATAAGATTCTACTATCAAAGTCTTCAGACTTAATCCACACTAAAACAATGCTGAATTTCCAATTCTAACAAAACCTATAACTTATGTAACAAATCACTACTAATAGATCAAACATATCAACATGCAATTCTAGAAAACAATATAAACAACCTAATCATGTGATCAACTACAAAATTAATTAAATGTGTGTGTGTGTGTGTGTGTGTGTGTGAGAGAGAGAGAGAGAGAGAGAGTACATCATATTTATAATGGTTTGCCATGTTCGTTCTCGCTTTGTGCTTAATCCACTTTCCTATGATCACCCATTGAAAATTTGTTAGTCTTCCACTATGATTTGTAACAATATTATAAGAGTTTGTACAATCACTAGTCCACAAATAAATGTTGAAAATTAAATTTCTCTCATTCTGGATCTTGACTTGTACACATCTCCATGAACTGAACTATATTACAAAATATTTACTCGATCTTGCTTCTTGAATCTCCCAGCTCTAACATCCTTCTCCTAAGTAGCAAAAGAGAAGGCATCACCCAATGGCGACGAGATGGTGATGAGTAATTTTGATTTTAGGGTCGGAGGATGACTTCGACGTTATATGTAATATGGTCTTGGTGCTTCTAAGGGAGTACGAATGTGTCACAGAGGTGACGGAACCAGTGGATTGCAATGAGGAAGAGATGGCGAAGCATAAACTTGTGTGCTACTTTGTGATGCATAATGGCTGCATCAAGGAGAAAAATGCTTTATTTGAGAGGCCAGACGAGGGTATGAAAAGTAACTTGAAACCTCAATTCATAAGAGCCAAAGTCGAGAATACTATAGTTAATAAGATTTCGATTGATGGGGGTGTTGTAGTCAATTTAATGCCCCATTTTTTGTTAAGGAAAATAGGAAAGTATGATACCGATCTGAGGCCACACAACATGATGCTATCAAATTAGGAAGGCAATACAAGGCATATTATGGGTGTGATACAGGTCGACGTGACAATCAAAACAATAACCAGACCCACTATTTTTATGGTGATAGCATCAAAGATAAGTTACAGTCTACTACTAGGTCAGGAGTGGATCCGTGGCATAGGGGTTGTGCCATCATCGTTCCATCAAAATATGGAGTAATGGTGGGATTCTGGAAAACATAGAGGCTGATTAGGGCTATTTTATGGCAGAAGTGAATCACGTTGATAGAAGGAATTTTGATATAACTTAGCCAACATTGCACCTTACTCTCTAGCAGGATTCTCATACATGCCTCTAGAGGAGGAACTTTATTCTCTCAAGCTTCATCTGACCCATGGATTTATATAGGATAAAAATATTATGGGAGAGAGAAGCTATGAAACCATCCAACCAACTGGTTGGGGTGGTGGATTCGACGATGATGTCTGAGTTCGACGCTTTGGAGCGAATTTCTGTTTATGTAGGAGAAAATAGATTGAAAGCGGATTTAGAAGCCAAAGTACAACATATGATTGTCAAAGCCAATGAAGTGGAAATATTTGACGTGGGGAAAAGAATAAACATTGAGCTTAAACCACCTGACGAGCCGCGATCAGCAGACATGGAAAACGGTAGAAGGCCAAAGGCTCGACTACATCTATGACGATGAGTCTTTGGGTTTAAAGAAGGATCATGTCACATCAGCAAAAAAGATGGAGCCCCAGGATACCTTAGAGGAAATCGACTTGGGTGAAGGGACCGATAAAAGGCCGACATACATCAGTGCCTATATATACCATGTTTGAGAATATATGCAATTAGTTTACTTCGAGAATATAAAGATTGTTTTGCTTGGGGTTATAATTAAATTCCAAGTTTAAGAAGAGATTTGATGGAATTTAAAGCTATCGATAAAGCCAGAAAAAAAAGCCAATCAAGCAATTTCCAAGACAGTTCGCACCAGAAGTTATGTCAAAACTAAAAGAGGAGATCAAAAGACTCCTAAAAAGCAAGTTCATAAGGACATCAAGGTATGTCGAATGGCTTGCAAATATTGTTCTAGTAATTAAGAAAAATGGAACATTTAAGGTTTCACCTATGGGGGGTGAAGGTTTCACCTGTATGTCAAAGCCCCGTGATAGTCGCTACGTTGAACAATATCGGCGTAAGCATTCCATAGGGAAATTGAAATGTGTTTATCGAACCTTCCTAAAAGAAAATCGATACAAACAGTAGGGTAAGGTTATACTTAGGGTCGGTTCTAGATAACTGGATTACGTCGAAGATACCTAGGTCTTCCCATTGTTTTTCCCTCTTACTTTGGACCTTGTCGAGCCATACAATATAATCTTTATTCTGAGATGGGGGAGTTGATCGGAAAACACACATTGGAATTTCCATTAATGTTAGGTTGAGAGAGCGTTCTTCAAATGCATAAGGCATAACGAGGGGGTAACATGAAAATAAATTATTCACCTTCCCAAGGTGTCACTTAGCAGTGGAAATCAAACCTGAAAATGCTAAGATTTTATCAGAGAGGTAGAAGGGAATGAGTACTTGACTAAAAGGAAAGTCGAAACATGGCATTTGAGGGGCAATTTGTTAACTCGAATTTTTGACACAAGCCCTTGATTGTAAGGATTTTGATTTTTTTTAAGACTTTGATGATTTGGGTTCTACTTAGGTCGAAATGGTCATTCGACCATGTGATCAAGCATGCGTTATCGACAAATTAATTCTGTGGAATGATGTTGGTGACGTTGGTCGAATTTTCAAGCAGTCAAAGATCAGGGATTTGTTAGTTTTTTTGACTTTGTGGAATTCTAAGTTTTCAATATGATGTTACTCTCCACGCGGTCGAACGAGGCACAAATAGATAAGATCATACAGTTATTCTAGAACACGTGGAAGCTTGTCGAGAGCGAATATTGCATGAAGATGAAGACGTGGCGTAATTTGCTGTGCCGATCGTTACAGACGGTTGTGTTAGGACTAGTATATAAGTAGTGTTCATTTGTAGTTTTAGGAGTCCATAATTTTACACAAATTCCAAATATTCAAAGTATCCAAGTGATTAGTGAGAAAAAAGTGATTTGAGAATGTATGTATTTGCGTTTTGTAACACCCTTCTAAAATACCCCAATAATTAATTAAAACACAAAATATGAATCAGAGTAGATATGCAATTTCAGGGTGTCACACTTGACACTTCACACCATTCACCAAAATATCTTGTCATGCTCATTTATTAATCAAAATAAAACATTGCACAATTCGCAGCGGATAGAAATCTAACAACATGCAAACCATGTAACACATTACATGTAAAATTGTTCAACAACCAAAAATGAAAACAAAGTAAAACATCCCGTCCCGATGTTACATATACCAGAGCATGACCCACTAAGGAACTACACTAGACTCCAAGCACTAGCTTCTACTCAATCACTGCTCGTTACCTGAAACATAGTTGTAAGGGTGAGTTCCTCAATCGATATAATAAGCATTATAAAATATCATGTAATGCTAAGTAAATTAACACATTCATCACCCTAATCATATCACACATTCAGCAATGGCAACATCAGCTCATAATCATACTCAACACAAACACAAAACACACGTATAATATTGGAATACATCCATTCATATTATACGCCATACATACATTGTGAAATGAGACTCCATGCATGCGGTACCGACTATTCGTGAACACATAGTTCAACCTCACCGATCAAACCCAGATACGGCTACCAAGCTCACTAGTCCCACTCATTTGAGACCTAGTGACTCACTCACTAATTCCTCACCATGGGAATTAGCTACCACCATAAAGGCTATGCTATGCACGCTAAATCACCTAGCATGCAAACATCAACAACAATCCACAATGGACATATGCTCACACTCTAAGCCATAAACAGTCCATCCACAATTGCATACATAATAGATACATTCACTGTATTATGCATACCATCATACATCATCAGCATATTTATCACAGAATCATATCATGTCATGCCAAAATAATAAATCACAGTATTAGCACACTCTACTAATACCTATACTGCTCAAAACAACGGGAAATGATCCCTACTATATCATACATCAGCTAAATTACATCACTCAGCTGAAACGACCAAAACTGCACAACAACAGCTCAGAAAAATCAAACTTCTGCCCATACACGTATGCCTCATGCCCATACGCGTATTGCCTGTCTCATACGCGTATGATACGCGTACCACTTCTCCCATACGCGTACCAACAGAGACAAAACTACGTTAGAACATCATCTTCTTCATTCATACGCGTATGGCCTCACCCCATACGCGTACCACTCACAGGCTACGCGTAAGTACACGCGTATGGCGCGTATCAGCACCAGTCTCCTCCCCCCCGGCCATCTCATACGCGTATGGCCTAGTGTCATACGCGTATGACCAGAAACCAAAATTCCAGATCTGCTATGGGTTTTTCTCTGCTACGAGATTTCTCAAATCCAACCTCCCACAGTCCAATTTTTTACACAGCATTCGTTCGGATTATCTAACACAGATCATACCCATTCAATTTCACAATTTCTAACCTTATTACATCTAATTCCTACGAATTTTCTTCAATTATAAACCCATATCTCATTCATCCATAAGTTCACAAATTGCAGCATTCATCATCCTGATTAGAGTCAATTCAATGGCTTATTACTACCCATTACATGTTAACCCATAATACCCATTAAACGACGATAAACCCCCCTTACCTGAGTTAATCCGGCAATTGATTCTTTGACCTTCAACAATCGTGAATTCTCCTCTTGAGCCTTAGCCTCTTCTTCTCCCTTTCTCAGTTTCTTCTCTTTTCTCCCAAATTATTACGTGTTCTCTGTTTTCACGTGTAAACAACCTTTTTACCAAATGGGACTCTTTACTGATTCCAAAAATCGTTCCAATTCCAACTTTATTATTCCAATAATAATAATCCAATAATATTCCAATTATTTAATTAAATTAATAAATATACTAATAATAATATATATGAATGGTTTATCTTTTATTTTGAAAAATAATACCCTCTCATTCATATTATCATCATAATATACTATTAAACTTAAATTAAATAATTATCATATTTTATCGGGGTGTTACAACTCTCCCCCACTAAAAGAGTTTTCGTCCTCGAAAACATACCTCAAGCGAATAACTCTGGATAAGACTCCTTCATCTGACTCTCAAGTTCCCAAGTCACATTGCCACCTGCTGGTCCTCCCCAAGCTACCTTTACCAAAGTAATCTCTTTACCCCGCAACTGCTTCAACTCTCGATCCTCGATCTTCATAGGTGATGTTTCAACAGTCAGGTTATCTCTCACCCGTACATCATCTACTTGGACCACATGCGACGGATCAGGAATGTACCTCCTCAACTGAGACACATGAAAAACCTCATGCAAATTCGCAAGTGACGGCGGTAAAGCGATACGATAGGCTACCTCCCCTATCCTCTCCAAAATCTGATAAGGACCAATAAATCGAGGTGTCAACTTTTTCGACTTCAAAGCTCGACCAACCCCAGTTATCGGAGTAACACGAAGAAACACATGATCTCCCTCTTGAAACTCAAGTGACTTCCTCCTCTTGTCGTGATAACTCTTCTGACGACTCTGAGCAATCCTCATCTTCTCCTGAATCATCTTAATCTTTTTCGTAGTTTGTTGAACAATCTTCGGTCCAACCACAGCACTCTCACCGGACTCATACCAACATAAGGGTGTCCGACATCTCCTACCATACAAAGCTTCAAACGGTGCCATACCAATGCTCGAATGAAAACTATTGTTGTAGGTAAACTCAATTAAAGGTAAATAACAATCCCAAGCACCTCCCTTTTCCAAAACACAAGCCCTCAAAAGATCCTCCAGTGACTGAATCGTCCTCTCAGTCTGACCATCAGTCTGCGGATGATATGCAGAACTCAATCTCAGCTTAGTTCCCAAAGCCCTCTGCAAACCTTCCCAGAACTTCGATGTAAATCTAGGATCTCTGTCCGAAACAATACTCGACGGAATACCATGCAAACTTACAATTTTCTCAATATACAACTCAGCTAATCTCTCTAACGGATAATCCATTCTGATCGGAATGAAATGAGCCGATTTTGTCAATCTGTCAACAATCACCCAAATAGCTTCAAAATTCTTAATTGTCCTCGGTAAACCAGAAACAAAATCCATACTGATACTATCCCACTTCCACTCTGGAATAGCCAACGGTTGCATTAGCCCAGACGGCTTCTGATGCTCAATCTTTGACTTCTGACAAGTCAAACAAGAATAAACAAAACTCGCAATTTTTCTTTTCATTCCCGGCCACCAAAATAACTTTTTCAAATCATGATGCATCTTCGTAGCCCCAGGATGAATACTCAGGCCACTACGATGTCCTTCCTCAAGAATACTCTTCTTAAGTTCGGTAACATCCGGAATACACACCCGATTACCAAATTTCAAAACACCATTCTCATCAACTCTGAATTCACCACCTTGACCTTGATTCACTAGAGTCAACTTATCAACCAAAAGCACATCGGATTTCTGACCCTCTCTAATCTCATCCAGAATACCACTCGTTAACTTCAACATTCCCAATTTAACATTATTGTGAGTACTCTCACACACCAAACTCAAGTCTCTAAACTGCTCCATTAAATCCAATTCCTTAACCATTAACATAGACATATGCAATGATTTCCGACTCAATGCATCAGCCACTACGTTTGCTTTACCCGGATGGTAATTCAAACCAAAGTCATAATCCTTCAGAAACTCTAACCATCTCCTCTGTCTCATATTCAGCTCTTTCTGATCAAACAAATACTTTAAACCTTTATGGTCACTGAAAACCTCAAATCTTGACCCGTACAAGTAATGCCTCCATAACTTCAGAACAAATACCACAGCTGCCAACTCTAAATCGTGTGTCGGATAGTTCCTCTCATGAACCTTCAGTTGTCTCGAAGCATAAGCTACAACCTGCTTATTCTGCATCAAAACACCACCCAAACCCAACAATGAAGCATCACAGTAAACCTCAAATGGTTCCGACGGACTTGGTAATATCAGAATAGGAGCAGTAGTTAACCTTCTCTTTAACTCTTGGAAACCTTCTTCACATTTTGAGTCCCAAACAAACGCTTGCCCCTTTCTAGTCAACATCGTCAACGGTAACGCCAACTTAGAAAATCCCTCAATGAATTTCCTATAATAACCTGCAAGTCCAAGAAAACTCCTTATCTCAGAAACTGACTTCGGAGCTTCCCACTTAGATACCGCTTCTATCTTAGAAGGATCAACAGCAACACCACCTCTCGAAACCACATGACCAAGAAAACTAACCTCTTCTAACCAAAATTCACACTTGGACAGTTTAGCAAATAACTTCTTTTCTCGTAGAACTCCTAAAACCACTCTCAAATGTTCAGCATGCTCTTCTTTAGATTTCGAATACACCAAAATATCGTCAATAAACACCACAACAAACTTGTCTAGGTACGGATGGAAAATCCTATTCATATACTCCATAAATACCCCAGGCGCATTAGTCACACCAAAAGGCATTACAGAATACTCATAATGTCCATACCTTGTTCTGAAAGCAGTCTTCTGAATATCCTCAGTCTTCACACGTATCTGATGATACCCCGATCTCAAATCTATTTTGCTGAACACACTCGCACCAACCAACTGATCCATCAAATCATCAATCCTCGGCAAAGGATATCGATTCTTGATCGTCACTTTATTCAGTTGCCTGTAGTCCACACACAACCTCATAGTACCTTCTTTCTTCTTAACCAATAACACTGGTGCGCCCCACGGTGACACACTCGGACGAATAAATTTCTTATCCAACAGATCTTCCAGATGACTCTTCAATTCAGTTAACTCAACAGCAGACATACGGTACGGAGCCATCGATATCGGCCTAGTACCAGGTACCAAATCAATCGAGAACTCAACTTCACGCTCTGGCGGTAATTCATTCACTTCTTCAGGAAACACATCAGGAAAATCACACACCACGGCTAGATCGCAAATCACCAGTTTATCTTTAGCCTCCAAAGTCGCTAACAGCATAAACAACTCTGCCCCATCTGCTACTGCCTCATTCACCTGCCTTGCTGATAGAAACAAACTCTTTCCTTCCTCAATCTCAGGAAAGATCACAGTCTTATCAAAACAGTTGATATAAACTCGGTTAAACACCAACCAGTTCATACCCAGGATAACATCAATCTGCACTAGTGGAAGACACACGAGGTCCATCCCAAAGTCTCTACCAAAAATACTCAAAGGGCAATTTAAACAAACTGAAGTAGTAGTCACTGAACCCTTCGCAGGAGTATCAATCACCATACTCCCATGCATCTCAGATATCTCTAATTTAAGTTTCACAGCACAATCCAAAGATATAAAGGAATGAGTCGCACATGTGTCAATAATAGCTACAAGAGGAAAGCCATTAATATAACACGTACCTCGGATCAAACGATCATCTGCAGAAGTCTCAGAACCCGATAAAGCAAAGACCTTGCCTCCCGACTGGTTCTCTTTCTTCGGCTTAGGACACTGTGGACTGATATGACCCACCTCTCCACAGTTGAAACAAGTCATAGTCTTCAACCGGCACTCTGCAGCCAAGTGACCACCTTTGCCACACTTGAAACACTTCTTCTCAGTACTGGTACACTCATGGATACGATGTCCAGCCTGACCACATCTGTAACACTTAGCAGGGGCACTGGAGTCTCCCCCACTAGGTCTCTTCATCCCACTCTGTCTCTGGAAACCTTTGCCAGCTGCATACGGTTTCCCACGATCATTCTGATTCTTGCCTCTCCTATCAACCCTCTGCTGATAGCTCTCCGCTCTGGCCTTGGTATCCTGTTCAAAAATCCTGCAACAGTCAACCAAGTCAGAAAACACTCTAATCCGCTGATACCCAATAGCCTGCTTGATCTCGGGACGTAACCCGTTCTCAAACTTCACACATTTTGAAAATTACCCAGTAGCCTCATCATAGGGAGTGTAATACTTCGACAGCTCTGTGAACTTAGCAGCATACTCAGTAACAGACCGGTTTCCCTGCTTCAATTCTAAGAACTCTATCTCTTTCTTTCCTCTGACATCCTCTGGAAAGTACTTCCTCAGGAATCTCTCTCTGAACACCGCCCAAGTGATCTCAGCACTCCCAGCAGCTTCCAACTCAGTGCGGGCAGCAACCCACCAATCATCTGCTTCCTTTGACAGCATATGCGTACCGAACCTGACCTTCTGGTTATCGGCACACTCAGTCACTCAGAAGATCCTCTCGATCTCCTTTAACCACTTCTGAGCACCATCTGGATCGTATGCTCCCTTGAACATTGGAGGATTGTTCTTCTGGAACTCACTCAGTTGACGAGCAGCTCCCAATCCCACAACATTCGGATTCCCTCCAAGTACTCCAGCTAGCATACCCAGAGCCTCAGCAATCGCAGCATCGTCTCTACCTCTTCCAGCCATCTCTATTCTGAGTTAATCCAACAAGCTAAAACAATAAGTACTGATAGGGTTACACAACACCTATCACATACAGGGAAACAGAATAATTACGACTCGACTCGACCGACTATGCTCTGATACCACTAATGTAACACCCTTCTAAAATACCCCAATAATTAATTAAAACACAAAATATGAATCAGAGTAGATATGCAATTTCAGGGTGTCACACTTGACACTTCACACCATTCACCAAAATATCTTGTCATGCTCATTTATTAATCAAAATAAAACATTGCACAATTCGCAGCGGATAGAAATCTAACAACATGCAAACCATGTAACACATTACATGTAAAATTGTTCAACAACCAAAAATGAAAACAAAGTAAAACATCCCGTCCCGATGTTACATATACCAGAGCATGACCCACTAAGGAACTACACTAGACTCCAAGCACTAGCTTCTACTCAATCACTGCTCGTTACCTGAAACATAGTTGTAAGGGTGAGTTCCTCAATCGATATAATAAGCATTATAAAATATCATGTAATGCTAAGTAAATTAACACATTCATCACCCTAATCATATCACACATTCAGCAATGGCAACATCAGCTCATAATCATACTCAACACAAACACAAAACACACGTATAATATTGGAATACATCCATTCATATTATACGCCATACATACATTGTGAAATGAGACTCCATGCATGCGGTACCGACTATTCGTGAACACATAGTTCAACCTCACCGATCAAACCCAGATACGGCTACCAAGCTCACTAGTCCCACTCATTTGAGACCTAGTGACTCACTCACTAATTCCTCACCATGGGAATTAGCTACCACCATAAAGGCTATGCTATACACGCTAAATCACCTAGCATGCAAACATCAACAACAATCCACAATGGACATATGCTCACACTCTAAGCCATAAACAGTCCATCCACAATTGCATACATAATAGATACATTCACTGTATTATGCATACCATCATACATCATCAGCATATTTATCACAGAATCATATCATGTCATGCCAAAATAATAAATCACAGTATTAGCACACTCTACTAATACCTATACTGCTCAAAACAACGGGAAATGATCCCTACTATATCATACATCAGCTAAATTACATCACTCAGCTGAAACGACCAAAACTGCACAACAACAGCTCAGAAAAATCAAACTTCTGCCCATACACGTATGCCTCATGCCCATACGCGTATTGCCTGTCTCATACGCGTATGATACGCGTACCACTTCTCCCATACGCGTACCAACAGAGACAAAACTACGTTAGAACATCATCTTCTTCATTCATACGCGTATGGCCTCACCCCATACGCGTACCACTCACAGGCTACGCGTAAGTACACGCGTATGGCGCGTATCAGTACCAGTCTCCTCCCCCCCGGCCATCTCATACGCGTATGGCCTAGTGTCATACGCGTATGACCAGAAACCAAAATTCCAGATCTGCTATGGGTTTTTCTCTGCTACGAGATTTCTCAAATCCAACCTCCCACAGTCCAATTTTTTACACAGCATTCGTTCGGATTATCTAACACAGATCATACCCATTCAATTTCACAATTTCTAACCTTATTACATCTAATTCCTACGAATTTTCTTCAATTATAAACCCATATCTCATTCATCCATAAGTTCACAAATTGCAGCATTCATCATCCTGATTAGAGTCAATTCAATGGCTTATTACTACCCATTACATGTTAACCCATAATACCCATTAAACGACGATAAACCCCCCTTACCTGAGTTAATCCGGCAATTGATTCTTTGACCTTCAACAATCGTGAATTCTCCTCTTGAGCCTTAGCCTCTTCTTCTCCCTTTCTCAGTTTCTTCTCTTTTCTCCCAAATTATTACGTGTTCTCTGTTTTCACGTGTAAACAACCTTTTTACCAAATGGGACTCTTTACTGATTCCAAAAATCGTTCCAATTCCAACTTTATTATTCCAATAATAATAATCCAATAATATTCCAATTATTTAATTAAATTAATAAATATACTAATAATAATATATATGAATGGTTTATCTTTTATTTTGAAAAATAATACCCTCTCATTCATATTATCATCATAATATACTATTAAACTTAAATTAAATAATTATCATATTTTATCGGGGTGTTACACGTTTCACTTTATGAATTGAATTCTTTACTTTGAAGTCATTTATTGTATTCAAAAGTTATTCTTTTAAAGTTCTTTTACTTTCGACTTTAAATGTCAAATGTGCTTCAAACTTATAATTTTTTGCACAATATGTTCTTAGATCTTTTCGAGTTCAATCCCTTAAGTGAAATCAAACTTGTTTTTGTTTATCAAATTTCACAGTAAATATTTTATTAAATTGATCATTTCTATTAAATTTTGTGAAAAAATGTTAAGTTGTGCACATGTACCATGACAACATCACAAAAATCAAAATAATGAGTCACCAATTTTGCTATGCGACTAAATTGAAATCTTATAATTATTTAAGGAACCAAACTAGAATAATTAATAAAACTATGATTAAAGTGTATTTGTAACCTGTTACTTAGTAGACCTTAATTTCATAGTATTTTTTATTAATGAAATCTTTCGTATCAATATAATTTTAAATTTAATGGCATTAAACAAAAATAGTATTACATTGTTCTTCAAAATTGCATAAGGTGTTTAGAGACACAATTACAAAAGATATACACAAATTCTATAATAAAAGATGTACACAAATATTACTAGAAAAAAGACCTTATATTATTTATTAACTCTCTTCTCTCGAATCCTGTCGTCCTCTCACCACGTTAGATTTTCCAGTGAAACCTCATTCTACCTTCAAATTAGTTTCCTCTTTTCCATTTTAGCTCTTTCTTGATTTGCCCAATAAATAGAAAAGTTAATGCGTATATATATTGTAAAAAAATGAAATAGATTATTTGAAGCCCTCAGAAATACGAAGGATGAATTTGATCTTATAAGATCTAAAACTCTATAAAATAAATCAACAAATTTTAATCATAAATTAAATATTATGAAGTAATTCCTTCCATCATTCAATCAGTAAGAACAGAAACTTTGAAAGAAGAAACTGTGATGTTGTTGTTAAAATGAAACGAAGAATACTAGAGTTAGAGTTGTTCAACTGTTTGATTAAATATAATAATAACTTTAAAATAAATAAAAAAATTGATGTCGGATAAAATAATTCTAACAACTTTGTCACGTATCCGAAATTTAATAAAAAAGACCAACTTAATTAACGAAACAGTTTTTGTAAGAATTATATGAACTTTATTAATTAAGGGACGAAAATGAAATATTAAATTAAGTTAAGGGACCAAAAAATACATTAAATAAAAAAATACACTATTAATATCATAAATCAAATACCGAAAGACGAAGAGGAAAAAGTATCATCTTGAATGAAAAGTATGAGAGATTTGTGATGGTGAAATTGAATCAATAAAAAAAGAGTGTTGCATAAGAGAGGAAAATAAACTTTGGAAGAAGAAAATGTATTCTTGTTGCGGTTAGAATGAAATGATAGATAATAGAGTTAAGGTTGTTCAACTGTTTGATTAAAAGTAATAATAACTTTAAAAAAAATTTATCTCAAATAAAATAATTCCAACAATATTGCCACATATGTAAAACTTAACGTTTTTCACAAAAACAAGATTTGAAGATCAGATTATGAGAAACTGTATTAAAACTCTGAGAAATGAGGTTCTGAAAATTTTGTCAACTAGTCTCTTGATCCTTCTAAGCATGCTTCAACAACATTTCATCAGAAGTCTTTGAAGATTTGAAGATAAGATCAAAAGGTTTTGCGTCAGAAAAATATACGTAGTACAAGATCACTCTTCCCTCCACTACGCTGATTTTGTGGGCTAAGGACATTATTATTTTACCATTTTGTCTCCTATATGCAAACCATTATACAAAGAGACAATTGCAATTTACTATTAAAATTCTACCCTCCAACGAATCTTTTAACTGCATATATAAAGGAAACTTGGAAGATCGAAAGAAGTTGCTAATGTTAATTCTCGTGCTAATGCTCTCACTATTGAACATACATACGCTTATTTTCTAAAGTATATATTTTCTTTGTATAGTTTTTGTAAACACACATAGAGTTGTTGCTCGTAATTGTGTGAAGATATTCATTGTATTTAACTTGTGTTAATCTGCTTTCTTAGAAGCATTCTTTGTAAACACACACTTGTAAATCTCAAAATTGTTTGAGTGGTTTTCTTGAGTGACTAGGTTTTAGTCAGATATACTCAAGAAGACAAAGACGATTTGTCTTTGTGGTGTATATAATCAGTTTCGGTTATAGTGGATTAAGTCCAGTATAAAAATAAATTTGTTATTTTTCTTGTTCTTGTTTGATTGAGTTGGGTTTGAAAAAACTTTTGTTTTTAGAAACTCAATTCAAACCCCAAATATATAAATATTTAAAGGATGAAGGTGAATTGTTAAAATATATGATTAATCTCCGTTTTGGCATCAAAAATTATTTAAAAATTAAACAACTTTAATATATAAATATTTAAAGGATGAAGGTGAATTGTTAAATTAAGTTAAAGAGTAAAAGATATATTAAACCTAAAATTAAATAGTATTAAATTATTGGTTTAAGTACCCTATACAACTTTTAGAAACGGGTAAAAGAATTGTAATTTTTTTCTATCTAAAAATAAGAGTAATAGTTACTATTAAAATCTTGTAATGTTTTTTCTATCTGAAGTTACCATACCAATAGTATTAAGAGTATTAGTGGATGCACGTTAGACAAAATCAATCAACATATTATACCTTATAACCGTGCATATGCATAATTTTGTCCTTTTCTGTAATTTTTTGGACTTCCAATTGCAATCCACTTCTTCTCTTAATTTCAAATGAAATTACCTAATTTTACAATTGCTAGGTTATTAAAAGATTAATGCATGAAGTAGAATTAATGAAGTATTAGTATTTGTTTATTAGGTTTGTCTGGAACAATTTATTCAATCTTAGATACATACTAGAGAGAGAGAGATAAAACCAACCATGTGTATAAAAGGGTAAACAAATCTATGCATTGGAGGTAAAGTTGAAGTTAAAACATCCGGTTTGTCGTCCAAAGAGCAAAGAGCTAAAACCCAATCTAGAGGCAGCCAAATCAAACTGCACAAGATTATCCTCCAACTGATACCCACCAAGCACAATCGAAGTCATCAAATACTGCCCACCTTTCACAAATCCAAGACACAAAACCTCATCATTTATATTCACCATCGAATTCGCACCAAATATCCTCCAAACTGTATTTTCATTCTGCAAAAAGAGCTCAATAGTTGGAACCGCCGCACCCAATCGCGTCCCACCAACACTATCGGAACTGAAACAAAATTCAAAAGGCGCAAACGAAGCCACCCTTGTTATGTTTCTTGCAATAGAAGCTTTCACAAAAGCTTCTGTAACCGCTTTATAAATAGAAGCTTCTAAAACTGTATAAGGATCCACCGTACTTATCTTTGTTCCACCAACACCGTTACTGTCTCTAGATAACAAACTCGTGTTAACTGAAACCACTTTTTCATCTATTTTTATTGCTTTTACTCCAATGAAATACTCACTGGAAGCCTCTTCTTGTGAGAAAGCAGAAGCTGTGCTAGCCGGGTTGATTAATAACGGCGTGTAGGTGAGAGAGTTTGAATCTAATACAATATTCGGGAGAAAACCGTAAGGACCGTCACCGAAGATAACGGCGCCGCTTGAAGAGGAAACACAAATGGCGAATTTTCTAGCGAAGCTAAAAGCAGAAGCTAGTTGAGATGGTAAAGCGATTTTGGTTCTTCCGAGACCTGCCATACCAGAAGCACCACTTGCGAGTCCTCTAAGTAAGATAGTTGGTGCGCATGAGAATAGAAAGTGTGAAACGGAGACGGTTTGTCCTGGGTTGAAGCCGTTGGTGGATTGGATTGATAAAACGTCTTCCGCGAGTTCGCCGCTGGTGACGGTGTGGGTGACGGTGTTGTCGGCAAGTAGGCCGCATGTGTTGTTGTTGCAGCCGGGTTTTGGTGATGAGAAGCAATCGCCGCAGTCTTTTGCTTTGGCGAGGGAGCATTGGGCAGAGCCGCAGCGTGCGGGGCGGTATGTGGAGGAAGTGTATTTGTTTTGACAGTCGACCCAGAGGAACTGGCCGCCGAGATCGACGACGAGGTTTAGTGGGACTAGTGGGGTTCTTTGGTTGATTTGAGTTGTGTATTGGAGAGTTGTTTCGCCATCTTTTGTGACGGGGAGAACGAGGGCTTTTGGTCTGAAAGATTGCTGAGAGAAAGTGGGTAAAATGAAAAGTAATAGGAGGAGGATAATGGAGTGTTGGAAATTGGAATAAGCCATGGGTATCGATGAGTTGGAGAGGATGTTGCAGAGGCAGCTCTATTTATGCATTTTGAGTTGCCAGTTTTTATTTGATATGGCGCTGAAAGTCAAAAACAAGTTTCCACGTTTCTCTGTGCCACCGCTTGACGGCGCTGAACACTGACTTTTATATCAAAATAAAATTGGTTAATGAAGTATATATAAATTGGTTAATAAATTTATGAATTTGATTAATAAATACTAAGATATTAAAAATAATATTTAATGGTAAAATAAAATTGGTTAAGAAAATATAAAAATTTTGGTTAACAAAATTATGAAATTGATTAATTAATACTTAAATATAAAAATAATTTTTAATAATAAACAAAATTAATTAATAGAATATTAAATATTAATTAATAAATTTATAAAATTGGTTAATCACGCACTACTTTTAAATAAAAATATTATTTTTTATATATTTTTATAAAATAATATTTTATTATTCATCATATTGATTAAATAAACACTAAAATACGGTGCGGTGTATGTTTTGATGTATTAATATCATTTTTCATTAGGATAATATCACATTGATTTCTTTGTATCTAACACGACTGCTATATGTGTTGTGTTACTATGGAATGCTTCTTTTTTAAAAGGAAAATATTTTTGTTATACATACATATTGAATTAAATAAATAAATAAATAAGTAGTTTGATAATAAATGTTATAAATGGTTGATCTGATGTGTTGTAAATCATAGCTCAGCTCATAAATATTAATATTTTTAAGTTGGTCATGAATGTCGGATTCAAATTCATTCATCAATTCACTAAATAAATTTATAAAACCCACTTTAAAAAATTGGATAGAATTATACTTCAAACTCATTCATCAATTCACTAAATAAATTTATAAAACCCACTTTAAAAAATTGGATAGAATTATACTTCAAATTCATTCATCAATTCAATAAATAAATTTATAAAACCCACTTTAAAAAATTGGATAGAATTATACTTCAAACTCATTCATCAATTCACTAAATAAATTTATAAAACCCACTTTAAAAAATTGGATAGAATTATACTTCAAATTCATTCATCAATTCACTAAATAAATTTATAAAACCCACTCTAAAAAATTGGATAGAATTATACTTTCAAATTCATTCATCAATTCAATAAATAAATTTATAAAACCCACTTTAAAAAATTGGATAGAATTATACATAAAATAAATAAAAAATTAACTTTTAAACAAAATAATCTACTATCAATCACTCAAAGTCTTAATGCATAATCTTAAGTAATTGCTATTCTCCTTTAGACTACAACTTGAACAAATAAGTAAAACAACAAATATCACAATTAAAAAGTTTCTTTTGCATGTCAAATGTTAAACATCCATTAGTTACCTCAATTAAATGTTTCCACTATTCCCACCAAAATCAAACATTCTCTCTTGTATTTTTTCAATATCTATTTTTTCTATTTTACTCCACAAACCCTAAACTCGTCGTCGACCCCTTTCTCCATCCTATATACGACCACCACCACCTCCAATAAAAAAATCAAAGTCATATTCATATTCCTCATCTCACGGCCTTCGTAATGAACCATTTGTAATTTTGTTTCGAACAACTTCGTTGTTGACAATGATTCTCCTTTCCCTTCTACTCTCAAAAGGTATGTTGTTTGATGTTACTTTTCTTAACTTTGTGATTGATTTTGTCTTCTCTATTTTCTTTTGACCATTTTTCGTTTATTGATTTTTTAGTTTTTGATTTGGTTTTGTGTTCTTTGATTTTTTTCACTGCAGTTTTCGTATCACAGATCGACTGTGAAAGAGGATGACATGTCATATGGAACTAGGATGACTTCATACAATCATTCTCAGGTTTTTCACTTCTCTTAAAGGTCTTTCATTTCCACCGCATCAAGCCATGACTAACGGTCCTGGTCTCTACACTAACATCGTCAAGAAAGCTAGAGGTAGTTTTTCTCCCTCTCCCTCACATACTCGATTCTTGTGTTGTTGGATTTTTTTGATTTTTTTTAATTTAAATTCTTTTACATCTATGGTTAGTTAATATAGTGGTATGAAATTTTCATGCAAATAACCCTGATGAAAATAACTTTATATATAGATCCACACGTGATTAATAAGACGAATTGATGGTCCACAGATGATTAATAAAACGGATTGATATGAAGGTCCACACATGATTAATAAGACGGATTGATGGAAACTTTAATATGAAGGCCCCAACTTTGAGATGACACTGAAAGTTTATATATTCATGTTTTTCTTAGATTCATTGATTTTGATAGTGGTGATTTTTTGGGAAACTCCAATTTTGTTGATTTCATCATTTTATGTATCATCATTAATATTGTTGTTGATTTGTTAATCCAAACTGATTTTAGTATGTATAGATTTGGATTTGGATCAGCATAGTTTCTTTATAATAGATACATAATCACTCATGGTCTGTAGTGGAATCTCATGACTGGAAATTTTAATATTAAAAGGTTTAAGATGGAAAGGAAAGGAGTAACACAGGTTGTGTATTGTCTCCCTTTGTAATATTTCCTTTTAAACTCTTGATATTTTGCATAATAAAATGACTATGTTTAACTTAGGTACCATGACACCTTGGGGCTTGGAATTGTCTATCACAAATCATTTCATATGATTATTTTTATTTATTTATTTTCAAGTGCTACAAAGATCATCATATGTGAGTGCTTTGGCCCATTTGACTAAAGTTTTTAAATAATCTGAGAAATCCAGAAATGTAAGTGGTGCTAAAGCTATGCATTATAGTCATGTAATATGCGTTCTAGTTGGAAACTTTCTTGATATATCACTCTTAATGGCTTTGTTTGATCCTTGTAGCTGACGTAAAAAGCTTTATTGTTGTTGTTGTTTTGTATTCTTATGATGCTTCAGCCTCATTTGTATTCTTATTTGTTATAGTTTAGCATGCTTTGTCCATGTCATATTCGGGTTAAAGCATGTGGAGTAGTAGGGAGTCTGGCTTTGATGACTCATGTCAATACTGATGTAGAAAAATTGATATGTCTGTTGTCTGTGAAACTTTCAATTGGGAAAGAAATTGTTGATTTGTGTTTGGATCGTAAAAGAAAGATTCACAACTATAAATAATACATTTCATGACGATGATTTCACCTAAAGTATTGAAAAATCGAGGTATAATTCCTGGATGCACCCTATTTTTTTTTAAATATATACAATAATATTTCGTTGGTTATTTTGAAAACCGAGGGGTTAACCTATTCAATGTATATGCTTTGAATCCCATCAACCTCAATTTATATTTTTATCTCATTAAAAGTGGCGACTTCTTGTATATTTTATTTTTTATCTCATTAAAACTGACGTTGTTGTTGTTGTTGAGACTCGTTGTTGAGACTCTAAATCCTAGAGGTTTAATCTTGTTGTTATTGTATAAACTGGCTAATGTTATAGGTTTATTGATGATGTTTTTGTAGTTTTGTTAAGATATTGTTTTTTTGAGTTATTGTTTAATGTAAGTTGTTGCTTTTGAGTTGTTGATATTATTGTTGTTGTTGTTTAGTTGTTCTACTATCGAAAGTTATAAAAAATATATGTTGTAGTTTATTTATTGTTATTGAGTTTGAGTTTTAGATTGATATTGATATTGAGTTTATGTTTTTTGTGATTCTTTGTGCAACTCTCATCTTGTTCCGTCGTGTTGAGTTTATTATATATAATCTCGATTATTTATTTCACTAACCCCTCTTTGAGCATATAACCTAGTAAATTGATTTTGGAAATAATCATATGTAAAACTATGTTGTATCTGAAACTTATCTTAAATTGATTAATGATTTTCTAGAATTCTACAACTCATCATTCATCTCACGTTATTTTATTGTTAAAATCTCTGCAATACTTCTAGCTTTTGTTCAGCATTCTTCTATATTTGTTCATTTTTCAAAGCATCAAATTTTATGCTTTCAAGAATGAATTAGTAGAAAATGAAGTGTTAAATAAAGAACTTGAATTATTTGAGAGATTTTAGCCATAAAACAAAGTGATATGAATGATGAGTTGCAGGATGCTTCAAAATCACAATCAATGTAAGTTGTTCTTCAAATATAACACAATTATTTATATAATTATTTTCCTAACCAATTTTGAGAATTTATATTTTTAGTATAGGGTTTAGTGAAATAAGAAATTCACATTAGATTTAATAAACTCAAAATTGTTTTATCCCTCACTTTTATTAGATAGCCGAGTTGAAAATGTGGTGTATCCGTCGGTGATATTGCAAAACCAATGGGACATGTGTTTTCGCCATTTCAGAATTCTAAAAAGGTCTCCCCGGGGATCGAACGCATGACATCTTCACTTACCTATCAGTTATTTTAAAACCAAGAGGTAAAGTGTGCACTTTTCATGATGCCTTTTGTGTTGGTGTGAGCCCTAGAGGCCAATACTTTTGGTACTTGTATTGAATTATTTATTAAAAACAAAAGGCTTTTTCTTTATTATGTTTGTTTAATAAAGTCCCTAGAATATCTAGTCTGTTTAATGTATCAAGTGCGACTTAATCATGAGATCCCATTAAACATAAAGACATTATTCTTAAAATATCTGTAGTCGAGCTTTGTTGTAAAGTGAGATAACATTAAAGCATTAAGACTATTATGTATATAGACTGATGATCACATTTCATGGATCATGGATAAGGAGTTATCAAGTCTTAAACATAAGTATGAATATTATGAGTAATATTTATACTGGATTGACCCGTTATGAGAATAATACATAGAATATTATGCAAAGTGTCATAAGTTATTCTCATAGTGATAGTGGTGTATACCACCCTTCGACCTGAAACCACTGTGGATCCTAGATGTAGAGTCGAGTGATTTATTGATGATCAAACACTGTCTGTAACTGGATGACCATAAAGACAGTTGATGGGTACTCCACGAAGCATGCTGAGGGACATGAGTAACCTAGATGGAATTCTCCCATCCTGCGTAATAGGATAAATCTCTAAGGGCCCAATATTGAACTGGACAAGGATGACACGGTTTATGCCTTGTGTTCAATATAGACATAAGGGCAAAAAGGGTAATTATACATACAAGTATTATCACAAAAAGGATTTGTCAAATCACATGACATTTTCGTGTCTTGGGTAGCAGTGATGTGTTGTTAGATACCACTCAATGTTTATTATGTTAAATATGTGATTTTGTCAATGTCACAAAAACCTACAGGGTCACACATAAAAGGACGAATTGATGAGAGATAGAGTATATAAGGAACACTGTAATGTACGGTGCACTTAAATGAATTATAAAATATCGTAAGGTATGTCGCACTTAAGTAGAATACGAAATGTGGTAAGATACCACGCGCTTAAGTGATTTTCGGTATACCATAAGATATGGGCTACATACACTTCAGTGGGCTTTTTAGTTTGCAACCCATACAAGTGGTTTTATAAATAGAGCCCTTGTGCATAAGCATTTCATTAGATGAAATTTCGTCTCTCTCTCTCTCTCTCTCTCTCTCTCTCACACACACACACACACACACACATACATACACTCACTCAAAGCCTTCATTCATAGCAGCTAGCATTGAGACTAAAGGAATTCGTTCGTGTGGACTGAGTAGAGGCGTTGTCACCATTCAACGCTCGTGATCACTTCTTAGATCTGCATCAAAGGTTTCAATCGCCACAAGAGGTAACAATTTCTATCACTAATCATGCTCATTCTTAAAGATCACTAAAAGAGAAAATTTTAATTTCCGCTGCATTTGGGATCACATTTTTCCTTTAGTGGTATCAGAGCCACTTACGAAACCATGCATCTGATAGTTGTTTATTTTCTGAACTTTCTGTATTAATATGATTAAAAGACATAATGAATTAAATAATAAACGAGTAATTAAATTTGGCATCATGTGTGTATGATTTGGATGATTGATGTTGACTATGCTTCGAAATCCGACGTTAGTATGGTGAAACAGCGATACATCGATCGTCCACAGGTTACACAAATGAGATCGATTAATTTGTATATACGATATAAGTAATTTTGATGTAAAATATGGTATATATGATATATTGTTTCTATTTCGATTAATAAGATTTTCTCTAGATAAGATCTTATCTTGGAGAAGTTGCCAATAAAAGACAACCATTTTTGAGGGGCCCGACTGCACTAAATAGAAACCAGAATATTATCCAAACTACTATAGTAGGTGTTAATAACATATCTAGCTATACAATAGGGAATGCATTAGAGTATAGATCTCCCTCACTACATAACCAACACCAACATCACACTCTAAAGAAAGTATAGTTCTCTGAAGAATCAGAAGAAGGCCATCATCCATCTCCTTGTTGGCTGGGATTTCGACACACATAAAAGTTAGGAATTGGTCATAGGATTCAAAGAAATATTATGAAAATGAATATATTGATGTTAACAACAGATTAATGAGAATATTTCGACGAAGGAAGTTGTGGTCTAGAACTTAGAAATATTTTGGCCTTGATTGGAATTCGACGAAGCTTACCTGGAGTAGTGTTCGGCGCAGTATAATTCAAATTTGAGGCTGATAATTGTTTTTTGGCCTTATCCATTTTTTGAAGACGCGTGGAGAGCTTTGAGCAGCGGAATACATACAAATCGAAGATGTGGTATCTTCTGGAGAAAAGACCATTGAATAGAGGTTATTTTTGATTTAATATAAATAGGACACTTAGCCACTAGGAAAGAGGTGTTCAACCTTATACAAAAACTCTAAATTTACTCAAAGCACCTGTGTGTGAGAAACAAGTGTTCCTAAGTGAAAATGTACGTGTGAATTCTAGATTTTATACTTTTAACCAAGTCATTTAAGATTGTGTCATTTACATTTGCTATAATTTTCTTTGAAGCCAATTCCAATATTTAAAATTTTGCCATTTATTTTGAAGTCATTTACTCTGCAAGCCTTTACTTCTTCATTTTGTAAAGAATTGCAACATTCCCTTTAATAACTTTGAAGAACATTGCTGAAATGTTCATAATTAACAAACCCATAAACTAAATAACAACACATGTCTAGGATCAATCTAGTCGATCTTGAGAGTAACCAAAAAACATAGAATTTGGAAGACTGACGCTTGTTTATCAATTTTGGCGGTAAACAAATTGGCACGCCCACTGGGACTAGTGTTGTTATATAGAATTTGTGAAAAATATTTGTAAGTTCTTCATTTCTGGTTTCCTTTAACTTCGTTACATGAGATTAAGAGGTGGTAAAATAACCACTGATAACGAAGCGATAACGAGAAGGAGATACATAAGAAGGATGGTGAATTAACCAAATAATAATTGAGAAATTATGCCTACAATATTTGTGTTTGAAGCAATTCCATCCACGACGAGTACGACGACCATATCGTCGAGTGCTCACAATGGACCAATTTTATCTCCTATGAGGATGCAAGGTCAACAGATGACCCCTTATCTAGTAGGATCTAGCTAGGGGTGGCAAACGGGCATGCTCGCCCCACTTAGGCCCGCCCCACAAAAGCCCGCAAAAAATGGGGTGGGGCGTTCATAATTGAGGATGTGGGCCTAAAACTTAGGTCCGCCCCGCAAAAAAGTGAGGGTTGAGCGGGGAAAACCCGCGGGCATTGCACTCTTTAAGCCTAAAAATGAAAAAAAATTATGTAAATACACGTGCCCGCAAAAGCCCGTGAAAAAACAGGACGGGGCGGGGCAGACACATTAGAGGGTGAGACCCGAAATCCTTGGCCCTCCCTGCACTAAAGTATGGGCAAACCGGGCATGCCCAGCGGGCCGGACCCGTTTTACCACCCCTAGATCTAGCGCATTTAGGCCTTATGTGATTAGACTTACGATGCCTTTAAACGGTCACGAACAGCCATATGGCATGCCAACTTCGATGATGGAAAATTTGCACAACACGACATCAACATTGGTTGACCCATAGGTGAACATGTTCTCGCCCTTACAAGGGTTCGGGTTTGTTGTTAATAATACGGGTTAAATTAACCAACCCTCATGGGTGGGATTTTCTACCCAATAAATGCCCAATTTTACTACAAACCCTGTAGCAGTTTTAAGGCAGCAGATGGACGAAAGTAACCATGAGATGATCCATATGTTTGCCAAACAAATAGGCATAATATTCAATCCCTTGATTCAAAATACCACTCAAACAAACCAACAAATGGCAACACAGATGACGCGAATTACAGATTTCTTTGGAGTTTCACAAACGCCTCGACAACTTCGAAGGGAACGGGTATTGGAAAACCAAGGAGCAATCCTTGAAGAGGACCCTAACATTAACCAAGCCCATCGAAATGCACCCCGAATAGACGTGTAAAATCAGGGGGGTGGAGTTGACACCCTAGGAACGAACAACAAGTTCCAGGAGAAAGGGAACCAAGGGTGCTCATGGTTAATAGGAATCAAGACGATGAAGTCTTACATCAAGTTCGACACGATGATAGGGTATAAGACAACAACTTGGATGCCATGGTCGAAAGGATTATGGTGCGAAATGGGGTGAATGTTGGCCTTCATAGGCCAAATTATAGTTCCCTACTATCTGACTATATCTTGCAAACTGAATTGCCTAGAGGATTAAAAGTCCAAAAATTTACAAAATTTCTAGGAGATACTAGTGAATCGACTGTCGAACATGTGGCGAGATATCTAACCGAAGCAGGAGACCTTGCAAATAACAAAAATTTGATTTTTTTTGAGCTTGCTTAAGAAGAAATGAAGGGTTTGCTTTTACGCTTTATAGAGAAGAAAAGTGTTCAGGAGATTAAAAAAGTAGAGAAGAAAGTGAAATGAATTTTTTATAATGGAGTAAGAAAAATGTTTATTTTCAACCATTGTGATTGTTGTCAAGATCGTAGGACACGTGCTGATCGGATAAAGATTGATGGGACGATTGCAGTTGGCGTAGCTCACTATCTCCTAAGAAATATGGGTGTGATAATTAAGTTTGGGGTTTTTACACGTCTCGATAAGACATATGAAGAAGTGTGGTCATGATGATCATGACGTCACAGTAGTAAATATGCTTTAGTTTCGAAACGTTTCAAAAAATGTCTTATTCTCCGTATAGTCGAAAATGACATTTTTGGGGGGCAAATTATTGGCTGGGACTTTTACACATATAAATGTTAGGAATTGGTCATAGGATTCAAAGAAATATTTTAAAGAAGAATATGTTAACTTCGACAACAGATTAATGAGAATATTTCGATAAAGGAAATTGTGGTCTAGGACTTAGAAATATTTTGGCCTAGACTAGAGTTCGATGAAGCTTACCTGGAGTAACGTTCGATGAAGTATAATTCAAATTTGAGGCTGATAATTTTTTTTTGGCCTTACCCATTTCTTGAAGACGCGTGGAGAGATTTGAGCAGCGAAATGTATGCAAATTGAAGACATGGCATCTTCCGGAGAAAAGATCGTTCAATAGCGGATATTTTTGATTTAATATAAATAGGACACATAACCATTAGGAAAGAGGTGTTCAACCTTGTACAAAAACTCTAAATTTATTCAAAGTACATGTGCGTGAGAAACGAGTGTTCCTGAGTGAAAATGTGCGTGGGAATACCAGATTTTATACTTTTAACCAAGTCATTTAAGATTGTGTCATTTACATTTTCTATAATTTGCTTTGAAGCCAATTTCAATATTAAATATTTCATCATTTATTTTGAAGTCATTTACTTTGAAAGCCTTTACTTCTGCATTTTGTTAAAGAATTTCAACATTCCCTTTAATAACTTTGAAGAACATTGTCGAAATTCTCATAATTAACAAACCCAGAAACTAAATAACAACACATGTCCTAGGATCAATCTAGTTGATCCTGCGAGTAACCAAAAAACATAGAATTTCGAAGACTGACGCTTATTTACCAATTTCGACGGTAAACACTCCTGCTCATAGTCAAAAAGAGGTTTCCTCCACTAAAAATTTCAAACCAGAACCACATCTTTTGAACAACCAATCTCACATACCTTTCCCTCTTTTTTTATTAGAGATAGAATAAAGTCTAAAGAAAGTAACACTAAGAAAAATAACCTCTACCCACAGATCATTCTAAAAAGAAGTAAGCATACCTGATCTCACCTTCCTCCTCAAAAATTCCACCAACCAATCAGAAGTGTGAATAAATTTATAATTAATAAGATAAATCCCCCACCTCCAATAATACATTAATTGAAGGCTAGACACCATATCCCTTAGGAAAGAAAAGACAACTTGAATCACATACCTAGCCGTCAAGATATCCCTCCAAATACCAGTGGCCTCATAAATCAAATGATATCCCCATTTACTTAGTAAAGCTAAATTAACTAAGTGAAGGTCACAAACTCCAAAACCACCACTCTTATTGGGTTTGCAATCATCTATATAACTTACCTAAGGGATCTTATCAGAATTTAACCCCCACCCCACAAGAACCTCTTCTGAATCTTAACAATTCTCTTCCTCACCTTAACCGTCATTTTTAGGAAAGACTAGAATATAATAGGAATTGTTCAGAACCGAATAGAGAAGAGTCACTTTATCCCCCAAGACTAACATACATATACTTCCAAGAGAACAAATACCCAAAAATAAGAGTAATAAGAAGTTCCCCAAAACAAGGATAACACTTTTTTTTTAAAACTATGGTTTAAGGATGGGGTGGTAGTCTTGATAATATCACTCCAAACATCCCTTCAATTTTTGACGTCTTCTCATCATGTTGCTTGAGCCTCTCTTTTACTTCAGAATTCTCAGTTGCCAGGTGCTCCAAAGTCTTCATAATGACTTCATCAGAAATCACAATCTTCTTAACCTCAAAGATGCTTCCAGCTTCAAGAGTTGACTCAGAAGCAACCAAAGTAGTATGAACATGAGAAGGATATGGAATCACTTTTGAAGCGGGAAGAAGAAACTTTGGAGGAACCTTTTGAAGCAGAGGTTCGACTATACTAGAGAGTATGGCATGGAAGTTCCTTTTAGCTTCCTTCAAGCACATGAACTCCAACTCTTCAGAGTCTTCTATCCAACTTCTGAAGTTGTTGGCCAAAGCACACACTTCATAATTATAACCTCGTAATTGTTGCAACCAAAATCTGAACTTGTTGAATTTTTTTTAATTTGAGATTTATCAACATTTAATCAGTCGTCATCCTAGTTAAAAGTTCACAACTATTCACATTCCTTAATTAACGATAACAACATCACGATGAGAAATGAAATTAAGTTATAAAGAAACAAAAAGTTACATAATGCCTCACAAATCTATATTTTTTTGCATCTCCAAAATTTCCTCTTTGTATTTTTATGTGTATTCGAAACCTACATCTTCATGATCTTATCACATCCACATTTGAGCCAATTTCTTCCACTTGAGTCGGTAATTGATGATGTTTTTTTCCACCCATTTGAGAACTTGTGAATGAGTGAGTATAATCATTTTTTGTGAGGGGAAACAAAGAAAACAACGATATGAATGGGGAAGAAATTTTGAAGCTTAAGATTGATCTAAAGGAAAAAGATGAACGTGGATAATTAAAATAATGAAATATTTCTGTAACAAGATTGAATTTTTTTTTTACAAAAATAAATAAAAACTCGCTAATATAATAATATAGGGGAAATATTTTTATGCAAAATTTGGATATAACATTAATAGTGGTTGAATTTGAATGTTAAAGCATTAATGTTATTCAACCATTATATATTGCAAAATTTGAATGTTGTTGAAACTTTATCAATTCCAATTTTAAATGTCACATTATTAGTTGTTGAATTTGAGTGTTGCAATTGCAACATTATTATTATTATTATTATTATTATTATTATTATTATTATTATTATTATTATTATTATTATTATTATTATTATTTCTACTGAACATAATTATAGTAAAAATTTATTCTATAGAATTTGTATTATAGTACTTTGAAATCTATGTTTGTAATTTGTAAATTTCTTTTATATATAATATAATATTATATTAAATATTTTAATAAACATAATAATTTATTTAAATCATGGTAAATAAGATCACTTCATTTATTTATATATATATAGTCATCTAAATTCTATATGGACTTATACAACAATGAATTGTTAGCTACTAGCGAATTCTAACTTTAGATCTTCAGCAGAGTAAAGAGCACAGTTTCAAGTCTTGAGTCTTTACCAAAATAACAACCTATGAAGTTCATCTTAAACTTGTTTAATTTTTAATGTTATATCATACTAGTACATGCTTTTACGGATTACATTAACAAATAACCAAACAAAGGGACATTAGTTACTATCGTGTTACCACTGACAGTTTTAGAAATTGGCAAAGAATAATAAAGGTGAATAAAATATAAAACTAAAAGTGTCTCAAGTTTGACCAAAAAAGTAATAATATAACATATCCAGAAGTGGCAACTCTATCCATCCATCCATATAATGTTTGACAGCTTGTCGTAGCAATCATATTTGACAAGTTAACATCTCTAATTGTCTTTTACTCAAAAATGGCAACTCCATCCAATTCCAATTTCATGCATAAATAAGAGCTGCCTCTGCACCATCATCTCCAACTCAATTTCTAGTATCTCTAGCCATGGCTAATTCTAACATCCAACACTCCATTTCCCTCCTCCTCCTATTACTCTTCATTTCACCCACTTTCTCTCAACAATCTTTCAGACCAAAAGCCCTCGTTCTCCCTGTCACAAAAGATAGCTTAACAACACTCCAATACATAGCTCAAATCAACCAAAGAACCCCACTAGTCCCACTAAACCTCATAGTCGATCTCGGAGGCCAGTTCCTCTGGGTAGACTGTGAAAATCAATACACTTCCTCCACATACCGCCCAGCACGCTGCCGCTCCGCCCAATGCTCTCTCGCCAAAGCAAACGGCTGCGGCGATTGCTTCTCATCACCTAAACCCGGCTGCAACAACAACACATGTGGCCTACTTCCCGACAACACCGTCACCCACACCGCCACCAGCGGGGAACTCGCCGAAGACGTTTTATCAATCCAATCCACTAACGGCTTCAACCCAGGACAAACCGTCTCCTTTTCACGCTTCCTATTCTCATGTGCACCAACTTCCTTACTTAAAGGACTCGCAAGTGGTGCTTCTGGTATGGCCGGTCTTGGAAGAACCAAAATCTCTTTACCAACTCAACTAGCTTCCGCTTTTAGCTTCGATAGAAAATTTGCTTTTTGTTTTTCCTCTTCAAACGGCGTCGTTATCTTTGGTGACGGTCCTTACGGTTTCGCCGCCAATGTTGGTTCTGCCCCCAATGTTGTATATGATTCAAAATCTCTCACCTACACGCCGCTATTAATCAACCCCGTTAGCACAGCTTCTGCTTTCTCACAAGGAGAGCCTTCAGCTGAGTATTTCATCGGAGTAAAAGCAATAAAAATAGATGAAAAAGTGGTTTCAGTTAACACGAGTTTGTTATCTATAGACAGTAACGGTGTTGGTGGAACAAAGATAAGTACGGTGGATCCTTATACAGTTCTAGAAGCTTCTATTTATAAAGTGGTTACAGAAGCTTTTGTGAAAGCTTCTATTGCAAGAAACATAACAAGGGTGGATTCGACTCCTCCTTTTGAATTTTGTTATAGTTTTGACAATTTGCCTGGGACGCCACTGGGTGCGGCTGTTCCTACGATTGAGCTTGTTTTGCAGAATGAAAATGTGGTTTGGGAGATGTTTGGTGCGAATTCGATGGTGAATATAAATGACGAGGTTTTGTGTCTTGGAATTGTGAACGGTGGTGAGAATCCGAGGAGTTCGATTGTGATTGGTGGGTATCAGTTGGAGAATCATCTTGTGCAGTTTGATTTGGCTGCCTCTAGATTGGGTTTTAGCTCCTCCCTGTTTGCAAGAAAAACTGATTGTTTTAGATTCAACTTCACCTCCACGGCTTAGAATCTTGAAGTTTGAATAATTAGTGTTGCCTTCCTTCATAATAAATGGCTTTGAAGTTTATGTTTGAATTGATTGACAAGAGTATATAGTTTGATGGTGTAAACTAAAACAGAAATGTATGTTTTCCACTTTTTATATAAATCAAATACTTGTTTAGTTTCCTAGTATATACTCCTACTAATCCTTTATAATTATCTCTTAATTTTTTCTGCATTTTTTTAATTTGGTAAATTAAAGGATAGTAAATGAGTCAAATTTAATTCAGTCGGATTTAATAAGAATGAGTTTAATTCAAATTTTGATTTAAGTTTATATAATTTTCTTTTCTAATTAAAGTTTACTTTGATTAAAATTCGGTTATGATTGATAATTTAAACTCGATTCAGCTTAATATGGATCAAAAGATAAATAGACTTAACAAAAACTAAAATTTCAACTAAGAGTCGTATAATTTACGCTAGGTATGTATTTGCAATGACTATAATAGTAGGGACTTTGGCGATGATACGTGTACGAATATAATTTTTTTAGGTTTTAAAGCGATAACACGAGGAGAATAAGAAAATGCCAAACTGTTAGTCAAGAAATTTCAATGTATTAACTCATCAAGGGAATTAGCTGAAATTTGTGCACAAACGTAAGGCCAAATTTCATGCGTTTCGACCAGATATAGTTTGGGATGCAACATCAATGTTTGACATATTAAGAATTTTGTCTAGTACTTAATGAAATTTCCAAAAGTTAGTTGTTGACCAATTCGACACATTTGACCAAAGCAAGTTCAAAATCAAACCAAATAACTGTTTTTTGATCTTGTCAAAACGTCAAAGACACGTGGAAATCAATCGAATGTAAGCGAAACATGCAGAAGTGACATGTCAAATGGAAAATAGTTGAATATTGAAGATAATTAGTTTCGTAGTGCTATAAATAGGGATTCTAGCGTTATGATTAGGGTGGAAAATCATTGTAAACTTCAATACAAACTCAAAGTACTCATACGTAAGCGAGAAACGAGTATCTGAAGAAAATGCACTTGCCCACCAACTTTTACTTATACAAATAAAGTTTTCCCAAGATATCTACATTTACTTGTTTTATGTTCATTCAAGTTATCAATTTAGACTTAGTCGAAGCTGCTCTTACTTTTACTTTTAAACTTAATCTTTTTTCCGAAGTAGTCAACACAAATACTCGACAAACATTAACGCATACCTCTTTTCTCAAAAAAATTGCACAACATGCCTCATAACTTACTACATTAACGCATACCTCTTTTCTCAGAAATTTTGCACAACATGGCCCATAACTTACTAGTTTGGTCCTTCAAGCAATAAATTTAAAACTAAGTGATTGTTTACCAAAGTCATGGTAAAGAAATTGGCACGCTCAGTGGGATATGTTTATGTAAAATTTTGAATTTTCTCCCTTTTAAAAAAGTGTTGTACTTTTATTTCTTTGTTGTTAGTCTTTTCTTGTGTTGAAAAAGGTTTTCTGCGTCTGGACTTTTATGCGCTTGAGGAGTGATAAAACTCTGGTCAAAATGGTTCTCCCTAAGAACACTTCACTTCCCCAAAATGACATTTCAAACATTAAACAACTTGTCAGATCGACAATTAGAACTATATGGAATTTGAATCCCACGGGAACCAATGAACCTGTCCTTACCCCAATAGCGAGTGCAACATCGCAGGAGTGATGACTTTATTTCCTACAAGAACAAGTATTCCAATTACTCCCAGGGTCATACACATTACTATAAGAGATCCCAGGCCTTCATATGTGTCAAGTTTTATGATGCCATTGGTTTTTAGGGATTTCCCTTATGGCATGCCAACTGCGACGATGGCAAAATTACAGAGTAACGCATTAACGTATGCAAATAATAATGCAATAATAACGTTTCTTTTAAATCCATATGTGGTGTCTGTAACACCCGAGACCGAAGAGGGCGAGAGTGGTTGTAACACCCGAGGCCGAAGAAGGTAGAGGGTGGTCACTTGAATTCACATCGGAATGAGAGGGATCCTGAGGTTGCGTAGGTATGAGACCACATGGTTGAAGGAATGCTTATAAAGATTTATTGGTACTACCTATACCAACAAGATGCACCATTTTTCGGTAACCTAATAAATAAGAACTTCAAAGTTAAGTGTGCTTGACTTGGAGAAGTATTTGAATGAGTGATCTTATGGGAAGTTTCCCAAAAAGCGTGTGAGTGAGGACAAAATATGCTAAAAAGACATGTGTTGGTTTGTGGGGTCAGTCGGTAATCCTGAAAGCAGTATGAGGCATTACAAATGGTATTAGAGCATACATTTCCCAATAAGATGTGGTTCGGGAACAAATCAAGCGGAAGCTGGTGGGCATGTGACACCCAAGGCTGAAGAGGACGGACAGTGGTTGTAACACCTGAGGCCCAAGAGGGTGGGGGTGGTCGCACGAATTCACATCAGAATGAGATGGATCTTGAGGTTGTGTAAGTATGAGACTGGATGGTTGAAGGAAGACTTATAAGGATTTATTGGTACTACATATACTAACAAGATGTCTATTTTTTTCGGCAACCTAACAAATAAGAACTCTATAGTTAAGCATGCTTGACTTGGAGTAGTATTTGGATGGGTGATCTTCTGGAAAGTTTCCCGGAAAACGTGTGAGCAAGGACAAAACATGCTAAATAGACTATTGTTGGTATGTGGAGTCAGTCGGTAATCCTGAAAGCAGTATGGGTTGTTACAGTGTCAGCGCCTACTATTAGCAACCCTAGTTGAATAACACAACATGGACGAATTGGATTTGCCCTCCCAAATATGTCTACTCTAACAATAAATTCTATGTTGTCCATAAGACAACAAATTGATGAAAGTAACGACGAGATGGTTAACATGCTTACTCAACAAATCAGTATAATGTTCAATCCTCTAATCTAGAACACTAAGCAAAGTTACCAGTTATTGGCCAATCAAATGGGTCAAATAGCCGATTTTTCTGATGCCCCTCAGGCCCCGGCACATCCAATTCCTCAAATTATGCAAGCCAGGAAAATATAGATATCTGAAATTAGGTTTGCCCCTGTTAACTAAAGGCAACAACAACAAGTGGGTTTTCAACCTGTCGAACCTCCAGTGCGTAGGGAAGAAGAAAAGTATATAGGTCAAGTAAACTCAAGAGAGGTTATGGTAAATAGGGACCATGATGCTAAGGATGTAGTCAGAAATGTTCGACAAAATGATCTAAAGGGAGGAAAATAATTTAGCCTACATGGTTGAAAATATCCTAGCCTATAATGGCCTTAGTGTAGGACTGCATAGGCTAACTTTTGTGTCTCATTTGTCTGAACATGTGTTGCAAGCTGAACTACCTAGGTGTAACACCCGAGGCCGAAGAGGGCGGAGAGTGGATGTAACACTCAAGGCCGAAGAGGGCGGAGAATGGTCGCCAAATTCACATCGGAATGAGAGGGGTTTTTAGGCTATGCATGGATAGGATTGTATGGTGAAAGGAATGCTTATAAGAATTGATTGATATTGCCTATACCAACAAGATGCATCTTATTTTCAATATCCTAACAAATAAGAACTTCATAGTTAAGTGTGATTGACTCCGAGTAGTATTTGGATGGGTGAGCTTCTGGGAAGTTTCCCGGGAAGCATGTGAGTGAGGACAAAGCATGCTAAAAAGACTTGTTTTGGTTTGTGGGGTCAGTCGGTAATCCTGAAAGCAATTTGGGGCGTCGCAAATGGTATCAGAGCCATACCCCTCCCAATACGATATGGTTCGGGGACGAACCAAACGGAAGCTGGTGGGCATGTAACACCTGAGGCCGAAGAGGGCAAAGAGTGAATGTAACACTCTAGGCCAAAAAAGGCGAATAGTGGTCTCCGAATTCAAATCGGAATGAGAGAGATCTTGAGGTTGTGCAGGGATGGGATTGCATGGTTGAAGGAATATTTATAAGAATTGATTGGTACTACCTATACTAACAAGATACATCTTTTTTCGGTAGCCTAACAAATAAGAACTTCATAGTTAAACATGCTTGACTTCTAGTAGTATTTGGATGGGTGACCTTCTATGAAGTTTCTCAGAAAGTGTGTGAGTGGGGACAAAGCATGTTGAAATGGAATGTGTTGGTTTGTGGGGTCAGTCGGTAATCCTGAAAGCAGTTAAGAGCGTTACACTAGGGGTTGGAAAGTCCCTAAATTCACCAAATTTGCAGGAGACAAAAGTGAATTGATAATCGAACATATTGCCCGATACTAAACTGAAGCAGGCGATATAGTAGATAATGAGAATTTGAAAATAAGACTTTTTTTTCAAATTCCCTAACAAAACGCCTTTACATGGTTCACAACATTCCCTCCTCACTTCATACATAATTGGAATTAATTGGAGAAAGTGTTTCATGAACAATTTTGTATGGGGCACTCAAAGATTAGCCTCAAAGAGTTGGCTAGTGTAAGGTGCAAAATGCCTGAGTCAATTGATGACTATCTAATTATGTTTAGATTGTTGAAGACAAGGTGCTTTATCCAAGTGGCTGAACATAAATTGGTTGAGATGGAAGTTAGGGGTCTAGATTACTCTATTAGAAAGAAACTAGAGACCCAATATCTGAGAGATATGGCTCAATTGGCAGATAGGGTTTGACAAGTTGAACACTTAAAAGCCGAGAAGGCCAGGTCGAACAAATTCAATAAAAAAAAGGTTGCCTATATATAGGTAGATGAGAGACCATGAATATGACATATGATATGAGAAGGTCGAAGATAACGACATAAACACGGCAGAACTTCAGCCAGGGCCTCCCTATGTTTGTAAATTACTGAAATCATATGACGGAAAGAAGCCAGTCGAACCTAAAAATGACAATTTTTTTGCCAAAACATACACTTTTGACGTAATTATGTGCGACAAATTTTTTGACCTCCTAGTTGCTGATGGCCAAATCATAGTCCATAAGGGACTAAATACGCCACCATTAGAGCAACGAAAGAAAAGATGATTTCTCAAGTTTCTTAATTTTCAGGGTCATAAGACTTCTTATTATGTCACTTTCAAGGATTGGTGCAAGGAGCGCTGAATGAGGGAAAGCTAGAGTTTGTTGACAAGGCTAAAGCCCCAATGTAGGTGGACTCTGACCCTCTGCAAATCAAAGATACAAACTATGTTTAACCACTCGAATGTTTTATGGTCGAGGCTACTAAGAGCTCCGACGTCACAATGGAAGTTCTGAGTCAGAACATGCTAAGAAAGTCAAGGCGATTTATCCAAGTGTTGAGGAGGAACTCATATATTTAATCAATAGATGCAAATTGAAAGGATCAGAAGTTATGTTGTGCCCAATGTGCAGCACTGTGTTTGACAAAGAGGCTACTGAAGGCATTGGGAAAACTAAGCCCCAACATTCTAAGTGTGAGTGTAGTATTCTCTTAGATATGTTATAAGTTATGTCAAAACTAGGATACTTAGTATTTGTGTAAATTGGATCTTGTTATCCATGTCTAGATGTGAATTATTATAATAGGACACTTGAAATCAGATTAGATAGGCCATTACAAGTCAAAAATATGATTTTTCATGAAAAAACATGTATATGGGTCGATACATTATGGCTATGTATCGATACATACTGAATGAGTTTTAAAGAAAATGGTTTTGCCTTAAAAGAATCAATACAAAGGAGGTACGGGTCGATACAGAATATGAATGAGTCGACTCATTCGTGTTTGGAGTCGACTCCAACTGGAAATTTTTTTAGGAAAATTGTCTTGCCTTCAATGTATCAATACATTATTATTGTGGGCCGATACATAATAGGTATGAGTCGACTCTCCCATGTTTGGAGTCGACTCCTACTGAAGAATTTTTAAAGTAAACCTTTCTGCCTTCAATGTACCGACTCCTTGAGTCCATGTATCGACTCTCAGGCCTTATGTATTGACTCATCCGAATTTGGAGTCAATACATTTAGTTATATTCTATAAAACTTGTAATTTTTAACTAAAAATCTATTTTGTCTATTATTTTTTCTACACACACATATAAAAATGCATTCATACATCATTTCTCAATATTCAAACCAAGAATATACAAAGAATTTTCTCTTCATATTCAACATTTTTCTTCATACATTCAACAACTACACATAATTATTTTTGTTGAGTGTCATATAGGTTAGATTGATAAGGCCGAATTTAGGATTTTTGTAATCATAATTGGATTAAGTATTCTTTAGGGGTTTCTTTTATAAAATTGGTTAGGGTTTTTCCTCCAATATCAGGATTTATTTGAGGGTTTTATACAAGATTTCGCCACGAGGATTCACCCGAGTGAAAACTTTGAAGAACGGGGGTTGTGTCAAAGGAGTAGCGGTAACTGGAGGATTGACTTGGAAGTCTTGGGTCACTTGATCTTGCTTAAGATTAAGGGGAGAGAATAAGTTAGAATCAACATCAAACATAGGTTTTAGGGGTTTGGATTTCTACTTTCTTTCTCTTGTATACAACTCTTGCAAATGTTAATTACATATCTCAATTCTATTTGAAATTGGGGGCAGACGTACCTATAGTAAGGACGATTGAGGAACTGCCTAAATAAATCTTGGCATTCTCTCTCTCTCTCTCTCTCTCTCTCTCTCTCATACACACACACACACACTCACTCACTCACTCACACACACACACACACACACACACACACACACACACACACACACACACACACACACACACACTCTTTACATTTTGATAATACACTAAGTGTGCAATTTGATAAACTGGATTTTTTGGTTGTGTTAAAGTAATTTAAATTGTTTTGTAAATATAATTGCAATTGGTTGCTCATATCTTCAACACAAAGGAAAATTAGTTTGGTGTTTATTGCACACCAAGTGTTTGATAAACTGTTTGTGTCAATTTTCGTTTCCAAATTCATTGGAAATTGGCTACAAAGTATATTGTTGAAACGATTATTTTTGTAAAACATATTGATTTACTTTCTCATCATTATTATATGTTTCATTACGGTTTAAACGCATATTTGATTCTTTCGATAACGGTTCGGGATAGACGAGTGTCAATCCAAAATTGCTTTTGCTTGCTATAGTAAATATTTTCAAAACATAATTTTTAATCAAATAAAATTTTATTATGATATACTCACCCCCTCTAGATTGTTTCCTTCATCTAACAAGTGCTATCACGAGCACCGATTTATCTTATGCTTCAAATTCACTTATTAGATTATGGCTTCCGAACCTAAAGAGGTGTATAATAAACGTGTGTTTTCAAGGGCAAAAATGATGGTTATTGGAAGGATTGTATGTGTATCTGTAGCGAGAAATTCATGATCATCAAGCTATTGACAAGCTAGAGATCAATTAATAAGAGTAGCCACCACGCTTTTATTGTTTCCAAGGGAAAAGGGAAAAAGTACGAACAAAACCCAATTAGTAAGAAGTTTTCAAATAAAAACTAATAAAAGTCAGAGGTCACAGGTAAGGGGGTTGGTTACATAGAGGAAAGGTGTTAGCACCCAAAGTGTCCTAGGTACTCCTAGGGAGCTCTTTTTGTGTGCATATGTATTTTGTACAAAGTGATGTTTACAAACAAATAGAGTGGAGGGATGAGAAAAGAATTCATTAATTACATTTTTGTGTTTGACAAGACCTTCGGTCTTGTGCCTACGTACCAATATATAAATGAGGGATCAAAACCTCGTAGTTCGTGCTAGAAATTTCAAAATGAGTGTATTGGTTTTAACAAAATTTAAGTTTGAAAGGCACAAAGGCCTAAAATGGTTTGAATGAGTTAGTTCTTTTTTGGCTTTCTTTTGAAAATTTAAGTCAAGTATAGTTAAGTTCATTTACAAATTTGATTTAAGAAAAGAAGTTTGAAAATGCAATGGCATAAGGCCAAAGTTTCTACCTTTTGCAAAAGATGGTCAAAGTTTAGGACAAAAGTAGTTCACACAAAGAAGGTTTTGAAAATGGAGGGAGAGATTTTAAATTAAAGAAATGGGGAGAAGATGAAGAGACTATCCTATATACAATAATTTAAAAGTTTAAAGTTGAAAAGATTTGACCAAATGGGAGCAATCCAATAGACAAGTATGTCAATAGAAACCCAAAATTCCCTTGGACTTTTTAGAATCAAGCAACACACAAATGCACAATTATATCAATCTTGAAGAGCAAAGACATCAAATAAAGATGGCCTCATCCAAGCTTATCCACTTCTATGATCTTCTTCAAAATAGCCCATGTAGCAGATGAATTCCACAAGTCGCAGGTTCAACATAACAACTTAACAATGATCAATTTTGCATATGAAACTGGAGCGATCTTCAAAGGTGTATCAGATGAATTCAAATTGCAAGTACTTGGGTCTTCACAAATTGGCATTGGCCAAGTATATTAGCAAAGGAATGTTGCCTAAACTCTAAGTCCAATTGGGCAAGATCAAACCAACAGTCCACTCAAAAAGTCTTTTAGGGTTTTTGTTATCATTATATACATTAGTGGTCAAAGACCAAACAAGCAAACAAAGAATACACAAAACAAAATAATATCACACAATATGGTCCAAGTGGATAAAGTGAAAATTACATTAACATAAACAATTAGAATAATATGTATAATGGAAAATGATAATAGAATACTAAAAGTAAATTGCATTAAAAGTAAAAGCTTGAAAGTAAAAGTTAATGGTTAGTAAGTTAGTAGTTTGTTTTGTTTTGCTTTTTGATTTCAAGACATTCTTTAGAGAACACTCAACCCACTTGCCACAAGCATGGATCCTTGAACCAAAACATCTTCCAAATGAAGAAAAGAAGGCTAATTTTCCACACAATACCATGGAAGAGGGGAGAATTACAATCTCACTAACTAGAATGCTTATGCCTTTTGTGTCACAAATTTAGCGCTATGTTAAGCAATCGTAATTAGACTTATGTAGAAGTCACAACTATTTGAGATCGGACAATAAAATTTTGGTTTTAATGCATGTTGGAGACATAGTATTAAGAACTATGCTCATTAAATATACCACACACACAAAAGTATGCAAAAAAAGTGTGGCCTAATCTCATCCATACTCATGTTAATCTTTCAATCAACTAGCATTAGGACTTTGAGATGTCAATGGCCAAATGGAAATGAATGTATGAAGAAGGGGAATTAGATGAAGAGGGAAAGGGATGAATGAGATCACAAATTGGCCAAAGGAGGACTTTTGTCAAATTAATATTATTCATTCATTTTGGGAGATGGAATGTACATTCCATCAATCCCCTAAATTCAGTAATATTAACTTGACAAAGTCAAATCAACCTTGACCAAGACCCAACAACAAATAAGAAACTCAATTAAGTCAATACAAATGGTCAACACAATTAAAATGACATTTATTCAATTAAAAATAGTAAAATAATGCATTAAATTCAAATATGTTTTGTCCAAATCCTAAAATCTCATCAAAACACCAAATAAATGGCCATGAGATTTATCATAGGTCAAACAAGGTCAAAGGACCTTGGAGAAAAAAATTCATAATTTTTGGACACTTAAAAATATTTTTAAACAATTAAAAAACAAATGAAAAATCAATTAATTCATGAAAAATATTAATAATGATCCAAAAATAATTTTAATTCAAAATATGAAAGAGAAAAATATTTGAAATTTTTTGGTGAAAGTCCCGTATTTTTGGATCAATATTAAATTTATTATGAATTATTGAAGAAAATGGAATTAAAATGAAATTCAGAAAATCCAAAAATACGAGGACCATCAGATCTCCCTCATTAATTGAGGTGGCAGATCTGATGATCCAAAACACGCGTTCCACCAATGTCCTAGTCAAACGCACTGTAACATGAGTAATCACAAGGCACAACTAAGATTAAAACGTGGAACATGGATCACACGGTTCAGACTCAAGACACATCATCACCGAAGCCAGAGCTCCGGTGAGCTTCACCGGACTGGTCAACATGAACCATCACCAAAATTCAAAACAGGTACATGGTTTAAAATAGAAAACATCACTGAGCACGAATATCACCTCCAATTCATCCAATTCCAACTATATTGAGAGATATGTGGAATTGAAAAATGAGGTTCATGATTTGAGTTGCTTCGATTTGGCCTCAAAGCAACTCAAACTCCTTGCCTATATTGGTAGGACTTCAGACAACTCAAGAATCAATGGAATTGAGCAACAAATTAAGAGAATCGAAGAGTTTAAAATTTCTGCAAATTACCTTCAATGGAGGTCTGAGCTTGCTAGATCTTGATCTGAATCGTGCTTGGCTTCACTTCACTTGCTTGCAGGAGAGGAATGGAAAGGTTTAGAAGCAATGGACTCCTGGAGAATTGAATTCCAAAACAGTGGAGATTCAAGCTCAAATTCAAATGAATTTATCAGGGTTATCCTCTTAGAGTGAAGGGTTTTCAATGGAGATTCAAAGCTGGCACAATGTGTGTGTGAATTCTGAGCATAAGGGGCTCAATTTATAGGGAAATCAAATGATATTTGCACACTCTTTCCACTTTCTAAATTTGGTAAAATGATGATGTCATACTGCATGGGCGCGCATAGGCTCATGGAATGATGGTTTGAAAGTCCAAATTAAAGATCAGGTGCTTTGAAGATGGATTGGATTGCAAGGTACATGTGCATTGTCACTTGAAGATTGATCCATGCCAAATGATACCATCCTGTTTAAGCCATGCGCAGCCTATGCATTTCTCATCCAAAATGAATGAATTTGAGCTCCTTGGAAAGGTGAGATCAAGAGGAACAAGTTTTATGTTGAACACTTTTTCATTTGGAGCTTGGAACTTGGAGATATTTGTGGTGGAAGTTTGGAAAAATTCGACATATCAAAAATTTTCTAAGTGTCAAGCCATATGTCTCAATATTCCACCTTGCTTAACTTTTTATGGGAGCTTCAAATGGGAAAAGCGTATTCATCAAAGTTGTATCTCTCTCAAAGACCTTCAAAATGGTCACCAATTTCATGTCATTTGGATTTGAAATTATAGAGTTATTCATTTTTGAAGTTTGAAAAAATCACTTGATCAATGGTATAGGTCAAAAGTGACCTATAATGTAGCCTCATATCACATGTTCAAAGAAGTTGAGTTAGCTCCCACTCCAAACATAAAATTTGAAGTAGACACATTGAATTTGATTTTGCAACTTGGAAATATTTTATCTCATAAAAATTGAGCAAGTTATGGCCTTGGGAAGTTGACTTTCAAAGTAGGGTTTAGACAAAATGACCTATAATGTTTCAACATAGAAACTGATTTTCCAAGAAAAACTAGCTCTATGTCTCAACATGAAAGTTGTTTATAATGTCATTTAGAGTAAGTTTTCTCTTGGAATCATTTTCATATGGTGAAAATTGTAGGAGATAGAGTCTAGGGAGACCCAGTTTTGATCAGATGAATTCATCTGGCCAACCACCATCAACCAACTTGCTAATTTCCAATTATCTTGACTTTCTTGGCTCATGGTAGATCATATATGTATAATATGATGAAATTTGAAGTGTCCTTTGAGAAATTTGATCAATTGGTGAGATAGCTTGTTGGAGAAGTTACTCAAGATACCCAGTCAAACTAGGGTTTCCAAGGCAAATCACCCTCAAACTCTTGAAGAAATCTTGATCAATATGACATGTAGAGATCACTAGGACTCATATATGATGCTCATAACCATTCTTGAATCAATTTTTGGTTGTGCTCTTTGTTCATGAGGGTCTCAAACCCTAGATGTGATCAATGAATCAAGGAGATCATGCCCCTACCTACAAAAGAGTTAGATAGATACAAAGACATATTTTTGGTTTTTTGGTTAGTGAAATGATAATATACAAGTATGATATAATCACAAAGTGCTTGGTGATCTCTCCTAAAACAAACCCAATGAAAGAGGGGTAAGGAGGATGCCAAGGTATGATCCCAATGCTAATGCTTATGATGAAATTGCATAAGGGATCTTAAGGTCAAAGTTGGGGTATCACAGCTGCCCCTATTTAAGGACATTCTAACTGAGGAGGTGAAGGTTAAAATCTTCAGCTTGACTCAGTAGAATGGGCTTAAATAACACAAAAGAGAAACAAATTTTGGTCCCTAAGAGACCTCATGATGCAAATGATATGAATGCAGAAGTTAATGCTCTGTGGGGAAATATTACCACAAAGGAAAAGAAATCAGAGATACTAAAAGTCCGCATGAGCATAATGCATTCTATAAGGAAAACTTGTTGGGGAGACAGAGACTCTGGGGGGAATAAAAAGGGTGTTGCGTAGGCCAGGCTACGACTTAAAACTACTAGGGACTCGAGGAAATCCATACAAAATGGAAAGACTCAGTCGGGGAAACAAATAACATCTGCAGGGGATACAAATAAGTCAGGATAAAACTGAAATACTCGACTCGTGCAGGGAAAAGAGATTTCACTAAGGAAATGCGCACTCAACTCAACTAGGGAGAAAATAAACTTCAACACCGGAGGAGCAGAAATCTATTACCTACTACCTGTTACTGGGTAAGGAGATAATAAAGATCTGATAGAGAGAACATCCGTCACCGGTTAAGATGAACATATCAAGGATGACTCGCTGAGGAAAAGCCAGGAGGGAGTATTCATTACCAGTTACTGGGTAAGAATAGCCTTGCTGGAGAAAATTGCAGAAAATAGGATTTACAACTACCAGTTACTGGGTAGAAGACCGAAGGGTGAGAGTATCCGTCATCGGTTAGGATGAACATATCAAGGATAAACTCGACAGGGAAGAAAATCTGTCATCGGTTAGGATGAACATATCAAGGATAGAGTTTCCTGGGGATGTCAAGGAGGATACCCGTCATCGGTTAGGATGAACATATCAAGGATATACCAACTGAATAATAAAAGGGGAATTACATCTGTCGAAAACTGGATAGAAAACCATCAAAGAGAAAAATCTGTCACTGGTTAGGATGAACATATCAAGGATTCACTCTGCGAGGGGACAAAGTAGGATTTACAACTACCGACTGCTAGGTAGAAGACCAATCAAAGAGAAAATCCGTCATCAGTTAAAGCGAACATATCAAGGATAGACTTTGAAAAGGGGAACAAAAGTAGGGATTACATCTATCAGTTACTGGATAAAATACCAAAGAAGAGAAAATCCGTCACCGGTTAAAGTGAACATATCAAGGATTAATTATGCATATAAGAAAAGAAGTAGGATTTACAACTACCGGTTACTGGGTAGAAAACCAACAAGGAGAAGAAACCCCGTCATCGATTAAGATGAACATATCAAGGATTAACTCTCTGAGGAACCAAAATAGGGATTACAACTACCTTTTTATTGAGTAGAATACCAAAGAAGAGAATATCTGCCACTGGTTAAAGTGAACATATTAAGGATAGACTCTACCGGGGAAGAAAAGATATTTGTCACCGGTTAGGATGAACATATCAAGGATATACTTTTCGGGGAATAGATCCACTAGGGATACTGCTGAGGAGAAAAAGGGTACTGTTGTCGGGTATTGGGCAAGAAGTAACAAACTGCAAACTAAGAAGAATTATACCAGTTACTGGGTAATGGACTCTTAGGGGACCAAAATATCTATCTATGTAAGAGCTAGAAAGAAAATGGTCAATCAAGACTCAACCCAATGAGGACATATCTCAAGGGGAGTAATTCCATCCAGAAATTTTGCTGGAGAGGAAACTGAAATAACAATTATCCACGAGGAAATAAACTCAGTGGGGAAACAGAGAAAGGTTAAAGTATTTTCTGCTTAGGGGCTGACACTCTACAGTTGAAAGAGGACAGACACCAGATTTGGTATGGGGATAAAGTATCGCCATAACAGAGAATGAAAATCTCAAACAAATCAAATATGAAGATGCAGGATATGCAAAACATGAATTTATATGAATGTATATGTATATGTATTTATGGTGATTATGCTGACAAAACGATCGAAAAGGATACAGAGGTGTCGCAAAGAAATTGAACCACTTGTACAATCCTCGGTCAATCTATAAAATCATGGAGACAAACTGCTGAAGAACAGAGAGATCAACAACCCAAAGGCTCAACCCTGGATGGGGAAGGAGATCTGCTGAGGACAGAACAACATCAACTCTATGGGGAATTTTAGGTCAACACCATAAAAAATAGGAGACAACCCTACAGAGAAAATATCAATAACAGAAGTTGCTCAGAAACCAGAAGGAAACTCTGACTGAGAGCAAGGACACATGGCGATTGGTGGGGACACCAATGCGATCTACTAGGGAAAATCAAGCATCTCTGATGAAGATCCACCTGTTGAGGAAATACAAACTCCGCTGGGGAAGACCGAAACTATGTTGGGGACAAGGACACGCCACAACCAACTCAGCTGGGAAAAAGAAAATAAGCTCTAAATGGGGATCAAACACTCCATCGAGGAACTGAATCAACACAAACGTCTAGGGATATCCGAAGAGTTAACTGCTTGGGGGACCACAGATGCTTCACATTTAAGGACTTGCTTCTTACTGAAATGCGGTTGATATTCCTTTTACTTACTTTGGAAAAAATTCTTGTTTTTAATATTAAAGAAAATTTTATTTTGATTTAAAAATTTAATTTCAAAATGATCATAATAAAATTTAAAACTATTGGCTGAAGTAAATAAGAGTAGAAACAATTGGATAAAAGCTCAACTTTATTTAATGGAATGGTAGTCTGTAAATGACAAGACTCCATAGATTTTACAAAGTTGAAAATGGTAATTTATATAGAAAAGGGTTACATTGAATACAAATGATCATTAATCCTTCTACCAACTCTTGATATCCATTATGCTCTTGACCGCTGCTGGGATGATGAACTGGCGTCGACCCTTGTGCTCAAACAAGTCTTCAAAATCACTGAAGATCAGCAAAATGCAGTTACTTGCCATTCTCCCTGGTTTTTGCATAAGTTGCCCCAAGGTGGGGTACTCAACTTATCGGGAAATTCTTTTCTGTTTTTATGTCTCTAATTTTTGCCTGGATCTCCCTTTCGGGTTTTCAATCCACCGAGACGCTCATTTTTGCCTAAGTCGCCCTTTCGGGTTTTCAACTTAGCGAGTTGTTATTTTCTTTTTTAGGCAAAGTATTTCTTGACTGCATCTGCGTTCACAAGACGAGTGAACTCTTCACCATCCATATTTATAAGAATCAATGCACCACCTGAAAAGGCTCTCTTGACAACATATGGGCCTTCATAATTGGGAGTCCATTTTCCTCTAGAAGTTGGCTTGAACGACAAAATCTTCTTGAGCACAAGGTCACCTTCTCTAAACACTCGAGGTTTGACCTTCTTATCAAAAGCTTTCTTCATTCTCTGTTGATATAACTGACCATGACACATGGCAGTTAATCTCTTCTCTTCAATCAAATTCAACTGATCAAACCTGGTCTGACACCATTCAGCTTCAGTCAACTTGGCTTCCATGAGCACACGCAATGAAGGAATCTCAACCTCTACGGGAGCACTGCTTCCATACCATACACAAGAGAGAAAGGGGTTGCCCCTGTTGAAGTGCGGACAGATGTACGATACCCATGCAAAGAAAATTGGAGCATCTCATGCCAATCCTTATACGTGACAACCATCTTCTGAATAATCTTCTTGATGTTCTTGTTCGCAGCTTCAACAACCCCATTCATCTTGGGTCTATAGGGAGAAGAATTATGATGTGCAATCTTGAAGTCTTTGCAAAGAGCTTCCACCATATTGTTATTCAAGTTTGATCCATTGTCAGTAATGATCTTACTTGGCACACCATAACAGCATATGATCTGATTCTTGATAAACCTTACAACAACTTGCTTGGTCACATTTGCGTACGATGCCGCTTCAACCTATTTTGCGAAGTAGTCAATTGCCACCAAAATGAAACGATGTCCATTCGAAGCTTTGGTCTTAATCATCCCAATCATATCAATTCCCCACATGGAGAAGGGCCATGGGGAAGATATGACATTCAATAGTGTCGGAAGAACATCAATCTTATCAGCATAAATTTGACACTTGTGGCATTTCTTCACAAACTTGCAACAGTCATATTCCATTGTCACCCAATAGTAACAAGCTCGCAACATCTTCTTCGCCATTGCATGTCCATTAGAATGAGTACCAAAGGAACCTTCGTGCACTTCAGTCATCAACAAGTTTGCTTCATGTTTATCCATGCATCTGAGCAAAACCATGTCGAAGTTTCTCTTGTACAGTACATCACCATTCAAGTAGAAATTACCGGCTAATCTTCTCAAAGTCTTCTTGTCTTTCAAAGATGCCCCAGGCGGATAAATCTGACTTTGGAGGAAACATTTGATGTCGTAATACCACGGTTTCTCATCTTTGATCTCTTCAACAGCAAACACATGAGCTGGCCTATCAAGACAGATCACAGATAAATTGGGAACTTCATTCCAATAATTCACTACAATCATTGATTCCAATGTTGCAAGAGCATCTGCCATCCGATTCTCATCTCGAGGGATATGATGAAACTCAACCTTTGTAAAGAAAGTTGAAATCCTCCTCGCATAATCTCCATATGGTATCAAACCGGGATGATTTATCTCCCATTCTCCTTTGATCTAATTCACAACCAAAGTCGAATCACCGAAGACATCCAAATACTTGATTCTGAGATTCATGGCCTCTTAAGCCCCATAATGCAAGCTTCATATTCTGCCATGTTGTTTGTACACTTGAACGTCAACCTAACTGTAAATGGAAAATGCGTGCCTTGAGGAGTAATAATCACTGCCCCAATGTTATTTCCATACTGATTAACTGCTCCATCAAATACCATTCCCCAACGGGAACCAGGTTCTGGCCCTTCTTCTAGCAATGGTTCATCACAATCTTTCATTTTCAAGTACAAAATCTCTTCATCGAGAAAATCATACTGCACTGACTGGTAATCTTCAATCGGTTGGTGAGCCAAATGGTCAGCCAAGATACTACCTTTGATCGCTTTTTGAGATCGGTATTCGATATCATACTCTAATAACAACATCTGCCAACGGGCAATTCTCCCAGTTAAAGAAGGCTTCTCAAATATATACTTGATTGGATCTGTAACACCCCGATAAAATATGATAATTATTTAATTTAAGTTAATAGTATATTTATTAATTTAATTAAATAATTGGAATAATATAAATTGGAATAATAAGTTGGAATATATATAAGAGTTCCATTTGGTAAAGAAAGGTTTTTTCACGTGAAAAGGGAAAGCGACAGAAAAAGTGAGAAAAGGGCAAAGAGGAAGAGCAAGAGAGCAAGGGTTGAAGAAAGGAAAAGCTTGAAGCTAAAAGGATTGCCGGATTTACTCAGGTAAGGGGGGTTTATCATCGTTTAATGGGTATTATGGGTTAACATGTAATGGGTAGTGATAAGCCATTGATTTGACCCTAATTGGGATGTTGAATGCTGAAAAATTGAGATGAATAAGTTATGTTAAAGCTGTAATTGAATTTGTAATTGGATGAGTCTTGACTTTCCGAACGTGTAGCTTTTTACGGAATTGGAATCGGAGGTCCGGAAGTCCTCCAACGGCGGAAAATGCGGAGAATTCTGCATTCTGCTTCGTGTTAGCGCAGGAACAGCTTTCTGTCTTGCGTTAACCGGTTAACCCAGGGTGTTAACCGGTTAACACTGTTATGAATTGTGAAATATTGTTGTCTGTCTTGCGTTAACCGGTTAACCCAGGGTGTTAACCGGTTAACACTGTTGTGAATTGCCAGGAAGCGTGTTCTGTGTTGCGTTAACCGGTTAACCCAGGGCGTTAACCGGTTAACACTGTGTGAAAAGTGAAAAAATTTATATTTAAATATGGTGTGCATGTTTGATGTTTGGCCTATATTGGCGTATGATATAATAGGGATCATTTCCCGTTGTTTTGAGCGGTAGGGGTATTAGTAGAGCGTGCTAATACTGTGATTGATTATGTGGCATGATATGATTATGTGATAAATATGTGGATGATGTATGATTGTATGCATAATGCCGTGGATGTATCTATTATGTATGCAATTGTGAATGGACTGTTTATGGCTTAGAGTGTGAGCATATGTCCATTGTGGATGATTGTTGGTGTTTGCATGACTAAGTGATTTAGCTTGCATATTGTGGCCTTTATGGTGGTAGCTAATTCCCATGGTGAGGAATTAGTGATGAATTATTGTGGATTGTTGTTGATGTTTGCATGCTAGGTGATTTAGCGTGCATAGCATAGCCCTTGGGGTGGTAGCTAATTCCCATGGTGAGGAATTAGTGATGTGAGTCACTAGGTCTCAAATGAGTGGGACTAGTGAGCTTGGTAGCCGTATCTGGATTTGATCGGTGAGGTTGAACTATGTGTTCACGAATAGTCGGTACCGCATGCATGGAGTCTCATTGCATAATGTATGTATTGTGTATAATATGAATGGATGTGTTCCAATATTATACGTGTGTTTTGATGTTTATGTTGAGCAGGATTATGAGTATGAGTTGATGTTGCCGTTACTGAATGTGTGATATGATTAGGGTGATGAGATGTGTTCAATTACTTAGCATTACATGATATTTTATAATGCTTATTATATCGATTGAGGAACTCACCCTTACAACTATGTTTCAGGTAACGAGCAGTGATTGAGTAGAAGCTAGTGCTTGAAGTCTAGTGTAGTTCCTTAGTGGGTCATGCTCTGGTATATGTAACATCGGAACGGGATGTTTTACTTTGTTTTCATTTTTGGTTGTTGAATAATTTTACATGTAATGTGTTACATGGTTTGCATATCCGCTGCGAATTGTGCAATATTTTATTTTGATTATTAAATGAGCATGATAAACTATTTTGGTGAATGGTGTGAAGTGTCAAGTGTGACACCCTGAAATTGCATATCTACTCTGATTTATATTTGTTGCTTTAATTATTATTGGGGTATTTTAGAAGGGTGTTACATTAGTGGTATCAGAGCATAGTCGGTCGAGTCGAGTCGTAATTATTCTGTTTCCCTATACGTGATAGGTGTTGTGTAACCCTATCAGTACTTATTGTTTTAGCTTGTTGGGTTTTCAGAATAGAGATGGCTGGAAGAGGTAGAGATAATGCTGCGATTGTTGAGGCTCTGGGTATGCTAGCTGGAGTACTTGGAGGAAATCCGAATGTTGTGGGAATGGGAGCTGCTCGTCAACTGAGTGAGTTCCAGAAGAACAATCCTCCAATGTTCAAGGGAGCATACGATCCAGATGGTGCTCATAAGTGGTTGAAGGAGATCGAGAGGATCTTCCGAGTGACTGAATGTGCCGATAACCAGAAGGTCAGGTTCGGTACGCATATGCTGTCAGAGGAAGCAGATGATTGGTGGGTTGCTACCCGCACTGAGTTGGAAGCTGCTGGGGGTGCTGAGATCACTTGGGCGGTGTTCAGAGAGAGATTCCTGAGGAAGTACTTTCCAGAGGATGTCAGAGGAAAGAAAGAGATAGAGTTCTTAGAATTGAAGCAGGGCAACCGGTCTGTTACTGAGTATGCTGCTAAGTTCACAGAGCTGTCGAAGTATTACACTCCCTATGATGAGGCTACTGGGGAATTTTCAAAATGTGTGAAGTTTGAGAACGGGTTGCGTCCCGAGATCAAGCAGGCTATTGGGTATCAGCGGATTAGAGTGTTTTTTGACTTGGTTGACTGTTGCAGGATTTTTGAACAAGATACCAAGGCCAGAGCGGAGAGCTATCAGCAGAGGGTTGATAGGAAAGGCAAGAATCAGAATGATCGTGGGAAACCGTATGCAGCTGGCAAAGGTTTCCAGAGACAGAGTGGGATGAGGAGACCTAGTGGGGGAGACTCCAGTGCCCCTGCTAAGTGTTACAGATGTGGTCAGGCTGGACATCGTTTCCATGAATGTACCAGTACTGATAAGAAGTGTTTCAAGTGTGGCAAAGGTGGTCACTTGGCCGCAGAGTGCCGGTTGAAGACTATGACTTGTTTCAACTGTGGAGAGGTGGGTCATATCAGTCCGCAGTGTCCTAAGCCGAAGAAAGAGAACCAGTCGGGAGGCAAGGTCTTTGCTTTATCGGGTTCTGAGACTTCTGCGGATGATCGTTTGATCTGAGGTACGTGTTATATTAATGGCTTTCCTCTTGTAGCTATTATTGACACAGGTGCGACTCATTCCTTTATATCTTTGGATTGTGCTGTGAAACTTAAATTAGAGATATCTGAGATGCATGGGAATATGGTGATTGATACTCCTGCGAAGGGTTCAGTGACTACTACTTCAGTTTGTTTAAATTGTCCTTTGAGTATTTTTGGTAGAGACTTTGGAATGGACCTCGTGTGTCTTCCACTAGTGCAGATTGATGTTATCTTGGGTATGAACTGGTTGGTGTTTAACCGAGTTTCTATCAACTGTTTTGATAAGACTGTGATCTTTCCTGAGATTGAGGAAGGAAAGAGTTTGTTTCTATCAGCAAGGCAGGTGAATGAGGCAGTAGCAGATGGGGCAGAGTTGTTTATGCTGTTAGCGACTTTGGAGGCTAAAGACAAACGGGCGATTTGCGATCTAGCCGTGGTGTGTGATTTTCCTGATGTGTTTCCTGAAGAAGTGAATGAATTACCGCCAGAGCGTGAAGTTGAGTTCTCGATTGATTTGGTACCTGGTACTAGGCCGATATCGATGGCTCCGTACCGTATGTCTGCGGTTGAGTTAACTGAATTGAAGAGTCAGTTGGAAGATCTGTTGGATAAGAAATTTATTCGTCTGAGTGTGTCACCGTGGGGTGCACCAGTGTTATTGGTTAAGAAGAAAGAAGGTACTATGAGGTTGTGTGTGGACTACAGGCAACTGAATAAAGTGACGATCAAGAATCGGTATCCTTTGCCGAGGATTGATGATTTGATGGATCAGTTGGTTGGTGCGAGTGTGTTCAGCAAAATAGATTTGAGATCGGGGTATCATCAGATACGTGTGAAAACTGAGGATATTCAGAAGACTGCTTTCAGAACAAGGTATGGACATTATGAATATTCTGTAATGCCTTTTGGTCTGACTAATGCGCCTGGGGTATTTATGGAGTATATGAATAGGATTTTCCATCCGTACCTAGACAAGTTTGTTGTGGTGTTTATTGACGATATTTTGGTGTATTCGAAATCTGAAGAAGAGCATGCTGAACATTTGAGAGTGGTTTTAGGAGTTCTACGAGAAAAGAAGTTATTTGCTAAACTGTCCAAGTGTGAATTTTGGTTAGAAGAGGTTAGTTTTCTTGGTCATGTGATTTCAAGAGGTGGTGTTGCTGTTGATCCTTCTATAGAAGCGGTATCTAAGTGGGAAGCTCCGAAGTCAGTTTCTGAGATAAGGAGTTTTCTTGGACTTGCAGGTTATTATAGGAAATTCATTGAGGGATTTTCTAAGTTGGCGTTACCGTTGACGATGTTGACTAGAAAAGGGCAAGCGTTTGTTTGGGACTCAAAATGTGAAGAAGGTTTCCAAGAGTTAAAGAGAAGGTTAACTACTGCTCCTATTTTGATATTACCAAGTCCATCGGAACCATTTGAGGTTTTCTGTGATGCTTCCTTGTTGGGTTTGGGTGGTGTTTTGATGCAGAATAAGCAGGTTGTAGCTTATGCTTCGAGACAACTGAAGATTCATGAGAGGAACTATCCGACACACGATTTAGAGTTGGCAGCTGTGGTATTTGTTCTGAAGTTATGGAGGCATTACTTGTACGGATCAAGATTTGAGGTTTTCAGTGACCATAAAAGTTTAAAGTATTTGTTTGATCAGAAAGAGCTGAATATGAGACAGAGGAGATGGTTAGAGTTTCTGAAGGATTATGACTTTGGTTTGAATTACCATCCGGGTAAAGCAAACGTAGTGGCTGATGCATTGAGTCGGAAATCATTGCATATGTCTATGTTAATGGTTAAGGAATTGGATTTGATTGAGCAGTTTAGAGACTTGAGTTTGGTGTGTGAGAGTACTCACAATAGTGTTAAATTGGGAATGTTAAAGTTAACGAGTGGTATTCTGGATGAGATTAGAGAGGGTCAGAAATCCGATATGCTTTTGGTTGATAAGTTGACTCTAGTGAATCAAGGTCAAGGTGGTGAATTCAGAGTTGATGAGAATGGTGTTTTGAAATTTGGTAATCGGGTGTGTATTCCGGATGTTACCGAACTTAAGAAGAGTATTCTTGAGGAAGGACATCGTAGTGGCCTGAGTATTCATCCTGGAGCTACGAAGATGTATCATGATTTGAAAAAGTTATTTTGGTGGCCGGGAATGAAAAGAGAAATTGCGAGTTTTGTTTATTCCTGTTTGACTTGTCAGAAGTCAAAGATTGAGCATCAGAAGCCGTCTGGGCTAATGCAACCGTTGGCTATTCCCGAGTGGAAGTGGGATAGTATCAGTATGGATTTTGTTTCTGGTTTACCGAGGACAATTAAGAATTTTGAAGCTATTTGGGTGATTGTTGACAGATTGACAAAATCGGCTCATTTCATTCCGATCAAATGGATTATCCGTTAGAGAGATTAGCTGAGTTGTATATTGAGAAAATTGTAAGTTTGCATGGTATTCCGTCGAGTATTGTTTCGGACAGAGATCCTAGATTTACATCGAAGTTCTGGGAAGGTTTGCAGAGGGCTTTGGGAACTAAGCTGAGATTGAGTTCTGCATATCATCCGCAGACTGATGGTCAGACTGAGAGGACGATTCAGTCACTGGAGGATCTTTTGAGGGCTTGTGTTTTGGAAAAGGGAGGTGCTTGGGATTGTTATTTACCTTTGATTGAGTTTACCTACAACAATAGTTTTCATTCGAGCATTGGTATGGCACCGTTTGAAGCTTTGTATGGTAGGAGATGTCGGACACCTTTATGTTGGTATGAGTCCGGTGAGAGTGCGGTGGTTGGACCGGAGATTGTTCAACAAACTACGGAAAAGATTAAGATGATTCAGGAGAAGATGAGGATTGCTCAGAGTCGTCAGAAGAGTTATCACGACAAGAGGAGGAAGTCACTTGAGTTTCAAGAGGGAGATCATGTGTTTCTTCGTGTTACTCCGATAACTGGGGTTGGTCGAGCTTTGAAGTCGAAGAAGTTGACACCTCGATTTGTTGGTCCTTATCAGATTTTGGAGAGGATAGGGGAGGTAGCCTATCGTATCGCTTTACCGCCGTCACTTGCGAATTTGCATGAGGTTTTTCATGTGTCTCAGTTGAGGAGGTACATTCCTGATCCGTCGCATGTGGTCCAAGTAGATGATGTACAGGTGAGAGATAACCTAACTGTTGAAACATCACCTATGAGGATCGAGGATCGAGAGTTGAAGCAGTTGCGGGGTAAAGAGATTGCTTTGGTAAAGGTAGCTTGGGGAGGACCAGCAGGTGGCAATGTGACTTAGGAACTTGAGAGTCAGATGAAGGAGTCTTATCCTGAGTTATTCGCTTGAGGTATGTTTTCGAGGACGAAAACTCTTTTAGTGGGGGAGAGTTGTAACACCCCGATAAAATATGATAATTATTTAATTTAAGTTAATAGTATATTTATTAATTTAATTAAATAATTGGAATAATATAAATTGGAATAATAAGTTGGAATATATATAAGAGTTCCATTTGGTAAAGAAAGGTTTTTTCACGTGAAAAGGGAAAGCGACAGAAAAAGTGAGAAAAGGGCAAAGAGGAAGAGCAAGAGAGCAAGGGTTGAAGAAAGGAAAAGCTTGAAGCTAAAAGGATTGCCGGATTTACTCAGGTAAGGGGGGTTTATCGTCGTTTAATGGGTATTATGGGTTAACATGTAATGGGTAGTGATAAGCCATTGATTTGACCCTAATTGGGATGTTGAATGCTGAAAAATTGAGATGAATAAGTTATGTTAAAGCTGTAATTGAATTTGTAATTGGATGAGTCTTGACTTTCCGAACGTGTAGCTTTTTACGGAATTGGAATCGGAGGTCCGGAAGTCCTCCAACGGCGGAAAATGCGGAGAATTCTGCATTCTGCTTCGTGTTAGCGCAGGAACAGCTTTCTGTCTTGCGTTAACCGGTTAACCCAGGGTGTTAACCGGTTAACACTGTTATGAATTGTGAAATATTGCTGTCTGTCTTGCGTTAACCGGTTAACCCAGGGTGTTAACCAGTTAACACTGTTGTGAATTGCCAGGAAGCGTGTTCTGTGTTGCGTTAACCGGTTAACCCAGGGCGTTAACCGGTTAACACTGTGTGAAAAGTGAAAAAATTTATATTTAAATGTGGTGTGCATGTTTGATGTTTGGCCTATATTGGCGTATGATATAATAGGGATCATTTCCCGTTGTTTTGAGCGGTAGGGGTATTAGTAGAGCGTGCTAATACTGTGATTGATTATGTGGCATGATATGATTATGTGATAAATATGTGGATGATGTATGATTGTATGCATAATGCCGTGGATGTATCTATTATGTATGCAATTGTGAATGGACTGTTTATGGCTTAGAGTGTGAGCATATGTCCATTGTGGATGATTGTTGGTGTTTGCATGACTAAGTGATTTAACTTGCATATTGTGGCCTTTATGGTGGTAGCTAATTCCCATGGTGAGGAGTTAGTGATGAATTATTGTGGATTGTTGTTGATGTTTGCATGCTAGGTGATTTAGCGTGCATAGCATAGCCCTTGGGGTGGTAGCTAATTCCCATGGTGAGGAATTAGTGATGTGAGTCACTAGGTCTCAAATGAGTGGGACTAGTGAGCTTGGTAGCCGTATCTGGATTTGATCGGTGAGGTTGAACTATGTGTTCACGAATAGTCGGTACCGCATGCATGGAGTCTCATTGCATAATGTATGTATTGTGTATAATATGAATGGATGTGTTCCAATATTATACGTGTGTTTTGATGTTTATGTTGAGCAGGATTATGAGTATGAGTTGATGTTGCCGTTACTGAATGTGTGATATGATTAGGGTGATGAGATGTGTTCAATTACTTAGCATTACATGATATTTTATAATGCTTATTATATCGATTGAGGAACTCACCCTTACAACTATGTTTCAGGTAACGAGCAGTGATTGAGTAGAAGCTAGTGCTTGAAGTCTAGTGTAGTTCCTTAGTGGGTCATGCTCTGGTATATGTAACATCGGGACGGGATGTTTTACTTTGTTTTCATTTTTGGTTGTTGAATAATTTTACATGTAATGTGTTACATGGTTTGCATATCCGCTGCGAATTGTGCAATATTTTATTTTGATTATTAAATGAGCATGACAAACTATTTTGGTGAATGGTGTGAAGTGTCAAGTGTGACACCCTGAAATTGCATATCTACTCTGATTTATATTTGTTGCTTTAATTATTATTGGGGTATTTTAGAAGGGTGTTACAGGATCCATTTTGGATATCAACCAAGTGGTATGATTCAACATATATTGACGCAGACGCTTAGCAGCCCAAGCCAATGCACAACAAGTCTTCTCAAGCATTGAATACTGAGTCTCACAGTCGGTGAACTTCTTACTGAGGTAGTAAATCGAAAATTCCTTCTTTCCAGTCTCATCTCGCTGACCAAGAACATAATCTATACTATCTTCTAGCACAGTCAAATACATGATCAACGGTCTTCCTTCAATAGGCGGAGACAAAATCGGAGGCTCAAGCAGATATTCTTTGATACTATCAAATGCTTTCTGGCAGTCTTTGGTCCAATCACAAGACTGATCTTTCCGAAGAAGCTTGAATATAGGCGCACACATGGCAGTCATGTGGGAAATAAATCTGGAAATATAATTCAAGCGGCCGAGAAAACCTCTGACTTGCTTCTCAGTTTTGGGCGCATGCATCTCTTGTATTTCTTTGACCTTGGCAGAATCAACCTCAATACCCTTCTCGCTGATAATAAATCCCAACAGCTTACCAGAACAAACACAAAAAGTACACTTATTGGGATTCAAGCGGAGTTTATACTTCCTCAAACGCTGGAATAACTTTAACAAATTCTCAATATGTTCCTCTTTATCAATTGATTTAACAATCATGTCATCAACATATACTTCTATCTCTTTATGCATCATATCATGAAAAAGAGTAGTCATTGCTCTCTGGTAAGTTGCACCAGCATTCTTTAGACCGAAAGGCATCACTCTATAATAGAATGTTCCCCAGGGTGTAATGAATGTGGTCTTCTCCATATCCTCGGGTGCCATCTTGATCTGATTATATCCGAAAAATCCATCCATAAACGAAAAGACTTTGAATTTAGCAGTATTGTCTACCAACATATCAATGTGTGGCAGAGGGAAATCATCTTTCGAACTGGCTTTATTCAAATCTCTATAGTCAACACACATGCAGACTTGTCCATCTTTCTTTGGCACAGGCACAATATTGGCCACCCATTGCGGATACTCAGTTGTTACAAGGAAACCGTCATCAATCTGCTTCTGAACTTCCTCTTTGATTTTCACAGCCATATCAGGATGCGTTCTTCTTAATTTCTGTTTGATTGGCGGGCATTCTGGCTTCAACGGCAATCTATGCTCCACAATATCAGAATCCAAATCAGGCATGTCTTGATAGAACCAAGCAAACACATCTGAATACTCTCGAAGAAGATCAATCAACCCCTTTTTAGCATCTGGACACAGTCGAGACCCAATCTTGACTTCCTTCACATCATCTTTAGAACCCAAGTTGACTAGCTCAGTCTGCTCTTCGAACGGCTGAATAATCTTTTCATCTTGCTCAAGAAGACGAGACAATTCATCACTCACTTCTACATCACTTTTCTCCTCGGCTTCAAACACAGGGAATTCAAAATTTGGAGAAGGAGAAGGATCATTGTATTCAATGGGGTTAGGAACCAACCTGCATAATGATTTGATATTTTGATTTTAGAGAAGTGAATTTGTGACCAAATATTATGCAGATGGACAATTATATTGTTTATTTATGCTTTTTTGTGATTACCATTTTCAGAATAAAGCAAAAATTAAAAATAAACATCAAAGATATGGATGAATAGAATTAATTTTATTAATGATCAATTTAAAATGCCCAACAATGTTCACTTCTCCCTTAGGCATATGAGAAGGATTTTTAAAATATAAAAGCAATTACTTAGATCGATGCAAAATAACAGGAATATTAACAGCAGTCCAATTGTTGCATGTCTGTCCATGCGTCACAAAGTTGGTGCAGTCTTCCTCTTCATTATCCTCTAGCACAACAGCTAAGTGTTGTTCATTACCATGAATGAACCCTCCGCTACGGAAGCTGAGTTGCATATCTTCAGATCTAATAGCTGACGAGCCCTTCTGGAACCCCAAACCAGTTCTGCCTTTGTTGTCGGAGACCTCTACCACACGCCCCCACTAATCAATAGGACCATCTTCAACAATCTTATGAGCATCTTTCAATGAGGACATAGGTGCCCCAACTCTCTTCTCAGCATCAATAGATAAGGCTTGGAACGGAGTTCCAACCTCATCCTCAACTTCCACATACGAGAAAGATGACAGATGGCTAACCAACGATGCCTTCTCTCCTCCTATAATCACTAGCTTTCCATTCTTGACAAATTTGAGCTTCTGGTGCAGAGTAGAGGTAACAACCCCTGCCTCATGAATCCATGGCCTTCCCAACAAACAGCTATAGGCCAGGTGAATATCCATTACATGGAAAGTAATCTGGAAATCACTCGGACCTATCTTGACCGGAAGGTCCACTTCTCCAATGATCGTCTTACGCGAGCCATCAAAGGCTTTGACAATTACTCCATTGTACCTCATGGGAGCTCCTTGATAAGATAACTTTGACAATGTTGACTTTGGAAGCACATTGAGTGACGACCCAGTGTCAACTAGCATGTTTGACAAAGCATCTTCTTTGCAATTCATCGAAATATGCAAAGCCAGATTGTGATTTCTTCCCTCCTCGGGGAGTTCTTCATCGCAAAAGCTCAAATTATTACATGAAGTGATGTTAGCCACAATGTGATCAAACTGATCCACAGTAACATCCTACTCTACGTATTCCTGTTCAAGAACTCTCTGGAGTGCTTCTCTGTGCGCTTCAGAATTTAAAAGCAGAGACAACACGGAAATCTTTGAGGGGGTCTGGAGCAACTGCTCAACCACGTTAAATTCACTTCTCTTAATCAGTTGGAGGACCTCATCATCATCACTATTGGCTTTCAAATTGCTGGATTCACCAGACTTATCCTTTGAACAGCCAACCGGATCTACAATAGGCACCTCCGCCTTCTTACCAACAATAGTTTCTTCCTTATTCTCCAGGAACACCGGTCCAAAAACTCGACCACTGTGGGTCACCTTCGTAACATCTGCAATGCTCACTATTGAACTGGTCGTGGGTAACGATACCTCTTGACTATTCTCCATCATCGTAGCATTATATTGATATGGTACAACCTTATCAGATGCCTACGGGACTGGGCCCGCTAACCCTATTACCAATGGCGAAACTGATCTAGGCTGACGTTCTTGCTACTGCTGCTATCATACCGAATCACCAACCGCTCTGGTTGTTTGAAAACGGGAATAATGACATTAACATCGTCATCTATATGAAGAGATTGAACAATCTGGGTCATGCCTTCATCCATCAGGCGCTGGATGTCCCTTTTCACTACAACACACCCCCTTAGGTTCACACTACAAATATTACAACCATCGTGATCATGTTCACAGTCACTCACCAAACAGATATCTTTATGCATTTGCACCAAAGATCTTCGGATAAATCGGACATCAAAAACCTTGAATTCACCTAGACAGTCGTCCACCATGTTCACTGAAGAACTTCCATGAGCGGGCAAAGGATTAGCTTTCACATTAGGCGCGCGGTATTCAAAAGACACCATGCCACTCTTCATAAGCTTTTGCACCTCGTACTTCAGCGGATAACAGTTCTCAATATCGTGCCCAGGTGCACCCTAGTGAAAAGCACAGCGAAGTTCGGGTTTATACCACCAAGGAAGTAGTTCTGGGATTTGCGGAGGATTCCTCGGTTGAATCAAATTTTTGAGGACCAGGGATGGATACAACTCTGCGTATGACATAGGAATCGGGTCAAAAGAGACCTTCTTCCTCCCGAAGTTCTATTGTTGGTGATGATTGTTGTCGGAATTGTGGTTGTTGTAGGTGTTTGTTCTTTGTTGCGGTTGTTGTTGTTGACGTTGATTTTGATACTGATGTTGTTGTTGTTATTGTTGAATTGGTATTGTTTGCTGATTTGAAAATACTGGAATGAGGGAAGATACTTGGTGATGATGATGTTGACAGGGTGGTGGATTTCTTCTTATTTGAGGCCTCCTCTGCCTCCCACTTGAAATTGCATTGGTCTTATTATCCTTCCTCTTACTGAAACTACTCCCATACTTCTTGCTGGTTGACGCCTCCTCTTTTGACAATCGTCCTTCACGGACCCCTTCTTCAAGTCTCATCCCCATGTTTACCATTTCGGTAAAATCACAGGGGGCACTGGAAATCATACGTTCATAATAAAATGAACTCAGGGTTTTCATAAAGATTTTTGTCATCTCCTTCTCCTCCAAAGGAGGAGTGATCTGGGTAGCCAACTCTCTCCAACGCTCGACATACTCCTTGAATGTCTCCTTATCTTTCTGAGACATGGACCTCAACTGGTCCCTATCTGGTGCCATATCCATGTTGTATTTATACTGTTTCACGAAAGCCTCTCCTAGATCATTGAAAGTGTGGATGCTTGCACTATCTAGCCCCATATACCAACAGAGTGCAACACCTGTCAGGCTATCCTGGAAATAGTGAATCAGCAGTTGATCATTATCTGTCTGGGTTGACATCTTGCGGGCATACATCACAAGATGACTGAGTGGACACGAGTTTCCCTTATACTTTTCAAAGTCAGGCACTTTGAATTTCACTGGGATTTTCACATTGGGCACTAAGCACAGTTCATCAACACTTTTCCCAAACAGATCTTTGCCTCTCAGCGTTTTCAGTTCCTTGCGCAGCTCAAGGAATTGGTCCTTCATCTCGTCCATCTTCTCATAGACATCCGAGCCCTCAGATGGCTCGGAATGATAGATGTTGTCCTCTACGCGAGGCAAAGTGTGCACAACTGAAGTTGGCACAGATATGATCGGGCTAGATGTCGGCATGGAAGCAAAAGTGGGAGCAAAACCCTCTGGCACAAAATTGGGTTGCATTCCCCAAGGGAATCCAGCAGGAAGATTGGGAGCGAAATGGGTGGTGGAAGCAGGCACTGTAGAGGTAACCACTTCAGAGATGATTGTCCTCGCGGGAGGAGTTGCAGGAGTTAGAGAAGCTTGGCTCTGGGCCGCAAGAACTGACTCCATCATGGCAGTCAGTCGGGTAATCTCCTCTTTTAAATCTCAGTTCTCTTGCTCAAGGTGTTCCATGATCTTTGGACGATTAGCTCTGGTGTTGTACCGGTGAGTCAGCTTGGCTAAAGCACAAAAGAACACCAATCAGACACCTGGCAAAAACCTGCTTATGCAAATGATGCATGGAATGTAATGCTTGATTATTTTTATTTCCAAGGAACTTACTATATCATTTGCAAATATATAAAAATTGAAATGGGAATTGCAATAATTTTGATATGACCAAAAAATCTCTTTTTATTTATATAAATTGGAAAGATTACACTGAGTATATTTTCAGAAACCAAAATAAAAGATACAAGAGAAAAGGAGACTAGTCATCCTAAGGATCCCTAACAACAGTGTCAGAAGATCTGGCTGAAGGCGCGTACTTCCTTCGAATGCGACGAATCTCGGTCTCAAAATAAGCCTTCATCTGAGTCTTCTCAAGGACAAGCTGGTCAACAATCTTCTTCCAAGCAACGGAAGGCTGAGGCATGCTAGAAGATGAAACCTCTGGCTCTCTTTGTCTCTTCGTCACTCGATCTTCAAGTAGCTCAATCAGTGCATCTTTGTCCTTAGACTCCAACTGCAACTCTTCATGCTTCTTGCTCAAAGCATGGAAACGCTCTTCCCACATATCCTTCTCTTGCTTCATCTTGGCGAACGCGTCTTCCAACTCCTCTACATCTTGGTTAGGGAGAGTTAATGGCTCAACCACAACCATAGACATAGGGCTTTCACAAGGATAAGGCATCTTCAACTCCATAGCTCTCTTCTTCACCCAATGAGTGTAAGCTTCTAAAGCTACATAATTGCGCGGACCAAGCTCGGATCTTCCTTTCCTATGCACATTATGCCAAGCGTGCACAATCTTCTGCTTCAAATATTGGGGATCTTTACCCTCTTGATAGAAAAGACCTTCTAACAAAGTATTATTAGGTTTGTCTCTCAAGGGGAACCCAAGTTGACGAAGAGCCAAAGCAGGGTTGTAGCTAATTCCTCCTTGTGTACCAATGAGAGGCACATTAGAGAATTCACCACAACTATCAATAATCTCCAAACTGCTTAAAGATGGGTCATACCAAACTATATCATCATTAGTGAGAGACATAAGTCTCTGAGACCACCTTAGACATTGTTTGTTCTCCACAAAAGCAGGCGTCTGAGGCAAGTGCAAAATAAACCACTTGTACAAAAGAGGAGTGCAACAGACAATCGTTCCACCACCCTTAGAATTCCTTAGGTGCTAAGAGAAATACATATCACCCAACAAATTAGGCACATGATTCCCAATCAAGAAAAGTTTAATGGCGTTAACATCAACAAAACCGTCAATGTTAGGTAACAAAGCTAATCCATAGATGAGCAACATAAAGATAGCTTCAAAAGCATCCACACTACCAGCTTGAGCAAAAGTAGTAGCTTCCTTGATGAGGAAAACAGATGGCAAACCAAATAATCCTCTTTTCTTACCCAATGAGCCTCTATCTCAGACTTCTTCAAGTGAAGAGCTTCATCAATAATACTAGACCAGGGAATCTCCTCCAATCCACTAAAGGGTACTCTACTAGAAATAGGTATCCCCAAAAGATGAGAATACTCCTCCAAGGTAGGCACAAGCTGAAAATCCGGGAAAGTGAAACAATGGTAGAGAGGATCATAGAACTGCACCAATGCACTTAAGAGTCCTTCAACTACATCAGCAAACAAGATGGACAGAAGCTTCCTGTGATGTTGTTTGAAGTCCAAGGGATCTAATCCTTAACTCTTTCAAGTCTGGACATCTGAAACTGTACTTCTTAGTATTCCTTCGTCCACAATCCATGGTCTGAAAATATTTGCAAATGATACCTTAGTTCCTTGAAATTTTGTGTGATGAATGTTATGATGCACATGAAATGCATGAATGCAACAATCACAAGTAAGGGATCATACACAAGGCAAACAAAGGTCAAGGGATGAATCAAGTCATTGTCAAGATCAATCATCCATTTTGGTGGATTATGGTTTACACCTTATCAACATCCAAGTTCCATTGATATTGACAAGACTTGATTGGATCAACCAAGAATCAAGGGTTTGTTGTAAGTCACGAGTGTGGAGTCTGGGTAAGAACCATTCCAAAGGAGTGAACTAAGGATAAAACCTGTAGATCATGTTCTAAAATAGTTCCCAGAGTCTTAATTCCATCTATCGAATATTACAGGTTAAGATGACTGACTCAGTGACCCATAATATTCTCAAGAGAAACTCGTCTGAGTGTAGTATCGCGTAACAACTGTTATCAAGTCTACACCTGAACAGTTTTCGTACTACGTCCTAAATAGGCCAAGATGGGTTAGGTGTTCTAAGATCCTCAAATTCTCAGACCCAATTAGAAATAGTAATGCCTAACCACAAATACTTGTGTGACATTTCCAAATCCAAAGGAGTCTCCACTGAGCAGATGGATCTCAAGCCAACTTATTAAGGACTACTCCACACAAGTCGAACATGACTATACCATCCTCCTATCTTAATTGCACTCAAGTTCGGGTTAGAACTTATCTCACCACTCAGAGATCACCAAGCACAATAAGCAGATTATATCACACATACATATATACAAACATCACATATATACAAATATATTCACACAAAAAGTAGGCTAAACCCACTAGAGACTACTCCCCAACAGAGTCGCCACTTAATTTCTGTAGCGGGAAATTCATGATCATCAAGCTATTGACAAGCTAGAGATCAATTAACAAGAGTCGCCACCGCACTTTTATTGTTTCCAAGGGAAAAGGGAAAAAGTACGAACAAAACCCAATTAGTAAGAAGTTTTCAAATAAAAACTAATAAAAGTCAGAGATCACAGGTAAGGGGGTTGGTTACACAGAGGGAAGGTGTTAGCACCCAAAGTGTCCTAGGTACTCCTAGGGAGCCCTTTTTGTGTGCATATGTATTTTGTACAAAGTGATGATTACAAACAAATAGAGTGGAGGGATGAGAAAAGAATTCATTAGTTACATTTTTGTGTTTGACAAGACCTTCGGTCTTGTGCCTACGTACCAACATATAAATGAGGGATCAAAACCTCGTAGTTCGTGCTAGAAATTTCAAAATGAGTGTGTTGGTTTTAACAAAATTTAAGTTTGAAAGGCACAAAGGCCTAAAATGGTTTGAATGAGTTAGTTCTTTTTTGGCTTTCTTTTGAAAATTTAAGTCAAGTATAGTTAAGTTCATTTACAAATTTGATTTAAGAAAAGAAGTTAGAAAATGCAATGACATAAGGCCAACGTTTCTACCTTTCGCAAAAGATGGTCAAAGTTTAGGACAAAAGTATTTCAGACAAAAAAGGTTTTGAAAATGGAGGGAGAGATTTGAAATTAAATAAATTGGGAGAAGATGAAAAGACTATCCTATATACAAGAATTTAAAAGTTTAAAGTTGAAAAGATTTGACCAAATGGGAGCAATCCAATAGACAAGTATGTCAATAGAAACCCAGAATTCCCTTGGACTTTTTAGAATCAAGCAACACACAAATGCACAATTATATCAATCTTGAAGAGCAAAGGCATCAAATAAAGATGGCCTCATCCAAGCTTATCCACTTCAATGATCTTCTTCAAAATAGCCCATGTAGCAGATGAATTCCATAAGTCACAGGTTCAACATAACAGCTTAACAATGATCAATTTTGCATATGAAACTGGAGAGATCTTCAAAGGTGTATCATATGAATTCAAATTGCAAGTACTTGGGTCTTCACAAATTGGCAGTGGTCAAAGACCAAACAAGCAAACAAAGAATACACAAAACAAAATAATATCACACAATATGGTCCAAGTGGACAAAGTGAAAATTACATTAACATAAACAATTAGAATGATATGTATAATGGCAAATGATAATAGAATACTAAAAGTAAATTGCATTAAAAGTAAAAGCTTGAAAGTAAAAGTTGATGGTTAGTAAGTTAGTAGTTAGTTTTGTTTTGCTTTTTAATTTCAAGACATTCTTTGGAGAACACTCAACCCACTTGCCACAAACATGGATCCTTGAACCAAAACATCTTCCAAAGGAAGGAAAGAAGGCCAAGTTTCCACACACTACCATGGAAGAGGGGAGACTTACAATTTCACTAACTAGAATGCTTATGCCTTTTGTGTCACAAATTTAGCGCTATGTTAAGCAATCGTGATTGGACTTATGTAGAAGTCACAACTATTTGAGGTCGGGCAATAAACTTTTGGTGTTAATGCATGTTGGAGACATAGTATTAAGAACTATGCTCATTAAACATACCACACACAAAAAAATATGCAAAAAAGTGTGGCCTAATCTCATCCATACTCATGTTAATCTTTCAATCAACTAGCATTAGGACTTTGAGATGTCATTGGCCAAATGGAAATGAATGGATGAAGAAGGGGAATTAGATGAAGAGGGAAAGGAATGAATGAGATCACAAATTGGCCAAAGGAGGACTTTTGCCAAATTAATATTATTCATTCATTTTGGGAGATGGAATGTACATTCCATCAATCCCCTAAATCCAATAATATTAACTTGACAAAGTCAAATCAGCCTTGACCAAGACCCAACAACAAATAAGAAACTCAATTAAGTCAATACAAATGGTCAACACAATTAAAATGACATTTATTCAATTAAAAATAGTAAAATAATGCATTAAATTCAAATATGTTTTGTCCAAATCCTAAAATCTCATCAAAACACCAAATAAATGGCCATGAGATTTATCATAGGTCAAACAAGGTCAAAGGACCTTGGAGGAAAATTTTCATAGTTTTTGGACACTTAAAAATATATTTAAACAATTAAAAAACAAATGAAAAATCAATTAATTCATGAAAAATATTAATAATGATCCAAAAAATAATTTTAATTCAGAATATGAAAGAGAAAAATATTTGAATTTTTTTGGTGAAAGTCCCATATTTTTTGGATCAATATTAAATTTATTATGAATTATTGAAGAAAATGGAATTAAAATGAAATTCAGAAAATCCAAATATACATGGATCATCAGATCTCCCTCATTAATTGAGGTGGCAGATCTGATGATCCAAAACACGCGTTCCACCAATGTCCTAGTCAAACGCGCTGTAACATGAGTAATCACAAGGCACAACTAAGATTAAAACGTGGAAGATGGATCACACGGTTCAGACTCAAGGCACATCGTCACCGGAGCCAGAGCTCCGGTTGTCTTCTCCAGTGAGCTTCACCGGACTGGTCAACATGAACCATCACCAAAATTCAAAACAGGGACATGATTTTAAAGAGAAAACATCACTGAGCACGAATATCACCTCCAATTCATCCAATTCCAACTACATTGAGAGATATGTGGAATTGAAAAATGAGGTTCATGATCTGAGTTGCTTCGATTTGGCCTCAAAGCAACTCAAACTCCTTGCCTACATTGGTAGGACTTCAGACAACTCAAGAATAAATGGAATTGAGCAACAAATTAAGAGAATCGAACAGTTTAAAATTTCTGCAAATTACCTTCAATGGAGGTCTGATCTTGCTAGATCTTGATCTGAATTGTGCTTGGCTTCACTTCACTTGCTTGCAGGAGAGGAATGGAAAGGTTTAGAAGCAATGGACTCCTGGAGAATTGAATTCCAAAATAGTGGAGATTCAAGCTCAAATTCAAATGAATTTATCAGGGTTATCCTCTTAGAGTGAAGGGTTTTCAATGGAGATTCAAAGTTGGCTCAATGTGTGTGTGAATTCTGAGCATAAGGGCCTCAATTTATAGGGAAATCAAATGATATTTGCACACTCTTTACACTTTCCAAATTTGGTAAAATGATGATGCCATGCTGCATGGGCGCGCATAGGCCCATGGAATGATGGTTTGAAAGTCCAAATTAAAGATCAAGTCCTTTGAAGATGGATTAGATTGCAAGGTACATGTGCATTGTCACTTGAAGATTGATCCATGCCAAATGATACCATCCTGTTTAAGCCATGCGCAGCCTATGCATTTCTCATCCAAATTTAATGAATTTGAGCTATTTGGAAAGGTGAGATCAAGAGGAACAAGTTTGATGTTGAACACGTTTTCATTTGGATCTTGGAACTTGGAGATATTTAAGGTGGAAGTTTGGAAAATTTTGACATATCAAAAAATTTCTAAGTGTCAAGCCATATGTCTCAATATTCCACCTTGCTTAACTTTTTATGGGAGCATCAAATGAGAAAAGTGTCTTCATCAAAGTTGTATCTCTCTCAAAGACCTTAAAAATGGTCACCAATTTCATGTTTATTTGGATTTGAAATGATAGAGTTATGCATTTTTGAAGTTTGGAAAAATCACTTGATCAATGGTATAGGTCAAAAGTGACCTATAATGTAGCCTCATATCACATGTTCAAAGAAGTTGAATCAGCTCCCACTCCAAACATAAAAGTTGAAGTAGACACATTGAATTTGATTGTGAAACTTGGGAATATTTCATCTGATAAAAATTGAGCAAGTTATGGCCTTGGGAAATTGACTTTCAAATTAGGATTTAGACAAAATGACCTATAATGTTTCAACATAGAAAATGATTTTCCAAGCAAAACTAACTCTAGGTCTCAACATGAAAGTTGTTTATAATGTCATTTAGAGTAATTTGTCTCTTGGAATAATTTTCATATGGTTAAAATTGTAGGAGATAGGGTCTAGGGAGACCCAGTTTTGATCAGATGAATTCATTTGGCCAACCACCATCAACCAACTTGCTAATTTCCAATTATCTTGACTTTCTTGGCTCATGGTAGATCATATATGCATAAGATGATGAAATTTGAAGTGTCCCTTGATAAATTTGATCAATTGGTGAGATAGCTTGTTGGAGAAGTTACTCAAGATACCCAGTCAAACTAGTGTTTCCAAACAAATCACCCTCAAACTCTTGAAGAAATCTTGATATGACATGTAGAGATCATTGGGACTCATATATGATGCTCATAACCATTCTTGAATCAATTCTTGGTTGTGCTATTTGTTCATGAGGGTCTCAAACCCTAAATGTGATCAATGAATCAAGGAGATCATGCCCCCTATCTACAAAAGAGTTAGATAGATACAAAGATATATTTTTGGTATTTTGGTTAGTGAAATGATAATATACAAGTATGATATCATCGCAAAGTGCTTTGTGATCTCTCCTAAAACAAACCCAATGAAAGAGGGGTAAGGAGGATGCCAAGGTATGATCCCAATGCTAATGCTTATGATGAAATTTCATGAGGGATCTTAGGGTCAAAATTGAGGTCTTACTGTATCCATATCAATTCTATTGATAGGAATGTATGGAACTCCATCCAAAATGGTCCATTTTAAATTACCATGACCAATACGGATGGTGTTGTTGCACCTAAATTAGAAGCACATTGGAATGCAGATGATGAGAAAAAATGGTCTTGTGATTGGAAAGAAAGGATATTCTAATCTCCGCTTCAGAATTTGATGAATATTACTATGTTTGTCATTGTAAAACTTCTAAAGCCTTGTGGGACTCATTACTATTTGCTTGTGAGGATACAAATGAGGTCAAACAAGCTAGAATCAATACTTTAAACTAAGAGTTTGAACTCTTTCATATGAAGCATGGTGAAACCATTATCGATATGAAAAAGAGGTTCACTCATCTTATAAATCATTTGAATGCACTTGGTAAGTCATTTTTCGATGAAATTGCTACTTACAAAATTTTGAGATGTCTTAATAGGGAATGACAACCTAAGATCACCGTCATCAAGGAAGCTAACAACCTATTGACATTAGACACTACTATTTTGTTTAGAAAGCTTGAAAAACATGAGAAGAAGATAAAGAAAGAAAAGAACAAGGAAATGGAGGTAGACAAGAAGTTAATTGCTCTTGTGTCTTCTAGTTCTAAGTCCTCTAAAAAAGAGCATGATGAAAGTGGAACTAGTGATAATGAGAAGTCGAATGATGAAGAAATGGGGTTTTTTATTAAACGATACCATAAATACATTAAGAGAAATGGACTAAAAGACTATGACAACAATATCATCAACTTTAGAAGACAAGTTAAATCCTCAAAGCAAGATGAGAATAAGAAAGCAAAGTCCAAAGGCTCATGTTTTAATTATGGAAAAGTCAATCATTATAAGTCGAATTGTCCATTACTTAAGAAGGATAAAGGAAATGGTCAATACAAGAAGTATAGAAAGCCTAGAAGAGCATACATAGCTTGGGAAAGTGATAGTGAATCCTCCAAGTGAAGGTAGCTCAAGTGAAAGTGATGAATCGATATTTTTTTGCTTCATGGCCCGTCATCATAAGAAGAGAAATGTAAGTCATTCTAAATATAAACCTATTGATAAAATGTCTTATTCTGAATTACAAATTACTTTTGAAAATCTAAACGTTGAAGCCGTAGATGCTTTTAAAAGGTTGGTGTAACACCCCAAAGTTTGCCCTCCTCATTCATGCATTTATTTTTAGGTCATTTAGCATTTCATATTGCATTTCATCATGTCAGTCAGGATCAGATCCAAGAAGCTTGAACATCATCCGAGACACGTTGTGGGTCCTATCCAGGTGATCAGTCAACACAAGGGAAAGACTTGAGTTACTTCCAACAGGTTCAAATGGGGTCTATTCATCATTCAAAACGCTAATCTTGAAGGAGCAAAAATCTGTTCCTGAGCTGTCATGCTCGCTAGGCGAGCAGCATGGTTCGCTAGGCGAACTGAACTGTCATGCTCGCTAGGCGAGCAATTCCTTCGCTAGGTGAAACCCACGCGTTTTGAAAAAAAAACAAAATAAATAAATAATAATAAATAAATAAATAAAATATAACAGAAAAATCTTGGACTTGGACCTCTCTCTTTTGAGCCCACAAAGTCACAAAAATCAGGTTATAAATTCTAGACTTCCATCTCCCAAAAAACCCTGGGAAAAAGATAGTGAGAGAAGAGCTAACAGAGTTCAGAGCAACCTCCAGAGACTGAAGGGAACTCATCTACAAAGAACCAATTCCCTCTCATATAAACCCTAAGAGTGCTTTTCAAACCCAACGGTGCCATTCAATTTCAATCGATCCTCCCTAATCAGGTATGCCCTATTTCCACTACTTTATACTTTCAACCTGAAACTTTTGATACCCTTTTAATGCATTTGTTTGACAAGAGGTTTAGGCCTCCTACCCTTGGTTGCTTTTTGTGAGCTTTTTGTGAATTTTAATGGCATAATTCATGTGGTTACATTTTTGATTTGGGGCAACTCTTGATTGCACCCCATCTTGTCACTCTAACCTGTTTGTTGAGTTTTTTGTGAGGGCTCACATACTCTTGCAGGGATAGCTTGCTTGGTGTTCCACTTTATTTGTGGGATACCATTTGGAGGTGTATTCCGATTACCTGTATTGGCCTGCTTTCTTTGATGGTGCTAGCTTGAGAGATCTCCGGGTTTCTTATTTCCTTAATTGTTGTTGCTTCGGATCTTTATCCGTGCGGTAGATCTCCTGATCCCTTTATTTTTTCCCGCATTTTACCGTTTTCTTAGCTAGAAGACCTCAATAGAAGGCAATGTTTTCTTTTGTTTGTTTACTTTTGTGCCCAAAGACCTCCATGCAGAGGCAATTGGCGGATAAAAGGGATTAGTAGTCAATCCCCCGTTATTCAGTGCGTCGTTCTTTAAGACCACACTACGTGTCGATGCTTCAGAACAAAAGCCCAAGATCTTTTGTCCGGTCGGTCAGTGGAGAGGGTTCCATCTTTCTGAACCCTCACGCCTTGTCATGAGCTCACCCGGTCCAGGGTTAAGAGCTATGAGGTCTTATCCTCATTACCCTTCTGATCTGCTCACCCTGACGTTCAATGTCAGTGGTGAAGAGCCCGTTTGATTACCCTTCCATGGCTTGTTTGTCGAGGTTGATATGACCCCTCTTGACTAAAGCCCTACTCATGTATGTTTGAGCCCCTTGTTGGTGTGTTTATTTTATGATACATGTTTTGTGTGATGTGATCATCCCCCCATAGGATTGCTAGGCTTCGTATAGTCTCCCGTTTGCATGGCAATTAAGGTAGCGCGGTTCCTTCGTCTAGGACTGCCTTTTTGCATGAGCATCCCTAAAACACCCCAACTCATGGATTTTTCTTCTCCTAAGAACACGTTTACTCCTTCTACTACAGGCGAGTAAGTCTCCAAAGGTCGAGCATCTGGTAGATTGCGTAGTAACGTCGTTCACCCAAAAACACAACCAACCCCGTAGTTAGCCGAACTACGGCTTGCTCTGATTCTCATTCCAGATGAGATACGTAGGCATAAGACGTGACGTCTTACTGATCACATATCCCCCTAACCCATAGGCAGCCGAGCTACGAAGACTCTAATTCTCATATTCAGATGAGATACGTATGCAGTGGATGCGACATCCGTGCGATTCATTTTCTTTAAACCCCTTTTTAGCAAGTAGTACATTGGATAAACCCACACCCTTTAAACAAGAATAACAAAAGTGGATCCCGTAGAGTACTACGGATGCGTAGGGGTGCTAATACCTTCCCTTCGCATAATCGATTCCCGAACCCAAGATTTGGTTGCGAGACCTTGTCTTTTCCTTTCCCTTTTCCAGGTTTACTTCGAGCGTTTCCTTTCCCTCCTTTGGGATAAATAACGCACAGTGGCGACTCTTCTGTCATTTCTTTTTCTCGCCGGTTGTGTTTTTTCGCAGGTTGCGACAGCAGGCGACTCTGCTGGGGAAGCTGGTTTCCCTAAGCGAGTCCCTCCTAGCTTTTGTAGGTTGTTTGTTTATTGGGTGTTTATTCTTTTGTACAGTTATTTATTTTTCAGCCATTGTGTACATATCATTGTTGTGTCTGTTGGCTTTGTTGGTTTGTTTGTTGGGATGGGATGTTCTGTGAGAGATAAGCCCATTACCCAGGCTTGAGTGTACACACAGGTTTTAGAGTGGATAGTCATGAGGCTTGCGTGGCATGTTGCTACGTTAAGTCGTTCATGAAGACCCACACCCAGATGAGGTTTCTTTTGGATATATTCTGTCCTATGGGTGTTCCGTAACGGCATGATGTTCCTCTAGAAATCGTCGACTCTGGTGACCATTTCCCGAGAACTCAGTCGAGGCCTCTCTTCCGAGACGCGTTTATGTTAGCTCTGGTGGGCGCATTCTCGCTGATCAATCCGAGGACCCCGAGACTGGGAACTTTCTATTAGGATGCCCTGTTGAGGGGAGTCAATAGAGGTCTTTTATCCCGTAATAATGCCAAACCTTCAGTGGTAAACGTATTATTCTCGACTGAAGGGCCAAAGTTGACAAACTTCTGTTCTTAGAACCTACCAGTGAGGGGCGGGCTAAATTCAGGAAACCTTAACCTCCAACCAACCCGGTTTTCTGAAGCAGAGTTCTGATCTTGTATTGTGTTCCTCAGTGGTTTTCTCTTCAGATAGTGCAACTTGACAGATGTTCAAGCGGATCCTGCAATCCTGATTCCCATGTCACATGCATTGCATAACATCATCCGCATATTTGCATCCAACATCTCATGCTTATTCATTTGCGGGTATTCCCTTTCTCGGTTTGGTTTGGCTGATCTGTGCTTATTATGGAGGCTCCCAGGAAGAGTAATGTGACCTATCATACCAAGAGCGGCCCATTGAGTCAGATAAAAGCTTTGATTACTCCTGACCATGTGGGTTTATTCTGGGATACTTATGGCAACATCTTGCCTATGGTTGGAGACTTGGATGCTTCTCAGAGGAGTCTGATACATACTCTCTTTTTGTACACGCTGTTCTAAAAGGTCAAACCGGAATTGAGAAAAGGGGGTGCCTTAAAATTGAATAAGCAGTGCATCGCATACCATGCATACTAACCCTTGTTTGTTTTGCAGGTGTCACCACAATGTCTAATGTTTATTCCCTGTCTCAGGCATTATTGGTCCCAAGCGAGTCCACAGGTACCCGACAAAGGAAAATCGTCCACGACTAGCGATGGATCAGGTACAGAAAGAGCTGGATGATATGCGTGAAAGGATGGATCAGTTCATGACATTGATGACTGGTATGGCAGAAGGCCAGGAGAAGCTGAGGGAATTGGTTGAGCAACCGAGGCCCGATCCAGAGGTAGAGATACCAAATGCTGAGGGAAACCCTGGTAACCCTGGGAACACTGATAACCCTGTGAATGCTGGTAACGTGGGTAAAGCAAATGCTGATGGAAACCCGGGTAATGTTGGCAACACGGGGAATGTTGGAAATGGTATTGGCGGAAGGTACAATGTGAATCAAGGAATTCGGATTAACGGGCGCCCCGTTACTGAAGATTATCAGTATGATCAATTCTCTTTGCACGACGAAGCCCACGAGACCACTCGCCGTATGGATGAGCTTGCTAAGAAGCTCAAATCTTTGGAGTCTCAAAATTCCTTAGGTTTTGATGTCACAAATCTTGGTCTGGTTCAGGGAGTAAGGATTCCTCACAAGTTCAAACCCCCTACTTTTGAGAAATACAACGAGGCTTCTTGCCCACGCACTCATCTCCAATCTTATTTGGGAAGGTTGGGAGCTCACACGGAAGATGAAAAGTTGTGGATGTACTATTTTGAAGACAGTCTAACTGGAGCTTCTCATGAATGGTATTCTCACTTGTCTCGTACCATCGTCAAGAGCTGGAAAGACTTGGCAGAGGCTTTTGTCAAGCAATACCAATACAACTTGGACATGGCTCCAAATCGGACCTTGTTGCAAGGAATGTCTCAGACTGCCAAGGAGACCTTTAGAGAATATGCTCAACGTTTGAGACATTTTGCTGCATCCATCCAACCCCCTATGTCTGAAAGGGAGATGGCGGACATGTTCATGAACACGCTTCAAGGCAATTATATTGAGAGATTGGTTGCTTGCCCGTCAATCAGCTTTGCAGAGATAGTAATTGCTGGAGAAAGAATCGAGAGTCTGTTGAAGATGGGCCGAATTCAAGACAATAGTGCTTCCAAGAAACCGTTTGCTGGTAACGGTCAGCGAAGAAGAGAAGGCGAGACAAGCGTTGTGTATGTCGGCAGAGGCAGGGGCAGAGGACGCCCTAATTTTTATCAAGATCAAGTGGCCGCAGTCATTATTCCTACACCTGCTCCTCAACCTCAACAGCAACCGCAGTATCCTCCGCAACAGCAACCCAGGTACAACAATCAACAACAAGGAGGTAATCCGGGTCAGCAGAGACATTATCAACAACGTCCAAGGCAGACGGACCGGGTCATTGAGCCAATCCCAATGCCTTATTCTGTATTACTCCCCAGGATGATTGACCTTAATCTGGTTACGTTAAGAACTCTGGCCCCACCAACCAATCCCAATAATTTGCCTAGAGGTTATGATGTCAACGCCAGATGTGCTTTTCACTCCAACGCACCTGGCCATACTACAGATAATTGCAAGGCTCTCCAGCTAAAGGTACAAGATTTGAGAGATGCCCAGGCTATCAATTTTTCTCCGGTGCCTAATGTTATCCAAAACCCGATGCCAGCCCACGGCAGGCAGAGGATTAACGCTGTTGATAGTGGGGAAACTTTAAATTTGGTTTCTGATGTGACTAAAGTGAAGACTTCGCTAGAGGTGGTTAAAGACCGACTTTTGAAAGGACGGATTTTCCCGGGCTGTGGGGAAGAGTGCAGAGATTGTCAAGCTGCCGAGAACGGATGTGACAGTTTGAGAAGGGGTATCCAACAACTGATAGATGAAGGTTGTCTTCAGTTCGACCAGACCCGTCCAGTGAAGAATGATGTGTCGATAGTGACGATTTATTTCACTCCTAAAGAAATATATGTTCCCGAGAGACCCGCTCCGATAACAGTATATTTCCCATAAAGTACAGAACCAGCAACGGTGAATGTCGAAAGTCCAGCACCAGTTACAGTTTACTCTGACAGCCCTCAACCGGCTTTGGTTAGTCCGGTCACCATCACGGTACCAGGACCTGTTCTGTATGAGAAAGCCAGTACTATCCCGTGGCACTATGGGGCTGATATCTACTTCCAGGGGCGGAAAGTTAACGATGAAGACATTGACATTGGTAGCTCCGCTGTAGACAATGTTGGAGGGGTTGGTGGCTTCACCCGCAGTGGACGCCTATTTGCACCATCAATATTGCGCACGAATACTGAAGCTGAGGCAGCTGCCAAGGCTAAAGGAAAACAGATAGCCACCGAAGAGGTTACTACTGAGGAAGCTCCTCCTAAGACCGCGTTCGAGAAGGAAGTGGATGAGTTTATGAGGATTATCAAGAAAAGTGACTACAAGGTAGTCGACCAGCTAAATCAGACACCCTCAAAGATCTCCATTCTCTCATTATTGGTGTGCTCTGAGGCGCACAAAGCGGCCTTGTTGAAAGTACTGAATATGGCCTATGTTCCACCAGAGATAACTGTTAACCAGCTGGAGTCGGTAGTTTCAAATGTAAACGCTAGCCATGGGCTAGGTTTCACCAACTATGACCTGACATCTGAGGGCAGGAATCACAACAAAGCTTTGCATATCACAATGAATGCAAGGGGGTGGTGCTTTCCCATGTTTTGGTTGATACAGGCTCTTCTCTGAATGTTCTTCCAAAGAAAGCCTTAATGAAGTTGGATTGCGATGGCATCATCCTGAGGCCAAGTAATTTAGTTGTGAGGGCTTTTGATGGCTCTAAGAGAGCTGTCTTTGGCGAAATTGAGTTGCCAGTTAAGATTGGACCGCAGGTGTTCAAGAGCACCTTTCATGTGATGGATATCCAGCCTGCCTATAGTTGTCTGCTAGGTCGGCCCTGGATTCATGATGTCGGTGTTGTTACTTCTACTCTCCACCAGAAGCTCAAATATGAACTAGAAGGTCAAGTCGTCATTGTCTGTGGTGAAGAGGATATTTTTGTTAGCCACTTGTCTACGTTTAAGTATGTGGAGATGGATGGCGAGATGCAAGAGATGCTGTATCAGGGCTTCGAAGCCATAAACATCAGTGAGATCGTGCCCGAAGCTGTCTTTTCACCTAAGTCTGAGAAGGTCGGGACTTCTATCTCTTCATACAAGCAAGCTGTTGAAGTGGTTAAAGCTGGTAATGCCCAAGGCTGGGGAAATTTGTGGAGCCAGTCATCAAAGAAGACAAATTTGGATTGGGGTTTACTCCGGAGTCTCAGAAGAATGAAGTCGGTACTTTCTCCAGCGGGGGTTTGGTTTCTCCCCACATCGTCAATGATGCAGATGAAGACAAGGCTGACAGCGACTGTGACTTAGATAGCTGGATTCGCCCGTGTGTCCTGGGAGAAAAGCTCAACAATTGGTCGTCTGAAAAAGTCGTCCGGGTTACTCTACTGAAAGAGTAATTTTTATTGTTTTCCTTTTTACATGCATAATAAAGTCTTACACTTTGCCCAAGGTGTAATGACTCATCTGTAGGGCCATCCATTTACTTGCATTTCGCAATTATTTTCATCATCAATAAAGGACAGCTTTTGCAAACAATTTTGTGTTCTCTTTCTTTCAATTATTTTTACTTTCACAAAAAATGGCAATGTTTCTTTTTCGTTTTTTTCTTCTTTCCAAAAAAATCTCGTTCTAAAGTAAAGCATGATCACCCGGATCTCACTGCTAACGACACTGCTATGGCCAAGTATGACTTCGACAATCCTATCTATCAAGCCGGAGAAGGGGTTGAGAAAGATTGTGAATTGCCTGAAGAGTTAGCCAGGTTGTTGAAATAGGAGGACTGAGCTATTACACCTTATCAGGAGGTGATTGAGACCGTCAACATTGGTACCGAAGACGACAAGAAAGAGATCAAGATCGGGGTCAGTCTACAAGCCGAGAGGGAAGACCGTTGATCATGTACTTGACTGTGTTAGAAAGGTCAATGGGTTGTGTGCTCGGTCAGCATGACGAGTCAGGTCAAAAAGAGCACGCAATATACTACCTTAGCAAAAAGTTCCCGACTGTGAACAAAGATACTCACTGCTCGAGAAAACTTGTTGCGCTTTGGCATGGGCTGCTTGCCGACTAAGACAATATATGTTGACTCACACGACTCTATTGATATAAAAAATGGATCCAATCAAGTATATTTTTGAAAAGCCAGCGCTTAACGGAAGGGTTGCTAGGTGGCAAATGATACTGACAGAGTATGACATCCAATACACTTCGCAGAAGGCCATCAAAGGAAGTGTCTTGTCAGACTATCTTGCAGAGCAACCAATTGATGATTACCAACCTATGAGGTTCGACTTTCCTGATGAGGACATCATGTTTCTCAAATCGAAAGATTGCGAGGAACCAATCCCGGAGGAGGGGCCTGACCCTGAATCCAAATGGATTATGATGTTTGATGGGGCGGTCAACGTCAATGGTCGCGGAGTTGGTGCAGTGTTGATCACGCCGGAGGGGGTTCATATGCCATTTTGTGCCAGAATAACTTTCCCCTGCACCAACAATGAAGCCGAATACGAAGCTCGTATCCTAGGACTTGAGGAAGCCATCAACCTATGGATTAAAACCCTGGATGTTAAGCTGGACGAAGCAGAATGGGTCCGTTCCCGATACAATCAGCTAAGCCTAGTTGAGGAAAAGAGACTGGCAGTTATATGCCATGGCCAACTATATCAGAGACGGATGAAGAGAGCGTTTGATCAGAAAGTGCGCCCTCAGGAGTATCAAGTTGGTGAATTGGTACTCAAAAGAATTCTTCCTCCCAACACAGATCACAGGGGCAAATGGACACCGAACTATGAGGGTCCATACGTGGTTAAAAGAATTTTCTTTGGCGGAGCTTTGATGCTAACAACCATGGATGGCGAAGACTTCCCATCCCCTGTCAACTCAGACGCAGTTAAAAAATACTTCACGTAATTGACCCGCTGGATGAAAGAAAAAGAATCCAGGCAAAAAAGGGCATCCCGACGAACCAAAAAAAAAGAATAAAGAGGTTCGGGCAAAAATTAGGGATATAAAAAAAAATGTACACCCGGTGAGTCGAAAACCCGAAAGGGCGGCTCAGGCAAAAAAGGGTATCCCGGTGGATTGAAAACCCAAAAGGGAGATCCACGCAAAAGAGGGAATAAGCGAATGATTGCAATCTGAGTTCATCCGTGTTATATCACCGTTTCATTCAATCAGGCGATCTTCGAAGGTTAAAGATCGACTAATCATCCACTTTAGAAGGCAAGATGAGCAAAGCGTCTTGAGGTCATACGAGCCATAGCAGAGTCGAAACTCAGTGGGACCCCGTATTCACATTGCCATTAGGATAGTTTTCTTTTGTTCAATTTATAGCGATCGCCTCTTTTCAGGGATCAACTTCCTGATGTACTCGCCTATTCCTGGCACATTTTTTCAACCAATAAAAGTTGAATAATTTAGTTAAAGAGATTTTTTATTCTTCATTTATCAGTTTGTTTGCAAAAGATGTCTGAATTCTTGATTAAACATATTGCATCTGAACATAATGGTGGCTTTTGCAAATGATTTGCACAGGAAAACATTTAAAATTGCTTTGAATGTGCTTAATCCCGGACGGTGAATTCAAACCGAATAATTCCCCCGGGACATACGTGTGTGTTTGCAGGTCACAGGAACCGGATGCCAAGTCATGAACCCTCATCCCCGAGCGGTTGACAAAGTCTCCCCTCAGCAGAGCATGTCCCCCAATAGAGTTGCACCTTGTATCCCCAGCAACAGCAGAGTAGTTGCATACCCAACAAACAAGAGGGTGTCCCTAGTGTTCATCTCATTCCCCAACAAATATTGTTTTAACAGATTTGTTTTGATCCCCAGCCTGAGGACGATTAGCAAGTTCATATCCCCAGCAAGGGTCGATTCCTACGACATTTCCCCAGGAAGTGCTTTCCCCACAGACTCTCCTCACAGAGCCTCGCCAAGCAAAGTTCTCATAGTTGATACTCCCCTAGCAAGGTCAACTTTTCAAAAAAAGCCGATTTATTTTCGGTGGCTCCCCGGTCCCGGCAGACGGATCATTCCCCACAGAGCATTCAAGGATTGATACAGCGATCCGTTTCCTACCAGAGTTTGCTTCCCCAAGCAGATTTCTTTTTGCACCATGCATAGCATTTGCATTTGCATACATATCAAGCATACACATAAGCATATAAACAGGTTCTTCAAAGCGGACTGAAGAACTACTTTACAACCAAAGTCATGAGATTCAGCCAGAGAATCAAGTGTGTATGATCCAGCATGAGGGTCATTTCGAAGATTCAGCCTGAGAATCGTTTTCCAAAGAGCCAGCCTAAGGTTCAATTTGAAGATTCAGCCAGAGAGTCGCCTACAAGCGTTATTCCCCAGCAAGTCAGCTAGAGGAGTAGATTGACAATTCAACAGAAAATCAACCTACAAGAGGATCCAGCCCGCGGATCGCGATTTTAAAAAGGGTCTATTTGAAGAGTCGTTACAACATGTTCTAGCCTGAAGAATATGTACGAAGCCCAAAAAGCGAAATATTCTCGAAGCTGCATATCTAACATGAAGGTTGGGTGTAGATTTCGAAAGAGGGTCAACCAGTGCATGCCTCAGATGCGAGATTCTGATGATGAGATTTTATCATCAAAACAATCCAGATCTAGCCAGAAGATCAAAGTCAGGTCTAGACCGAAGACCGAGAATAGATTCAGCCAGAGAATCGAAACGAAGTAGATCTAGCCAGAAGATCGAAGTCAGGTCTAGCCCGAAGACCGAAAATAGATTCAGCCAGAGAATCGAAACGAAGAAGATCTAGCCAGAAGATCGAAGAAGATCTAGCCAGAAGATCGAAGTCAGGTCTAGCCCGAAGACCGAAAATAGATTCAGCCAGAGAATCAAAGAGGATAGATTCAGCCAGAGAATCGCAACAAAGAAGATCTAGCCAGAAGATCAAAATCGTATCCAGCCCGAGGATCAAAATCATATCCATCCCGAGGATCAAAATCGTATCCAGCCCGAGGATCAAAATCGTATCCAGCCCGAGGATCAAAATAATATCCATCCCGAGGATCAAAATCGTATCCAGCCCGAGGATCAAAACTAATATCCAACCAGAGGACTAAATTGAGTATAGATTCAGCCAGAGGATCGAAACTCCAAATTCAGATTCAGCCAGAGGATCAGACAAAAAATAAACAGCGCGGTGTATTTTAGCATTTTGTGGTGTACTCAAAGCGCAAATTTTCGGTCTGTCTTTGGTATTCAATCACAGGTCACCCTGTTTGTCTGATAAGTTGTTCGCTTTCACCCTGCTCGGGTTAGCTGACGATTGAATAGGGGCAACTGTAACACCCCAAAATTTGCCCTCCTCATTCATGCATTTATTTTTAGGTCATTTGGCATTTCATATTGCATTTCATCATGTCAGTCAGGATCAGATCCAAGAAGCTTGAACATCATCCGAGACACGTTGTGGGTCATATCCAGGTGATCAGTCAACACAAGGGAAAGACGTGAGTTACTTCCAACAGGTTCAAATAGGGTCTATTCATCATTCAAAACGCTAATCTTGAAGGAGCAAAAATTTGTTCCTGAGCTGTCATGCTCGCTAGGCGAGCAGCATGGTTCGCTAGACGAACTGAACTGTCATGCTCGCTAGGCGAGCAATTCCTTCGCTAGACGAAGCCCACGCGTTTTGAAAAGAAAAAAAAACGAAAAAAATAAATGAAAAATAAATAAATAAATAAATAAATAAATAAAATATAACAAAAAAATCTTGGAGTTGGACCTCTCTCTTTTGAGCCCACAAAGTCACAAAAATCAGGTTATAAATTCTAGACTTCCATCTCCCAAAAAACCCTGGGAAAAAGATAGTGAGAGAAGAGGTAACAGAGTTCAGAGTAACCTCCAGAGACTGAAGGGAACTCATATGCAAAGAACCAATTCCCTCTCATATAAACCCTAAGAGTGCTTTGCAAACCCAACGGTGCCATTCAATTTCAATCGATCCTCCCCAATCAGGTATGCCATATTTCCACTACTTTATACTTTCAACCTGAAATTTTTGATACCCTTTTAATGCATTTGTTTGACAAAAGGTTTAGGCCTCCTACCCTTGGTTGCTTTTTGTGAGCTTTTTGTGAATTTTAATGGCATAATTCATGTGGTTACATTTTTGATTTGGGGCAACTCTTGATTGCACCCCATCTTGTCACTCTAACCTGTTTGTTGAGTTTTTTGTGAGGGCTCACATACTCTTGCAGGGATAGCTTGCTTGGTGTTCCACTTTATTTGTGGGATACCATTTGGAGGTTTATTCCGATTACCTGTATTGACTTGCTTTCTTTGATGGTGCTAGCTTGAGAGATCTCCGGGTTTCTTATTTCCTTAATTGTTGTTGCTTCGAATCTTTATCCGTGCGGTAGATCTCCTGATCCCTTTATTTTTTCCCGCATTTTACCGTTTTCTTAGCTGGAAGACCTCAATAGAAGGCAATTTTTTCTTTTGTTTGTTTACTTTTGTGCCCAAAGACCTCCATGCAGAGGCAATTGGCGGATAAAAGGGATTAGTAGTCAATCCCCCGTTATTCAGTGCATCATTCTTTAAGATCACACTACGTGTCGATGCTTCAGAACAAAAGCCCAAGATCTTTTGTCTGGTCGGTCAGTGGAGAGGGTTCCATCTTTCTGAACCCCCACGCCTTGTCATGAGCTCACCCGGTCCAGGGTTAAGAGCTATGAGGTCTTATCCTCATTACCCTTCTGATCTGCTCACCCTGACGTTTAATGTCAGTGGTGAAGAGCCCGTTTGATTACCCTTCCATGGCTTGTTTGTCGAGGTTGATATGACCCCTCTTGACTAAAGCCCTACCCATGTATGTTTGAGCCCCTTGTTGGTGTGTTTATTTTATGATACATGTTTTGTGTGATGTGATCGTCCCCCCATAGGATTGCTAGGCTTCGTATAGTCTCCCGTTTGCATGGCAATTAAGGTAGCGCGGTTCCTTCGTCTAGGACTGCCTTTTTGCATGAGCATCCCTAAAACACCCCAACTCATTGATTTTTCTTCTCATAAGAACACGTTTACTCCTTCTACTACAGGCGAGTAAGTCTCCAAAGGTCGAGCATCCGGTAGATTGCGTAGTAACGTCGTTCACCAAAAAACACAACCAACCCCGTAGTTAGCCGAACTACGGCTTGCTCTGATTCTCATTCCAGATGAGATACGTAGGCATAAGACGCGACGTCTTACCGAGCACATATCCCCCTAACCCATAGGTGGCCGAGCTACGAAGACTCTGATTCTCATATTCAGATGAGATACGTATGCAGTGGATACGACATCCGTGCGAGTCATTTTCTTTAAACCCCTTTTTAGTAAGTAGTACATTAGATAAACCCACACCCTTTAAACAAGAATAACAAAAGTGGATCCCGTAGAGTACTACGGATGCGTAGGGGTGCTAATACCTTCCCTTCGCATAATCGACTCCCGAACCCAAGATTTGGTTGCGAGACCTTGTCTTTTCCTTTCCCTTTTCCAGGTTTACTTCGAGCGTTTCCTTTCCCTCCTTTGGGATAAATAACCCACGGTGACGACTCTTCTGTCATTTCTTTTTCTCGCCGGTTGTGTTTTTTCGCAGGTTGCAACAGTTGGCTTCAAATAAAATATTTTTTTCATACTTAGAAGCCAAAGTTTTAGAAACGGAAAACAAATGGAAGCTCTTAAGCAAACCATTTAGATGCTTAAAAGGTCGATGTTAAGAAAGAGAAAAATTCTTGATTTGGTTGTGAAACTGTCACATTTGGCAAAAAGAGGTTATTACTCTAAAATCCTAATTGAACAAGGCTTTATAGCCAAAAGTTGCCTTCACTATTAATCCTACAAAATTTTAAAGAACGTTGAATGTGTCGTACAAGAAGTATAATTTTGTTGTAAGGGAATCTAATATCGAAATTCATTCACATCATCATTTGACTTGTCACTATTGTTGTAAGAAAGTTTATACCATTTATGAATGCAAATTTTGGAGATATTTGGTTCATGAAGGTGTATTTAAATGGTTGCCCAAATGCAACAATATTTCCACTCATTCTCAAGGATCCAATGAAAATTGGGCATCTATCACTCTTGTTTGATCTTATAGGTTAAATGTCTTGGATCCATGGAAAGAATGTGGTTTCTTGATAGTAGTTTCTCAATGTATATGAAGAGTGACATTTCCCTATTCATTGACTTCACGCCAAAGAAGAAGGTTTTTGGGATCTACAAAAACAACAACAAGGGTGCAATACTTGGTAAAGGTAGTGTAAGTAATATCTCTTCTACTACTATCTCTGACATAATACTTGTTGAAGGCCTTAAACATAATCTGCTTAACATTAGTCAACTATGTGACAAAGGTTATAAAATAACTTTTATAAATAATTGTTGCATAATTGAACACAATGAAAAGAAAGATTATCCATTTAAGGGCTCGAGGGTCAACAACATCTATATGCTTAACTTGAATGATGTATCATTAATAAGTACTAAGTGTTTAGTAACCATGAGCGAAGACTCTTGGTTATAGCATAAATGCTTAACACATGTTAATTTTGATATACTCGATAAAGTGGTTTCAAAAGATCTAGTTATCAGTCTACCGAAAATTAAATTTTCAAAAGACCACATATGTGATGCATGCTAAATGGGAAAGCAAATAAGGGTATGTTTTAAATCCAAAAATATTGTGATAAACATGGCATTGAACATAATTTTTCCGCTTCAAGAACTCCACAACAAAATGGTGTTATTGAGCGCAAAAACGGAATTTTAGAGGAGTTGACAAAAACTATGATCAATGAGAGTAGTTTACCAAAATATTTTTGGGCAGATGCTATTAGTACGATGTGTTATGTTTTAAATAGGATACGTATTCGTCCTATTTTGAAAAAAAAACACCTTATCAACTTTTAAAAGGTAGAAAGTCAAATTTATTACATCTTCATGTTTTCGGATGCAAATGTTTTATCTTAAATAATGGTAAGGATAACCTTGGAAAGTTTGATGCGGAAGCTGACGAAGGTATCTTTCTTGGATACTCTTAGTCAAGCAAAGCTTATAGAGTGTACAATAAGATATTACTTACTATTGAAGAGTTTGTGGATGCCACGTTTGATAAATCTTATCCTAGAAATGTTGGGAAAGGTATTTCTTTTCATGATGCAGGTGTATCTTCAGAAGACATACTCAAAGACACTGAAAAAGGAATCAATCAGCCTGAAGCGATGAAACCTGAGGAGGAGGAGGAAGATGACAATTCTAAAAAGGAGAAGGATGAGAGTCCAACTAAAGTGGACTATCTTCCTTTGGCTCAGAGGTTTTCCAAGGACCATTTAAATCGACAATATTCTTGGAAAATCACCAAAGGTGTGACAACACGCTCTAAGCTAAGTAATTTATATTATCACTTTGCATTCGTTTCACAAGTTGAACCTAAAAATGCAAAATAAGCCTTGATTGATGAGCATTGGCTAACGACCATGCAAGATGAGCTAAATCAATTAACAAGAAATTATACGTGGGACCTTGTCCCTCCTCTGCGAGATAATCAAATCACTGGTACTAAGTGGGTTTTTAGAAATAAACTAGATGAAAATGGAGTGATAACTAGGAACAAGGCCCAACTAGTGGCTCAAGGATATAACCAAGAGAAGGGTATATATAATGAGGAAACTTATGCTTTGGTTGCCCGCCTCGAGGCTATACGTCATTTACTAGTGTATGTGTGTTCTAAATATTTTAAATTATTTCAAATGGACGTCTAAAGCTAGCGAAAATATACCCGAATGTATCACATGCTCGAACATACAACAGAGTTGCCATCGAACTTTATTTATCCCCAAAGGGAAAAGAAAACATCGATAAAACCCGGGGGAGAGAGATATGTTGGGTAAGGAAGTCGGTTATGCAAGGGGAACGTATTATCATCCCAAACAGCCATGGTATTCCATGGGAACCGTTTTGATTATTCTCGCTCGAATAGGTGTTATATCTAATATTACTCGCAAAAGAATTGGGGGAAAGGAAAGAAATAGATAAAGTGCTCGGTGAGAATTGAGACCCTCATGCCTACATATCCTCATAGTGCAATGAGGAATTCAGAGATCCGTAGTTCATAGGAACTAGAGGTAGGAGATGAAAAGGATTGTGATCAAAGTATGGTTTTAACCAAAGGATTGTGTGATTTGAACTCCAACAAGGGTGAAATATGAACCCAAGAGTAAACTGGTACAAACCAACAAGTGAGGGCCTACAGCACAATATAACTATATTAGGATAACCAAAAAAGAGAGGAATTAGGTGTTTGGATTATGGGCCAAACAACTCTTGGTTCACAAGCAGGTACAAGATGGAGCACAAAGGTATAGTGTATTTGGCTCAAAGAATAGGGTATATCACATGGAGTGAATGAAGGTAGATTATGAATGTATCATGGAGATGAATGGAATGAAGTGACCAAAGTCACACAAATGAATATCTGGTGACAAGTGACTAGGAAATATTCTTTGAAACCCAAAGGTGAACATATATTGGAATCCATAAGAGAAATGGGATTTATACCATATAGATGTCTGGGTAACAAGCCAAACAACTCTAGATAGAAATACGAACTTTACGTTAGGCGTCCTAAAAGGATGTATATGGAATTCCAAAGGACGTGTATTTTGATGTCAAAGGAGTAATGTGTCACTGGGTGAAAAATTTATGATCGAAGGTAGGTAATGAATAGTGAAAGATATGGATGATGCCTTAAGGCGGAAGAAGGAATAATTAGAAGTATGCTCGCCAAGGATTCACATCCTCGTGCCTACGTATTCTCATTGTGCAATGAGAAAGTCAGAGCAATCATAGTTCGGAACTACGAGAAAGAGAGAGAGAGAAAGAGAGAGAGAGAGAGAGAGAGAGAGAGAGAGAGAGAGAGACATACAATGATGAAGAGTATAACTTGTATCAACATAATGGTATCAAGGGAATCCACAACTGGAGGGAACTTGGAATTAAAGAGTAAACAAGCCTCTCAACCAAAGGAATGAACTAAATGTCAAGTCAAAGCAATCGTAGTTCTAAACTACGAGAAAGACAGAGAGAGAGAGAGAGAGAGAGAGAGAGAGAGAGAGAGACATACAGTGATGAAGAGTATAACTTGTACCAACATAATGGTATTAAGGGAACCCACAACTGGAGGGAACTTGGAATCAAAGAGTAAACAAGCCTCTCAACCAAAGGAATGAACTAAATGTCTGGTTACGAGCCAAACAACTCTTGATTCACAAGATGAATTGGTGCTACAACGTCTCAAAGGGGTAAAAACGAGGCCCAAGAGAAAGTATTGTTGTGTACAAGGAAACAATATATCACTAGATGGGGAAAAGACAGTTCGAGATCAAATAAGAATAGTATCTTGGATCCAAGAAAGGGATAAACTCTTAATCGAAGACTAAAGTGGCGTCTTAGCCGAAAAAGAATGAATTAAATCTTTGGGTGGCGGGCCAAACAACTCTCGATTGATGAGGTGGATTGTCGTTAAATCGTCCTAAAAGTATAGACAAGGAGTCAAAGGATAAGTATGATTGATTTCAAAAGATGGTATAGATTTAATGAATGAAGAATGATGGATTGATAAATAGGGTAGCTCGCGAAGAAACTGGGTTCTTCTGACTACGTATCCTCATAGTCCAATAAGGAAATCAGAGCTTTCGTAGTTCAGCCCACTAGGGCTGAAAGAAAGGTAATTAAGGAGGCAAATAATGAATGAATGATTGAATTGAAATGATTAGTATGGAGAGTGAGAAAATGGGAGACTTGACAGTCGATTGATAAGAACCACACTAAAGTCTATTAATAAGGGTGAACGCTTTGAATATTTGGGGTATACGCCCCATACGCAAAGTCGCTCTAGACAAGGATAGGAGAGACTCCGTCTCGTCATTCCCTATTACTTAAGGCTCTTGGCGTATGATGCTTCATATCATTGATAAGTTGTTTGCGAATAATCCTCATTGTTGATCCTTGTGTTGATGTTGTTTTTGTATGAAGAAGACTTGGTAGCTTATTCGATTCGTATTGCACTAAAGTATATGAATAAGGGCGAACACTTTGAATAGTTGGGGCCTATGCCCCGCATGCAAAGTCGTTATAGACAAGGATATGAGAAACTCTGTCTCATCATTCCTTATTACTTAAGGCTTGTATCGTACAATTTGGATCATATTTACCAAGTGTTGACCTTTGATTTATCTTGTATAATTCGCTACTTGATCTGAATGAGGATGCCTTGATTGAAGATCTGACGTGAGGCTTCGAGCTCCACACCTTAGAGAAAAAAGTCGTATTAAGTGACCAAGGGTATTTTGGTCACTCAAACTAGACTGTGGGATTATACAAGTTCAAAGGATTTAATTGATCACAATTTCTTTTGATCAATTTAAATCGGAGGGTTAAGATTTAGTTTGAAAACTAGGTTAGAATTAATCAAACTAATCTAAGGGATCGTGTTATGGTTAGTCAAAATTCTTGATTAAAAGTCTATGTTAAAAATTCCTAAGGGAACATGCAATTATGTGGTTAAGATACCAAAATAACCCCTAAGGGGTAAACTGATCAATTCACAAAAATATTCAATTATGAACACAAACTTAATTCCAATAAAAATTTAATTAGAAACTACAAATTGATTAAGTCCTAAATTCTAAAATTAACCTAATGTTCAAGAATTAACTAAATTCTAAAATTAACTAAAATCTAACTATTTTCTAATTCCTAATATAACTAAACTATATTAAAATCTAATTAGAAAACTATACAAACCTCCAATTAATTTCTAAATTCTAATTAAAATCTGAAGCCTAATTAAACCTAATTAAAATTCTAACAAAACAATTACCAAAAATATCAACACTAAATAAAATGGAATTAAAGGTAATTAAAATATTTGGCCAAGGGGGGTGCAGGCCCTGAATATAGAATGCGAAATTCAGTAATAGGGACTTTGGGCCCAACAGAATAAGCCCAAATACCAAGAAGTGTAGTTGGACTCAGCAAGTATGTTGCTAAGCAAAACAGGGGTGTGGAAAGCAAACTATTGAGCTTAATGGTTAATCCCAACATAATTTGCAAAGGGAAGTGCAAAAATTAAGCAAACTCATTTTGTCTTCTCTACACATCAACTTCCAATTTTCATGTCAAAAAGGAACCACCACTGGAGCTCCAACACCGTTGCGCCGGAGGCGGCGGAGTTGGTCGGAAACAAGAAAAGGCACCATTTTCTCACTCCTCTCAATCTCTTATATCCTAATCCCTCGTTCATTTTACTGCAAGTTATTCAATTCTGAAAATTGACCCATTAAAGTCAAGAACCCTAAGCATAAAATCTAAAATTAAATGGAGATGGAGGAGAATTAAACCACCAAATCTTGGGGTTTTGATTCTCCACTACATAAGCTACATTGTGGTATCAAAAATTCAGCAACCAAGTAAAGATGAAAATTCACCGACCTGTAAGATGGAGGATTTTCTTGGAACTTGTTGAAATTTGAAGGTGATGAAGATGAAGATGATGAAGTGAAAACCAGACGGCTACTTGGACTCTTTAATCTTCTACTTCTACTATGAACTCCTCCTCTTCAAGAATCAACTCTGAAAAATTCTGAATTTAATTGTTGTTGTTGATGTTGATTATATGAATGTAGGGATAATTGTTGAAGGCAAGAGGTTTAGCTCAATCGATAACAAACTTCGATGTGAAGCTTGCTCCAATGGTGGTTTCAGCTTTGGTGTAGGGAGAGGAATTGGAGAAGATGAAGTGAGAGGAGAAAAGTTGAATTTTCAATGAGTAATTTGAGAGAATTCTGATTTTGGTCATTGTCCTCGATTTGATGAGAGTGATGAGTTTATATAGATTATAGGTTTGGATCAAATGAAGGTTAGGAGTTAGTTTTTATGTGGTCTGGAATTAGTTATATGAGGCTTGGAGTTAGTTAAAATGGTTTGGATTTAGTTTGAAGAGGTTTGGAGTTAGTTTGAATTGGTTTGGAGTTAGCTTGGGAAGTTTGGTGAATTGAAGTGTTAATAGCTTGGTTCAATGCATGGATGATATGGTTGGTTGCTGCATAGTTATGTAAATATTTACATGTGTATTGATGCAAGCATTAGGATTGGTTTGGAGTGGAAAGGATACTGCATACTGCTGAAATATGCAGTATTTTTGCTACTGCTAGCAGGTGTAATCGATTACCATAGACATGGTAATCGATTACCATAAAAATGGGTTTTTTAAGCTACTGGAAGCAATGTAATCGATTACCCAAACATGGTAATCTATTACCATCATAAAAATGGGTTTTTTAAGATACTGCATACTGCTGAAATATGAAGTATTTTTGCTACTGCTAGCAGGTGTAATCGATTACCCATAAAAATGGGTTTTTAAGCTACTGGAAATAGTGTAATCGATTACCCAAACATGGTAATCTATTACCATCATAAAAAAATGATTTTTTTGGCTACTGGAAGTAGGGTAATCGATTACCCAAACATGGTAATCGATTACCATCATGAAAAAATATTTGTTTTGGCTACTGGGAGCAGGGTAATCGATTACCCAAACATGGTAATCGATTACCATCATGAAAAAATGATTTTTTGCTTGTTTTTTATGCATGGGATCATGTGTGAGGCATAATGGCTTGGATTTGTTTGAATGAATGAATGAAATGGAATTAATGGGTCATGGAATGACTTGATCAAATGGACAATGGACTTGTATCAATGGGACTATAAATCAAAGCATGAATGAATCTTGCCATTTTAATAAAACCATGAAAGTAATGGATGAAGTGGGAATGAAATAAGACTCGGATCAAATGGATCATGAGACCATGAGGTCAATGAAACATGAATGCAAACATGACTTAAATCAATCATATAACACCATACATTAGGATTTACTAGGTCAGAGTTCAAAACTATGTATCAAACAAGAATCTCGAGCCAGGTGAGAAGCCAACTAGAGTGGTGTATCAATGCCATGAACCACAACCAGGGTTTCCACTACCTCAATGCAAACTATAGGGTTCACAAACCTCAAAGCCAAGGACTAGGGTTTTTATGAAACTTAGATCAGAAATCTAGACCAGCAAAGCACCTGAATACAAATTATCCCTTATTAGGGTTTCAAACAAAGCCCAAATTTCCACAAGCAACACCTCAAACCATGGACCCACAATTAGGGTTCAGAAGTTAGGTTAATTACACAGAAGGTCAAACACAAAATTCCATAGGAACAAAGTCAAGAATTAGGGTTGGTATTTACAAATGAATGTCAAGATGTAGGCCACAAGAGTCAAGGTCCTAAAGAATCCAGAAATTAGGGTTTCTATCCACATGATGAGCAATACCATAATCCTCAAGCCAAAACCATGATTTTCATTAGCCACAAACCCTGAATCTATGATGCCTGTTAGCAAGTGTTAATCATGAATAAACGATGCACATGAATTAAATATGAATGAGTCTCAAGCCATAAGTCAGATGAGAAGCGAAAAGGGAGGGCAAATTTTGGGGTACAACAGTTGCCCCTATTTAATCTTCCTGTACCTGAATACGAGATTTGTGGAAGCTTTTCAGGTATTCAAGGTGGAAGAGGATTAAATACTAACGCATAAAAAAAATTCCCGTTAGGAATGGATGTAATGTGATGAGAGCCTTATGGTTTGCCAAGCAAAGGTTAGGATTTGGGTTAGTCAATAAAACTGGATTTTTAGCTTTTCTCGTTTGCACGACTTCATGTTATGCTTTATGAATGATATGCATGAGTGAAATGACATGGATTATGCATGATGGTGATTTATGCCATGGTTAAGCCAGATGCTCACATAGAGGGCGGTGGGGATTTTGGGATAGGATAAGATAATATCGACATGATTATCCGAGACCTACTTCAAGCTCAAAAGTTGTTGTCATTGTAACACCTCAAAATTTTCCCTCCTCTCTTGGGACTAGCTTAGCATATTGCATTTCATTTTTTAGGACATTAGGCATTACATCTTTGCATATCATGTGAAATAGGCAAGTCATCCTCCTAGGTCTTTCTCAGAAGATGGAGAGGTTAAGAGATGCAAGTCTGAGGGTCTCATAAATTGATCACTAATCATCTGAGGTTTGTGCTTCAATTAGGGTTTATTGGTTCCTCAAGGATGTTGAGTATTATCTTGGTTGAAATGGTACATCATCATCATCATGGTTCATTATTTCTGATCAGATTCCTTGGGATTAGGGTTTTGACCTCTAGTCAACCTTAATCAATTGCATTCTACCAGTCAGGGTTTTTCAAGGAGATGAGGTCTTTATTGAGATGGAGATCATCATATGATTTTATTGAGCTTGTATAAGCTAGGGTTTCATTTTGGAGTCATTTCATCAAGTGGTTGAGGCTCAAAATTATCTGTGCATGTTCAAGTCATCTATCAACCATAAAAGTCAACAGAAAGTCAACTAAGGGCTAGGAGGTGGAGAAATGAGTTTCAACATCTCATTCATGTTCAAAAGAGGCTTATTCATCATTACAAATTCATATCTTGAAGAATTTGAGGTCAGATCAAAAGTTTCCAAAAATGGAAAGTGACCTATAATTGAAAGTTTCCCAAAATGGAAAGTTTTAGATTCAAATTCAACTTGATCTCGCATCATCAAAGAAGCTTCAAATGAATTTTTGCCCAACATGAAAGTTGAAGATATCTCTCTCCCATTTCTAAAAAGTCCAAGATCATGAATTTATGATGAATGGTTGAAGAGATATGGTCAAATCATTGCCAAGTGTACATGGAACTTCAAAAGGGCATAACTTTTGTTTCATAACTCCAAATTTGGTGCCTCTTTTTCTAAAACTCTTCTCTTGACATGAACTTTCCAAATCATTCATCACATTTCATAAAATCTCATCACATAATCATGTGATTTTTCAAGCCATTTTTGGAGGGAAAATCATAAATTTAAAATTGGTGCATCATGAGAACTTTTTGCCATTGCCAATGTGTTTAAAAAATGATTTTGAGTGACTTTGATCAAGCACATGGCACTGCTCACGTCCATTTACTACATGCACCATGCAAATTTTCAATTTTTGCCATACACCTTGTTTTTGCTTAACTTCAACTAAACCTTGCTTAATTTTAATTAAAATGGGATTAGCACATGGTATATATACTAAATCATAACAGAATTTCAAGAGGTTAATCACAATTTACACATTTTCTAGATCTAGAATTTTCTCTTCCCTCCAAATTTTTCTCTCATTGGAATTCAAATTTTCTCCACACAACCACACATTTTCTTGATAGATCCATCATCTGCATGGAATTTGGAGCATGAATCAGTCATTTTTTGTGGAAATTGGTGAAGAATTGTGCATACTCCATACATGAACATGAAGATGGAAATGGCAAATTAATCTAGATCTAGTTTGTTTCAAGCTTCAACTTCAACTTCAGACTTCATAACATCAATATAGAAGTAATTCTGGAGCTTGCAAGGCCTTGAACACGCTGCTGCCATTGATTGATCTTCAAGAGGTTGGAAATTCGAATCTCATAAATCTTGATTTTACGTACATAGACTTGTAGATCCTTGCATGCTGGTTATTCTGATATAAATTTCACGAAATTTGGATGAAAAACGAAGAAGTTATGTTGATTTAAAGTTTAGATCTAGAAACTTCTTTGCTTCGATCCAGAAAATATATTAGGAATTAGGCTTAGATAATATGATATTTGAATTCTCACTGAAAGACCTTTCCAACGGTATATAGTTTGTAAAATTCTGGAAAAAAAAAAGTTGCAGCTCCGCCGTGTACACGGTCGGAGAAGACGACCGGAACTACTGTTCCGGCGTCTGGTGTGGCGGAGAAGGTTATGTAGAATGAAGCTGCGTTTTCAGTTGCGCCAAGGCTGTTTGGCCGAGTGGGTGGCTCAGTGTGCCTGGAACCTCTTAAACCCCTGTTCAAAACCATGCTCCAGCGTTTTAAACTTTTTTTTTCATTTTTCTGGCCAAGTGAAACGACGTAGTTTTGTGAGGCGCATGCATCCTCACTTCGAATCTGGCCTGTAGCATTTTCCAATTTCATAATTCATTTTCATCATTTCATGACATCTCAATTTTTATTTCATTTTTTCCATGATCTTCAAAAAATCATAACTAATAGTAGAATGATCCAATTAATTCCAGGTTTTTTCCTACATGATCCTTGGAATGTCTAGAATTTTTTGGTTTTGATTTTATGATTTTACCATTTCTGGATTTTGAATTGTGGATGATTGATTGAACATGTATGCTTTTGGACCTTGCTTCATTCTTTCTATCATGAAATGCTTGATATAGATCCAAATGCCATGAAATTTTGCATGATGATTCTTAACATGTTGGTGGATTTGTGTGATTTTATTTGGCATTTTTTGCTATTGTCTTCACTGTTTAGGACACATGTACTTTAGGTGTGACAATTTGTGTCACACATTTGGTTGATCAACTTGTGCAATTTAATTTCCATGCCAATTGATCTTTGATGCTTCTGATTTTTTGTGTGATGATCATGTTAGATGTGTTGAATGTTCATGAATTTTTCCAGAATTATTTGAATCATTTCTGTTTTGATTGGGAATTTTCATTCTTAATGTTCAAATGTGTGCCTTGAATTGGTCATTGACTTCTCTTGCCTATTACATGAACTTGCCTATTGATTTTGGTTTGGTCCTTTTTAGGACTTGTTCTTGATTGATTAAATATGATCCATGTCAAATATCAAGTTCTGTTTTGGCTTTTTGATCCACTTTTGACCCTAGGCTTTGACCTAGTGGTTTGTTACTTACCTTTGAGTTGTGAATTTCAGGTTCAAGTATGCATCTCCATGATTGATGTTGCTCCTTCAATTGAGCTTGATCATTTGTTGTTGTTGGCTAACATTTGCTGTTTTGTAGGCCTTGATGATGGTTCATTTGTGTTTATGGCTCATGTGTTGCATATTGGGGTTGTCTGGGTGATATTGACTGTTGTTGACTATTGTCTGGATTTTGTACTTATTGGTTTAGCTGTTTCCACAGGTACCTAAGTTGCTTTAAGTTTATTTGAACTTTGCTTTGCATTGCTTGTGGTTGGCATACCCCTTAGGTATAATCCCTAATCTTCATGTAGTCTGGAAGACCTGTCATGTTACTTTGGCAGGCACCTGTCTGAAGCCCTCCTTAAGAGGCAATGCTTGTGTTTGTTTAATTTTGTGCCAAGCAGGTAAAGTCCTCTCAAGAGGCAATTGGCAGATAAAAGGGATGTGCAATCCATCCCTGCTATTCAGTTGTGTCATTCACTTTTCTCACCATGTGTTGATGCATCTTGAATAAGAACCCAAGATCTTGTTGTGTCAGTCATGTGGAGAAGAGTTCCTTCATTCTGAACTCCCACACTTTCCATTTTGATTCATGCTCTCCCAGGCCAGGGATAAGAGCTATGAGGCATAATCCTCATCTCCATTTCATCTACTTCACCCTAACTCTCAATGTTAGGGTTAAGAGCTAAAAACACCCCATTCCAGTTGGCTTATTTCTACAGCCCAGCCTTGTATGAGCCAATTGTTTGCATATAGTGTGTGTGCTTGCTCTCTTGTGAATGCTTGTTTGCTGTTTATTTGTTGTTTCAACTTGCTGCCTGTGCGAGTTAGGTTATGTTAGATACCTCAACCTAGGACTATTGTGGATTACATGATAACTATTAGGCTCGAGTCAGTCTCCCTTCTAGTCTGTCATTTCCCAGTCTCTGGTTAGGATAGAAATTTCTCCCCTGTTAAGGGGAACTACGTTGCCCTGATCCTCATACCAGATGAGGTACATAGGCAGGAGATCGTGCGAGATCTCTCCGGGCACCCTTTCCCTTTTTGTGTGTGTTTGCTTGACAGCTAGCAGGCTCGAGTACCAGACTCCCTGTTAGCTTGTTTGTTCAACTTTTTTGTTGCTTTTGACGACTCAGCGTCCGGTTAACCTCTTGTTTGCTTGGAGTCTGATGTAAGTCCAGCGATTGGCATTCGGTTTCCTTGTTTGTGTTTGTGTTTGGAGTCTGATGTAAGTCCAGCAATTGGCATTCGGTTTCCTGTGTGCGTTTGTTTGTTGTGTGTGGAGTCTGATGTAAGTCCAGCGATTGGCATTCGGTTTCCTTGTTTGTGTTTGTTGTTCGGAGTTGGACGTAAGACCAGCGATTGGCATCCCGATTCCAGTTGTGTGTTTGTTTTGACGTCTCAGCGTATGTGCGTGTGTTTTGTTTCGGCGTGCGTTAGCCGAACTACGGTAGCTCTGATTCTCATTCCAGATGAGATACGTAGGCATAGGATGCGATATCCTAGCGAGCCCGTTTCCCATTTCCCCGAACTACGTCGACTCTGATGTTTGTGTCTGACAAACTACGTAGGCCCAGGATGCGATATCCTGCCGAGTCCTCTTCCTCCATCCTCTCCCACCTGTTTATTCCAGTGTGTGTGCATTCTTTTGAGCAGTTATCTAGCAACCTTATTCTTTTCTTTTGAGCGTGGATCCCGTCGAGTACGACGGACGTGAGGGGTGCTAATACCTTCCCCTTGCGTAACCGACTCCCGTACCCTGTAATCTCCGGTCGTAAGACCATTCCTTTCCAGGTTTACTTCGAGCGTTTCCTTTCCCTCGTTTGGGATAAATAACGCACGGTGGCGGCTCTGTTTGTTTGTTTTTCCCGCCGGTTGTTTTTCGCGGATGCGACAGCTGGCGACTCTACTGGGGACTAAAGAAGTTGACCTCTGGCTGGTCCATCTTCCCTAAGCGAGTCAATCCTAGCGCTCTCTAGGGTAGTTTTGGTTGCTTTTGCTGCTTTATTTATTGCATTTATGATTATTATGCTGTGTATATATTTGCCTAAATATTTGCATGCATCATATTATCATTGTGCTGACTCTGTACAGGTTGGTTCCTCTGGTTTGGGGGGTGGGGGGTGTTCTGAGTGGGGCTAAAACTCAGGCCCGAGTATACACCTAGGATTAGTGTGGTCTCATGTTGCCTCTCATGTTAGGTCAACATGTTTTGGGCGACGTGACATACCACAAGCCGGACGAGGTTCTTTTGAGGAAGCTCTTCCTTTGTGGAGTATCCACTTTGGTTGAGTCACTTCATCTGATTTGTTGACTTCGGTGACCGTTCATTCCCGGATCTTTGGGTTAGACGATCTTAAGAGAGCTGCAGCGGCACACCCAAAAGGGCAAACCCGTTGAGTATCTTTGCCCGATTGTCGAGACCATTATCCGTCTTAGGATGACTTGATTAGAATTCACCTGTGAGGGGAGGGTTGATTCTTACAGATGCATGTCCTGATGGTGACTTTGATGGTGACTAATGGTTCAGTTATTGATCAGAGTCTTATTTATAAGTCAGATTTATGGATTTATTTCTGAGACGCCGGAGTTCTGTCCGTGGTATTTATCAGTGGGGATCCGAGTTTCTTGGAGGCTAAACCCAAGGAGCATGCTGTTTTGGGTGATTGGAGGGCCGTTTGCGCTTTACTTGCTGTCAGCATCTATGGGATCATCATGTTTCCTAATCAGAAGAACTTTGTGGACATTAATGTCGTCCGGTTGCTTATGCAGAGGAATCCTATTCCTACTCTGGTTGGGGATGTTTATTACTCGGTCCATAATCGGAACGAGAAGCGGCGTGGGGGATTGATCCGATGTTGTGCTCAGCTGTTGTACAAATGGTTCATGGGGTATTTGCCTTCCAGAGGTGCCTTTGTCTTTCTTGATCCTACTGTCAAGTGGTCATTCAGGTTGATGGGTTTGAGGGCCAAGGACATAGCTTGGACTCACAATGGTATGGCTGGACGAGATTTCATTTACAGTTGTGGGAGTCTTCCCAATGTGCCTCTTATAGGAGTTCAAGGTTGCATTAATTACAACCTGGTGCTTCTTAGGAGACAAATGGGGTTTGCTGTGGAGGGTCCTCCCCTTAGACGAGAGATTCAGGAGTCTTTCTACTTCCCAATTGAGGGTAATCAGCCAAAGTCGAGGCAAGTGTCTGATGAATGGCGCGACATTCAGAGAAAGGGCAAGGTTCCTTTTGGCAAGGTTAACAGCAGGTCTTTTCCTCCGTTTGATGATTGGCTTAGGAAGAGGATTGAGCTCACACATCTACCATTTCCTGGAGGTGATCCTTGGTGTCCTTTGATTGAAGGGCCACGTTCTTCTGTCAGCATGGAAGAGTTCCTTGAGATGAAGAAAGCCAGAGATCAGTTGCAAGCAGAGAAGACTGAGTTGGAGATGAGTGTTGCTAGAATTCAGATGGCTAATCAGGAAATCAAAGGGAGAATAGAAGACCAGGATAAGAGGCATGCTCTTGTGGTGAAGCGATTTGAGATAGACACCGCTTATTATGGCAAGGTTAGCCAAGCTTTAGAGTCATCCACGAGGGAGCACGACATCACCAAGGAGAGGTTGGCTAGAGCTTCGAAGGTCATCGAAGATGAGAAGAGAAGACAAATCCTTGTGAGGGATCAGAGGGAAGACAGAGTCAGAATCCTTATCGCCGAGTGGGAAGCAAAGCTGAAGATTAAGGAAGCAGAGAACGTGAAGATCATTGCTGAGAGAGATCATTATATTGCTGAAAGAGATCATTATCTTGCTGAGAGGGATCATTATTTCCGACAGATGAAGATTCACCAGAAGGAGATAGGAAGACTGCAGCAGGAGAACACTGAACTCAGGTTTGCTGTGAAGTTTACCAAGATGGTAGATGATGTGGAGCCTTCTGTGGGGCCTTCTTCAGTGTAGCCTTTTGTTATCATTTGTGTTGGATTACCGTCAGGCCTGTTGACGGAATTCACTTGTTTGTATTTTCTTTCTGTTTCTGGAGAATTGTATTTGATTTGTATCAGACTTGATGTATGACTCTCGCATATATGGTGCACTTTTGATATGCAATGGTTGTTTTCATTCAGTGATTGGTCTTTAAGCTTTATTTTCTTTGCCATTTCTTCACACACATAGCACACACATGGTTGGGTGGTATCTTTGCTAAATCATAATTCTCTGCACTGTATGTCAAAATCAAATGATGAATGTCAGAATATTACTACCGGATTATTATCTGTCTCGATGAAGCCAGGATCGAAAGACAGAGTGTTCCTCATATGGATAGACATTCAATTCATGCATGAATCATAATAACTTGTCTTCTATTTTGCAGGTGTCAGTTTCTAACGTGTTTGATTGTTTCAGGAATCATTGCTCGCGCACGTAGAATCATTCCTTTGCACGCAACACGTCCGCACAGATATCCTACTAGACGCAATACATCCAGGCTGATGGATCTACCCAACATAGATTTTCTCGAGCTGAAGGAGAAAATGAATGAACTGATCAATGTCATGCAAGGGTTTACCGTGGGGCAGAAAGCACTTGCTGATAAAGTGGAGAAGCTCGAGCGGGCTTCGGCTGCCAACAGTGGTATCAATTTAGAGGGTGTCTCCAACCATGGCCTTGGTGGTTCTAGGGATGGAGAAGATCCCCAAAAGAAGAAAATTGCTGGTGTGGTGGTTAATAATGGGGGTGGTTTCGGTGTTGCCACAGGCGGTGGACCAGGTCCGATGGGTAACAATCTGAAGGACAGCCTGTTTCCTCCTTTCTTCGGGGCCGAGGAGGATAGAGAAGAAGACCAGTTCTCCGTGCTTAATGAACAATTTGGGCAATACAGTGTCCACCCACCAAACAAAGAGATTCAGGTGCTGGCGGAGAAAATCAGGGCTCTTGAAAGCTATGTTACTCCAGGGGTTGTCAATATGTCTAATATGGGGCTGGTTGAGGGGATTGTGATCCCACAAAAGTTCAAAGCGCCTGCATTTGACAAATACAATGGGAGTTCTTTCCCGGAAACTCACCTCCAGGCTTTTGTCCGTAAGATTTCTGCTTATACAATGGACCAGAAGTTGTGGATGTACTTCTTCCAGGACAGTCTGTCTGGGGGGTCCTTGGAATGGTACACTAAGTTGAAGTCTTCTGACATCAAGAGCTGGCAGGATCTTGGGGACGCTTTCTTTAAACAATACCAATTTAATGCTGACATGGCTCCTAGTCGTACCCAGCTGCAGGGTATGTCTCAGAAGCTTAATGAGGGGTTTAAAGAATATGCGCAGAGATGGAGGGAGCTGGCTGCCAGGGTCCAACCTCCGTTGGTGGATAGAGAAATGTCAGATCTGTTCATGGGTACCCTTCAGGGGACATTTGCAGAGAGGATGGTTGGATGCCCGGTTACTAACTTTGCTGATATAGTAGTGGATGGGGAAAGAATCGAAAGTTGGTTAAAGATGGGAAAGATTCAGGGTAGTGCTTCGTCATCTGGGTCGAAGAAGCCCTTTGGGAATGGTCAGAGGAAGAAAGAGGGTGATACGAGTGTCGTGTATACCCAGAGGGGACAGAGTAGGGATCGTTACTACCAGCACACTGCTGCGGTAACCATTCCTGCTGATAATCAACAACAGCAACAACAACAACAACAGCAACAACAACAACCGCAACAACAACGACAGCCATTTCAACAGAGACCGCAGAGGGTCGGGTATCAAGTAAAAGGACGAATGATTGATCGTCAATTTGATAGGCCACCTGTGACCTATTCATTCTTGCTGAAGAAGTTGAAGGATTTGGGGTTGGTCCAGCTGAGGACGTTGGCACCGTTGAGACCTGATCAGAGGCCGGCCAGTTTTGATGAGAACGCCAAGTGCGAATTCCACTCAGGTGCTCCTGGACACAATGTGGAAAATTGTAAAGCTTTTAAGCATGTGGTCCAGGATTTGGTGGATTCTAAAGCAATCAATTTTGCACCGTCTCCAAATGTGAATGCTAATCCCATGCTTGCGCATGGTCAAATGGGGGTGAATGCAATTTCTGAAGATGGTAGAAGAATCGGGCTGTTGAATATGGATCAGTTGAAGACTCCGTTGGCTGAGGTCAAAAGACAGTTGTTGAAGAATGGGGTCTTCCCGGGCTGTGATGACTGTTGTGTTGCGTGCACTGTTGTTCCTGATGGGTGTGTACTGTTGAGGGAGGTTGTCCAGAGGCTGATGGATGAGGGAAGCCTCAGGTTTGAGAAAGTGGATTTGGGGAAGGAGGATGTCTCCACCATAACCATCTATTTCGATCCGGTCGATTTGTCGACGCTGGCCGATGCGGCTCCTGTTACTATCACGGTACCTGGGCCAATTCCTTATGACAAAGATGACGTTGTACCGTGGCACTATGGTGGAGAAGTATACTGTAATGGGGAGAAGTTGGAGGATCAGACTGCGGATGAAACCACCATTTCAAAGGTGGATAATGTCGGACCTAGTGGTTTCACTCGCAGTGGAAGGTTGTTTGCCCCTGATGCTTTGAGAAGTGGGGAAGGAGAAAAAGAAAAGAAAGAAAAGGTCGAGGCTTTAGCCAGGGCAAGAGGAAAACAAGTGGTAAATGAGGGTACTCCTGTGGTGACACCGGCGCCTGGTGGGTCGGAAAGAGAACTTGATGATGAAGCTGAAGAATTTCTTAGGATCATCAAGAAGTCAGAGTACAAGCTTGTTGACCATCTGCAGCAGACCCCATCCAAGATCTCAATCTTGTCATTGTTGCTGAGCTCCGAGGGGCATAGGGAGGCTTTGCTGAAAATACTGAAAAGAGCCTATGTTCCCCAGGAGATAACAATCAATCAGTTGGAGACGGTGGTGTCAAACGTCAATGCCAGCCATGGGATGGGTTTCACTGATTTGGATCTAATTGTGGATGGGCGGAACCATAATGGGGCGTTACACATCGCAATGGAATGTAAAGGAGCCGTGCTTTCGCACGTGTTGGTTGATACCGGCTCCTCTTTAAATGTGTTGCCAAAGAAAGCCCTGGCGAAGCTGGACTGTGAAGGGTTAATTTTGACGCCCACTGACCTGATAGTGAGAGCTTTTGACGGTTCGAAGCGGGCTGTGTTCGGGGAAGTGGAGCTCCCGGTGAAGATCGGGCCCGAGGTGTTCAAGTCGGTATTTTATGTCATGGATATTCAGCCGACATACAGTTGCCTGTTGGGTCTCCCATGGATCCATGCTGCTGGGGCAGTGACTTCGACTTTGCACCAGAAGCTGAAGTACATCTGGGACGGGCAGGTCGTCACCGTTTGTGGGGAGGAGGATATCTTCGTCAGCCACCTATCATCGTTCAAATACGTGGAAATGGACGGTGAAATTGTTGAGACACCAAGTCAAGCATTCGAAACCGTCAAGGTGGAAAATGCTCTTTTTGCCAAAGAAGAGGAGAAGCCGTCCATTTCTTCATACAAGCAGGCCGCTGAGGTGGTGAAGAGTGAAGAAGCTCCAGGATGGAGGAAGATGATGGACATCGCCGCCAAGAAAGACAGATTTGGGGTTGGTTATCAGCCGGGCCGAGGCTTGTCTGGACAAGGCAGAGGACGTCGTCTGTCATTCACGTTCACCAGTGTTGGAATGCTGGATCCAGATCACATCTGTATGGTGGGTGAAAAAGTTGACAGTGACTGTGAGATAGATCAATGGATAAAGCCGTGCGTACCAGGGATGGAAGTCCAGAACTGGAAGGCCGAAAAGATCATCACTGTCACTCTACTTGAAGAGTAATATTTCCTGTTTTTCAATTTTGTCTGCATGAAAGCCATACGTTTTGCCCGAAACGTAATGGTTCATTGTAAGGGCCACCTTATGTTTCATTTTGCAATTTTTTGCATCATAAATAAAAGGATGTTTTTCAATTAAAAGCGGTGTTCCCTGTTTTTCATTTATTTTTGCAGTATAATAAAAACAAAAATAAAAATGGCAATGTTTGTTTTCATTTTCCTTTTAAAATTGTTTCGCTTCGGTTCTAAAGCAATGCATGAATCAACATTCATGCAGATGCGATCTTTCTCGGGATCTCATTGATAACAATCCTGTTACACCCTCATATGACTTCGACAATCCGATCTATCATGCCGAAGAAGAAGGCGAAGAAGATTGTGAACTGCCGGAGGAATTAGCCAGGTTGTTAAAACAAGAGGAGAAGGTGATTCAGCCGCACGAAGAGCAAGTTGAGGTTGTGAATCTGGGTACCGACGAGGTCAGGAAAGAAGTGAAAGTTGGGGCTGCTTTGGAGGCGAGTGTCAAGAGCAGAATGGTAGCCTTGTTGAAAGAATATGTTGATATTTTCGCCTGGTCTTATCAAGATATGCCAGGGTTGGATACCGATATCGTTGTGCACAAGCTACCGTTGAGAGCAGATTGTCCTCCAGTGAAGCAGAAGTTGCGCAGAACTCGACCTGAGATGGCCATGAAGATTAAAGAGGAAGTACAAAAGCAGTTGGATGTTGGGTTCCTCGCCGTCACTAATTATCCGCCTTGGGTCGCGAACATTGTGCCAGTGCCGAAGAAAGATGGGAAGGTGAGAATGTGTGTGGACTACCGAGATTTGAACAGAGCTAGCCCGAAGGATGATTTCCCATTACCTCACATTGATGTGTTGGTAGATAATACAGCTCAATTCTCGGTGTTTTCCTTCATGGATGGCTTTTCTGGCTATAATCAAATCAAAATGTCGCCAGATGATATGGAGAAAACAACGTTCATCACACCATGGGGCACTTTTTGCTATAAGGTGATGCCATTCGGTCTCAAGAACGCTGGTGCTACTTATTAGAGGGCCATGGTGACTTTGTTTCATGATATGATTCATCATGAAATTGAATGCTATGTTGATGACATGATAGCAAAGTCCCAAACAGAAGAGGGGCATTTGGTGGATCTGGCCAAGTTGTTTGACCGATTGAGACAGTTCAGACTAAGGTTGAATCCGAATAAGTGCACTTTCGGAGTGCGGTCTGGTAAATTGCTGGGGTTCATTGTAAGTGAAAAAGGAATCGAGGTTGATCCTGCTAAAGTAAAAGCAATACAAGAAATGCCTGAACCGAGAACAGAGAAGGAGGTTCGTGGTTTCTTAGGTAGATTGAACTACATTTCACGGTTCATATCTCATCCAACAGCCACGTGTGAGCCAATATTCAAGTTATTGAGAAAAGATCAAACTGTCAGGTGGAATAATGATTGCCAAGCGGCATTTGAAAAGATAAAAGAGTATTTGCAGGAGCCTCCGATTCTGATGCCTCCTGTGGAGGGACGACCGTTAATTCTGTACTTGACAGTCCTCGAGGGGTCTATGGGGTGCGTACTGGGGCAGCATGACGAGTCTGGTCGAAAAGAGCATGCCATATACTACCTTAGCAAAAAGTTTACCGACTGTGAAACAAGATATTCACTGCTCGAGAAAACTTGTTGTGCTTTGGTTTGGGCTGCTCGCCGACTGAGGCAGTATATGCTGGTTCATACCACTTTATTGATTTCCAAGATGGATCCAATCAAGTATATTTTTGAGAAGCCAGCATTGACCGGACGGGTTGCGAGATGGCAAATGATTTTGACCGAATATGATATCCAGTATACCTCTCAGAAGGCAATAAAGGGGAGTGTATTGTCTGATTACCTCGCCTAGCAACCCATTGAGGATTATCAACCGATGAAGTTTGAATTCCCTGATGAGGACATCATGTTTCTCAAATCGAAAGATTGTGAGGAACCCATCCCGGAGGAGGGGCCTGACCCTGAATCCGAATGGATTTTGATGTTTGATGGGGCCGTTAACGTGAATGGTAGCGGAGTTGGTGCTGTTTTGGTTACGCCGAAAGGGTCCCACATTCCTTTTGCTGCCCGGCTGACATTTGAGTGCACCAACAACGTGGCTGAATACGAAGCTTGTATCTTGGGGATAGAAGAGGCGATTGATTTGCGGATCGAGAACCTAGTTATATATGGAGATTCAGCTTTGGTTGTGAATCAGGTTAACGGGAAATGGTATACACATCAATCTCATTTAATTCCATACCGGGACTATACGAGGAGATTGTTGACGTTTTTCACCAAGGTGAAAATGCATCATGTGCCTAGAGAAGAGAATCCTTTAGCAGATGCTTTGGCTACTCTGGCCGCCTTGATTAAGGTGCAGTGGTGGAATCAGTTCCCCAGTGTTGAGGTGGGACGTCTGGATAGACCGACTTATGTGTTTGCTGTTGACACATCACCTGATGATGAGAAGCCGTGGTATTACGATATCAAGTGCTATTTGGAAACCCAAGAGTATCCTGAGGGAGCATCCAAGAAGGACCGAAAGACTCTGCGGAGGTTGACCATGGTGTTCTATCTAAATAAGGATGGGGTTTTGTACAAGAGAAATTTCGATTGGGTTTTGCTCAGATGTGTTGATGATAAAGAAGCAAGCCAATTGATGAAAGAGGTTCACGAGGGGTCGTTCGGTACCCATACCAGTGGAAATGCAATGGTGGAGAAGTTGTTGAGGGCTGGTTATTACTGGATGACAATGGAGGCCCAATGTTTCAACTTCGTGCGGAAGTGTCATAAATGTCAGATTTATGCTGACAAGGTGCACGTGCCTCCAAATCCGTTGAGTTTGATGTCGTCTCCGTGGCCGTTCGCTATGTGGGGCATCAATATGATTGGGAAGATTGAGCCTACGGCTTCGAATGGGCACCGGTTCATATTAGTGGCTATTGATTACTTCACCAAGTGGGTGTAAGCAGCCTCTTATGCAAACGTGACGAAGCAGGTCGTTGCCAGATTCCTGAAGAGAGACATCATTTGCAGATATGGGGTTCCCGGAAGAATCATTACTGATAATGGTTCTAATTTGAACAACAAGATGATGGCAGAACTGTGCCGGGAATTCAAGATTGAGCATCACAATTCTTCTCCTTACCGTCCGAAGATGAATGGGACGGTCGAGGCAGCCAATAAGAATATTATGAAGATTATGCAGAAGATGGTTGTGACCTATAAGGATTGGCATGAGATGTTGCCGTTTGCATTGCATGGGTATCGAACTTCGGTGCGTACTTCTACTGGGGCAACACCTTTCTCGTTGGTATATGGAATGGAAGTCGTGCTACCGGTTGAGGTTCAAATTCCCTCTTTGAGAGTCCTGATGGACGTGAAATTGCAAGAGGCTGAATGGGTAAGGACTCGGTACGAAGAGTTGAGCCTGATTGAGGAAAAGAGGCTGGCGGCCATTTGTCATGGGCAGTTGTACCAGCAGAGGATGAAGCGTGCTTTTGACCGAAAGGTGCGACCTCGGGTATATCACGTAGGCGATATGGTATTGAAAAGGATCCTTCCTCCTCAAAACGATCGTAGGGGCAAATGGACACCCAATTATGAAGGTCCATTCGTGGTCAAGAAGGTTTTCTCTGGCGGAGCCTTGTTGTTAACGACCATGGATGGCGAAGATTTTCCATCCCTTGTGAATGCGGATGCAGTTAAAAAATACTTCGTATAAGAGACCCGCTGGACGAAAAGAATAAAATAGTCCAGGCAATAATGGGCATCCCGGCGAACCGAAAATAAAATGGAAAAGGTTCGGGCAAAAATTAGGGATAAAAAGAAAAGAGAAAAAATTGTACACCCGGCAAGTCGAAAACCCCACAAGGGCGGCTTGGGCAAAAAAGGGTATCCCGGTGGACTGAAAACCCAAAAGGGCGGTCCAGGCAAAAGAGGGATTGAAACGAACAACTGCGTCTGGCATGATCGTTTGCGCTTTGGTTAAGGCACCAGGATAATCCCCGACAAGGATCGGTCGGAAGCGTCTTGTTCAGAAGGCAGAAGGTACGGAGAGTCTGAGGACATATGGGGTGTAACTAAGTTGGAACTCGATGAGATCACGGTTTCACATTGCCATTAGGATAGATTTTTCCTTTTGTGCGCAATTACCTCTTTTCAGGAATTGCTTCCTTTGTATTGCTCAGTTATGAGCCACACTTTTTCAATCAATAAAATGCATATTCAGTCAAATAATTTTGTTTTTGTTTTCATTACCGCTTTGATTGCAAAAACATCCAATTGTTTGTGATAAAGAATCTTTGCATTTTAAGACATACAGGTCCCTTCCAATGCATGCTTATAAGATTGAAAACTTGAAATCTTATTCGGAAGGTTGAGTGACCCAAGTGTTGAAATTTTGGCATACCTGGGGCATGTTTTTATCTAACGATCTCTGTTGCAGGTGCTGTTAGATATTTTCACTCACTTGCAGGTTGTGATGTGAAGCTTTTGACAAAAGATCCTCGTGGAGTCCAATCAGGGACAAGAGATTGAAGAATGGTGGAAAGACGGCGAAAGACGTACGACGATCCTGGAGTATTAATCAAGAAGACTCTTCAAAGTCTGAAGAATTGGAAAGTTGATACCAATTTGAGGGGTTCGATCTCCGTAGAGTACGGAGAAGTCAAGAATACAAGGTGATGAATCAGAAAAGTCCAGACGAGTCGGGGAGCTCTCAAAAGTGGAAAGCGGATACTGGGTTTAGATGTGGAATACCAGGGTTCGACGAGTCGACGGGTGTTCTGTGCCAGACTTTCCTTGTTTCCCCAAGCAGAGTTGGGATTGTTACCTCCCCAGCAGATTCAAGGTTTGTGTCTTCCCAAGCTGGGTCGGGATGGTTATCTCCCCAGCAGGTTTTAGATCGGTGTTTCCTCAGCAGCCAGGCCTGAAGGTTGCTATTTCCCCAGCGGAGGTGTCCGTGGCTAGTTTTTCCCCCAGCAAGTCAAAGGTTGTTGTTTTCCCCGCAGAATGCGTTGGGAGTTTCGTCCCCAACGAAGTCCCCAAGTGGATCGGGTTCAGTGGAGGTCATCCCTGGTAAGGGTGGTCCTTTCCCCAGCAGCATCGTTATTCCCCAGCAGGGTGGAGATTGGAGTGTTGTCGAGTTCCTCAGTAGAGTGCCTCGAGCTCCCCAGAAGAATCCCTTGAGGGGGATACTTTTTTTTATGCATTCATCATTTGGATAAGCATGGCATATTGCATAGCTAATTGCGTAGCATTTCCATAATTATGGAGCATTGCGCTAAAAAAATCATGCATCATCATCGCAAGCATAAACTAGTCTCAAGTCGTGGTTACTGTTCGAGGATTGGTTTGCCAGATGGTGAAGATGTTACTCTGAGGAGTTTATCATCATGATGTCAGATCCATAATATCCCCCAGTAGTGCGATATTGGAGGAGGAGTTTCTGTCGGGCGAAGATGGAGATAAAAATAAAAAATCAAGAGAAGTTTTGGGGTTTCAGGAAAAGCAAAAAGAGAATAATCCCCAGCTGAGCGCAAATTGTTCGTTTGCTAGGGTTGAATAGAGGATAACAGGCTCATGGCTTGTTATCCCCAGCATGGGTCGTTGGCACGCGTGCCGCCTCATTTATCATTATTCCTTATCTCTGCCGATGCTGACAGGCATGACAAGTTTTTCGGGTATTCAGACCAGTTTCCAATTTTCAGATCGAAGAAGCTTCCGAAGTTCAGATTGATGCAGCTTGCGGCGTTCAGACCAGGTTTCCGGTGTTCAGACCAAGGTGGATGTTCAGACCAGATTTTCCGATTTTCAGATCGAAGAAGTTTCCGACGATCAGGTTGAAGTACTTGTGGCATTCAGGCCAATTTCCCGGTATCCAGACCAAAGCGGCATTCAGGCCAATTTCCTGGTATCCAGACCAAATTGGTGTTCAGACCGAAGTGGTATTCAGACCGAAGTGGCATTTAGACCAGTTTTCCGGTGTTCATACCGAAGTGGTATCCAGACCGAAGTGGTATCCAGACTGAAATGGCATTCAGGCCAATCTCTCGGCGATCAAACCGGCATTAATACTCTCATGTTCCGATGCTCAGTATTCAGACTGATGAGCGGCGTTCAGGCCATGATGGTTCCTGTGTTACCATTTATTTTGGTATCCAGGTCAACGTTCCTTTTCGGTATTCAGGCCGACCTTCTCCGTACCAGACGGATTCTTCTTTCGAGATTGTTTCTTTGCCGATTCTGACAGGCATTGTTAATTATTTTCCCGCGGAGTGCAAATTGTTCGTCTGTTCTTGGTAATCAATCACTCTTCACCCTGATCATCTGAAAGCCGAGGCTGTTCATATCGACAGGTTCACAGTGGATTGAATAGGGGCAGCTGTAACACCTCAAAATTTGCCCTCCTCTCTTGGGACTAGCTTAGCATATTGCATTTCATTTTGTAGGACATTAGGCATTACATCTTTGCATATCATGTGAAATAGGCAAGTCATCCTCCTAGGTCTTTCTCAGAAGATGGAGAGGTTAAGAGATGCAAGCCTGAGGGTCTCATAAATTGATCACTAATCATCTGAGGTTTGTGCTTCAATTAGGGTTTCTTGGTTACTCAAGGAGGTTGAGTATTATCTTGGTTGAAATGGTACATCATCATCATCATGGTTCATTATTTCTGATCAGATTCCTTGGGATTAGGGTTTTGACCTCTAGTCAACCCTAATCAGTTGCATTCTACCAGTCAGGGTTTTTCAAGGAGATGAGGTCTTTATTGATATGGAGATCATCATATGATTTTATTGAGCTTGTATAAGCTAGGGTTTCATTTTGGAGTCATTTCATCAAGTGGTTGAGGCTCAAAATTATCTGTGCATGTTCAAGTCATTTGTCAACCATAAAAGTCAACAGAAAGTCAACTGAGGGCTAGAAGGTGGAGAAATGAGTTTCAACATCTCATTCATATTCAAAAGAGGCTTATTCATCATTACAAATGCATATCTTGAAGAATTTGAGGTCAGATCAAAAGTTTCCAAAAATGGAAAGTGACCTATAATTGAAAGTTTCCCAAAATGGAAAGTTTTAGATTCAAATTCAACTTGATCTCGCATCATCAAAGAAGCTTCAAATGAATTTTTGACCAACATGAAAGTTGAAGATCTCTCTCTCCCATTTCCAAAAAGTCCAAGATCATGAATTTATGATGAATGGTTGAAGAGATATGGTCAAATCATTGCCAAGTATACATGGAACTTCAAAAGGGCATAACTTTTGTTTCATAACTCCAAATTTAGTGCCTCTTTTTCTAAAACTCTTCTCTTGACATGAACTTTCCAAATCATTCATCATATTTCATAAAATCTCATCACATAATCATGTGATTTTTCAAGCCATTTTTGGAGGGAAAATCATAAATTTAAAATTGGTGCATCATGAGAACTTTTTGCCATTGCCAATGTGTTTAAAAAATGATTTTGAGTGACTTTGATCAAGCACATGGCACTGTTCACGTCCATTTACTACATGCACCATGCAAATTTTCAATTTTTGCCATACACCTTGTTTTTGCTTAACTTCAACTAAACCTTGCTTAATTTTAATTAAAATGGGATTAGCACATGGTATATATACTAAATCATAACAAAATTTCAAGAGGTTAATCACAATTTACACATTTTCTAGATCTAGAATTTTCTCTTCCCTCCAAATTTTTCTCTCATTGGAATTCAAATTTTCTCCACACAACCACACATTTTCTTGATAGATCCATCATCTGCATGGAATTTGGAGCATGAATCAGTCATTTTTTGTGGAAATTGGTGAAAAATTGTGCATACTCCATACATGAACATGAAGATGGAAATGGCAAATTAATCTAGATCTAGTTCGTTTCAAGCTTCAATTTCAACTTCAGACTTCATAACATCAATATAGGAGTAATTCTGGAGCTTGCAAGGCCTTGAACACGCTGCTGCCATTGATTGATCTTCAAGAGGTTGGAAATTCGAATCTCATAAGTCTTGATTTTATGTACATAGACTTGTAGATCCTTGCATGCTGGTTATTCTGATATAAATTTCACGAAATTTGGATGAAAAACGAAGAAGTTATGTTGATTTAAAGTTTAGATCTAGAAACTTCTTTGCTTCGATCCAGAAAATATATTAGGAATTAGGCTTAGATAATATGATATTTGAATTCTACACTGAAAGACCTTTCCAACGGTATATAGTTTGTAAAATTCTGGAAAAAAAAAAGTTGCAGCTCCGCCGTGTACACGGTCGGAGAAGACGACCGGAACTACTGTTCCGGCATCTGGTGTGGCGGAGAAGGTTATGTAGAATGAAGCTGCGTTTTTTGTTGCGACAAGGCAGTTTGGCCGAGCGGGTGGCTCAGCGTGCCTGGAACCTCTTAAACCCCTATTCAAATCCATGCTCCAGCGTTTTGAACTTTTTTTTTCATTTTTCTGGCCAAGTGAAACGACGTAGTTTTGTGAGGCGCATGCATCCTCACTTCGAATCTGGCCTGTAGCATTTTCCAATTTCATAATTCATTTTCATCATTTCATGACATCTCAATTTTTATTTCATTTTTCCCATGATCTTCAAAAAATAATAACTAATAGTAGAATGATCCAATTAATTCCAGGTTTTTTCCTACATGATCCTTGGAATGTTTAGAATTTTTTGGTTTTGATTTTATAATTTTACCATTTCTGGATTTTGAATTGTGGATGATTGATTGAACATGTATGCTTTTGGACCTTGCTTCATTCTTTCTATCATGAAATGCTTGATATAAATCCAAATGCCATGAAATTTTGCATGATGATTCTTAATATGTTGATGGATTTATGTGATTTTATTTGGCATTTTTTTCTATTGTCTTCACTGTTTGGGACACATGTACTTTAGGTGTGACAATTTGTGTCACACATTTGGTTGATCAACTTGTGCAATTTAATTTCCATGCCAATTGATCTTTGATGCTTCTGATTTTTTTTGTGATGATCATGTTAGATGTGTTGAATGTTCATGAATTTTTCCAGAATTATTTGAATCATTTATGTTTTGATTGGGAATTTTCATTCTTAATGTTCAAATGTGTGCCTTGAATTGGTCATTGACTTCTCTTGCCTATTACATAAACTTGCCTATTGATTTTGGTTTGGTCCTTTTTAGGACTTGTTCTTGATTGATTAAATATGATCCATGTCAAATATCAAGTTCTGTTTTGGCTTTTTGATCCACTTTTGACCCTAGGCTTTGACCTAGTGGTTTGTTACTTACCTTTGAGTTGTGAATTTCAGGTTCAAGTATGCATCTCCATGATTGATGTTGCTCCTTCAATTGAGCTTGATCATTTGTTGTTGTTGGCTAACATTTGCTGTTTTGTAGGCCTTGATGATGGTTCATTTGTGTTTATGGCTCATGTGTTGCATATTGGGGTTGTCTGGGTGATATTGACTGTTGTTGACTATTGTCTGGATTTTGTACTGATTGGTTTAGCTGTTTCCACAGGTACCTAAGTTGCTTTAAGTTCATTTGAACTTTGCTTTGCATTGCTTGTGGTTGGCATACCCCTTAGGTATAATCCCTAATCTTCATGTAGTCTGGAAGACCTGTCATGTTACTTTGGCAGGCACCTGTCTGAAGCCCTCCTTAAGAGGCAATGCTTGTGTTTGTTTAATTTTGTGCCAAGCAGGTAAAGTCCTCTCAAGAGGCAATTGGCAGATAAAAGGGATGTGCAATCCATCCCTTGCTATTCAGTTGTGTCATTCACTTTGCTCACCATGTGTTGATGCATCTTGAACAAGAACCCAAGATCTTGTTGTGTCAGTCATGTGGAGAAGAGTTCCTTCATTCTGAACTCCCACACTTTCCATTTTGATTCATGCTCTCCCAGGCCAGGGATAAGAGCTATGAGGCATAATCCTCATCTCCATTTCATCTGCTTCACCCTAACTCTCAATGTTAGGGTTAAGAGCTAAAAACACCCCATTCCAGTTGGCTTGTTTCTACAGCCCAGCCTTGTATGAGCCAATTGTTTGCATATAGTGTGTGTGCTTGCTCTCTTGTGAATGCTTGTTTGCTGTTTATTTGCTGTTTCAACTTGCTGCCTGTGCGAGTTAGGTTATGTTAGATACCTCAACCTAGGACTATTGTGGATTACATGATAACTATTAGGCTCGAGTCAGTCTCCCTTCTAGTCTGTCATTTCCCAGTCTCTGGTTAGGATAGAAATTTCTCCCCTGTTAAGGGGAACTATGTTGCCCTGATCCTCATACCAGATGAGGTACATAGGCAGGAGATCGTGCGAGATCTCTCCGGGCACCCTTTCCCTTTTTGTGTGTGTTTGCTTGACAGCTAGCAGGCTCGAGTACCAGACTCCCTGTTAGCTTGTTTGTTCAACTTTTTTGTTGCTTTTGACGACTCAGCGTCCGGTTAACCTCTTGTTTGCTTGGAGTCTGATGTAAGTCCAGCGATTGGCATTCGGTTTCCTTGTTTGTGTTTGTGTTTGGAGTCTGATGTAAGTCCAGCAATTGGCATTCGGTTTCCTGTGTGCGTTTGTTTGTTGTGTGTGGAGTCTGATGTAAGTCCAGTGATTGGCATTCGGTTTCCTTGTTTGTGTTTGTTGTTCGGAGTTGGACGTAAGACCAGCGATTGGCATCCCGATTCCAGTTGTGTGTTTGTTTTGACGTCTCAGCGTCTGTGCGTGTGTTTTGTTTCGGCGTACGTTAGCCGAACTACGGTAGCTCTGATTCTCATTCCAGATGAGATACGTAGGCATAGGATGCGATATCCTAGCGAGCCCGTTTCCCATTTCCCCAAACTACGTTGACTCTGATGTTTGTGTCTGACAAACTACGTAGGCCCAGAATGCGATATCCTGCCGAGTCCTCTTCCTCCATCCTCTCCCGCCTGTTTATTCCAGTGTGTGTGCATTCTTTTGAGCGGTTATCTAGCAACCTTATTCTTTTCTTTTGAGCGTGGATCCCGTCGAGTACAACGGACGTGAGGGGTGCTGATACCTTCCCCTTGCGTAACCGACTCCCGTACCCTGTAATCTCCGGTCGTAAGACCATTCCTTTCCAGGTTTACTTCGAGCGTTTCTTTTCCCTCGTTTGGGATAAATAACGCACGGTGGCGGCTCTGTTTGTTTGTTTTTCCCGCCGGTTGTTTTTCGCGGATGCGACAGCTGGCGACTCTGCTGGGGACTAAAGAAGTTGACCTCTGGCTGGTCCATCTTCCCTAAGCGAGTCAATCCTAGCGCTCTCTAGGGTAGTTTTGGTTGCTTTTGCTGCTTTATTTATTGCATTTATGATTATTATGCTGTGTATATATTTTCCTAAATATTTGCATGCATCATATTATCATTGTGCTGACTCTATACAGGTTGGTTCCTCTGGTTTGAGGGAGGGGGGTGTTCTGAGTGGGGCTAAAACCCAGGCCCGAGTATACACCTAGGATTAGTGTTGTCTTATGTTGCCTCTCATGTTAGGTCAACATGTTTTGGGCGACGTGACATACCACAAGCCGGACGAGGTTCTTTTGAGGAAGCTCTTCCTTTGTGGAGTATCCACTTTGGTTGAGTCACTTCATCTGAGCTGTTGACTTCGGTGACCGTTCATTCCCGGATCTTTGGGTTAGACGATCTTAAGAGAGCTGCAGCGGCACACCCGAAAGGGCAAACCCGTTGAGTATCTTTGCCCGATTGTCGAGACCATTATCCGCCTTAGGATGACTTGATTAGAATTCACCTGTGAGGGGAGGGTTGATTCTTACAGATGCATGTCCTGATGGTGACTTTGATGGTGACTAATGGTTCAGTTATTGATCAGAGTCTTATTTATAAGTCGGATTTATGGATTTATTTCTGAGACGCCGTAGTTCTGTCCGTGGTATTTATCAGTGGGGATCCGTTTATTTCAGGATTCCCTGGGCTGGTTCAGAGGGTCTTGTGGTTATCAGTTCAGTGATTCTCCAGTGATGGTGATTATATATCCTTCGGTTCCGTTTATTTCGGAACCCTGAGCCGGATTTATGGTTACCCAGTCCCTCAGATGGTTGTGATTAGTTCAGAGGCCGTAAACCAATGCAGTGGATGTTCAAATGACTTGGAGGATGGCACAGTGCATTGCATTCATACATCAGCATCATTCACATTTTGCATTTATCTGCATCTAACACATGTTTATCCATATGCAGGGGACATTCTTGATCGAGATCCTGGTTGAGAGACTTCTTTGTTCCAGACATGAGGACCGGCTTGAAAGACGACGTCGTCTACAGTTTCTTTGATCCAGAGATTGGTGTCCTGAGAGATATGTGTAACACCTCAAAATTTGCCCTCCTCTCTTGGGACTAGCTTAGCATATTGCATTTCATTTTTTAGGACATTAGTCATTGCATCTTTGCATATCATGTGGTAACATTGAGCAAGTCATCCTCCTAGGTCTTGATCAGAAGAACAAGAGGTTAAAAGTTTCAAGCCTGAGGGTCCTGTTGAATTGATCACCAGTCATCTGAGGGTATGTGCTTCAATTAGGGTTTCTTGGTTCCTCAAGGAGAGTGGACATCATCTTGGTTGAAATGGTACATCATCATCATCATGGTCTTGTCATCACCAAGAGATTCATTGTGCTTGATCATTTTTCTTGGGATTAGGGTTTTGACCTCTGGTCAACCCTAATCATCTGCATCATGCCAATCAGGGTTTTTGCAAGGAGATGGGGTCTTCATTGAGATAAGGATCATTCTATGGTTTTAAGGAGCTTGTGCAAGCTAGGGTTTCATGTTTGAGCCATTTCATCAGAAGATTAAGGCTCAAATTCATCTGTGCATGGCCAAGTCATTCATCAGTCAACAAAAGTCAACCACAAGTCAACTGATGGATTTGGAAGTGGGAGAGGGTTAGAAACACTTCATTCATGTTCAAACAAGTTTCATTTGACATTTCAAACATCAACATTGAAGAAAATAAAGTCAGATGAAAACTTTCCAAAAATAGAAAGTGACTTGTAATTCAAAATTGCCAAAAATGGAAAGGTTTTCTCCTCAAGATTACATCATAAAAAATGCTTCAAATGAAATTTTGTCCAACATGAAAGTTGAAGATCTTGCTCTCACCTTTCCAAAAAGTCCAAGAACATGAATTTCTCATATGTAGTTAGCAAGTTATGGATCAATCTTGGTCAAGAAAATTTGAACTTCAAAAGTGCATAACTTTTGAACCAAAAGGCCAAATGGAGTGGGATTTTTTGCCACATTCTTGTTTTGATATGCTCTATCCAAATCATGCATCACATTTCATCAATTCTCATCACAAAAATATTGGATTTTTCATTTGAATTTCATTTGAATTTTGGAGGGAAATCTCCAATTTGAAAAATAAGCATTGTCCATGCATTCCAACATTGGCATTTGGCTCCAAATGGATTTTCAAGGTGAATTAAGCATGAAATCGTGTACTGTAGCAATCTATGCATGCACATGAGGTGAATTAACCAAATTAGCATAACACTTGCATTTCACTAATTACTTTGGCTTGGCTTAATCTTGATTAGCAAACATGTTTAACAGACCATATATATTGCAAATCATAACAGAAAATGTGGTTAACACATCAAAATCTCAGATCTAGATCCATTTTGAAAAATCTCACAAACTTTTTCTCTCAACTTTTCATCCAAATTCTTCATCGACCTTGCCAAGTTCTTGATTCATCCTTGATCTACAAGCATTATTGAAGGTTTTGAAGCAAGATCCTGAAGATTTCATCAAGATTTGGAACTGTTGAGCTTTGCATCCATTAATGGCATTTGAAGAATCAGTCAAGATTAAGCACGATTGAGCTATTGTTCATCATCCTTTCATCTCTCCAAGCATTGTAGAGCATCTGTTTCACATTTCCAGAGCCTGAAAACTACAAATCCAGTTCTGCAATCTTTGAAGGTTAGAATTCAAATCGTGTAATCGTTGAAACTAGGATGTGCATTTTGTAGATCTTTGATCCATGAGCATGCTGAGCTTTGTAGTTTTAAATTTCATCAAGAATTGAGGAAGTTATTGTGATTTTAAGATTGATGTGTGAATCTTATCTTGCTCGATCCAAGCATGTGAGTAAGAATTAGGATGAATCGAGTTTAGATTGTTGATGTACGTGCAAGGACGAGTGCAATGGTATGCTGTTTGTGCAATTCTGTGATATTTGTTCATGACCTGGAAATTTTGTGAAGAACACGAAGAACAGTTAGGGTTTTGAGTCCAGGAACGTGTTTGATCCGTTCCAGCGTGCTTCTACATGCGTTTCATTGTTAGCGCCCGCGTATTGGTTGCATGAAGCCACCGTGGCGTGTTGATTGGCCAGGATCCATTTTCGCTGCCATGTGGACTTAAGTGAAACGCAGCGTTTCACTTAAGGGCGCCAGATTTAAATTGCAACGTAGTTCGATCCTCTGCTGAGACATGTCCATAATTACCTTTTGCATTTCTTCATCCATGTTCATATGCCTTGTTCCATGTTTTTTTTATTTGTTCATTCACTTCAAAAATCCATAAGTCCCTGAATAATTATCCAAATTGCCTGGGATTTTTTGCATAATGTTCCTTGTTGAGTCTAGAATTTAATGACTATTTTTTCATGATTTGTGCCTAGATGGATTTTAACTTTGGCTAGGGATTGTGTGTACATGTGTTTTCTTGACATGCCTTGCCATTTTGATTGTGAAATGATGAGATTTTATCTAACACTCTTGAAATTTTGCATTCTTAAAATAGACACCTTGCTAGTCATTTTGGTATAGAGTTTGCATTTTTCTCATGTCTGGTTGTGGAGTTATGATATGATTAATGAAGGTGTGACAATGTGTGTCACACCATTGCTTGCTTGACTTCTTGATTTTATTTTCCATGCCATTTAAATTCCAAATGATGTGAATTTTTGCATGATGCTACTTATGGATGTTAGGATTGCTTGTGAAGTTTTGTGGAATTTTTGGAATGATTTCCAATTTGTTTGAGATTTTCTCTTCTGGCTTGTCATTTGTGGACCTTTTGATAGTCATGAACTTAGATGATTTGTGAAATGCTTGATGTTTATCATATGAACTTAAAATTTTGCACATTGATTCTAGACACTTTGAAGTTTATTGTGGCTTTGATTTGATGCATTTATCATGTTTGGATTCTGTTTTAGGCTTGTGCTAAGTTGATGCATCTGTTTGTGCCCTAATTGAGCTTGTTTGTGCTTACCTTGCCTTAGGGAATTTATTTGTCTTGCCTATACTTGTCCAAAAGCCTTGAATTTTGGTATGATGATCATATGATGTATGCTGTTTAGCCATGATTTTTCTTGGAATTTATTGAATCATTTTTGAATTGATTTGGATTGGTTCATTCTGTTTGCTTCAATGAGCTTTCAACTTGCATGCTTTGCCTTAGATGCTTTATGAAATGAAATTGGTTGATGATATTGACATGGGACCAATTGGATGATGTTCTAATTTGATTGAACTTGATTTGTGTCAATTTTCATGTTCTGTTTTGAATTATTTCTCCTTCTTTGACCCTAGGCCTTGTCCTAGTGGTTAGTGCTTATGTTTGAGTTGTGTTTTCAGGACAAGAAGCATATGGCCTTGAGGAGTTTGATTCATTTGCTCATTTGGATTGATATTTGATTGATGTTGATTAACATTGAGTTGTTTTTTAGGTGGATTAGCTCATTTGAGTTGAGCTTGTGCTTTGCCTTGGTGCATTGATGTTTGCTTGTTTGTACAGTTAACTGTTGACCATTAGCCTGTCTGTTTGACTTTCTGAGTTGTAAACTGACTGAGTTAGATTGTTTTCAGGTACATTAGTTGCTATAGTTCATTGTGAACTTGCTTTTGCTGTTGCTTGGTTGCTTAACCAATTGAGGTATAACCCACTGACTTCATGTAGTCTGGAAGACCTGGCCTGTTACTTGGTCAGGCACCTGTCTGAAGTCCTCCTTAAGAGGCAATGCTTGTGATTGTTTATCTTCGTGCCAAGCAGGAAAAGACCTTTGATAAGGCAATTGGCAGATACAAGAGATGTGCAATCCATCTCCTGCTATTCAGTTGAGTCATCCCTTTGCTCACACAACTGGTGTTGATGCATTGTGGATATTGACCCAAGATCCATGTTGAGTCAGTCATAAGTGTAGATGGGTTCCCACTTTCTGAACCCACACTTCCTTTGTCTAAAGCTCTCCCAGGCCAGGGATAAGAGCCGTGAGGCACACCCCTCACTTCCTATTTCATCTGCTTCACCCTAACTCTCAATGTTAGGGTTAAGAGCTAACATCACACTGATTACAGTTGGCTTGTGTTTCACAGCCTAACCCTTGTGTGAGCCCACTTTGCTTGTATATAGTGTGTGCTAATTGTGTATGTTTGCTTTGTTTTGCTTGTATGCTTTGCTTTGCCTGTTTAGGATAGCTTGCTGCCTGTGCAAGTTAGATAGAAAATTCAACCTAGGACCATTGTGGAATACATGATAACTATTAGGCTCGAGTCAGTCTCCCTTTTAGTTTGTCATTTCCCAGTCTTTGGTTAGGAGAAAGTTTCTCCCCTGTTAAGGGGAACTACGTTGCCCTGATCCTCATACCAGATGAGGTACGTAGGCAGGAGGTCGTACGAGATCTCTCCGGGCACCCTTTTCTTTTTTGAGTGTGTTGTGCTTGACAACTATCAGGCTCGAGTTCCCGACTCCCTGTTAGTCTGTATGTGCACCCTTTTCCTTTTTTGCGTGTGTTTTGCTTGACAGCTATCAGGCTCGAGTTCCCGACTCCCTATTAGTCTGTGTGTTCACCCTTTTCCTTTTTTGCATGTGTTTTGCTTGACAGCTATCAGGCTCGAGTTCCCGACTCCCTGTTAGTCTGTGTGTTCACCCTTTTTCTTTTTTGTGTGTGTTTGCTTGACAGTTGCTAGGCTCGAGTGCCAAACTCCTTAGTAACTTGTTGTCTGTTTGGTTCCTTCTTGTGTGTTAGGATATGGATGTAAGACCAGCGATTGGCAGTCCGTATCCTATTTGTGTTTGTCTGTGCGGAGTCTGACGTAAGTCCAGCGATTGGCAGTCGGTTTCCAGTGTGGGTTTGTTTGGTTCGGAGTATGATGTAAGTCCAGCGATTGGCATTCGGTTTCCATGTTGCCTGTTTTTGTGTGTTTTGTTTCGGCGTGCGTGAGCCGAACTACGGTAGCTCTGATTCTCATTCCAGATGAGATACGTAGGCATAGGACGCGATATCCTAGCGAGCCCTTTCCCCTCTTCTCCCACCTGTGTTGTTTCCAGTGTGTGTGTGTGCATTCTTTTGAGCAGTTTTAGCAACCTTTCTTTCCTTTTGAGCGTGGATCCCATCGAGTACGACGGATGCGTAGGGGTGCTAATACCTTCCCTTCGCATAACCGACTCCCGATCCCATCTCTCTTTGGTCGCGAGACCATGTCTTTTCCAGGTTTACTTCGAGCGTTTCCTTTCCCTCTTTTGGGATAAATAACGCACGGTGGCGGCTCTGTTTGTTTTGTTTTTCCTGCCGGTTGTTTTTCGTGGATGCGACAATATGATAGCATTGATTACACCTGACCATGTGAGGATGTTCCGTGAGACTTATGGTGGTATCCTGAAGTTGGTTTTCAGGCTCACAGACAGTGACAGGAGTGCCATCCATACTTTTATCCAGTTCTATGACCCGGGCTTGAGATGCTTCGTGTTCCCGGATTACTTGTTGGGACCCTTGATGGAGGACTATGCCAGCATCCTGGGTATTCAGATCAGAGATCAGATTCCTTTCTATGCCACTAAGGGGGAGCCTGATGTTGCTGAGATCTCTCGTGCTCTTTATTTGAGCCCATAGATGATTAAGGGGGGTTTGAAGGAGAAGGGAAAGTTGTCTGGTTTTCATCTGAGTTTCTTGGAGGCTAAAGCCAAGGAGCATGCTGTTTTGGGTGATTGGAGGGTCGTTTGCGCTTTACTTGCTGTCAGCATCTATGGGATCATCATGTTTCCTAATCAGAAGAACTTTGTGGACATTAATGTCGTCCGGTTGCTTATGCAGAGGAATCTTATTCCTACTCTGGTTGGGGATGTTTATTACTCGGTCCATAATCGGAACGAGAAGCGACGTGGGGGATTGATCCGATGTTGTGCTCAGCTGTTGTACAAATGGTTCATGGGGTATTTGCCTTCCAGAGGTGCCTTTGTCTTTCTTGATCCTACTGTCAAGTGGTCATTCAGGTTGATGGGTTTGCGGGCCAAGGACATAGCTTGGACTCACAATGGTATGGCTGGACGAGATTTCATTTACAGTTGTGGGAGTCTTCCCAATGTGCCTCTTATAGGAGTTCAAGGTTGCATTAATTACAACCCGGTGCTTCTTAGGAGACAGATGGGGTTTGCCGTGGAGGGTCCTCCCCTTGGACGAGAGATTCAGGAGTCTTTCTACTTCCCAATTGAGGGTAATCAGCCAAAGTCGAGGCAAGTGTCTGATGAATGGCGCGAGATTCAGAGAAAGGGCAAGGTTCCTTTTGGAAAGGTTAACAGCAGGTCTTTTCCTCCGTTTGATGATTGGCTTAGGAAGAGGATTGAGCTCACACATCTACCATTTCCTGGAGGTGATCCTTGGTGTCCTTTGATTGAAGGGCCACGTTCTTCTGTCAGCATGGAAGAGTTCCTTGAGATGAAGAAAGCCAGAGATCAGCTGCAAGCAGAGAAGACTGAGTTGGAGATGAGTGTTGCTAGAATTCAGATGGCTAATCAGGAAATCAAAGGGAGAATAGAAGACCAGGATAAGAGGCATGCTCTTGTGGTGAAGCGATTTGAGATAGACACCGCTTATTATGGCAAGGTTAGCCAAGCTTTAGAGTCATCCACGAGGGAGCACGACATCACCAAGGAGAGGTTGGCTAGAGCTTCGAAGGTCATCGAAGATGAGAAGAGGAGACAAATACTTGTGAGGGATCAGAGGGAAGACAGAGTCAGAATCCTTATCACCGAGTGGGAAGCAAAGCCGAAGATTAAGGAAGCAGAGAACGTGAAGATCATTGCTGAGAGAGATCATTATATTGCTGAAAGAGATCATTATCTTGCTGAGAGGGATCATTATTTCCGACAGATGAAGATTCACCAGAAGGAGATAGGAAGACTGCAGCAGGAGAACACTGAACTCAGGTTTGCTGTGAAGTTTACCAAGATGGTAGATGATGCGGAGCCTTCTGTGGGGCCTTCTTCAGTGTAGCCTTTTGTTATCATTTGTGTTGGATTACCGTCAGGCCTGTTGACGGAATTCACTTGTTTGTATTTTCTTTCTGTTTCTGGAGAATTATATTTGATTTGTATCAGACTTGATGTATGACTCTCGCACATATGGTGCACTTTTGATATGCAATGGTTGTTTTCATTCAGTGATTGGTCTTCAAGCTTTATTTTCTTTGCCATTTCTTCACACACATAGCACACACATGGTTGGGTGGTATCTTTGCTAAATCATAATTCTCTGCACTGTATGTCAAAATCAAATGATGAATGTCAGAATATTACTGCCGGATTATTATCTGTCTCGATGAAGCCAGGATCGAAAGACAGAGTGTTCCTCATATGGATAGACATTGCATTCATGCATGAATCATAATAACTTGTCTTCTATTTTGCAGGTGTCAGTTTCTAACGTGCTTGATTGTTTCAGGAATCATTGCTCGCGCACGTAGAATCATTCCTTTGCACGCAGCACGTCCGCACAGATATCCTACTAGACGCAATACATCCAGGCTAATGGATCTACCCAATGCAGATTTTCTCGAGCTGAAGGAGAAAATGAATGAACTTATCAATGTCATGCAAGGGTTTGCCGTGGGGCAGAAAGCACTTGCTGATAAAGTGGAGAAGCTCGAGCGGGCTTCGGCTGCCAATAGTGGTATCAATTTAGAGGGTGTCTCCAACCATGGCTGTCATACGGTGAACTGACTTTATGTGTTTTTGCTTTGGAAAGCAAATGTCGCGGTTAGCAAGAGTCGCCACCGACTTTTCTTTTATCCAATAAGGAAAGGTGGAAAAGAACAGGAAAGACCTTAATTTAGATTTTGGGTTCGGGAGGTACATTATACAAAGGGAAGGTGTTAGCACCCTTTGTATCCATGGTTATCCATGGGCTCTTAATTGCTTGATCACTTATATTATTTTCTTGTCTGAAAAAGTGTTCGTGAATTGTTTAGAAAATGTTTTGAAAAAGAGAATTTAACTTTGTAATGATTCTCGTATGAATGTATACAAAGTGGTTATCTCGTTTAGTTTTGAAAATGGTTTAGAAAAATATAACTCAGTAATGATTCTAGTATGAATGTATACCAAGTGGTGATTTTCTAGTATTTGTGAAGTGTGAAAAGTATTTTTAAATTGTGAGTAAGCAATTAAGAGTTATACCTACCCAAGGTCTTTATGGGCATTTCCTATCCTTATGAGGGTAAAACTGTCCTTACTATTGAGAAGCAAGTAGTTTTACCCTTTGGACGTAAAAGGGTCATCGTAGGGTCATCGATTGGTCATTGAAGGCAACATTTGTAAGGATACCCTAGCATTCGGAGGGACGATCATCATTTAACCGTAAGCTACACCGAAGGGTCATCGAGGGACAAAATCATATATTCGAAGGCAACATCCGAGGGACTATGATTTATTTTATAGGGACATGATGATTTAATCGAAGGGTCTTGGCTAAGGGTATCCCCACATTCGCGGGACATGACCATAATACCGTAATACCGTAGGGCAACAAAGAGAGGTCCAAGATCACATATTTAAAGGCAAAGTTTTACAATTAATTAGATAGCCGTAATCGATTAAGTAATTAGGTCCACATTAAAATCGATGAAATCAATACATTAAAATCAGCTAGATAATTTAGGATGTATCTCCACATTAAAATTAAGTAATTCAGAATCCATCTCCATAAGGGTATCCCACAAATAAAGTGGAATACTTAGTCGGCTGTTTCTTCGGGAATGTGTAAGCCTTTACACATTTCAGCACACGGGTTAGAACATCGAGATAAAGTGCAATTGAAAATTGCACCACAAAATCAACACAACAGTCATAAGGTCAGGCCAAATAATGCAGAATTACAATAGATCTCGATTAGATAAACATAAGGCAGAACAGAAAAGAAACAAAACAGCCACTGCCCCGTTCGCTCCTGCTTCGCCTAGCGAAGGCTTAGCGAGTGCTCGCTACAGGCTCGCTTAGCGATGTGCTAGCGAGCTGCTACGGGTTTTGAGTTTGATAGCAGCATGATCTCCGGCACCCTGAACTTTATGGCATTTAATTACAGGAATAACATGGACAAACATTCTGGATATTCAGGCATACTTAAATTCACATGTGAAATCAAATTACATATCCGAAAATTTAATCATGATGCCTTATGTATGTAGCGATTACCGATTAAAAGCGTAAAACAGTAGTGATGCGCAAACCTGTTGGCAATGGAATTGCAGCTTTGGAATGGCAAATCGGGTCGAATTGGGCGGAGGTAACTTCGGTGCGGATGAGCGGCCTTCAGGGTTTCTTTACTCGGAATCCTCTGAATTGGTCTCCAGGGTTTCTATGCCAGGGTTTCTGTCCGTCTTCGTCTGTTTTCGTTCTCCCTTTTTCTGACTGAAGCTTGGCTATTTATAATGCTCTTGTTGTGACCTAATGGGCTCAGAATGAAGCCCAGAAATTCTGATATTCGCAAGCTTCGCTAGGCGAGTATTGTAGCGAAGAGTTCGCTAGGCGAAGGTTTTGCTCGCCTAGCGAGCATGACAGTTTGGGCCATTTTCTGGATTGGGTCTGTTGTGAGCTGAGCTTTTGTTCCTTTAAGGTCAGTGCCCTGCGGAATAAGTTGGAGTGCTTCGAGAAATGTTTTGCAAGATTAATGGGCAACTTTTGGGGTATGACAGCTGCCCCTGTTCAATATTCTTGAACCGAGAGAGTGAGGATGGCAAGTATGCCATTCGTGGTCTGGAGGTGGAAGATTATTGAACACTAGAATGCCCCAAAAATTTGCACTTGTCAACTAGTCTTGATGGAGATGGGCTTAAAGATGCCATCCAGGGAGTTTGATGATGAGAGTTTCAGATTGCGTCATACGTTAGACGATATCTGAAGACATGGATGTCGTACCGAGTCATACGATAGACCGTATAGTGAGTCATCCATTATGCTGTCGACTTCGCTGGGGAGTCAGAGTGTGTTACACGCTGCTGGGGATAAGGGATCAGAATGGATCATATGCTAGACCGTATCTGAATACCAGAGTGAGTTGTTCATCAGGCGGATGACTTTGCCGAGGATGAAAAATCAGAATGGATCGTACGCTTGATCGTCTCTGAGTTGCAAAATGAGACCTCCATTAAGCGGGTGATTTCACTGGGGATAGAAGATCAGACAGGATCGTATGCTAGATCGTATATGAGTTGAAGATCTAAATGGGTCTTATGCTAGACCGTATTGGAGTTGCAGGATGAGCCGTCCGTTGGGCTGTGTCTGATGATGAAAGGGGGTAGTCGTACGCTAGACTACACTTCAGAAATGTACCGTACACTAGGTAGCATCTGAGGAGATGAAGGTCTAACTGGGTCGTACATTAGACCGTATCTGAGCAGAATGAGCCGTCCATTAGGCTGAATCTGATGATAAAAGGGGGTAGTCCTATGCTAGACTACACTTCAGAAATGTACCGTACACTAGGTAGCATCTGAGGACTTGAAGGTCTAACTGGGTCGTACATTAGACCGTATTTGAGTTGTTGAAGGTCAGAATGGATCATACATTAGATCGTCTCTGAGTTGAAGGAGTCATATGTTGAGCTGAATCAGAATAAACCGTACGCTAGGCTATATCTGATAGTATTTGTATATGGTGTATTTGCAATAAATGTCTGGGATGGGCTTATAGATGCCATCGTTATGAGGATGTCAGAATGAATGTTGACATGGAGTATATCTGAAAGATGTAGTTGAATCCTGAATGTAATTGATAAAGATGTCCGTCTGAATGGACCTTTGTTCTGATCGTATCAAGAGGATAACTGACCTGAAAAATAAAGTTAGCTTCATGCCATGAGATGCAAATGTTGTATGCATGCGTGTGCTGTGAAATGATGTAATGAGTGAATTATGCGTCTGAAATAAATGCGAACATTGTATGCACGTATATGTTATGCAATGATGTAATGAATGCACTATGCGTCTAAAACGTTCTTCCAGGAGACTCTACTGGGGAAATAAATCTCAGTCTGCTGGTCGGAGATATTTGTACTGATGACCCTGTCTCAGCTGGGGGTATTTGATTTCTGTCTGATGGTAGAAACATTCGACAGAGCCTGGCTGGGGGATAGAAGAGATGACCAATTCGTCTAGTGATGCCGACCTCTTCTGGAAATAGCCAGTTTTTGTTGGGGAACAGGATTTGTAACCGGACTTGTTGGAAAGCATGGTTAGACCTTATTTTCGACCCTAAAGTCTTTCGGTAACTGTTATTGCTATTTCATGCATGTTTTTTTCGGTAAACATCAATCATATTCAAATGCATATATCAATTCAAATTAAATCAATGGACATTTATGCAAACAAAACAGAGGAAGTAAAACAAAAGCATTTCTTTGGAAGTAAAATTGTATCGATTTTGAAAGAGGGCCTATAAACAGGCAATTCGTGTACAGGGAGACAGAAATCCTAGTAAGAGGAAATTGTCAAGGAAACAAAGAAAGCTATGCAGAAAAAGTCCCATCGATTTTAATTCCACTACTGTCATCATGTCTTCAAGCATCTCATCTCCTGCTGTCGGATAGAAGTGATTGGCTTGTTCAGTCCCTTGAACTTGGATGAAGCTGTCTGAGAACGGGACATAGTCATACGCTTTTAATCCCTAATTTTTGCCTGGACCGCCTTTTCAGGTTTTCAGTCCACCAGGATACCCTTTTTTGCCGAAGCCGCCTTTTCAGGTTTTCGACTTGCCGGGTGTACATTTTTATATGTTTATCCCTAATTTTTGCCCGAACCCTTTTGGTTCGCCGGGATGCCCTTACTTTTGCCTAGGTACGTCGACCTAGCGGGTCTTTTATGCGTAGTATTTTTTAACTATGTCCGCGTTCACCGGATGCGGGAAATCTTCACCATCCATCGTAGCAAGTATCATGGCTCCACCGGAGAATACCTTCTTAACTACAAATGGCCCTTCGTATGTGGGGGTCCATTTGCCCCTGGGATCACCTTGTGGTAGAATGATACGCTTGATAACTAAGTCGCCGATTTGGTACACTCGTCTCTTGACCTTTTTGTTGAATGCCTGGGTCATGCGCTTCTGATATATCTGCCCATGACAAACAGCCGCAAGTCTCTTTTCATCAATCAAATTTATCTGATCGAGTCGAGTCTGAATCCATTCATCTTCATCTAAGTCTGCATCTTTCATAATTCTTAGAGAGGGCATCTGAATTTCCACTGGTAAAACGGCTTCCGTTCCATAGACTAAAGAGAAGGGAGTTGCCCCTGTCGAGGTGCGCACTGAAGTGCGATAACCATGGAGAGCAAAGGGTAACATCTCATACCAGTCTTTGTATGTTACTGCTATCTTTTGTATGAGCTTCTGGACATTGTTAGCAGCCTCCACGGCGCCGTTCATCCTTGGCCGGTACGGAGAAGAGTTATGGTTTTTTATTTTGAACTGCGTGCAGAGTTCAGTTTAGTACCATTATCAGTGATAACTCTTTCAGGAGACAACAGGTTTCTCGAATAGACATTTGATAGAATCCATCTTAGAAGTCAATAAAGTGGTATGATTCAACATATATTGTCTTAGTCGGCGAGCAGCCTAAGCCGAAGCATAGAAAGCTTTCTCGAGCTGTGAGTATCTTGTTTCACAGTCGGTACCTTTTTGCTAAGGTAGTATATGGCATGCTCTTTTCGACCAGACTCGTCATGTTGCCCCAGCACACCCTATTGGATTTTCTAACACGGTCGAATACATGATTAGAGGTCTTCCTTCAACAGGTGATAGGAGATACTTCTTGATTTTGTCAAAAAGCTTCCTGACATTCATCATCTCTTGACTGTTCTCAGTAATTTGAAGATGGGTTTGCAAGTAGCAGTCAAATGGGAGATAAATCGGGCGACGTGGTCCAGATTCACAATTTCGATCGATGCCTCATGCGGCTGAATAGTCCTTTCTTCTTGCAGTAGTCTGGCAAGTTCTCAGGTACTTCACAATCTTCCTCACTTCCATCCTCGGCTTGGTAGATCGGATTTTCAAAGTCATAATGAACAGTAGCAGAGTTATGACCAACAGGATCCAGAGTGGATATGGATCGGCAAATTGTTACGTGAGTGTGTGCAAGAAAACATAGCTTGTTTGAAAAAAATGGCAGGAAAGATAAAGAGCGCAATATTTGAATGCAAAAAGTCCATTGATTTATTGAATATGAATATGCTTATGAAAATGACAAGACATTTAACCAAATTTGATACATTAAATAAGCAATAACAATTATTCCTGACTAAAGGAAATCGGGATAGTGTCTTCAGCCTTCCAATTATTGAGTCTGTCACCAATTGTTGGGAAAATCCAGCTATCCAGGTTGCAATCGCTATCAGCATCTTCCACAACATTGACAGTCTCATCATGGTTAGGCAGAGGGGCAGCGATGTCATTAGGAGTCTCCGGAGGATCAGAGGTAGCCGCCTGTATCTTTCCATTTCGAATGCCGCGTTCCACATGCTCACCTGTCAATATAAGTTCAGTGAAACCCGATAAGGAACTTCTCAATAGATGGCTGTAAAATGGGCCAGTCAGTGTGCTCATGAACATGTCCACTAATTCTCGATCAGTCATGGGGGGTTTGACTCTGCCAGCCAAATCTCTCCATTTTTGAGCATATTCTTTGAAGCTTTCTTTAGAGCCCATAGTCATATTCTGCAACTGTAGCCGAGTAGGCGCCAATTCAGAATTGTATTGGTAGTGCTTGTAGAAAGTTGTCGCTAAATCAGTCCAGGTGTGGATGTTAGAGCTCTCGAGCTGATAATACCATTCCAACTGTGTGCCAGACAGACTCTCTTGGAAGAAATGGATCCATAGTTTCCTATCAGCGGTATACGGCTGAATCTTTCTCACATAAGCTCTCAGATGCATCTGAGGACAAGATGCCCCATCGTACTTAGTGAAAGTGGGGATCTTGAATTTGCGAGGAATGACCACATCAGAGACTAGACCCAAGCTTTCGAAATCCAGACCGGGCGTCTTTTGACCCTCCATAGCTAGCATACGTTCTTCCAGCAATTTATACTTATCACCCTTTGGAGAGTACTGCTCATTCTCATAATCTTCACCGTCATCCTCCTGGCTGAAAGGGTTAGCATTCTCATCTTCTGAATCATTTTCTGTTTCCTCTTCTTGATCCTTTGGAAGTCTAATCTTGACTCCTGCAGCCTGTCCCTTAAGTCTTCTTCCCGGGTTAATGTAACTCACAGGTTTCTTATCTTTTTTCTTCTCGAGCAAGAGAGCCTTCAGTTCCTCCTGCCCCTTGGATAAGTTCAAGATCATCTCCTGGAGTTGAGCATTCTGAGCATGGAGATCTTTGACAGTTTGTTCGAGGTCCATTTTTCTGTTTGGAGGAAAACCGTGAGAACATTGATCCCTTTAGAGTACCTGTTATGCAATGTGATGTTATGCTATGCCATGTATGAAATGTTTTCCATGTTTTAAAGTCCTTGAAATGGTTAGTACAATGCCATGGTGTTATGATGTTATGATGTTATGATGTTATGATGTTAATAACAAGCACAAGCAAGCCACACAACCATCATTCCTGAGTTTTAAGGCTTGCATGAGTTCCATAGGTAAGTACCCTCCCCACTGAAGTTTGGTTGGTTCAACCTGTCCTAGAATAGTAATCGGGTTCTAGAAGGATCTCAAATCATTGACCTTCCTTTAAGTCCACTTCAGTGCAACACCAAGTGGTTGACCGAAGCTTCCCTAAAGTCCAATCTCAAAGAGTGTAGTATCGAGTCTCAACCAACCTCAGTCAGAACTGAAGTCAGTTATCTCACTACTTTCTAATGGCTAGGATGAGTCAATTAGGGTTCTAAAGGTCTGGTTAATGCTTTGATGACACCACGCGGAAGCCAAATTTTTCCTCAAGTAAACATGAGGAACATCAGGACATCCAAAGTGTCACATTAACCGTAGCCATCATTTTGACCATTCCAGTATACGCCGGATAGTCGCGATGATCTCTTGCTACTTACGTAAGGTACACTAGATCCGGGTGTAGGATCTTTCACTCAAGCATAAAATACCCAAGCAATCCCTTAAAAGTAAATCAGGCAATTTGAATAAGTGATCTTGTTTTTAAGGTAACCTCTCTTTAATGTTCCCCAGCAGAGTCACCAGTTCTGTCATACGGTGAACTGACTTTATGTGTTTTTGCTACAGGCTCGCTTAGCGATGTGCTAGCGAGCTGCTACGGGTTTTGAGTTTGATAGCAGCATGATCTCCGGCACCCTGAACTTTATGGCATTTAATTACAGGAATAACATGGACAAACATTCTGGATATTCAGGCATACTTAAATTCACATGTGAAATCAAATTACATATCCGAAAATTTAATCATGATGCCTTATGTATGTAGCGATTACCGATTAAAAGCGTAAAACAGTAGTGATGCGCAAACCTGTTGGCAATGGAATTGCAGCTTTGGAATGGCAAATCGGGTCGAATTGGGCGGAGGTAACTTCGGTGCGGATGAGCGGCCTTCAGGGTTTCTTTACTCGGAATCCTCTGAATTGGTCTCCAGGGTTTCTATGCCAGGTGTCGCATCCGCGAAAAACAACCGGCGGGCTAAAACAAAAACAACACAGAGCCGCCACCTTGCGTTATTTATCCCAAAAGAGGGAAAGGAAACGCTCGAAGTAAACCTGGGAAAAGCAAGGTCTCGCGACCAAAGAGAATGGGATCGGGAGTCGGTTACGCAAGGGGAAGGTATTAGCACCCCTCACGTCCGTCGTACTCGACGGGATCCACGCTCTAAAAGAAAGAAAAGGTTGCTAAACAAACATCACACACACACTCACCGAAGACAACACAGGTGGGGTTAAGAGGAAGAGGGCTCGCTAGGACATCGCATCCTATGCCTACGTATCTCGTCTGGAACGAGAATCAGAGCTGCCGTAGTTCGGCTCACGCACGCCAAACAAACAAACACAAACACAGGCAAACTGGGAGCCTGAATGCCAATCACTGGACTTACATCAGCATCCGAACCAAAACACACACAAGAAGGCAAACGTGGAGCCCGAACGCCAATCACTGGACTTACATCGGCATCCAAACCAAACACACGCACACTGGAACCCGAATGCCACTCGATGGACTTACATCAGCTTCCAAGCACACAACAACCAACAAGTTAATAGGGAGTCGGGAACTCGAGCCTATAACTGTCAAGCACACACACAAAAGAAAGAAAAGTGCCCGGAGAGACCTCGCACGGTCTCCTGCCTACGTACCTCATCTGGTATGGGGATCAGGGCGACGTAGTTCCCCTGAAAGGGAAAGAAATTCTAGCCAGAAACCAAGGGGAGACACACTACCAGGGAGCTGTACTCGAGCCTAGTGTTATCATGCATCATTGCCCTATGTTGTGGTTTCTACCTACTTGCACAACAGCAAGCTAATCCTATCCAGGAAGAAAGCAAGCACGCAAGCATCAATCAAAATAAAACAAACATTTCACATAGCACACACTATATCCAGTCAAGTGAGGCTCAAACAAGGGTGGACTGCCGAGACAAGTCATCTGTACAAGGTAGTATTCGCTCTTAACCTTGCCATTGAGAGGCTAAGGTGAAGCTGATGAGAGGTGAGTGAAGATTAGACTTCACAGCTCTTATCCCTGGCCAGGGAGAGCTTCAGACAAAGGAGCGTGGGTCCAGAATGGAGGGACCCTTCTACGCTCAAGACTCTGACTCAACTGTACAATGTACAAGATCTTGGGTTTGTGCCCCAATGCATCTACACAGTGGTGTGAGCAGAGGGACGACTCAACAGAATAGCGGGGGATAGATTGCATATCCCTTGGGTTCCGCCAATTGCCTCATAGAGGTCTTCACCTGCTTGGCACAAAAGTAAACAATCACAAACATCGCCTCTTAAGGAGGACTTCAGACAGTTGCCTGGCTAAATAACAAGCCAGGTCTTCCAGACTACATGAAGACAAGAGAGTCTACCTCAACTGGTTTATACAACCAAGCAGCAGCAAGCAAGTTCTTAAAGAACTGTAAGCGACTAAATGTACCTGGAATCAATCAAGTATCATCAGTACTCAGACAAACCAACAGTAAACAGCAAAAGTCAATCTGTACAGTCAAACACAAGTTAATGCACACAAGTGCAAGACATGATCTCAAGCTCAAGCATCAAATCCTACAACACAAAATCAATGTTAGTTGACAACATCAAACAAACTCAATTTATAACTTGCATTGTTCTCCTTAAGCCTTTTGCACTTTTAACCTGAAAATCCAAACCAAATGTGAGAAACTAGACCACTAGGCCAAGCCTAGGGTCTAAAGGAGATAAAAAATCCTAAACAGCAAGTGAAAATTATCCAAAATCACATTCAACCAATTTAGAAACAAATGCAATTGGTCCCATGCTCATACCATTCACATTTATCATTTTATGCACAATTTAACATCAAACATGCAATTTGCAACTTCAAAAGACCAAACAGAACTATCTCAACCAAAAGCATACCAAAACAATTCAATTAATTCCACAAAACTTCACACCTAAACAGGACACATTCAATGTATAGCATGTCAATTTTCAGCTCAATTGGACAAAAGGAAGTAGGTCAATGAAAATCATAAACTTCAGACAAGTTCAAACAAGTCAACACATGGTATCCAAACAAGCATTAACTTCCAAAACTCATAAAACAGTGACAACAATTAAGAAATGAATGGGATCAAAACCACAATGTCCTATAATGTGTCTACAATCCCCATGTCAAATTTCATCTTCATCCAATACACCATGAGAATTTCACAAATGAATTACCAACATGTGTCACACAATGTTACCAAATGAGCACACAGGGAAGAAAATATTCAATCAATTAGAAAATGCAACCAATAAATCCAGCAGAATTCACATGTAATCTTGACATATCAATGATCATCCACACAAAATTTCAGCTCAAATCAACATCCCTAAGCATTTTAAATAAAATCATGAAGTTGACCTAGCTTGGTGTGACACAAATTATCACACCTTAATTCAAAAATTCATAACTCCTTCACCAAGTATCCAAAAATCACAAACTCTACATGAAAATCACCATCAAGATGTCCAGAACAAGCACAAAAAATTTCATGAATTTCTTTAAAGGTATCATCATTTCATGAAGGATATGGCATGGTATATACAAAATGAGCACATTGAAACAAGCTCTAGGCCAATTAAATTTCTACACATGCAAAAAATCCACAAAAATCATCATTAAATTCTACACATCTCAATGATCATCATGAAAAAAATCTCACCAAAATTGGACAAGTTTTGAGGTCTCTATCAATTTTCTAAGTCATGGCATCAAAATGAAATTAAAATGAGAAAAAAGAAATGAAATAATATATAATTTAATGAGACAAGTGGCAATTTTGTAAAATTAAAGCGCCTGGCCAAAACGGCGCCGTTTCAGTTAGTGGCCAGGGCGTGTTCTGATTGGTTGATGGTGGCGCCAAACAACATTTCAAATGGCAAGGCAAAAAATATGGATCAAACACACAATTGTTCATCGTTCTTCACAAGAACAAGCCCAGATTTCCAGATTTTTGATGAACAACGAATCTTCACCAAAATCAACAAGTTTATAACCAATAGAACCGTCTTTCCACAAGGATTCAAGATATGTAACTCATTTGCCCTAACTCTAACTATGGCAGTGGGATCGATCAAAAAGAGTTATGAACATCAAACCTAAAATCGTGATATCTCTCTCAATAATCAACCAAACCAAAAACTAAGCATAGCATGTTAATCTACATCCAAAGATCTATAAAAACCGCCTAATAATTTAAGCAATGGTGAGATTCGAAAAAATACCTAATGATGAAGGCAGTGCTTGATCTTGAGGTTTCACGATGCTAAAGCTCCAAACAGATGATGATTGAGGTATAGGAAGTTGAATGGAATAGCTAGCTCGATCCAAAACAGCTCCAATTGCAAGAATTATCAAATCACCATCGTTATGCTCACTTTGAACAGTTGAGATTCTTGAGGTCTTTGCCACGAATTCACCAAAACAGATGTGGATTAAGGTATGTGGAAGATGAATCAAAAAGAATTACTCAATTTGGTGAAGATTTGATGAAGTTTTGATCAAAAATGCTTGATGAAGCTTGAAGAGTTTGAGAGAAAATGGAGGGAAAATTGGTTACAAATCTTGAGAATTGTGATTGTGTTAACAAATTCTGTTATGATTAACAATATATACTCCACCTTAATCCACTTCTTAATCTCAAATTAGCAAAATTTGGAAGATTAGTGAAAATGCAATTTCAATGAAAGTCCAAAAATGCCCTTCTCCAATTATACACCATGACAGCTCATGACAGTTCATACAAGTCCTAAATGATATTTGGAGTGTGTTGGAATGGTTCTCATGTCCAAATTCCTTGTATTGCTCAAATTCACTATGCCACACCAAAAATGCACTTAAATCCACTTGAAATTTGACTTTTTGCATTGGCCATTTTTGATGAATTTTGATCACACATTATGAAAGTACATGTGAAATGGAGTTTGCTCATAAAAAGATCATCCATTTTGGACATTCCATGTGAAAGTTATGCCACTTTGATTATAGGCATTTTTGGAAAATGAATGGACCATAACTTGCCAACCATACATGGGAATTTCAAGTTCTTGGACTTTTTGGAAAGGTGAGAGCAAGACCTACCACTTTAATGTTGAACAAATTTTCATTTGAAGCTTTTTTGGATATGTAATTTTGTGGTGAAAAACTTTCTATTTTTGGAAACTTCCATTACAAGTCACTTTCTATTTTTGGCAATTTTCCACCTGATTTTATTTTCTTCATTCTTGAGCTTTGACATGTCAAATGAAGCTTGTTTCAACATGAATGAAGTGTATCCAACTCTCTCCCACCTCCAAATCCATAAAATCAAGCACAGTTGACCACAGTTGACTTCTTCAACTGATAGATGAATTTGGCAATGCACTGATCAATCTGAGCCCCAATCTTCTTATGAAATGGCTCAATGACGAAACCCTAGCCTCAATAAGATCAATACAAACATGAAATGATCCCCATATCCATCATAGACCCCATCTCCTGCACAAACCCTGATTGGCCCAATGCAACTGATTAGGGTTGACCAGTGGTCAAAACCCTAATCTCAAGGTGTCTGATCAAACTCTTGAACTTCTTGGATGATAATAAGACCATGATAATGATGATGTATTATTTCAACCAAGATCAAGATCAATCTCCAAAACCCTAACTCATAGCCCAATCCTTAGATGGTTAATGATCAGTCAATAAAACCCTAGGCTTGCATCTCCACCTCTTATCTTCTGACCAAGACTTAAGAGGATGATTGGCACAATGTAACCACATGATATGCAATATGCAATGCCTAATGACCTAAAATGATATGCAATATGTTAAGCTAGTCCCAAGAGAGGAGGGCAAATTTTGAGGTGTTACACCAGGGTTTCTGTCCGTCTTCGTCTGTTTTCGTTCTCCCTTTTTCTGACTGAAGCTTGGCTATTTATAATGCTCTTGTTGTGACCTAATGGGCTCAGAATGAAGCCCAGAAATTCTGATATTCGCAAGCTTCGCTAGGCGAGTATTGTAGCGAAGAGTTCGCTAGGCGAAGGTTTTGCTCGCCTAGCGAGCATGACAGTTTGGGCCATTTTCTGGATTGGGTCTGTTGTGAGTTGAGCTTTTGTTCCTTTAAGGTCAGTGCCCTGCGGAATAAGTTGGAGTGCTTCGAGAAATGTTTTGCAAGATTAATGGGCAACTTTTGGGGTATGACAATGGCCTTGGTGGTTCTAGGGATGGAGAAGATCCCCGAAAGAAGACAACTGCTGGTGTGGTGGTTAATAATGGGGGTGGTTTCGGTGTTGCCACAGGCGGTGGACCAGGTCCGATGGGTAACAATCTGAAGGACAGCCTGTTTCCTCCTTTCTTCGGGGCCGAGGAGGATAGAGAAGAAGACCAGTTCTCCGTGCTTAATGAACAGTTTGGGCAATACAGTGTTCAACCACCAAACAAAGAGATTCAGGTGCTGGCGGAGAAAATCAGGGCTCTTGAAAGCTATGCTACTTCAGGGGTTGTCAATATGTCTAATATGGGGCTGGTTGAGGGGATTGTGATCCCACAAAAGTTCAAAGCGCCTGCATTTGACAAATACAATGGGAGTTCTTGCCCGAAAACTCACCTCCAGGCTTTTGTCCGTAAGATTTCTGCTTATACAATGGACCAGAAGTTGTGGATGTACTTCTTCCAGGACAGTCTGTCTGGGGGGTCCTTGGAATGGTACACTAAGTTGAAGTCTTCTGACATCAAGAGCTGGCAGGATCTTGGGGACGCTTTCTTTAAACAATACCAATTTAATGCTGACATGGCTCCTAGTCGTCCCCAGCTGCAGGGTATGTCTCAGAAGCCTAATGAGGGGTTTAAAGAATATGCGCAGAGATGGAGGGAGCTGGCTGCCAGGGTCCAACCTCCGTTGGTGGATAGAGAAATGTCAGATCTGTTCATGGGTACCCTTCAGGGGACATTTGCAGAGAGGATGGTTGGATGCCCGATTACTAACTTTGCTGATATAGTAGTGGCTGGGGAAAGAATCGAAAGTTGGTTAAAGATGGGAAAGATTCAGGGTAGTGCTTCGTCATCTGGGTCGAAGAAGCCCTTTGGGAATGGTCAGAGGAAGAAGGAGGGTGATACAAGTGCCGTGTATACCCAGAGGGGACAGAGTAGGGATCGTTACTAGCAGCACACTACTGCGGTAACCATTCCTGCTGATAATCAACAACAGCAACAACAACAACAACAACAGCAACCGCAACAACAACGGCAGCCATTTCAACAGAGACCACAGAGGGTCGGGTATCAAGTAAGAGGACGAATGATTGATCGTCAATTTGATAGGCCACCTGTGACCTATTCATTCTTGCTGAAGAAGTTGAAGGATTTGGGGTTGGTCCAGCTGAGGACGTTGGCACCGTTGAGACCTGATCAGAGGCCGGCCAATTTTGATGAGAACGCCAAGTGCGAATTCCACTCAGGTGCTCCTGGATACAATGTGGAAAATTGTAAAGCTTTTAAGCATGTGGTCCAGGATTTGGTGGATTCTAAAGCAATCAATTTTGCACCGTCTCCAAATGTGAATGCTAATCCCATGCCTGCGCATGGTCAAATGGGGTGAATGCAATTTCTGAAGATGGTAGAAGAATCGGGTTGTTGAATGTGGATCAGTTGAAGACTCCGTTGGCTGAGGTCAAAAGACAGTTGTTGAAGAATGGGGTCTTCCCGGGCTGTGATGACTGTTGTGCTGCGTGCACTGTTGTTCCTGATGGGTGTGTACTGTTGAGGGAGGCTGTCCAGAGGCTGATGGATGAGGGAAGCCTCAGGTTTGAGAAAGTGGATTTGGGGAAGGAGGATGTCTCCACCATAACCATCTATTTCGATCCGGTCGATTTGTCGACGCTGGCCGATGCGGCTCCAATTACTATCACGGTACCTGGGCCAATTCCTTATGACAAAGATGACGTTGTGCCGTGGCATTATGGTGGAGAAGTATACTGTAATGGGGAGAAGTTGGAGGATCAGACTGCGGATGAAACCACCGTTTCAATGGTGGATAATGCCGGACCTAGTGGTTTCACTCGCAGTGGAAGGTTGTTTGCCCCTGATGCTTTGAGAAGTGGGGAAGGAGAAAAAGAAAAGAAAGAAAAGGTCGAGGCTTTAGCCAGGGCAAGAGGAAAACAAGTGGTAAATGAGGGTACTCCTGTGGTGACACCGGCGCCTGGTGGGTCGGAAAGAGAACTTGATGATGAAGCTGAAGAATTTCTTAGGATCATCAAGAAGTCATAGTACAAGCTTGTTGACCATCTGCAGCAGACCCCATCCAAGATCTCAATCTTGTCATTGTTGCTTAGCTCCGAGGGGCATAGGGAGGCTTTGCTGAAAATAGTGAAAAGAGCCTATGTTCCCCAGGAGATAACAATCAATCAGTTGGAGACGGTGGTGTCAAACGTCAATGCCAGCCATGGGCTGGGTTTCACTGATTTGGATCTAACTGTGGATGGGCGGAACCATAATCGGGCGTTACACATCGCAATGGAATGTAAAGGAGTTGTGCTTTCGCACGTGTTGGTTGATACCGGCTCCTCTTTAAATGTGTTGCCAAAGAAAGCCCTGGCGAAGCTGGACTGTGAAGGGTTAATTTTGACGCCCACTGACCTGATAGTGAGAGCTTTTGACGGTTCGAAGCGGGCTGTGTTCGGGGAAGTGGAGCTCCCGGTGAAGATCGGGCCCGAGGTGTTCAAGTCGGTATTTTATGTCATGGATATTCAGCCGGCATACAGTTGCCTGTTGGGTCGCCCATGGATCCATGTTGCTGGGGCAGTGACTTCGACTTTGCACCAGAAGCTGAAGTACATCTGGGACGGGCAGGTCATCACCGTTTGTGGGGAGGAGGATATCTTCGTCAGCCACCTATCATCGTTCAAATACGTGGAAATGGACGGTGAAATTGTTGAGACACCAAGTCAAGCATTCGAAACCGTCAAGGTGGAAAATGCTCTTTTTGCCAAAGAAGAGGAGAAACCGTCCATTTCTTCATACAAGCAGGCCGCTGAGGTGGTGAAGAATGGAGAAGCTCCAGGATGGGGGAAGATGATGGACATCACCGCCAAGAAAGACAGATTTGGGGTTGGTTATCAGCCGGGCCGAGGCTTATCTGGACAAGGCAGAGGACGTCGCCCGTCATTCACGTTCACCAGTGTTGGAATGCTGGATCCAGATCACATCTGTACGGTGGGTGAAGAAGTTTATATGCTGATGATTGGGCTATGACTGCCCTTGGACTGAGACAGAGTGTCCTGTTTTTGCTGAATCAGATGGGATGGGAGACCTCCCCTATCCTGAGACATTTCACCACCTACCGGAGACTCACACTAGAATTCCTTAGTTCATTAATCTATCTACCCAGCCACGGAAAAGGAATTAGCAGAGGTTTTATCCAGTTCAGAATGTTCAATATGGAGTACCAATTTAATATTAGAGACTTCACCAACCTTTTGGGTTTTCCTACCTCCTTTGATACATTCACTGTAAGCCAGGAAGAACTTTTTGAATATAGAGAGCTTGAACACTTTTGGGGTAAGCTGACTGGAAATGATGAGCCCGAAGAACATGAGTTTCTCTCTGGAAACATACATAACCCAGCTTTCCGCTATTTCCATAAGATCCTGACCCACACTTTATTTGGGAAGAAGCCAAATAGTACTTCAGTTTCACGTGATGAACTCTTCATCATATTTTGTGCTTCCCAGAACCGTCCAGTAAACGGTGCTACTTTTATGTTAGCTAATTTGGACCACCTTATCCAGGATGAGCGAGCACCCATTAGAATAGGCGGTTTGATCACTATGATAGGTAATGCTATTGGATTACGTCAGCCTATGCTTGACCTTAGCCCTTTTTGTGGCATTACTACTATGAGTATACCCTTCCTCTTCAACACTATGTTTATAGCAAACATAAGGTCTGATGAGTTTGAGCTTATTATTGATAACCAGGTTCTCTGCCTATTCACCATGCCCGATCCTAGAACTAGTGTTCATAACCAAAGGAACTGGCTCTATAACCTGAATGAAACCCCAACTCCTGCTGGATCCACTGAATCCATCCAGGACTATGAGATTTGTGATGACTATGAGCACTATGTTGACCATATCTCTCAGGCTGAATCTGACCCTCAGACACCTTCCGGCTACTATGATATTGATCCTCCTCCTCAGCCTATCCTGACCGAAGAATCGGCCATGCCTGATCTCCGACATCATATGCCAGGAACAGATATTAAAACCGTCATTGAAGCTTTGATGTCAGAACAAGACGCCCTCAGGGAAGATTTCCACAACTTGAGACATGAAATCCTAGAATACATGAGCAGCACGGCAAGTCAGTTACGTATGTTACGGCATCGTGTTAACTCTTTTGCTCCTCCGGCCAGAGATCCGAAGATAGATGGAATTTAGTTATTTCTTTCTAAGTTATTTAGTTTTAGGCTAGATTTTTCATTAATGTTATTTGAATTCATGCTCGCATTTATTTTCCTTTCATTTCATTGTTTTCCCTTCCTGTATTACATTATGTTAATTTTATTAAAGCTTTTATTTATTTAATTTATGCAATGGCTATGTTCTCTACTGTTCTACTGTTACTCAGAATGAATTACTATTATGAGAAATAGAATAGCATGCAACACAAATTAATTAGCTAAATTAAATAGAACAATCTAAAAACCAAATAAAACAAAATAATCAAAATAAATTCATCTCCAGATTAATTATGTGAAGCGCTGCTGAATGCCCTGCCAAAAAGAAATGTGTGACGAGCGTCACACACTCCATGACGAACGGCACGCATAACTCCTGTTACGACTGTCACACCCTTGTGACGAGCGTAACGCCCTTCAGACATGTGAACGTTAGGGAGCCGTTGGAGACAAACGTTACACCTTTAATTTTTTACCTTCCCCACTCACTTTTCATTTAACCACACTTAATTACTCTTCAACCACTTTTTCTTTCTATCTTCCAACCCTTCTCCTATAAATACCTACCAAAACTTCCTTCATTCACCACAAAACAATTCTCTCCTATCAAATACACTTCTTTTTCTTTCCAAATCACCCCTTCAAAAATTCATCACAATGGCGGGAAATCAAAATTTCGGAAATATCATCTTCCGATCCGGAGATGACAACTACCAGCAAGAGCAATTCGAACGTTTCCAACAGCGAGGCGTCGCTTCCACCAGGTACCCCGATTTAACTTGTTTACAACAATTAGGATTACTCCAAGGTATCGAATGGATGCTCCGCCTAGCCGACTTAACCTTCCTTTGCACTCATAATCAACCCACCTACCCATCCCTAACCTTAGAATTCTTAAGTTCATACGACTACACCACTCCCGCCGGTGAAGACGAATTTTTAACCGGTACCGCAACCTTCCGTATGTTCAACACCGAGTACTCCTTAACCCAAAACCAATTGAGTACCATGTTACAATTTCCCATAGAAGGTCAGGTACACCCCAGAATCCCTCCAAACTCAAACTGGAACACAGTTGGCGTTTTTGGCCTTTTTAAGAAAATTACCGGTATAGATACCTACAACTGGGAAGAACTCCTTCTCTCCCATATACATAACCCCACTATCCGGTACTTCATCCGCATCTTGCAAAACACAATTTTTGGAAGACCAAACAACAACAAGGTCAACTCAAAGGAGCTATTTTTCCTCCAATGCGTCTTCGAACCGGATACTCAGGTAAACGCCACCTCTTTTCTCTTTCATCACATCCGCACCTTATGTGCTAGAGGCCGGCAACCCTTTATAATTGGTGGATTAATAACATCCATAGCACTTGGCCTGAACCTAGGGGATAAACTCCAAACTTTAGAATCCCTACCTCCCCTGTCTATGGATATCAGCTATTGCCGCTCCAGCCGCCTGATTAAAAACAGAGTAGGCGGAGGATATTATCTTATGGTGAACAACCAGGCTGTCCCAAGCGTTGTTCTACCAAATATCGCCCTAACTGATGTCACAAACCCCGACCGCCACCTCTATGATTTAAACGCTCCTGAAACCACCGAGCCTTTACAAACAAACCCACAAACAGATGAGTTTGAAGAAATGGAACAAGGTGATCATCCTCCTACACAACATTCAGCCCCGCTCAACCCTTCCGGTAATGCAACTGGCCCATCCTCCCAACGTCGTCGACGAAGAAGGCCTGCAACCAACGACGACATTATGGATGCTATCGATGGTATGCAGGCACAGAATGCAGAGATGATGCAGATGATGCGTCAAATGCAACAGCAACAGGATGCCCGGAATGCCATAACCGACCAGCGGTTTACTGAATTGTTCAGCAGGTTCGACAACTTAGACATACGTCAAAGATCACCAGGTCCTAGAACCAGAGGCGGAAGGCAGCCTTAGTTGTTATTTTCTTTGCATTTCCATTTTGTATTTCTTTCCCTTAAAACATTGAGGACAATGTTTAGTTCAAGTATGGGGGGGAAACAATATTCTTCCTATTTCCATTCTTCAAGTATGTTATTTTCCCTTTCATCGTTATTTCCCTTCCTTATTATTTAATATTTTGTTTTAAAAAAAAAAAAAAAAAAAAAATTTATAATTCTAAGTTAAGCCCCTAGTGTGAAATATTTCTATTATCTATTCCCCTCGATTTTCTTGAGCCATAACAAAAAAAAAAAAATTTAACACACCCAATAAGTATAAAGGTTGCTTACTTTATAAAACTTGAGTGAAATCAAAACAAAATCATTACCATAACAACGCTCTGAGAACCTCAATATGTTAGATCAGGATAAGTACCTATTATACCGATTCCTTGAACTTTTAGTTCTATGGCAACCCCAAGTAGTTTATACAGAAGTCAGCACCGTCTTAATAGCAAACTACGTGGAGAGCCGATGAATATAAGTGAATGATCCCCAAAGTAACATAAAATATATGAATATATCAAGAAATGCACTAAGTAAATTAGGTGATCCTTACCAGATCATTTAATCTAAAGGTTGCAGATCATGCAAAAGCACAATACGAAAGATCCATTATGAGTTGGTTCAGTAGGAATCTGGTACTGAACTTGGTAGGGCGGACTACGGTTCGATCCCCCGCAATTTGCAATGGACTGAATAATGAAGTTATCCGACTTATGTACCAGAACTTCTAGCTAAAAGCGGATCATAATCACTAACCGGTTACTCCACTATGTGCGCGAAAAGATAAAGGGCTTAATGTGATTTCGCTAGAATGAAAACGGGTAAAATAAGACCAAAGGAACCAGGATAGCTATCATAGGGTACTTGAACTGATTTACATAAGGTAGGGTTATCTAAGTTGTAACGGTAGTTGTTGATGTCAAGATTAAACTCAAGTCCTCCTAAACAAAAACCCATTTGCAACCTAGTACGAATTGATGTGTGCTTTGAAATTTCATCTGGCTAAAACTTTTAACAAGTTCTATACTGAATTTTGCTTGAGGACAAGCAAAGATTTAAGTATGGGGGAGTTTGATAACACGAAATTATATCACATTTTAAGACTTAATTCAATTAGATTATATTATCATTTACTTTCGTTTACTGCATTTTATGGGATATTACGTGGTATTTTCTTCCTAATTGTCGCAGGTAGTCTATTTTGAAGAACAAGTGAAAAAGGGAAGAAAAGGAGGTGTAAAAAGGAATAAAAAGGAAACAAATAACAAAGACCAAGCCCAGCCCAAAGAAAGTGCACGTTATGCCTGTGACGGGCGTCACAAGGGTTGTGACGAGCGTCACACTAAAAGCACTCCTGTGACGAGCGTCACACATGGTGTGACGAACGTCACACCAGTCCTCTATATTTTTGGCGCAAGGAACTCAACTGACCACGTTGAAAGCTATTTTCACGCACGCTTAACCCTCGGAACGAGACCACGCACACGGAAACCCTTGAAAAGCAGTTACACCAGCAGCTGTATAAATAGCAGCTAATGGGGAAGTTTCAAAGGCCCGGTTTTTCCACGCTCATATTGCCGAAGCTCTGCCAAATTTTCTTGTCACACCTTTTGCTTATTTTTTCCTTTCCAGCACTTAACATTGTTTATTTTATTTATTTCTTTTGCAAGCTTTACATTCTTTTTCCCTTGCAAATTTACCTTTCCCGTTTCAGCTTCTAGATATTTTTCGCATAATAGTTTCTACACCGGAAACTATTGTGCAACTTTATACTGGATTTAACCTTACGTTATATTCCAGTTTTATTTCCTTGATTTAATTTACTGTTTAATTGAAGAATCCAAGAACAAATCCTACCGGCTTGTGGTGGAGTGTTCAAGACTATTGTATTACGCATTCAGGTTCTTTAATCATTATTTAATATTTTGTTTTATTATTTATCTATATTATCCGCCTGGAATGAGTCTGTTTATGCATGATATAAATTCTTATTTGTTTAGCATGTCTGGCTAATTTGCCTAGGTATCGGTATGTAAAGTAAGCAGAATAAGGGATCAAGACTGAGTCGGTCTATCTAAACTTAAAATCAAAATCAATCTTTTTACGGTCTCAACTTACAGGTTTAATAACAAGATTTTTTACAAAAGTAAAAGACATAAAGAAGTTAAAATCAATAGAGCGAGAGTTTGAGATTTTAACTGGACAGTGTAAGTTAGGCATTAATTCTAGATCAGGGCGAGAGCAAGTTTTAGAGTTAATTAAATTCTGACCTTTTCCAAAAAGTATTTTTAAAGATTGAATGTGAGGACGAGAGTTAAGCATTTGGATTTAATTATATAACCTAAGTCAACAGAGCGAGAGTTTGAGATAAGGGTGTTTAAAACGGTCAGTATTTTCTTAAAAAGAGTTTCTGCAACTTTATTGCTTTCAAAATATGGTTTTTGACTTAATTATAAGTGACAGCAACATTAATATAAAATCATGGTTTATTCAACAGAGCGAGAGTTTGAGATAGAACCTTTAACCAATAAAGTTAACCGAAACGATTCATTTTAAAACCAAGAAGCCGACAAAGACTTGATTCCCTAGTTTTGACGAACTACATACCGATATCCGTTTTATTGATATTTAATCTAGATATTAGTTTAGCTCTTAGTTTTTTCCCAAACAATCAAACATTTTCACCTTAGATTTACGTAGTAACCTTAGATAACGGTATATCGATTCATAAGTCCCTGTGGGATCGATATCTTTTAAAACTACGCGATAGAACTGTGCACTTGCAGTTTGTATCCCAAATTCGACTCATAAAGTCGCGATCAAGTTTTTGGCGCCGTTGCCGGGGACTTTTATTCAATCGATATCGTAACTCTTCCGTTACGCTGTAGAGACTAAGGTTTCTTTTCCTTCTATTTTCTTTCTTTCGTTGATTTGTATGCCACGCACTCGCTCTCAAGGCGAACCGCTCTATTTACGAATCAACGATATCGAACTATATCTCCGAGTCTTACGACGAATTCGGGAATATCGTGCTGAAAACAATCTCCCTCCTATAGACCTTCCTGATCTCAAAGATTTTCCTTCTTTAACCGAGATGGCAGAACCAGCTCGTGCTCTTAGAGATTACGCCGCTCCATCGCAAGATGAACCGCATTCAAGTATTGCTCCGCCCGCAATCGAAGCAAACAACTTTGAACTTAAACCTTCGTTGTTGCAGGCTGTGCAACAGAACCAATTCTCTGGAAATCTTACCGAAGATCCAAACCTTCATTTATCCGTATTTGTCCAATACGCTGATACTGTTAAAGCTAATGGTGTCACTTCAGAGGCAATTCGACTTCGTCTTTTTCCTTTCTCATTAAGAGATAGCGCTAGAAGATGGCTTCAATCTCTTCCTTCCAACTCAGTCACCACATGGAACGAGTTGAAGAAAGTTTTTCTTGCCCGATATTTTCCACCAAGCAAAACAGCTATGTTAAGAGCCCAGATAAACGGATTTAAACAGAAAGACAACGAGTCTCTTTTCGAAGCATGGGAAAGATACAAAGACATGATGAGACTTTGCCCACACCATGGTTTGGAAGACTGGTTAGTAATTCACACATTTTATAATGGTCTCTTATACAATACAAGGTTAACAATAGACGCCGCTGCAGGTGGTGCACTAATGAACAAACCTTACGCTGATGCTTACCAGCTTATCGAGAGCATGGCCCAAAACCACTATCAGTGGGGAACCGAACGAACAACGGTGGAAAAACCTCAACCGAAAACTGGCATGTACGAGATAAGTAACCTTGATCACGTCAATGCAAAAGTGGATGCTTTGGTCCAGAAAATTGAAAGTTTAAACGTATCACCTCCAGCCGCCGTGGTTGCTGTAACTCAGAATTGCGAGGTCTGTGGAATCCAAGGCCACACTCCTGCGGAATGTCAACTCTTGACTGGAATCCAAACAGAGCAAGTAAACTATGCTCAAGGAAGCCCCTATTCGAATACCTATAACCCAAATTGGAAGAACCATCCAAACTTCTCATATAAGAGTAATAATGCTTTATACGCACCTGGACAGTCTCCAAATCAAGCCCCATCTATACCTCCGGGATATCAGAAACCGAATCCTAACAATAATACCCCTAGAAAATCCAACTTGGAAATCATGATGGAAAACTTTATAGCTTCCCAACAACAAACCAATAAAGATTTCTTAAACCAGAACATACACACTGGCGAACAACTTAAACAACTAGCAAGCAAAGTAGATGCCCTGGCTACCCATAACAAAATGCTGGAAACGCAAATATCTCAAGTAGCTCAACAACAAGCACCTACTGCTGCACCAACTGGTACATTCCCTGGACAGCCCCAACCCAATCCGAGAAGCCAAGCTCATGCAATTATATTAAGAAGTGGAACGGAAGTGGAAGGACCGTCTGACCCAAGGATAGAAAACCAAAACCCTAAGAAATCTACTGAGGAAAGTGAACCTAAGGAAAAGGAAGAGAGTAATAAGGAAACCCTAGAAAAGAAGGAACCTTATGTACCTCCACCACCTTACAAACCACCTATACCTTACCCTCAAAGGCTTGTTAAAACCAAAGATGTAGGCCAATTTAGAAAATTTGTTGATCTCTTTAAACAATTAAACGTTACAATTCCGTTTACCGAAGCTATTACGCAGATGCCTTCATATGCTAAATTCTTAAAAGAAATTCTTTCTAATAAAAGGAAACTTGAGGATAGCGAAACCGTTACACTCCCTGCCGAATGTAGCGCTATAATCCAAAACATGCCCCCTAAACTCAAGGATCCGGGTAGTTTCTCTATACCCTGTCACATAGGAAAATTTGTCATCGACAAAGCCTTATGCGATTTAGGAGCCGGAATTAGCGTTATGCCTTTATCCATATGTAAGAAACTGGAAATGGGAGAATTAAGACCGACCAAAATGTCTGTGCAATTAGCAGATCGTTCCATCAAATATCCTGTAGGAATCCTTGAAAACGTTCCCGTACGCATAGGTCAGTTTTACATTCCCACTGACTTCACAATTATGGACATTAGAGAAGATGATACGACACCTATTATACTAGGAAGACCATTCTTAGCAACTGCCGGTGCAATCATAGACGTAAAACGAGGACGACTCACCTTCGAAGTAGGTGAAGAGAAAATTGAATTCATTCTTTCCCAATTCTTGAAAGCACCTGCAATAGAAGATACATGTTACTTCATGGATATCATCGATGAATGCATAAAAGAAGCAGAGTCAGGAGAAGACAAAGCATCAGACTATCTTTTAGAGGACAAATCTAAACAATGCCTAGCAATAACACCGGATCCTACGCAGTGTCTTAACAAACCAACCCCTGATTTGAAAACACTTCCCAAAAATCTGAGATATGAATTCCTAGACTTAGAACTTGAACGACCTGTGATAGTTAATGCAGATCTAGGAAGACTCGAAACAGAAAAACTCCTACATATCTTAAGAAAATATCCAACCGCACTAGGATACCACATCACCGATCTTAAAGGAATAAGCCCTTCTATTTGTATGCACCGCATCATGTTAGAAGAAGACTGTAAAACCTCTAGGGAACACCAGAGAAGACTAAATCCGATCCTAAGTGAGGTAGTAAAGAAAGAAATAACCAAGTTATTAGAAGCAGGTATTATATATCCTATATCTGATAGCAAATGGGTTAGTCCTGTACACGTTGTACCAAAGAAAGGAGGCATAACCGTTATTGAAAACGAAAAAGGAGAAACTATAACTAAACGAATCGAATCGGGATGGAGAATGTGCATTGATTATAGGAAACTAAACAAAGCAACCCGAAAAGATCATTTCCCTTTACCATTCATTGACCAAATGTTAGAACGATTAGCTAAACATTCACATTTCTGTTATTTAGACGGTTATTCAGGCTTCTTTCAAATACCAATTCACCCTGATGACCAAGAAAAGACAACATTCACATGCCCTTTTGGTACCTTCGCGTATAGACGAATGCCGTTTGGTCTGTGTAATGCCCCTGCAACTTTTCAAAGATGCATGATGGCAATATTCGCCGACTTTCTCGAAAACATCATGGAAGTATTTATGGATGACTTTTCTGTATACGGACAAAGTTTCGAAGAATGCCTTGAAAACCTGGAAAGAGTTCTGGAGCGATGTGTAAAAGTAAACTTAGTACTTAATTGGGAAAAGTGCCACTTTATGGTACAAGAAGGAATTGTTTTAGGACACATCATCTCGAACAGAGGAATCGAAGTAGACAAAGCCAAAATAGAGGTAATCGAAAATCTTCAACCCCCAAGAACTGTGAGAGAAGTACGAAGTTTTTTAGGACACGCCGGTTTTTACCGACGATTCATCAAAGACTTCTCTAAGATAACTAAACCCTTAACCGGACTGTTGATGAAAGATGCTGAATTCATATTCGACGATAACTGTTTAAAAGCATTTCAAACTCTTAAACAAGCATTGATCTCCGCACCCATTATGCAGACACCAGACTGGAATGAACCATTCGAAATAATGTGCGATGCCAGTGACTATGCTGTAGGTGCTGTTTTAGGACAAAGAAAGGATAAAAAGCTTCACGTTATATACTACGCTAGCAGAACCCTGGATGAAGCGCAAATGAATTATGCCACAACCGAGAAAGAACTCCTAGCAGTGGTATTTGCGCTAGATAAATTTCGTTCTTACCTGGTAGGAGCCAAAATAATAGTTTACACCGATCACGCTGCTATCAGGTACCTTTTAACAAAAAAGATGCTAAACCTAGACTCCTAAGATGGATCTTGTTACTACAAGAATTCGACTTAGAAATCAAGGACAAGAAAGGAACTGAAAACGTAGTAGCAGACCACCTCTCTAGACTTGAGAACCTTGAACCGGAAAGAACATCCATTAATGATGATTTCTCGTATGATAAACTCATAGCTACTTTGGAAGAGAACAACTCCGACATGCAAGTAGAAACCACCTTAGCTATATCTGTCACACCATGGTACGCTGATCTAGTCAATTATTTAGCTGCCGGAATAGTTCCACCTACTTTATCTTACCAGCAGAAGAAACGATTCTTCCACGACATAAAACACTATTACTGGGATGACCCCTTACTTTTCAAAAGAGGCCCCGATGGTATTTTCCGTCGATGTATACCCGAAGAAGAGGTAGAAAATATAATCCAACACTGTCACTCTGCGCCTTATGGTGGACACACAAGTACATCCAAGACCTGCTCTAAAATCCTACAAGCTGGCTTTTATTGGCCTACTATATGGAAGGACGTACATGCGGCTATTAAGGAGTGTGACAGATGTCAACGCACGGGAAACATATCTAGACGTGACGAGATGCCACAAAAAGGTATTTTGGAAGTAGAGATTTTTGACGTGTGGGGGATAGACTTCATGGGACCCTTCCCATCCTCTTTCGGTAACAAATACATACTCGTGGCAGTTGACTACGTATCAAAATGGATCGAAGCTATAGCTTCTCCAACAAATGACACCCGAGTAGTAACTAGACTCTTTAAAAATATAATATTTCCGAGATTTGGCATCCCAAGAATAGTAGTCAGTGATGGTGGATCACACTTTATATCCAAGGTACTCGAAAAACTACTACTTAAATATGGAGTGAGACATAGGATAGCAACACCTTACCACCCTCAAACCAGTGGACAAGTGGAAGTATCTAACAGAGAAATCAAGCAAATACTAGAAAAAACGGTCGCCACTTCAAGGAAAGATTGGTCATTGAAATTACCAGAAGCTTTGTGGGCATACCGAACTGCTTATAAAACTCCCATAGGGACGACCCCATTTAAGCTCATTTATGGAAAATCCTGTCACCTCCCGGTAGAATTAGAACATAAAGCCTATTGGGCTATTAGAAATTTAAATTTGAATTATAAAGCCGCCGGTGAAAAGAGAATCCTTGACATAAACGAATTAGAGGAACTCAGAAGAGACGCCTATGAAAATGCCAAAATCTATAAAGAAAGAACAAAACAATGGCATGACAAGCGTATATCAAGGAAAATCTTCAAGCAAGGCGACGCAGTACTTTTATTTAACTCTAGACTAAAGTTATTCCCGGGAAAACTACGATCCAGATGGTCAGGACCTTTTCATATCACTAAAATCTTTCCCAGTGGAGCGGTAGAAATAAAAGGACAATCTACAGAACCGTTCACCGTAAACGGGCAACGTCTGAAACATTATCACTATGCGGAAACCAACGAGGATTCGCAAATTCTACACTTAGACGAAACGCCCCCAGGACTCATAGACTATATTTAACAGTTTATTTGTCGAGCTTGCGACATTTAAACAAAGCGCTTAGTGGGAGACAACCCACAAATTAATTTGTTATTTTATTATTCTATTATTATTATCATTTCCCTATTTTTCTCTTAATTATTCTTTTAATTTCTATTTAGTATTCATTATTGATTTATTAAAAAAGAAAAAAAAAAATATATATATATATATATATATATAATAATAATTCTTTTCTTCTTTCGGCATTTGGCCAAATCCTGACTTAAACTCATGTTTCTTTTCTCTAGCTAACACTAACCAGATGGGACATTCTGATCGTATGGGTATCAAGTTCAGAGGAATGGCTCAGAAACGAAAGTTTGAAGAACTAGCCGCTAGAGAGATGCTACCTAGTTTATATGCTGATGATTGGGCTATGACTGCCCTTGGACTGAGACAGAGTGTCCTGTTTTTGCTGAATCAGATAGGATGGGAGACCTCCCCTATCCTGAGACATTTCACCACCTACCGGAGACTCACACTAGAATTCCTTAGTTCATTAATCTATCTACCCAGCCACGGAAAAGGAATTAGCAGAGGTTTTATCCAGTTCAGAATGTTCAATATGGAGTACCAATTTAATATTAGAGACTTCACCAACCTTTTGGGTTTTCCTACCTCCTTTGATACATTCACTGTAAGCCAGGAAGAACTTTTTGAATATAGAGAGCTTGAACACTTTTGGGGTAAGCTGACTGGAAATGATGAGCCCGAAGAACATGAGTTTCTCTCTGGAAACATACATAACCCAGCTTTCCGCTATTTCCATAAGATCCTGACCCACACTTTATTTGGGAAGAAGCCAAATAGTACTTCAGTTTCACGTGATGAACTCTTCATCATATTTTGTGCTTCCCAGAACCGTCCAGTAAACGGTGCTACTTTTATGTTAGCTAATTTGGACCACCTTATCCAGGATGAGCGAGCACCCATTAGAATAGGCGGTTTGATCACTATGATAGGTAATGCTATTGGATTACGTCAGCCTATGCTTGACCTTAGCCCTTTTTGTGGCATTACTACTATGAGTATACCCTTCCTCTTCAACACTATGTTTATAGCAAACATAGGGTCTGATGAGTTTGAGCTTATTATTGATAACCAGGTTCTCTGCCTATTCACCATGCCCGATCCTAGAACTAGTGTTCATAACCAAAGGAACTGGCTCTATAACCTGAATGAAACCCCAACTCCTGCTGGATCCACTGAATCCATCCAGGACTATGAGATTTGTGATGACTATGAGCACTATGTTGACCATATCTCTCAGGCTGAATCTGACCCTCAGACACCTTCCGGCTACTATGATATTGATCCTCCTCCTCAGCCTGTCCTGACCGAAGAATCAGCCATGCCTGATCTCCGACATCATATGCCAGGAACAGATATTAAAACCGTCATTGAAGCTTTGATGTCAGAACAAGACGCCCTCAGGGAAGATTTCCACAACTTGAGACATGAAATCCTAGAATACATGAGCAGCACGGCAAGTCAGTTACGTATGTTACGGCATCGTGTTAACTCTTTTGCTCCTCCGGCCAGAGATCCGAAGATAGATGGAATTTAGTTATTTCTTTCTAAGTTATTTAGTTTTAGGCTAGATTTTTCATTAATGTTATTTGAATTCATGCTCGCATTTATTTTCCTTTCATTTCATTGTTTTCCCTTCCTGTATTACATTATGTTAATTTTATTAAAGCTTTTATTTATTTAATTTATGCAATGGCTATGTTCTCTACTGTTCTACTGTTACTCAGAATGAATTACTATTATGAGAAATAGAATAGCATGCAACACAAATTAATTAGCTAAATTAAATAGAACAATCTAAAAACCAAATAAAACAAAATAATCAAAATAAATTCATCTCCAGATTAATTATGTGAAGCGCTGCTGAATGCCCTGCCAAAAAGAAATGTGTGACGAGCGTCACACACTCCATGACGAACGGCACGCATAACTCCTGTTACGACGTCACACCCTTGTGACGAGCGTAACGCCCTTCAGACATGTGAACGTTAGGGAGCCGTTGGAGACGAACGTTACACCTTTAATTTTTTACCTTCCCCACTCACTTTTCATTTAACCACACTTAATTACTCTTCAACCACTTTTTCTTTCTATCTTCCAACCCTTCTCCTATAAATACCTACCAAAACTTCCTTCATTCACCACAAAACAATTCTCTCCTATCAAATACACTTCTTTTTCTTTCCAAATCACCCCTTCAAAAATTCATCACAATGGCGGGAAATCAAAATTTCGGAAATATCATCTTCCGATCCGGAGATGACAACTACCAGCAAGAGCAATTCGAACGTTTCCAACAGCGAGGCGTCGCTTCCACCAGGTACCCCGATTTAACTTGTTTACAACAATTAGGATTACTCCAAGGTATCGAATGGATGCTCCGCCTAGCCGACTTAACCTTCCTTTGCACTCATAATCAACCCACCTACCCATCCCTAACCTTAGAATTCTTAAGTTCATACGACTACACCACTCCCGCCGGTGAAGACGAATTTTTAACCGGTACCGCAACCTTCCGTATGTTCAACACCGAGTACTCCTTAACCCAAAACCAATTGAGTACCATGTTACAATTTCCCATAGAAGGTCAGGTACACCCCAGAATCCCTCCAAACTCAAACTGGAACACAGTTGGCGTTTTTGGCCTTTTTAAGAAAATTACCGGTATAGATACCTACAACTGGGAAGAACTCCTTCTCTCCCATATACATAACCCCACTATCCGGTACTTCATCCGCATCTTGCAAAACACAATTTTTGGAAGACCAAACAACAACAAGGTCAACTCAAAGGAGCTATTTTTCCTCCAATGCGTCTTCGAACCGGATACTCAGGTAAACGCCGCCTCTTTTCTCTTTCATCATATCCGCACCTTATGTGCTAGAGGCCGGCAACCCTTTATAATTGGTGGATTAATAACATCCATAGCACTTGGCCTGAACCTAGGGGATAAACTCCAAACTTTAGAATCCCTACCTCCCCTGTCTATGGATATCAGCTATTGCCGCTCCAGCCGCCTGATTAAAAACAGAGTAGGCGGAGGATATTATCTTATGGTGAACAACCAGGCTGTCCCAAGCGTTGTTCTACCAAATATCGCCCTAACTGATGTCACAAACCCCGACCGCCACCTCTATGATTTAAACGCTCCTGAAACCACCGAGCCTTTACAAACAAACCCACAAACAGATGAGTTTGAAGAAATGGAACAAGGTGATCATCCTCCTACACAACATTCAGCCCCGCTCAACCCTTCCGGTAATGCAACTGGCCCATCCTCCCAACGTCGTCGACGAAGAAGGCCTGCAACCAACGACGACATTATGGATGCTATCGATGGTATGCAGGCACAGAATGCAGAGATGATGCAGATGATGCGTCAAATGCAACAGCAACAGGATGCCCGGAATGCCATAACCGACCAGCGGTTTACTGAATTGTTCAGCAGGTTCGACAACTTAGACATACGTCAAAGATCACCAGGTCCTAGAACCAGAGGCGGAAGGCAGCCTTAGTTGTTATTTTCTTTGCATTTCCATTTTGTATTTCTTTCCCTTAAAACATTGAGGACAATGTTTAGTTCAAGTATGGGGGGGAAACAATATTCTTCCTATTTCCATTCTTCAAGTATGTTATTTTCCCTTTCATCGTTATTTCCCTTCCTTATTATTTAATATTTTGTTTTAAAAAAAAAAAAAAAAAAAAAAAAAATTATAATTCTAAGTTAAGCCCCTAGTGTGAAATATTTCTATTATCTATTCCCCTCGATTTTCTTGAGCCATAACAAAAAAAAAAATTTTTAACACACCCAATAAGTATAAAGGTTGCTTACTTTATAAAACTTGAGTGAAATCAAAACAAAATCATTACCATAACAACGCTCTGAGAACCTCAATATGTTAGATCAGGATAAGTACCTATTATACCGATTCCTTGAACTTTTAGTTCTATGGCAACCCCAAGTAGTTTATACAGAAGTCAGCACCGTCTTAATAGCAAACTACGTGGAGAGCCGATGAATATAAGTGAATGATCCCCAAAGTAACATAAAATATATGAATATATCAAGAAATGCACTAAGTAAATTAGGTGATCCTTACCAGATCATTTAATCTAAAGGTTGCAGATCATGCAAAAGCACAATACGAAAGATCCATTATGAGTTGGTTCAGTAGGAATCTGGTACTGAACTTGGTAGGGCGGACTACGGTTCGATCCCCCGCAATTTGCAATGGACTGAATAATGAAGTTATCCGACTTATGTACCAGAACTTCTAGCTAAAAGCGGATCATAATCACTAACCGGTTACTCCACTATGTGCGCGAAAAGATAAAGGGCTTAATGTGATTTCGCTAGAATGAAAACGGGTAAAATAAGACCAAAGGAACCAGGATAGCTATCATAGGGTACTTGAACTGATTTACATAAGGTAGGGTTATCTAAGTTGTAACGGTAGTTGTTGATGTCAAGATTAAACTCAAAGTCCTCCTAAACAAAAACCCATTTGCAACCTAGTACGAATTGATGTGTGCTTTGAAATTTCATCTGGCTAAAACTTTTAACAAGTTCTATACTGAATTTTGCTTGAGGACAAGCAAAGATTTAAGTATGGGGGAGTTTGATAACACGAAATTATATCACATTTTAAGACTTAATTCAATTAGATTATATTATCATTTACTTTCGGTTTACTGCATTTTATGGGATATTACGTGGTATTTTCTTCCTAATTGTCGCAGGTAGTCTATTTTGAAGAAAAGTGAAAAAGGGAAGAAAAGGAGGTGTAAAAAGGAATAAAAAGGAAACAAATAACAAAGACCAAGCCCAGCCCAAAGAAAGTGCACGTTATGCCTGTGACGGGCGTCACAAGGGTTGTGACGAGCGTCACACTAAAAGCACTCCTGTGACGAGCGTCACACATGGTGTGACGAACGTCACACCAGTCCTCTATATTTTTGGCGCAAGGAACTCAACTGACCACGTTGAAAGCTATTTCACGCACGCTTAACCCTCGGAACGAGACCACGCACACGGAAACCCTTGAAAAGCAGTTACACCAGCAGCTGTATAAATAGCAGCTAATGGGGAAGTTTCAAAGGCCCGGTTTTTCCACGCTCATATTGCCGAAGCTCTGCCAAATTTTCTTGTCACACCTTTTGCTTATTTTTTCCTTTCCAGCACTTAACATTGTTTATTTTATTTATTTCTTTTGCAAGCTTTACATTCTTTTTCCCTTGCAAATTTACCTTTCCCGTTTCAGCTTCTAGATATTTTTCGCATAATAGTTTCTACACCGGAAACTATTGTGCAACTTTATACTGGATTTAACCTTACGTTATATTCCAGTTTTATTTCCTTGATTTAATTTACTGTTTAATTGAAGAATCCAAGAACAAATCCTACCGGCTTGTGGTGGAGTGTTCAAGACTATTGTATTACGCATTCAGGTTCTTTAATCATTATTTAATATTTTGTTTTATTATTTATCTATATTATCCGCCTGGAATGAGTCTGTTTATGCATGATATAAATTCTTATTTGTTTAGCATGTCTGGCTAATTTGCCTAGGTATCGGTATGTAAAGTAAGCAGAATAAGGGATCAAGACTGAGTCGGTCTATCTAAACTTAAAATCAAAATCAATCTTTTTACGGTCTCAACTTACAGGTTTAATAACAAGATTTTTTACAAAAGTAAAAGACATAAAGAAGTTAAAATCAATAGAGCGAGAGTTTGAGATTTTAACTGGACAGTGTAAGTTAGGCATTAATTCTAGATCAGGGCGAGAGCAAGTTTTAGAGTTAATTAAATTCTGACCTTTTCCAAAAAGTATTTTTAAAGATTGAATGTGAGGACGAGAGTTAAGCATTTGGATTTAATTATATAACCTAAGTCAACAGAGCGAGAGTTTGAGATAAGGGTGTTTAAAACGGTCAGTATTTTCTTAAAAAGAGTTTCTGCAACTTTATTGCTTTCAAAATATGGTTTTTGACTTAATTATAAGTGACAGCAACATTAATATAAAATCATGGTTTATTCAACAGAGCGAGAGTTTGAGATAGAACCTTTAACCAATAAAGTTAACCGAAACGATTCATTTTAAAACCAAGAAGCCGACAAAGACTTGATTCCCTAGTTTTGACGAACTACATACCGATATCCGTTTTATTGATATTTAATCTAGATATTAGTTTAGCTCTTAGTTTTTTCCCAAACAATCAAACATTTTCACCTTAGATTTACGTAGTAACCTTAGATAACGGTATATCGATTCATAAGTCCCTGTGGGATCGATATCTTTTAAAACTACGCGATAGAACTGTGCACTTGCAGTTTGTATCCCAAATTCGACTCATAAAGTCGCGATCAAGTTTTTGGCGCCGTTGCCGGGGACTTTTATTCAATCGATATCGTAACTCTTCCGTTACGCTGTAGAGACTAAGGTTTCTTTTCCTTCTATTTTCTTTCTTTCGTTGATTTGTATGCCACGCACTCGCTCTCAAGGCGAACCGCTCTATTTACGAATCAACGATATCGAACTATATCTCCGAGTCTTACGACGAATTCGGGAATATCGTGCTGAAAACAATCTCCCTCCTATAGACCTTCCTGATCTCAAAGATTTTCCTTCTTTAACCGAGATGGCAGAACCAGCTCGTGCTCTTAGAGATTACGCCGCTCCATCGCAAGATGAACCGCATTCAAGTATTGCTCCGCCCGCAATCGAAGCAAACAACTTTGAACTTAAACCTTCGTTGTTGCAGGCTGTGCAACAGAACCAATTCTCTGGAAATCTTACCGAAGATCCAAACCTTCATTTATCCGTATTTGTCCAATACGCTGATACTGTTAAAGCTAATGGTGTCACTTCAGAGGCAATTCGACTTCGTCTTTTTCCTTTCTCATTAAGAGATAGCGCTAGAAGATGGCTTCAATCTCTTCCTTCCAACTCAGTCACCACATGGAACGAGTTGAAGAAAGTTTTTCTTGCCCGATATTTTCCACCAAGCAAAACAGCTATGTTAAGAGCCCAGATAAACGGATTTAAACAGAAAGACAACGAGTCTCTTTTCGAAGCATGGGAAAGATACAAAGACATGATGAGACTTTGCCCACACCATGGTTTGGAAGACTGGTTAGTAATTCACACATTTTATAATGGTCTCTTATACAATACAAGGTTAACAATAGACGCCGCTGCAGGTGGTGCACTAATGAACAAACCTTACGCTGATGCTTACCAGCTTATCGAGAGCATGGCCCAAAACCACTATCAGTGGGGAACCGAACGAACAACGGTGGAAAAACCTCAACCGAAAACTGGCATGTACGAGATAAGTAACCTTGATCACGTCAATGCAAAAGTGGATGCTTTGGTCCAGAAAATTGAAAGTTTAAACGTATCACCTCCAGCCGCCGTGGTTGCTGTAACTCAGAATTGCGAGGTCTGTGGAATCCAAGGCCACACTCCTGCGGAATGTCAACTCTTGACTGGAATCCAAACAGAGCAAGTAAACTATGCTCAAGGAAGCCCCTATTCGAATACCTATAACCCAAATTGGAAGAACCATCCAAACTTCTCATATAAGAGTAATAATGCTTTATACGCACCTGGACAGTCTCCAAATCAAGCCCCATCTATACCTCCGGGATATCAGAAACCGAATCCTAACAATAATACCCCTAGAAAATCCAACTTGGAAATCATGATGGAAAACTTTATAGCTTCCCAACAACAAACCAATAAAGATTTCTTAAACCAGAACATACACACTGGCGAACAACTTAAACAACTAGCAAGCAAAGTAGATGCCCTGGCTACCCATAACAAAATGCTGGAAACGCAAATATCTCAAGTAGCTCAACAACAAGCACCTACTGCTGCACCAACTGGTACATTCCCTGGACAGCCCCAACCCAATCCGAGAAGCCAAGCTCATGCAATTATATTAAGAAGTGGAACGGAAGTGGAAGGACCGTCTGACCCAAGGATAGAAAACCAAAACCCTAAGAAATCTACTGAGGAAAGTGAACCTAAGGAAAAGGAAGAGAGTAATAAGGAAACCCTAGAAAAGAAGGAACCTTATGTACCTCCACCACCTTACAAACCACCTATACCTTACCCTCAAAGGCTTGTTAAAACCAAAGATGTAGGCCAATTTAGAAAATTTGTTGATCTCCTTAAACAATTAAACGTTACAATTCCGTTTACCGAAGCTATTACGCAGATGCCTTCATATGCTAAATTCTTAAAAGAAATTCTTTCTAATAAAAGGAAACTTGAGGATAGCGAAACCGTTACACTCCCTGCCGAATGTAGCGCTATAATCCAAAACATGCCCCCTAAACTCAAGGATCCGGGTAGTTTCTCTATACCCTGTCACATAGGAAAATTTGTCATCGACAAAGCCTTATGCGATTTAGGAGCCGGAATTAGCGTTATGCCTTTATCCATATGTAAGAAACTGGAAATGGGAGAATTAAGACCGACCAAAATGTCTGTGCAATTAGCAGATCGTTCCATCAAATATCCTGTAGGAATCCTTGAAAACGTTCCCGTACGCATAGGTCAGTTTTACATTCCCACTGACTTCACAATTATGGACATTAGAGAAGATGATACGACACCTATTATACTAGGAAGACCATTCTTAGCAACTGCCGGTGCAATCATAGACGTAAAACGAGGACGACTCACCTTCGAAGTAGGTGAAGAGAAAATTGAATTCATTCTTTCCCAATTCTTGAAAGCACCTGCAATAGAAGATACATGTTACTTCATGGATATCATCGATGAATGCATAAAAGAAGCAGAGTCAGGAGAAGACAAAGCATCAGACTATCTTTTAGAGGACAAATCTAAACAATGCCTAGCAATAACACCGGATCCTACGCAGTGTCTTAACAAACCAACCCCTGATTTGAAAACACTTCCCAAAAATCTGAGATATGAATTCCTAGACTTAGAACTTGAACGACCTGTGATAGTTAATGCAGATCTAGGAAGACTCGAAACAGAAAAACTCCTACATATCTTAAGAAAATATCCAACCGCACTAGGATACCACATCACCGATCTTAAAGGAATAAGCCCTTCTATTTGTATGCACCGCATCATGTTAGAAGAAGACTGTAAAACCTCTAGGGAACACCAGAGAAGACTAAATCCGATCCTAAGTGAGGTAGTAAAGAAAGAAATAACCAAGTTATTAGAAGCAGGTATTATATATCCTATATCTGATAGCAAATGGGTTAGTCCTGTACACGTTGTACCAAAGAAAGGAGGCATAACCGTTATTGAAAACGAAAAAGGAGAAACTATAACTAAACGAATCGAATCGGGATGGAGAATGTGCATTGATTATAGGAAACTAAACAAAGCAACCCGAAAAGATCATTTCCCTTTACCATTCATTGACCAAATGTTAGAACGATTAGCTAAACATTCACATTTCTGTTATTTAGACGGTTATTCAGGCTTCTTTCAAATACCAATTCACCCTGATGACCAAGAAAAGACAACATTCACATGCCCTTTTGGTACCTTCGCGTATAGACGAATGCCGTTTGGTCTGTGTAATGCCCCTGCAACTTTTCAAAGATGCATGATGGCAATATTCGCCGACTTTCTCGAAAACATCATGGAAGTATTTATGGATGACTTTTCTGTATACGGACAAAGTTTCGAAGAATGCCTTGAAAACCTGGAAAGAGTTCTGGAGCGATGTGTAAAAGTAAACTTAGTACTTAATTGGGAAAAGTGCCACTTTATGGTACAAGAAGGAATTGTTTTAGGACACATCATCTCGAACAGAGGAATCGAAGTAGACAAAGCCAAAATAGAGGTAATCGAAAATCTTCAACCCCCAAGAACTGTGAGAGAAGTACGAAGTTTTTTAGGACACGCCGGTTTTTACCGACGATTCATCAAAGACTTCTCTAAGATAACTAAACCCTTAACCGGACTGTTGATGAAAGATGCTGAATTCATATTCGACGATAACTGTTTAAAAGCATTTCAAACTCTTAAACAAGCATTGATCTCCGCACCCATTATGCAGACACCAGACTGGAATGAACCATTCGAAATAATGTGCGATGCCAGTGACTATGCTGTAGGTGCTGTTTTAGGACAAAGAAAGGATAAAAAGCTTCACGTTATATACTACGCTAGCAGAACCCTGGATGAAGCGCAAATGAATTATGCCACAACCGAGAAAGAACTCCTAGCAGTGGTATTTGCGCTAGATAAATTTCGTTCTTACCTGGTAGGAGCCAAAATAATAGTTTACACCGATCACGCTGCTATCAGGTACCTTTTAACAAAAAAAGATGCTAAACCTAGACTCCTAAGATGGATCTTGTTACTACAAGAATTCGACTTAGAAATCAAGGACAAGAAAGGAACTGAAAACGTAGTAGCAGACCACCTCTCTAGACTTGAGAACCTTGAACCGGAAAGAACATCCATTAATGATGATTTCTCGTATGATAAACTCATAGCTACTTTGGAAGAGAACAACTCCGACATGCAAGTAGAAACCACCTTAGCTATATCTGTCACACCATGGTACGCTGATCTAGTCAATTATTTAGCTGCCGGAATAGTTCCACCTACTTTATCTTACCAGCAGAAGAAACGATTCTTCCACGACATAAAACACTATTACTGGGATGACCCCTTACTTTTCAAAAGAGGCCCCGATGGTATTTTCCGTCGATGTATACCCGAAGAAGAGGTAGAAAATATAATCCAACACTGTCACTCTGCGCCTTATGGTGGACACACAAGTACATCCAAGACCTGCTCTAAAATCCTACAAGCTGGCTTTTATTGGCCTACTATATGGAAGGACGTACATGCGGCTATTAAGGAGTGTGACAGATGTCAACGCACGGGAAACATATCTAGACGTGACGAGATGCCACAAAAAGGTATTTTGGAAGTAGAGATTTTTGACGTGTGGGGGATAGACTTCATGGGACCCTTCCCATCCTCTTTCGGTAACAAATACATACTCGTGGCAGTTGACTACGTATCAAAATGGATCGAAGCTATAGCTTCTCCAACAAATGACACCCGAGTAGTAACTAGACTCTTTAAAAATATAATATTTCCGAGATTTGGCATCCCAAGAATAGTAGTCAGTGATGGTGGATCACACTTTATATCCAAGGTACTCGAAAAACTACTACTTAAATATGGAGTGAGACATAGGATAGCAACACCTTACCACCCTCAAACCAGTGGACAAGTGGAAGTATCTAACAGAGAAATCAAGCAAATACTAGAAAAAACGGTCGCCACTTCAAGGAAAGATTGGTCATTGAAATTACCAGAAGCTTTGTGGGCATACCGAACTGCTTATAAAACTCCCATAGGGACGACCCCATTTAAGCTCATTTATGGAAAATCCTGTCACCTCCCGGTAGAATTAGAACATAAAGCCTATTGGGCTATTAGAAATTTAAATTTGAATTATAAAGCCGCCGGTGAAAAGAGAATCCTTGACATAAACGAATTAGAGGAACTCAGAAGAGACGCCTATGAAAATGCCAAAATCTATAAAGAAAGAACAAAACAATGGCATGACAAGCGTATATCAAGGAAAATCTTCAAGCAAGGCGACGCAGTACTTTTATTTAACTCTAGACTAAAGTTATTCCCGGGAAAACTACGATCCAGATGGTCAGGACCTTTTCATATCACTAAAATCTTTCCCAGTGGAGCGGTAGAAATAAAAGGACAATCTACAGAACCGTTCACCGTAAACGGGCAACGTCTGAAACATTATCACTATGCGGAAACCAACGAGGATTCGCAAATTCTACACTTAGACGAAACGCCCCCAGGACTCATAGACTATATTTAACAGTTTATTTGTCGAGCTTGCGACATTTAAACAAAGCGCTTAGTGGGAGACAACCCACAAATTAATTTGTTATTTTATTATTCTATTATTATTATCATTTCCCTATTTTTCTCTTAATTATTCTTTTAATTTCTATTTAGTATTCATTATTGATTTATTAAAAAAAAAAAAAAAATATATATATATATAATAATAATAATTCTTTTCTTCTTTCGGCATTTGGCCAAATCCTGACTTAAACTCATGTTTCTTTTCTCTAGCTAACACTAACCAGATGGGACATTCTGATCGTATGGGTATCAAGTTCAGAGGAATGGCTCAGAAACGAAAGTTTGAAGAACTAGCCGCTAGAGAGATGCTACCTAGTTTATATGCTGATGATTGGGCTATGACTGCCCTTGGACTGAGACAGAGTGTCCTGTTTTTGCTGAATCAGATAGGATGGGAGACCTCCCCTATCCTGAGACATTTCACCACCTACCGGAGACTCACACTAGAATTCCTTAGTTCATTAATCTATCTACCCAGCCACGGAAAAGGAATTAGCAGAGGTTTTATCCAGTTCAGAATGTTCAATATGGAGTACCAATTTAATATTAGAGACTTCACCAACCTTTTGGGTTTTCCTACCTCCTTTGATACATTCACTGTAAGCCAGGAAGAACTTTTTGAATATAGAGAGCTTGAACACTTTTGGGGTAAGCTGACTGGAAATGATGAGCCCGAAGAACATGAGTTTCTCTCTGGAAACATACATAACCCAGCTTTCCGCTATTTCCATAAGATCCTGACCCACACTTTATTTGGGAAGAAGCCAAATAGTACTTCAGTTTCACGTGATGAACTCTTCATCATATTTTGTGCTTCCCAGAACCGTCCAGTAAACGGTGCTACTTTTATGTTAGCTAATTTGGACCACCTTATCCAGGATGAGCGAGCACCCATTAGAATAGGCGGTTTGATCACTATGATAGGTAATGCTATTGGATTACGTCAGCCTATGCTTGACCTTAGCCCTTTTTGTGGCATTACTACTATGAGTATACCCTTCCTCTTCAACACTATGTTTATAGCAAACATAGGTCTGATGAGTTTGAGCTTATTATTGATAACCAGGTTCTCTGCCTATTCACCATGCCCGATCCTAGAACTAGTGTTCATAACCAAAGGAACTGGCTCTATAACCTGAATGAAACCCCAACTCCTGCTGGATCCACTGAATCCATCCAGGACTATGAGATTTGTGATGACTATGAGCACTATGTTGACCATATCTCTCAGGCTGAATCTGACCCTCAGACACCTTCCGGCTACTATGATATTGATCCTCCTCCTCAGCCTATCCTGACCGAAGAATCGGCCATGCCTGATCTCCGACATCATATGCCAGGAACAGATATTAAAACCGTCATTGAAGCTTTGATGTCAGAACAAGACGCCCTCAGGGAAGATTTCCACAACTTGAGACATGAAATCCTAGAATACATGAGCAGCACGGCAAGTCAGTTACGTATGTTACGGCATCGTGTTAACTCTTTTGCTCCTCCGGCCAGAGATCCGAAGATAGATGGAATTTAGTTATTTCTTTCTAAGTTATTTAGTTTTAGGCTAGATTTTTCATTAATGTTATTTGAATTCATGCTCGCATTTATTTTCCTTTCATTTCATTGTTTTCCCTTCCTGTATTACATTATGTTAATTTTATTAAAGCTTTTATTTATTTAATTTATGCAATGGCTATGTTCTCTACTGTTCTACTGTTACTCAGAATGAATTACTATTATGAGAAATAGAATAGCATGCAACACAAATTAATTAGCTAAATTAAATAGAACAATCTAAAAACCAAATAAAACAAAATAATCAAAATAAATTCATCTCCAGATTAATTATGTGAAGCGCTGCTGAATGCCCTGCCAAAAAGAAATGTGTGACGAGCGTCACACACTCCATGACGAACGGCACGCATAACTCCTGTTACGACTGTCACACCCTTGTGACGAGCGTAACGCCCTTCAGACATGTGAACGTTAGGGAGCCGTTGGAGACGAACGTTACACCTTTAATTTTTTACCTTCCCCACTCACTTTTCATTTAACCACACTTAATTACTCTTCAACCACTTTTTCTTTCTATCTTCCAACCCTTCTCCTATAAATACCTACCAAAACTTCCTTCATTCACCACAAAACAATTCTCTCCTATCAAATACACTTCTTTTTCTTTCCAAATCACCCCTTCAAAAATTCATCACAATGGCGGGAAATCAAAATTTCGGAAATATCATCTTCCGATCCGGAGATGACAACTACCAGCAAGAGCAATTCGAACGTTTCCAACAGCGAGGCGTCGCTTCCACCAGGTACCCCGATTTAACTTGTTTACAACAATTAGGATTACTCCAAGGTATCGAATGGATGCTCCGCCTAGCCGACTTAACCTTCCTTTGCACTCATAATCAACCCACCTACCCATCCCTAACCTTAGAATTCTTAAGTTCATACGACTACACCACTCCCGCCGGTGAAGACGAATTTTTAACCGGTACCGCAACCTTCCGTATGTTCAACACCGAGTACTCCTTAACCCAAAACCAATTGAGTACCATGTTACAATTTCCCATAGAAGGTCAGGTACACCCCAGAATCCCTCCAAACTCAAACTGGAACACAGTTGGCGTTTTTGGCCTTTTTAAGAAAATTACCGGTATAGATACCTACAACTGGGAAGAACTCCTTCTCTCCCATATACATAACCCCACTATCCGGTACTTCATCCGCATCTTGCAAAACACAATTTTTGGAAGACCAAACAACAACAAGGTCAACTCAAAGGAGCTATTTTTCCTCCAATGCGTCTTCGAACCGGATACTCAGGTAAACGCCGCCTCTTTTCTCTTTCATCACATCCGCACCTTATGTGCTAGAGGCCGGCAACCCTTTATAATTGGTGGATTAATAACATCCATAGCACTTGGCCTGAACCTAGGGGATAAACTCCAAACTTTAGAATCCCTACCTCCCCTGTCTATGGATATCAGCTATTGCCGCTCCAGCCGCCTGATTAAAAACAGAGTAGGCGGAGGATATTATCTTATGGTGAACAACCAGGCTGTCCCAAGCGTTGTTCTACCAAATATCGCCCTAACTGATGTCACAAACCCCGACCGCCACCTCTATGATTTAAACGCTCCTGAAACCACCGAGCCTTTACAAACAAACCCACAAACAGATGAGTTTGAAGAAATGGAACAAGGTGATCATCCTCCTACACAACATTCAGCCCCGCTCAACCCTTCCGGTAATGCAACTGGCCCATCCTCCCAACGTCGTCGACGAAGAAGGCCTGCAACCAACGACGACATTATGGATGCTATCGATGGTATGCAGGCACAGAATGCAGAGATGATGCAGATGATGCGTCAAATGCAACAGCAACAGGATGCCCGGAATGCCATAACCGACCAGCGGTTTACTGAATTGTTCAGCAGGTTCGACAACTTAGACATACGTCAAAGATCACCAGGTCCTAGAACCAGAGGCGGAAGGCAGTCTTAGTTGTTATTTTCTTTGCATTTCCATTTTGTATTTCTTTCCCTTAAAACATTGAGGACAATGTTTAGTTCAAGTATGGGGGGGAAACAATATTCTTCCTATTTCCATTCTTCAAGTATGTTATTTTCCCTTTCATCGTTATTTCCCTTCCTTATTATTTAATATTTTGTTTTAAAAAAAAAAAAAAAAAAAAAAAAATATTTATAATTCTAAGTTAAGCCCCTAGTGTGAAATATTTCTATTATCTATTCCCCTCGATTTTCTTGAGCCATAACAAAAAAAAAAATTTTTTAACACACCCAATAAGTATAAAGGTTGCTTACTTTATAAAACTTGAGTGAAATCAAAACAAAATCATTACCATAACAACGCTCTGAGAACCTCAATATGTTAGATCAGGATAAGTACCTATTATACCGATTCCTTGAACTTTTAGTTCTATGGCAACCCCAAGTAGTTTATACAGAAGTCAGCACCGTCTTAATAGCAAACTACGTGGAGAGCCGATGAATATAAGTGAATGATCCCCAAAGTAACATAAAATATATGAATATATCAAGAAATGCACTAAGTAAATTAGGTGATCCTTACCAGATCATTTAATCTAAAGGTTGCAGATCATGCAAAAGCACAATACGAAAGATCCATTATGAGTTGGTTCAGTAGGAATCTGGTACTGAACTTGGTAGGGCGGACTACGGTTCGATCCCCCGCAATTTGCAATGGACTGAATAATGAAGTTATCCGACTTATGTACCAGAACTTCTAGCTAAAAGCGGATCATAATCGCTAACCGGTTACTCCACTATGTGCGCGAAAAGATAAAGGGCTTAATGTGATTTTGCTAGAATGAAAACGGGTAAAATAAGACCAAAGGAACCAGGATAGCTATCATAGGGTACTTGAACTGATTTACATAAGGTAGGGTTATCTAAGTTGTAACGGTAGTTGTTGATGTCAAGATTAAACTCAAAGTCCTCCTAAACAAAAAACCCATTTGCAACCTAGTACGAATTGATGTGTGCTTTGAAATTTCATCTGGCTAAAACTTTTAACAAGTTCTATACTGAATTTTGCTTGAGGACAAGCAAAGATTTAAGTATGGGGGAGTTTGATAACACGAAATTATATCACATTTTAAGACTTAATTCAATTAGATTATATTATCATTTACTTTCGGTTTACTGCATTTTATGGGATATTACGTGGTATTTTCTTCCTAATTGTCGCAGGTAGTCTATTTTGAAGAACAAGTGAAAAAGGGAAGAAAAGGAGGTGTAAAAAGGAATAAAAAGGAAACAAATAACAAAGACCAAGCCCAGCCCAAAGAAAGTGCACGTTATGCCTGTGACGGGCGTCACAAGGGTTGTGACGAGCGTCACACTAAAAGCACTCATGTGACGAGCGTCACACATGGTGTGACGAACGTCACACCAGTCCTCTATATTTTTGGCGCAAGGAACTCAACTGACCACGTTGAAAGCTATTTTCACGCACGCTTAACCCTCGGAACGAGACCACGCACACGGAAACCCTTGAAAAGCAGTTACACCAGCAGCTGTATAAATAGCAGCTAATGGGGAAGTTTCAAAGGCCCGGTTTTTCCACGCTCATATTGCCGAAGCTCTGCCAAATTTTCTTGTCACACCTTTTGCTTATTTTTTCCTTTCCAGCACTTAACATTGTTTATTTTATTTATTTCTTTTGCAAGCTTTACATTCTTTTTCCCTTGCAAAATTTACCTTTCCCGTTTCAGCTTCTAGATATTTTTCGCATAATAGTTTCTACACCGGAAACTATTGTGCAACTTTATACTGGATTTAACCTTACGTTATATTCCAGTTTTATTTCCTTGATTTAATTTACTATTTAATTGAAGAATCCAAGAACAAATCCTACCGGCTTGTGGTGGAGTGTTCAAGACTATTGTATTACGCATTCAGGTTCTTTAATCATTATTTAATATTTTGTTTTATTATTTATCTATATTATCCGCCTGGAATGAGTCTGTTTATGCATGATATAAATTCTTATTTGTTTAGCATGTCTGGCTAATTTGCCTAGGTATCGGTATGTAAAGTAAGCAGAATAAGGGATCAAGACTGAGTCGGTCTATCTAAACTTAAAATCAAAATCAATCTTTTTACGGTCTCAACTTACAGGTTTAATAACAAGATTTTTTACAAAAGTAAAAGACATAAAGAAGTTAAAATCAATAGAGCGAGAGTTTGAGATTTTAACTGGACAGTGTAAGTTAGGCATTAATTCTAGATCAGGGCGAGAGCAAGTTTTAGAGTTAATTAAATTCTGACCTTTTCCAAAAAGTATTTTTAAAGATTGAATGTGAGGACGAGAGTTAAGCATTTGGATTTAATTATATAACCTAAGTCAACAGAGCGAGAGTTTGAGATAAGGGTGTTTAAAACGGTCAGTATTTTCTTAAAAAGAGTTTCTGCAACTTTATTGCTTTCAAAATATGGTTTTTGACTTAATTATAAGTGACAGCAACATTAATATAAAATCATGGTTTATTCAACAGAGCGAGAGTTTGAGATAGAACCTTTAACCAATAAAGTTAACCGAAACGATTCATTTTAAAACCAAGAAGCCGACAAAGACTTGATTCCCTAGTTTTGACGAACTACATACCGATATCCGTTTTATTGATATTTAATCTAGATATTAGTTTAGCTCTTAGTTTTTTCCCAAACAATCAAACATTTTCACCTTAGATTTACGTAGTAACCTTAGATAACGGTATATCGATTCATAAGTCCATGTGGGATCGATATCTTTTAAAACTACGCGATAGAACTGTGCACTTGCAGTTTGTATCCCAAATTTGACTCATAAAGTCGCGATCATGTTTCTCAAATCGAAAGATTGTGAGGAACCCATCCCGGAGGAGGGGCCTGACCCTGAATCCGAATGGATTTTGATGTTTGATGGGGCCGTTAACGTGAATGGTAGCGGAGTTGGTGCTGTTTTGGTTACGCCGAAAGGGTCCCACATTCCTTTTGCTGCCCGGCTGACATTTGAGTGCACCAACAACGTGGCTGAATACGAAGCTTGTATCTTGGGGATAGAAGAGGCGATTGATTTGCGGATCAAGAACCTAGTTATATATGGAGATTCAGCTTTGGTTGTGAATCAGGTTAACGGGAAATGGTATACGCATCAATCTCATTTAATTCCATACCGGGACTATACGAGGAGATTGTTGACGTTTTTCACCAAGGTGAAAATGCATCATGTGCCTAGAGAAGAGAATCCTTTAGCAGATGCTTTGGCTACTCTGGCCGCCTTGATTAAGATGCAGTGGTGGAATCAGTTCCCCAGTGTTGAGGTGGGACGTCTGGATAGACCGGCTTATGTGTTTGCTGTTGACACAGCGCCTGATGATGAGAAGCCGTGGTATTACGATATCAAGCGCTATTTGGAAATCCAAGAGTATCATGAGGGAGCATCCAAGAAGGACCGAAAGACTCTGCGGAGGTTGACCATGGTGTTCTATCTAAATAAGGATGGGGTTTTGTACAAGAGAAATTTCGATTGGATTTTGCTCAGATGTGTTGATGATAAAGAAGCAAGCCAATTGATGAAAGAGGTTCACGAGGGGTCGTTCGGTACCCATGCCAGTGGGAATGCAATGGTGAAGAAGCTGTTGAGGGCTGGTTATTATTGGATGACAATGGAGGTCCAATGTTTCAACTTCGTGCGGAAGTGTCATAAATGCCAGATTTATGCTGACAAGGTGCATGTGCCTCCAAATCCGTTGAGTTTGATGTCGTCTCCGTGGTCGTTCGCTATGTGGGGCATCAATATGATTGGGAAGATTGAGCCTACGGCTTCGAATGGGCACCGGTTCATATTAGTGGCTATTGATTACTTCACCAAGTGGGTGGAAGCAGCCTCTTATGCAAACGTGACGAAGCAGGTCGTTGCCAGATTCCTGAAGAGAGACATCATTTGCAGATATGGGGTTCCCGAAAGAATCATTACTGATAATGGTTCTAATTTGAACAACAAGATGATGGCAGAACTGTACCGGGAATTCAAGATTGAGCATCATAATTCTTCTCCTTATCGTCCGAAGATGAATGGGGCGGTCGAGGCAGCCAATAAGAATATTAAGAAGATTGTGCAGAAGATGGTTGTAACCTATAAGGATTGGCATGAGATGTTGTCGTTTGCATTGCATGGGTATCGAACTTCGGTGCGTACTTCTACTGGGGCAACACCTTTCTCGTTGGTATATGGAATGGAAGTCGTGCTACCGGTTGAGGTTCAAATTCCCTCTTTGAGAGTCCTGATGGACGTGAAATTGCAAGAGGCTGAATGGGTAAGGACTCGGTACGAAGAGTTGAGCCTGATTGAGGAAAAGAGGCTGGCGGCCATTTGTCATGGGCAGTTGTACCAGCAGAGGATGAAGCGTGCTTTCAACCGAAAGGTGCGACCTCGGGTATATCACGTAGGCGATATGGTATTGAAAAGGATCCTTCCTCCTCAAAACGATCGTAGGGGCAAATGGACACCCAATTATGAAGGTCCATTCGTGGTCAAGAAGGTTTTCTTTGGTGGAGCCTTGTTGTTAACGACCATGGATGGCGAAGATTTTCCATCCCCTGTGAATGCGGACGCAGTTAAAAAATACTTCGTATGAGAGACCCGCTGGACGAAAAGAATAAAATAGTCCAGGCAAAAATGGGCATCCCGGCGAACCGAAAAAAAAATGGAAAAGGTTCGGGCGAAAATTAGGGATAAAAAGAAAAGAGAAAAAACTGTACACTCGGCAAGTCGAAAACCCCACAAGGGCGGCTTGGGCAAAAAAGGGTATCCCGGTGGACTGAAAACCCAAAAGGGCGGTCCAGGCAAAAGAGGAATTGAAACGAACAACTGCGTCTGGCATGATCGTTTGCGCTTTGGTTAAGGCACCAGGATAATCCCCGACAAGGATCGGTCGGAAGCGTCTTGTTCAGAAGGCAGAAGGTACGGAGAGTCTGAGGACATCTGGGGTGTAACTGAGTTGGAACTAGATGAGATCACGGTTTCACATTGCCATTAGGATAGATTTTTCCTTTTGTGCGCAATTACCTCTTTTCAGGAATTGCTTCCTTTGTATTGCTCAGTTATGAGCCACACTTTTTCAATCAATAAAATGCATATTCAGTCAAATAATTTTGTTTTTGTTTTCATTACCGCTTTGATTGCAAAAACATCCAATTGTTTGTGATAAAGAATCTTTGCATTTTAAGACATACAGGTCCCTTCCAATGCATGCTTATAAGATTGAAAACTTGAAATCTTATTCGGAAGGTTGAGTGACCCAAGTGTTGAAATTTTGGCATACCTGGGGCATGTTTTTATCTAACGATCTCTGTTGCAGGTGCTGTTAGATATTTTCACTCACTTGCAGGTTGTGATGTGAAGCTTTTGACAAAAGATCCCCGTGGAGTCCAATCAGGGACAAGAGATTGAAGAATGGTGGAAAGACGGCGAAAGACGTACGACGATCCTGGAGTATTAATCAAGAAGACTCTTCAAAGTCTGAAGAATTGGAAAGTTGATACCAATTTGAGGGGTTCGATCTCCGTAGAGTACGGAGAAGTCAAGAATACAAGGTGATGAATCAGAAAAGTCCAGACGAGTCTGGGAGCTCTCAAAAGTGAAAAGCGGATACTGGGTTTAGATGTGGAATACCAGGGTTCAACGAGTCGACGGGTGTTCTATGCCAGACTTTCCTTGTTTCCCCAAGCAGAGTTGGAATTGTTACCTCCCCAGCAGATTCAAGGTCTGTGTCTTCCCAAGCTGGGTTGGGATGGTTATCTCCCCAGCAGGTTTTAGATCGGTGTTTCCTCAGCAGCCAACCATGAAGGTTGCTATTTCCCCAGCGGAGGTGTCTGTGGCTAGTTTTTCCCCCAGCAAGTCAAAGGTTGTTGTTTTCCCCGCAGAATGCGTTGGGAGCTTCGTCCCCAACGAAGTCCCCAAGTGGATCGGGTTCAGTGGAGGTCATCCCTGGTAAGGGTGGTCCTTTCCCCAGCAGCAGCGTTATTCCCCAGCAGGGTGGAGATTGGAGTGTTGTCGAGTTCCTCAGCAGAGTGCCTCGAGCTCCCCAGAAGAATCCCTTGAGGGGGATACTTTTTTTATGCATTCATCATTTGGATAAGCATAGCATATTGCATAGATAATTGCGTAGCATTTCCATAATTATGGAGCATTGCGCTAAAAAAAATCATGCATCATCATCGCAAGCATAAACTAGTCTCAAGCCGTGGTTACTGTTCGAGGATTGGTTTCGCCAGATGGTGAAGATGTTACTCTGAGGAGTTTATCATCATGATGTTAGATCCATAATATCCCCCAGTAGTGCGATATTGGAGGAGGAGTTTCTGTCGGGCGAAGATGGAGATAAAAATAAAAAATCAAGAGAAGTTTTGGGGTTTCAGGAAAAGCAAAAAGAGAATAATCCCCAGCTGAGCGCAAATTGTTCGTTTGCTAGGGTTGAATAGAGGATAGCAGGCTCATGGCTTGTTATCCCCAGCATGGGTCGTTGGCACGCGTGCCGCCTCATTTATCACTATTCCTTATCTCTGCCGATGCTGACAGGCATGACAAGTTTTTTGGGTATTCAGACCAGTTTCCGATTTTCAGATCGAAGAAGCTTCCGAAGTTCAGATCGATGCAGCTTGCGGCGTTCAGGCCAGGTTTCCGGTGTTCAGACCAAGGTGGGTGTTCAGACCAGATTTTCCGATTTTCAGATCGAAGAAGTTTCCGACGATCAGGTTGAAGTACTTGTGGCATTCAGGCAAATTTCCCGGTATCCAGACCAAAGCGGCATTCAGGCCAATTTCCTGGTATCCAGACCAAATTGGTGTTCAGACCGAAGTGGTATTCAGACCGAAGTGGCATTCAGACCAGTTTTCCGGTGTTCAGACCGAAGTGGTATCCAGACCGAAGTGGTATCCAGACTGAAATGGCATTCAGACCAGTTTTTCGGGCATTCAGGCCAATCTCTCGGCGATCAAACCGACATTAATACTCTCATGTTTCGATGCTCAGTATTCAGACTGATGAGCGGCGTTCAGACCATGATGGTTCCTGTGTTACCATTTATTTTGGTATCCAGGTCAACGTTCCTTTTCGGTATTCAGGCCGACCTTCTCTGTACCAGATGGATTCTTCTTTTGAGATTGTTTCTTTGCCGATTCTGACAGACATTGTTAATTATTTTCCCGCGGAGTGCAAATTGTTCGTCTGTTCTTGGTATTCAATCACTCTTCACCCTGATCATCTGAAAGCCAAGGCTGTTCATATCGACAGGTTCACAGTGGATTGAATAGGGGCAGCTGTAACACCTCAAAATTTGCCCTCCTCTCTTGGGACTAGCTTAGCATATTGCATTTCATTTTGTAGGACATTAGGCATTACATCTTTGTATATCATGTGAAATAGGCAAGTCATCCTCCTAGGTCTTTCTCAGAAGATGGAAAGGTTAAGAGATGCAAGCCTGAGGGTCTCATAAATTGATCACTAATCATTTGAGGTTTGTGCTTCAATTAGGGTTTCTTGGTTCCTCAAGGAGGTTGACTATTATCTTGGTTGAAATGGTACATCATCATCATCATGGTTCATTATTTCTGATCAGATTCCTTGGGATTAGGGTTTTGACCTCTGGTCAACCCTAATCAGTTGCATTCTACCAGTCAGGGTTTTTCAAGGAGATGAGGTCTTTATTGAGATGGAGATCATCATATGATTTTATTGAGCTTGTATAAGCTAGGGTTTCATTTTGGAGTCATTTCATCAAGTGGTTGAGGCTCAAAATTATCTGTGCATGTTCAAGTCATCTGTCAACCATAAAAGTCAACAGAAAGTCAACTGAGGGCTAGGAGGTGGAGAAATGAGTTTCAACATCTCATTCATGTTCAAAAGAGGCTTATTCATCATTACAAATGCATATCTTGAAGAATTTGAGGTCAGATCAAAAGTTTCCAAAAATGGAAAGTGACTTATAATTGAAAGTTTCCCAAAATGGAAAGTTTTAGATTCAAATTCAACTTGATCTCGCATCATCAAATAAGCTTCAAATGAATTTTTTCCCAACATGAAAGTTGAAGATCTCTCTCTCCCATTTCCAAAAAGTCTAAGATCATGATTTTATGATGAATGGTTGAAGAGATATGGTCAAATCATTGCCAAGTGTACATGGAACTTCAAAAGGGCATAACTTTTGTTTCATAACTCCAAATTTGGTGCCTCTTTTTCTAAAACTCTTCTCTTGACATGAACTTTCCAAATCATTCATCACATTTCATAAAATCTCATCACATAATCATGTGATTTTTCAAGCCATTTTTGGAGGGAAAATCATAAATTTAAAATTTGTGCATCATGAGAACTTTTTGCCATTGCCAATATGTTTAAAAAATGATTTTGAGTGACTTTGATCAAGCACATGGCACTGTTCACGTCCATTTACTACATGCACCATGCAAATTTTCAATTTTTGTCATACACCTTGTTTTTGCTTAACTTCAACTAAACCTTGCTTAATTTTAATTAAAATGGGATTAGCACATGGTATATATACTAAATCATAACAGAATTTCAAGAGGTTAATCACAATTTACATATTTTCTAGATCTAGAATTTTCTCTTCCCTCCAAATTTTTCTCTCATTGGAATTCAAATTTTCTCCACACAACCACACATTTTCTTGATAGATCCATCATCTGCATGGAATTTGGAGCATGAATCAGTCATTTTTTGTGGAAATTGGTGAAGAATTGTGCATACTCCATACATGAACATGAAGATGGAAATGGCAAATTAATCTAGATCTAGTTCGTTTCAAGCTTCAATTTTAACTTCAGACTTCATAACATAAATATAGGAGTAATTCTGGAGCTTGCAAGGCCTTGAACACGCTGCTGCCATTGATTGATCTTCAAGAGGTTGGAAATTCGAATCTCATAAATCTTGATTTTATGTACATAGACTTGTATATCCTTGCATGCTGGTTATTCTGATATAAATTTCACGAAATTTGGATGAAAAACGAAGAAGTTATGTTGATTTAAAGTTTAGATCTAGAAACTTCTTTGCTTCGATCCAGAAAATATATTAGGAATTAGGCTTAGATAATATGATATTTGAATTCTACACTGAAAGACCTTTCCAACGGTATATAGTTTGTAAAATTCTGGAAAAAAAAAAGTTGCAGCTCCGCCGTGTACACGGTCGGAGAAGACGACCGGAACTACTGTTCCGGCATCTGGTGTGGCGGAGAAGGTTATGTAGAATGAAGCTGCGTTTTTTGTTGTGACAAGGCAGTTTGGCCGGGTGGGTGGCTCAGCGTGCCTGGAACCTCTTAAACCCCTGTTCAAATCCATGCTCCAGCGTTTTGAACTTTTTTTTTCATTTTTCTGGCCAAGTGAAACGACGTAGTTTTGTGAGGCGCATGCATCCTCACTTCGAATCTGGCCTGTAGCATTTTCCAATTTCATAATTCATTTTCATCATTTCATGACATCTCAATTTTTATTTCATTTTTTCCATGATCTTCAAAAAATAATAACTAATAGTAGAATGATCCAATTAATTCCAGGTTTTCTCCTACATGATCCTTGGAATGTCTAGAATTTTTTGGTTTTGGTTTTATGATTTTACCATTTCTGGATTTTGAATTGTGGATGATTGATTGAACATGTATGCTTTTGGACCTTGCTTCATTCTTTCTATCATGAAATGCTTGATATAGATCCAAATGCCATGAAATTTTGCATGATGATTCTTAACATGTTGATGGATTTGTGTGATTTTATTTGGCATTTTTTGCTATTGTCTTCACTGTTTGGGACACATGTACTTTAGGTGTGACAATTTGTGTCACACATTTGGTTGATCAACTTGTGAAATTTAATTTCCATGCCAATTGATCTTTGATGCTTCTGATTTTTTTTGTGATGATCATGTTAGATGTGTTGAATGTTCATGAATTTTTCCAGAATTATTTGAATCATTTCTGTTTTGATTGGGAATTTTCATTCTTAATGTTCAGATGTGTGCCTTGAATTGGTCATTGACTTCTCTTGCCTATTACATGAACTTGCCTATTGATTTTGGTTTGGTCCTTTTTAGGACTTGTTCTTGATTGATTAAATATGATCCATGTCAAATATCAAGTTCTGTTTTGGCTTTTTGATCCACTTTTGACCCTAGGCTTTGACCTAGTGGTTTGTTACTTACCTTTGAGTTGTGAATTTCAGGTTCAAGTATGCATCTCCATGATTGATGTTGCTCCTTCAATTGAGCTTGATCATTTGTTGTTGTTGGCTAACATTTGCTGTTTTGTAGGCCTTGATGATGGTTCATTTGTGTTTATGGCTCATGTGTTGCATATTGGGGTTGTCTGGGTGATATTGACTGTTGTTGACTATTGTCTGGATTTTGTACTGATTGGTTTAGCTGTTTCCACAGGTACCTAAGTTGCTTTAAGTTCATTTGAACTTTGATTTGCATTGCTTGTGGTTGGCATACCCCTTAGGTATAATCCCTAATCTTCATGTAGTCTGGAAGACCTGTCATGTTACTTTGGCAGGCACCTGTCTGAAGCCCTCCTTAAGAGGCAATGCTTGTGTTTGTTTAATTTTGTGCCAAGCAGGTAAAGTCCTCTCAAGAGGCAATTGGCAGATAAAAGGGATGTGCAATCCATCCCTTGCTATTCAGTTGTGTCATTCACTTTGCTCACCATGTGTTGATGCATCTTGAATAAGAACCCAAGATCTTGTTGTGTCAGTCATGTGGAGAAGAGTTCCTTCATTCTGAACTCCCACACTTTCCATTTTGATTCATGCTCTCCCAGGCCAGGGATAAGAGCTATGAGGCATAATCCTCATCTCCATTTCATCTGCTTCACCCTAACTCTCAATGTTAGGGTTAAGAGCTAAAAACACCCCATTCCAGTTGGCTTGTTTCTACAGCCCAGCCTTGTATGAGCCAATTGTTTGCATATAGTGTGTGTGCTTGCTCTCTTGTGAATACTTGTTTGCTGTTTATTTGCTGTTTCAACTTGCTGCCTGTGCGAGTTAGGTTATGTTAGATACCTCAACCTAGGACTATTGTGGATTACATGATAACTATTAGGCTCGAGTCAGTCTCCCTTCTAGTCTGTCATTTCCCAGTCTCTGGTTAGGATAGAAATTTCTCCCCTGTTAAGGGTGTAGCACCTCAAATTTGCACCTATCATTGTACATACATTCTCATATTAGGTCATAGCATAACATGGTCCACTGCATAGCATTGCATTGTCCCTTTGCCTCAAGTGCAAGCCAGTCAGAAGAATTAGGTCAAACTGATCAGGAGATCAGTCAACCAAGCAAGCAAGTGTGTTTCTCATTGAGCCAAGGCCCTAGGGTTGGTCCAACATGTTCACATGACTTGGGGATCCATTTGAAGTGTTTTGGTCAAGGATTGGATGTTCAGAAGTCATCATTCAATGCACAGTCAGTCAGAAACCCTAAAAAGTCAAACTTGGTCAACTGTGATTGATTTTATGGTTTTGATGATGGGATTTGGTTTGAGAGAGCTTATTCATGTCCAAATGGGCCTCATATATCATGTCAAACACCATCATGGAAGAATTTGAAGCCAGATCAGAAATTTCCAAAAATAGAAACTGGACCTGTAATTGAAACCTGCCAAAAATGGAAAGTCTTGATCCTCAAACTTACATCATGATACAAGCTTCAAATGAATTTTTTTCCCAACATGAAAGTTGAAGATCTTGTTCTCCCATTTCCAAAAAGTCCAAGAACTCTCAATTCCCATGTATGGTTGGCAAGTTATGATCAAATCATTTTCAGAAATTTTTGAACTTCAAAAGGCCATATCTCTCAAACCATTTGGCCAAATTTGGTGAGGTTTTTTCCAACAAGTCACATTTGACCTCCTCTTTCCAAAAATGTAACCATCACTCACCAAAACATCATAGATCAAAATGGCATTTTTTGACTTACTTGAATTAATTTCAAGTGAAGTGAAATTTTGACTTTTTAAAATAAACCTTTTCCATCATTTTGGCCATTTGGAATTGATCTGAAATTGTATTTTGGACATGTTCAAAGCCCATTTTCGTGCAGTACACACACCCATCCCCAACTTGCTTGAAAATTGGCAAAAAGTACACTTTTCACCAACTCCATTCCACATTTTCATGAACCTTGATCAGTACCATTAAACAGGGTATATATTCATCATTTTATCTCTGAAACAAACCCTAGCAGCCACACAAACACAGAAATTTCACTCACTCTCTAAAAATCCATTTTCTTACCATTTCCAAAATCTGTCAAAAAAACTCCAAAGGCCACGAACCAGCTTTGATTGTTTCATCATCCAAACAACATTGTGAACCCATTGCAACCTCATTTCACCATCTGTAAGAAGCTTTTGCCCGACTGGTTTTCAAAACATCATCCATGGCAGATTTATGGTCAAGCAAAAACAAGCTTCGTTGAGCAAAGATTCTTCCTCCTTCCATCTTGTAGAAGCCTAAAGTGCACCTGTTTCAACCATTGGAGACCAAACAACCACTGCTGCACTCATTTCTTCAGAATCAAGTAAATTTTCAAATCTCTAATTTCTCAAATCCATGATATGCTTCTTGTAGATCTCCATTCCATGAGTATTTTAAGCTTTGAATCGCATGAAATGGTTGGTTATTTCTTGAGTTATGTTGAAATGAAGTTTGGTGATGAATTGTATTTCTGCTCGATTCATGACTTGTATGATGTTTTAATAGAAATTGATGATGGATTCGTGTTTGTCATTGCTTGCTGATCATGTCTGTGTATTCAATTGCCATTTCTGGAAAAAAAATTGTGAGCTCGATTTGGAGTGATGAATGTTGTTGCTGTTCTTCATGAACCCTAATTTTTGAAAGCCATGCCCAGATTTCCTTCTGTCCCACGTACTGCATGGCACTGTTGGTCCATGAACCAATCAGGTTATTTCCTGGCCGCGCCCAAAACGGCACCGTTTTGTTAAATGAACCCCATAATTACACTTATGCCATTCCCGTTTTATTAAATCAAATTAATCCATTTATTTTTCTCACTTTTATTTCATTTAGCATGGCTTGCTTGCAAAAATCATAATTCATTCATTTTAAATCCAAAATTCATGGGAATTTTTGCATCATCTTCATCATGATCCCTAGTTTTTTATCATGATTTTTGCTGATTTTTTGGATGAGTAGATTTTAAATGGCATTAGGGTTTTGTTCATGTGACCAATTTTTGTACATCTTGCCAAATCATTTGTGAAATTGTGATGATATATCCAATGGCCCTGAATTTTTTTGTGCATAAACTAGACTCATTCATGTTTATTTTGATGTAGAGTTTGTGAATTTATCTTATCTGATTGTCAAGTTATGAATTTTTGAATTAGGGTGTGACAATTTGTGTCACACCAATGATATGCAATTTCATGATTTTTGATACCATGCTTCTTGACCTCCAATTGATGTGAATTTTTGCATAAACCTACTCTTGTATGTCTAGTTTGCACATGATTTTTCTTGGAATTATTTGTGCCCTTTTCCATTTGTTTGAGATTTTCTCCCCTGTTTGACCAAAATGTTGACCTTATGTGATGCATGTTGCCATTTCATTTGTGAAATTCTCATACTTTATTAGATGGACATGAAATTTTACATGAGATAACTAGACATCATAAGCTTTGCCATGGTTTTAGTCCCATTCATTTATCATACACCATATCTGACTTATGATTTTTCTAAGTTGATGCATGTTTGGTTGACTTCTTTGAGCATGTTCAAAATTGCTTTGACTTTCTGATTTTCATTGACTGCCTTCCACTTGTCCAAATGAGATGAAATTTGACATGCTTACCATGATATGTGTTAGGATTGATCATGATTTATTTGGTGATTTTTGGAAATGTTTGAGTTGACTTTTGATGCAAGTCTTTCTGTTGACTCCTATGAGCTCTCATTTGCCATGCTTTGACTTCTTTTGCTTATGAAATGATGATGATGCATGATATGAACATGAACCCAATTGGGATTGTTTCTTGATTGATTAAACATGATTTGGAATGCTTGCCCTTTGCTGTTTTGACTTTTTCATTCTCTTTTGACCCTAGGCTTGCCCTAGTGGTCCTGTTACTCACTTTTGAGCTTGTGTTTTCAGGTTGACCAACAAATGACCAATGAGGCCAATTCTTTTGATATGAGTTTGCTTGAATATCTTTGTCTAACTTGTTTGTTTTGTAGGTGGCTTGGCTCTCAAGCCTTAAGCCTTGTGCCTTGCACATTCATTTGCTTCTGACTAACTGTTAATGTCTGTTTCCTTTTGCTTTGATTTGAGTTGCATACTAACATCTGCTTGACTATTTCAGGTGCTTTTAGTTGCTTAGTTCCTTGTGAACTTTTTGCTTTGCTTTGCTTGTATAAGCAATTTGCATTGAGGTATATCCCTTAATCTTCATGTAGTCTGGAAGACCTGGCCTGTTACTTGGCCAGGCAACTGTCTGAAGTCCTCCTTAAGAGGCAATGTTTGTGTATGTTTAATTTGTCCTTATACATAGTCAAAGACCTCCTAAGTGAAGAGGCAATTGGCAGAATCAAGGGATATGCAACCTATCCCCTGCTATTCTGTGTGTCATCTGCTTTGCTCACACCACTGTGTTGATGCATTGCAGATACAAACCCAAGATCTTGTACAATTGTACAGTTGAGTCAGTATCAAATGTGTAGAAGGGTTCCCACTTTCTGAACCCACACATTCTTGTCTTAAGCTCTCCCAGGCCAGGGATAAGAGCTGTGAAGTCTTATCTTCACTCACCTTTCATCTGCTTCACCTTAGCCCCTTAATGGCAAGGTTAAGAGCACCATTCACCCAATTCCAGAGGTTTGTTTGTTGAGGTTGATATGACCCCTCGACTAAAACCTAACCTTGATGTTTGAGCCCCTTGTTGGTGTGTTTATCTTATGCTGTATGTGCTTGTATGTGTTTGTGTGGTGTGATTGTATCCCCTAGATTTGTCAGACTCCGCGTAGTCTCGTTTGCATGTCAATTAAGGTAGCACGGTTCCTTCGTATAGGACTTCCTTTCTTGCTTGAGCTTTCTTAAAACACAAACACATTATCCCCTCTTAAGGATACGTTAACTCCTTCTACTACAGATGAGTAAGTCTCTAAAGGTCGAGCATCAGGTAGATTGCGCAGTAACGTTGTCCACTTAAAAAACACAAACCAACGGGAATAGTTTAGCCAAACTACGCCAACTCTGATTCTCATGTCCAGATGAGATACGTAGGCACGAGATGCGATGTCTTGTCGAGTTTGACTAACAACTAACACTAATTCTTTTCTCTCGCCCTCGTTGCGATTGAGACCTCCCCTTTCTCTTGCCCTAGTTGCAATCGAGACCCTTGCTTCCTGTGCAAGTTAGGTTAGGTGTGGCTTGCTTCCGGTGCAAGTCATGTTTAGGATAGGCTTGCTTCCTGTGCAAGTTAGCTAGAAACCTTAACTTAGGGACGACTTTGCATGACAACATCTAGGCTCGAGTCGTAGTCTCCCCAGTGTTGTGTCTCCCTCTGTTATCTGGTTAGGCTAGTCCTTTTTCCCTCCATAGGGGAACTACGTCGCCCTGATCCTCATACCAGATGAGGTACGTAGGCAGGAGATGAGCAGATCTCTCCGGGCGCCTGTGTCTTTGTTTTGTGTTGTCGTGTGCTTGGAAGCTGATGTAAGTCCATCGAGTGGCATTCCGGTTCCAGTGTGGGTGTGTTTTGGTTCGGATGCTGATGTAAGTCCAGTGATTGGCATTCAGGCTCCACGTTTGCCTTTGCCAGTGTTTGTTTGTGTGTGTGTCAGCCGAGCTACGAATGCTCTGATTCTTCTCTCGTCCGGGAAGATACGTATGCATAGGATGCGATATCCTAGCGAGCATGTGCCGTTTCCCAGTCCGAACTACTTCGACTCTGATGTCTATGCCTGATAGACTAAGTAGGCCCAGGATGCGATATCCTGTCGAGTCAGTCTCTTTTGTTTTCTTGTGTCTCTTTCAGCCAATTGTGTGTGTGTGAGCAGTGTTTAGCAACCATTTTTCCTTCCTTTTGTGCGTGGATCCCGTCGAGTACGACGGATGTGTAGGGGTGCTAATACCTTCCCTTCGCATAACCGACTCCCGATCCCATTCTCTTTGGTCGCGAGACCATGTCTTTTCCAGGTTTACTCTGAGCGTTTCCTTTCCCTCTTTCGGGATAAATAACGCACGGTGGCGGCTCTGTTGTTCTTGTTTTCCCGCCGGTTTTTCGCGTGATGCGACAAAGGGGAACTACGTTGCCCTGATCCTCATACCAGATGAGGTACGTAGGCAGGAGATCGTGCGAGATCTCTCCGGGCACCCTTTCCCTTTTTGTGTGTGTTTGCTTGACAGCTAGCAGGCTCGAGTACCAAACTCCCTGTTAGCTTGTTTGTTCAACTTTTTTGTTGCTTTTGACGACTCAGCGTCCGGTTAACCTCTTGTTTGCTTGGAGTCTGATGTAAGTCCAACGATTGGCATTCGGTTTCCTTGTTTGTGTTTGTGTTTGGAGTCTGATGTAAGTCCAGCAATTGGCATTCGGTTTCCTGTGTGCGTTTGTTTGTTGTGTGTGGAGTCTGATGTAAGTCCAGCGTTTGGCATTCGGTTTCCTTGTTTGTGTTTGTTGTTCGGAGTTGGACGTAAGACCAGCGATTGGCATCCCGATTCCAGTTGTGTGTTTGTTTTGACGTCTCAGCGTCTGTGCGTGTGTTTTGTTTCGGCGTGCGTTAGCCGAACTACGGTAGCTCTGATTCTCATTCCAAATGAGATACGTAGGCATAGGATGCGATATCCTAGCGAGCCCGTTTCCCATTTCCCCGAACTACGTCGACTCTGATGTTTGTGTCTGACAAACTACGTAGGCCCAGGATGCGATATCCTGCCGAGTCCTCTTCCTCCATCCTCTCCTACCTGTTTATTCCAGTGTGTATGCATTCTTTTGAGCAGTTATCTAGCAACCTTATTCTTTTCTTTTGAGCGTGGATCCCGTCGAGTACGACGGACGTGAGGGGTGCTAATACCTTCCCCTTGCGTAACCGACTCCCGTACCCTGTAATCTCCGGTCGTAAGACCATTCCTTTCCAGGTTTACTTCGAGCGTTTCCTTTCCCTCGTTTGGGATAAATAACGCACGGTGGCGGCTCTGTTTGTTTGTTTTTCCCGCCGGTTGTTTTTCGCGGATGCGACAGTCATTCCTCTGAATTATGTCTGAAACACAGAGATAATTCGTACCTGTGTAGCCTGCCTCTGCCCCAATATACTGGGTATCTACACCAACTACCCCAATCACAAGTTATGGAGTGGTCTCAACATTTAAGTATCTCAAACTGCCTTGCCCCAACATCTTGAAACCATATTCCCTTGATTAACCATCTTGGGAATAAATGACTTCCCATGCTCTTGGGGTAGCTTGCCCTAATATGAGCCTTGAAGTAATATTGCCCCTATCCGACTGATTCAGAGAGATTTATAAAATCTCGACATGGTTGCTCCAGATTGACGGTCTCTCGGAGAGATCTAAGCTATGGGATATCAGGAATTTGATAGAATCTCGACGTGGTTGCTCCATATTGACAGACTTTCAAAGAGATCTGAGCTATGGGATATCAGGAATTTGATCCACCTTCCCAATATGTAAGCTCCTTTGACGTTAAATGACTGCTCGTCTGTAAATGTTTATTTTGAAAATGATAATTGTAATGTTATGCTTATGCAAGTTTTGAAAACTCAAGTGTGTTCACTAAGTTTATGACATTTAGTGAACGAATCACTGTGTTTAGAATGTCATACTAGCATCAATACAGATGACAAGAAAATCTTTAGGAGTCAGCTTAACACGATCTTATCGTAGTTTGCTTTTGAAATAGACCCTACTTCAATTAGGTCTTTTGAGGGTTGTAACATGGTATGGTTCACGGTTTCATAAGGGAAGGATATAAGGCTCAAAACCTAATCTAACCCGCACATTCTTCGTGATGTTCTCCATTCCTACATTCAGTTAGCTTAGAACTAGCATCCATCTTTCAGAAAAGGATCTTGAATATTAGCGATGATGGTTAAGGAACCTACGAGAATTTGGAGTGATAGTCACCCACCTTCTTCTTTTGTCTGCAATCACAGAGATTTGTACTTGTTGAGGATTTTGATATTGATCCTCTGATTTTTTTTGTTTTGTTTACCTTTTTTTTTTGCTTGGGTTGATCCTTTGGGTCTGCAGCCCACCGGGATGCCCTAACTTTTGCCTAAGTCAATCTTGTTTTCAAGCTTTAGACTTAGCGGGCTTTTTATTTGCTTTTGATTTTTTTTTTCATTTTGTTTCATTTTTCTTTTGGAGTAAATCTAGTGGCGCTGCTTTACCGATTTGTTGCAAGGTTCGTGACTATCTCACTCCTTTTGATGGTAAGGGATAACCATTTGACCTTATGATTCCATCCTTTTGCAAGGGATATGATATGATTGATCACTTGATGAGATATTCTCTTTCTGAAATTTGAATGCAAGTCTAAACTAGAATGAATACTACCCTATCCCTGGTTTAACATGAGGGTTTTATGTGTTAAAGAAAGAAACTCCTACTACAAGGCCCAAAGAGGTTGACTAAGGATTAACTTCCTTATATCTTCGGTGTTTAGGGATTGAACAATGCCTTACATCATCAACACAATCTTATTCAAAAGCATACAGGCAATGATCTTGCGTATTTTATTTTGCATCATTCACTTTTGATTTTATTTTGACAAACAGTTTGATACTGATAAATAAAATATGAGTGAACACGAATGGATTTAAGCAAAACAGACACATTTATTTCGTTATTACTATCATCTGAAAACCAGACAAGTTTTACAAATGAACATCAATTAACAAACAAGAAAATATTGCAAATGAGACATGATTGAATCGATATGATATTGCTAGATTTGATACTTCTCTAAAGAAGCAACTGAGTCTGAGCAATCTTCATCGTTAATCGCATTCACAATTTGCCCATAGTGGTTTGGAAACGGGTTGATTATGACATTGGGTCCCGCCTCAGAGAATGACAAAACCTTCTGATCAATAAGCTCTTGTACTCTGGTCTTGAATAACCCATAATCTTAAGTTGAATGCCCTATATAGCCGACGTGAAACGCACAAGAAGCGTTGGGATTATACTTCAGACCATAAGGATAAACAGTTGGTGGTATCTCTTTCGGCACAATTTCCCCTTGCTGAACAAGATATGGTAGCAACTGAGTATACGATACATGGATCTGGTCATGCTGGGGACGCTTTCTATAAAACCGCCTGGTCTGCCTTTGCCCTTGATGGTTATGTGGCATAATTTGTTGACTTTTTAGAATTTGAGCATGAGGAGGTTGCTGATATTGGGACGTAACACCAGGTGGGACCGAGTAGCATGGCATAAGCATCAAAGGTATTTGTGATTGAGAATGAGTCTAAGGAATAGCCATTGGTTGGAACATTTTGAGCAGAATACGCCAAGCCAGGATTGACTATCCGATTAGAAGTATGACCATAATGAACTCCAAGTGGGTTATAGGGTGCCCCAGTATAGGCGTACTAAGGTGCAACAATAGTAGAGTATGATGCCCCAGAATAGGCCAACGACATTCCAGGGTGGTATCCTTGATTCAGATACTACATAATAGGTTGAACTATAAGTGGAGGAACTTGCGCATGAATCGGAGGACCCTTGTATTCAAACTCCTTCTCAATAAGAACCTTAGCAGTCACTGGTGTAAAGCACAACAAATTTCGATTGATGAGTTCTTGGACTTTGGTCTTGAGAGCATGACAAGCTTCTGTATAGTGCCCCACGTATCCATCATGGTATCCATACGTGGCATGAGGGTCATGCTTACGGCGGTAGGGAAACTTAGCATGCTCGGTCTGTTTGGGCATAATTGCCCAAACATTAACTAATATAGGTAGTAGATGTGTGTAACTCACATGAATTGGATCATAGCGAGGATGTCTCCCTTCTTGATATTTGTTTCCTTTGTTGATTTGCTTCTGTTTTGATTTCTAGTGGTTTTGAGAAAGCCTCTTATGTGGTAGCAAACACTATTCTTGAGGAAGAAATGGTGGAAAGCCTGCAACAACCTTTTGTTTATTATCTTCCTTCAGAATGTCTTCAGCTTGCTCATTAATCACACCCTGATTTGATAAGTTTGTTGTCATGCTATCCAAGAATAACCCCAAAACCAAGTCAGCTCTGTCAATGCTCTTAGTCTTTTCCATGATCCTTCGATGATCAGTGTCGGCGAATCGTTGTCTTTCTAACGGAGGAATGGATGGGGTGAGTTTTCTGGTTAACATGCATGAAATGCAAATGAATGAATGCATATGTTAAGGATGAAATGCAAATAATTATGCAAAACCCATAGATTCAAAGCATGACGGCATAATAACCCAAGTTCAAAGCTCCAACATATGTACAATAATGCAATACCATAGGTTAATAGTACCAATAACCTGGATAATCTGTGTATACTGCCCAATGCAGGATTAAAGGTTCGATGTCCATGAGAATAAGGTATGTAAAGGCCATGGTTTCCTGCAGAAAAAGCCATATCCCCCTCACAGGTAGGTTATAGTCTTCAAAGGCAACCTAGAAGATTCATAGAGTCAACAACCCATTTCGAGATACCATTGCCTTAGACGAATGACTCGTCTGACAATAATGCTCCCAAAAGGATCTACTCTAGGTGTGACGTCTCGTGTCAACCATAATCGCTGAATAACTCCACGGGGGTCAAATACGACTGTAGTCACGTTACTATCTTGTGTGTGTACTCAAGCTCGGGTATAGAGCTTCTCTCTTATGTGCTATCAACCCAACCCAAACAACAGCATATACCGATATCCAGGATGCAAGAATATAATAATAAATTGAATAGCGAATAATGTAAAGCAAGTAAGGCATAAAAATAAACACTTAAAAACTAGCGATAAAACAACCTAAACTAGGCTCGACTCCTTTTAGCAACTAGGAAGTGCTCCGAGAGGCAAAGTCCCCAGCAAAGTCGCCAGTTGAAGCTAGCGGAAATATACCCGAATGCATCGCACGCTTGAACATACAACAGAGTCACCATCGAATTTTATTTATCCCCAAAGGGAAGGGAAAACATCGATAAAACCTAGGGGAGAGAGATATGCTGGGTAAGGAAGTCGGTTATGCAAGGGGAATGTATTAGCATCCCAAACATCCATGGTATTCCATGGGAACCGTTTTGATTATTCTCGCTCGAATAGGTGTTATATCTAAGATTACTCACAAAAGAATGGTGGGAAAGGAAAGAAATATATAAAGTGCTCGGTGAGGATTGGGGCCCTCATGTCTATGTATCCTCATAATGCAATAAGGAATTCAGAGCTCTGTAGTTCATAGAAACTAGAGGCATGAGATGAAAAGGATTGTGATCAAAGTATGGTTTTAACCAAAGGATTGCGTGATTTGAACTCCAACAAGGGTGAAATATGAACCCAAGAGTAAACCGGTATGAACCAACAAGTGAGGGCCTACATCATAATATCACTATATTATGACAACCAAAAAAGAGAGGAATTAGGTGTTTGGGTTACGGGCTAAACAACTCTTGGTTAACAAGGAGGTACAAGATGGAGCACAAAGGTATAATGTATTTGGCTCAAAGAATATGGTATATCACGTGGAGTGAATGAAGGTAGATTATGAATACATCATAAAGATGAATGGAATGAAGTGACTGAAGTCACAAAAATGAATATCTGGTGACAAGTGACTGAGGAAATATTGTTTGAAACCGAAAGGTGAACGTATATTGGAATCCATGAGAGAAATGGGATTTATACCATAGAGATGTCTGGGTAACAAGCCAAACAACTCTAGATATAAATGTGTACTTTATGTTAGGCGTCCAAAAAGGATGTATATGGAATTCCAAAGGATGTGTATTTCGATGTCAAAGGAGTAATGTGTCACTGGGTGAACGATTTATGATTGAAGGTAGGTAATGAATAATGAAAGATATGGATGATGCCCTAAGGAGGAAGAAGGAATAATTAGAAGTATACTCGCCAAGGATTCACATCATCGTGCCTACGTATTCTCATTGTGCAATGAGAAACTCAGAGCAATCGTAGTTCAGAACTACATGAAATATATAGAGAGAGAGACATACAGTAATGAAGAGTATAACTTGTACCAACAGAATGGTATCAAGGGAACCCACAACTGGAGGGAACATGGAATCAAAGAGTAAACAAGCCTCTCAACCAAAGGAATGAACTAAATGTCTGGGTACGAGCCAAACAACTCTTGATTCACAAGATGAACTGGTGCTACAACGTCTCAAAGGGGTAAAAGCGGGGTCCAAGAGAAAGTATTGTTGTGTACAAGGAAACAATATATCACTAGATGGGGAACAGACATTTCAAGATCAAATAATAATAGTATCTTGGATCCAATAAAGGGATAGACTCTTAATCTAAGAGCAAAGTGGCGTCTTAGCCGAAAAAGAATGAATTAAATCTTTGGGTGACGGGCCAAACAACTCTCGATTAATAAGGTGGACTGTCGTTAAATCATCCTAAAAGGATAGACAAGGAGTCCAAGGAGAAGTATGATTGATCTTAAAAGATGGTATATATTGAATGAATGAAGAATGATGGATTGATAAATAGTGTAGCTCACGAAGAAATTGGGTTCTTCTTCCTACGTATCCTCATAGTGTAATAAGGAAATCAGAGCTTTTGTAGTTCACCCCACTAGGGCTGAAAGAAAGGCGATTAAGGAGGCAAAAGAATGATTGAATGATTGAATTGAAATGATTAGGATGGAGAGTGAGAAAATGGGAGACTTGACAGTCGATTGATAAGAAACACACTAAAGTCTATGAATAAGGGCGAACGTTTTGAATATTTAGGGCATACGCCCCATACTCAAAGTCGCTCTAGACGAGGATAGGAGAGACTCTGTCTCGTCATTCCCTATTACTTAAGGCTCGTGGTGTATGATACTTCTTATCATTGACAAGTTGCTAGCGAAGAATCCTCATTGTTGATCCTTGTGTTGATGTTGTTTTTGTATGAAGAAGACTTGGTAGCTTATTTAATTCGTATTGCACTAAAGTATATGAATAAGGGAAAACGCTTTGAATAGCTGGGGCCTATGCCCCGTACGAAAAGTCGTTCTATACAAGGATAGGAGAAACTCCGTCTCATCATTCCTTATTACTTAAGGCTTGTAGCACACAATTTGGATCATATTTACCGAATGTTGACCTTGGATTTATCTTGTATAATTCACTGCTTAATGTGATTGAGGTTGCCTTGATTGAAGATTTGACTTGAGGCTTCGAGCTCCACAGCTTAGAGAAAAAAGTCTTATCAAGTGACCAAGGGTATTTTGGTCACTCAAATTAGACTGTGGGATTATACAAGTTCAAAGGATTTAATTGATCAAAATTGCTTTTGATCAATTTAAATTAGAGGGTTAAGATTTAGTTTGAAAACTAGGTTAAAACCTAATCTAATGGTTAGAATTAATCAAACTAATCTAAGGGATCATGTTATGGTTAGTCAAAATTCTTGATTAATAGTCTATGTTAAAAATTCCTAAGGGAACATGCAATTATGTGGTTAAGATACCCAAATAACCCCCTAAGGGATAAAATGGTCAATTCACAAAAATATCCAATTATGAACACAAACTTAATTCCAATTAAAATTTAATTAGAAACTACAAATCGATTAAGTCCTAAATTCTAAAATTAACCTAATGTTCAAGAATTAACTAAATTCTAAAATTAACTAAAACCTAATTATTTTCTAATTCCTAATCTAACTAAACTATATTAAAGTTTAATTAGAAAACTATACAAACCTATAATTAATTTCTAAATTCTAATTAAAATCTAAAGCCTAATTAAACCTAATTAAAATTCTAACAAAACAATTATAAAAAATATCAACATAAAATAAAATGGAATTAAAGGTAATTAAAATGTTGGACCAAGGGGGGTGCAGCCCCTGAATATAGAATGCATAATTCAACAATAGGGGCTTTAGGCCCAACAGAATAAGCTCAAATACCAAGAAGTGTAGTTGGATTCAGCAAGTATGTTGCTAAGTAAAACATGGGTGTGGAAAGCAAACTATTGAGCTTAATGGTTAAGCTCAACAGAATTTGCAAAGGGAAGTGCAAAAATTCAGCAAACTCATTTTGTCTTCTCTACACATCAACTTCCAATTTTCATGTAAAAAAGGAACCACCACCGGAGCTCTGACATCACCGCACCGGAGGCGACGGAGTTGGCCAAAATCAAGAAAAGACACCATTTTCCTACTCCTCTCGACCTCTTATATCCTAATCCCTCGTTCATTTTAACTACAAGTTAATAAATTTAGAAAATTGATCCATTAAAGTCAAGAATCCTAAGTATAAAATCTAAAATTAAATAGAGATAGAGGAGAGTTAAACCACCAAACCTTGGGATTTTGATTCACCACTACATAAGCTACATTGCGGTATCAAAAATTCAGCAACCAAGCAAAAATGAAAATTCACCGATCTGTAAGACGGATGATCATCTTGGAACTTATTGAAATTTGAAGGTAATGAAGATGAAGAAGATGAAGTAAAAACCAGAGGTATGCTACTTGGACTCTTTAATCTTCTACTTCTACTATGAACTCCTCCTTTTCAAGAATCAACTCTGAAAAATTCTGAATTTAATTATTGTTGTTGATGTTGATTATATGAATGCAGGGATGATTGTTGAAGGCAAGAGGTTTAGCTCAATTGATAATAAACTTCAATGTGAAGCTTGCTCCAATGGTGGTTTGAGCTTTGGTGTAGGGAGAAGAATTAGAGAAGATGAAGTGAGAGGATAAAAGTTGAATTTGCAATGAATAATTTGAGAGAATTCTAATTTTGGTCGTTGTCCTCGATTTGATGAGAGTGATGAGTTTATATAGATTATAGGTTTGGATCAAATGGAGGTTAGGAGTTAGTTTTGATGTGGCTTGGAATTAGTTAAATGAGGCTTGGAGTTAGTTAAAATGGTTTAGAGTTAGTTTGAAGAGGTTTAGAGTTAGTTTGAATTAGTTTGGAGTTAGCTTGGGAAGTTTGATGAATTGAAGTGTTAAGAGCTTGGTTCAATGCATGGATGATATGGTTGGTTGCTGCATAATTATTTAAAGATTTCAATGTGTATTGATGCAAGCATTAGAATTGGTTTGGAGTGCAAAAGGATACTGCATTACTGCTGAAAAATGAAGTATTTTTGCTACTGCTAGCAGGTGTAATCGATTACCCATAAAAAATGGGTTTTTAAGCTACTGGAAATAGTGTAATCGATTACCCAAACATGGTAATCTATTACCATCATAAAAAAATGATTTTTTTGGCTACTGGAAGTAGGGTAATCGATTACCCAAACATGGTAATCGATTACCATCATGAAAACAATGGTTTTTTTGCTTGTTTTTGATGCATGGGATCATGTGTGAGGCATAATGGCTTGGATTTCTTCGAATGAATGAATGAAAGGGAATTAATGGGTCATGGAATGACTTGATCAAATGGACAATGAACTTATATCAATGGGACTATAAATCAAAGCATGAATGAATCTTTCCATTTTAATAAAACCATGAAAGTAATGGATGAAGTGGGATGAAATAAGACTCAGATCAAATGGATCATGAGATCATGAGGTCAATGAAACATGAATGCAAACATGACTTAAATCAATCACATAACACCATGCATTAGGATTTACTAGGTCAAAGTTCAAAGTTATGTATCAAACAAGAATCTCGAGCCAGGTGAGAAGCCAATTCAAGTGATGTATCAATGCCATGAACCACAACCAGGGTTTCCACTACCTCAATGCAAACCATAGGGTTCACAAACCTCAAAGCCAAGGACTAGGGTTTTGATGAACCTTATATCATAAAGCCAAACCAGCAAAGCACCTGAATACCAACTATCCCTTATTAGAGTTTCAAATAAAGCCCAAAGTTCCACAGGTAACACCTCAAACCATGGACCCACTATTAGGGTTCAGAAGTTAGGTTAATTACACAGAAGGTCAAACACAAAATCCCATAGGAACAAAGTCAAGAATTAGGGTTGGTATTTACAAATGAATGTCAAGATGTAGGCCACAAGAGTTAAGATCCCAAAGAATCCAGAAACTAAGGTTTCTCTCCACATGATGAGCAATACCACAATCCTCAAGCCAAAACCCTTATTTTCATTAGCCACAAACCTTGAATCTATGATGCCTGTTAGCAAGTGTTAATCATGAATGAACGATGCACGTGAATGACATATGAATGAGTCTAAAGCCATAAGTCAGATGAGAAGCGGAAAGGGAGGGCAAATTGTGGGGTACAACAACGTCAAAAGTGATTTCCTTAACAATTATATAAATGAGGAAGTGTATGTTTCACAACCTCCAGGTTTTAAAATTCATGAGTATCCAAATCATGTTTTTAAACTAAAACGAGCTTTGTATGGTCTTAAACAAGCCCCTTATGGCTTTGTATGAACGCCTTAGTAAGTTCTTAATTGATCAAGGATACTCTAGGGGGGAGGTAGATACAACACTTTTCATTAAACTTAAAGGAAAACATTCTCTTCTAGTCCAAATTTATGTTGATGACATAATACTTGGTTATACTAACATGAAATTGGTCAAAGAGTTTTCTAAGCTTATGCATGACGAATTTGAGATGAGTCTAATGAGGGAGTTGAATTACTTTCTGACACTTCAAATTAAGCATCTCAAAGAAGTGACATTTGTGTGTCAAACTAAGTGCTGCAAAGAGTTGATTAAACGCTTTGAAATGGTAGATGCAAAGTCAAATGACACTCCAATGCCCACAAATGAAAACTTGGATAAGGATGAAAATGTTAAGGATGTTGACGTCAAAATGTATAGATGTATGATTGGATCACTCTTATATCTTACTGCATCTAAGCCTAACGTTATGTTTGGTGTATGCATGTGCGCTCGATATATATATATATATATATATATATATATATATATATATGCTTCTAAGGAATAATATTTAAAAGCTATAAAACACATTCTTAGATACCTTTATGGTACTTCTAAGTATGAGCTTTGGTTTTCCAAGGGCAGTGATTGTAATTTGGTTGGTTACTCTGATTCCGATTTTTTTAGTTGTAAATCGAATAGGAAGAGTACTAGTGGAACTTGCCATATTTTTTCAAACTCTTTAGTTAGTTGGCATAACAAGAAACAAGTCTCTGTTGCTTTGTGAATTGCTGAGGCGGAATACGTCATAGCAGGTAGTTGTTATGCTCAAACTTTATGGCTCAAACAACAACTACTTGACTTTGATATTAACCTTCAACGTATTTTGATAATGTACGATAATACTAGTGCAATCAACTTAACCAAAAATTCAGTGTTACATTCTCGTACTAAACATATTTAGATACATCACCATTTCCTACGCGACCATGTTAAAAAAGATGATGTCGTTTTTGAGCATGTTGATAGTAAAAATCAACTTGCTGATATTTTCACAAAACCTCTTGCGACTGAGCCGTTTTTCATATTCGTCAGGAATTTGGCATTCTCGATATCTCAAATCTTACCTAATATATGTTGTTGCATGCACTCTTTACATTTGTTTTTAACCTTCTTTTGAAAGTTTTATTTCATATGAGTGCATCCTTCGTCTATCATCCTACGAGGTAATGTCTTTCTCAAATTATCTATTTGTTCTTAAGTTTTTATGTAATATGTTGCTTATCTATGACTCACTCATTTATTGGATTACATGTTTATGATCCAAGATTGTGTGATATATTTGATGTATGATAAAATTTCATGTTTGTTCACTTCCAAAAAATTTGTTGATAACCCTTGAATGTTCTCAATCTATATGTTTATAGTGATATCATGTTTGATTTCTTCATCATATATATATATATATATATATATATATATATATATATATATATATATATATATATATATATATATATATTATATAATATATATATATATATATATATATATATATATATTATATATATATATAATATATATATATATATATTATATATATTATATATTTCATAGTATTAATTTCTTACATTTGAAATATTTTAATGATATTTGTGTTCAAGCATGTTGTTTACTTATTCTTTCATTAGAAATGTCATTTTTGCATAAATTCTACTAAGTTCACAATTTAAGCCTTAACTAAATTCATCTCTGGTCTACAAAATGTCTTCAAGTTTTTGTCTCTGATCAGTTGGTATAGATACATAAAGGTTAGAGTCAATACATATATAGTTTGTATCGACTCCCAGATGGTGTGAGTCAATACATTGCTTAATTTCAATATTTTTTTTACTTCTTGTTCAGTATGTATCGACTTCAATCACTAATGACTTGATACATTCGTGGTTATTTCATTTTTATTTTCAGTATGTATCGACTCCAATCACAGATGAGTCAATATATTTATGGTTTTATAAATTTTTTTAAACCTCTAATGTCGACTCCAAGGTCCATGGGTCGACCTATGTGCTACCTTGAGTCTATTTTTCTCTCTCCACGCATGTTGATTGTTCTTGATTACACAATTACTATTTTTTTTCAAACTTCTCCTCATTTCCCAAACCAACCTAGGTCAACTTTTCTCCTTCCTAGAAAAACTCCTTAACCTCTCATCATTTCAAAAATCTCCATAAAATCTCACCACTTCTCATTTCCAAAAATCAATTGTCTTCATATATTCTCTTCAAATTTGTGTGATTAGGAACTAATCATCTTAAGTCGGGTAGTTGGGTTATTCAATCTCCCTTCAAATCTAGCCATTTCCATTCACATCTTTTCTTAAACACCTTGTATGCACGCCTTAAACTTCGAAAATCATGGCTCCTAAAGTGAAGAAAGGGAAAGATGTTGTGGGCACATCTTCGTCAACACCTACAATGATATCTCACTTCTACCTCCCTCTTGCGTTGTTGATTTTGAAAACTCCTTCAGACATAGAATTATGGTGAAGCAACATGTGTATGATCACACGATTGTCGATGAGTTACACATTCAAGAGATTTTTGATCTGATGGAATTTCAAGAGATCAAAAATTGTTTGAAAGTAACCACTGATTATAATGAAGACTTAATCCAGGTCTTTTATGTTGGGTTACAGTCAATGGATGGTCACTTTTCATTTTAAGATGGGAAAACACTCTTATCACTTTATGAAAGATACATGGAGGGAAGTATTTAGTTTGTCCATGCTCTCTCATTACTCTACCTTTTCTGGTCATTCTTTTCATCCTAATTTTAATAGAGGTTACCTAAATTATTGTCTCAAAGCCCCAAGGCCAGAAGACAATTTGGCTAAAGTATCAATAGGTTATCTGAAGAGAAATCTGCGTATTCTTCATTGGATTGTGACTCATGTGTTGTGTCCAAGAAAGGGTGGTGATTCTCGAATTTACATAGCTAAGGTTCATCTAATGTATCTTATTCAACATAAAGTTCCAATTAATTAGCCAAACTATTTTATTTCTAGAATGTTTGCTATTAAAGAGTGTAACAAAGGGTCATCCTTATGTTATGTTTCAATGATTGCGAAAATTATGAAGCACTTCAGTATTGGTGGGCAAATCTTTAGAACATCTCTCCTGGTCAATCTTAAGAATTTAACTCGAGCACAATGAGACACATGGGATACCATTGGGATAAGGATCTCAAGGTTTACTATTATAAGATGAAGGGATCTGGTAAGGTCATCTACAATTATGATGATCCGATTGAATTTGTTACAACTTTTGTTGATGAACAACAGGTGGAAGAGCAAGCTCACAATATGGATGCAAACACAACATGACACTACTTACGATAACTACTCTGGTGTTGGCTCAATTGGTGAAGAATCATTTATTCTTACCTTGCTAGAGAGCATGCATGTTTAGCAACATGAGCGCCCCGAAGAGGAGTCACGTAGGTGTGACGAGTTTGAAGCTACTCAAAATGAGCATTTCAGAGTGGTTCATGAATATCTGACTTCCCAGGACAACAATTTTAACAATTTTGCCTGGTATGCTATGGAGCAATTTAACGAGATTTGTCAAAAAAATGGCTTTCAACCATGGAGAAACTCAAACTAGCATCCATGACATGATTCATTATCAACATGACAATCACAATCACTATTAAAGGTTTTACAAGGAGATGCATGATTTATTATATTATTAGTATGGAGGAGAAGATGCAACTTGGTTCCGGCGTAGAGGTAGAGGTCGTGGTCATGATTATTAGTTGAACTTCATTGAGGACAAAGTTTTTTATGCATGGATTTCTATTTTCATGTTATTATGTTTACTATTATCCTATTGTGACCTTCTTATGACATTATGTAATGAATTCCATCCCTTTTGTATGACTTAGTGGTGTATTTATGTTTATGCTTTCTTTCAATTTGACATAACTTTATGTGAGTGCACGTTATAGTTGAATCTTCTAGTCTTTGCAATGCCTATGAATGATTTATATGTTGTTTTGGATTTTCAATGATATTTCTCATATTTTATACCTTTTTATCTTTTTGATGTTGTCAAAGGGGGAGAAGTACAAAGTCTAATGCACATGTAAGTTTTTCCATCATAAAAAAAGGAGTATGTGAGTGTTCTATCCTCTTAGATGTGTTTTGAATGATGTCAAAACTAGGATACTTAGTATTTGTGTACATTGGATCTTGTTGTCTATGTCTAGATGTGAATTATCATAATAGGACACTTGAAATTAGATTAGATAGGCCATTACAAGTCAAAAATATGTTTTTTCATGAAAAAACATGTCTATGGATCGATACATTATGACTATGTATCGATACATACTGAATGAATTTTAAATAAAATGGTTCCACCTTAAATTGAATCAATACAAAAGAGGTATGGGTCGATACACAATGCGAATGAGTTGACTCATTCGTGTTTAGAGTCGACTTCAACTGAAAGTTTTTTAAGCAAATTGTCTTGCCTTCAATGTATCGATACATTATTGTTGTGGGTCGATACATAATAGGTATGAGTTGACTCTCCTATGTTTTGAGTCGACTCCTACTGAAGAATTTTTAAAGTAGACCTTCCTGCCTTCAATGTATCGACCCATTGAGTCCATGTATCGACTCCCAAACCTTATGTATTGACTCATTCGAATTTTGAGTCAATACATTTAGTTATATTCTATAAAACTTGTAATTTTTGACTAAAAATATGTTTTATCTGTTATTTTGTCTACACACGCACACACATATAAATATGCATTCATGTATCATTTCTCAATATTGAAACCAAGAATATACAAATAATTTTCTCTTCATCCTAAATTTTTTTCTCCATACATTCAACAATTACACATAATCATTTTTGTTGAGTGTCATCTAGATTAGATTGATAAGATCCACTTTAGGATTGTTGTAATCATAATTGAGTTGAGTATTCTTCGGGGATTTCTTTAATAAAATCGGTTAGGGTTTTTCCTCCAAGATCAAGGATTGATTTGAGTTTTTTTATAAGATTCGAAAACTAAGATTTAACCGAGTGAAAGCTTTGAAGAACAGGGGTTCTGTCAAAGGAGTAGCAGTAACTGGAGGACCAACTTGGAAGTCTTGGGTCACTTGATCTTGCTTAAGATCAAGGGGAGAGAAGAAGTTAGAATCAACATCAAACATATGGTTTGGGGGGTTTGCATTGCTACTTTTTCTCTTGCATACAACTCTTGCAAAGGTTAATTACATATCTCAATTATATTTGGAATTGGGGATGACATACCCATAGTGACGAGAATTGGGAAACTGCCTAAATAAATCTTGATATTCTCTCTCTCTCTCTCTCTCTCTCTCTCTCTCTCTCTCTCTCTATATAATATATATATATATATATATATATATATATATATATATATATATATATATATTTTGATAAATACACTAAGTGTGCAATTTGATAAACTGAATTTTCTGGTTGTTTTGAAGTAATTCAAATTGTTTTGTAAAGATAATTGCTGTAACACCCTTCTACCCAAACGACATATTTAAATAGATTATCAGAGTACAACATGTAGAAGAGTTTACATTTCTTACAACATAACAATTATCGCATCACAACATAAAACATATTATTTATTTTATTAAAACTTCGCAGCGGACAACAACATTAATATTATCATTCATCATATAACAATTCATAATAATGGTTCAACATTATCTCAACAAAACATCTCAACATGTTAGTCATCATAAACAACGTAAATAATAATCAATTATCTATCGAATCCCATAACCCCGGTGTCACATGACCAGAGCATTTGACTCGACTCTGTAGAATAACTCTACACTTATTCTTCAAACCTCAACAATAGCTACTCCTCTTTATCTGCACATTGCTCATCATAGATGAACATAAACACATGCAGAAGGGGTGAGAATTACATTATTAAATAATATATAACGACAGAAATATAAACATAAATATATTTCACATATGCCAACACAGCTCATCGTAATCATCATAATCAACATAGTCATGAACATCAACAAAACAACATATCAAATGCAATGCACACACCCATGCATGACTCAACACGACTCGGTATACCCATTTTGTGACCAACTACAGGATCACCACTCCCAGATTCATCACCATAGAATCCGAGTTCCCCGCAAGGAACCAAGCCTCTCAACAAGCCCGGAGTCAACAACATCATTGGAACTCAGTCCGTTCATCACTAGGCATCGGCCTTTCATGAATGCATGCACACCAAGCATGCATCATAATCAACATAGCAACAACAGCATCATATATTCATGTTATCATCATCATTAACACATTCTATCACAAAAGCATATCACATCATACCACATAATCAAACACAGTATTATCACACTCTACTAATATCTATACCACTCAAAGCAACGGGAAATGATCCCTCGTATACCATGCATCAGCTAAGTTACCTCGCTCAGCCTAACCAACCAAAACTGCACAACAACAGCCCAGGAAAGACCACAAGTCTGCCCATACGCGTATTGCCTATGCCCATACGCGTATTACCCACGCCTAACCAAATCAATACGCGTATTGCCCATGTCCATACGCGTATGCTACGCGTATCACATTCCCATACGCGTACCAACAGAGACCAAAACACGTTCAAAACATCATCTTCCTCATCCATACGCGTATTGCCTAGTGCCATACGCGTACCAGCAATCTCATACGCGTATTGCCTAGTGCCATACGCGTATGACCAGAAACCAGATTTCCAGATCTGCAATGGCTTTTTCTGCTACGAGATCTATCCAAATCATCCTTCACAGTCCAAATTTCACACAAAATCACTCATATCATCTAATACAAATAGTCCCCTATTCGATTTCACAAATCCTAACATCATTGCATATAATTTCTACGAATTCCTTCGATTAAAATCCCAATTTCGTTCATCCAATATTTCACCATTTTCAGCATATTATTGTTTAATAAGGTTCAGACCCCTTACCTCTTTGGATTGAAGGAAGCTCTGAGCAATCTTTGGCCTTTTCCTCTTCCTTCTCTTTCTCTTCAGCGTTTCTCCCCCCTTTCTCTGACTCTGAGGCAAAACACGTGAAAAAAACCTGAGTCCTCACTTTGGCCTCTTTTATCCAATTTCCACTTTTACCCTTCCACTCTTCATATTCCATTTATTTATTTAATTATTATTAGAATAAATAACATCTATAGTAATAATAAAAATAATCCAATAATTCAACTTTATTTAATTAAAATTAATAAAATAATATTAACTCAATTAAATAATTCTCTTATTTTAATCGGGGTGTTACAACTCTCCCCCACTAAAAGAGTTTTCGTCCTCGAAAACATACCTCAAGCAAATAGAGCCGGATACGACTCCTTCATCTGATCTTCACGCTCCCAAGTCAAGCTCTCACCAGCTGGACCTCCCCAAACAACTTTCACTAGAGCAATCTTCTTACCTCTCAGGGTCTTCTCTTCTCGGTCATTTATCCGAATTGGCAACACCTCAACGGTCAAATTATCCCTCACCTGGATATCATCCAACTGAACAACATACGAAGGATCCGCAATATATTTTCTCAACTGAGATACATGAAACACATCATGCAGATTAGAAAGCGACGGCGGTAAAGCTATCCGATACGCCACTTCCCCAACCCTCTTCAAAATCTGATACGGACCCACAAACCTCGGAGTAAGCTTTTTAGACTTTAAAGCTCTACCCACACCTGTCGTCGGAGTAACTCTCAAGAACACATGATCTCCCTCTTGGAACTCAAGTGCCTTTCTCCTGTTATCATGATAACTCTTCTGACGACTCTGAGAAATCTTCATTTTCTCCTGAATCATCTTAACCCTTTCAGTCGTCTGCTGCACAATCTCAGGTCCGAGTACAACACTCTCACCTGATTCATACCAACACAATGGAGTTCTACACCTCCTACCATACAATGCTTCATATGGAGCCATACCGATACTAGCATGAAAACTATTATTATAAGTAAACTCCACCAACGGCAAATAACTATCCCAAGAACCACTCTGCTCCAACACACAAGCTCTCAACAAATCCTCCAAGGATTGGATAGTTCTTTCGGTCTGACCATCAGTCTGAGGATGATAAGCTGAACTCAACCTCAACTTAGTTCCCAACGCTTTCTGCAAACTTTCCCAAAATCTAGAAGTAAATATGGGATCTCTATCAGACACAATACTGGATGGAATACCATGCAGCCTCACTATCTCCTCAATATACAACTCTGCCAACTTCTCTAAAGAGTGATTAATCTTCATCGGCAAGAAATGCGCCGACTTAGTCAATCGATCCACAATCACCCAAATAGAATCATTACCTTTCGTCGTCCTCGGCAATCCCGTCACAAAATCCATGGAAATGCTATCCCACTTCCATTCAGGAATCTTCAAAGGTTGCATCATACCTGCCGGTTTCTGATGTTCAATCTTTGACTTCTGACAAGTCAAACAGGCATACACAAACTTAGCAACATCTCTTTTCATACCAGCCCACCAAAACAACTTCTTCAAATCTTGATACATTTTAGTTGCACCTGGATGGATGCTCAATCCACTCCTATGGCCCTCTTCAAGAATACTCTTTTTCAATTCAGACACCTCAGGAACACAAACTCTACCTTTAAATCGCAGGATGCCATTCTCATCAATCTCAAAATTACCACCATTACCCTGGTTAACCATAGTAATATGATCAACTAGAGCGACATCAACTTGCTGACCATTCCGAATATCTTCCAGAATTCCACTAGTCAACTTCAGCATACCCAACTTTACACTATCAGCGGAAACTTCACAACCCAAACTCATATCACGGAACTGTTCAATTAACTCAAGCTCCCGAACCATCATCATAGACATATGTAGAGACTTTCTACTCAGCGCATCTGCAACTACATTAGCCTTACCGGGATGATAACTCAATTCAAAGTCAAAATCCTTCAGTAATTCTAACCACCTTCTCTGCCTCATATTTAACTCTTTCTGATCAAACAGATACTTCAGACTCTTGTGATCACTGAACACTTCGAATCTGGAACCATACAGATAATGCCTCCATATTTTCAACACAAATACAACAGCTGCAAGTTCTAGATCATGCGTAGGATAATTCCTCTCATGAACTTTCAACTGTCTAGAAGCATAAGCTACAACTTTACCATTCTGCATCAAAACACCACCAAGACCCATCAAAGAAGCATCACAATAAACAACGAAGGACTCACCAGGATTAGGCAAGATCAACACTGGAGCACTGGTCAACCGCCTCTTCAACTCAACAAAACTCGCTTCACAAGCTGCATCCCACACATACACTTGACCCTTCTTAGTCAACTGCGTCAACGGCAATGCCAACCTAGAGAAGCCCTCAATAAATCTGCGATAATAACCAGCTAGCCCCAGAAAACTGCGTATCTCAGTAGCAGACTTCGGAGTCTCCCACTGTAATACAGCATCAACTTTAGCAGGATCAACCGAAATCCCACCACTCGAAATCACATGGCCAAGGAAACTCACTTCCTTCAACCAGAACTCACATTTAGATAACTTTGCATATAATTTCTTTTCTCTTAACACCTGCAAGACAATTCTCAGATGTCCTGCATGCTCTTCTTCCGTCTTAGAATATATCAATATATCATCTATGAACACCACAACAAAATTATCAAGGTACGGATGAAATATACGATTCATATATTCCATAAACACACCTGGAGCATTAGATACACCGAACGGCATCACAGTGTATTCATAATGACCATACCTCGTACGGAAAGCAGTCTTCGCAATATCATCTGACTTCACTCGGATCTGATGATAACCCGACCGCAAATCAATCTTACTGAAAACATGAGCTCCAACCAACTGGTCCATCAAATCATCAATCCTCGGCAATGGATACCGATTCTTGATAGTCACCTTATTCAACTGCCGGTAATCGACACACAACCTCATCGTACCTTCTTTCTTCTTCACTAACAATACTGGTGCACCCCAAGGAGAAACACTTGGACGCACAAACTTCTTCTCAAGCAATTCTTCAAGTTGCTTCTTCAATTCAACTAATTCAGTTGCCGGCATTCTATAAGGAGACATCGACACTGGACTCGTACCTGGTACTAAGTCAATGGCAAATTCGACTTCCCGTTCTGGAGGTAATTCACTTACATCCTCCGGAAACACATCCTGAAATTCACAGACAACAGGCAAATCTACACTCACCACTTTCTTATCCGCTTGCAGAGACGCAAATAAAGCGAATATCTGAGCTTCATCTTTCACAAAATCCCCCACCTGCTTAGCAGCTAGAAATCTTGCCTCATCATTCTCACCAACTTCAGAAAATCGCACCGTCTTCCTATAGCAGTTGATAAACACGCCATAGAATTCTAGCCAATTCATTCCCAGAATAATATCAATTTGGTGCAAGGGTAAGCACACCAAATCAATCACGAACTCTCTCTCAAAGATCGTCAAATGACAACCTCGACAGACAACAGAAGTCTTCACAGAACCATTAGCAGGAGTATCTATCTCCATACTTCCGCCTAGGGACGACATAATCACACCAATCCTGGTCGCACACTCATACGAAATAAACGAATGAGTAGCACCAGTGTCAACAATAGCAAGCAATTCAACATTATTAATCAAGCAAGTACCTTTAATCAGATTATCTTCTTTAGGAGCTTCAGCCCCACTCAGAGCAAACACCCTACCAGTAGTATGAGCTGCAGTAGCCGCCTTCTTCGGTTTCGAGCACTGCGAACTGATATGGCCTTTCTCGCCACAATTAAAACATGTTGGACCAGCATCCTTACATTCCGTAACTCTATGACCAGCCTGACCGCATCGGAAACATCTCAGCACTTTCTTGGCACAGCTATCAGCACGGTGGCCTGGCTCGCCACACTTGAAACATTTACCAGCTATGGGAGATCCTCCTCCACTTGGCTTCTTCTCATCTACCACTTTCTGCTTACCTTTACCATTCGGAGATGCATAAGGACTACCACGATCCTTATTCTTCTTCTCACTAAGACTCTTGTAGTGAGCAGTCCTAGCCTTGCTATCTTCATCAAATATCCTGCACTTGTTAACCAGTGTAGGAAACCTACGAATCTCCTGGTAACCAATGCCCTGTTTGATCTCGGGACGCAACCCGTTCTCAAACTTGACACACTTGGATTCCTCAGCATCAGCATTATTATAATGAGGACAATACTGCACCAGCTCCTCAAACTTCGAAGCGTAATCAACAACAGACATGTTACCCTGCTTCAGTCCCAGAAATTCCATCTCCTTCTTACATCGCACATCAGCAGGAAAATATTTCTCCAGAAAGGCCGTCTTGAACCTTTCCCAAGTCATCTCAGCACCTGGTACTTCAATCCTCTGTCGAGTGTTATCCCACCAGTTTTCAGCCTCTTCAGATAACATATGCGTACCAAACTGCACCTTCTGTGCTTCAGTACACGTCATCACCCGGAAAATCTTCTCAATTTCCTTCAGCCAAATCTGAGCACCATCTGGATCATAGCGCCCCTTGAATGTAGGAGGGTTATTCTTCAGAAACCTTCCCAAATTCCTAAACTCGTCGACCGGCGGATTCTGCTGCGCCTGCATAGCCTGCGCCATAGCAGCCAAAGCCTCAGCAATCGCAAGGCCATTTTCTCCAGCCATACTCTGCACGACACAACTACAACCGTTAAATATCGACAGTGTCATTTACACTAATCGACCAACAGGGAAAACATCACATTATGACTCGACTGGACTGACCATGCTCTGATACCACTAATGTAACACCCTTCTACCCAAACGACATATTTAAATAGATTATCAGAGTACAACATGTAGAAGAGTTTACATTTCTTACAACATAACAATTATCGCATCACAACATAAAACATATTATTTATTTTATTAAAACTTCGCAGCGGACAACAACATTAATATTATCATTCATCATATAACAATTCATAATAATGGTTCAACATTATCTCAACAAAACATCTCAACATGTTAGTCATCATAAACAACGTAAATAATAATCAATTATCTATCGAATCCCATAACCCCGGTGTCACATGACCAGAGCATTTGACTCGACTCTGTAGAATAACTCTACACTTATTCTTCAAACCTCAACAATAGCTACTCCTCTTTATCTGCACATTGCTCATCATAGATGAACATAAACACATGCAGAAGGGGTGAGAATTACATTATTAAATAATAATATAACGACAGAAATATAAACATAAATATATTTCACATATGCCAACACAGCTCATCGTAATCATCATAATCAACATAGTCATGAACATCAACAAAACAACATATCAAATGCAATGCACACACCCATGCATGACTCAACACGACTCGGTATACCCATTTTGTGACCAACTACAGGATCACCACTCCCAGATTCATCACCATAGAATCCGAGTTCCCCGCAAGGAACCAAGCCTCTCAACAAGCCCGGAGTCAACAACATCATTGGAACTCAGTCCGTTCATCACTAGGCATCGGCCTTTCATGAATGCATGCACACCAAGCATGCATCATAATCAACATAGCAACAACAACATCATATATTCATGTTATCATCATCATTAACACATTCTATCACAAAAGCATATCACATCATACCACATAATCAAACACAGTATTATCACACTCTACTAATATCTATACCACTCAAAGCAACGGGAAATGATCCCTCGTATACCATGCATCAGCTAAGTTACCTCGCTCAGCCTAACCAACCAAAACTGCACAACAACAGCCCAGGAAAGACCACAAGTCTGCCCATACGCGTATTGCCTATGCCCATACGCGTATTACCCACGCCTAACCAAATCAATACGCGTATTGCCCATGTCCATACGCGTATGCTACGCGTATCACATTCCCATACGCGTACCAACAGAGACCAAAACACGTTCAAAACATCATCTTCCTCATCCATACGCGTATTGCCTAGTGCCATACGCGTACCAGCAATCTCATACGCGTATTGCCTAGTGCCATACGCGTATGACCAGAAACCAGATTTCCAGATCTGCAATGGCTTTTTCTGCTACGAGATCTATCCAAATTCATCCTTCCACAGTCCAAATTTCACACAAAATCACTCATATCATCTAATACAAATAGTCCCCTATTCGATTTCACAAATCCTAACATCATTGCATATAATTTCTACGAATTCCTTCGATTAAAATCCCAATTTCGTTCATCCAATATTTCACCATTTTCAGCATATTATTGTTTAATAAGGTTCAGACCCCTTACCTCTTTGGATTGAAGGAAGCTCTGAGCAATCTTTGGCCTTTTCCTCTTCCTTCTCTTTCTCTTCAACGTTTCTCCCCACTTTCTCTGACTCTGAGGCAAAACACGTGAAAAAAACCTGAGTCCTCACTTTGGCCTCTTTTATCCAATTTCCACTTTTACCCTTCCACTCTTCATATTCCATTTATTTATTTAATTATTATTAGAATAAATAACATCTATAGTAATAATAAAAATAATCCAATAATTCAACTTTATTTAATTAAATTAATAAAATAATATTAACTCAATTAAATAATTCTCTTATTTTAATCGGGGTGTTACAATTGCAATCTAAACAACTGCAATTGATTCAAATTGTTTATTGCACACCAAGTGTTTGATAAATTGTTTGTGTCAATTTTCGTTTCCAAATTCATTGAAAATTGACTAGAACATGTGATATTGTTGAAACAATTATTTTTGTAAAACATATTGATTTACTTTCTCATCATTAGTATACAGTTCATTACAGTTTAAACGCATGTATGATTCTTCCGATAACAGTTTGGGATAAACGACTGTCGATCCAGAATTGTTTCCGCTTGCCATATTAAATATTTTAAGAACATAATTTTTAATCAAAGAAAATTTTATTGTGATCTATTCACCACCTCTAGATCGTTGCCTTCATCTAACACTAAGGGGAGCAAATGACCCCAGTCGAGGCCAAATTATTCTTTCCATAGAAGAGGTGTCTCCTATAGGACGTAAAATATGGCCACGGGCTACAAAGAAGGTTGAAATAAGACATATGCACTTTAATCGAAGGTGCTAGTTGGGGGAGTGGGTTCACCCCCACAACAAAAGAGAACACCAACCAAAAGAATAGAGAGACGTTGACGCTAAACATGACTTAGACACACCTGAATGACCCTCAGGTCACTAAGAAAGATGCTTGTATTCCAAATTTCAATGGGTTGGGTTTGATTGTGTTTGACCTAATTCGTTACACAATCCCTTCAAACTCCAATGGATTAGATTCATCATCAAACCCACACTTTTATGGTCAAAACCGACCATACCCGACATGTTCATTTATCGGTTTTGTTGGGTTGGGTTCGAATGTTGTGTTTCAAATAAAAAAAATATTTTTTGTAAGAACTTTGTTTTCAGTTTAAAAAATTGCAACACAATAAAATACAATTATAATAATTTCTAACACACAAATTGGATAAAAATCATCGTATAATGTCTAATAAAATTTATCTACACGATATAACCCTTGATAATAATATAAAATTTCAAAGATATATTATTTCCATTTAATAAATAAGTTGAAAATGATATAAAAAAATAAAAAAATAACATTTAGTCTTAAAATTACGGAAAATTATTAATTTAATAATATTATTAATAAAGAATAAAACTTTTTAAATAAAATTGTGATTAATAATGAGAAATTAATTTTATATTTTTATTTAAAAAAATAATTAAAAAATAATAATTGATGTCGTATTAATGAGCTGTGTAATTGTAAAACTTAAATCGGATATAGGAACTAAAATTATATGTTATTGAGGGTTTGGTTAAATATAATTGTAAATGAACGGAGTCAGATAGTTATAAATTAAGTTGGATCGGATCAATGGGAATGCGGATTGACCAGCATCCATGAAGGTTATATTGCAAAAACTTTACCCCGTACCCCTACAATTGTACCCACACCCCTACATTTAATTTTTTTGGACCAAAATACCCTCATATAAATAGTGTATATTTTTCATTTCTAAATTTTTTTACCATTTTCGTCTGAAGACTTCCGGAAACCAAATTTTCCATTTTTTGGCATTGTAAATCGGAACACTCAGAGTAAGTCTTTCGGTTCACATAGTGTATACCGGAACACTTGTCTAAAGTCTTCCGGTTTGTTGCCTTTTGGGGGCACTGAAGCGGAAGTCTTTTAGAAAGTCTTCCAGTTTGGTTGGTTGTATATCAGAAGTCTTTCTTAAAGACTTCCGGTTTGGATGATCTAAACTGAAACTCTTTTAAAAAGTGTTCCGGTAGTCATCCTTTTTTTTATTCACCGGAACTCTTCTTTGAAGTGTTCCGGTGCGTTTTTTTTATTTTAATTTTTAATAATTTTTAATTTTTTTTTTGCAGTGGTTCGAAGACGAGGTGCAGATGGTAGGATTCCAGTCCGCACGTTAGACCGGGACGCATATTCATCTACAGCTGAGCCGACTGGATATCCAGGAGGGCCGTACGATACGTCTCTTTTGGTGAAGTACGAGCATCATGTTGCTCGACATTTATGGTTTGGTGAGGTAAATAAACGAGATATATTTGAAAATGAATAATAGATGAATATTTTATATTGTGTTTTCTAATATGTGTTTTAATTGTTTTTAGGAAATAGGTCCAAAGAAAGAGTTAAAGGTTGCTGGACATGGACTGAAACTGACATCTAGGGTTCCATTGGCTCTTCCACCACAGATGGAGAGTTGGGTATCTAGATCTGGTTTATCTTCACTTTAGAGAACCAGTCTGAACAAGATAGACACAAATCTTGTCTCTGCATTTGTGGAAAGATGGCATCTAGAGACATCTTCATTTCACATGCCGTTTGGTGAAATGAGCATTACTTTGGATGATGTCTCATGTTTGCTTCACTTGCCCATCAAGGGTATCTTCTGAAGTCCTCAGGATGTAACGGAAGAGGTAGCTGTTGAACTTGCTGTTGATTACTTAGGAGTGTCACAGGATGAGGCACACTCACATGTTCGTAGCTGCAGGGGTTCGTATTACAAGTTGGAGTGGTTATACGATTTATTCGTACAACATAGAGCTGCTTCCAGCTGGGTATATGCAACCAGAACATATATGTTGATGTTGGTGGGTTCCACCATTTTTGCCGATAAGACCTTTACACTTGTAGAGGCACGATACCTCCTCCTGTTTACGGACTTAGATAGATGTTCAGGATATAGTTGGGGAGCAATTGCACTAGTTACCCTATACAGATATCTTGGAGATGCGTCCATGTACAGTTGCAAACAACTCGGTGGATATCCTACTCTCCTACAGGTATATAATTTAATTTTGTTTATTAAGTGTTAGATTCATTTTATAAAATATGTTAACTTAATTTATTTTATTTATTATGTTTGTATTTTGTAACAGTGCTGGATTCACGAATACTTTCCAACTGTTGGAAAAAGAGGGGAGAATTGGAAACCAGCTGATAATTGTGGTCTTCCCCGAGCGATGAGATGGTCGTATAAGCAAGGAGTCTTGAAGGTTGATGATTTACGACCTATTTTGGAAGAGCTGACACCTGCCGATGTCATATGGCGTCCATTTGAGGATCATAGAGCATGACGTCTGTTTGATGAGATATGTCTCTACAGGGGCTGTTTGAAGTGGGGTGAAAAAGTTGTTCCATACTTGCCTGACAAATGTTTACGTCAGTTCGGGTATAGGAAGTATGTTCCATCCCCACCTCTTGATTGTATGATGACGACAAATATTGGTGTTGATTGGATTAGTTACCATCAGAGTGTTATCGCTGTGATTGGTCCATCTACCCTGGCCACCACTCCATCTGATGTAGAAGATGGTTATCTGGAGTGGTATTATTGTGTTTCGCATCCACAGTTGGTCCCTCCCCATCGTGACGATCCAAGAGAGGTACCAGTTCCTGTATATGACGCCGGACCATCTGGTCCTGATTGAGCTCGTGTATCTACATTGATTCATCGCTATCTGAGACAGGTTAATGCCGAAGAGGAAGATCCATAGTTTGCTGATTTATTTGAAGCTTTGCATATTTCTCGTTCACATTGATTTATGTATTAAGTTTTAGAACTGAATATAATAGGCATAATATAAAATTCATGTTTTGATTACATATTTATGTTTTGAGTACATATTCATGCTAATACAGGTGTAAGTAATTGCCAATGTTGCATACGTCCTGCAAATCCTAACATCCAAGTAGTTGTTGTATGAGAACAAAATTTCCTCCAATCTAATGTGACCGGTGGCAACGGAAACCCCTCTTTCATGTTAACCTGATAAAGTAAAATAATTAAAATATTAAGTCATATAAAATATTAAGTGAAATAATTAAGTGAAATAATTAAAATATTAAGGCATATAACATAACTTGTCATACAAAATACGTACCTGAACCCAATGATTGTGGTTAACAAAACCAATGCAATAAATAGAGACATTTGGTGAATGTGAACTTGTCATCGGAAAGAAAGTCATGCACGGATTGCCTAAACAGACAAGTACAACATTATAGCGATTCGCTATCAAGTAACCCATATCTGGTAGACTCAACCATTTTTCAGGTGACTGTGAACCAAAGGATTCTATCATTAAAGATTCTCTCACTTCTGACAACCGATTAGAAAATAACTTGTCATACAAAGTTGACCTATCCTTGTCTATTATTTCCAACCCCAACTCTCTACGAACCATTGGCCAACCATCCTCACCATATCCACGCAATGATGCAATGACTCTAAATCCACAATTACCATCTGATTCAACATTAACTACATCTTCAATGTATGACCTAATATGATTAGGAAATTGAAGAATGAATTGTGGTTGCTTCTTTGATAATTTTAACTTCTTCGAAGTCTGTGATGGTTGAGATTGCCTTTGTGAAGATTGAGATGCCTTATCAACATACTCATGATACGAAGGGTCCCTATAAACATCATATTCTGCTGGTTTTTTCCCTTTCTTCTTCACTCCTCCTTTGGTTTTTAGTTTCTCAGGTGGTGGACACAATGGAGTCATTGTTGGGTATGCTAGTTCACATACCCTACTATTTAATGCCCTTTTCTCAATAACATCTAATGACCTAAATCGTCTCCACAATTCATCCATTGCACAAGTCATATCCACCTCTGATCCATCATCTGCACCTACCTCTAACTCAACTTCCATAGTTAGTTTCCTCCAATGAACATGAACAACATCAATGGGTATCGGTATACCACCTAGTGTGTATCTTCGTAACTCACAAGCACAAGGTAACCCATAAGATGTTCTAAGAGTACAACCACATATTTGCCTGTTAGTTCCAACATAATCAACTCTCAATAACTCTTCAGCAATACGTCTCAAAGCAGCTCGAGATACGGAACCACGCAAATAACCATAAAAGGGACTTATGTACGCGTGCTCAACTTCGTAAAAACTCTTTTGAAAAGAAGCTCTAATGTTTCCCAGTTGTAACCTCAAGTTGTTATTCATGGCTTCCCAACATTTGACCATGTCACCTATACTGTTTCCTAACATCTGCTTTAACTTCCAATGAGCAGATTCAACCCTAAAAATATTGAAAATAACACATAAAAAATACATAGAAATAATATCACATATAAAAATAACACATAAAAAATTATAAGACGTACCGATTAGTCGTTGTGTTACCCAAATGTAGCACTCGATTAATCCATGCTCCAACAAATCTATGCCTATGTGGAGTCAACCATGTGTCTTTCACATAATTAATAAATCCACTATAATCAACACATGCTTGCTCAAGTTGATGCAACCGTTGGCCATACTCAACCTCATCACTAGCCCAAACAACTTCCATCCATAATGTGTCTATCGTCTTTTGCAGGTCATTCACCACATGTTGTTTGCATTTGGCACCAACGTTTTTGTTAATGTGAAATCTACATAGCAAATTAATCGACCTGGGAAACACAACTTCAATTGCTTTCATCAAAGCAAGATCTCTATCTGTCAAAATCACTTGTGGACACATGTCTTTCTTCACAAACAACTCTTTTAGTTTCTCCAATACCCAATAAAAATTCTCTGTCTACTCAGACTCCATATACGCAAATGCAACAGCAAAAGTCAACTCGGTCGATGTCATGCCAACAATTTCAAACAAATGTTGTCTATATTTGTTTGTCTTATAGGTGCTATCCATAATTAACACAATCGGAAAAATATTCAACAACTTAACTGAATCAGGATGTGCCCAAAATATCTCTCTCACAACTTCCGAGTCATCCTTTTTTCTACTCCAATAGACATAGCCTGCATCCTCAATAAGTTTAAACAAATGTTGTATCTCACTCATAGGACCTCTTATCTCTTTTTGTATCACACTCTTATGCTTGTATACTTGCGTAATCCGAGTGACATTCTCAGGATCTCGGTCTTGCAAGGAAAGCAATATGTGTCTAGGTGGTACATGTCTCTTTGTCAAATCAGTGACATGTTGCTTCTCATATGTGGTCAACCTACCAATAAACGAATGACCTTCTAATCTATCAGGTAAACCATGATTATGTAACCCACATTTTACATCAATCTTCCAACCAGATCCATCTTTCGTCGGAGTCGACCTGATTTTAAATGGGCATCCACATTTCTTAGACGCACTTTGGGTACCACTATCAGTACTCTTGTGTTTCTCACCTTTATCACAACCAAATATTAATTTGTTACTTCTCCCTCTCTTCCCTGTTTCAGTATCTGAACGACTGATAATAACAGTTACTTTATTATCGATTCCAACCTCTTTAATCCATCTGATAACCTCTTCCCGTGTACCAAATCTTTCGGTCGTTATAAACGCATTAGTAGTATCTACACATATTTGGGAAAGATTTTCCATTCATGCAAAATAAAAAACAGATTAAAAAAAATTAAAAAAAAAAGCAAACCGGAACACTTCTTCAAAGAGTTCCGGTATGTGTAAATTTGTTTACCGGAACTCTTTCAAGAAGTGTTCCGGTTTGTAACATTTTTTTGATTGAACCGGAACTCTTTCGTGAAGTCTTTTGGTTCATTGCTTTGTGTGTTCCGAAAGTCATTTTTGAAGTCTTCCGGTTTGGGAAAAATACATATCGGAAGTCTTTTTGCAGGAGTTCCGGTGCGAGAGGTGTGAAACGTGTAATTTCTGAAATTTTTAACTAAGTGGTAAAAATAAAATGGTAAATTGGTTAAAACCAATTAAGGATAGAATTGAAATTTTTAAAAATTTGTAGGGGTATGAGACTAATTGTAGGGGTAGGAAAATTTTCTTATATTGCCTGTGTTAAGGTTTATAATTACCAAAATTATTACAAAATTATTACAAGGTATATATAAGGGCTTGGTGAGCCCAAAAATACTCGAGCTCAGAGCAACTAGCGTCACTCTCCCGCCCCTCCGTGGTTGAACTTCAAAGCTGCTGCTCATTTCCCGCCGCCATGAAGCTCGTCAGGTCTCTGTTTCTCTCTCTCACTCTCTCTCCCTCAACTTCTCATTTCTTACCATCTCTCTTTTTGTGGAAATTTCTTAAACTGAAATCGTGTTCTTGAAAATCGAAACAGGTTTTTGATGAAATTGAACAACGAAACCGTATCAATCGAGCTCAAGAACGGCACAATTGTTCATGGCACCATTACAGGTATCCACCAACCCTTCCTTACTACTCTTCGCTGTTATTACATATGAATACTCCTCACGCCGTTAAACCCTAAGTACCCTTCGCGCTCAAACATTTGTTATTTATCAATTGCTGCATATAATTTTCTATTTTGGCGTTGTTATTTCCGATGGCAGAGTCGTGAATGTGATATTTTCCAATAAACCCTAGTGAATTGTTAAAATCTTGATTATTTTTGTTTGAAATTAGGTTTCTTGCTTAAATAATGGTTAAGAATATTCGCCAATTGATAGTTCAGGTGCTAGAGTAAAGATCCACTTTAATCTCTGTAGTTTACTGTTTGACATATTTTGTAATGCAATCAAAGTATCTTTGGTAACCAATTGTTTGTTGTTGTCGTTGTTGTTGATTTCTGGCTGTAATCTCTACACCTTCCTTTTGTAAGATTCAAGTAGTTAAAAATTATGATAGAGAGAATATGGAAGGCAAGTTAGGAAGAACGCATTTTCAAAAACAATGAAAACATTATTCTGGAATCTGCATGTTCAAAATTTCTGAAACTGTTAGATCAGTTTTCAATAATTGTAAAAGAAAATGGAGAGGGAAATAATAGTTCTGTATTATCTTATGTTTATTAATTGAAGTGAGAATGCAAATGTGAAACATGTGAAGTAAACATACCCTTCTGTTTCTCTTTTCCTTATTCAGGCCCTTAGTTACTTATCATTTTGTTTGAATAAATAAATGATGTTTGAAATATACCTGTTCTCTTTGCACCTTAACTTGCTACCATATGATAACATTGCATTTATGGTTTCTCTTCAACTTCCTGCTCGAATTGTTTGCTGTTTTCTTTTAGATAAATTTTTGTTTTCTATCAGAATAATGATAGTAATGTTTTGAAGGTGTTTAATTCAGATTTTGCATATTTGAAGATATTTGACTTTTTTTTAATCACCTATAAAGTAACACATATAAATGGTTGTGATCCACTACTTCTTACACTAACAGCGTATATCAATTTAACTTTTTTATTTTATATGTTATAGAGAATTAACCGGCCTTCTTGTTTTAGTATCAATTAAACTCTTTATTTTATATGTTATAGAGAAGTATCTTTTACATTATAGTCTTAACATTTATAATTACAGTACCACCCTCCAACTCAATCATTTGGAAATGAGAAGTTCTATTTGTACTAAAGCATGTGCTATGAAAAGCAAGAGAGTAATCATGGTCTGTCAAGAGTAATGATTTATTGACATTTCTTTTAAAAGGTTTGACACTATCAATCATTTTCATTTGTAAACTGATTCTCTTATTTCTTTGTGCCTCTTCTATTTTGTTGTATTTGTAATTGTGTTGTTGAATATCGGCCATGGCGGATTGCGGTGGCGGGATTTCGACAAACCGCCATTGAAAAGCGGTTGTGTGGCAGTTTTCGTATAGAGAGGTCATGGCGGTCGCCACGAAAGTAATGGACATGCAGAAAAAGCGTTTTTTCGTTAAAAAATGGAAAAAATATGGGTTGGGTTGTGTGGTCTTACCCAAGCACAGAACCAAAGTGGGTTATAGTTCTAATAAACCCTAAAAATGGATACTTTGCCCTTTTACTCTCTTATCTCTCTTCTGTGGGTTATAATTCTTATAAACCACAAAAATAGATGCTTTGCCATTTTATTACCATCTTATCCATCTACTCTACCCTGTTCTTTTCCTCTACTGGTGTTCGACCACCACCACCACCACCCAATTGCGTGCAACCGCCACCAAATTCTCTGTTCTCTGTTCTCTGCTGTTGCGCACGACCTGCTCTCTCTTTTTTTTTCTCAGTTTCTATAATCTGTATTCTGAAAAGTATATTCCATTTCTTCTTTTTCCCCCTCTTATATTTATTCTTTAGTTTCCTATTCTTTTCATTTTCTGATTGTTTCCCCTCTATTTCATTCTTTATTTGCTCTGTTAAGCCTTCTTCTGTTTTTAAATTATCTCAAATCTTTTTTTTAATTGTTTATAGACATTAGACACCCAGTTTTTAAATTATCTTAAATTAACTTAATTTGTTTTTTATTTCTGATTTTAATTTGGTGTTTTATTTATTTCTGCTATTTTTGTGTGTATATATTTAAAATAAGTTTTTTTATTTGTCTGCGCACGACCTGCTCTCTTTTTTTTTCCTCAGTTTCTATAATCTGTATTCTGAAAAGTATTCCATTTCTTCTTTTTCCCCCTCTTATATTTATTCTTTAGTTTCCTATTCTTTTCATTTTCTGATTGTTTCCCCTCTATTTCATTCTTTATTTGCTCTGTTAAGACTTCTTCTGTTTTTAAATTATCTCAAATCTTTTTTTTAATTGTTTATAGACATTAGACACCCAGTTTTTAAATTATCTTAAATTAACTTAATTTGTTTTTTATTTCTGATTTTAATTTGGTGTTTTATTTATTTCTGCTATTTTTGTGTGTATATATTTAAAATAAGTTTTTTTATTTGTCTGCGCACGACCTGCTCTCTCTTTTTTTTTTCTCAGTTTCTATAATCTGTATTCTGAAAAGTATTCCATTTCTTCTTTTTCCCCCTCTTATATTTATTCTTTAGTTTCCTATTCTTTTCATTTTCTGATTGTTTCCCCTCTATTTCATTCTTTATTTGCTCTGTTAAGACTTCTTCTGTTTTTAAATTATCTCAAATCTTTTTTTTAATTGTTTATAGACATTAGACACCCAGTTTTTAAATTATCTTAAATTAACTTAATTTGTTTTTTATTTCTGATTTTAATTTGGTGTTTTATTTATTTCTGCTATTTTTGTGTGTATATATTTAAAATAAGTTTTTTTATTTGTCTGCCATGCTTCAACCATTTGCCATCCGCACATGTTTATGGCAGATTTGTGCCTTGCTGCCACAAACGCCATTGACAACACTGACTGCAATGTAATGATCCCCATATCAGCCTATGTATACTCCATAGGAAGCAATCTCACGAATTGCAAGAAAAGGAGTGTGCTGTTGCTTTAAAGATGCATCATGTAGTTCCTGCTATGACGGCAATCACGTGCAAAAAGTATCAAAACGAGCTAAATCATTATGTTTTCGTTTTGTGATTTTGGTTTTCTTAATATCCAGCAATATCCTTTTACTTGATTTAAGTCAAATTTTCAGAAATGTAAATGTAGTCCACAGCTTCTGATTTAACTTCACACAGCCTGTACTATGGAATTTTCTGTTCAACACACCTGGGTTTAGTTTTACTTTGTTAGGTAAATTGAAAGTTTGCAACTTATATGTTACATCTGTTATCTTATCTCGATTTGTGCTAAATATTGTGATGTTTGAGGCTCAAGTGTAACGATTATCTTTTATGGATTCTTATAAGAATTGAGTCCTGTACTATAATTTTGCATGTCATACTGTTTGCTTATTAGTAAAAATATATTGGCAGATATTGCAATGTTTCTAAATAAATAAATCGCTTGCTACTTATTGTATTTGAGTCTTTTGTTTTTGGGTTGAGATCATCAGTGTTTTGAAGCTTTAGTTATGCTGTTCCTGACTTGTTGCTATGCTACAGGTGTTGATATTAGTATGAACACACATTTGAAAACAGTTAAACTAACACTGAAGGGGAAAAACCCAGTGACTCTGGATCACCTCAGTGTGAGGGGTAACAACATTCGCTATTATATCCTTCCCGACAGCTTGAATCTTGAGACTTTGCTGGTTGAAGAGGCACCTAGGGTCAAGCCTAAGAAGCCAACTGCTGGTACTTTACATTACCTTGGCTGTAATTTGTATTCAGATTGGGTTCTATCTGGTTGTTTTTGGTTTTCAACGTTTAAATTCTATTTACAGGGAAGCCTTTGGGGCGTGGACGTGGTCGAGGGCGTGGACGCGGTCGTGGCCGTGGTCGTTAAATTGCAATTTTTGTGCCATATGGTTATATTGTAGGAAGTATTTCTGAGTGGTCTTGTAGACGTTAAAAGCGTGCTCTTGCTGATTAGTTATGTTGGCTTTGGCCAATTGTCATATTTTGAACAAGTACTTTCAAGTTCTTATGTATAATTCTTTCCCTTTCAACTGATAGATATTTTGTTGACTTCTAAAAGATACCTAACACCACCCAAGTCTTAACAAAAAATTTCAAAAATGGTGCTCTCATGTCTTTTTCAGTAGATATCCCTCGAGGATATGGTTCCTCTTCAATTTTTGAAGAGTTAGAACAGTTTTTTATTTATCATAGTAACTAATGTTTCTTATAAATGATGTATGAGGTGTCGGTGTATTGTCTTGGGCCTTGTATAAATAAGGGTTGTTTAAGGATTTATACAAGGCCTCGTTCACTGTTATAAGAATTTTTTTTAAAAAAAGCTCCTCGTTCACTGTTTAAGGATTTTTTTTTGAAAAAAAATGATTATTTAAAAAAAACTCCTCGTTCACAATTATAAATAAGGGTAATGTTAACTTGTGTCCCAAGGGTACATGTTACTATCAGCAACATGTGTTCCTAGGGCACAATGAAAATGACCTTATAAATATAAGTCATAAATTTTTAAATTAATTAATATTTGTGTTATTATTCTATCTTGATTTAATTTAAAAGCATTTAGTATGGTAGTTGATCCATTAAATATAACTAATTAGAGTAAATTTTACTTTGATTGTATATGAAATTAAGAAAATTATTTATACAAGGCGTATGATCATGTATCATGCCACTGTTTATGACGCATGCAAAATCTTTCCTCCCTACTATTTTTCCCATCCATTTTCTAATTCTCTTTAAATTTTTCTTTAAAACATTGTCTTATATTTTCAAGAGAAATGCTAATTTGAAATATTTGGAAGTAAAACCTCTGATGAAGATCCGACTTTGAAACAGAAAGACTTTCGAACATCTTCAGAGGAGTTTGATCCATTGATTAGATGGAGACATTTGAGACGGTGAAAAGATCAAAAGAATTGAAAGGTTTGTTACAGTGTTCAACAATAATGGAGAACATCATATTTGAGAGTTAGTTAAAACTGACCGTGATTGTTGTATTACGACGCATAGTTCAAATGGAATTGTCCTGATGGTTGTAATCACATAGATATGTTGTTTAGTCGTTTTATTTGTTTGTCGTGTTGTTTTAATTGTTGTAATCAGTGTTGTAATCTTTATGAAAAGCACATTATTTTCAATATCAAATTAAATAGTTACACAAAAGGAATTACATATAAAAACATGACTAAAAGTGGATTATTTAATTATGTTGTGGAGCTTACTGCAACATTCGAACATTTTTAAGATTGTGTCTGGACTAACAACATGAACTACATAATCTTACAATTTTGTTCGTCATATAAAAACATGACTAAAAGTGGATTATTTAATTATGTTGTGGAGCTTACTCCAACATTCGAACAATTTTTAAGATTGTGTCTGGACTAACAACATGAACTACATAATCTTACAATTTTGTTCGTCGTATCCATTTCGGTTCGAATACGTGTGCTGTTAAGGCGATATTTTTTCTTTCTTTGCATATTTTCATTGTACCAAAATATCTCCTCTTGATATGTAGGTTAATAATCCTCATTTGCTACTATCAGAAAGATTATTTTACATATTGCATAAGTTTATGACTTTGTAATCCGCGAATAGTAGGTTGGAAGAGTCATGGCAAGCATGTGATTGAATAATATAATAATATTTTTATTAACCATTTTATTTATAATTATTTTATTATTAAAATGAAAAAAATAGAAAAACAATACAGTAGCCATAGGCTATGGCACATGCTCCTAAAGGTTGCATGTCTGCGTCATCGCATGATAAATGATCATGCGCTAAAGGATAAAAAAGGGGTGCATGCGCCACAGGCAGTTTTACATCCTCTTTGGGGCGATTTCTTTTGTTTGAAAGATGACAACTTTGATATTATTTTTGAAAATATTATTATTTAAGGTTATTTTTTTCTAAAAAAAGTGATTTTAAAAAAAATCACTAGAGGGAGTATATATATATATATATATATATATATATATATATATATATATATATATATATATATATATATATATATATATATATATATATATATATATATGATTACACAAAAATTGAAGGAAAACGAGTAATAAGTTGCGTTGTTATTCTTTTTGGATGACAAAATTATTCCTCTTAAAAATTATATTTATTGTTCTAAGATACATAACATTGCTATGCATGAGTCTTTATACTCTCTATAAAAGATTCACTACTTATGGTGCTAGATACCTAAAAGTTTAAAGACAAATAGTATTAATGTAAGTTGATTGTCAAAACATATTTTCTCGTGTTTTCCTTTACCACTTTACTTGAAATGACTTTGAGAGCTTCCTGAATAAAACATCTCGTCCTTAGTCCCACTAATGGGAAAACTTTAATAAAATATGCATGTGCATGTTCCTACTAAGGATGAGAGTAGACCATTTTGGTTGAAAATACGAGAATGCAACGGTCTATAAGAGGTGTGAATAGACCTCCCAAGTAAAATTGTCTGATTTGAAAAATAGTTTTGAAGAGTTTATCAGAGTTTGAAAACAAAAACGATTTGTATGGAAGAAACAGATTGGATATAAAATTGATTATGCTTATGATATGATATATACATAGTTTTAAAGTTGATATTTGTGTTGTTGGAGTTTGTTTGAAGTCTCGCATTGCTTAGGTTCTTGGACTATTGATTGCATAAATATGTGAGAGCAACTTCACCCTCTGAGCAAGATTTTGGGTTTGAAATCCAATCATATTTAATATGACATTAGAGTTGGGTTAAATATTGCAGCGTGGGAATTTACCCACTCTAGGCGTGAGGGTGTATATTGAAGTTGATATATGTGTTATTAGAATTTATTTGAAGTCCCACATTGTTTAAGTTTTTGAGTTGTTGTTTGTATAAATATGTGAGGAGAACCTCACCCTTTAAGCTACCTTTTAGAATTGAGATCCAATTATATTTAACACACATAACAACTTAGTCGGTACAATGTATGACAATAGATTGAATCAAATAGATGGCCAAAACCAATCAAGCAATGTATTGAATTAATATTAACTTTACACAAGGCCCTAACAATATATATATATATATATATTTATATATATATATATATATATATATATGAATAATCTACCTATATATTTTTATATACATTTTCATATAGATAAATAAAATGATTTTTAAATCCTAAGATCAAACTATTAAATAACCCAAAGTTATTAACAAAAAGACTTAATTTATTGTCATTTACCTTGGTTGTTTTATACAGAGAAGTAATAATCATTACTATTAGTTTTATTATTAGTTGTTAATCTTGTAAAAAATATATTATTATATTTTAAATAGTAAGAGGTCGGTGAAGTTTATGGGGTACAACTGAAATAGTGGATTTGCAAATTTCCCTTTCCAATCCACTTTATAACTTTTTTGACTTTTCAATCATATATTCTCTCATTTATTTGATCAATTAAATATCTCTATGCCTCCATAACTTCTTCTTCTTCTTTTCTTCTTCGATTTTCTTGCTTCGTCAACTCCAACACAACTTCATCTTCTTCTATTCTTTTTTGATTTAGCATTTCTTCGACATTCGATGAAAATGTCAAAAAAAAAACAGTCAAACCGCTCCACGCGGATAGCAGCCTACAACTCGCTCCAAGATATAACATCTTTTGCGCCCGCTATTATAAACTGGGATCCGCACCTAGGTTTCATCATGGAAGGTGGCCGTTCCGGTCAAAAATCTCAGGATAGTGGCCGCTATTAATAACTCTGATATATATATATATATATATATATATATATTATAATATATATTATATATAGATATAATATATATATATATTATATATTATATATATATATATATAATATATAATATATATATATATATATATATATATATATATATATATATATAGATAGAGAGAGAGAGAGAGAGAGAGAGCGAGAGAGAGAGAGAGAGAGAGGAGAGAGAGAGAGAGAGAGAGAGAAGAAGAGAGAGCGGAGAGAGAGAGAGAGAGAGAGAGAGAGAGAGAGGAGCGAGAGAGAGAGCAGAGAGAGAGAGAGAGAGAGAGAGAGAGAGAGAGAGAGAGAGAGTAGAGAGAGAGAGAGAGAGAGAGAGAGAGAGAGAGAGAGAGAGAGAGAGAGAGAGAGAGAGAGCGAGGTGTATGCCGAATTTATAGTGATTTGACTATCATCTTCCCTAAGCCTACTTCACTTTCCAATTGTTTCCTATTAAATTTTTGGTCTTCAACTATAATTTGTGACAAATTATACGATGTTTACTACAAGCACAATATTCAAATAATGCTGAAAATATAAAAATATTCTATTTGGATCCCCTTGACTTGTACGCAATATCAATATTGAATCCTTGCAAAATCTTTACTCAGAATCACCTTGAATCTTCAAGCCATAACAATTATATACCAATGTCTCCATTCTGTTGTGATTTTTCCTCGATCCTACTGGTATCTTGAGTATTGGTCTACCCGAAGATTGAGAAGAAATCTCACTTTGTCCGCAGACTTTCAAATATCACTACCAAAATGATTATGGAAAAAAGTACCTCATTCTATTTTGCTGGACTTGTCAAAACAAGCCATAACACCACACACCTTACAAACCTCTGAAATATAAAGAAAATCTTCAAAGAATCGTTAAACACAAAAACAAAATTTCCTAAACAATCACAAATATCCAAAGATGAAATTTAGATCCATATAAAAATAAAGTTAAAATGAGGTAGAATATGAAATATATCGTTTGCAAGAACTCAAGAAAGATTCAAAAATCCTTTTGAAAATGAGAAAACAAGTGAGTTATGAGTTTTCAAATCAATAAGTGAAAAATGTTTTATATGTTCGGAAGATCTAACACAAAAATGAGTGAAAAATGGTGTTTGATTCGAGTCATGAGCAAGAGGTATGATTCAAGTCAGAAAATTAAGTGACTTAAATTAAGAAGCGAAAACATATGAGAATCCATTTGTGTGATTCGAGTCACACAATCTGTGGTTCGGGTCACATGATTCAAGTCATGAGTTATGGTGATTCGGATAAGAGTTCTAGAAGGAAAATAGGTAAATTTCAGTTTAGTGCGATTCAAATCATACATTTTTGTGATTCGAATCAAAGTGTTGCAATTTGAATCACGAAACATGTGATTCGAATCATGAAAACATGAAAAAGGTCCCCAAGTTCCATGTAATTCTGATTCAAGTTATGTGAACAATGCGATTCGAATCAAACTACCAAAATATCATTTTTGAAAAATTTAAAGTAATTTTTGAGATTTTAATATTGTCATGACTTGAACCATTCTCAAATATATTTATTAATCTAAAAACTCAATAAATTGACTTGAAACATATTGCTTAAACTATAACCAAACACTTTGATTTATGCATGCCCAAAATGGATTTAAAAATCAATCGTGATATGCACAATCAATGAGGAGACTCAATAACTATATAAACAAAACAAAAAGCTTAAAAGACAAGCAATCAATACTACGAAAAACACATACAATCACAGTTGGCAAAGATATATATTCACGGAGGACCAATCGTTGTAAAGTAGCGCATGGTTGTATATGCTTTACTCACAATCATGATCTAGTGCCAATTGTAAAAAACTAGAATGTGTGATACCTATCACCACAATTGTGATATATAACCGTTGTGTAAAATTTAAAGGTCCTTGGCTCGATTCCCATCAACGCCTTTTTTGGGATTTAAATTATTCTGGATAACGTTCAACATATAACCACGTCTGGATTTAGCAAACGTCGTGAAATCACTTGCCTTTTTTTATATATTTATATATTTATACATTTTCCCATTTTTTTAACCAGTATTTTTGTGAACCTTATCCGACTAGAAGCAACAACACGCATTTGTGAATCGTATCATACTAAAAATTATATTACATTAAATCCAAAAATTATATATTACGTCAAAACCAAAATGGAACAACACAAACTACAATTTACATATCATTACATCAAATAATTGTATCTTGGTGTTTTGATTTCTTGTCTCTTGGTGTTTTCTTGACTTTAAACACCTATAATTTCAAGTAATCATACTTGTTAGTAAATAAACATAGAAATTATAACTTGCAATAAATTATGAACAAAGAATAATATACTTACTTGTTAATTTTCCAATATGCCTTCTTTATGATCGTTACGAATAACATACACATCATCTGTATCAACTTCATCATATGAGATAGGCACTTGTGTTGTGTAAGAAGGAATCGAAGGAATATCAAAACTTTCATCACTACGAGGAATGTATTTTCCTTGGAGAACGATTGACCATCTCTCCAATATATTCTGAGGGTCATTCAGATATAATTTTTTTTTTGCTTCATAAGCCATGATGAATGGTTCGGTCATATAAGTTTCCTTGCCAAAGTCAACCCAGATGAATCCTAAGTCATCATTTTGTACACCATTATTATTGGTAACTCACTTGCATTTAAATAAAAGCACTTTGAAAATAACATAATCAATCTCCCAAATCTCTCCATTGACACCATATAACGCTCTAGATGCCAATATAAGAATATTATCTTTTGAACTAGAGAAATACATGGATTCTGCCTCAACCATAACCCCATTATTTTACATTGTACTACGACCATCTTTTGATTTTGTATAAAAGGAAAATTACCAATGTCGTATGTAGTCCAAGTTATGACATTAAATGTTGGTATGTACAACATCCATTTAATTGTCTCGGATGCATTATCATCATTAGATATTTGTTCATTAAACCAATCAATGAATTTCTTGTTATGCTTTGTCAACAACAACTTGTCCCTCATTCGGGGATTTGAGATTTTTTTCTTCACAAGTGTTTTGTGAGTAGCTATGTAAGGTTGAACTTCATCAAAATTATTCAATATATATAAATGTGCTTGAATAACTACATCCCAAGCCATTGACTTAACATTTAAACCTTGAGTACCTTTACCTTCATAGTTGTTAGCATGACGAGATTTTGGAATTCCTATAGACTTTGCTTCTGACAAATAGTTTGTACAAAACTCAACAGCTTCTTCTGTGATGTACCTTTCAATAATCGAAGCTTTCGGTTGGTGATGATTCTTTGTATATGCTTTAAAGATCTTAATGTATCACTCGATTGGATACATCCATCTTAAATAAATTGGACCATAAAATTTGATTTTCTTGACTAGGTGAACAAGTAAGTGAATGATAATATCAAAAAATTATGGAGGAAAATACATCTCCAATTCACACAAGATTATGACAGCCTCATCTTCTAATTCATCTAGTTTTTTGAAATCAAGAATTTTATTTCATATATCATTGAATAATAAGCACAATTTGGTTATATTTACTCTTACATTTTTTGGTAGGATGCCATGGATAGCCACTAGTAGAAGTTATTGCATCAAGCCACGAGAATCATGAGATTTTAAACCAATTAACTTGAGATATTTCACTGATACAAGTTTATTGATGTTTGATGAGTAACTTTGGGAAACTTTGATACCATGCAAACACTCCAAAAAAAATTCTTTTCCTTTTTAGATAAAGTGTGACATATTAGAGGCAAATAAGTTATTTTTCTTGATTCTATTGGAGCCAACTGTTTTCTTATACCCATCGCCTCCATGTCGAGATGGGAATTCTTACTATCTTTACTATTACCTATAATAATTAGAAATGTTTCAATCAAACTATCACAAACATTTTTACCCACATGCATCACATCAAGACAATGTCTTACGTCGAGATTTGACCAATATGGAAGATCAAAGAACACATACCACTTTTTCCATATAATTTTTCTCAAATGGACCTTTTTATTTCTCTCTCTTTCCAAATAAGACACTAATCTATTTCTATCATTGATATACTTCATCCCCGGTTAAAGGTTTAGGAGCCATATCCAACTCATGCTCTCCATTAAAAGCCTTTCGCAATCTACGATAAGGATGACTGAGTTTTAGAATTTTTGATGCGCAAGGTAAATAATTTTTTTTCTAAACTCACATTGGTTATAACATGTATTAGATTCACATATATGACACACTTTATGTTCTTTGACACTATATCCATCTAAATTACCATATGCAGGAAAGTCATTGATTGTGCAAAATAGCATTGCACGCATCTTAAGCTTTTCACCAGAATATAAATCTTCAAATTCAATTCCTTCCTCCCACAAAAGTTTTAAATATTTAATTAATGGACTTAGATAAACATCTATGTCATTTCCAGCTTGTCGTGGTGCAAAAATCATCATACTCAACAACATATACTTGTACTTTATGTACAACCAAAGAGATAAGTTATAAATCGTGAGAAGAACATGCCATGAAGAATGGTTAGTACTCAGATTACCAAAGGGGTTCATTTCATCGGTAGCAAGCCCAAGCCTAAGGTTTCTTGGCTCAATGCCAAAATCTGGAAACAACGAATCAATTTTCTTCCATTGCATAGAATCAACTACATGGAGAATATTTCCATCATATTTTCTTTCACCTGCACGCCAACTAATATTCTTTGTGTCATTCGCATTAGAAAAAATTCTCTTTAATCTTGAAATTGTTGGCAAGTACCATAACACTTTAGCAGGAGGACGTTTCATACTAACATTTTTATTGTCATCATCATTGTTGTCCTTCAACTTATAACGCGACACATAATATTCTGGACATTGATCCAAATTTTCATATTATTTATTGTATAATATGAAATCATTTGGGCATGCATGTATTTTGATATACTCAAACCCATTGAACACATTATCTTCTTGGCATCATAACAACGATCCTACAAATTGTTATCTTCTGGTAGCATTTGTTTCAGCAAATCAAGCAATTTTGTGAAACTTTTATCCGACCACCCATTTTTTGCCTTCAGAATAATTTTTTTTAACACTGCAAATAATTGTGTATAACTTTTTCACCCATTAGAGGGGTTTCCTTATCCCTACATAAAGTATCATAAATATGAACTTTCTTAAAAGAAGATTCTCCAATATCACGAAACATATCTTCTTGTCAATCATCCATATCTTCGGCTTCATCAACTTCGTGAATTTGTGACACCATGTTTCTCTTTTTATTCACTTCACCATGCCACGTCCATATAGTATAATTTTTACATATACCATTACAACATAGGTAATGGAATATTTCTTCCTTAGTAACTTTATGGATATTCTACAAATAACACAAGAGCAATAAAAGATACCATCATTTTCGGGAAGATTTTGTTCAGCATATTCAAGGAATTCAAGAACTCCTTTCTCATATACCATACCTAATTTATCAGCTTTCATCAAACTACGATCCATAATAAATTCTGAAATTTATATCAAAAGAATAATGTGAATGGCACACCAAAACCTAAACCTAAAGCATATTCGTAATAATAATGTAACACTAAACCTAAAGCATATGCATATCCATCACAATAATATAATATTTAACAACAAAAAATGCAATGAAATATGAACCAGGAACAATATGAACACAAAGTTTCAAAAAAAAACGCAATGAAAGCAATGAAAATCATCCATAATAAATAACGATAAAATAAACAAAAAAGGAATAAAAGTAATGAACATCAACCATGAAAAGTAACATATCGTACTTTGAAGAAGAGGAATAGACCAAATGAATGAAGATGGCGAACATAAAATGAAGATGATGAAGATTTTAGTTCCAAGTGAGTGAAGATGGTGAACACAAAATAAAGATGGTGAAGATTTTCGTTCTAAATGAATGAAGATGGTGAACACAAAATGAAGATGGTGAAGATGAAGAGTTCATTATCATCATCATATGGTTTGCTTAAGGCATGTTATGAAGGAAATAAACAATCTATTTTGTTTTAATTGACATGAAATATTTTCACCACGGTTGATAAGAACAATCATAGTGAAATACAAGAGATGTCACCACGGTAGATAAATATAACCATAGTTAAACATTTTTCAATTTTTGTTTAACTTATGAATTTAAGGGACACACGTTTTTTGATGCAAAAGATGGGGAAATGTTGTTGTTGGGATTCAAAATTTGTAACACTTAATTTATCACCACATTTATTTCACACAGCCGTAATGAAATGTCATATAGTAAAAAAACCAGGCGCTTCCAATTTGAGATATTAAAACGGTGGACTAAATGATTGTAGTAATATAATGTTACCAAATATATATTTGGTAGTAGTGAATCAAAACATTTAACCCACGAGACAGAGACATACAACATACAACTTCAGGACAGGCCAACCTACAAGGGCATATAGCCTGACCTATTTAAGCCTTGTATGACTAGATCTATTAATAAATATGTTAGATTTAGGCTTTTTTTAAAAGCATATTTAATTAAATAGGCCATATTTATGCTATTAAAAAGCCTATGAATCTTTATAGAGTGACCTATTGATCGGAAAAATAGCAAGTGTACTATTTTTACCGATGTAGTAACAAGGAGTTTTATTTTCAAGTATCGATCTCAAGGATTGCGTAGGAATTACTTATTTTAATTTGATTCTATCAGAACAAAAAGATAATGGTTTGGTTGTTTTGGAATTTATAATCGTAAACACAGAAATAGTAAAAACAATTGAATTAGATAAAAGATGCTAGGGTGAGTGGTTGAAGTAACCGGTTATGAATTCAGTCCCGATTTCTTTAATACATATGAAACATTCAATCACCTAACCTGTGGTATGTTCTTACTTAAGTCCTTAAGGAAGAAACTATTAAACTACCAATTCTCACTCAAATGTCTATTCAATTAATTATTGGTTTTAATCATACAAAATATCAAGGTTTACGGTGATTTACGAAAGTTACTAGTCCTAGATGATGCATTCATAAACCCAATTGTGTGAAAACCCTACCAATCACAATCCTGTTATTGGAAGTCATAGATCAATTTGTATTTGTCCGATACAAAAGCATAATAACATCACACAAATGAATTGAAATACGTAACATAGTAATTAAGAAATCATAGGTTCAAATTCATAACATGTGATAACATCAGGACCACCCCCCTAGCATCAGGGGGTTTAGCCTCTCATAGTACTTAAAGAATTCATAAAGTAAAGATTAGACATTACAAAGAATTATGAGATTTTGATCTTCAATGGTTGCTACCCTTGAATCTCGCCGTCTTCAAATCCGTCGTATTCGCTATCTTCTCCAATGCAATGCTTTCGTTCGTCTGTAAAAAGGTGTCTTCTTCTTTCTCTTCCAAGCCTTCTTATAGCTTCAGATGACTCTCCTCCAAGCTAAAGGTCCAAACTACCCTTAATGAGCAGAATCGGTTCACACAGCAAAAATTAGGTTTTCTAAGCTGCGTTCAATCAACACGGCCGTGTGGTGGCACACGGGTGGCCGTGTTGTTCTTCAACATTAATTATTTTCAGCATAAGTTACAGTGGCAACAACACGGGCCGTGTCCCTACACACGGGTGCTCGTGTTAATGCACTGTTTTAATCAACACGGCCGTGTGGTGGCACACGGGTGGCCGTGTTGATCTCTGTTTTCTGCTCCCTCTCTGCTCTGCTTGATCAACAACACGGGCAGTGTTGTGGCACACGGGTGCCCGTGTTGACTTGCTGTTTTCTCATATTTTTGTCCTTCAGAGTGTCCAGAACTTCACCATTCTTGCTTTTAAACCTGTAACAATAACACTACCAAACGAAGCATAAACGAGATCTTTTTGACATAAACTCGTAATCAAATGCAATGCAATACCAAACCAACAAAACATGCTAATTGACTCAAATGCAACTAAAAACAACCATGAATCTTACCAAGGTGATGAAAATATGTCGGATTAGCGGCGGGAATTCAATGGAAATGGTAACCGATCACAACCCCAAACTTGTCTCATTGCTTGTCCTCAAGTGATGTATTGAGTCCAAACAAAGGTCACCCCCGAATTCGCTTTCCACAATGCAACCTAGTCTTTCACCCTTTGTGTTCTTCCTTTCCAATCGAGTTTCAGGTCTCTCCGATTCAGGCAGTTTACCATATTTCCACATCAGAAACCTCTTCACCTGCAAGCTTTTCACACACTCACAATATCTCTCAGGGTTAGGTGTGTACGCTCATAGCACAGTATGCAATACCAACTCTTAACTTTGAAGACATTCTAATGTCACTACCACAGCAGATTCCACACACTTTTTGAGGTCTTTTTAGGTTGTAACGGGGCTTGGGTACGGTGGGATAAACAAAAAAATTGGATAACAAAGGGTTTTGAACTCGGTAGTCATGTTGTGTGATTTTTCTTTCTTTTTTCTCTGTGCATCACAAATACTCTGGGGGTTAATTTCACTTCTCTTGATTCTTTTTCTACTAAACTTTTCTGAGCATTTTATATTTGTTAGAATCTACGGTCTCGGCAAGTGCATTTTTCTCTTTTGTTTTTCTTTTCTTTTTTTTTTTCTCTTTTTTTTTTCTTTTAAAGAAAATACATACTATTTTTCTTTTTGTATAATCTCATCTTATGCACTTGCCTTCCCTTTCAAGATTTCCACCCCAAACTTAGTTTTATTGCACATCTTGCAATTCACACAATCATACTGAGTTATGACATAAAAGGAAATGGATGATTAAAAGTTAATAGGGGGTTCATGATGAATAATGCTTAAACGTTAACATGGGGTTTACAATGAATAAAATGGCTAAGGCTCAACGGGGTTTACGAAGGGAAACATACATATAGGGATGGCTAGAAAGGCCCTGGCTAAACAAACAACTTGCCTCAGTGTGTGTTGTCATGCTGTGCCGTGTCAACAGAACATACGCAAAATCAGAGTGATAAAGTCATACCTGGCTGAACTCTCATGTTGATATTTCATGTTTGGCTTTTTGTGATCTCACCATGTTGGTTAGCTTGCAAGCTCTGAAGTCTCTTCGTGTTATGTGGTTCTTTCCTGACTTGGTCTTTCTATACCGCTTTCTTGGTCCGGTGTCCCCAAAATGTGTCCGACTTCTTTTCTCAAGGTTGCATCAACTTCCGGGGTGCCTTATCAGCCTTAGTTTGAGGGGTGTCATTCATCCACTATCATTGACCCCGAGCTCGTCCAACCGTTTCTCATCACCCTGTACACACAGTAGGTCCAAAAGAATAGAAAACAAACAAAACAAACAAACATACTAATATAATGATAACATAACAAAAACAAAACAAATTAAAAGAAAATAAAATATGAAAGGAGACCCCCCCCCTCACACTTGAACTAAACATTGACCTCAATGTTTAAATTCAAACACGAAGGGGACTTACAGTGCTCACTGTTGAGGAGGAGGCGGAGGATCGTGCGGGAAATGCAACATCAGACGTTGCATCATGGCCTGCATATCATCCATGACTGTCCCTTGCCGGAACAGTTCCACACTCTGTCTATCAAGTTCCGCACCTTGCCTGGTTTGCTCGGTGCGGAGGGTTCCCATCTCCGTATGGATCCAACCCCATTGATCCTGCGACATAAAAGAGGAGCCTTCACCATGTAGGCTCGAATCATGTGGGGGCGGCATACCGTGGGTCTCATCTTCTTCCATGTTCTCACCTGAAAGATCATGGTCAAACTGTGCATCTTCCCCTCCCGCTTGGGCTGAACATGTGTACAACCAATTAGCAGCATTGACAATGCTAATGGACCCAGGTGCCGGTAGTGCGAGCACTTCCACATTGTGAATCATCAGAGCGTAGTGAGTCGGCCGAATGGCAATCATTTGTTGATTGACTAGCGTGTGCATGTCAATCCTATTCTTGCCCATTACTACAGTCTCTTCCATCAGAAGTTGATCATACCCGAAGTGGCCCGCAATCTGCGTGATCATACCACCTACAGAAATATCCCCAGTAGTTGCATGGCCAACCTGTTTCAGATGATTGGCGGCGAAAGCCGCTGCATTGATTCGCTCATTGTGAGCCATGCAATACAGAAAATATAATTCTCTCTTTGCCGCCACCCCGGTACTATCACCCCGGTACTATCACATAAACGAGATCTTTTTGACATAAACTCGTAATCAAATGAAATGCAATACCAAACCAACAAAACATGCTAATTGACTCAAATGCAACTAAAAACAACCATGAATCTTACCAAGGTGATGAAAATATGTCGGATTAGCGGCGGGAATTCAATGGAAATGGTGACCGATCACCTATATATGTATATCTATTATAAAATAGACTAAATAATATATAAAAGACTTTGTTGTCTATGTAAAAAAATAGGTAAAATGAAATATTTGAAAACCTTAATGTGAGACAAGATTTTAAATAGGCGTTTAGGCCATATCATACTTTAAAAAAGGTCAGGTCAAGCAAAAAAAGAAAGCTTATAATAGGCCATAGGTCAGACTTGAGCCTTAAAAATTTAGCGTAGGCCAGGCTCAAGAATTCTAATGCCTGACCTGGTCTAACCTATTCCCACCCATACCTCATACCCACCCGTACACCAGAATATATGTTTGCCTATGTGTCGACATCTCATCCTGTGGGCCAATCAAGAAATTCCCATGCACCTATTTTTAATAAATACCCTAACATACCTAAATATATCAAATAAGACATCACTAACAAATTCATGTTAGTATTGAATCCTATAGGCTCCTTACAATGAATGGTGTGTTCCCCAAATGTATCCAAGCACCCCTTGCGGCAAACAGGGAAAACCTCATCAACAAGAAATAAAGGAATTATAAGTTAGTATTTAAGGATGGTACAATACTCTAACAAATATATATGTTGGTCTAGACCATCAATACAGATAGCAAGGATAATATCTTGTGCATATGTTATTTGCAAACAACCAAAAACTACTTCCTGTCTTGTGGTAATGTCAAACTTTACGTCCAAGTTCTGAACACTTTTACTAAAAAGGACACTCACCAAAATATCTTATGCTCCATGAGGGACAATGTCCTTTCTAGTAAATCTGCTAAGGTTAAAATCTAGAATTGCAACACTAAGATCATCCAAAGCTCTGTCAAAATCAAGGTTCATACCATATATCCTATTTTCTCTCAATATGTGATTTTGTAACATCTCTCATACCCTAAATTTTACCCAGAGTCTTTTTCATCTGTATCAGCATGACATGATCATCCCATTTGATCATGCATTCCATCATTCATTTCATTGCATTATTCAGAGATCCAGATGAATGAATAATCAAAAGTACTTAATTTCATTTGTGTCTTTGAAAGGCATCATTATCACTATATTTGAGTACTACATACAAATGGTCCAATAGTTGATTGTTTACATTTAATTATCTGTTTATAGTTCATCTGTATCATTGTCATTCATCATCATATTTTGGAATAAAAGCCAAAAGTTAAAGTTTGACTATGCTAACTTTTGTTGCTAGTTCATTTACATTGTTTAAAAGTTTATTTGCAGTATTTGAATTTTTGCATTCATTTTTTTCCATTTTATATCAAAAGTTAATTGAACTTGCATCTTTGATACTTGAATTTGTATTTCAAATATTGGATTTGCATTCTTTCAATTAATTTTTAATATAAGAAAATAAAATAAACAAATTAAATTTTATTAATTAATTCAAATAATTTTTTACATTACAAACCACAAGTCGTTCAAGCTACAGAGTACAACACATTACAAGTACATGAAAAATACAAGAAGAACCAATCTATGGGACTTCCATTTCATCCCTAGCGGATTCTTCATTGTAATAAGACACTTATTTCCTATATTCAACCATGCATCATCATCATCATCAGGTTTGTTGTGTGAAAATTCACAAGGCATACTTAGTTGAGAACTAATGTCACACTTGGGATCATGATTCAACACACATGCGTGACGACTTGCATCACGCGTGCTGTGTAGATTTTATGGCCCTATCGGGCGCGCGATGGTGCATGTGGTTATTTTCGAAGATGCACTCTTTTTTGCTCCTTTTTTTCACTCAAATTTTCACCAAGTCCACAAATCTTCACATTTATCTATTTTTTCCTCATTCTTTGGTCTTTCTTCTTCGTTTTGGCTCATCTTTCGCTTGTTTTGACCCGATTCATTGACTAAATTCATGTAATGACGGTGTATCATCACAACCCCAAACCTGAATTGTTGATTTTCCTCAAATAACTTGCCTGCAACTGCATATTTCAATATAAAAATAGTCACACAATAACAATCGAACATCACCAAATTTAATATTTCTTTTACCCGACCATTGATCTAGCTTCCAACTTCTATCCTGCAAATTCAGAAAATGTCCTCAACATTGATGAGTACTCAACTTATCTCTCAACTTACTTTGACTCGCTCAGTAGATAGGGTGATCTCTCAATCAACGTGCAAAATTAATTATGCTTAGATTGATCATGTTCTAATATGGTTCATTATAGAAATCACAACACAAACATTAGAGGTCCTTTTAGGTTGTAACTTGGCTTATGTTTGAGTATGATATCTTTGGGAAAATAGGTTTAAACCTTTGGAGTTAGGTGCCTAATTCTCATTCTATCATCATACCTCTTTGTTCCTTTTTGACTATACTAGAGATTTTTGGTCTTTCTTATTGTAGCGGTGTATTCGTCGCTATATGATTTATCGATTAAACCATAAGCAAAGCATACAATGAAATTTCGAGTCGCCACCGCACTTTTATTTATCCAAAGGATTGGCTAAAAAGCGAACAAAAGCCTAAGAAGTTTTACACGTAGAAAACTAATAAAAGATCAGAGAGTCTGGGTAAGGGGTAAATTACGCAATGGGAAGGTGTTAGGCACCCACTACGTCCTAGGTACTCCTAGGGAGCCCTTTTCACACTTGTTGTAAAAGATTGTTATTTGTTATGACATAAGTATTGTGCAAACATGATTGGGATGATGAGAGAAGAATATACAATTTTTATTGGGTTTGAACGGATGAACCCACTGCCTACGTACCTTCCATCAAAGGTAAGGATCAAAACGCCGTAGTTCGGCTAAAAGATTTCCAAAAGTTGGTGGATTCAATTTTAAACACAAGCACTGAGGCTTTTCATTATCAATGGGAGAACACTCGACCAAAACCAACATCCACCATGCGAGGATAGCTTCGACGTACTAGAGGGGTTAGCCCTGTTTTCAGTACGGAAGTCTTACTGTCGACTCACTAAAGATAAGGTGAGGTTTACATCAACCACAATGATAATTGAAACCTATGGCTAATGCATGAAAAGATTTAACAATGGACAAAGCCAAAACAAGTGAATGGGTGAGGTTAATTGATTGTGATTATGAAAGTAGAGTCAAAGTATGATTAAGATTGATTTGAAAGAAGTGTTATGAAATGGAGTTTGAAAAAAGTCAAGGACTTGGGGTCCAGGTTTTTAGTTTGAAAACATGAAGATGTTTGCACAATATCTATGTCAAGTTTGAAATCAAAGTGTGAAAAGGTTTAGGACATAATGAGGATGAATGGATGAAGATGGATTGTAAAACTTCCTAGGAGGTTCACCTCTTGAGATCATATAGAAGATGATTCAAGTGTGTCCTTTGGAATAAGCAATGGATAATAACAAACAAACAAAGAAGAAAGTCAACAAAAGCGGATATCGGATGCCAATCACTGGGCTTATACCAATCTCCTAAAACAAAACGGGATATCAGAGGCCACTCAATGGACTTACACTAATCTCCTAAAACAAAACGAAACTTGGATACCGGATGCCAATCTGTCTGGGCTTATACCAATATCCAACATATGATCCTGGGAATACAAATGCCAACTTGCAGGGACTTATAATTGCATCCTCACATAAACAAACAAAAGCAAAACATGGATGTCAGATGCCAATTTGTCCGGGCTTACCCTAACCTCCACAGTATGGTCCTAGGAATACAAATGCCAACTTGCAGGGACTTATAGTTGTATCCTCACATACAAACAAACAAAACAACACGTGATCATAGGAAAGCAAATGCCAACTTGCAGGGACTTACAATTGCAACCTCACATACAAACAAACAAAACAACACGTGATCATAGGAAAGCAAATGCCAACTTGCAGGGACTTACAATTGCAACCTCACATATAAACAAACAAACCAACTTATGATCACAGGAGAGCAAATGCCAACTTACAGGGACTTATAATTGCATCCTCACATACAATCAAACAAATGCATCAAGCACAGATGAGATGAGTGGCCAATGTGATGGTCTTATACTCACTTCCATATCCTAGGAGCAATGGCCAATGGATGGTCTTACAATTGTCCTCAATGGGTAAACAACAATGATAAGTCGTAAAGACAAATGAGATGATCATGCAATAATGAGCAATTAATGATGATAAATGCATAGAGCATACAAGCAAACATGTGCATATGAAGCAACAATCATTCAGTGAAAGCAATCAGCACACACTATAACCACACAATGAGGCTCATACAAAAGGGTTAGGCATTGAAGCCAACTGGAATAGGGTCACAGGTGCTCTTAACCTTGCCATTGAGGGGCTAAGGTGAAGCAGATGAAAGGAGATGAGGGGTGTGCCTCATTGCTCTTATCCCTGATCAGGGAGAGCATTGAATATCAGAAGGCGTGGGAGTTCAGAAAGTAGGAACTCTCTCCACAAGTTAGACTCGATTGATCTTGGGTTTGGATCTCAATGCTACAACCATGTAATGGGAGCAAGGAGAAGACTCACAGAATAGTAGGAGATAGGTTGCTTATCTCTTTGATCTACCAATTGCCTTATTTGAAGGACTTTTCCTGCTTGGGACAAAAGTAAACACACACAAGCATTGCCTCTTAAGGAGGACTTCAGACAGTTGCCTGGCCAAGTAACAGGCCAGGTCTTCCAGACTACATGAAGAAAAAGGAATTATACCTCAAAGCAAATTGCTAAATAGCAAATCAAAGCAAGTTCAAATAACTAAGCAACTAATGGTACCTGAAATAGTCAAACAAATCAGTACACAGTTCAAAAGTTTAAATCAGAAGGAAGTAGAAACCAACAATCAAAACAGACAGGCAAATGTGCCAAGCACAAGACTCAAATCATATGAGTCAAGCCACCTACAAAACAAAGGTTAGCTCATGATAAACAATCAAGCTTAATCAAATTGGATTGTTCTCTTTGAAGCATTCGTTGCTTAACCTGAAACAATGAGCTCAAACATAAGCAACAAGACCACTAGGACAAGCCTAGGGTCAAAATGAGATGAGAAAGTCAAAACAGCAAGGGATAGTCAATCAAAATCAAGTTTAAACATTCAAGAATCAAACTCAATTGGTCCCACATTCATATCATTCATCATCATGATTTCATAAGCAAAGGAAGTCAAAGCATGGCAAATGAAAGCTCATAGAAGTCAACAGCAAGACTTGCATCAAAAGCAAACATAATCAATTCCAAAAATCATCAAATAATTCATGGTCAATCACAATCCATAACATGACATGCATATAAAATTTCAGCTCATTTGGATCATGGGAAGATAGTCAGTGAAAATCAGAAAGTCAAAGCAAGTTTAAGCATGCTCAAAGAAGTCAAACAAACATGTATCAACTTCAAAAAATCATAAGTCAGTGATAACAAATGATAAATGAATGGGATCAACACCATGACAAAGCTTAAGATGTCTAGTATGCACATGTAAAATTCCATGATCATCCAATAAAGTATGAGAATTTCACAAAGGAAATGGCAACATGTATCACACAAGTCAACATTTTGGTCAAACAGGGGATAAAATCTCAAACAATTAGGAAATGCCACAATTAATCTCAAGAAAATTCACATGTAAACTAGACATACAAGAGTAGGTTCATGCAAAAATTCACATCAATTGGAGGTCAGGAAGCATGTCAACAAAAATCATGAAATTGCATATCATTGGTGTGACACAAATTGTCACACCCTAGTTCAAAAATTCATATCTTAACAACCACATATGATAAATTCAAGAACTCTACATCAAAACAAACATGAATGAGTGTAGATTAAGCACAAAAAATTTCAGGGTCATTGGATACATCCTCACAATTTCACAAAAGAATTGGCAAAAGGTATGAAATATGCATACATGAGCAAAAACCCTAATGCCATTAAAAATTCGACCAACCAAAAATTCAGCAAAAATCATGATAAAAAAGTAGACATTCATGTGAATATGATGGAAAAAATTTCATGAATTTTGGATTTGAAATGCACGAGTTATGATTTTTGTAAGTTGAGTAATCAATTTGGAATAAAATGAACAACATAACATGGTTTAGCAAGTCAAAGGTTGACCGAGTGGCAATTCAGTAAATACCACACTCACTAAACCAAACGCATCGTTTAAGGCCAGGCAACGAAATGTTCTCATTGGTTGTCACCAATGGAACAGTAATTCATGCAACAGAAATAACCAAACGCGATTCTGTGAAAAACCCTAGGGTTTGCTACAGTTCAAATTCATGTTCATCATCATGAAAAAACGAAATTCATCCAGACTTCATAAACAACATGGCAGTTAACAGTAGATTCATGCAACATCAAACAACAATAAACCAAACACGATTTCATATGAATTCTGGGTTCTCCTTAGGGTTTTACTACTGCAGTAATCATCTTCAACATTCAAACATGAAAAGATCAATTCACCCAGAAATCATGGATATGCATACCAATAGAGTCAGCAAACAACATACAACAAGAATGTAGCATCCATTTTCACTAAATCATTTCAAGCAAAACAAATCGAGCAAAAGTATGTTTGGTCACAAAATTTGAAATCCAGATTTATCATGCATAACACAACCATTTTAAGTGAGACAAGTTGCAATGGATTCAGCATCAAAAGACCTACCAGAAACATCTCATGATTTTGGAAAAAGAGAGGGTCAAAATCTTACTTGGATTTGAAGAAAATGGCAAAACAGTGATGGATTGATGATGCAAGCTTGAAACAGGTGAAGCTGATGGTTGGAAATGATGAATACTCGAAGAAACTTGGCTCGAACAACTCAAATCCAGCTTGAATCTACACTTGCCATGGCTGAAGCTTGAAGAAAACAGAGCTCGAAATGAGCTTCCAGTTGGTGTTTTACACTTGGAAACAGCTCACAACAATGATGGATGATGAAGCAATGCAAGCCAGCTCGTGGTTCTTCAGGTTTTGTGGAAAAAGTTCAACAATACCTAATGAGAGAAAAATGAGAGAAAAGAGTTTTTTCTGTGTGTTTGAGGCTGCAGCTAGGGTTTATCTGACAGAAAATGTGACTTATATTTGCTGTTTATCATTGGTAATGGAAGTGCTAAACAAGATTAGCTTAAATGAAGAGGTTTTGCCAAATTGCTAATTTTGAACATGTGTACATGGAGGTATGAAGTCTGGCCGAGTTTGGGCCTCAAACATGTTTCAAATAACCTCTTAAATGAATCCCAATTGGCCAAAGTGAGCAAAAATGCCTAATTCAAAAAGTCAACTTTGGTCCACACTTGAATTTAAATAAGACAAGTCCAAAAATGCCATTTTGATCCATAGATTTTTGGTACATGAAATTTATATTTTTGGAAAGAGGAGATGAAATGTGGTTTGTAGGAAAAAAACCCCACCAAAATTGGCCAAATGGTTTGAGAGATATGGCCTTTTGAAGTTCAAGATTTTGTGAAAATGAATTGATCATATCTTGACAACCATACATGGGAATTGAGAGTTCTTGGACTTTTTGGAAATGGGAGAACAAGATATTCAACTTTCATGTTGGGCAAAAATTCATTTGAAGCTTGTATCCTGATGTAAGTTTGGGATCAAGAAGTTTCCATTTTTGGCAGTTAAAATTACAGGTCCAGTTTCTATTTTTGGAAATTTTCTGATTGGCTTCAAATTCTTCAATGATGTTGTTTGCCATGATATATGAGGCCTATTGGGACGTGAATAAGCTCTTTCAAACCAAATCCAACCATCAAAACCATAAAATCAACCACAGTTGACCAAGTTTGACTTTTCTAGGGTTTCTGACTGACTGTGCATGAACTGATGACTTCTGAACATCCAACCCTTGACTTAAACATTTCAAATGGGCCTCCAAGTCATGTGAACATGTTGGACCAACCCTAGGGCCTTGGCTCCTTGAGAAACACCCTTGCTTGCTTGGTTGACTGATCTCCTGATCAGTTTGACCTAATTCTCTTGATTTGCTTGCACTTGAGGCAACTGGGACAATGCAATGCTATGCAATGGACCATGATATGCTATGACCTAATATGAAAATGTATGTACAATGATAGGTGCAAATTTGAGGTGCTACAGCTGCCCCTATTCAATCAGCTGGGAACCCGAACGGATGATAGCAATGGCTGTCAGACTTTCAGGGTAAACAGGGATTGAATACCAAAAGAACCGTAGAAATTTGCACCGACTGGCTATAATACAAAAAGAACCACGTCATTTACCGATGACAACTGCATGACAGCTTCAGAAAAGCAAAACCATTTACCGATGGTTAGAAACTGGAACTTGATATTTACCGATATCAACTTCAGCAAGACCATTTACCGATGGTTGCTGGGAAATAATCTTCTGAAAAGCGAAAACCATTTACCGATGGTCAAAACTTGATATTTACCGATATCAACTTCAGCCAAACCATTTACCGATGGCTGCTGGGAAAACAACTTCTGAAAAGCGAAAACCATTTACCGATGGTTAAAAACTGGAAACTTGATATTTACCGATATCAACTTCAGCAAGACCATTTACCGATGGCTGCTGGGAAATAATTTGATGTAAAGGAAGCAAGACCATTTACCGATGGTGGCTTCAAAGCAAACTTGATATTTACCGATATCAACTTCAACAAGGCCATTTACCGATGGCTGCTGCAACTGGGAATTCGATATTTACCGATATCGAAGAAAACTGGGCTATTTACCGATGGCATCTCTGCTTGGAGAGGAACAAAATCTTTGTGGTAGAACCAGATAAGACGTTTACCGACGACTTCTGGGGATTTTGATTTTATTAACAAGAGAACAAAGAATGACCAGACATTTACCGATGACTGGGATGAGACTCGATGTTTACCGACATCGAAAGATGATGTTTACCGACATCAAAAGAATGACCAGACATTTACCGATGACTGGGAATGAGAAATTTATTGGGGAGAGACAAACAAATATTCGCAACCGGAAACCAGGTAGGACATTTACCGATGACTCTACTGGGGATTTCTAGCTGGGGAATTATCAGACATTTACCGATGACTGAGGGAAAGACTCGATGTTTACCGACATCGAAAGATGATGTTTACCGACATCAAAAGCAAGACCAGACATTTACCGATGACTGGGGGTGGGACCCGATGTTTACCGACACCGAAACAATGGCGTTTACCGACACCAAAAATGACCAGACATTTACCGATGACTGGGTGAGACTCGATGTTTACCGACACCGAAGCAATGGTGTTTACCGACACCAAAAAATGATAGAACACACGCGGGTGTTGGCATGACACTTACTGGTATTACAAGAACGGACATCTGAGATATGTCAAAGCAAGGCTGATCACTTGCTGGGGGTCTCACTGGGGAGAAACGAACTTTCTGTCACCATCGGGTGAGGAAATAAACCTCTGTGGGGATATCAATCTGAATGCTGTCGAAGCAACTGTAGCAGACGTGCTGCCGACGTTGAATAAAATGATCCGCCTCTGCCGGGGATACGGTCTGATGTGGTTTCGAACACATGAATGCATATGTTTGAATTTTTCTATGGCGCAATGCTCCATATGGGATGGAAATGCTACGCAGTTTTGAGGATGCAATGATTACTATATGCAATGCAATATGATAAGAACTCTGCGGGGAAGATACACAGGACGACCGTGCTGAGGAATCTTCAAGATAAATCCGCTGGGGGAAAAATACAACTGCTGGGGAACCAACAATACAACTCCACTAGGGGAAGACAAAGCAACTCGCCGGGGAGTAACAAAGCAACTCTGCTAGGGGAAAACAAAGGTAAACTGCTGGGGATAGCCCAATGAATCCACAAAAATTCCGCTTGGGGAAATAAAAGCTCCGCTGGGGAAGCTAAACCAGGCAACTCTCTGGGGATAAGGCTCATACAAACCTCAGATAAAATAGACTAAGCTCTGGGGAATAACCGTTACTCCGCCGGGGACGACCCACAATATTCACAAATAGAAGCAACTCAGCTGGGGATGCAGGTGTCAGTCTGTTATGGACACTCGTCCAATCCACTGGTAGGATAAACTCTGCTGGAGAAATAACTGCTTTGCTGGGGAAGACTTAAACAATCCGTAGCTAGGAGAATGGCTCTGTCTGGGGAAAGAACTGCTGGAGAATGCTCACAGGTAACGACCTGCGCAACGGAACAACAGATGCCCCAGGGGGTACGTGGACAAGATATGCTCAAGTGTCCTCAACGTTCAAAAATGATTTTCAAATGTTTTAATTTTTCTGCACGTCATTGTTTAGCCTTCATGTTTTTTAGATGCAATGTTTATCAAAAATTCGGACGTTTTTGCAAACAAAACAGTAAAAGTAAAAACAAGAGAGCGATTTATCTGAATAACGACTTTTATTGATTGAAAGTGTGCCTGAAAAGGCAAATACATTGGGAAGCAATTCCTAGGAAGAGGTAATTGCGCACAAAAGGAAAATAAACTATCCTAATGGCAATGTGAACACGGCATCCACTGTTTCCCAACTCCGTTATAACTCATAGATCATCAGTTTCCTCCCAATTCCTTGCTTTCTGAGAAGACTGACTGGACCGATCACATCTGTCGAGATGGCAGCTGACGAAGCATGATGAAGTACAGATAACTCAAACTGTAGTCTTCGCTTTAATCCCTCTTTTGGCTGGATTGCCCTTTCGGGTTTTCAATCCACCGGGATATCCATTTTTGCCTAAGCCGCCCTTGCGGGTTTTCGACTTACCGGCTGTACAATTTTTTTCATTTTTATCCCTAACTTTTGCCCGAACCTTTTCTTTCTGTTTTTGGTTCGCCGGGATGCCCATTTTTGCCTAGACTCTTTTATTCTTTTTGTCCAGCGGGTCAATTTATGCGAAGTATTTTTTGACTACATCTGAGTTAACAGGGGAAGGAAAATCTTCACCATCCATAGTTGTAAGCATCAAGGCTCCACCGGAGAAGACCTTCTTCACAACATATGGACCTTCGTAATTAGGAGTCCACTTGCCCCTGTTATCTGTACCGGGAGGAAGGATCCTCTTCAAAACTAGATCACCAGTCTGAAATATCCGAGGACGCACTTTCTGATCAAAGGCTCGCTTCATCCTTCTCTGATACAACTGCCCATGGCACACAGCTGCTAACCGTCTCTCTTCGATAAGGCTTAACTCATTAAACCTTGTACGAATCCACTCGGCTTCGTCCAGCTTGACATCTAATAGTACCCTCAGAGAAGGGATCTCCACTTCAACTGGTAGGACTGCTTCCATACCATACACAAGGGAGTAGGGGGTTGCCCCGGTCGACGTACGTACTGAGGTACGGTACCCATGCAAAGCGAAAGGCAACATCTCGTGCCAATCCTTGTACGTTACGACCATCTTCTGCACAATCTTCTTGATATTCTTGTTTGCTGCCTCTACAGCACCATTCATCTTCGGTCTGTAAGGAGAAGAATTGTGATGTTCAATCTTGAAATCTCTGCACAGCTCCTTCATCATCTTGTTGTTGAGATTTGATCCATTGTCAGTGATGATTCTCTCAGGGACTCCATAACGACAGATGATTTCTTTCTTGATGAACCGGGCAACCACTTGTTTGGTGACGTTGGCATAGGAAGCTGCTTCTACCCATTTGGTGAAGTAGTCGATCGCAACCAAGATGAAGCGATGTCCATTAGAAGCAGTAGGCTCTATCTTCCCAATCATATCAATGCCCCACATGGCAAACGGCCAAGGCGAGTTCATGACATTCAACGGGCTTGGTGGTACATGCACCTTATCAGCATAGATTTGACACTTATGGCATTTCCGAGCATATTTGAAGCAATCGGATTCCATAGTCATCCAATAATATCCGGCTCTCAGCAATTTCTTTGACATTGCATGACCACCAGCATGGGTACCAAACGAACCCTCGTGCACTTCTTGCATTAACATGTCTGCTTCGTGTCTATCCACGCATCTGAGCAAGACCATGTCAAAGTTCCGCTTATACAACACATCATCCTGATTCAAGTAAAAGCTTCCAGCTAGCCTTCTCAGGGTCTTCTTATCATTCTTCGACGCACCCTCAGGATACTCTTGAGTCTTGAGGAAGTTCTTGATGTCATAATACCACGGTTTCTCGTCAATAGCAACAACGGACTCGGCTGCAAACACATACGCAGGCCTCTCGAGTCGATTCACAGCAATATGTGGTACATGATTCCACCAATGAACCTTTATCATAGAGGATAAAGTAGCCAAAGCATCAGCCATTTGATTTTCATCCCGAGGGACATGATACAACTTCACCTTCTTGAAGAACGTCAGTATTCTTCTGGTGTAATCTCTATATGGAATCAAATGTGGCTGGTTTGTATTCCAATCTCCATTGACCTGATTGATCACTAGAGCAGAATCTCCAAAAATGTCAAGTGTTTTGATCCTCAGATCAATGGCTTCTTCTATCCCCATGATACAAGCCTCATACTCAGCTTCATTGTTGGTGACGTCGAATGTCAATCTGGCAGAAAAAGGTATATGAGCACCTTTGGGATTGATCAACACTGCCCTAACACCGTTACCGTTCATATTCACAGCCCCATCAAACATCAGTGTCCACTTGTCATCAGGATCTGGTCCTTCCTCGACAAGCGGCTCTTCACAGTCTTTCATCTTCAGATACATGATGTCTTCATCAGGGAATTCAAACATCATAGGCTGATAGTCGTCGATCGGTTGCTCGGCAAGATAGTCGGACAAAATACTGCCTTTGATGGCCTTCTGTGACGTGTACTGAATGTCATATTCCGTTAAGATCATCTGCCAACGGGCAACACGTCTGGTGAGAGCTGGTTTCTCAAAGATGTATTTTACTGGATCCATCCTAGAAATCAACAGAGTAGTATGGTTCAACATATACTGCCTTAGTCGGCGAGCAGCCCAGGCCAAAGCACAGCAAGTTTTCTCGAGCAGTGAATATCTTGTTTCACAGTCGGTAAACTTTTTGCTTAGGTAGTATATGGCATGCTCTTTTCGACCAGACTCGTCATGCTGCCCCAATACACACCCCATCGAAGTCTCGGTAACTGACAGGTACATTATCAATGGTCTCCCTGGAACTGGAGGAATCAGGATTGGAGGTTTCTGCAAATATTCTTTGATTTTGTCAAAAGCTTTCTGACAGTCATCATTCCATTTGATCGCCTGATTCTTTCTGAGTAGCTTGAAAATTGGTTCGCACGTGGCAGTTAGATGAGATATGAACCTTGCAATGTAGTTCAACCTCCCTAAAAACCCACGGACTTGCTTTTCCGTCTTCGGTTCAGGCATCTCTTGAATAGCTTTGACCTTAGCTGGATCTACCTCAATCCCTTTTTCACTGACAATGAAGCCTAAGAGCTTCCCGGATCTCACCCCAAACGTGCATTTGTTCGGATTCAGCCTCAGTTTGAACTTGACCAGTCTGTCAAACAACTTCTGCAAATTAACCAGGTGCTCCTCTTCTGTCTGCGACTTCGCAATCATATCATCCACGTACACTTCGATTTCCTTGTGCATCATGTCATGAAAGAGAGTCGTCATTGCCCTCTGATAGGTAGCACCGGCATTCTTCAGCCTAAATGGCATCACTTTGTAGCAGAACGTGCCCCAAGGTGTAATGAATGTCGTCTTTTCCATGTCCTCTGGCGCCATCTTGATCTGGTTATAGCCTGAGAAACCGTCCATGAAAGAGAATACCGAGGATTGAGCCGTATTATCCACCAATACATCAATGTGAGGTAATGGGAAATCATCTTTCGGACTCGCTCTGTTCAGATCCCGGTAATCAACACACATTCTGACTTTGCCATCCTTCTTCGGCACAGGAACAATGTTGGCAACCCACGGCGGGTAACTTGTAACAGCCAGAAAACCTGCATCCCACTGCTTCTGAACCTCTTCCTTGATCTTGACAGCCATATCAGGACTTGTTCTGCGAAGCTTCTGTTTGACTGACGGACACTCTTCTCTGAGAGGTAACCGATGCACCACAATGTCTGTATCCAGCCCAGGCATGTCTTGATATGTCCAGGCGAATATTTCCACATATTCTCTTAGCATCTCAATTAGCCTCCTTTTGACAGAGTCTTCTAAAGCAGCCCCAACCTTGATCTCTCTTCTGGCGTCCTCAGTACCCAGATTAACAGTTTCCAACTCCTCCTGATGAGGTTGGATGACCCTTTCCTCTTGCTTCAGTAGTCTGACCAATTCAGCAGGGAGTTCACAGTCTTCCTCGCTCTCCTCTTCAGCTTGGTAGATGGGATTGTCGAAATCATACTGAGCCATAGCAGAGTCGTTCACAGTGGATGCCAAAATATCACTTCTGCATGTTTAATGTTTTGTTTTTAAAAAAAGATTTCAATAAAGTCACAAAAACAAAAACATTGCCATTTTTATTATTTTTGAAAAAAGTGAAAAACAGAAAAAAGAAAGACAAAGATCTCAAAATTTGATTGCAAAACGTCCTTTATTTATGATAATCATTTTTAAGCATGGTGTGGCCCTACAATGAACCACTACGCCTTGGGCAGAACGTAGGGTTTTCATGCAAAATGAAAAAACAAAGGAAAATTACTCTGTCAGTAGAGTAACTTGGACCACTTCTTCAGCTGTCCAGTTATTGATAGACTCGCCTGGTGCACAAGGGCGGACCCAGACATCCAAATCACAATCACTGTCTTCACCATCAGTAGCAAAGACGTCTCCATGGTTCATCAGCCCGGCGCTGGTAAAGGTACTCGGACCTGCTTGTACACTCTGCTCTGCTTGGAGAGGCTCATAACCAATGCCGAATTTGTCTTCCTTTACTGGCAAGTCAACCATCTTGCCCCAGCCTTCAGCTCTGCCAGAGTCAACCACCTCTTTGGCCTGCCTGTAGGATGCAATCGAAGCAACTGGCTTCCTCTGCTCAGCACAAGCTACCCCTTCAAGCGCCACAGTCTCGAATGCCTGGCACAAGGTTTCATGGATCTCGCCATCTACCTCAACATACTTGAATGAGGAGAGATGACTCACCAGAATCTCTTCTTCGCCACAGACGGTCACAATCTGACCGTTCCAGACATATTTGAGTTTTTGATGGAGAGTCGACGAGACTGCCCCAGCGGCGTGTATCCATGGACGCCCCAACAAACAACTATAAGCAGGCTGAATGTCCATAACGTAGAAAATGACGTCGAAAATTTCCGGACCTATCTTCACCGGCAATGTGACTTCACCAAACACAGACCGTTTGGATCCGTCGAAAGCACGAACAATAAGGTCACTGGGAGTGAGCACAACTCCCTCGACATCGATCTTCTTCAAAATCTGCTTGGGTAGGACATTCAGGGACGACCCGGTGTCTACCAGCACGTGAGATAAAACAGCACCCTTACACTCCATAGTGATGTGCAAGGCTTTGTTATGGTTACGTCCCTCAGGCGTTAGGTCTAGGTCAGTGAAACCTACACCGTGCCTGGTACTCACGTTGGCTAGTACACCCTCCAACTGGTTGACGGAGATCTCTTGTGGGACGTACGCCATGTTCAGCATCTTCAACAATGCGTCCCGGTGTGCCTCAGAGCACAGCAGCAGAGAGAGTATCGAAATTTTTGACGGAGTCTGATTGAGCTGATCTACGATCTTGTAGTCACTCTTCTTAATGATCTTCATGAACTCCTCGACGTCCTTGTCAAAAGAACCCTCAGCCTCCTTCTGAGCCGGTTCCTCGTCAACCACAGCTTGTTTACCCTTAGCCCTAGCAGATGCTTCAGCATTAGCATCTCTCAAAGGCTGAGGAGCAAACAGTCGTCCACTCCTGGTGAAACCTCTTGGCCCTCCAACATTGTCCACCACTGGACTTGCAACCACAGGAGTCCTCATAGGAGCACTGATCGTAACTGGCGCTTGAACTGATGGCCTAGTCTGATTACCAGCCCTTCTATCATTGCGATAGGCGTTGTCGTACCTCCAGGGAACAGCCCTACTATTTTCAACTTGCCTTCTGCCAGGCGCAACAATAGTAGTTGGTGCACGGATGGTTACCGGAGCTGGAATGGTAACCGGAGCATTGTTTGTTGTAGGTGCACTGACAGCCCCTCGCCCTCGTCCTTCAGACGGCTTAAAATAAATGGTAACAGTAGACACTGACCCATTACCTTTAACGGCCCGGCTGAACTGGAGACAGCCTTCATCAATTAATCTCTGAATACCAGTCTTCAACTGGTCACAGCCATTGGTAGCTTCAGCACAACCCACACAATCTTCTTCACAGCCTGGGTTAACACCCCCCTTCAGCAGACGTTCCTTGACTACCAACAAAGAAGTCTGAACATCTTCCACATTGTCAATCAAATCTTCAGCCTCTCCTCCTTCAACATTGTTAACCCTATGCCCGCCATGCTGAGGCATAGGATTGTTTACTACATTCGGCACCGGAGCAAAATTGATCACCTTAGCATCGATCAAGTCTTGAACTTTATGTTGCAAAGCCCGGCATCTTTCAGTATGGTGGCCTGGTGCCCCAGAGTGAAAATCACAACGGACATTTGCATCATAACCCGGAGGCAGCACTGTTGGAGTAGCCATCGTACGCAGCTCTACAAACCCTAACCGGAGTAGTTCGGGCAATAATTCGGCGTACGTCATGGGCAACGGGTCAAATCTTCTATCAGGCTGCAACCTTTGCCTCTGCTGATAAGGACGTTGCTGCTGTCGTTGTTGTTGCGGTTGTTGAGCCCTCTGTTGTTGTTGTGGACGAGGTTGAGGTGCAGGAATAGTCACTGCAGCCACTGGACGGTATTGTTCTCGATTTGCACTTGCTCTGTACACACCCCCTCTGTGCTGTACAGCATTAGTCTCTCCTTCTCTACGGCGAGGTGCCCCAGAGAAGGGTTTCTTCGAGGACGACGAAGAACCTGCATCATGAATCCTCCCAGCTTTGATCAAACTTTCTGTTCTCTCGCCACAGATGACGACGTCAGAAAAACTTCCGAACGGGCAACTTCCCATCCGGTCCATATATACACCTTGCAGAGTACTGATGAACATGTCTGTCAACTCCCTTTCCAGCATAGGGGGTTGAACTCTCGCAGCTAGTTCGCGCCATCTCTGGGCATACTCCTTAAAGCTTTCATTGTTCTTCTGACAAAGACTCTGCAGCTGAGTCCTGGTCGGAGCCATGTCCATATTGTGCTTATACTGTCTGAGGAACGCCTCACCCAGATCTCTCCAGCATCGAATTGAATCCCGCTTCAATTCCATATACCAGTCCAAAGACGCCCCAGATAGGCTGTCTTGGAAGAAATACATCCACATCTTCTCATCATCAGTGTATGCGGATATCTTTCTATAGTATGCCTGCACGTGGGTGCGAGGGCAGGAGGTACCGTTGTATTTATCAAATGACGGTGCCTTGAATTTGTGCGGGATTCTCAGTCCTTCTACCAATCCCATATTTGTAACATCAAAACCGAGGGAGTTTTGACATTCCATTGCCCTGATCTTCTCAGCAAGGGCCTAAACTCTGCGATCTCTCGCATCATTTCTTCCCATAATATCTTCGTCTTCGCTGAGCATAGTGAACAAATCCTCTTGTCTGTCAACAATCGGAATTCTGTTACGGGCCGGAGCATGGATGACTCTGGCATTAGCAGCATCAGGAACAATAGGTTGACCGTCAACTCGGATACCCCTCAACTCTTCACCTACAGCATAGTTGTTGACGGGGATAGCAGCAGCAGGAACGTCAGGAACTGGGTTTCCTTCTTGCAGAGGCTGGTTGGGCGGTGGCAATGTAGCTTCTTGCCTCTGGACCAGTGCTCGGAGTTCTTCTTGACCTTGCGCAACCCCTTGCATCATGTGAATGAACTGGGCCATGTTAGCCCTCATCTCAGCTAACTCGGCTTGTACTTGGTCCATATTGCGTTGATGGTTGAGTCGCGTTGAGTAGCGGTGCGGCCTTTGATCAGCTATCCTGTCTGGACACAGGAATCAAAGTGAGAAGACGGCACGAGAACACCTGTTCATGCAAAGATGATGCATGCAATGCTTATGCAAATGCTTTGTTTTCAAGGAACCCTTAGGGTATTATTTGCAATATTTTGAATATTTAAACATTTTAATTGCTCATGGAAATATTTCATTCAATATATTGAGACAAAGAAATACAGCATTTTTGATTCATTACAAAGAGAAAAGGTAAATGACATCCTATGGATCCCTAGAGGCTCGGGATGCTGGAAGACGAGAAGTGCACAACTTCTTGATCTCTCTCTCATAGGCAGCCTCCATGTCAGCTTTCTCTTTTGCAGGTCGATCATACCTCCTCTTCCAGAATTTGGATGACTGAGGAAGCAGAGAAGTCCAAGTGTCGTTCGGATCGTCGATCACTCGGTGCTCGAGAAATTCAATCATAGCGTCCTTCTCCTTGAGCTGCTGCAGCAATTCCTCTCTTTCACGGATCCAAGCACGCGAAAGGTCTTCTTCTCTCAACTCCTCTACACGTTGGGTAGGGAGGGTTGAAGGCCCAGCCATATCCAACGGTGTAGGTCTTGGATGATCATACGGCATCAGGTAGGTGGCAGCTCTCTGTCTGACCCAAGAGGTGTATGGCTCCAAAGCAATGCAGTTCTTTGGACCCAATTCATTCCTACTCTTCTTGTGAATACTGTGCCAAGCACGGACAAATCTAGCTTTCAGGCCTTGGGGATCTTTACCCTCCTGAAAGAACACACCTTCTAACAGAATGTTATTAGGTTTATCCTTTAGGGGGAACCCAAGCTGACGTCGTGCAAGAATAGGATTGTAGGTAATCCCCCCACATGTACCAAGAAGAGGCACATTAGGGAATTCCCCACAATAGTCGATGATCTGAACGGTATCATACACGCGATCGTACCAGGTGATATCATCATTGGTGAGAGACATGAGTCTCTGAGACCACCGTAGACATCCCTTGTTCTCCTTGAAAGCAACTGTCTGCGGCAAGTGCGAAATAAACCACTTGTACAGCAGGGGTAAACAGCAGACAATAACTCCTCCACCCTTCATATTCCTTAGGTGCAAAGAGACATAAGCATCACCCAACAAAGTCGGAACTGGATTAAGAACTGAGAAGATCCTAATGGCGTTCATGTCCACGAACTTGTCGAAGTTGGGAAACAGCACCAATCCATAGATGAGCAGCACAAATAGAGCCTCAAAGGCATCCTCACTCATGGCCTTCCCATAAAAGGTTGCTTGGGCAATGAGGAACTCGGAAGGAAAACCCTGAATTCCGCCTTTGGTAGTCAGATTAGCTCAAATCAGATCTTCATCTATGTGCAACAAGCTGGCAATCTCTCGAGCAGATAGAATACTCTCTAGGCCACTGAACGGCACTTGATCCAGAATAGGGATCCCAATAAGATGAGAGTATTCTTCCAAAGTCGGCAATAGCTGGAAGTCCGGAAATAAGAAGCAATGATGCAATGGATCGTAGAACTGAGCCAGAGTACTCATCAATCCTTCGTCAACCTGAGTGGTGAGCAGAGGCAGAAGCTTCCCATAGCGAGCTTTGAAACCCAAGGGATCTAATACATATGATGTCAGATTCCTTAACTCTTTTACGTCGGGCTGCTTGAAGCTGTACTTCCTTGTATGCCTCTTTGGTCTTTCCATGTCTGAAAATTTTGCAAAATAACCCTTTAAATTCCTTGAAAATTTCCTTTTTTTCTGATGACATGAATGCGGATGAATGCGTGAATGCATGAATGCAACAAACACACTCAAGGATCAAGCAAGGCACACCAAACAAAGGTCGTGGGAAAGCTCTATGTATCCTTAATATCAATCATCCATTTTGGTGGATTTAGGTTTTCACCTTATCGACACCCAAGTTCCATTGATATTAACGGTACATGAACCGGTTCTAACATTCTTAATATCAACCAGCCGCTTTGGTGGATTTTAGGTTTTACCCCTGATCCGGGATCCATTGATATTAACAATGTTTGAACGACTCAACCACGAATCATGGGTTTGTTGAGAGTCACGAGCATGGAGTCTCGGTTAAGAACCACCCAAAGGGAGTGTACTAGGGTTTAAACCTGCCAGACATGTTCTATCAGAGGTTCCCATAATCATCGTTCCATCTTTCGAATATTATCGGAGGAACGAATACTCGTATTCCAAGAATATTCTCAAGAGAAACTCTTATGAGTGTAGTATCGCGTGACAATCGTATCAGAACTTACATCTGAACGACCTCCGCACTACGGTCCTAAAAATAGGCCAAGATGGGTTTGGTAAACTAAGGTCCTTGGCTTCTGCGGCACATGATTGAAAGAATAATGCCTAACCACAAATAACTTGTGTGACATTATTAGTTCAACATGACCTCCACCAAGTGAATGGGCTCGCAAGTCAACTGGCTAAGGAATACTCCACACCAGTCAACAAGACTATGCCATTCTCCTATCCTAGAGTGCACTCGAGTTCGGGTATAGAACTCATCTCACAAATCACCAAAGCAAACAGCAATTGTATATCAAGCAATTCACACATTACAATCAATACAGTGATCCCAAATTGTACAAAAAAATATGTCAAATAACAAATAACAATATAGCACAACAAGGGTGAAAAGTAGGCAATACCACTAAGGATCTCTTATGTTCCCCAGCAGAGTCGCCACTTTTCTGTAGCGGTGTATTCGTCGCTATATGATTTATCGATTAAACCATAAGCAAAGCATACAATGAAATTTCGAGTCGCCACCGCACTTTTATTTATCCAAAGGATTGGCTAAAAAGCGAACAAAAGCCTAAGAAGTTTTACACGTAGAAAACTAATAAAAGATCAGAGAGTCTGGGTAAGGGGTAAATTACGCAATGGGAAGGTGTTAGGCACCCACTACGTCCTAGGTACTCCTAGGGAGCCCTTTTCACACTTGTTGTAAAAGATTGTTATTTGTTATGACATAAGTATTGTGCAAACATGATTGGGATGATGAGAGAAGAATATACAATTTTTATTGGGTTTGAACGGATGAACCCGCTGCCTACGTACCTTCCATCAAAGGTAAGGATCAAAACGCCGTAGTTCGGCTAAAAGATTTCCAAAAGTTGGTGGATTCAATTTTAAACACAAGCACTGAGGCTTTTCATTATCAATGGGAGAACACTCGACCAAAACCAACATCCACCATGCGAGGATAGCTTCGACGTACTAGAGGGGTTAGCCCTGTTTTCAGTACGGAAGTCTTACTGTCGACTCACTAAAGATAAGGTGAGGTTTACATCAACCACAATGATAATTGAAACCTATGGCTAATGCATGAAAAGATTTAACAATGGACAAAGCCAAAACAAGTGAATGGGTGAGGTTAATTGATTGTGATTATGAAAGTAGAGTCAAAGTATGATTAAGATTGATTTGAAAGAAGTGTTATGAAATGGAGTTTGAAAAAAGTCAAGGACTTGGGGTCCAGGTTTTTAGTTTGAAAACATGAAGATGTTTGCACAATATCTATGTCAAGTTTGAAATCAAAGTGTGAAAAGGTTTAGGACATAATGAGGATGAATGGATGAAGATGGATTGTAAAACTTCCTAGGAGGTTCACCTCTTGAGATCATATAGAAGATGATTCAAGTGTGTCCTTTGGAATAAGCAATGGATAATAACAAACAAACAAAGAAGAAAGTCAACAAAAGCGGATATCGGATGCCAATCACTGGGCTTATACCAATCTCCTAAAACAAAACGGGATATCAGAGGCCACTCAATGGACTTACACTAATCTCCTAAAACAAAACGAAACTTGGATACCGGATGCCAATCTGTCTGGGCTTATACCAATATCCAACATATGATCCTGGGAATACAAATGCCAACTTGCAGGGACTTATAATTGCATCCTCACATAAACAAACAAAAGCAAAACATGGATGTCAGATGCCAATTTGTCTGGGCTTACCCTAACCTCCACAGTATGGTCCTAGGAATACAAATGCCAACTTGCAGGGACTTATAGTTGTATCCTCACATACAAACAAACAAAATAACACGTGATCATAGGAAAGCAAATGCCAACTTGCAGGGACTTACAATTGCAACCTCACATACAAACAAACAAAACAACACGTGATCATAGGAAAGCAAATGCCAACTTGCAGGGACTTACAATTGCAACCTCACATATAAACAAACAAACCAACTTATGATCACAGGAGAGCAAATGCCAACTTACAGGGACTTATAATTGCATCCTCACATACAATCAAACAAATGCATCAAGCACAGATGAGATGAGTGGCCAATGTGATGGTCTTATACTCACTTCCATATCCTAGGAGCAATGGCCAATGGATGGTCTTACAATTGTCCTCAATGGGTAAACAACAATGATAAGTCGTAAAGACAAATGAGATGATCATGCAATAATGAGCAATTAATGATGATAAATGCATAAAGCATACAAGCAAACATGTGCATATGAAGCAACAATCATTCAGTGAAAGCAATCAGCACACACTATAACCACACAATGAGGCTCATACAAAAGGGTTAGGCATTGAAGCCAACTGGAATAGGGTCACAGGTGCTCTTAACCTTGCCATTGAGGGGCTAAGGTGAAGCAGATGAAAGGAGATGAGGGGTGTGCCTCATTGCTCTTATCCCTGATCAGGGAGAGCATTGAATATCAGAAGGCGTGGGAGTTCAGAAAGTAGGAACTCTCTCCACAAGTTAGACTCGATTGATCTTGGGTTTGGATCTCAATGCTACAACCATGTAATGGGAGCAAGGAGAAGACTCACAGAATAGTAGGAGATAGGTTGCTTATCTCTTTGATCTACCAATTGCCTTATTTGAAGGACTTTTCCTGCTTGGGACAAAAGTAAACACACACAAGCATTGCCTCTTAAGGAGGACTTCAGACAGTTGCCTGGCCAAGTAACAGGCCAGGTCTTCCAGACTACATGAAGAAAAAGGAATTATACCTCAAAGCAAATTGCTAAATAGCAAAGCAAAGCAAGTTCAAAGAACTAAGCAACTAATGGTACCTGAAATAGTCAAACAAATCAGTACACAGTTCAAAAGTTTAAATCAGAAGGAAGTAGAAACCAACAATCAAAACAGACAGGCAAATGTGCCAAGCACAAGACTCAAATCATATGAGTCAAGCCACCTACAAAACAAAGGTTAGCTCATGATAAACAATCAAGCTTAATCAAATTGGATTGTTCTCTTTGAAGCATTCGTTGCTTAACCTGAAACAATGAGCTCAAACATAAGCAACAAGACCACTAGGACAAGCCTAGGGTCAAAATGAGATGAGAAAGTCAAAACAGCAAGGGATAGTCAATCAAAATCAAGTTGAAACATTCAAGAAGCAAACTCAATTGGTCCCACATTCATATCATTCATCATCATGATTTCATAAGCAAAGGAAGTCAAAGCATGGCAAATGAAAGCTCATAGAAGTCAACAGCAAGACTTGCATCAAAAGCAAACATAATCAATTCCAAAAATCATCAAATAATTCATGGTCAATCACAATCCATAACATGACATGCATATAAAATTTCAGCTCATTTGGATCATGGGAAGATAGTCAGTGAAAATCAGAAAGTCAAAGCAAGTTTAAGCATGCTCAAAGAAGTCAAACAAACATGTATCAACTTCAAAAAATCATACGTCAGTGATAACAAATGATAAATGAATGGGATCAACACCATGACAAAGCTTAAGATGTCTAGTATGCACATGTAAAATTCCATGATCATCCAATAAAGTATGAGAATTTCACAAAGGAAATGGCAACATGTATCACACAAGTCAACATTTTGGTCAAATAGGGGATAAAATCTCAAACAATTAGGAAATGCCACAATTAATCTCAAGAAAATTCACATGTAAACTAGACATACAAGAGTAGGTTCATGCAAAAATTCACATCAATTGGAGGTCAGGAAGCATGTCAACAAAAATCATGAAATTGCATATCATTGGTGTGACACAAATTGTCACACCCTAGTTCAAAAATTCATATCTTAACAACCACATATGATAAATTCAAGAACTCTACATCAAAACAAACATGAATGAGTGTAGATTAAGCACAAAAAATTTCAGGGTCATTGGATACATCCTCACAATTTCACAAAAGAATTGGCAAAAGGTATGAAATATGCATACATGAGCAAAAACCCTAATGCCATTAAAAATTAGACCAACTAAAAATTCAGCAAAAATCATGATAAAAAAGTAGACATTCATGTGAATATGATGGAAAAAATTTCATGAATTTTGGATTTGAAATGCACGAGTTATGATTTTTGTAAGTTGAGTAATCAATTTGGAATAAAATGAACAACATAACATGGTTTAGCAAGTCAAAGGTTGACCGAGTGGCAATTCAGTAAATACCACACTCACTAAACCAAACGCATCGTTTAAGGCCAGGCAACGAAATGTTCTCATTGGTTGTCACCAATGGAACAGTAATTCATGCAACAGAAATAACCAAACGCGATTCTGTGAAAAACCCTAGGGTTTGCTACAGTTCAAATTCATGTTCATCATCATGAAAAAACGAAATTCATCCAGACTTCATAAACAACATGGCAGTTAACAGTAGATTCATGCAACATCAAACAACAATAAACCAAACACGATTTCATATGAATTCTGGGTTCTCCTTAGGGTTTTACTACTGCAGTAATCATCTTCAACATTCAAACATGAAAAGATCAATTCACCCAGAAATCATGGATATGCATACCAATAGAGTCAGCAAACAACATACAACAAGAATGTAGCATCCATTTCCACTAAATCATTTCAAGCAAAACAAATCGAGCAAAAGTATGTTTGGTCACAAAATTTGAAATCCAGATTTATCATGCATAACACAACCATTTTAAGTGAGACAAGTTGCAATGGATTCAGCATCAAAAGACCTACCAGAAACATCTCATGATTTTGGAAAAAGAGAGGGTCAAAATCTTACTTGGATTTGAAGAAAATGGCAAAACAGTGATGGATTGATGATGCAAGCTTGAAACAGGTGAAGCTGATGGTTGGAAATGATGAATACTCGAAGAAACTTGGCTCGAACAACTCAAATCCAGCTTGAATCTACACTTGCCATGGCTGAAGCTTGAAGAAAACAGAGCTCGAAATGAGCTTCCAGTTGGTGTTTTACACTTGGAAACAGCTCACAACAATGATGGATGATGAAGCAATGCAAGCCAGCTCGTGGTTCTTCAGGTTTTGTGGAAAAAGTTCAACAATACCTAATGAGAGAAAAATGAGAGAAAAGAGTTTTTTCTGTGTGTTTGAGGCTGCAGCTAGGGTTTATCTGACAGAAAATGTGACTTATATTTGCTGTTTATCATTGGTAATGGAAGTGCTAAACAAGATTAGCTTAAATGAAGAGGTTTTGCCAAATTGCTAATTTTGAACATGTGTACATGGAGGTATGAAGTCTGGCCGAGTTTGGGCCTCAAACATGTTTCAAATAACCTCTTAAATGAATCCCAATTGGCCAAAGTGAGCAAAAATGCCTAATTCAAAAAGTCAACTTTGGTCCACACTTGAATTTAAATAAGACAAGTCCAAAAATGCCATTTTGATCCATAGATTTTTGGTACATGAAATTTATATTTTTGGAAAGAGGAGATGAAATGTGGTTTGTAGGAAAAAACCCCACCAAAATTGGCCAAATGGTTTGAGAGATATGGCCTTTTGAAGTTCAAGATTTTGTGAAAATGAATTGATCATATCTTGACAACCATACATGGGAATTGAGAGTTCTTGGACTTTTTGGAAATGGGAGAACAAGATCTTCAACTTTCATGTTGGGCAAAAATTCATTTGAAGCTTGTATCCTGATGTAAGTTTGGGATCAAGAAGTTTCCATTTTTGGCAGTTAAAATTACAAGTCCAGTTTCTATTTTTGGAAATTTTCTGATTGGCTTCAAATTCTTCAATGATGTTGTTTGCCATGATATATGAGGCCTATTGGGACGTGAATAAGCTCTTTCAAACCAAATCCAACCATCAAAACCATAAAATCAACCACAGTTGACCAAGTTTGACTTTTCTAGGGTTTCTGACTGACTGTGCATGAACTGATGACTTCTGAACATCCAACCCTTGACTTAAACATTTCAAATGGGCCTCCAAGTCATGTGAACATGTTGGACCAACCCTAGGGCCTTGGCTCCTTGAGAAACACCCTTGCTTGCTTGGTTGACTGATCTCCTGATCAGTTTGACCTAATTCTCTTGATTTGCTTGCACTTGAGGCAACTGGGACAATGCAATGCTATGCAATGGACCATGATATGCTATGACCTAATATGAAAATGTATGTACAATGATAGGTGCAAATTTGAGGTGCTACACTTATACTTTCATTCTTTTTCTTTTCTCATTTTTTTGAAGAAGTGTATTTTTCCACTTTATTTTTAATTTTTTTGAAATTTTGGCAAATATTATCTAGTACCCCAACCCCAAACTTAAAAATTTGCTCACTTCAAAGAGCAACCCCAAACTTAATCTTTGTCATACTTTAAGAACTATACTTCTGCCTAACTCCAAAGAGAGGGTGGAAAGAAAAGATTTTTCAAGTCATATGGCTAAAAAAATTAGACTACGTCACCGAAAGAAAGGATAAACCTCAAAGTGGTTAGTAATGGATATACCTATTACTACATGATGGTTGAAAAAGGCGCAAAACTATAAACAAAAGATTGGCTCAGTATGTGTCGGTCAAACCAGATATACTTAATGGAAAATAGATCAAATGAGATAAAATAATAATGCATGGATACACTCGTAAATAAAGAAAAGTGAATAATGGAAATTATTTGGCTCAAACCTTACTAGATGAGGTATCTGTAGGTTGAGTACACGTACGTTGGTTCTTTTCTCATCCTTTGCCTTCAAAATTTTTAGTTGCTATTGTGATGATCAAGTTTTTTTTGGATCATCTGTTCACTGCTAAAGTGCTAGACTTGCAATATGGAAAAAAAAAAGACATCTACAAACTTTTTTATTAAAGAAAGCAAAGATCGTCATGTAAGGGTCGTGCTTGAATAAATAATTCCTCTTTTGGACGGTCTTGAATATAAATAAAGTAAATTATTCAAAACAAAAATTGTTTATAACTGATGGGCTGTCTCTCATCCATCACTTCCTTTATGTCATGAGCTTGACGTCCCATGCTTAAAACACGTCAGGCGCAAGGGATACCCTCACGCCGGTGAAAACTCTTGTTGTCACTCCTTTTTGAAGTTTACTACATTTTTCTTCCAGTTGGTAGCATGTCGCTAGATACTCCAAATATGGTGTCCATTCATATGCATTAAACACCATATTTTCCTTGTTTAACTTCAAAACAAGTTCACCCATCTCCACATCTATTTTTGCCTTCCCGGTTTCCAAGAATGGACACCCAAGAATAAATGACCCTCCTGAATCTCCTTTCATGTTAATTACCAGAAATTATGTAGGGAAGGTCATACCATCGACATGAACTAGCACATCTTATATACCAAGCAGATGCGTAACAGACGAATCAGCTAAAGTGAGCGTCATGTTGCTCGATAAGATGTCTCATAACTTCAGTTCCTTAAATTTTTTCAGTGGCATGACATTGATGCTCGATCCTAAGTCACATAAAGCATATGGGATTTTCAACCCACCAATGGTACAAACTATGGTGAACTTTCTTGGATCCTTCATCTTTGGTGGAAATTCTGGCGGTCATACCATCTCCTATTTCTTTGTCATGTTTACCCGTTCTTGAGTCATCTTCTACTTTCCACCCTTCAGCAATTCCTGCATAAACTTAGTAAACTTGGGAATTAATTCTAAAATTTCATGGAACAAGATACCTACCTGAAGTATGGTCAACACTTCTTCAAAATTTTCAAACATTTCAGCCTCATCCTCATATACCAGTTTCTTTTTAATGATGGGGTACAATAGTTTTATGTAATTCGGTAATTTTGGATTTGGTTTACTCAAGACTTGCTTATTTGTTCTCCTCCAAGGAGAGTTTTTATTAATTAGTTTATCAATAGTGACTCCTCTTTCCTCTTTGTCACCTTCATTTCCACTCTCTTTTTTTCAATTCCACCTTCTTTTTTCTCAATCACATCCTCTTTAACTATTTCAGCTTTACCATTTTCAGTAATTACATCGAAATCCATTTCCACAGCCTTGCATGTTTTATTCTTAGGATTGTCCACAATGTTACCTGTAAATCCTCCACTTGAGCTTGACAAAGCAGTTATTTGTCTGGATACCTGGCCAATTTGCATTTCCAAATTCTTAATTAACGCATCATATTTTCTACTCATAATTTCATGTTTTTTTCACCTGATCAAAGTTACTTTGAGTGACTTTAATGAAATTATGCAAGGTCTCTTCCAACTATGACGACTTCCTTTGAAACAAAGTTTGTGGCTTTGTTGCATACCTTGGTTAGCACTTGCATTTTGATTATTGCTCCGACGGAAATTTGGGTGATTTTTCCAATCTGGATTGTATGTGTTGGAATACGTGTTATTCTTCTGAAAATTATCAAATTGGACTTCTTCACTTGACCCTTCCAACGAGCACCTTCCATTTGCATGTTCTCCTCCACAAAAGTCACACGTAAGTGCGTGTACATGACTCACGTTAGCTTTACCAAAGCTTTTTTCAACTAGCTTTTTATTTAAAAATTCAATATAAGCTAAAAGAGCAGTATGGGTATCAACAACTAACATACCCTTAGGCGTTCCCACAGTTTCAATCTTGACCGACCTTTCGCTTTTTGAATGGTACTCATTCATACAAATCTTCTTAATAAGGCCTTTCACTTGTGGTTCAGTCATTTGGCGGATGGTGCATCCCATGGAAGCATCTAATAATATACTAGTTTAACTCTTAAGACCTTTAATGAAATTTTGCATATGCTCCATATTATTCATGTTGTGATTTGGGCATATACGTAACAAAGATTTGAATCCTTCCCAAGAGTCATAAAGTGACTCAGTTTCCTGCTGCTAAAAATTTACAATTTCTGCTCGGCGCTCGGTAAACTGAGTAGTAGTGAAGAATCTTTCTAGGAATTTATCCTCCAATCCCTTCCAAGTCCGAATTGTTCCATTAGGAAGGCAAAGTAACCAATCTTCCGATCTTCCAATCAATGAGAACCCAAACAACCTCAATTTAACCATGTCTTCAGTGACATCTGTCAGTTTTCACATCGAATTTGTTTCTTAGAAGCGTGCAAGATACGTCCACGGGTCTCTAATCGCGTTCCCATCGAACGGATTTTCGCTTAAACATGAAAGTACATTATTCTTAATATCAAAGTTAGCAGGGTTTGTCGGTATAAACCCTCTCAAAACCTGTCCTTTATCGGTTCTTTTACGGTAATCCCTCATAGTTATGAGTGGTGCAGCTACCATGGCGACTTCCTCTTTAGAGTCAGAAGAACTTGATAATTGCTCTTCTCCTAATAATGTGTTGTTTAGAGCTGCTTCTCTAACTGCTTTTCTGAGAGCATATATGGTTCTTTTAATTTCTGGATGGTATCAATGTTATCCTGAATTGCGCATACAAAAACAGAAAATACCTCAATAGCACTATGATAACAAGAAAATAAAACAAAAATAAAAAAGATTAAAAGTAAAATGTTGCACAAACCTCGCCTTGTTGAGATATCAACAGTACCCGACAACGGCACCAAAAACCTAATGACTTATTGACAAGTGTACAGAGAATGTCGAAGTAATAAAAAGATCAAATCCACAGGGACTGCTTCTAATAAGGCAAACTGTGTGCAATGTATGAAAACTAGTAAAGGGGGGGGGGGGGGGTGTTTCGAGTTTCAGTGTGAAGTGTAAATAAGAGATTAAACAGAATTATGAAAGTTGTCAGGTTGTGTTTTAAAATCCCCTATTTCTCTATTGTTGATACTTGATGCCTTGTATTTATGTTCTTATCACTATAACCCCACAACAAATTAACAAAATCGTTATAGTCGATCCATCACAAAATAACTCACTAACCACTACTCAGAGCTTTCTATCCCTAGTCCACCAGTGTAAGCAGAGTTAGGCGATATACATAACGTTAGTTCCCTATCCCACTACTTTAGGTCTCCTATTCCTATTCAACCTTCGTAAGTACAATAATTGCCCTAGGTCCAACACATAGTTTAATGGTCAGTATTCCCTATGTGCCCAAAATTAACTTAAAAGAGTATCTCATATAAAAAGCAGTAAGAATAGTAAGCAATTGAATGACATTATAGATCAAAAGGTTCATACAAAGTCAAATCAACATAGAATCCAACAATATTGAAATAGGTTCATAATAACACAACCTAACCTAGAGGATCTTAGATACTCATAGTTCAAATAACAATACCATAACTGATAGATAAAAACAACATATGAATTCCCTTGAAGTAATGGCCTCCAGTGGCTTTAAGTGCTCTAAAAATCACCCTCGATGCTATCAAAATTGTGTTTTTCTCTCCAATTTTTGTAACCCTTATCAAAGTGCAAATGCCCCCCTTAAAAAGAGCTCATAATGGATCATGCGCATTAGAAAAATCCCAGAAAAAGGGACCATCGCGCGTGTGATGACTTGCATCACGCACGCGATGCAACTTTTATGGCCCTATCGCACGCGTGATGCTGCGTGATGGTGCATGTGATCATTTCCAAATCTGTATTCTTTTGTGCTCCTTTTTCACTCAAATTTTCACTAAGTCCAGAAATCTTCACACTTAGCTATTTTTTTCCTTATTCTTTGGTCTTTCTTCTTCATTTTGGCTCATCTTTCTCTTATTTTAACCCGATTCTTCGACTAAATTCATGCAATGACAGACTGTCATCACTGCCTACTGCAACAACAAATACCTACCCAACTATTATTCAGTCTCAGTATCCCCGCTTAGCTACAACGTCTACAAGTTTACCAGCTACACATGGGTCTTTGACTGATACTAGTCCTTATACAACATAACTTGGACACCCATGGTCAAATTTTCAAGGGCCTTTGTATCAACCTGGAGGAAATATAGTATCATAGGGAGCTTCTTCACCTTCTCCAAATGTAAATGGTGGCGGGCTTGCCATGCAAATGTATCGACAAGTATATTATGGTGCCACAAATAGGCTTCCTCAGTTACATCATTAATCTTTGCTACGACCTCCTGGCTTATCCATGCCTTTATCTATGCAACAACATATGCATTCATCTATGCATCATCCTATTCCTTCATCTTTGTAGCAACCTATGCCTTCATCTTTGTAACAACACGTGCCTTCATTGATGCAACAACCATTGTAGTATCCCAATTTTATCCCTTCTTTACCAACCAGGCCTTCCAATTTTCCATAATTTCCATCAACTTTCCTCCCCATGGCTACTAGCTCTCTTAATATAGCATCTACTTCTGCACCTCCATCAAATCTTTCGACATTAGTTTCACCTCCAACACCTTTTGCCACATTAGCTCTTGAAACTTTTCACTTATCCATTTCAAACAAGGCACCAACTGCATCCCTTCCTACAGTCACATTAGCTCCAAGTTTGTCATACCGAATTGTACCCGAACAAATGACTCCTTCAATTGTTGGATCTTCGAATTCTATCTGCACTGAGCCAAACCTTCCATAATCAAACAATGTTTCAGCTAAAAACAACATGACCAAGCTTCCCTACCCTAGTTAGTTACACCATAACTGTCAAATCAATTTAGTTAAACTTCAAGCTAACTAACACTAACACAAAACCAAGTGAAATTCACCACAAGTTTCATTTCAAAGTTCATTTCAACAAACACAAATTTCAACTAAATTATATTTTAACTAACACAGTCTCCAACTAACTTATAGATTCAATCTGAACCACTCTTAAACCCCTCACAAGGATCACAATCCAAATGCCATGTTTCCCTCAAATATAACTAATTTTCCCTCCTAAATCCAAAAATTTTCTCACCATTTCACCCCTATAAATAAACCCTCTTCTTTACTCATCAACAATCAACAACAACCCTAAAGCTACTTTGTCAAAATCACCCTACAACCTCCATTTCAAATCTCCATTAGAGATCCTTAGAGATTTAAATCAAAGCTCTAAGTGACCTGAGCTAACCCATAAGTACCACTTGCAAACAGATGAACCTACAATAACAAGAACTCACACAGTATAATCTCAGAAGGAAAATTAAAGAAGATGAGGAGAAAAGGAGAGCAACAATAAAGAAGAAGAAATTCAAAGCTTACTGGTGCATTACCAGAGGTGGAGCCACTAGACTAGCTCCGGCGAGGTTGGTTCAATCTTTCTTTTTTTCATTTTTCTTGTTACCATGATGTTCCTTGTGCCATGTTGATCAATAATGCCTTATATATTGCGTGAAATGATGTTCGATTGGCATTTAATTTAATTTTGAAGGTTTAAGGTTCTTTCTTAAAACTGTAAACTAAATTGTTTTGGTTTGGAGTTTGAGAATTTAGAGAGTGGATTCGTGTTGAGAGAGAGATCTAGTCAGACTGGTGTTTTGTTTTTATTATTCCGGCCACCTTTTCCAGAACCCATGGTGGAAGGCAGCGGTGAAATTTGCAAGGGCGTGAGAGAGGAATAGGATTTTCCATCATCAATGTTCTGTCTTTTTCCTTTTAAGTGTTTTTTATAACTAAAACCATTTTTATTAATAAGATTAATTGTTATTAATAATATTAGTTTGCTTAACTTGATTATTTGACTACATGGATGTTTTTTTGTAATTAATTGTGTTGATTAATTTTAATTAGTTTAATGAATTGATTAATTATGTGGTAATTTATTCGATTATGTGGTTAATGGTTCTCAAATCAAGTATTTGCAAATCTCTTTTATTTGCTCTATTACTCCCCACTCGGTAAAATGTATCCCCCACCCTCAGATTGTATTGTTTGCTTATTTTTTATCACTTTCCTTTTGGTCATTTTGTTATCTTAGTTAATTCCTAATTTAAAATCAATCAACTTTCAAAAATATAAATCGCTTGATCCAACATCAAGTCGTTCCTTTTTTTCAAAATCCTTTCACGAAAACTTGATCGAAAAAGGATTGAGTGGGTGTAGACCTTCTCTCTACCCGAGTGTTTGGACACTATTGTAGAGCTCCATGTTTGAATCCCCGTCTTCCATATTAAAACACGATAATCAATTAAATTAAGTCGGTTCTCCAGTAGAAGAAAAAAGATTGATTTGGTGTAGACCTTATCCCTCCCCGATTATTTGGGCACTTTTGTAGAGCTCACTGTGTGAATAATTTTCTTCTATTAATGAATATTGACTTAGTTTGCCACACATTTTTCATAATATTTTAGAATAAAAAGGATTTATTGAGTGTATACCTTCTCCTTCCCCGAGTATTTGGACACTGATGTAGAGCTCCCCGTCTGAATACTCGTCTTCAGTCTAAAAACGATCTCAACACATTAAAGTCTATTTTTGCCTTAGGGCAATCATAAATAAAAAGCTTTTCACAAAGGGATATATTATATTCGTTATATCGCAATACAAACGAACGTTTGAGCCTCCCATGCGCAAGCAAAGAAACAACGTTTAACTGCTAGAATGGGACCTTAACATCATTCGATAAAATCAACCAACAAACACATATTTTCTACCACAAACTATGAAACTCTGATTTTCTCATTGCACCATGAGAATACATAAGTAGGAGATTTATAAATCTTGGCGAACGCATTAATTAAATAATTGTTTTTCCCCTAATTTTTTTTTATAAGAAGTCATATAATAAATCAGTAATCACAAGTAACTTTTAGTTAACACCCATACACACAAAATGATCAAAACGGTTCCCGTTGAGTATAATGAATGTGATGGGTGTTAATACATTCTCATTGCATAACCGACTCCTGAATCCATTATTGATTGCGACGACCATACATTTCCCCCTTTTCTTCGCGGATTTTATAGATATTTTCCCTCTCCTTTTGTAATAAATAAAGTTTTGTGGCGACTCTGTTGTATTTCGAGTGTACGATGCGCTCAAGTATTTTTTACGGCACGAAAAAAACCAAAGTCTGGCCTTAGAAGCCACAAACACATATGAGGAAAGCTCTACTACTGAGTACAAACTTAATCCCGAAACTCTAATAGGTAAAGAAGCCACCCTCCATTGAAGGTCCCTAAAGAAAGGACCTCCACCTATCATAATATCTTCAACCCCCCTTCACAACTCTTTATCAAACCAAATAACTACTTTCTCCATATGATTAGGTTGGTACGTTCTTAGGCCAAAACATATTTTGGCAATAACCATGCAAGATCGAAGTAAAAGAAGCTCACTCTAAGGATACCTTAATTATTGCAGAAGATACATTAACTTAATGACCCTAACTATTATTTTCATGGAAAACCTCTCGATAAAGCCTTTATCTCGACTAGCAGCCCCTTAAAGACACTTCATCCCTAACATAGACTTCCAAATGTCTAAAGAAAACAACTCTCTATGAAGTTTACTACCATCATACGAATGCCAAAGATCTCAATTTAATGAATATTTAATTTGAGACCTAATTCTGGGTCGGTCTTCCGAATAATGTCAAAGGCTTTAACCAACTCCTTTGATTCTCATATGGTGGTCCCATTATCAAGGTATCAGACATGAAAAAGAAGTTTATAATTATCGGATAAATCCAAGACTTGTTATTAATCTCCTTTTTACAACAAAGTAAAAAAGCGTAAAAAAGTTTAAACTCTCTTATAATACAAATAAATATATTATTTTCACATAGGACTATTATTTCCTCGAATTTAAATAAATGATAACATGGGATTTTTACTAAAATAACCAAGTTTCCTAACTTTAACTATAAATTAACTAACTCCCCCCTATAATTTCCAATATACCCATGTTTCAAACAAAAAAATGGTCTGCAATAGACACTTAACTGCTAGAATAAGATTTGGTTTTGCATATATACCTTGAGTTTTAATGATAACAATATTGTATTTGCGTGAGAACAATTTTGGTACCCTAATGGTTTGTTACTGTGTAGCTTTAATAGTCGATTCAGATTCTGAATATATGATGTGCAACGTCATTAGTTTCTGAATTAAGTCTTCCAAATCCGCTTCTGCGCCAACTATTAGAAGTTCTGAAACATGTTCAATATTGTTGCTGCAGTGTTCTTTTTGCTTCTGTTCTGATTCACCATTGAGAAGCTTCTGAGGAGACACTATGTTGTTGCTGTAATATTCTCTCAACTCATGCTTCTGGACATGACTTTGATCACCAAACTTCTGGAGAATGATAAGCTTCTGGAGTTGTGTTATGTAGTTGAAGATTATGAAGATCTCAAGCCAGACGATTGAAGTTATCAAGGTTTTGACTGAGGATTATGAAGATACTGAAGATCTCAAGCTAGACTACTAACGTTGTCAAGGTTCTGACCAAAGATTCTGAAGTTTTTGAATCCAAATTTATGTTTCTTCATTTAATGTTTCATCAACTTTCATAAGAAGCCAATGAACTTGAAGATAAGATCAAATGAGAACGTGATCAAATAGTACATAGTACAAAACAACATCCTTTTCACTACCTGATTTCTTGGGCAAGGATAATACTATACATCACACCTGTCACTGATTTTGTGGGTGAATGACAGTATGTAGTATCACTCATTTCTTATCCAACAATGGACAACCACTCTATGAGCTTTCCCTATGCTGCCCTCCAATGGTCTTCTTCTTATGCTATATAAGTAAGACTTGAAGACTTGAAGAAAAGCCCTGGTGACACAATATTTTGACAAGTCTATTTTCTTTGCGAAAAGTCATCAATCTTTTGTACACACTTTTTCTTTAAGTGTTTGTTATTCATTTGTATAAAATCTGTTTGTATAGAAGCATCTTGTAACACACAAGATATTATTCAAACTATTTATTTGATTCCTTAAGGAGGTTATCCTTGAGAAGACAAAGAAGGTTGTTCTTTGTGAGTCCTTAAGGAGACTATGGTATAGTTGGATCTTTGAGAAGACAAAGAAGGTTATTCTTTGTGATTATTATAATTTGTTTATAGTGGATTAAGTCCTTGTGTATAAGGCAAAATCACCTTGGCGGGTGGACTGGAGTAGCTTTGAGTTTCAAGCGAACCAGGATAAAAATACTTATGTTTTTATCTTTTTGTTATTAACTTGTTAAGTGGTGTTCTTGTTTTGGAAACAAATTTTGCTTGTAAAACTCAATTCAAACCCCCATTTCTTGTATTTTTCATACCTTTATTAACATCTATTTCCGCCTCCATATTCCAATAAAAAGAGGAAGTAAAAGCTATTGACGTCTCCTCCTAATTTGAATAAGGGGTTGGTGCCTAAGTACCATTTATTTGTTTTATTTGTTTTCAATTACTAATCTATTTTTAGTAATAATTAACTAATATAAAAAATGAAAATGAGTATATAATTAATTTAAATAATTAATTAAATTAAAATAAATGTGTCTATAATTAATATAACTAACAGAAATTAAATATTAGTAATATATAATTAATATTTAAATTTCGATTACATGTGGGAATAACTTTTTATATTAATTATTATGACCTGGTTGATCGAAGTGATCTCCAATTCCGCACCCCCGAGATCATATCTCTTATATAGGTCTATGTGGATTCACCTAAGGTGTTAAATAAGAATTCGTTGAGAGTGCCACTTCAAGAACCTCACGTATGTATTGCCAGGTCGATGAACCCACATTGTTGATGTCGTCATAATTAAGTTAGTTGCCCATGCCTTTATAGTTTTGTTGTGTTGTTTTTCTTGACGAGGTACCGGTCAGACGATGGTGAGGTTGGTGAATGGTGATGTTGGTGTGAATGTTTGTTTGGGTAAAAAATAATATGGTATTTGGTAGTCCATGTTAAATTATTCTGTATTTTGGTAAGAGTGTGATATGTTGGTTGGTTATGTTTGTTGGTACTGGGACTGCTACATTTTTTGTGGTTGTTGTTGGTATGAGGTATGTTCTTGGTATTGTGATTGTGTGAGTGACATGCATTGCTAGTAATTTTATTGGGATGGAGTTTGAGTGTAAGCATGTTGGCTTGGAGGTTGAGTGTTTGATGACGAAGCTTGTTGACATGGGTCAACTAAATATCTGGGTTCGGAGAGGAACCCAATTATAATTGATATATACCAATACTTGTATTGAGTAGTTGGTTTAGATTTGAATTACATTATAGTGTCGTTTAGACTAGGTGATTGCAACGCTTCCCTACTTTGGCATATTTTGTCCAATCGTCGAACTCCCATTGGTCTGAGACTTTACTATTGTGGAATTGTGCAAAGCACCTCAGAGAACTCGAGATTTCTTGAAGCATGCTGAATTAAAGTTTCACATGATCACTATGGTGCATCTCCATAGTAGTGAACACAATAATTAGTGTTTTTGCAGTCCAAACGGCATAATCTTCTTAATTCACTTCATGATGACCTTCTAACTCCATATATGGTCTCGAAATAAAGTGTTGTAGAAAAATAAATTAGCTTAGTATATGTTAATAATAAAAATAAACAGGTTAGTGGTAATACATCGTTTGGTCCCAAGTGATCCAATAGATTTCTGTATTGTGTGATGCAGTAAGGAGGACATTTTTCGTAGTTTATCCTACGTGTGAACCACTTGAAAATATTAAATTAAGTTATTTGATGTTAATAGTATAAATTAAGTAAATGGAAATATCTATAGTGTTACAAAGTTACCTTGTTGCATATGGGAATACAAATTCACAGTTGTTGATGCGCTAGGGAGTCTATTCTCAACCAACCCCATGCTTAGAGCAAACTAACACATCTAGTAAAAGCAAATATATCTTTCTGTGCATTGTTACAAGAAGATCTAGAGACACGCTAAACAAGAGAACCCAAACTATATTTTCCTATTTTATCTATATTCTCTAAGAAATATAAATTCATAATATGTACACTAGAACTAGAAGTATATGAAAATAAAAATAAACCTATTAATAACATGATATAAAATCAAATTTTAATTATTTTTTCATGTTCGGGAGATTCTCCGGTTAATCGTATACTAGCATAATTATATTTAAGTCACTTTAATTTAATTTTTTGGTCACTCACATCGCATCACAACATTTGATCGCCATAATTACAACTTCAGTGTTGAGGAGACAAAAGACCACAATAAGGGGGAGGCCAATGGGATATTACCAGGTCAAATACATACTAGTTGGTGTAATTGTGGAAAGTTTCAAGCCTTATGCATTCCTTGTTCCCATATCATTGTGGCGTGTTCCGGTGTTCGTCAAGACCCATTTTTGCATCTATTCAAGGTTTACAAGGTCGTAAACTTATTTAATGTCTACAACAATAACTTCCCAGTGGTAGCTAGCGAGGAATATTGACCTACATATCAAGGGGACGTAATTTACCACAACGAAAATATGAGAATGAACAAAAAAGGTCACCTCACCAACACACAAATTAGAATTGAAATGGATATAACTTAGAAAGTGGAAAGATTGTGTGGAATATGTCATCTTCTCAGTCACACACGAAAACATTGTCCCAATGTTGGAACAAGTTCTAAATAAGATTTAATTAAATTGTTACATTTTTTGTAACCTTGGAATTTAATGTAGATAACGATTTTTGGTTATGACAAAACGAACATAAACACGTCTAAAACAACAACACAAATAACAAATAAAAAGACTTAACAATGCAAAATAACTAAGAGTCCGTTTGGGAGTTGTTTTTTGGAGGGCTTTTTAGGGGAATGCTTTAGAGGACTACATCTATATCTTTAAATTTGTTTGATATTTTAAAAAGTTAAAAAAAATATACTCCTTTAGCATATAAAATCATATTATTTTTTAACCTTTTAAAAATATCAGACACATTTTAAGATATAGACGCAACACTCCAAAGTCTTCCCCTCAAAAACCCTTTTGAAAATCAACATCTAAACAGACCCTAAGAGGTTACAACAATATAAAAAATATCATTTGGTGAATACATCATATCCCTAACATCATTGTCATATTTAACTTTCATCCACATATATTGGCTATCATCATTGTCATATGTAATAGAGATGTACGAAACAAGTCTATAAATACTTCTAATTGTTTTACCATCATTAATATCTCAATATAATCAAATGTTCAAGTTGCTCTAAATTTTGTATGTTCCAAAAGCGCATCTTTATCGGAGGCTTGGTTCTCGAATAAATTACATGTCTATTTCTTTTACTACTCATGTTAGAACATATGAAGAAAATATTAAGAAGAAAAGAGGTGTGAAAAAATGTTAGAAGGGACACATCTATTTATACAAAATTTCCTACTAAAAAATAGTATTAAATATTACAAAATTATATTATATAATATATATTAAAATACAAAAAAATAATCTAACAAGATGAAGATTGAATGTTATTGGTTCCCCTCTATTATTCAAAGAAGCCTCTTAAATTCTATTGACGCTCCATATGAAACTCAAAAAGTCACTTAGTTTGAATTGGTGTATCTTTTCAACCTTATGCAATGTCAATAACTTTTAAGTCCCCTATATCATTTTACTACATACGCCAATAGATTTAAAGTGCTACTATGTACTGTTACAACTTGAAATCAACCGGTCAGTGAAAATGCAGCGATTGAATGCGGAGAGAGAGAGAGAGAGAAGAGAGAGAGAGAGAGAGAGAGAGAGAGAGAGAGAGAGAGAGAGAGAGAGAGAGAATTAAAGATAATTAGAGAGAGTATAAGGGAAAGAAATTGCATTAACATTGATTCATAATACCTCAAAGGTATATATACAAGTACAAGTGGATTAGGACACAAAGAACAACCTAACATAACTGAAAATCTGAAAACTAACTACCTGTAACCGATTACACAAAACATATAACCAATTACAGTTTTTTTAACAAATCTAAAACATAACAGTGGTAACCGGTTAATGCGAATGCGTAACCGGTTACTCCCTCGAGTCAACTTACTATTTTTAGCCCTGAAGTGAAGTTCACCCAGCTGTAACCGATTACACCCCCGTGGTAACCGGTTACAACACTTGAATTATTGTTTTTTTTTACTTAGCACACCACCTTAATTCAAGTGCTCCAAGTATTTCATGCCCATGTTCATCTTCAACCTCTTACACACTCCAATTGTGACTCCCCTGGTCAACAAATCAACCACTTGACTTCTACACTATCCCAATATCAACCTTCCTTCACTAACAAGTTCTCTCAAGTAGTGAAACCTCATCTCAATATGCTTGCTCCTACCATGTGTAATTGGGTTCTTAGCAAGATTTATAGTGAAAACTCTATCAACCATGAGCGTTACAATGTCACCCTCACCGCTGCCCAACTCCTTCAATAGATTCATTAGCCACACGTATTGGCATGTGCACAATAAAGCGACAATGTACTCAACTTAACAAGAAGAGAGTGCTACTACCAGTTCCTTCTTCGAACACCATGAGATTGGTGTTTCAATGAACATAAAGATGTATCTAGTTATGGACTTTTAATCATCCATATCTCCGCACCAATTTGAACCGGTAAAAGTGAGCAAACTGCATTTTTTGCCCGTGTCCGCTGCGGGAAAGAGAATTCCGTAACTAATAGATCCTTTGACGTATCTAATAAACCTCTTGACTTCTACCAAGTGAGAAACCTTTAGTATCTCTATGAATCTACTCACAATACTAACACTAAACTCCAAGTCCCATCATGCATTGCACAAGTAACGCAAGGATCCAATAAGCCTCCCATACTGAGTTGGATTCTCATACTGCTCACCTCATTCTTCGACCATTATAGCCTCGGTTCATCCGGAGTAATGGAAATATTACAATGCTCCATTTTAAAATTTCAATCTCACACCTTCTTTGGTGCATGAACAATCCCCTTTTGGACTTGTTCTTCTCTCTCAATTCCAACTCCTTCTTCATAACACATATCCATTTTGGATCATTCAAGGCCTCTTCCATTTTAATGGGTTCAGATTTGGCCATAAGTGCAAAATGGACGAAATCACCATCATCATTGACTTCGTTGTCTTAGAACAACTCACAATCTTGGAGTCTTATAGGGAAAATTCTTTGCCTTGTTGATCTTTTCACATTCTCTTTAATTGGGGATTCAACAAGGGTTATTTTTGCACTTTCCAGCTCTGGAAAAGCTGTTTTGACATTATTGTAACAAATTATAGCTTTATGATAACCAGTTACAGGCAGCTGCAATTGCTTGATCTTGTAAAAAATGATGTCTCGACTGATCACAATCCTTCTGCTTGCCGCATCATACAACTTGTAACCACCGGTGGAGTGATACCCTACAAGTGTCATAAAGTCTCATTTATCATCCAGCTTCTTTCAAAGCTATCTCGGAACATGTCAGTACGTTACGGAATCGAAAACTCTCAAGTGATTTAGGTTCAGTTTAAATCCAGACCATGTTTCCTTCTATGTTACCTTCTCAAGATTCTTTGTTGGATACTTATTCAACAAATACACAATTGTGGATACCTCTTCTCCCAATAACTCTTTTAGCAAGTTTGATCAGTGCATTTGATGCATATTCTTATACTATTGAACTTAGACAACTCTATAGTTTACTATACTATTTTTACTATTTTAGTGCATTTTTATATTTAAGTTTATTTTTGACTTTATCATTTTCATACTTCATTTTTAGCATAAACAGTTATTTGATACCTTGTCACTATGCAGACCATAACTTGAGCTACAAGAATCGGATTGACATGTTCTAACATGAGTTAGAAAGCTAAGAAAGATATATACAAGTTTCATGTTGAAGTCAAAAGCAGATTAGGAGCGAAGGAATGTCTAATAATTCGTTGAAGCTCCAGACTTAATTAAAATAGTTACTTTGAGCCGGTTTTTGTAATTTTCGGGTCGGATTTCATAAGGGCCCAAATTTCCCTTTTGTTATATTAGGATTGCCGCTCCTACAGGAGACCTATTATGAATTTTAAAGATACAATATTGCTTAGACGATTACATGGAGAACTAAAATTCACAAGGTTGATCTGCTATAATTGGTTTCCGCCGATACTTTGAGGTTTCTTAATTTTCAATCAAATGTCTTTTCATTTCGATTGATATATATATATATATTCCATAATCGTGTGTGTTTAACCCATTTGCTTAATTCAAAATATGTTTGCTTATTTCAAAAATTAGGAACACATATCATATATTAGTATTACTGTGCTTGTTATTGTTACTCTAATCGAAAAGATATTAGAATCCGTTTAGGGCATGGAAATTATATTAATCAATGATAAGTTAGGAAACCAAAACAGTAGATCAACTTATTTCATAATCACTTTTTATAATCACTTTTCATAATCACTTTTTATAATCACTTACTAAATCGAATCGAACCCTCATATTTTGTTTTCTTATTTGGTTAATTTTTCAAGATTCCTTGCGATACGATACCCGACTGTTGCTTTCCTATACTACAATTCTTAGTTACTCATTTTTTACCCGTGTGTGACATCGGATCAAATTGGCATCGTTGTCAGAGACTCTTTGATAATATTAATTAATTTTAGAATCCTAGGTTAGAGTCTTGTTAGAATTTTGTTTTGTTTTTTGTTTGTTTATTTTCAGATTTACAGTATAATGGTGTAACTATCCCGACAACCTATCTGTAGGCTACTATTCTGAATTGCTCAAAAAATTTCTAGAAAATTAGGAAAAAAATCAAGAAATAATACTCCCTTTGAAGAGACTTCTAAGGGATTTTGACCATCAAAATCGCAAATTCCTTATTTTTCTATTTTATTTGATTTATTTTATATATTTATATTCTCAAAAAAATCCAAAAAAAACTTATAGATTCGTTATTTGATTTTTAGTCAAATTTTCATAATTTTTAGATTCTATTTTAATCGTTTTTTTCATTAGATTTTTATTAGTGATTTTATTAATCTAATTTGATAGTGATTTGATTATGTGTTGATTTTATTCTAATTTTGATTTTATTATTGATTTTATGTTATATTTGATAGAGGTTTTATTTTATTTTATATTGATTTGATTCTGATTTTGAATTTAATAATCATATCATGACTAATCAAAATAAAATCTTAAGAGAACTTGTTGTAGCTGATTCACTTTTTGCTGATTTCCCTTCTTTGTCTGATTTTGATGACTCTTATATTTGTGATATTTGTATTGATACTCACTTATATTCAGTTTGTGTTGAAATTGAAGTTGCTTTACAGATTAATATTTCTTATGAGATTTCTACTAACAAAGTTGATGTTGTAGATGTAAATGTAGTTCCTACTGCCAAAATTTTACCATCCATTGAGCAACCATCTATTTTAGAGCTAAAGCCACTCTCTGCATTTTTAGAATTTAATGGGAATTTTTCTATAATAATTTCATTTAAATTTGAATCTGAGCCGGAACAAAAGTTGTTACAAGTACTGAGGGAACATAAGAAGGCAATTGGATGGACCTTGGCTGACATTCCTGGTATTAGCTCATAAATATGTATGAATCATGTCTTACTTGAAGATGGAGCAAAAATAGTGAGGCAGCCCCAAAGGCGGTTTAGCCCCTTGATCTTGGATGTTGTGAAAAATGAGATATATATTGTACCAGAGGACAAAAAGAAGACCACTTTCATTTGTCCATTCGATATTTTCACCTATAGAAGAATGTTTTTTGACCTAGGAATAAAAAGTTAAGACACTGATAAAAATTTCAAAGTCAACGGACACCGCCTTAAGCTACTCCATGAGAGCCCTACTTTGAAAGAAGATATTGTAAAAGAACTCTCTTTGAGAAATGTTATTTATGCGGTCATCTATTCGCCTTGACTCCTCGAGTGTGTTCTTTTTTATCTTTCTTTCACTCTTATTTTATATTTATGTTCTTTCATTGAGGATAATGTATGTTTTAAGTATGTGTGTGTGTGTGTGTGTGTGGGGGGGGGGGGGGGGGGGGGAACCATTTACTTTGTTTTATTTCATTCAGTTTCTTTCTTTTTGTTTGTTTTTCTTACATGAAAAAAACATATTTTTTCTGTGGTTTTTGAGTTACAATTGTGAGTATTTTCTTTGTTCTCTTGATTAAAGAATTATGGTGTGATATGATTGATTCTTTTTGTGCATTCTTAGTATGATATATAAGATTGATTCGGAGTTAAGGAAAGTCTAATAATTATTTGAAGTTACAGACTTAATTAAAATAATTAGTTTGTGCCGATTTTTTTAATTTTCGGGTCGGATTCCATAAGTGCTCGAATTTTCCTTTTGTTATATGAGGATTGTGGCTGCTACATGAGACTTATTCTAAATTTTAAAGATACAATATTGCTTAGGCGATTTCATGGAGAACTAAAGTTCATAAGATTTTTCTACTGTAATCAACTTTCGCCGGTACTTTGAGGTTTCTTAATTTTCAATCAAATGTCTTTTCCCTTTCAACATTTTGTTCTATGTATTGTATGCTTTATTTAAATTCTATAGAATATGTGTTGATTAATTTCGATTGATATATATTTTATAATCGTGTTTGCTTAATTCGCGTGTGCTTAACCCGTTTGCTTAATTCAGAATCTGTTTGCTTAATTCAGAAATTAGGAACACATATCATATATTAGTATTAATGCGCTTGTTATTGTTACTATAATCGAAAAGGGATTAGAATCCTCTTAGGGCATGCACATTATATTAACCAATGATAAGTTAGAAAACCAAAACAGTAGATCAACTTATTCCATAATCACTTTTTATAACAATTTTTCATAATCACTTATTCTAAATCGAATCGAACCCCCCATATTTTATTTTATTATTTGGTTAATTTATCAAGAGTCCTTGTGATATGATACTCGAGTGTCGCTTCCCTAGACTACTATTTCTTCCCCTTCAATATGCTTCTTACCATGTTCATGGTCGATCGATTCTTCCTTTTAAAAACACCATTTTCTTGCAGTGTATAAAGTGGTATAACCTCATGTACTATCCATTCTTGATCACAAAACTTCCCAAAGTCATTTGAGACATATTCGTCTCCATCATCCGTTCTGAGAACTTTGAGCTTGTGACCGCTTTGCCTCTCAACCATGGGCTTGAAATTCTTAAACACTTTAAATACCTCATCTCTTATCTTGATTTGGTGTGTCCATATATTTATACTATGATCATGGATGAATGTGACAAAATATATATTACCACCAATCAAGTCAACTTGCATCAGTTCACACACATCCGAATACACCGCCTCAAGGTGATGCTTGGTTCTACAACCTGCATCCTTACTAATTTTACCATTATGTTTCTTCACTTGCACATATTCTTCACAAATTTTAGCCAATATGTTGATCGAGGGCAGCTCCATTACCATTATGTTCTTTTTCAAGGCATTGAGATCTCTAAAGTTAAAATGTCCAAGCCTATAGTGTCATTTCCACTTTTCTCTACCCGCCGTTATAGCAATAAAACTATGCTCTATAACCTTCAACTCAACCTTGAAAGTTCTATTGGCATCCATAGGAGATTTTAGGACCAAAACCCCATTTGCATCCATAATGCGTAACACCTTGTTCTCCATGTGAATATTGTAACCCTCCTCAAACAATTGGCCAATAATTAGACGGTTACACTTGATTCCTGAAATGCACAACACATCTTTGATCAAGGAATATCCACCATCCCTTCTCATGATTATAACATCACCGATCCCATCGACCGCTAGAGTGGTATCATTTGGGAACTTTACTTTGTTCTTCATGGTACGATTGATTGTGACAAAATAATATTTTATCCCTGTCATATGAGTTGAACATCCAGAGTCCAAATACCATTCCTCGTTGCACTGAACTGCAACTTTCGTACTCATCATGACATTTTCTTCTGCTTGTAACCAGTTATAGCATATACGTAACCAGTTATAACATGATTCTGCATCGTTTCCAAAATTGTTGTGGTTGCTGTGTGTTAGATGCCCAAGTTTGCTTATTTGAGCTATCAAATGTGGGCATCTTTCACTCCTTTTTGTCGAAAAAGTGTTTGAAACCGCCCTTGCTTTTGTTGATTTGCAATACTATGTGAAATGATCTTGGTACCTTTAATTTGTGTGTTATTGTGCAGGAATTAGGCATGAAAGAGTAGAAAACTAAGGCAAAAGAAAGATGGCAAAGGAACCAAGAAAGAAAGCAAACATAAGCAAGCTCGCTAGGCGAGTGAGGTAGCGAAGTACTCGCTAGGCGAGCACGCAGCGAGATGCCAGCGAACACTCCCAGACTTGGACAAAACCAAAAAAGATCAAAACTCGCTAGGCGAGCATCCAGCGAGCAGGTAGCGAACAATTCCAGTAGCAAAAAGATCAAAACTCGCTGTGGCGAGGGAAGTAGTTAAGTATTCGCTAGGCGAGCATCCAACGAGCAGGTAGCGAACAATTCCAGTAGCAAAAACATCAAGACTCGCTGGAGCGAATGAGAGAAGCGAGGGCTTCGCCTAGCGAAGGATTGTTCGCCTAGCGAACAGATGCAAACTTGTCTGGAATGATTCCTCTGGACACAGGCTCTTCTGGTGACTTATTTTGGGGCTCGCTAGGCGAACCATTCTGCTCGCCTAGCGAGCATGACAGCTCAACAACCATTTCTATAAGTAGTATGAGCTACTTTTTGGAACAGGACACTTAGATCTTTTTCATCATCTTTTTACTTGTTTTCTTGCTAGAGGTGATTTTTGTGCCCTAAAAACCCCATTTCTCATTCTTCTTCTTCTCTTGACAATATTTTACAAAAAGAAGGTGGATTCCCATCCAATCTCGATTCTTCGACTCGGATGTTGATCAACCTTCTTCCGAAACTTGTTGTTCATGAAGGAGAATTGCCATCCAAGGCGCAACGGAATTTAAAAATTTCTCCATTTAGTGATCCTTACGAATGGGCATGATCAGTGATAGAATCGTTACCTCTTGTGGCGATTCAAACCTTTGGTGCAGATTTCTGATAATGATCAAAACCTTTGATACAGATCCACGGGGCGATCATGAACGTTGAACGATGACAACGTCTTTACTCAGTCCACACGAACGGACTCCTTCAATCGCAGTGCTAGCTGTTATGAATGAAGGCTTTGAGTGAGAGAAAGAGGGAAACAAAATTCCAAGTCTCTACTTGAACTTCAGTCTGAGTGGAGAGACAATGCTTCTACCCAAGGGGTTCTATTTATAGAACCACTTGTGTGGGCTTCAAGCTAAAAAGCCCACTTAAGTGTATTTTGCCCATATCTCATAATATGCCAAAATCACTTAAGTATTTGGTACCTTACCATATTTCGTTTCCACTTAAGTGCACCGTACCTTACGGTGTTCCTTAGTTACTCTATTTCTCATCAATCCGTCCTTTGTGTGTGACCCTATAGGTTTTCGCGGCGTTGACAATTATATTAAATCACGCATTTAACATAATAAACAGTGAGCGGTATCTAGCAACACATCACTGCTACCCAAGTCACGAAAATGTCATGTGATCTGACAAAACCTCCTGTGATAATAATTATGTGTATAATTACCCCTTTGCCCTTATGTCTATATTGAACACAAGGTATAGACTGTGTCATCCTTGTCCAGTTCAATATTGGGCCCATAGACATTTATCCTGTTATGCAGGATGGGCAAATTCCATCTAGGACACTCATGTCCCTTAGCATGCTTTGTGGAGTACCCATCAACTGTCTTTATGGTTATCCAGTTACGGACAACGTTGGATCAGCAATAAAGCACTCGACTCTACATCTAGGATCCATAGTGGTTTCAGGTCGAAGAGTGGTATACACTATTATCACCATGAGAATAACTTATGACACTTTGCATAACTTTCTATATAGTATTCTCATAGCGGGTCAATCCGGTATAAATATTACTCCTAATATTCATACCTATGTTTAAGACTTGATAACTCTTTATCCATGATCCATGAGATGTGATCATCAGTCTACAAACATAATAGTCTTAATGCTTTAATGTTATCCCACTTCACACTAAAGCTCGACTACGGATACTTTAAGAATATTGTCCTTATGTTTAATGTATTCTCATGATTAAGTCACACTTAATACATTAAACGGACTATCTATTCCAGGGACTTTATTAATCAACCATAATAAAGAAAATGCCTTTAAATAATTCGATACAAGTACCAAAAGTATTGGTCTCTAGGGCTTACACCAACAGTTCAAGCTACCATGAAAATGAGTAGCTAAGTCTTTCATTTTATCAAGGTTAGATGTAGATGATCATAAGCTTTGTATGTATATGGGTTGATCTTCATTTGTAAACTCTTTGATGATGAATGTATGGTGAAAACCTTGTTTTATTGATAACTCTTTGTGTTGGTTTATGATTGAAAGGTGTTTTCCAACTCTTGACCTAGGTTTTCATCCATCCTTGTTCTTTAGCTAGAGATAGTATTGAATGAGTTTGTTCACTAAAAAGTTAAACCTAAAAGTTGTCATTTTGATAGATTGTGTGAGAAATCAACAATGGATAAAAATGGGAAAAACCATAATGTGTGTTAGAAATAAACACATTGGGAGGACTTTGTGAATGTGTTTATCATCTAATGGAGTTTATGAGTTTTGTTTGATCGAACATATGCATGCAAAGTGATCGTCGAACCCTAACTTTGAAAATCTTTCTCAAATCGTAAAACCAAAACTTTTACCGCAATTTCTTACTTTTTATGCAAGCTACCGTAACCGAAAACTAAAACCCCCTTGTTACTATAAGTTAAAAACTTAACAACTGTCGAACGGAGGCAATATCACATAATCCTTGTGGAGACGATAACAAATCCCGATACTCTAACCATGTACCAACACTGTGTCACAACCTGTTGATGTTGCATTCCCCTTTGTTAACATGACCAACAATGTGTTCTCCCCATTAAACTCTTATCTTGCAATCTTGTCTTCATCCACTTGAGGTTCCTTTTTGTTTGCATTGCACTCTCTTGCAAAATGACCTAACTTTTAACAAACAAAATATTGCATCTTGCTCTTGTCCATCCTTCTTCTTTCACCTCTAAAGTTGCCTTGACCACCATTTTTGTTGCAACTGCTCTCACCCTTTTGACAAGTCGAATTATTTGAACTTTGACATTTTCTTCCACCAAAATTCTAAAAATTCCTCTTCTTCACGGGCCATTTTCCTTTCGATCTCTTGTTCTTCTCGTTGAAACGAGTTTGCAAAGCGATCTCTGTCTTTGCCTTATCACAAATTCTCTCCTCCATTCTTTGCTCATGCGCCTCAAGAGAGTTTTTTAGCTTCTATTTGCTCATCATCACAGGATCCTTCAATTCCTCAGTTGCGACGACCATATTGTAAAATATTAAAGTTAAAAAATGAAAGATTTCTGCGACAACATACTGCTCCAGAACCGATTCTTCACATGCTATTACTTGGTTCACCATCCAAGTATTTCTCGTTGTGAAATCATTGATGATATCCTTCTCCTCAATTTGAACCAATTTAAGTTGACGTTTGTGAGTTTTTTACTTCACCACCTTCACCTTGTCAGCACCAACGCATGCCTTCTATAAGATTTCTCACGCTTGCTTCGATGATTCACAATTACCAACTTTCTCAGAGTTGTCACGATCCACACATTGATGGATAAAAAACAGCGTCTTGAAATCTTTCTTCTTTTCTTCCTTACACATTGCTCGCCTTGCGTCTGTTGTATATTCGGCAAGAGGATTCACACCGTACTTGATCACTTCAAGAACATCTTGGTAGCCAAATAACACTTCATTTGTTTGCACCATTTTTTGTAGTTCTTTGCATCAAGGATGTGTAAGTTTGCAAAGATTCTTTCATTGGAGACAAAATTCATGTTGTACACTAGATGTTTTGTGGATCGAACCAGACTCTTAATGCAAAATGTTAGAACTTGGAATCACCTGGTCGGTGAAAATGGAGTGGTTGAATGTTGAGAGGGTGAGAGTGAGAAATAATTAGAGAGGATATAATTGAGGGTGAGAAATTGCATTAATATTGATTTATAATACCTCCAACGTATATATACAAGTACAGGTGGATTGGGACACAAATAACAACCTAACATAACTAAAAGTCTGAAAACTAACTGTCTATAAAGGTTACGCAAAACCTAAAATCCATTACGACTGTTCTAACAAAACTAAAACATAACAGTAGTAACCGATTATTGCGAATGCGTAATCGGTTAAACCCTCGAATCAACTTACTTTTTTTCAGCCTAAAAATTACAACACTTGAATTATTGTTTTTCACTTAATATGTACGAGTTCCATTTTTTAATTTGAAACACGGGTGGATAGTAAACTACGAGGAAAAGTCGGTTTATTCTTTAAATTCAAAGTAGAAAATTTTGGTTAATTTGGTAAAAATTTCTGATTTCATCTCATTAAAAAAATAAGACTTAATTGCAATTTTGCCCCCCCTATTTTTATCTTCTTTGACTTTTGATCCCCCTATTTTAAAATCTAGAATTTTAATCTCATATTTTTATTTTATATTTATTTTTGTTCCTCTATTTTAAAATTCAGAATTTTGATCTTCTATTTTCATTTTTCTTGTCCCCCTAAAAATTATTTTCAAATTAAAAAACAATTAAAATTCAAAATAAAAAGACCAAAAATTAAAAAATTAAAATAAGAGGACTAAAATTCTGAATTTTAAAATAGAAAGATAAAAATAAAATAAAGGGATAGTATTCCAGATTTTAAATAGTAAGATTAAAATTAAAAATAAAATAAAATAGAAAAACTAAAATTACAATTAATTAAAAAAAAATCATTCTATTTGTCTCTTTCTAAGTCGATATGGTACATTCATAAAAAGAAAATATCTTAAGATAAAGAGAGCTTTGGTCGTGGCAAAATTTGATGAGTGGATACCAGAAAGAGAAATACTTGAGTTCAGAAACCGCCTCCTATTCGTTATTCGTCTCTTTCTAAGACCTTTCTTCCTAAAACTAAATTAATCGATTGTGACCCTTAACCCAATCTTTATAAATTATTGATTTTGCTTAAATCAGTTGTTTTTGCTCATCCTTCTTTTACTTCCTGTTTCAGACAGCTTTCTTGTATTAAGCAGGTCTTGTTTTTAAGGTGAGTCAACTACAACTGACAACTTTTTTTTTCCTGTCTTTTCTTTTGATTTTGACTATATATCTGTTTATTTTCCTATATGTTCTCAATTTTGTTTAGGTTTTGTTCATCAATTTGTCATGTTTCTGTAAAAGGGTATTCTTCTGCTAGCTCTAGCAAGTTATTCAATTAAAGTTGACTTTAATTTTATTTGGAGAAACAACTTAATTAATTAAGCACTTATTATAGCACCATCATGCATCATGTTGGTGATAGTTTTTGGTTAATTGTATAACAGAAGATAAAATGAAGGCAACATGTTTTAGGAAAAAGCTACAAGCTGTTTTAGTTTGTCATCCTGTAGAGCTTATAAGAATAAGCTAAAAGCAAGTTATGCTTTTTTTTTTCTTTGAGCTTTCTGAAATAGAAGTGTTTATGCCGGTAAATAAGCTCAAATAAGTCAATTCAAATAGGTTTTATGTTGAGCTATAAGTTGTAAGCCTCGTATATGCTTACTTGATACTTTTTGATGTGCAACAATTTGAGGATATCTAAATTCATAGATGATCATTATGAGAGTTTCGTCTTCTCATCTAAAATGCTTTTTATGTTATTTGTACTTTCTAATATCCTGTTACAATTAAACATCTTTTCAACATGTGTGTGCATGTGTTTCTGTTAATCATCGGTTTCTAATAAGTTGATATTTGGGTTCTGATAAGTTGTTATTGCCACTTTGATACGGTTTCTAAGTAGGTTCAATATTAGAAAAACATAATATGCTATCAGAGTCTGGTTCCAATCTAGGGATCCGTGGTATCTATCGGTGATTTACTACCTTCACTTGATTTGCGGTGTTGCAGTGTTTGCTTGATATATTATTATTTGGCCGGTGCAATAACAAAATTTTGGTTCTTTCCATTAAGAATTCCACATTAGATGAGATAAGGCCTAAACACGACGAGTATATAAGTAGAGTCATTGTTCACTTTATTAAGCTGATTTTGTAAGAGTTGAGTTAGGCCTACTGCAGATGCGAAGACTTTCTTTATTAAACTTTCATGCCAAGTCATGCATTACTCCTTTTACTAATCTTAGGTTTTAGAAAGCTCACATTTAATTTGAATTTAACCTTCTAGTTTGCAATAGATTTTTGTTTGATTTGAATTTTGTTTTTTTGACAGTTAGGACTGTTGCTATGTCAGTTGCACCAATTGATAGCATAGCTTCATTGAGTAGTGATCTCTTCTATGACATATTACGACGACTTGACGGCTCCGCATTAGCTAGTTTAGCTTGTACATGTGCAGCATTTTGTTCCATCTCAAAAGAAGAGAGTTTATGGGAAGATGTATGCGCATCCGTGTGGCCTTCTACCAATAGGGAGGATGTCAAAAGTTTAATCTCCTCGATCGGTGGTTTTAGAAAATTCTACGCCGATTGTTTTCCTCTTATCATAAACAAGGAGGTCGGAGAGTATCAGTGGAACAACTACCACGAGTATCTTGATGATTTGACCGAAGCCGAATACTACGGAGATACAAATGAATTTGAAAGCATCACCCCATCAGATTTTGTTTCCATTGTAGATATCAGGTTTAAGGGGAAACCAATCTGCTCCAAAGTTCTATCTGGAATTCCAAATGCGGACGATAACGCTGGTTGGTTCTACAACTGTCCTTTTCGTATCGATCTCCTCACTTACGCTGATAGAAATGATAACAATGACGGGGAGGGGGAGGGGGAGGTGACTCTTTCCGTAACCGATGGTCTTCCACCAATTACATCAATGGAAAGAGAAAGGAAAGACGGGAAACTATGGCACGAGCTTCGTGACGGTCTTCTTCTTAGTTGGATATTAGTAAACAAGAAAATAAAACAAGCTGCTAATCTTGCTAGCTGGAGTCCTCTTGACGGTCAAAGACATTGGCCGACGGATAAAGACTTTGTTATCCGATTCGGATCGGTTCTGCCCGCAAAAGACATTCTTCCTTCTCAAGTAGTGCAGTGTATCCTTGTTATGAAGTTTAGAGTGGTTCACATTGAAGAAGAAGGGTTTGAAACTAGTCTTAAGTTAACAGAACTTAGCATGCAGTTGGAAGATATGGAAGGTTCCCATGTTAATGGAAAAAACAGTTTGCATATTCTTAAGGAAGCACTTAGTTGCAGAAGGAGCAAGAATTATAGTGAAGCAATTGAATCTTGTCATATGTATTCAAAAGTGCAAAATGAGTTGAAAGAGGAGAAGATGAGAAGTGAAAGTAGGTTGGATACGTTTTGTATTTTAACTGGGATTGCTGCTTTTATGACATTCTGGTACTATGTTTTGTGAAAAAGTTGTTGGGTTTTGGAGACTCCTTTTTGTAAGATAAAATTCCTTATAAAGTAGTAATTAGTTGATGAAGATTTCGCTGGTTTGAGATTTGAAATTCTTAGTATGAAACTTTTGTAAATTAACTTTATGTTAATAATGTTTTGTTTTTTTGAGTTTTAAATTGGTTATTTTAGTTACCAAACATTAGCAAAGTTGATAAAAAACAAACAAAAACGTTATTAAGGCAAACATAAAAGTGCAGCTTGGAAGAACATTAGGACTAAATAATGCATTTGGCATACAACAATATGATGTCTCGTGTCGTGTTGACTTGAAGATCAATTCCATAGCGTGTTGAAAGGATCTAAGCCGTGGAAATACCTTCGGGCGAGCATCTTGGAAGAATTATAAAGATTTATTGAAAGTGGACTAGAAAGGAAAAAAGGAAAAAAAGAAAAAAAATATATTGGAGAGTTTAATTTGATTGAGAACTCTTTTAATGAGCTTTATATAGTAATGCTAATTTCAGAAACTAAATTGTTTTTATCAATACTCTTATTGTTTTTCCCAAACTCTGAATTTCTAGAGTTAGTCATTTTGACTAGTAAGATTCAAATCCATCAAATAAAAAATAAGTAAATTGGGACGGTTTAAATGTGAATATTATGACGGTTTTATCTTGCAAGTTTTAAAAATCGAGTTTGTTCAGAAATATTATTCGGACAAACCTTCCGACTCAAATAATATGTTGTCTTAAATGAATTTTTGATCCTACTATTTATATGTTTTTAACTTTTTGACGTATCTTTTTCAAAACACAGATTTTTGTTCCATAGACTTTACTTTGCTTGAGATTTTGTTGATCCCTGTTAGAGGTTGTAATTTGATGTTCTGCTGAAGCTAACATTCGACTATGTCGAAGTAGTTAGTCGAGGCGAAGGAGTCAGTTGTATTCGACAGAGTCGAATACAACATAATATGTTATGTCGAAATGTAAATTGTTGTTTGTATTTTATACTTTGTATGTTTTGGGCTTGAGTCTATTTTTGTAGTTTTGGACCTAGGCTTTAATTGCCTATATAAGGGCATTGTATGATGTAAAACATAACAACTTTCACTCAATAGTATTTTTCTTTTTTTACAATTCAATTTTCTCTCTTTTCTCTCTTCTTCTTCTCCTATCTTTCTTGAAAACTATTTGTTTCAACAAATTGGTATCAAGAGCTCGATTACGATTCAAAGAGAATCTGTAATGGCAAACAGAACAACAACATCAATGCAATTCCAGCAAATCGACCAGTTTTAAAAAATGAGAACTATGAACGGTGGGTTGCGTGATGAAGGTCATCTTCATATTTCAAGATGTGGCTGAAATCGTGAATGATGGAGTACCATTATTGGAAGCAAATGCAGATGATGTTCAGCAAGCTACGCACAAGGAACGAAGAAAGAAAGATGGAAAAAATTTGTTCTTGATTCACCAGTGTGTGGATTCTAACATGTTTGATAAGATTATTGAAGAAGAAACGACAAAAGGAGCGTGGGACAAGTTAAAGAACTTGTATGGCGAAGATGAAAAACTGAAAAGGGTGAAGTTGCAAACATTGAGAAAGAAATTTGAGATGACTCAGATGAAGGAGGATGAATCAGTCTTGGAACATCTTTCACGTGTGATGATGTTAACGAACCATATAAAGTCGTGTGATGGATCAATCAATAATTTGTAGAAGAAGGAGAAAGTGTTGAGATCTATGACTACGAAGTTTGATTACATTGTAATGTCAATTGAAGAGTCCAAGAACCTAGCTGAGATAAAGTAAGAAGAACTTCAAACTTCATAGAGGCTCGTGAGATGAGGCTGAAGCAGAGGAACTCAAAAAGGGACAAGGTGACTAAACATGCACTACAAGCAAGATTCATCAAGAAATCTAGGAAAGAAAAGGTGAAGCATGGAAAAAATCTTGCTAATGATGAGAAGTTAAGAAAGAACTCAAGGAATCTCTCTGGCTCGATCAACAAAGGCATGGTCAATAAGTATTCTGGGAAGAAAGTTGACATGAAGGAGGTGCAGTGTTACAAAGAAAGAAGGAAACACACACGAAAGATAGCGATGAAGTTCAGTATGCACATGCTAAAGATAGCGATGAAGTTCAGTATGCATATGCTAAAGATAGTGATTGTGAGGATATGTTACTCATGGCAAACACTCAGTCAAACACTAGGAAAACCAACATGTGGTACCTGAATTAAGGATATAATAACCACATGACTGATGATAAAGACGTGTTCACCAAGCTAGATGAATCAATTGATAAAGTGAAAGTTTGCAGATGGAAGGCACATCATATCAGATGGAAAGGAATACATCTTTGTTGTTATAAAATATGGTCGAAAAGCCAACATCACTGATGTGTTGTATGTACCTTCGATGACAAGTAATTTGATAAGCATGGGTCAATTACTTGCAAAATGGTACAACACGAAGATAGAAAAAAATCATATGAAGGTGTATCGTATTGCTAGAAGGTTGATTCTGAATGCACCATTGGCAGACAACAAGACCTTCAAAGTAGAGATCAACCCAGTTAATCACAAATGTCTTGCTTGAATGCAAAAGAAGACAAGAACTGGATGTGGCATCACATGTACGGACATCTAAACTTCACAAGTTTAGGTATATTTAACCAGAAGAAGATGGTGTATGACTTGCCTCAGGTGAAAGAACCAAGTCAGGTGTGTGAGGAATGTTGCAAAGCAAAGCAGGCTAGGAAAGCATTCAAACATGACTTGTCCATGAGGTTGAAGAAAAAGCTAAAGTTAGTTCACTATGATGTGTGTAGACCATTTAAAGTAAGGTCGAATTGAGGTAACTACTATTTTCTAACCTGCATAGATGAATTCACCAGATATATGTGGATTTACCTTATTGAAAGGAAGAGTGAGGTATTCACACAGTTTAAAAAGTTCAAATTGTATGTCGAGAAGCAAAATGGATGTAAGCTGAAGAAATTGAGAATTGATGGTGGTGGTGAATACACCTCTCGAGAATTTGTTAGATTTTGCAACAAGGAAGGAATAAAGTATGAGGTCATTGCATTCTATACACCTCAACATAATGGCATAGCTGAGAGCAAGAATCAAAGTATACTGAACATGACTAGGAGCATGTTGAAAGCTAAAGATATGCCAAAGAGATTTTGGGGGTTAAACAACTTCGACAACAGTATACATTCTAAATAGATGTCCAACCAAGAAGATAGTCGAGAAGACTCCTTATGAGGCTTGGACAGGTGTGAAGCCGAATGTTAGTCATCTTAGAGTGTTTGAATCAATGTGCTTCAGGCATAGACCTGGACAATTAAGGAATAAACTAGATGATCGATCTCAGGCGGTAACGCTCATAGGTTATCGTCTGACTGGTGCATACGGGCCATATTCACCAAATGATGATAAACTTGTGACCAGTTGAGATGTTCTAATAGATGAAAGCAAAGGGTGAGATTGAAGTCATGGGTCAGTTCGACAGGAGTCAGATACAGTTACAACTATGTTTGAAAAAGTTCAACAAACTGAAGTCCCAACAAATCGAAATGAAGAACCACCTGAACAGAATGTTAGAAGATCGACTAGAGAAAGAAATGAGTCGACAAGGCTAGTTGGATATGAGAGATTTCCATATCAAGCATTCGATGTAAAAGGTGACGGTTGAAGCAGAACAAATCAATTTGGATCAAGCCACGAAAGAAGAACTCAAGGTAATCGAGAAGAACAAGAAATGGGAGCTTGCCGAAGAGTCAATCAAGAAGTCGATTAATATAAAGTGGGTTTACAAGCTGAAACGAAGGTCAAATGATGGAATTGCCAAGCATAAGGCAAGACTAGTGGCGAGAGGTTTTTTGCATAAACCTGGTATTGACTTCGACGAAGTGTACCACTTGTCGCAAGGATGGAGACAATCAGAATTGTTGTGTCGACGGTAGCATATAAAGGATGAAGATACATCAATTGGATGTAAAATCAACATTTCTTAATGCATATGTACTTCATCATATCATATTCCACCTGTAATCATCAAATCATCTACATACAAGTATATGATGATTCGACTAACCCTGACTGCATCATTGACATACATTTCATGTTCAAAGACACACTTTGTGAAACCTGCTTCGATCAGGAAGTTATCTATTCTCTTATTCCAAGCTCTTGGGGTTACTTCAAATCATACAAAACTTTCCTTAATCTATACACCTTCGATTCGTGGCCTTTTATTTCGAATCCTAGTCAAATCATCATATGCTTGTAAATAAATGATTTGATGATTAAAAAAAATATGTTTTACATAGTAAATTAATAATTATTAATTAACAATTATAATTGATCTTTTAAAATTTAAAATGTAGAAATTAACTTTTTAGAAATTAACAATGTATAGTTATTTTAAGGTTTCTTCTTCTTCCTCCTTTTATTCATCTTCATCTTCCACGAGAACTTCAACAATACTATAATAATTATTTTGACCATAGTTACATTTCTATGGCATAGTTCGTTTTCAGGCTTCTAACTAGTAACTCAACACATTTAAGTCCAAACAAATAAGATTCAATCTCGCCTAAAAAGCTATACAGATCCAATTTCACATTTCTCTTTTCCAGCAACTTTCCCTAACAAATGAATCGCCTTTCCCTTTTTCAATCACTTTCTCAGGAAACAATTTTCCCTTTTCCTTGTCTTCTTGTTATCCCTCCCACAATTTCCAAAACCTAAACCAAAAAAATCATCAAAAACCACTAAATTCATCTAAAACTAATAGAAGTTAGAAGAAAAATAACCTTCAAAGCAAAAGAATAATTGCAACAACAAAATTATAGAAAGGAAAAGAGATTTCAAAATAGAGAACCTTATTTTCGGAAGTTGTACGGTTAGGCCTTCGATAATCACCGCAGGTACCAGATCCATCATCGTCGATAAACGACTATCGTTCCCGGAGCAACCACGACTCCACCGTTACGATATCGGCCTCCGTCGTCACTGAACACCACTCCTCCCTTCACCTTGGTCGCTCCCTCTCTTTCATCTTTCGTTCACTTCGATCTATGAAACAACAACACATTTGAATGTGCACACCATGTGGACCTTCGTTCTCTGTGTAGCTACTGTACTGATAACTTTAATAGGGTCTCATATGAATGAGTATTTTTTCTGAGGCTAGGGGTTTGAGATTTTTTTTGATAAGCAGATAGGGGTTAGAGATGAATCCTTTTCTGGGCACTTCTTTGATTGATTATTATACCAAAAAATAATATAGTCTTGTTGAAGTTATTTTTTGTTTGGAATTTTATAAATATTATAGTGTTGTTGATGTTTTTCTAGAATTTTTTTCTGGAATTTTGACGATGTTTAATGAAGATGAAGTTGAATAAGAGGAAGAAGATAAAGTAACCTAAATATAATTATAATTTGTTAATTTTTTAAAAAAAGTTTACCTTTTAGTTTCTAAGAATTAATTATAATTTGTTAATTAATAGTAACTATTAATTATTATGTAAAAAATATTAAATAAATCTATAACTTTTTATTTTGTTTTATTTTTTTTAATATAATCATTTATAATATTATAAATATTGATTAATAATTTTTTTTATTCTAATCATTGTTCTCATATCATTAAAAACTGAGTTTTGAAATAGATAGATCAAAAAGTTAAAAACATCTAAATAGGAAGATCAAAAATGTATTTAAGCCTAATATATTTTGTTTGAGAAGCATCATTTTTTACGATTGAAAAGACTATTGCCATAATATTCATATTTAGATGGCCACGATTTACTAGTCTTTTTATAGTGTTTGTCCGGATAATACTATCCGAACAAACCCATTTTTTTAGAATTGTGAGGGTTGAAACCGCTGTAATAATCACATTTAGGCCGTCACAATTGAAGTTAGCGGAAATATACCCGAACGCATCGCACGCTTGAACATACAACAGAGTCGCCATCGAATTTTATTGAATCCCGAAGGAAAGGGAAAACGTCGATAAAATTCGGGGGAAAGAGATAATTGGGTAAGAAAGTCGGTTATGCAAAGAGACGGTATTAGCACCCCTTACATCAATGGTACTCCATGAGAACTGTTTTGGTTGTTCTTGCTCGAATGAATGTTATATCTGAAGGTTACTCGCGAAAGAATAAGGGTAAAAGAATAGATAGAGTGCTTGGTGAGGATTGAGACCCTCATGTCTACGTATCCTTATAGTGCAATAAGGAATTCATAGCTCCATAGTTCATAGAACTAGTGGTGGAAGATGAAAAGAATTGTGATAAAGGTATGGACTGAAACAAAGGATTATGGTTTGAACTCCAAAAAGGGTGAAAACTGAACCCAAGAGTAAAACTGGCGTTGACCAATATGTGGGTAGTCTGAAGCGTCTGCCATTGTATGGTATAGCCGAAAACAAAAAGAATTAAGTGTTTGTGTACGAGACAGACAACTCTTGGTTCACAAGATGGAGCTCAAAGAGATAGTGTATTTGGCTCCAAGATAGGGTATACCACATGGAGTGAATGAAGGTAGAATTATGGATGCATCATGGAGATTGATGGGGAGAAATAAATAAATATGCTCGCGGAGGATTTAAACCCTCGTGCCTACGTATTCTCATCGTGCAATGAGAAAATCAAAGCATTCATAATTCGTGGAACTGTTACTGGCACAAGGAATAGATTGATTGGCCAAGGGTTCTTAACACTTTCTGCACTGATTTGCAGGTTGCTTGGAGGAGCAATGTCAAATTGATTGGTCATTTTAGTTTTGGTGTGGCATTGTCTTGGTTTGAAGAACTTTGGAATTGGATTTCAATATTTTTGAATGAATTGGACTTGGGATTTTTGAAATCTTGAAATGGGTATTGGTTTGGTTTGAATGTAGGGTTATATAGTTGTAATTAGAATACATGGCAAGGTGTTTGTAAACTCGAATTGATTTAAGTTTTGAAATGTAAAATATGTATGAAGTTGTTTTGAAGTTTGAATGGCTCAATGAGAAGTAATTGAGTTGAAAATTGTACATGGTTGGAAATTAAGTGATTTGGACTTTGTAGATTTAGTTTGGTAGGATTGTCATGTATTGGATCGACATAGGTTTTGAATCAAAAGTAAGAACTTTATGTCATGAGGTTGTGTTCTTTTGGATTTGATTTATATGTAAGATCGTGTATTTGAACCTTGAATGTGAAGTTGGATATTAAATGGAATGTTTAGAATTAGAATGAAATTGACTTGTAAATAATCGGAAATTCCAATTGTGACATTATTGCATTATGATGAGATTGGAATTGAAAATTGAATGGAATTTTTGTATGAATGATATTTTGTAATTGGAATTATGAATTATATGCGAAATGTATATGAAAAGACGGTTGAATACTTGGTTTATATGTTTGGAAATTTTGATTAATGGCATAATGAAATAGAAATAGAAATGGTAAAAATGGAAAATGGCTTGACATAATTTAACGGTTCATGATTGTAATTCGGTTGACTTTGGTCAAAATTGACCAAAAAGTCAATTGTTGACCAAAGTCAACACTTGGTCAAAGTTCACCCTTTTTTTTTACCATTTTATCATGTATGAACATGATTTGAATGGTTTAGATTTGTGTATGTGAATTGGCTTATGAATGAAGTTGGAATTGAAAATGTGAATTGGATTGGTATTTCGTGAAATGATCTTGGTTCTTGAATGAACGACTTTAATTATGATATTAAAATTTGAACTTGATATGGAACTTGAACATTATGGTTCATTGCCTATGAAAATGGATTGGACTGAAATGGATGATTTGACGGACTAGAATGAATGTCTTGTGGACAGGCTTAAGACCAAGACTTAGACATGAATTGTAAATGACTTAAAAAGTGGATTGAACATGGCTTAAACACAAACACTATGATGAACCAAATCAAAACTTTTGATCATTTGAATCATAAAGATCATAAGCATATGATAATACATGAACCAAGTGGACCAAAATTCACAGATGAATCAAGAATGCATGCCCTTATGAAATCACAACGGACCAAAATAAGAAATGAACTAAGATAAGCAATGCATTAATGCAAACATGAATCAATGACCTAGGAATTTGAAAGTACCATGGGCTTGGGATCAAAGCTAGAGATCCAATGAGAGAATGACCCATGATCTAACTTGAGTGAACCAAAGACCCTAGTAAGGACCAAAGCAGTGAATATGACTTAAACAAAGATCCATGGGCCAAACATCAATGGCGTGAATTGAATTTGTGAATAATGACATGAGAGCATGAGCAAGCTACGAGCATGAGGAGGTGGTCAGATACAAAGAGTCTAAACAAGGCAAGAGTAAGGTATGGGCTAAGCATGGAAACAAAACCAAGGAAACAACATGAATGTCTGAGAACAAAAGGCCATGGGATGAACCTTAACCAAGTAAATGGATCTATCACAATAGATGATCAAATGAAAATTGGGTTATGGGGCATGATTAGGGTTTAGAAGTCAATGCCAGATATCCACAAAGTCAAGCACCATACCCCATAGAATCAAACCTAAGAATTAGGGGTGAGATGCCCCTAAGAACAACATGGTGTAGGCTTCAAGAGCCAATGTCCCAAAGAATCAATCAATTAGGGTTTCAACCCATATGATGAGGAAAACCACCATATTCAAGCCAAATCCCTAATTTTCATTGACCATAGCCTTGAGTCTATGATGCTTGTTGGCATGTATTAATCATGAATGAATGATGCACATAAATAAGGCATGAATGAGTATAGATGGATCTCAAGTTATAGGTTAGATGAAAAGCAAAAAGGGAGGGGAAATTTTGGGATACAACACATAGAGACATGTTTAAGTTGAACATCTTTTTCATGTTTGTCTCTTCTTTATTCATCATGCCCCTTCTCTTTTATCCTTGCTTGTTAGCACCTAAATTAGAGGACTAGTTTCCAATTAGGTTTGTTTGTGACCTTACCTTGGTGCTTGTTTGTGACACTTATTTTCCAAGCATGATTGATTGATGATAATGAGTTTATTGTGCCTTAGTTGCTGACTTGTATGTAATCTCGTCTTCTCCACTTCAATCCACTTTCTTATACCATGCTAAGTTAAGTACTCTACACTTGTAGCCTTGCATGCTAGCTTGCTTAAGTGCCTACTTTCTTTTGAGTTTTCTAATGCCAAAACCTCTTGCGCATGACCTTTAGGGTTTTGATTAACATGTCTAAGTGCTTACTTGGATGATAAGTTGCTTCCCCATGAGTATTTGATAACATGTTCATTTGGTTGGTTATCTTTGTTTGTGTGTTTTGCCTCCTTACTTGTTCAATTAGGATAGTTCTTAGGTTATGAGATGTTCATCTCTTGTATGCCTTAAATCTTTCTATTTATGGTTTGATGTGTGAATGTTCAATTAACATCTTTTCTTCTACCTTACTGCTTGCTTGGGTGTTCACCTAATTGCATGTTCTTTCATCTCTGATGCTTGCTTGTTTGGGTAGGTATTTCTTTAGGTATCTTGTCTAAGTGCCTGTGTGTGGGTAAGTGTTCAGTTCTCATTTAGTGTGTGATTATTTAATTGCCATCGCTTCTCTTATTTTTCCTCGATGATATGAATGCTACTTGTTTAAGTTCTCTTTATGTTATCTATGGTTTTGGTTTGTTACTTACCTAGGTGTTTACCTAATTACATGTTCATGTGATGTTTGCTTGTCCTGCTTAAGTTTTCGATTGCATGTTCCCTATAGGATCCTTTAGTTCTTTCTTGGTCAATATTGAACTAAGTAGACCTTAGGATTGGTATCCATGCATGACAGCATTAGATAGAAGTTCCCTTGATCCTAACTTTAGGTCCACATTGCATGACAACAAGTAGGATTGAGATTCCCTTTTTTTTACTTTTCCTCTTTTGCATCCATTCTAAAATTAAAACCTTTTTCTTAACCAAATTCAAAAACACTCTAATATTATTGAAACTCTTTCACAATTAAGAGAGAAATACACAAATACCCTCACCTTTTGAGGGACCATCTGATGTATTCTTTCAACAAAAACACTCAACAGATCAAAACTCCTTTTGCCACTTGGCTTTTCTTATGAAAATTTTCAATAAGGGTTGTTACCCATAAAAAACACCAACACACCAAAGTTTTTTAGAAGAACTACAAATTCTTTTTTATACATAGGCATTGGGTTGCAAAACCTAAGCGAGCGCAAGAATAAAAATCTTTTCTTGTTCTCTATTAATAATTCATTTTCATGCATTCCCTTTGCAACCTAGTTTTAGATTTGACACACCCTTTGATTATAACAACAAGAGTGGATCATGTAGAGTACTACAGACTTGAGGGGTGCTAACACCTTTCCTTGCATAATCGACTCCCTTACCCATCTCTTGGTTGCGAGACCATTAGATTCATCATTCTGTAGTTTTACTCAATGTTTCCTTTCCCTCTCTCGGGATAAATAACATTGGTGGAGACTCTGTTTTCATGTGCGCGTTTCTCCGAGATGTGACAACTGGCGACTATGTTGGGGAATCCCTTAGCAAGTCAGTCTTAGGGGTTCACTTTGTTGTTTTAGCCATATAAGTGCATGTTGATTTAGGACTAATTTTTGACTTAGAATTTTAGATAGTTTTAATCAAGTTTTTGATTAACATGACATTCTCCCTTAAGATTAATATAGACTTAGAATTCTAATTAGTTTAAATCAAGTCCTTGACTAGCAAGTGCATGTTCCCCTTAGGAATAGCCTGTGAATTTAATTCTAACTCTTAGATTAGGATTAGTCATAAGTTTTAAATCAATTTTGATCAATTAAATCCTTTGATCATGTATAACCCCACAGTCCATTCGAGTGATCAAAAGTCACTTGATCACTTGATAGGACTAATTCTAATGATGTGGATCTCCAAGCTTCAAGATCAGTCTTTCATGCAAGATATCCCAGTCACATCGAGCAGTGGATTATACAAGATAAATTACAGGTCAACACTTGGTATATACGATTCAAATTGGATGATATGAGCCTTAAGTAATAAGGAATGATGAGACGGAGTTTCTCCTACCCTTGTCTAGAGCGACTCTGTGTACGGGGCGTAGGCCTTAGCTGTTTAGAGCATTCACCCTTATTCATAGACTTTAGTGCAATACGAATTGAGTAAACTACCAATTCTTATTCATACAAAGCAACATCAACTCAAGGAGCATCAATGAGGATTCTTCTCCAACAACTTGTTAGTTACGAGAAGTATCATACGCCACGAGCCTTAAGTAATGAGAAATGATGAAACGGAGTTTCTCCTACCCTTGTCTAGAGTGACTTTGCGTATGGGGCGTATGCCCTAGCTACTCAAAGCATTCACCCTTATTCATAAAATTTAGTGTGATTCTTATCAATCAACTGCCAAGTCTCTTCATATTCCATTGTCAATCAATCACTTCTCTTGCCTCATCAATCATCTTACTGTCAACCGTAGTGGGTTGAACTACGAAAGCTCTGACTTTTTCATTACACGATGAGAATACGTAGGCAGGAGAATTCATATTCTTCGCGAGCTACCTTATTTATCAATCCTTCATTCATTCTATCAATACCATCTTATTGAGATTAAATATACTTCTCCTTGGACTCCATGTACATCCTTTTAGGACGATATAACGACAGTCCACCTTGCGAATCAAGAGTTGTTTGGATCGTCCCCAAACATTTAATTCATTACTTTTTTTATCTAAGATGTCTGTTTACTCTTCGCTTTCAGAGTCTATTTCCTTCATGGATCCAAGATATCATTCTTCTTTGATCTCGAACTGTTTGTTCCCCAGCAAGTGATATACTTTTCCTTATACCCAACCGTACTTTCTTTTGGGCCCTGTATATACCCTTTTAGGACGATATAAAGGTAGTCTGCCTTTTGAACCAAGAGTTGTTTGGATAGTAGCCAGACATTTAATTCCTTCTTTTTTTGGCTAAGATGCATGTTTACTCTTTGGTTCAAATTCCACTTTCCCTATGTGGGTTCCCATGTTACCATTATGTTAGTACAAGTTACACTTTTCATCACTTTCAATCTCTCTCCTTTGTTTTTGTGGTTCCATGAACTACGAATGCTTTAAGTTTCTCATTGCATAGTGAGAATACACAGGCACGAGAATGCGAATCCTTGGAGAGCATAACTCTAATTATTCCTCCTTCCGTCTTAGGGCATCATTCATATCTCTTATGATCCATTATCTACCTTCAATCATTAAACTGTTCACCTAGTGACACATTGTTTCTTTGAAATCGAAATATAATTCTCTTTGGAATTCCATATACACTCCTTTAAGGCCATATAGTGGCAATCCGCATTTGTACCTAGAGTTGTTTGGCTCGTACCCAAACATTTAATTCCTTCTTTTTTGGCTAAGACGATGTTTTCCTCTATGATACAAATTTCATTTCTCCTATGAATTCCAATGTATACTCTGATCTTTGGTTTCAAACTATACCTCTTCAACCACTTATTACCAAATATTCAATTATGTGACTTTGGCTACTTCATTCCGTTCATCTCCATGATGCATTCATATTCTACCTTCATTCACTTAATGTGATATACCTAATATCTTTGAGTCAAATACACTATATCCCTTTGAGCTCCATCTTGTATCTCCTTGTGAACCAAGAGTTGTTTGTGTTGTGAAACCAAACACTTAATTCCTTTGTTTTCAGTTATTCCAATATAGTGATACCATGCCTTAGGCCCCTAACTTGTTGGTTCATACCAGTTTTCTATTGGGTTCATGTTTCACCCCTTTCTGGAGTTCAAATCATATAATCCTTTGGTTTAAACCATACCTTTATCACAATTCTTTTCACCTTCCACCACTAGTTCTATGAACTACGGAGCTTTGAATTCCTTATTGCACTATAAGGATACGTAGGCATGAGGGCCCCAATCCTCACTGAGCACTTTATCTATTTATTTTCTTTCCCCTTATTATTTTGCGAGTAAACTCTATATATCACACTCATCCGAGCAAGGACAATCAAAACGGTTCCCATGAAGTACCATGGATGTTAGGGGTGTTAATACCTTCCCCTTACATAACCGACTTCCTTACCCAGCATATCTCTTTCCCCTGGGTTTTATCGATGTTTTCCCTTTCCTTTGAGAATAAATAAAGTTTGATGGTGACTCTGTTGTATGTTCGAGCGTGCGATACGTTCGGGTATATTTCCGCTAGCTTCACATACACCTCTCTTTGGGTTAATCACATTTTCTTGGTTAAAACTTTTTCATGCATGTTTGACTTGTGAGATCCTATACTTAGGCAAACCCTTTTCATGCATGTTTTCCTTCTAAGACCCAGTGCTTAGACAAACCCTTTTCATGCATGTTTGCCTTGTGAGACCCAGTGCTTAGGAAAACTCCTCATTTGCATGCATGTCTACCTTGTTAGTCCTAGTGCTTAGGAATACCCCTTATTTTACATGTTTTTCTTGTGAGATACAGTGCTTAGACAAACCTTTCCCATGCATGCTTACCTTATGAGACCCAGTGCTTAGACAAGCCACCTCATGCATGTTTTCCATGTCATACCCAATGCTTAGGCAAGCCACCTCATGCATGCTTGTCTTGTGAGACCCAGTGCTTAGGAAAACTCCTCATTTGCATGCATGTCTGCCTTCTAAGTCCTAGTGCTTAGGCTGGGCCCTTTCATGCATACTTTCCTTGTGAGACCTAGTGCTTAGGCAAGCCAACTCATGCATGTTTTCCTTGTGATACGCGGTGCTTAGGCAAACCCCTTTTCTCGTGCATATCTACCTTGTGAGTCTCAATGCTTAGGTTGACCACCTCTTTCATGTTTGCCTTGTGAGTCCTAGAGCTTAGACAAACCCTTTTTGTAGGCCTTGACCCCCGAATTTAGGAAAAGTCGTATAATTCTGCATTGGTTAATCACTATTTATTGGCTAAATACCACACTTCTGGTTCATACACCACTCTATGGGTTCAAACAATATACTCTTGGTCTAAACAACACATTCACGACAACACCTTCACCACATTCACAAACATTTTTCAATTCCTTAATCAAACAACAATCCCCTCCATAAAAGAACTGTTATAATTTATTCCTTTGTAGTCAGACTAAAAGCTTAAAGAATCTAAACTAGGATCGAATCAGCTAACGTCAAAGCACTTCCAGGATACAATTATAACACGGTTCCCTAAAAACAACCAAAAAATATGTAGTTTTCTACCATGAACTAAGGAGCTCTAATTTTCTCATTGCACTATGAGAATACGTAGGCACGGGGGTTTGAATCCTTGGCGAGCACATTAATTAATAAATTATTTTCTCCCTTACCAATCAAAAGTAACATTTAGATAATAACACCCATCCATGCAAAGAACAATCAAAATGGTTTCCATTGAGTATAACAGACATGAGAGATGTTAATACATTCCCCTTTCATAACCGACTTCCTTACCCTTTTTTTCTTCCCTTTGGGTTTTATTGATATTTTTCCTTTCTCATAAAACAAATAAAATTCAATGGCGACTCTGTTGTATTTTGAGCGTGCGATGCACTCGGGTATTTTTCACTGCATAACACGATGAAAAAGGGAATAAACAGAGTTATATCATGTCTCCGTCCCTATAAGCTCTAGAGAAGAATAACTTTTGGCTTGCATGACACAAGACATCTTTTGTCGGTTAAAGTCAACAAGTAGTTTAAGTGTCACTCTTAGGCTTATCATTTCTTTATTTTTTGCTTAGAATTGTTTAACTTATCATCTTTTTCTATTGTATTTACTTTTCTCACTATGAGTTAAACTCCTTGTGTTGGTCAATGTGAAATTTAATGACATTGTAATCTCTTGTGTGATATGAAATGGTGTTAGTGACATATTTTGTTCATATGCATTTATGTTATATATTTACTTATTTGACTTATGTTTTAGAATTAGATAATCACTATTAGTATTGATGAATATTCTAATAAATGGAACTCGTGACATATGGATAAAAAAAGCAAGTATGAATAAGTTTCCACTTTAACTACTTTAGGGATAATGAGCTAAACTATATGGAAAGAAAAACTCATAAAAGAAATGCATAGATACTATTTTGAGGCTGGGGAATTTTCTCAGTAGTAAATTAATGCATATACTTTGACGTTGTAGCCATAAACTATTAGGTATCGTTTTGACCTCATATTTCACGACATCTCATATCACATTCATACATTAGGTGAAGTCATTAAATGGATCAGTATCCAACATGTTAATCCACTAAATTAAAACATTTACTTCCAAGTTATGATTTCTTGTTTCTGACCAAGTGACAATCATCAATTATTTGTTATCTATACCCATGTTCTTTTCATAATTTCTAAGTTGAAAATCAATAGAGTTAATACAATCTATTTGAGATCAATATTTTTTCTTATCACTTGTATAATTTTGACTGTGTATAATTACACATAGAAAATAACCAGTAATAACCAAGAGCTAGCCTCGAGATGTATGTTTTTTTTCAAATGATATAGTCCTACAGTGAGAGTCTAAAGAGGATTTGAATAAGAGGTTGGCGACTTGGAGATGAGTCTTAGAAATGCATGGCTTTTGCCTAAGCAAAATTAAGATGGGTATATGGAATATAATTCAGTAAAAGGAGAAATGTTTCTAACCTAGAGGTGAAGTTAGAGAATATAACATCCCACAAGTCACAAGGTTTAAATATCTTTGGTCTGTAATACAAAATGATGGAGAAATAAAAGGGATGTAAATAATTAAATTCAAGTTGTGTGGTTGAAATTAAGGAGGACCTCGAGAGTTTTATGTGACACAAAAGTACGACTCAACCTGAAGGAAAAATTTTATTGGCCAGTGGTAAGACCTACGATGTTGTACGAGACAAAATGTTAGGCGGTTAATAATCAACACGGGAGTAAAGTAAGTGTATCAAAGATGAGGATGTTGCTTTGGATGTGTAATAAGATTAGACAAGATAAGATTACAAATGATAATATTAGAGAAAATATTGGAGTAACACATATTGTAGGAAAGATGATGAAAAATAGGTTTAGGTGATTTGAGCATTTAAAGAGAAGACATATAGATTCGATTGTAAAGAGAGTGGATCAAATGGAGATGAGTCGAACATATGGATTGCAATAAGTAAGGTTTGGGCAGGATACTATAGTACCCGTCCCCGTACCCATGTTTAAAAAAAAATCATGTACCCGAGTCCATACTCGTGTGGGCGTCAATATCTATACCCGTACATGTACCCTATGGGTACCTAAGTACCCATACCCGTAACATTTATCCGTATTTCTAGTAAAAATAAATCGATCAATTATGAAATATCAAATATTTTAAAGTTTTTTTAACAACATTTAAAAAAACTCAGATTTTATTATTGAATTATAAAATAAACAAACATCAAATGTATTGTTTTTTATAATGGTATATTTTTAAAAGAAACTGATAGACACGCATTTTTATATAATAATATATAAATATATTCTGCGGATATGAGATGAATTGGGTACTAAGGTTTTAGTACCAACACTCATACCCGATTATTTTAGTGGATATTTACTCGTGCCAATGCTCAAGCTTATTTTGCAGATTTTTATCTTATATATTATAGATATTTTTTTACAGGTATTTAATGGATATGAGTCAAATTACCATATCTAATCAAACAATTAAAATAAAGAAAAATATAGATAAACTCTATAAGAATAGATAAATGAGAAACTATTAGAAAATAATGTAATATAATTATTGTTTTGGATAGATCTTTATAGAATTTGATTTATGTATAAGATTTAATTGTTGATGTTGTATTTCTCTAAACTCTAATTAATTTTTGAAGGAAATGAAATTAATGCATTTCATTTTCCTAAATTCAAAGTTTGTACTTTAAGTATTCTTTTTGGGACAAACTTTACAAATAAATGAAATCTTATGATTTTATTTTATATTTAATAATAGTAAATGTGTCATACTCAAGACTTTAAATTTGAAGGTAAATTACGTATATGTATGGACACTTAACATCCCTTCTACATCTTGAAAGACAACGAGAGAAAATGAAAGTTAAATGAACGTTAGTGTTATATAGCCATCATAATTTAAAAGTGAAAGAGTAGAGAGACGTGCGCACGTGTGAGCCTTATAAAAAGGTTTACAAACCTTTAATCTATCGATTACGATGGAAAATGATGCATCTATTCTTCACTTTAAGAGCAAAAGAAATAGAGAAAGAGTGACGTAATAAGAAGAAACTCATTGACGTGATAAAAAGAAATTCATAGAGAAATGGAAGTGTTTAATGAACATTAAACGGTCTCATTTATTCGTTTATAAAAATTGAAATTTTGGCTATTACATTTATTAAATTTTTTTTTTTAAATTAAAGAAACTTAAATATAATCCCTCTAATTTGGATGGATGAATTAATTCAACTTTTATGTATTAGTTGATTTATATTTTTTTTTGTTGGCTCCCTTTATAAGCTGGTAGTCAATCTTCCGGCCAAAATATTGAATTCTGTGATGGATAAGTTAATCTCCCCTAATCAATTCGAGGATAATGGTGGATGGAGTAGTGGTTCTTAATGAGGTTGTTGACTTGTCAAAAAATCTAAGATATTCTACCTTATCTTTAAAGTGGATTTTGAAAAATCATGTGATTTTCTGTTAGTTGAAATTTTTAAGATTATATGCTTATCAGATTCGACTTTAATGATAAGTGAAAATCTTGGATTAAAGCTTGTGTGTTTGCTGGTAATCTGGATGTCCTTGTTAATGGGTCTCTGACGCAAGAGATTAAGATTGAAAGGGGTTTAAAGTAAGGAGATCCTTTAACTCTTTTCCTTTTCCTTCTTGTGGCAGAAGGGCTGAATGGGTTGATCAAGAGGGCTATTGACCTAGTCTTTTCTCTGGGTTTAAAGTGAGGACATATAATTTAACCATTTCTCACCTTCAATATGTCGATTATACCTTAATCTTGGGGGTACCCTCGATTGAGAATTTCTGGGCTATTAAAGCAGTCATGAGGTGTTTTGAGTTAGCTTTGGAGCTTGGGGAGAATCTCCATAAGAGCATACTAATTGAGGTTAATGTCGATCCTTCTTTCTTAGTTTTGGCTGAGAATTTTCTCTATTGCAACATTGAGTCTCTTCCCTTTAAGTATCTTGGGTTATCAGTGGATGTTAATCCTAGATTTGAGGCTACTTGGGAACCCCTACTCAATTTAATCTGGAAAAGATTACACTCTTAGAATCATATATATGTCATCCTCGAGGGTAGAGTTACTCTCTTTAACTATGTTTTTAATGAGATCCTTGTGTTCTTCCTCCCCTTCCTTAAGATTCATGTGAAAGTGTGGAAGAAGTTGGTGCAGATTCAAAGGAATTTTCTCTAGGAGTGTGAAAGGGGAGTCTAAGATACCTTGGGTCAGGTGGTTTGATGTGTGTAAGCCTAAGAAAGTTGGTGGTCTAGGTGTTAGAGATCTTAGGGGGGTTAATTTAGCTCTTCTAGCAAAATGTAGATGACGCATGCTATCAGATGTTTTTGCCTTGTGGGTTGATATTTTGGTATCCAGGTATGGTATCTCTAGAGTTACATCCTTAGATAGGGGTCGCACCTTAGGACATAGATCTTCATCTACTTGGTAGAAAGGAGTATCTCTTCTTGGATCAAAAAAGGATGATCTCATTAACTAATTTGAGGGTGGGTCGGTGAAAAAGGCGGGGACATACAAATTGACATCTTTTTGGAATGATACCTGGGTTGGAAATGTTCCCATGGGCTTTAGATTTCATAGACTATTTACTATCTCTCTGAGAAAATATGGTATTATTAATGAGATATGGAGGTGGGATGAGGGGAGGATGGTTTGGGATTTAGGATGGATGAGGCCTTTCTTCATTCATGAAGAGCTTATGTTTGCTGAGTTTTTCTCGGTCCTCTGAGGCTTTTAGTTTTCAGAGCATTTTTGTCCTCCTCTAGAGTATCTCTTAGATAGGGAGAATCTGATCTTTCTTCTTATTTAGGAAAGTTAGGCACCATCTAAGGTCTTGATCTTTTGTTGGCAGATTCTGCAAGATAGATTTTCCATTAAAGAAAATTTGTTTAAGAGGGAGGTTATTGTAGGTATAGGGAGTATCTCATGTATTTTTTGTGATCATTGGCTGAAATCTGCTTCTCATTTATTTCTTACTTGCACTTTTGCGTCTAGTGTTTGGTATGACATGTTTAGGTGGTTAGGGGTTTGGTTGGCCTTACCTAAGGAGTTGGGGTGTCTGTTAGAGTTCTTGTGTTCCTTAGGAGGGAGGTCTAAGTCTATGGGTGGCTTTATCTTGATTTGACATGCGGTTATTTGGTCTATTTGGTTAACAAGGAATGATAAGTTGTTTTATGGTTGTCGACAAATGTGAAAGAAGTGGAGAATAAGAGCATTCATTTGGCCCGGAGTTGGATCCATAACAGGTATAGGTTAAATTTTATCTCCTTCTTTGATTGACTGTAGAATCATATCCATTATCTCAGTCATTAGCGGTAGAAATTGTAACACCCCGATTAAAATAAGAGAATTATTTAATTGAGTTAATATTATTTTATTAATTTAATTAAATAAAGTTGAATTATTGGATTATTATTATTATTATTTGGAATAATAATTATTTGGAAAATATATAAGTGGAATAAGAGAAAAGGTTTTCATTTTTGGAAAAGGTTTTTACGTGAAAACTGAGAAGCTGCAGAGAAGAGGAAAAGGGCAAAGAGCTGTAGAGCAAAGGTTGGAGAACGGAAAATCTTGAAGCTCGAGGAGTTGCCGAATTGTTAAGGTAAGGGGGGTTTATCGTCGTTTAATGGGTATTATCGATTAACATGTAATGGGTAGTGATAAGCCGTCGATTGACCCTAATTGGGATTTAGAATGCTGAGAAGTTATGTTGAATAAGTTGTATTAAAGCTGAAATTGAATTTGTGTTTGAGTGTATTGTGAATTTCTGAGCGTATAGCTTTTTACGGAAGTTGAATCGGAGGTCCGGAAGTCCTCCAACGGCGGAAAATGCGGAAACTCTGCATTCTGCCTTGTGTTAGCGCAGGAACTGCTGTTTCGCCTGCGTTAACCGGTTAACCCAGGGTGTTAACCGGTTAACACTGTTATAAATTGTGAAAAATGTTGAGTTTTGCCTGCGTTAACCGGTTAACCTATAGCGTTAACCGGTTAACACTGTTGCGTTTTGCCTGGAAGTGTAATTTTCCTGCGTTAACCGGTTAACCTATAGCGTTAACCGATTAACACTGTTGCAGTATGTAAAAATGGTTGATTTTTTATGATGTAAGTGTAATTGGTGATTGGCCTATTGTATCCAATTGTGATAAATAAATTCGTGGAGTCTATGTTGTGAAATGTTGATGCAAATATGTTGATAAGTTGTTTTTGTGGAAAATATTAAGTTGTAGGCTGATGAGCCAAAGTTGAATACAAGTTATTTTGTTGAAAATGCTGAGTTGTAGGCTGATGAGCCAAAGTTGATTTTTAAGTTGTTGTTGCTGAAAAAGCTGTTATGTTGTCGTTGTTATTATGTTGTTGAACTTTCAAGTCGTACATGCCATATACATTCATATGCATTAAGTCGGGGCTTTTGCTCACACCACGTTGGCCTGGATTGGCAAAATTATGGGGCTTTTGCTCACACCACGTTGGCCTGGATTGGCAAAATTATGGGGCTTTTGCTCACACCACGTTGGCCTGGATTGGCAAAAATTTTAAGTTGAAAGTTGAAGGTTTATGCCTTGATGCCCACTAAACTGGCAATGATTTTAAGTTGGGAGTTTTACTCCAAATGGTACCACATGCATGAAGAGTCGAGTCTCATTGAGTTGCATTTACGTTGTGTTTGAATATGATGTTGAGTTGAATATGCTGCTACCGAATGCATGATATGATGTGGGTGATTAACGTGTAAAGTTACTTAACATAACATGATGATTTATAATATTTGTTATATCGATTGAGGAACTCACCCTTACAGTTATATTTTTCAGGTAACGAGCAGTGAGTTGAGTAGAAGCTAGTGCTTGAAGTCTAGAGTGGTTTTAGTGGGTCATGCTCTGATAGATGTAACATCGGGACGGGATGTTTTATTTGTTGAATAAATGTTAATTTTAAGATATTACAGATGTTGAATGTTTCTATCCGCTGCGAATTTTTAAAGAAGTGTTTATGTTGAATTAAATAATGAGCATGACTGATTTTTACGGTGAATTATGTGAAGTATTATGTGACACCCTTGGTGCATGATTACTCTGATATTGATTAATATGCTGTTGTTTTAATTAAATATTTGGGGTATTTAGAAGGGTGCTACATTAGTGGTATCAGAGCAGGTCGGTCTGTCCGGCCAGTTGTCGTGTCGTTACTGTCTAACAATTATGTAATTGTTACTAGTCTAACTTTTAAGTTGTGTTGTAGTGATAAGTTGAAATGGCTGGAAGGAATGACGCTGCGATGGCTGCCGCAATGCAAGCGATGGCACAAGCTGTGCAGAACTTGCCAAATGCTGGTGGTGATGCTGGATCACGTAGCTTGGCGACTTTTCAGAGAGAGAATCCGCCGGTGTTTAAAGGGAAGCATGATCCAGATGCAGCCTTGGGATGGTTGAAAGAGATTGAGAGAATCTTCCGTGTTATGGATTGCACTCCAGCTCAGAAGGTTCGGTATGGTACTCACATGCTAGCAGTCGAAGCTGATGACTGGTGGCTAGAGACTCACGAGAAGTTGACCGTGGCAGGTGAAGATATTACTTGGGATGTGTTCCGTAGGGAATTTCTGAGAAAGTATTATCCGGAAGATGTCCGTGGTAAGAAGGAAATTGAATTCCTTGAGCTGAAGCAAGGAAACATGTCTGTCACTGATTATGCTGCGAAATTTGTGGAGTTGTCCAAATTTTATCCTCATTACACTGGTGGTGGTGCTGAATTTTCGAAGTGCATCAAGTTTGAGAACGGATTGCGCTCTGAAATTAAGAAGGCTGTTGGGTATCAGAAGATACGCATTTTCACTGAATTGGTTGATAGCTGCAGGATATTTGAAGAGGACAATAATGCTCATTACAAGATTGTCAGTGATCGCAGAGGCAAGCAACATCAAAACCGTGGCAAGCCGTATGATGTTCCAGCTGGAAAGGGGAAGCAAAGAGCTGCTCCGGCTCAGAGAGCTAGTGGGGGAGGTGCTCCTACTGGTATAGTTTGCTTCAAGTGTGGTCAGGCTGGTCATAAGAGTAATGTATGCACTGCTGAAGTAAAGAGGTGTTTTCGCTGTGGTAAGATTGGCCATGCAATAGCTGATTGCAAGCACAAGGAAGTGATTTGTTTTAATTGCGGAGAAGAAGGGCATATTGGAAGTCAGTGTCAGAAGCCGAAGAAAGGGAATCAGTCAGGAGGCAAGGTCTTTGCTTTATCGGGTTCTGAGACTTCTGCAGATGATCGTTTGATCCGAGGTACGTGTTATATTAATGGCTTTCCTCTCGTAGCTATTATTGACACAGGTGCGACTCATTCCTTTATATCTTTGGATTGTGCTGTGAAATTTAAGTTAGAGATATCTGAGATGTTTGGTAGTATGGTAATTGATACTCCTGCGAAGGGTTCAGTGACTACTACTTCGGTTTGTTTAAATTGTCCTTTGAGTATTTTTGGTAGAGACTTTGGAATGGACCTAGTGTGTCTTCCACTAGTGCAGATTGATGTTATTCTAGGTATGAACTGGTTGGTGTTTAACCGAGTTTCTATCAATTGTTTTGATAAGACTATGATATTTCCTGAGAGTGAGGAAGGAAAGAGTTTGTTTCTATCAGCGAGACAAGTGGATGGGGAAGTAGCTGATGGGGCAGAGTTGTTTATGCTGTTAGCGACTTTGGAGGCTAAAGATAAACTGATGATTTGCGATCTAGCTGTGGTGTGTGATTTTCCTGATGTGTTTCCGGAAGAAGTGAATGAATTGCCGCCAGAGCGTGAAGTGGAGTTCTCTATTGACTTGGTACCTGGTACTAGGCCGATATCGATGGCTCCGTACCGTATGTCTGCTGTTGAGTTAACTGAATTGAAGAGTCAGTTGGAAGATCTGTTGGATAAGAAATTTATTCGTCCGAGTGTGTCACCGTGGGGTGCACCAGTGCTATTGGTTAAGAAGAAAGAAGGTACTATGAGGTTGTGTGTGGACTACAGGCAACTGAATAAAGTGACGATCAAGAATCGGTATCCTTTGCCGAGGATTGATGATTTGATGGATCAGTTGGTTGGTGCAAGTGTGTTCAGCAAAATAGATTTGAGATCTGGGTATCATCAGATACGTGTGAAAACTGAAGATATTCAGAAGACTGCTTTCAGGACAAGGTATGGACATTATGAGTATTCTGTAATGCCTTTTGGTGTGACTAATGCGCCTGGAGTATTTATGGAGTATATGAATAGGATTTTCCATCCGTATCTAGACAAGTTTGTTGTGGTGTTTATTGATGACATTTTGGTGTATTCGAAATCTGAAGAAGAGCATGCTGAGCATTTGAAAGTGGTTTTAGAAGTTCTACGAGAAAAGAAGTTATTTGCTAAACTGTCCAAGTGTGAATTTTGGTTAGAAGAGGTTAGTTTTCTTGGTCATGTGATTTCAAGAGGTGGTGTTGCTGTTGATCCTTCCAAGATAGAAGCGGTATCTAAGTGGGAAGCTCCGAAGTCTGTTGCTGAGATTCGAAGTTTTCTTGGTTTGGCTGGTTATTATAGGAAGTTCATTGAGGGATTTTCTAAGTTGGCGTTACCGTTGACGATGTTGACTAGAAAGGGGCAAGCGTTTGTTTGGGACTCAAAATGTGAAGAAGGTTTCCAAGAGCTAAAGAGAAGGTTGACTACTGCTCCTATTCTGATATTACCGAGTTCGTCGGAATCATTTGAAGTTTATTGCGATGCTTCATTGTTGGGTTTGGGTGGCGTGTTGATGCAGAATAAGCAGGTTATAGCTTATGCTTCGAGACAGCTGAGGGTTCATGAGAGGAACTATCCGACGCACGATTTAGAGTTGGCAGCTGTGGTGTTTGTTCTGAAGTTATGGAGACATTACTTGTACGGGTCAAGATTTGAGGTTTTCAGTGACCACAAAAGTTTAAAGTATTTGTTTGATCAGAAAGAGCTGAATATGAGACAGAGAAGATGGTTAGAATTTCTGAAGGATTATGACTTTGGTTTGAATTACCATCCGGGTAAAGCAAACGTAGTGGCTGATGCATTGAGTCGGAAATCATTACATATGTCTATGTTAATGGTTAAGGAATTGGATTTAATTGAGCAGTTTAGAGACTTGAGTTTGGTGTGTGAGAGTACTCACAATAGTGTTAAATTGGGAATGTTGAAGTTGACAAGTGGTATTCTGGATGAGATCAGAGAGGGTCAGAAATCTGATATGCTTTTGGTTGATAAGTTGACTCTAGTGAATCAAGGTCAAGGTGGCGAATTCAGAGTTGATGAGAATGGTATTTTGAAGTTTGGTAGTCGGGTGTGTATTCCGGATGTTACCGAGCTTAAGAAGAGTATTCTTGAGGAAGGACATCGTAGTGGTCTGAGTATTCATCCTGGAGCTACGAAGATGTATCATGATTTGAAGAAGTTATTTTGGTGGCCGGGAATGAAAAGAGAAATTGCGAGTTTTGTTTATTCTTGTTTGACTTGTCAGAAGTCAAAGATTGAGCATCAGAAGCCGTCTGGGCTAATGCAACCGTTGGCTATTCCAGAGTGGAAGTGGGATAGTATCAGTATGGATTTTGTTTCTGGTTTACCGAGGACAAGTAAGAATTTTGAAGCTATTTGGGTGATTGTTGACAGATTAACAAAGTCGGCTCATTTCATTCCGATTAGAATGGATTATCCGTTAGAAAAATTGGCTGAGTTGTATATTGAGAAGATTGTAAGTCTGCATGGTATTCCGTCTAGTATCGTTTCGGACAGAGATCCTAGATTTACATCGAAGTTCTGGGAAGGTTTGCAGAAGGCTTTGGGAACTAAGCTGAGATTGAGCTCTGCATATCACCCGCAGACTGATGGTCAGACTGAGAGGACGATTCAGTCATTAGAGGATCTTTTGAGAGCTTGTGTTTTGGAGAAAGGAGGTGCTTGGGATTGTTATTTACCTTTGATTGAGTTTACCTACAACAATAGTTTTCATTCGAGTATTGGTATGGCACCGTTTGAAGCTTTGTATGGTAGGAGATGTCGGACACCTTTATGTTGGTATGAGTCCGGTGAGAGTGCTGTGGTTGGACCGGAGATTGTTCAACAAACTACGGAAAAGATTAAGATGATTCAGGAGAAGATGAGAATTGCTCAGAGTCGTCAGAAGAGTTATCATGATAAGAGGAGGAAGTCACTTGAGTTTCAAGAGGGAGATCATGTGTTTCTTCGTGTTACTCCGATAACAGGAGTTGGTCGGGCTTTGAAGTCGAAGAAGTTGACACATCGATTTATTGGTCCTTATCAGATTTTAGAGAGGATAGGAGAGGTAGCCTATCGTATCGCTTTACCGCCGTCACTTGCGAATTTGCATGAGGTTTTTCATGTGTCTCAGTTGAGGAGGTACATTCATGATCCGTCGCATGTAGTCCAAGTAGATGATGTACAGGTGAGAGATAACCTGACTGTTGAAACATCGCCTATGAGGATCGAGGATCGGGAGTTGAAGCAGTTGCGGGGTAAAGAGATTGCCTTGGTGAAGGTAGCTTGGGGAGGACCAGCAGGTGGCAATGTGACTTGGGAACCGGAGAGTCAGATGAAGGAGTCTTATCCGGAGTTATTTGCTTGAGGTATGTTTTCGAGGACGAAAACTCTTTTAGTGGGGGAGAGTTGTAACACCCCGATTAAAATAAGAGAATTATTTAATTGAGTTAATATTATTTTATTAATTTAATTAAATAAAGTTGAATTATTGGATTATTATTATTATTATTTGGAATAATAATTATTTGGAAAATATATAAGTGGAATAAGAGAAAAGGTTTTCATTTTTGGAAAAGGTTTTTACGTGAAAACTGAGAAGCTGCAGAGAAGAGGAAAAGGGCAAAGAGCTGTAGAGCAAAGGTTGGAGAACGGAAAAGCTTGAAGCTCGAGGAGTTGCCGAATTGTTAAGGTAAGGGGGGTTTATCGTCGTTTAATGGGTATTATCGATTAACATGTAATGGGTAGTGATAAGCCGTCGATTGACCCTAATTGGGATTTAGAATGCTGAGAAGTTATGTTGAATAAGTTGTATTAAAGCTGAAATTGAATTTGTGTTTGAGTGTATTGTGAATTTCTGAGCGTATAGCTTTTTACGGAAGTTGAATCGGAGGTCCGGAAGTCCTCCAACGGCGGAAAATGCGGAAACTCTGCATTCTGCCTTGTGTTAGCGCAGGAACTGCTGTTTCGCCTGCGTTAACCGGTTAACCCAGGGTGTTAACCGGTTAACACTGTTATAAATTGTGAAAAATGTTGAGTTTTGCCTGCGTTAACCGGTTAACCTATAGCGTTAACCGGTTAACACTGTTGCGTTTTGCCTGGAAGTGTAATTTTCCTGCGTTAACCGGTTAACCTATAGCGTTAACCGATTAACACTGTTGCAGTATGTAAAAATGGTTGATTTTTTATGATGTAAGTGTAATTGGTGATTGGCCTATTGTATCCAATTGTGATAAATAAATTCGTGGAGTCTATGTTGTGAAATGTTGATGCAAATATGTTGATAAGTTGTTTTTGTGGAAAATATTAAGTTGTAGGCTGATGAGCCAAAGTTGAATACAAGTTGTTTTGTTGAAAATGCTGAGTTGTAGGCTGATGAGCCAAAGTTGATTTTTAAGTTGTTGTTGCTGAAAAAGCTGTTATGTTGTCGTTGTTATTATGTTGTTGAACTTTCAAGTCGTACATGCCATATACATTCATATGCATTAAGTCGGGGCTTTTGCTCACACCACGTTGGCCTGGATTGGCAAAATTATGGGGCTTTTGCTCACACCACGTTGGCCTGGATTGGCAAAATTATGGGGCTTTTGCTCACACCACGTTGGCCTGGATTGGCAAAAATTTTAAGTTGAAAGTTGAAGGTTTATGCCTTGATGCCCACTAAACTGGCAATGATTTTAAGTTGGGAGTTTTACTCCAAATGGTACCACATGCATGAAGAGTCGAGTCTCATTGAGTTGCATTTACGTTGTGTTTGAATATGATGTTGAGTTGAATATGCTGCTACCGAATGCATGATATGATGTGGGTGATTAACGTGTAAAGTTACTTAACATAACATGATGATTTATAATATTTGTTATATCGATTGAGGAACTCACCCTTACAGTTATATTTTTCAGGTAACGAGCAGTGAGTTGAGTAGAAGCTAGTGCTTGAAGTCTAGAGTGGTTTTAGTGGGTCATGCTCTGATAGATGTAACATCGGGACGGGATGTTTTATTTGTTGAATAAATGTTAATTTTAAGATATTACAGATGTTGAATGTTTCTATCCGCTGCGAATTTTTAAAGAAGTGTTTATGTTGAATTAAATAATGAGCATGACTGATTTTTACGGTGAATTATGTGAAGTATTATGTGACACCCTTGGTGCATGATTACTCTGATATTGATTAATATGCTGTTGTTTTAATTAAATATTTGGGGTATTTAGAAGGGTGTTACAGAAATGGTCTGACATACTCCTTCGGATGATAGTGGTCTTTGGTGGTTCGAGTGACTTTTCTGATCTGTCGATGATGGGCCTGATGACAAATTATTTTGGGTTACTTGGCACATCCTGTGCCTTAGCTATTGTTTTTTTTAAAGTTGTATTCTCCTTGCCCTTTTTCCTTGTATATATATTTCTATATCATTACTTCGCCTTTTAAGAAAAGAATTTAAACAAAGTATTGATTCTTATAAATTAATAGTTTAAAAGAAATCACTCACATTTAAAATTAAAAAATATAGTCATTTAAATAGACCTAATAATGTTAATTTTTTTTAACCTTATAAAACTAACTATATTATTTTATTTCTGTAAGACATGTTAAACTATCATATATTTCAAAAACATCATTGGCTAGTATCAATTGTTTTAATATATTTTAATTTAAAAAACTCAAATAATTCCCATCAAATTTATACTAAACTTTCATAATTTTTAAAATTAAAGATAAATTTTAATAATAATATTTTTTATTAAATAGACAATTTGTTGTTAGCTCTTGTCATTTTGAAAAAGGAAAAACAAGTTGGGTATGCATAGATTTCAATGTTCAAATATGGTAACTGTTGTGAAAATTAGTTTCACAACTAACTAACAAACCACAACTGTGATACTGGTACATATTATACATATAGAACCCAAAAACTGTCTGGTAGACCAACCAGTCAAAAATACTCCATAATCTCATACCCATCCATGCTACTCCTTATAATTTCATATCTCTTTTCTCTTTTCTTAACCAACAAACCTTCTTCCATAATCTCAACTACAAGCCACACCTGCAAGTCTACACATATATATATACTCCTTCGTTGAAAGTTCAGCTTACCACATGTTCTTTCTTTAATTTTGCTGTTTCTCGCTTTTTTACTACTTTTGAAAGTTATGATTCTTTCTCAGAGAACTGAATGAGCCAAGAAGAATGACTGCTCCAACTCCGGAAAACGGTTGTAATAAGCTTCAAAACATGTTGCAGGCTGCAGTGCAATCGGTTCAATGGACTTATAGCCTCTTCTGGCAAATTTGCCCACAACAATTGTACAAATTTTTGTATTTTTTTTTATTTGGTCTTATACCAAAACACACTTTACTAAACTATATTATAATTATTTTGAATTGCATTTTAGGATACTGGTTTGGGGCGATGGATATTACAACGGAGCAATTAAGACACGAAAGACAGTGCAACCAATGGAGGTTAGTGCAGAAGAAGCTTCTCTACAAAGAAGCCAGCAACTAAGAGAGCTGTATGAATCGTTATCGGCCGGAGAGACAAATCCGCCAACGCGTCGACCGTGTGCTTCTTTGTCGCCTGAAGACTTAACAGAATCTGAATGGTTTTATTTGATGTGTGTCTCTTTCTCATTTCCTCCTGGTGTCGGGTATAATTCACCTTCTTCTATTATTTGTTACCTAGCTATAGCTCTCTCTCTTTTCATACTATGAATTTCATTCACCTATACTATATAGCTTTATCTTTAATGTACAACAGAAAATATTTAATAATATTTTAATATTTGAAAATTGTGATTGATTAACCATTTAAAATACGGTTGTAAACACACAATGCATGACAATTGAATTTGTATTTTTAGTCCAAAATTCAACTGTCTTCTTTCACGGTGGTGATTGTGGTGTTCAATATGTGGAGGTTGGCTACTATGCTCATTTGACCACCATCACCTCTATTATTAATTCTTTTTTCAAATAGTCTATCGTTTAGAATTTAAAATGAATAAATAGGATGTCACGGTTCGAACTCGCAGAACTACCGCTGGATTAACTGGACATCATTATTATTAAATTAATAGTAACTTAATGTTTTTTAAAGATAAATTAGTTATTTATTTAAAGATTTTCAATAAGATTTTAAATAGGTGTAATAGATGAAACATTAACCTCATTTTAAATTTTACTTATAGTTTACAATTATTTCTGTATAATAATTTATACTCTCATGAAGCATAATAATATTGAAATAATTTCGTTTGTAAATTATTTTTAAACTAAAAAATATTAATATCATTAGACTGATCATGAGTATTCAAATTTAAATTTAAAATATTTTAATTGTATGTGAATTTATAATAATTAATATGATTTCGTGTAGCTGGTATATTAATATGCTTATAGGCACTATATATGTGTGTACCTAGCTAGGTGATGAGAAGAGAAAAATTATAGTCATTTTTGGTGAGAGAGAAAAGGGGAGGATCTAGGTAGCTATTGTGAAATGCATGTGATCGAGTTTTAATGCAAAAAAAGCATGCAGCTGTAAAAATTTAATAACATACCAATTATGTTAACATAGTTTTTGAAAACAAAATCTTTCCTTTCTTTTGTTAGAACAAAATTGATGACTGTTAAATCATTTTCTCATAAAAGAGCTTTGGCTTGAAAGTCATGAATTTATACATTGTTTTCCCTCCGGTGGGATATGTATTTTGGTGAAGCATGCAGACTGTCACAGAGGCCCCTTGTGAGTTTGCTTAAATGCAACATCATCACCTTCCAATTTATGAACTCTCACCAACAAAATAAAACATATTCAACATTTCATCTTAAGTTTTCGCTTACTAAGATACAATTAATCACCGTTTAACTGTCAACTGTCGCAAAACATCGCTATTGTTTAGCTGTCACAAATATTTTATGAAATCTTATTTTGTCACAGTGTAATAGACATATATTTTATCACATTATTTAACTATATTTTTTAATCTTACGCGGTATCTCGACTTGCACGCACTCATAATTAATAAAGTTTTCCATACAATATATATTCACGTATGGCTAGTAACAAATAGGCCAAAAAGGTAGCTAAAAACTTTATTACTTGATTCTATACTAGATACAATATGTTTTTGAGAGTAAAGTAAATGAAAAAGTACAATATTGAAAATGAGAGTTTGTGTTAGATTATACTTGAGGAATATATATTCAGAGTATTCTATCGAATGAGAGTTTTTTTTTTTAATGTTGGTGAAGTATTTAGGTGCACATTATTATATGTTTGAATAGGACATTTAGTTACTTACTTCAAGAAATCAGACAAATATGAATGCATTTTCAGACTTCAAAATAAATAACTTAGCTGTAAAAAAATCCACACTATTTTTACTACCATTCTACATTTAGAACTTTTCAACATCACATTTCACTCTCTTTGTCTCTATCAAAGTTTAACTTTTCATACATCATTAGTATTTGGATGATACCTGTTTTTATCATAGCTTCATATAGTTTCTCCTATATTGCTAATAATTCATTTTGCAACAACATCAAAATGATAACATCAATTGGTCACTGTATATGCATATTCCTTACAGTGAGACTAATTCGTTCTAGATTATTATAGAATAAGAGGTAGATATATAGATAGGATATAAATGTAGGTTATTCTATCAATAATAATATATACTTAGTTACATTACATATATACCAAAGCTAGCTATATGTATATATATTTGATTTGATGACAAAGAAAAAGCATATTATAGTGGAGAGGGGTATAATAAATTGATGTTTTTCTTTTTCTTTTTTGAAAAACTTGTATTATTATAACTTTTGAAATTATTATTTTTGGTAGAGTAAAGAAATAAGTTATTTCATATGTTTATAAGGTTGCCAGGAAAGGCATATGCTAGGAGGCAACATGTATGGCTCACGGGTGCAAATGAGGTGGATAGCAAAACATTTTCAAGAGCTATTTTAGCCAAGGTAATCTCCGATTAACATATAATTAATATTAATTATTTTGTCCGATTAAACCAACTTAGTTCGTAAAATAGTAAGTATCTGTCATTAGATTATTAAAAAAATATTAATTACTTGTATTAAGAGGATATTTTATTATTCATTTTTTTTATGAAGTTGAGAAATTGAAAAACACAACAACTTTATCAATTAAGCTACTTACTTTGGCAAGTTTCCATTTAAAAAGAAAGTTTTTAGAAGTTGCTTTCATACTATGGATTTATTGATCATTATGAAGCTTAATTTACTAACAAACTTATCTTTCCCATGGCTTCTCAATGATGACTACTTTTTCTACTGGCTATAGAGTGCTAATATACAGGTAACAAGATTTTCAACTAGTTTTATCCATTTTTAACTTTAATTTTGTACTCCATTAAATTCTAATGAAAATCATAAAATAAACAAAATAGTACTTTTTTTATCTACAGACTGTGGTATGCATTCCTGTGTTGGATGGTGTCGTTGAGATTGGCACAACTGATAAGGTAACATACTTTCTATTAATAGAATAATTTTGTGGATTGAAATGCAATAAATAAATATACATAAACTTTGAAAAATAATTAATTTTTTATTGAAATTTCAAAGTAATAAATAATATAACACAAACAAATATTTAAAATGTGATGTTTAATAGTTTAATAATCACATTAAGACGGTTCAGTTCAGTTGATAGTTGTGTAGAGACATCAGACATATGAACCGTTTAATTATTATTTTTATGTTTTTTTTTTTAAGGTTCAAGAAGATCTTAATTTCATCAAACACGTGAGGAGTTTCTTCATAGACCACCACTCTTTGCCACCAAAGCCAGCACTCTCTGAACACTCAACCTCCAATCCGACTTACTCAACCGATCACATTCCTGCCATTATGTACACAGTGGCAGACCCAGCCTCCACGACAATTCCCAATCAAGACGATATGGATGAAGATGAGGAAGAGGATGACGAAGATGACGAAGTTGAATCTGGATCTGAAGATGAAACCAACCAAGGTCATAACCAACACGCAACCTCTATAATAGAGGCTGCGGAACCGAGTGAACTCATGCAAATTGAAATGCCCGATGATATTCGGATCGGGTCACCCAACGATGGGTCGAATAATTTGGACTCGGATTTTCATTTGTTGGCCGTTAGTAATCAAGGAAACCCATCAAGACAAATTGACTCATATACAACCGAGAGATGGGGTCCAATCGAAGAACCTCTCGATGATTCACTACAAGTTCAATTATCATCTTCAGATAAATCGGTAATTAACAAATTTAAATTTCAAATATGTTTTGAATCCTTGTATTTAGGTTTGTCCTAACTCCTAGCCCTAACGAACTTCACTAAATTTTATGTGCCAAATAAATTTATAAAAAAAAACATAAAGACATGATGCGGTGGACTCACAAACTGAAGCATACAAGTTATAAAGTTTTTGAAAGCGAAATAACGTCTTAAATTTTTTTAAATATTATAATCGAATATTTCTACGACTAACAACTGAACTGAATTAACGGAATAATTAATCTATCATATATTGATTTAAGCGAATTGGACCACATCAGGGTACATAGAGTTTGGGGGGCTAGCTAGTGATTAGATCCAAAGTTTTTTTCACCACATATCAATGTGGTCCATCCTAATTAAGTCCATTGTCTACCCCATTTTTGGTGGGGTCCCCAATCTATGAAAAATCGAATTCATTTTACTGCTCACTCACCAAAAATGTTCAACAGCCCCACGGTACATTATACAAGTAATAGTAATACAACAACATACATTAAACTTATATAGTAGTAATAAAACTTCTACTTTACTTCAATAATTATAAAAGTGTCGAGTGTAAATTTGGATTGTCTTCAACTAGGTACTATTTTGTGGGCCTTAAAACAGTAGTCGGAGTGTGTTAAGAAGCAGTGTCTGGTGAATGGTGATTAAGAAAAAAAAATTGCAGATAGCTACAGAATCTGACAATGGCAGGTGCTAACCGGGGAAAGATAATTTGATCATCTTTGAAAGCTATGGCTCAGAATTTTTCATGTTTGCAACCAAAGAGGAAAACTAGAAAAAACATTAATTGCATGCATACGGAATTTGTCTGAACCAAAAAATACATTTTGAAATTAAGACTACAATTCGTACGTACTAGTTTATTTATGTTATCTTCACTTCTAAAAGAACCAGCAATTTGGAGGAGTATATACTCTTTTTTTCTTGATGGAAAACCAACACACATGAAATTTGAATGGTAATGGTAGGTTCATAAACATGATTTCAAATATGAACTGTCATTTTCAACATCCTTTGAGACATTATAAGTTCAACTAGTTTTAAATTGTTCATATATACAAAAAAGTTTAATAGATATCCACTTCATTAAAGTTATTTGGTAAATTTATTGAATAACAAATATATATGATTTTTATACTCTATAGATTAAATACATCATTTATTTATCTTAGTTGTTAATCCAAAACCATTTCTCTCTAAAATGTTACTCTCTCTTAATAAGTGTCATCTTTCAAATTTTTATTTGTCTAAAATTATTTCTCCTTTTAGAATACCAATGTGATATTTATTAGTTTTTTCCCACTAACTTAACTTTATTTATTGTATTTTAATTTATGTAACTATTCTACTACCTATTATTAATAAGGTTATTTTAGTAAATGATACGATTTTTATCATTGAAATCAACACAATTAATCATTATTTTTAAAATGTGAAAATCTCAAAGAAAATACATATTGTAAGATTGATGAAGTAAGTTATTAGTTATTAGTAGATTAACAACTAACTAGCTAAATTAGTTAATTAGATGGGTTGGTTACTTAACCAACAAGATATATAAAGTTATTGTATAGTTCAGTTTTCAATTACTTCAATAATTCGTTCACTTTTAGCACAACTCCATCTTCTTTATTGTGTATAAATTGTTGGTGACAACAGAGTTGTGCTAATAATTGGCATTGAGAGCATGGTTTTATCTTAGAGAAACGCGAGAGAATTGCGAGGGTCATACCATTTGGAAACAAAGAGTGAGGGTAAGTTTTATCTTCTTGATCGGCAAGAATGAACATAAGTGGTGGCTTTTCGTCAAACATATTGATTCTAGATGGAGAAAATTGAAAAAGATGAAGTGATTTGATGAAACCGGAAGTATAAACCACAAAAGTGCAAAGAGTCACATTCAAACAAAGAAAAGTTGAAGAATAATGATCGTTAAGTTTTGTTCTACATTCAAGAATATGTGGATACTCATCACCAGGCCCGACCATGTGCATGTGCAACATGTGCTGCAGCACAGGGCCTCACATTTTAGAAGGCTCCAAAATTTAAAAAATTTAATTTTGTCTTTATAAATATTAATAAAAATAAATAAAATATTATTTAAAAAATTCAATAATTAAAAAAAATTATGATAAAAATTTAATACATACAAAAATTAAGATTGATCAAAACTCAAAATAATTATAATTAAATTTATTTTTAATTAATACATAATTATATTTTTGTAATATATTTTTAATTATTATAATTGTATTTTTTAAAAAATTTGAACCTATTTTTAAAATTAGAACAGGGCCTCCGATATGATTGGATCGGCCCTGCTCATCACTTTTAAAAGATCTCTAAGGTAAAAAGATCAAAAGAGACATGTGATATTACAGAGGAGTACCAAGATGGCGGGGAAAACGTGAAGCTTCAATCTTTAAGAATGAAGTACCAATTGATGCGGATGGAAGAAGATCAAAAGATGAGTGCTCACCTCTTTAAATTGATTGCAGTGGTGAATCAAGTGAAGACTTATGGTGAGACTATTGTTGATCAACAAGTGGTTAAGAAAGTAATGAGATCCCTGACTTCAAGATTTTATTTTGTAGTGGTGGTAATTCAAGAACCAAAAGATTTGATGACCATGAAAATCGAGGAGCTGTTGAATACTTTGGAGACTCATGAACATGTGGTGATTGATAAAGAAGCATAGATTTCGGTGCAACAAGTCTTGCAAGCTCATGTGATGAAGAAATATGGTCAATAAAGGAAGTTAAAGAGAAAAAAAAAATAGAAAGCTTCAATAGTGGAAGTTAGTCTAATAGTAGCAAATCTAAGGTTGATGACAAAGTTGGATCTGACAAGAGAGGGGAAGGTTCTGGAACCAACAAATTAAAGATTAAGGAATTTGATAAAAATAAAGGAAAGTTTTGTGCTACAGTTATGAGAATTATGAATATTTTGTTGATGAATGTTGGCACTAGAAATAAGGCAATAAAAATAGGTGTACATAGCTCTTGATGATGACTATGATTTAGAATCAATTTTTCTAATAGCCATAGAAGGAAACCTATGTATGAGTTTTGATTCTGGGTGTTAAATCACATGAGTGGAATAAATAATGTCTCACAAAATTTGATACAAATAACGGTTGCCTTTCACAAGAAGCCGTGGATAACAATGTCATCATCATAAAGGATGGCATGAATGTACATGTTTAAAAGGTAATTTGTGTACATGGTATATGTTAAGAAACAAGTGTGAGTTGAAAGTCACACATTACTTAGAAAAATAGAGGTTGAGAACTTTATAAGTGAGAGGACCTATATACTTAATGCCTTGAGGGTTTTGATGAATATGTGATGTCTCTCTCACTTGAGTGTTTATCTTTATCCAATATGGTTGTTCCCCTCACTATCCAATAATGATATTAAAGTTGATGGTTCCAGTAAGAGAATGACCCCTTATATCAAAAGTCTTCCTAACATGGTGGTGGTTGGCGACGTGTCCTGTTGAAGTGCACGTGACGTGGTATGGGTCTCAACGTTTGTACAAGTGTATGTACTTACACTTTAGAGAGCAATTATTAAGATACAAGCGTGAGTTACAAGTTTAGTATGATGTGCAACTTGATGAGTACTGAGAAACTAGTCAAAAAGGTATTTTTAATTACCATGAATAGTAATTCACTACAATTGTTTGATCCTCACTAGAAGTTGGTACTAAAGTAGACCTTCTCAAAGAATATAACATTCAAACGTAGCATTCTAACTATAAAGGAAGTATGTTTGTCAATAACTACTCATTATGAACTTGTGATTTGACATATGAGGTATGACCACTTAATTTTTAGAAGCCTAATTCAATTAAGTTCTAAGATTTTAGAATATTACCTACCTAAATTCAATTCAAATATATTGTCTTATGAAGCTGGTTTGAGAGGCGAACATAGCATATTATCCTTTATAATAGACATGCCTAACAAAACAAATAATGCACTAAAGATTGTGCATTCTAATATATGCGGATATTTTGAGGTATCACCATAACGCGGGATAAATTATTTAATAACTTTTGTTAATGAGCATACAAGAATGATGTGGCTATATACCATCAAGCTCAAAAGAAAAGCTCTTGAAGTGTTCAAGAAATTCAACACATTAATTGAGAAGGAGAGTGGGAAGTCAATAAACGTTTTAAGGACTGTGGTGGTGGAGAGTATAACTTAAAAAAATTTGAATCATTTTACATTAGTGAATGCATAATACATAATGTCACATCACCTTATGCTCCTCTGGTCTTTCAGAAAGAAGAAATATGGTCATACTTGACATGGTCAAGAGTATTCTAAAACACAAGAGCATGCCTTGTAATGGGGTGAAGCAATCAATGCAACTACTTATATACTAAACAAATGCTCCACAAAAAAGATGAGCATGAAAGCGCCAAAAGGTGCTTGGAGTGAAAGAAAATCAAATGTGAAGCATTTTAAAGTATTTTGATCATTAGGTTTCAAGCACATATCTGATCAAAGAAGAAGTAATTTGGATGACGAAAATGAAAGCATGGTATTCATAAGATATCATTAAATATGATTTTATAAGATATACGATCATGTGATTCAAAATTGCACATCATTAGATATGTGTTTTTTCAATAAATCACATGCCTGAAAATGGCTAGACACACTGAAATAAAGAAGTAATTTCAATAATGTCTTTGTTGAACCTAATAAGAGTGAATGGTCATATGAACAAATTATTGTTGGAGACACTAGAGTAGCCAATGATAGACCAATAGAAGCTCAAACACATGTGAGGCCTTAGAGAACAAGGAAATTTCCTAGTAGAGTTACAAATTGTGAGTTACACCCTGGTTGTGAAGTCAACAATAAAGGTGAACTCGTTCATTTTTCTTTGTTAGTTGATATTGTTTCAATCGGCTATGACAAGGCAATAAAAAAAGTATGGAAAAAGATTGTGATTGAGGAACTTAAGTCAATTTAAAAGAATCATGTTGGGGAGTTGGTTACTCTGCTCGAAAAGAAGAAAGAATTTTTAAGGTTAAAATGAACCTAGCTGATACAATTTTAAAGCATAAAGCAAGGTTGGTAGTTAGAGACTTCTTACAGAAGTATGGTATTTACTATAATGAAGTGTTTTCTCGTGTAATAAGACTTGGGACAACGAGACTAGTTACGAAAATAGCTAGTATCGAAAATTGGTCCCTTTACCACTTAAATGTCAAAGTCTGCATTCTTAAAAGGTCCATAAGAAGAAACAAATTTTGTCATCAACCACCAAATTTTTAGATAAAAGGAAAAGAGAGAACATAATGTACAATTTACCTGAAGCTTTGTATAGATCGAAGCAAATCCTTAGAATTTGAAACAAAAGAATTGATGATTTTTTTATTCTACTGAGATTGAAAAGTGAACACTTAGTAAAGTGTATGTGAAAAGTTCTAGAAAGTTCAAAGATTGTGATGATATTCTTATATACTCGTCACCCTTAACCATGCATAAGTTTTCATTTAAGTATTTTTGTAGATTTCAATCTTCATAAAATCAAACTTACTAAATTGTGTTTCTAAAATTTAGAATAATATTTTCTTTCATGATAAATTTTATATATAAATAATTTGTTTATTCATAAAAATATAATTGATTAGAAGACTTAACATACAAATATTATTCCATTTGTAGTAGAATCTCAGACATTGACATTTCTTTATTCTTTCTTTCTATGCAGTACTTCATCATCCATTAGAAGACTTAACACAAGAAGACACACACTACTCTCAAACAGTAACCACCATTCTCCAAAACCAATGGATCGATTCACCTTCCATCAACTACATCAACTACTCCACCCAATCATCTTTCACCACCTGGACCAACCACCACTTCCACCCGCCGCCGCCGCCGGACCCTGCCACCTCCCAGTGGCTCCTCAAATACATCCTCTTCACCGTCCCATACCTCCACACCAAGAACCACGACGAAACCTCTCCACAAACACGCGACACCGCCGGAGTCAACAGCAACGATCCATCCGCCAGGCTACGCGGCAAGGGAACTCCCCAAGACGAACTCAGCGCGAACCATGTCCTCGCTGAGCGACGGAGGAGAGAGAAACTCAACGAGAGGTTCATAATTCTAAGATCATTGGTTCCTTTTGTTACGAAGATGGATAAAGCTTCTATCTTAGGCGACACGATCGAGTATTTGAAACAGCTTCGGAGAAAGATTCAAGATCTCGAGACACGTAACCGTCAGATGGAGTCCGAGAAAAGTGGAGTAACCGTTTTGGTGGGTCCCACTGAGAAGAAAAAAGTGAGGATTGTGGAAGGGAATGGCACTGGTGGGGGCGTTAGAGCGAAAGCAGTTGAGGTTGTTGCGTCGGTTCAGGTTTCGATTATAGAGAGTGATGCTTTGTTGGAGATTGAATGTTTACAAAGAGAAGGGTTGTTGTTGGATGTTATGATGATGTTGAGAGAGTTGAGAATTGAGGTTATTGGAGTTCAATCTTCGCTCAACAATGGCGTTTTCGTCGCGGAATTGAGGGCTAAGGTTAAGGAAAATGGTAATGGGAAGAAAGTTAGTATTGTGGAAGTTAAGAGAGCGCTTAACCAAATTATACCTCATAATAATATTTAGTGTATGTTTGAATTCACAGCGAGTTTGGCAAAATCACAAAATCACAATGATTGTTGTGATTCTGTCAAACTCGCTGTTAATCCAAACATAGTCTAATCAATGATACATCATTTGTATACATTGACTTATAATATGTACATAAAACTCTCGACTCGAGTCTGATGATATGAAGTGAAGTGAAGTCTAATGATAAACAACATCTGCGGATTTGGATTCTCCCCCGCTGCTGCAGTGGTTAGAATGATGATGAATTACAAGAAACTAGGAATCTGTAATGTTTTTAGAATCTAATGAATTAAACTAGGTAGTTTTATTGAATACTGCATAACGAATGATGTACAAGAATGAATGGAAATTGGTTGTTCTCTTATTTCAAATGAAGAGCTATTTAGTAAGTCCATTCCTTTGGTAGAAATATCTCTTGAGCAGAACATTTTTTCTGAGATATAAAACTACATTGCTTAGAAGTATCTTTCTGATCATTTTTATTTTCGGTTGAATTTGCATCGTTCGCTTCTCTCCATCTCGGTTTATATTTCTGAACTGAAACGAGATGAAAGGTCGTGTTAAAACAAAGAAGCTATAAATTTTAAAATTGTAAATTAAAATTCTGTTTTTAGACCTTGTGGAGGCGAAATCTGCACACCCAATGCATGAACGTTAATATTTAGAGCTTCAACAACTCGAGCGGGAAGGAGGACTGGTGCACAAGCTGCAAAACAGTTATATCAGTAACTGTAAGATGCATACATAAATCAAAATTCAACATATTACATTCTGTTTTTTTCTGAAATTGATTGATCAATGAACAGAAATATCAACCTGGCCTTTTTCTTGGTTGGAACTTTGTGTCTGCTCTTTGAGGTAAAAATACGCCAGTACCACACGATCCATTCCTCGATTCTAAAAAAATAGCTCGCATTCCATTTCCAACACCACGGTTCGCGAGTTTTGGCCTTTGGTACGAAGACCTCGAAGTGGATATTGATTCTGATTCTCTAGATGATTTGTGATGATGCAACTTTTCTTGGTTTAGTACCTTCTGGTTTTGATGATGGTTTCTTATACATAGCTGAAGAAAGGGAATTATATTAAAATAAAAATTATAAGATAAAATAAAAGCTTCATACATTTGATCAAGTTCAATCAAACAGTTCATGTCATGTAACCCGAGTTCGAATTCTGACCGGAACAATACTTGAACAATATGAAGAAACATAGTATTAGATATGATAAAGTGATGTAGAAATGGTTACCTCGTCGAGAACATAAGAGGGTAACCAGAGCATTCCTTCTTCAAAACCAACTTCAGAATCATCATGAGCAATAGTAGTGGCCATGGCTAGAAAGTGATTATTAACAGAACAGCTTAATGTTGTTTTTTCTTCTTGTTTAAGATTTTGAAGACAGTTGTTTGCTTTTAAAGCTCTAATAAAGTGTAAACTTTGGTGCTTTTAGTGTTGTAGTTGTAAAATAGAAAATTATAAGTAACTTTGGTGGGTATGGTTGAAGGATATGAAGGAATATGTGGGTTGGGTAAACCCCTATTTCTCTACTTCTTGGCTTGGTTTGCAATTATTTAATAATATGAAAATCTTCGTATTGTTAATTTGTTCCTAACATTGCTATTTGTCTTTTGGTTACACTACTTCCTCTGACTTTATTTTATGTATTTATTTTTTGATAGTCAACAGCTTGTTATTTAGGTGATCGGTTTAAAAGTATGCCGCTTATCATGCCAACTTGTCAAAAGGAGAAGAAAAAGCAGAGAATGATTATATAATAATTTAAGGAGAAAATAAAAAGGCTTATGTAAGTTATGTTATCTAGGTCTTATGTTATGCACCAATAAGTGGGAGCTCGAGACTAACATTTTCTAACCCACCACACCAAATCCTCGCATCATCTTTGAAATAATTGCATGAAACAATTATGTGTGTTTGGTTAGGAGTAGTCTATAGCAAGATTTTCTACTAACCTTTTTGTGGTATTTTGCATCAACATCATGGACAATTTTATGTTTTGACAGAGTTGTGCATGATATAGTCGAAATCCGTTCAAACATGAAGGAGTCGAATATGTGCGTGTTGTAGTCAAAGTTTTTCAAGCATGCAGTTTTCTAAATTAGTGTGTTGGTTAAGTTATCTTAGTGCTTAAGTTAGCTTTTAGTTTATAAATAGATTGTTCTCCAAGGTTGTTGAGAGAAGGTTAAGTGTTGGTTGTTGTTATTCACTTATAACATTTTGCCCTAATTGAAAAAGTGAATAGAAAAATGGTTTTAACCAATTCTTGTTTTTCTTCTTCCCTCATCTCTCTCTTTCGTAAAACTAAAAGGGTTTCTTGCGATTGTTCAAGAAACTCAATCTTTCTAATAGTTTTTTCATTTGTTCCTGGTGCGGCGTTTGTCACAACAAACTGGTGCAGTAAACGTAGACAAGATGTCGTCAACGAAGTATGAGATTGAGAAATTCACCAGTGTGAATGATTTTATTTTGTAGCGCTTGAAGATGCAAGTCTTACTGGTTCAACATGGTTTGTTAGAAGCGTTGAAAGGATCAGACAAGATGGATGTTGCCTTAACAGAGAAGGAGAAGACGACGATGATCGAGAAAGTCCACAATGTCATTATATTGAACCTTGGTGATAAGGTTCTCCGGCAGGTCTCGAAAGAAAAGACGACAGCAAGTGTGTGGAGCAAACTCAAAGGGTTATACAAGACAAAATCCTTGGTAAATCGCTTGTACTTGAAGCAGGCTCTGTATTCATTCAAGATGAGTGAAAGTAGAGTCTTGACGAAGTAGTTGGATACGTTCAATAAGTTGATTCTTGATTTGGAGAATATCGAAGTTAGTATCAATGATGAAGATCAAACGTTGTTATTATTGTGTTGTATAGAAGAGATTCTCTGACCTTTGAAGAAGTTCAATCAGCCTTTTACTTTAAGAATTTGAACGAACGAAAGCAGAACAAGTTATCGTCTGTTGGTGAAGGTTTGTCCATTAAAGGAAAATTCTTGAAGAAATATGGCAAGTATGGGAAGAAGAAGGGTAAAGGTCGGCAGAAGTCTTATGGTGGTGATGCTCTTAGAATTAGGTGTTACCACTATAAGAAGGAGGGTCATACAAGAAAGGTGTTCCCTAAATTCCTGAAAGATAATAGTGGGAATGTAACCATTATTCAAGATGATTATGAATCATCTGATGTTCTTGTGGTTTCAAGTAGAGACTTGTAGCAAAAAGTGGATTATGGATTCAGGGTGTACTTAACACATGACTCCAAACAAAGATGTGTTTGAGGAATTATGTGATCAAGATGGTGGACCAGTGTTGCTGGGAAACAACAAAGCCTGCAAAATTATAGGAATTGGATCTGTGAGATTCAAACTCTATGATGAGTCAATAAAGATGTTGATTGGTGTCAAGTATGTACCTGATCTGAAGAGAAATCAATTTCTCTTTCTAAATTTGAAAAGAAGAGATATGTTTTCAAAGTAGATCGAGGTACCCTAAAAGTCATGAAGGGGTTGAATGAAGTATTGAGAGGCGTGAAGATACAAGGCTTGTATACTCTTGAGGCTGAGGTTGTAAGTGGATCAGCAGATTTTGCCCCCATGAAACTAGTGTCAAAGACAAAAGTGTGGAATATGAGATAGATTCATGTCAGTGTAAGGGGTATTATTGAACTGGGGAAACAAAATCTGCTAGGTGGTGAAAAATTCAAAAATCTAGAATTCTGCAAGGAATCCTTCACACTCAGGTGCAAAGTATTTTTTATCCATAGTTAACGATTATTCTAGAAAGTTATGGGTATTCGTCAAGAAAGACTAAGGATGAAACTTTTTAAAAATTCAAAAGTTGGAAGACTATGTTCGAAAATCTGACTGGCAAGAAGGTCAAGAGGTTGAGAGTCGATAATGGCCTTTAGTTCTGAAATGAAGCTTTCAACAATTACTGTAGTATGTCTAGTATTGCAAGACAAAGACTATCGTGGGTACTCCTCGACAAAATGGTCAGGCTGGGAGATTCAATCGAACAATCCTGGAAAGGGTTAGATGCATGTTGGTTGGTGTTGGATTGAAGAAGGTGTTTTGGGTTGAGGTTGTTATGACTGTAGAATACCTGATAAATAGGTGTCTCTCGAATGTCTTAGGGATGAAGACCTTTGAAAAAGTTTGGTCGAGACATCCACCTAATCTCAACAGACTTAGAGTATTTGGATATGTAGTATATACTCACATTAGGCAAGACAAGGTCGAACCTAGAGCTCTGAGATGTATGTTTCTTGGATACCCTGAAGGAATCAAAGCTTATAGGTTGTGGTGCCTAGAGCCATGTTATAGGAGGTGTATCACAAGTCGAGGTGTATCTTTCAATGAAGCAGAAATGATGTTAAAGAAAACTAATGATGTTGGTTGAAATACGAAGATCTCTATAGAGGATCTGTAATAGGAAGAGATTCTTGTTGAGGTGGAGCATAGTGATGCTGAATTGCATAACCTATATGAAGTTGAAGAAGAAGCACAAGTTGCTAATGAAGATTAGGAGACTGAAAATGAATATCTTCTAGCAAGAGATAGGTCAAGAAGAGTCATCAAGATACCTTAAAGACTTGGTTATGCATATCTCATAGCTTTTTCCTTAATCTCTACAAGTGAGGTTCTTGATGAAGAACCTAGAGATTACAAGGAAGCTGTCAGGAGTCAAAACAAGATTGAATGGGTGAAATCTATGGATGATGAGATGAAATATCTTCATGATAACCACACTTGGGAGCTGGTCGAGAAACCTGTTGGAGCCAGGTTAGTCGGATGTAAGTGGATTTTCAAGGTTAAGGAATGAATAGAAGGAGTAATGTCGAAGCAATTTAAAGAAAGGTTGGTTGTTAGGGGTTCACTCATAAATAAGGAGTTAACTTCAATGATGTGTTATCACTTGTTGTAAAGCAAATATCCATTAGAATGTTGTTAGCCATGGTGGCAAAGTTCGACCTAGAACTTGAACATATCGATGTAAAGCCAACCTTCCTGTATGGTGATCTAGATGAAACAATCATGATGAGGCAACCTGAAGGGTATGCAGAAAGAGTTAAGGAAGATTATATGTGCAAGTTGAATAGGTCATTATATGGCCTGAAATAATCTCCTCGACAATGGAATAGGAGATTCAACAAGTTCATGACACACATAGGTTTCACTAGGAGCCAGTTAGACCATTGTGTTTACTTCAGATTTTGATCTGGAAGTTCTTTTGTTATTTTGTTGCTTTATGTGGATGACATCCTCATAGAAAACAACAGTGTCGGGGAAGTTATGAAAATGAAGGTTGGCATACCCTGAATTTTGCTCTCGTCTTTTTTTTCATTAATTCATTTATATGAAATCATTTGTCAAACTTTTTTCTTTGCAAAGCATGTCATTTTATTGAATTATCTTTACATACCATTTCATTTTGTCATCATCATAAATTCAATCTTTGTTTAAAATCCAAAAGTATTATAATTACATTTCATGCATTTTTATTCACCGTATATCATGCATTTTCCATCCATTTTATTCATACCTCATGGAAAGTCAAAGAAAGTCAACTATTAGTTTCATCTAAAAAAACAAAAGTAATTTTTTCATGCTTTTTTTTTTGCATCTTTTCAACATTCAAGAGTTAAGATTAAAAGGTTAACACAGAGCCAAATAAAAAAAATCAACGAAAAAGATTAGAATTGCACTTTAGACAAGAGTCCAAATTCTCATTCTCACTCCATTTCAACCATTCTCATTACATGTCATACATTCATTCATTTCATGTTATTACATACATTACCACAAAAATCCATAAAAATGGAATCTTCCCATAAAATCACAAAATTCATGAAATACATTTCCCACTTTTTCTTGTTCATTCATGTTACATACCACACATCATTATTATTGAGTCAAAGAAAAGTCAATAGAATTGCACAAGAATAAAAAAAAAGAGTTACAACAAATATTTTCCATTCTATCATTATCATACATCATGACACATACAACATACAATTAAAATCAACAAATGTTCACACGGATCACCTTGAAATTTTCCTCACTATTCACTCATTATTCACTCACAAATATCTTCACACCTCATATGATCTTCCACTAATCAAAATCTTCCACAAAAAATGGATCTAAAAGTTAACAAAAGTCCTTACAAAAAGAAGAAAAATCAGTCTCCTTTCTCATACACAAACATACATGAAATTTGCTCTTTCCCCCTCCTTTCATATTCATCTTTCTCCTACATCCATCAACCATTCTCTCCACCACTTATCACATTCATACTTCAAACCAATAAACCTCCACATAAACCTTCATCATCTGTAACAAAAAAAATGGCCTTCGCACTTCTCCTTTCATTACGACCAAAACCATATTACCATCACATCATTATCTTCACCTTACACGATAATTCTCACTTTCAATAAGAACCTAACCTTCTCAACCATTAGCATCTTCAAACAATAATAAACAACCTCTCAATACAACATTTAAACCATTTTAATGAAAATAGAAAATCAAAAATAAAACATAACAAAAAAAAATCATCAAACTTCAATAAACTCGCCTTCCATAATCCATTCATCACCACCTTTTTCTCTCCACCATCTCAACAATCAACAACAACACAAATTTGTAAAATGGAAACGAGCCACATAAAAAAGTCATATAACAACAACCACACAACAAAGATCCAGAAAAGGAAAAACGAAAAAAGAGTGGAATAAACTAAGGAATCAAAGAAAGCAGAGAAGAGTAAGAAAATACCTCGCCTGAAAGTTGTTGCAGTTCTTGAAAACTAAAATAAGAAACTTGTCAAAAAGTTGTTGCAAGTCGCCGAAAAACTCGAGCACTCACCAGAGGCTGGAAATACCATATTCTAATTTGGTAATTTTCGCTCTTTTTCGTGTTTTTCCTGTCGGTATTGTCTTCTGCACTTGTGTTTGAGATTTCCCCAATGTTTTTGCACCCTAATCTCACCTAATCGAGAAAATCGAGCCATTTAGTGACATAGGGTTTTGTTTGTTCTTAAAAAAATTCAGTTGCTTGATTTATGTTGTTGTTTATGATTGTGTTTGAGAAGATTTTAGATGTATTCACTTTTGCTTGAGTTTGTTGTGTTTGTTGATTTACGAATTTGTAATAGCAGATGAATGATTAGAGGTGAGAGTTGGTTTGTTTTGTTGTTATTTGAAAGAATTTACAGATGAAGGTTGAACATTGAGGAAAGAGGGAGATTAGAGGTTTGACAAAAAAAGGGCTTTGAAGTTGTTATTCTTCTTCTTCATGGAGAAGGAAGATGAGAACGAGAGTGAGAAAGTGATGTTGGCGATCTTTTCCTTTTCTATTTTTTTCATTCAGTGATTTCTTATTTGTTTTTATTTTTATTTTTTATTAATATCGCCACGTGTCATTGTAACACCCTAAGATTTTTTTTTAAAATAACCATGTTTTTCAAATTAAATACGAAAATAACCAAGTTTTCAAAAAAAAATCCAAAATAACCATGTTTGGGAGAGGATGCGCCGGGGGAGTTGGCGCACCCCTTAAAATTTTAGAGGAGGCGCCAGAGGTATTGGCGCCAATGCATTGGGCTCCTAAAGGAGGAGCCAATGCAATTGGCGCCTGCTTGGGCCTCCTAAAGGAGGCGCCAAGGGGAGTGGCGCCTTAGTGTTCCTCCTAAGGGAGGCGCCAATAGGCATGGCGCCTTAGTCCCTTGTTATTTTTTTATTTTTTTTTCTATTTTAGTTTTTTTTAATTATATTTTTTTATAATATTTTTTGTTTTTAATATTTAAAATTTATTATTTAATACATAATAAATAAAAATAAAATAACTTCATTAAATATATAATAATTGATTACATTAGAAAGACCAAAACCCTAATGACCCGTCCGATTATAACGTCCCCCGATTCCACATCCCGGTGCGTTAGGTTGTCTCCGAGGTCTCCCACGATTTTCTTGAGGTGTTTGTGGTCTTTGGGTGCTGACATGATCGAGCGATGGCTGGTTGGAAGGTCCACGGTATTTGACAGATGTGTCATCATTTGCTCCCAATATCCGGAGGGGCTATGGCCAACGGCGCTTCCGTAATGGAGTTCGGTGCCCATGTCATCGTAGTTAGGGCGTTGGGGTTGGGTGAATTAGGGACGGTATAGTTGCCCAAATTGGGCCATTGAGTCGTTTTGAAAACGAAGCAATGGTTCTTGGGGCGTATTATAGTTAAACAGTGGTTGGGTGTTAAATGGTGGGGGGCTACGATGACGTGACCCATATGAATCATTTGTGCTATAGACGGTTGTGGTTGCGGGGTTTGGTTCTTGGTTTTGTGTTTGGGTGGGTGGTATGATGGATTGCGACGTTGGATGGTTCGTTGTTGGGTGGTTGGCATGAACGGGTTGCGATGTTGGGTGTGTGGTTGTTTTGTGTATGTGGTCGGTTGATGTTGTGTGGTTGTTTGTTGGGTTTGGGTGGGTTCACATTAGTGTTGGGTGGTGAATTGATGTGGGACATACGATGACGAAGCAAGTTGGCGTGGATCCATCAAATACCGCGGCTCAGATACGAATTGTTGAGTTGTTACAGACCTAAACCATGTCATATATTGTTGAGTCGGTCTTGCACCTTGGATGACTGGTTCGTTCAGGATGTATTGTCGTCGATTCCTCCATTGACGACACATGTCTTTTGCAAAGTCTCTCCAGTCAGAATAATCCCACTGTGCATCGACCCTTTTTTGATGCCAATTCCCCAAACACGTGGGAGATTCTGGAATATGTTGTAGCATTCTGAACTACAGTTTAACCCTGTCACTTTGGTGCATTTCAACTGTAGTGAATCGGATAATTGGTGTCTTCGCTGTCCAAACTGCAGCATCGTCATGGTTCACATCATGATCCAGACCCAGATATGGCCTCCAAACAAACTGGAAAAAAAATACCAAATCGTTAGATGGAAAATAATTTGAGAAGTATTTTTAGATTAACTATAGTTTGGTAGGAGTATTACATCATCATGTCCAATGTGATCCAATAGATTTCGATAGACTACAATAGCGTGTTTCGGACACCTATTGTAGTTCATTCCCCTTACTGACCACCTAAGATAATAAAAAGAAGTGAAAAATATTATTTACTGTTAATTTAAATAATAGATATAATTAACTAAATGGTGAATGGTAAAGTGTTAGACTTACTTGGTTGCAAAGGGGAACACGAATGGACGCTCATTTTCTGGGGCGAGCGACGGCATCCTAGACCACCCCCAAGCTTGAAGCAAATAAGCACATGAAAAAAAAGTACAGGTATTCTTTTTTGCAGTTCTACACATTGCACTATATAGATGGGCCAACACAGCTGAACCCCAACTATAAGTGTTTACCTTATTGATGTTGCGTAATAAAGGTAAATACATTATATTCACAGAATTACCTGTACTTTCTGGAAACAAAAAGTTACCAAATAAAATCATAATATAACACCGAGCTTTTATTATTTTCTCATACTCTGTTGAATCTTCTGGCAGTACTATACTGGCATAATATTGTTTAAGGTATTTTAAATTTATACCTTGCCCTCTTGCTTGACTGGATGTGTCTCCCTCAGTTTCGTCGTCTAACAAAGGGGCACCCAGTAATTCATTGCATATATTGTTGTCTTGGTTAACTTTCCCATTCAATGCCTTTCCATCTATACGAAGACCCAACAACATGTACAGGCCCTCAAGTGTGACGGTACACTCACCAATCGGAAGGTGAAATGTGTGGGTCTCGGGTCTCCACCTCTCCAACAAAGCCAGGATGAACTTGTAGTCCACCGAGTACGAAACAATGTTTAGTAGATTTCCAAATCCACATCCTCCAATATATGGTTCTATTAAAGGATCGTGGGGTACATATTCATGTACACGTAAACCGCTTCGGATCCTAATAACAAAAAAAAACGAAAATACAATTAGAAGAAGAAATACATTCTCAAGAAATATGTATTAGATGTAATCCAGAAATAGAAACTAAAAAGAAAGAGATTTCAAAGGTATAACACAAAGAACATATGTATTACAAGTAATCCAGAAATAGTAACTAAAAGAGAGAGATAACATACAAATGTCGAGATATTCTCGATTGTGCCTCTGTGTTCATCGCCCATAGTTAACAAAGACATGATTCGATTTTGCAAAGCTTAAGTTTGTTAGATGAAAGAAATGTGGTAGAAGGAAAGAGTGTGATGAAGATGATTTGATATTGTTAATATGGTAGACTATTTATAGATGAATAAGTGAGTAGGTTTAGAAACCATAAAGAGTGTGATTGGTTGCATGTGGTGGCAAGAAGAGACAAGTGAATGACAAAAGTAGCATGGAAGGAATCTACTAGGCGCATGTGAAGAAATCACATGCAAGAGGAAGAGGAGTCATTACCTTTGGCGCCTACATGTGACTTTTCACATGCAAGGAAGAGGCGCCCTTCCTCTTGGCGCCTTAGTGTAAGGCATTTGGAAGGGGCACCATTCCTAGTGGCGCCTATGTTAAATTTTGTGAAGAGGCGCCCAACCCTTTGGCGCCTATGTTACTTTATGGTGCCAAGGGAATGGGCGCCTATGTTTACTTTATGTTTAATCTTAGGGCACATTAGGGCACAGAGAACCCTGAGATTCTTTGATTCCGTGGCTATTGAGTATTCTTTTCAGTCTTCCCTTTGTGTATTCTTTTCAGTCTTTCCTCTGTATGCTAGATTCCTTCAATTGCATGTATTCTTTTCACTCTTTTCTCTGCGTGCAAGTATAGTCAAGTATGTACAGACAATTATGAATTCATTAATGCATTGGCCAACTATTTATGTTGTGCGGTTGAACAAGATTTACAAATCATTCAGTTTCAATTCCATTCAACACAATGTCTTCCACACAATAATATATGATCAGTGCACATGTTGACGGTGAAATATTTGATCATCAGTTGTTCGGTTTTTGTTTTCGAGACACACAGGTGACTCGTTTTACAATAAATTGGCGATCAAATTTTTCACACCTAAAACAAAGAATAGAAAAGAAGTTGCAGTGCAATAATGTCGGTCAGATCATCTATAAAAATCCAGTTTGTTTTGCAGAAAACCAGGTAAAATTTTATCAGAAGAAGATTCGAGATGATGATGATGTTCAACATATGTTTGGCAGTCACGAACAATCCGGTTACAACGATATAGAGTTGTATATATTACCATATCAACAACAGGAGTCCCAGTACATTGATCAGTCACAAGTGTTTTGTGAGACTGGTGACGAACAAGCTAAGGTGAATGTTCCAGACGATGAAGAAGAGGAACCTGAGATCATCGTTGATTCGATGGTGAACGCTGAAGAGGAAGAGGAGCCAATACCAGCAGGTCATGTATATTGCCCACCCCAACACATGACAAGGTTAAATTTGGGTTCAGATGAACCTTCGGGAGATGTATGGTACAATCCTTACGTGCAAATGCAAGGATCTCTGAAACAAGGAGACACATTTCGCACAAAAGAGGAATGTGTAAAAGCTATCAAAAAATTCCACATGGAACTATCAGCAGATTTCAGAGTTGACAGAACTGACGCATTGAGGTATAAAGTTTATTGTCCGAATGAGCACTGCCTTTTTAAGTTGTCAGCTTCGTACAGGAAGAGGAAGGAGTCTTGGGAGATTGGATCAATGGGTCCAGATCACACATGCATCCTGACCAACCAAATACAGGATCATCGTAAATTAAGCTCCCAACTAATATGCGATGAAATATTGTCTATCATTGGCGATAATCCGTCTTTAAAGGTGAGTACAATAATCTCGCATATTAGGGCAGAGTACAACTACACACCATCATATAGGAAGGCATGGATAACTAGAACAAAAGTTGTTGAAAAAGTGTTTAGCAATTGGGAGGAATCTTACAAACAACTTCCAAAATACATGTTCGCTCTAAAACACTATGCTCCCGGTACAATTTTCAAGATGGATACATTGACCGCATATACACCAGATGGTACGTGTGCTGTTGGAAATAGAATATTTCACCGTCTATTTTGGGCGTATGAACCGTGTATCATAGGTTTTTCTTTCTGTAAACCAATTATACAAATTGATGGTACATGGTTGTATGGAAAATACAAAGGAATATTACTAATGGCAGTGGCACAAGATGGGAACAGCAATATTTTTCCGATCACCTTTGCCTTAGTTGAAGGGGAGACTGCTGAGGGATGGAGTTTTTTCCTAAGAAATCTCTGATTGCACGTAGCACCTCAGCCTAACTTGTGTTTGATCTCTGATAGACACCCCTCAATCATCAGTGCATATAATAACATTGACAATGGCTGGCAAAATCCTCATTCGACGCATGTGTTTTGTATTAGACATATTGCTCAGAATTTCATGCGAGAAATCAAAGATAAGACGTTGCGTAAGAAGGTTGTCAATGCAGGTTACGCATTGACAGAACCTTCTTTCAAACACTACCACGAGGAAATAAGATTGTCGAACGAAGATGCAGTTCGGTGGATCGATAGTATTCCGTTGGAGAAGTGGACTAGGGCATACGACGGCGGACAACGTTGGGGCCACATGACAACAAATCTTGTGGAATCAATGAACTCTGTCTTCAAAGGAATTCGTAACCTACCAATAACCGCTTTGGTGCAAGCTACATATTTCAGGCTAGGGGCGTTGTTTGAAACCAGACGCTCAAAATGGAGTTCCGTGTTGCAATCTGGACAGTTGTTCAGTGATGCTTCAATGAAATTCATCAGACATGAAGCTGCCAAAGCAAACACACACGTGGTTACGGTATTTGACCGAACAAAAGGTTGGTTTAGTGTTGCCGAGTCCATGGATCACAATGAGGGCATGCCAATAGGACAGTACAGAGTTGAATTAGATAGAGGTTGGTGCAACTGCGGAAGGTTCCAAGCCTTCCGTACCCCCTGCTCCCATGTCATAGCGGCGTGCTCAAAGGTTCGAAGAGATCCATCCTACTTGCTATCTGAACTTTACAAAGTCGTCAGCCTTTCAAATGTTTATAAAATTAGTTTTTCAGTAGTGGCAAAAGAGGATTATTGGCCACAATATCAAGGGGACATCGTCTGGCACAACGAAGTTATACGAAGGAAGAAAAAGGGTCGCCCTAACAGCACCCGAATTCGAACCAAAATGGATACGGCGAACAAAATGGTTAGACTATGTAGTTCATGCCGTCAACCAGGTCACAATCGTAATAACTGTCCTAGTGTTGGAACGAGCACAACCAGATAAATTCAGATGTACCTTTGTTGCTATATATGGAAACTTAAATTTATTTCAAAGTACCTCTGTTGCAATATATGGAAAATTAATTTTACCTCATAGTAGACGTCTGTGACGAAAAGACAGTTGTTCATAAAAAATAACACAAACAATTAAAACAACTAGAATACAAAAACTATGCGATTACAACCATCAAAACAATTTTGAACATGTACTGCATCATCCTACGAGCGTCTTGGTCGGTCTTAATATCCACTCATTCACGCACTTCTCCGTTTTGGTTGAACGTGGACACAAGCCATTGTATTCTTCTAATCCGTTCACCTTCTCCAATTTCTCCCTCTAACCAACTATACAACGTCCGATTAAGACGTTCAAACGTATCTGTGTTTCAAAGTCGAACCTGTATCGGAGCCGCAACAGCAGAAAATATTACATCAGCATTTCGTTTCTGAATGTATGTAGACATTGTTAAAACAAAGAAAATTAAAATTGATGTTTGGACTAGACTAGGAGATGAATTTAAGTGAAAATAATTGTATGCAAGGTGATGGTATTTATAGAGGTGAAAGATAAATGGGACAATACACATAGGCGTCAGTTGAATTGGCAGCCACATGACACACACAACAGAGGCGCCACAAAAAGTGGCACCTTTCACACGCACACACTAAGGTGCCATGCCTATTGGCGCCTCCCTTAGGAGGGAGACTAAGGCGCCACTCCCCTTGGCGCCTCCTTTAGGAGGCCCAAGCAGGCGCCAATTGTATTGGCTCCTTCTTTAGGAGCCCAATGCATTAGCGTCAATACCTCTGGCGCCTCCTCTAAAATTTTAAGGGGTGCGCCAACTCCCCCGGCGCATACTCTCCCAAACATGGTTATTTTGAAAAAAAATCTGAAAACTTGGTTATTTTCGTATTTAATTTGAAAAACATGGTTATTTTAAAAAAAAATCACACCCTAAATCCCAAACTTAAATTTTAAAGATAAAATCATACATATGATATTACTTCACCAAATAGTCTCATACATAAACATGCAAATAAATAATTCATAGTGGAAGATAAACGAAAAAAATGTCATGAGTCTGAATAAAAACATTTCTGAAAAACTCCTCAAAAGAGAGTTACAACTAAAATATCAAAACGCCCAAATCCCCGATATTACAAACTAGAGTATTTATTAGACTAAAATAAAGAAAAACGGTAAATGTTTAGAGGATGTCGAAACCATCTCACGATCATCACAATCTATCACTCCTGTTGATTACCTATACAACATTGCACAAAGGCAATCCAACAAAACAAATAAGAGGTGAGAATACACTTACAAGTAATAACGGTGAAATTTAACAATAGGATGACGAACAAATCTAACAATAAGATTAATACTCAAACACATACACCAATACAAACACACACAAAATCATTCACAACATATACAATATAAGATGTATGTTACTGATTTCTTCCACGGTCTTCGGTCCCTCACCTGAACCTACGATCTCTGCCAAGTACATTTGAGACTCGCCTCTAGTCTCTGTACTAGACCAACGATCTCATCAAATAGATCTGAGTCCGCCAAATGGACCGAAGTCTCACTTAACACCAATGTATATGCATGCATGGAAATGTTCATAGTCAAATAATATAATTCACTCAATTAGATATAATTCACCCAAAATTATTTAATCAATCATTCACCAAAAATAGGCTTCGAGTATGTACCATATATCACCAATAAAAGATCTCCAAAAATAATCACCTTTTTCCATAATATTTCAATTTTATCACTCCAAAAATGTCACCAATTTTTCACCTTTCTATAATAAAAACTATAAACAATTTCTTTTATTCAGAAAGAGGATTTATTCTAAAAATAATACAATTTACCTTCACTATTACTCGAAATTCAAAGAAAAGACCCACGAACTCGAAAAATGTCAAACGCGACCGATAATGCCAGAAAACTCTTGAAATCGTCGGACTGCCCCAAACTGTCGTCGTAGTCGCGTGACTTTGTTGTCGTCGTCGATTTCTGCATTTTTCTTCAATTTCCGTGATTTTGACTTTTCGACTATTCCGTATAATTTCCGAATTTTGCGAATTTTTTACTTTTTCGCACGATTTCTAATTTTTCCCTATTTTTTTACTTTTCCGTACCGCCATGCGAGTCTGCGCAAAGAAATCAATTTTTGACAAAAAAAGTGATTTTTAGGGGGGGGGGGGAGGGAGTAATTTTAAAAAAAAATGATTTCGTACAAAAAGTGATTCTTACCGCCAACTTTAGGTATTTTTACAAAAAGTCATTTTCCTATAATCAATAACAAATTACATAACCATCAACGCCAATTTCATCATAAAGACCAAAATGGATTTTCCAAATCCCATTTGGTCACCTAAATTTTTATCTGTAACTTATCGATTAACAAACAGTGACCAAAGAAACTAATCTCAGTTGGTCACAGATCGTAACAAGATCAATGCCAAAAACAGTCAAATCAAACATTTGACACCAAAATTTACAATCATACGTGTATATATAACATATATTATAGTAACTTCAATATTATTGACACATCAGAGATATTACTTTAGATGAATGGCAAAAGGGATTAGGGAAATCTCATTTGGCCAAAATACATAATACACAGAACACAGAAAAACACTAAATATGTTTATTATGCCAAAATTCATTGGCACTGATGAGAGGGTAAGGGAACCCTCATCATCATGTTGCCTAAAGGTCACCTTACAGTAAGCAATCCCCCTTATCTTAATCGAAGTTTTTTCATAAATTTCTTGTTGTTCCTACAACTCCCTTCCCAACGCTCCTTTTTCGCTCTCAGATGCGTCGTTTCACCAATTTTAGGATTTTTATTGTTCTGGCCTATCTAACACACTAATTTCCTTTTGGATATTTCACATCCTACTTACTCTCACACCCCCCAGATTACCGTTAAATTTTTCCAATATTAAAATAATCAGTTTCTTTTTATTATTAAAAATTATCACACTTAAATAATTATTTTTGAAATATTTAAATAAATATTTCAATTAAATAATTATTTAATTGAAATCTATAATTAAATCCAAAAACTCTAATTATTTCTAACATTACTAAATATCTTAAAATTAACTAATTATCACTAATATTCAAATAATTCTAATTTTTAAACTATATGCTCTCAACTCAACTATTTTGATAATTATTAAATTGCCAAAATACCCTTATAACACCTAAATCATTAAAAATAACACAATTAATCAAAATAAATCACATTGCATGCAATAAACAAATATTCTAATATTTAATTAAAATATTAAAATAACTATGGACGTTACAACTCTCCCCCATTTAAAAAGATTTTCGTCCTCGAAAATTACTTGACAAAAATAACTTTGGATAAGATTCCTTCGTCCGACTCTCCAGCTCCCAAGTCATACTACCTCCAGCAGATCCTCCCCAAACAACCTTCACAAGAATAATCTATTTTCCATGTAGTTGCTTCACGCATCAATAAGGTTTTTTAATGTCATTTAGTTGAATATGAATCTCAAACATATTTTAAGTTTTCATTAATACAATTGTTTGCCTTACTTTCTTTTATTTTGAATTTTATTTTATACAAATATTATGCTCACAAATGAGTCATTAGAATTTTCTTATTTTTCATGTTTGTTTTACATCTTCACAAATTATATTTGAGTACTTTTTATTTTTATTTTAGGAATATAACTTGTTCATGAAATTTTCTTTCTATTTCCACTAAAAAGATGAGAATTTTTACATTCCCATGAGAATACATAATAACCAATTATATATTTTCACTGTCACATTATTTTAACAAATTTGTTTTATAATTTAAAATTAAAAAAATATATATATATTTTTAAAAATTTTATTCATTTGTCAAACATATTGATCGGAATTTGTTATAGGTCGTCCGCAAGGTCCGCAAAGAAGCCCCAATAACAAACGTTGAAAGGAAAGTCACACCGAACATGTGGACTCTTATCTTTGACAAGGATACACGATCACATCATCCATCATATCTCCCAAAATTGATATCTAATCAAACGAACATCCACATAAGGTACAGAATCACACACAGGTGGTTCTAAACCATCCAGAATATATAAAGATCATTTTGTCAATTCATGTACTCAATTCATCATCACTCTCATACTATTTTTTACTCGGTAATTGACTTGAGTGTTGGAGTGCTAACCTTGTAGGTTAACCCCTTCTATGTCGTATCAGAAGGTTGTTCCACCGCTCAAAGACATCATTCCACCATATTGTTAATCAATTCTTATTCGTGAAAGGAACAATGACATCGTCTTCCGGAATCGTCTCTTGATTTATTTTCATGAAAACTGCTATTTATTCACTAAAGACGCAAATCACTGATCTTCTATCGCAAATCATTGATATCCTCCTCACAGATCATCAATCTTTTTATTTCAAATACTAATATATTTCTTGAACAAATCAGATAACAAACTCTCAAGCCTATGGTAATGTCAAAGATTACCAAATCCACCAATCAACGTCAAATTGTCGATGAAGCCACCAAGGCTAACAAATCTCTGCCTCATCCTCCTCCAATAGAGAACAACCCAATACTTGTGACCCCCTCGTCCTTTCCCACACAAGAAGATCTTGTTCATCCATGAATCGATCGGAGAATGTTCTAAGCCTTATCGTTCTTCCAACCTATGCAACAGGTCTGCCAAGGCCAACATTTAGAACAACCTCATTCTCAACCGCTAATGCTTGAACACGGGATGCTTTCGAACATTCAACAACTGCGAGCCAACTTTGACATGCAAAAAGCATTCAATATGCTAAATAGTGTCTACAACATGGTACATCATTAAAGAAAAATCGCAATGCGCTCCTTTGAGGGCCAACACAATACACAAGGTGGCATCGCGCGGAGGCCATAGAATCGTACCACAATCAGTTCCAATAGATGCAACCTCATAACACAAATCACTTCGAAAGTCACTGAGTCGCAATCATAGCATAAGATATTGTACTCCCTTGCTTGATTCAAGAAGGAGAAAAGACAAACTTACTCCACCAGAGGTTCATCGGCCCCATAATTCAAAAGCAAACTACTCCCAGAAAAGGGAAAGGTACGACGCAGATTATTCGACCTCTGAGTGAAAGTGGAACCCACTATTCACACACGTTTTAGGCTATGATACTGAAATTGACATTTTCAACATAATTTGCATTATGACATTTGTCGAGTAATTTAAGCATATCTAGAGTTTCGTAACTCAGAACGAGATGAGATTTTTTGCAAATGAAAGTTAACAAAGAGATCTAGCTAGTGGAAAAATCATGGGCATGATGGGCTGAATTGAGATCATGATGGCTTGCTTTTTCTGCCAGGCGTTTTTTTTTATATTTATATGAGAAAGAGAGGAGAAAATGGGGTTTTGAATTTTAGAGAGAATTGAACGACAAAGCAAAATTAGAGCTCAAGAATTGGAGTTTTCAACCTTTGAAGGCCTTCTTATTCATTAATTTTTATGGATTGTTCATCTAAAATCATTGTAATTCATTATTTAACTATGAGTAGTTAAATAACTCGTAATTAGATTTTGCTAGATGAAGTTGTTGAAACATGTAATTGGCTTTGTATTATTTTATTAATTTGATATTCTAGTTTTATTCACTTGTCTTTGTTCTTAAAGGTTTTTATATGTTGACGAGCATATGAATCAACATGTAATTGGCTTTGTATTATTTTATTAATTTGATATTCTAGTTTTATTCACTTATCTTTGTTCTTAAAGGTTTTTATATGTTGACGAGCATATGAATCGAACCTAGGATCATAACGATTATTGACCCTAACATTGTGAACCCGAAATATGATAATTGTTTAAACTTAGTCATTAACTAAGGATATGGAATTATAAGTTTGTGATCAAGAATTTAACTAGCGTTCTTGTTTGTTTTTACTTCGAACTCACCTAAGGAATTAAGGAGTTATCGTTAAAAAAAGTAAATTATACACCAAAAAATTGGATATAATGATCGAGTTAATTTATCGTAATTCTCAAAAATCATTTCTAGAGAATAGACACAATTACCAACAGTGACAATCAATGAAATCGAAACGAAACATGGTTACTTTCTAAAACTTGTGTCTGTTATAATCTTTATTTGCACAACTTATTTTCGCAAAATAATCTGAAAACCCCTCAATCTTTATTTTTAAACTCACAATAATTACGTCGTTAAAATACACAATCCCGAGTCATGGTATCATATTTAGCAGTGAACAATGTGATCTTTCAATTATAAAGTATATTCATTCAGATGATGCTGGTGATATGAATGATATAAGGTCTATGGTATGTCTTTACTTTAGCAACAAGGTGACCTATCTGTTAGAAACTATTGATTCAATCCATAGTTGTCATGCCGAAGCATAGTACATGGTGGCAACAAACGCTGCCAAAGAAGCCTTTTGTTGAGGTCATTCTGCACAACATCAGAAAGTGAAATACACTGTCTAATTTATATGTCTGTCTTGTTTTTGCAATAGCAAAATTAATAAAGCACTACGTTAAGAGATGGAAGTTCGTATTTGAGAGAACAATTCCACCACACCATTTCTGAAAGGGCTTGAGTGGAAGTTCGTATTTGAGAGAACAACAATTCCACCACACCATTTCTGAAAGGGCTTGAGTTCTCATTTTGTAAAAACAGTCGCTCGTCTGATCAATTAGGCCTGCTCCTGTCAAGTTATCAACTAGAAATCACAAGAATCCAAGGTGGTGTCACCTGCATGCATGATGCTCAAGAAATTAAGAGTTGGTTCTAGACATAAAAGACTGTGGTCCATACATAATATATTAAACTACTTAAAAGAAACAAACATTATAACACCATTAAACAAATAGCCAAGTAGCTTCATTCACAGAAACAGCAAGTGGGTCATACTCATCACAAATTTAAATGATTAAATGAAGCTAAAACTTAGATTACACAGATAAGTTTTTTATGTTGAGCAAAAAAGATATATGTATGTTATCCAAAAATATGCCTGGAGAACTGACTTACAGTAAACTCATTGTTACAAATACGCAATGTCATAAACCAAACTTTGTGCACTGGATTTCAAAAACAAAAAGAAAATAAATAAAAATAAACTCACGAAGGTTCACAGTTGCAACAACCAACAAAAGAGTACCAACAATCGCATCCCATATCTTACAATTGTCATCAATCGTCATCATGGCTACCAGAACAGATGAGATAACCATTGTGATTATAGTGAACAGCACCACAAATTGAATTATTCGATTCTTCTCATCAATGATTTGTCAACAGGTGAATCCAACCTAACTGCAGAAATAATAATGATGATTCTTCAACATTAGCTGATGAAATTTGTGGCTTTGGCAGGACTGCTTACCACTCAGTTAGGCAAACCAATTTACAACGGATCTATCATTGTTCCGTGTATCGCGCGATGGCTAGGGTTATTGTTTGTGAATGTATACCTTCCACACTCCTTTGATGTTAGACTGAAATGAACTTCTTTGCAAGTCATTCATCAGAAGTATTCGGAAAAAAAAAACTTGGAATGTATGTTGCAACTTACAGGTGAGGGACTTTTATCCTCCCTCATTGTAGATAGCACCACACATCCAGACTCAAGATTTAGGTCAACAAAACTCCCATCTTAAAGGGTTGGGCGGTAATTCAAATTACAACACTACTCTGATTCTCTAACAAAAACCTGTAGTTACAAAAGAAAATAAACTGGAAAATCATATGCTGAAAATGGATTGGGAAATGCATTTCCTCCATTGCATGTTTGAGAACAGTGAACTAGAAATTTAATCGGTTCTCATAAATTTCTGAAGCTTGCTGATTGGTAATAAAACTAGCAGTGGCTTGTCCATAAGTAAGTCACGCCAGGACAGGAAAAGTGTGAATTTGTGACAAATTGGAAGAGACAAAATCATGACAAGCTGGCTATGTGTAATCCTGAATAGATTGAAGTATTAAAAAAAACCATGGAGTTGAACTGGTTCTGTCATTAAAGTCAAGGTTTGGTACTTGATTTCAACATTCTTATTATCGAAAATTTGTATTACGTTCACAAATACTAACAGTCCAATTCTTATATTCAGAAATGGGATGGATATCACATAAAAATAGCAGCCAAACACATGATCCTCCCACATTACCTTAAAATCCTTCAATGTGAGCTTAGGACAGAATCCCAGAAACATCGCTCACACACATTTTACTGGTTAGATCCAAGAGCCTATGTGTCTCTTCATCCAACTGAACGTTGTCCTTTTTCATCCTCTCAGCAACAATGAGAGGCATTTTACCAGCTGCAGCATAAGTTTTCAGAAATAGGTTATATATATTAGTATTCACATGTCCAGCATCTCGAAGGATAACCAACAATTGTTCTGCTCCTTCAATATGAACCTGCTCCCGCATGACTGTGAATGCTTCTTGTACTAACAAGGGATCAGGAATCCAAGTTTTCACACTAGATATAGCTTTCCGAAAATAATACAGAAAGTTTTTTACATCGCTCTTTTTCAAATACCCCCTCGTAAGTAGCTCCCACGTCGTGTAAGTAAGACAGACACCCTTTTCCACTAACTGATTACAAAAAATTTCAGCCATTTCCATCTGGCCTTGGTCAACATATGAAGTAAGAAGTAAGTTTGAAACTCTGACATCATTGGTACCAGAAACAGATTCCCACTCTCTATAGAGATTCTCAACTCCGGCGAAGTCTCCAAGTTTCACAAGTGATGATATCATGCAAATGTACTCTTCGTCACTCATTTTGCGAAAGCAATCCTTCATTTTCTTCCATATCCGATTAACTTCATCCACATTCCCCATGTTTGCATGCAAACTCAGGAGAGAGGAATATGCAGCTCGAGTTTTCCGCCAGGTTCTCTTCTCCATCTCTTTCAAAGTAGATGCTGCCTTCTCTAGGCAATCATCCTTTATGCTAGCATTTCTTATGTACAAATTGGTCAAAGTACTATACGTTACCCAGTCCGGGTCTACTTTTGCCTTCTTTAACTGAAGCAGTACCCTTTCTGCAGTTTCGACGTCGTTTTCCGAAGCACATGCAGTTAACAATAAATTGAAGGTAACAACATCAGGAGAAGTATTAACCTTTAGTTCCTCAAAAAGTTTAGGAACCTTATCTATCTTCCCTTTCGAGATGTAGAGAGACATCATGTGATTATAAGGCAAAGGACTTCGCATGAAACCACATTCCGACATTTTTGACACAAGCGCCTCAGCTTTATCAACCAAATTATTTTGGACATAGGCATGGAGAAGAGCGGTGCAGGTTGGTTGGCCTCTCATCTTATCAGGAAGATCCTCAAAGAATTTTTCTGCACCGTTTAAACCGCGAACTTTGGTTATCAAGTCCAAGTGAACAGCATAGTCTCCTTCCACTAGCTTGATATCCTTTTGCAATGTCATCCATTCACATACCTGCATTTGGAATAACAAAACAAAACTCCAATCACTCCATACAATAATACATAACAATTTTTTCCAATTCTCCAAGCAACATTGTTTTTACCAAATAGACTCAATTTTTGGTGTGTATGTTTGGATTTTAGGGTAGCAAAACTTGATTTTTATTTGTTTTTTACACACATCACTGCATAATGAGTCAATTTCGAATTAATACATGATTGTGAAAATGCTTAGACAAAACAAACCTCGAGCGCGTGTTTGTAGCGCTTGTTCTTGCGGAGTTCGCGAATCATGCGATTGAGCTGGTACTTGGAAGGGAGTGTGTGGCCTTCTTCCTTCCATTTGTTGATTGCGATGACTGCGCTTCGTTTTGGATACACAAGGCTGAGAAGCCTACGTCCTAGCGTGTCTCCGCCACCGCCACCGCCGCCGCTGGAGCTGGCGGTGGAGGTGTTTCTTCGTGCCGCTTCTGAAGAGAAGTGGCGAGCGACTGCGAGATATCTTCCGATGGAACGAAGCGACATTTGGGTTTTACTAAAGTCTCAAGTAAACAGGGCTTAATCATTCGTTCGCCCTTTGACCTGACCTTTTGAAAGTGCATATGGGATTTAGGTTGGTGAATTTTTTTTTTAAAATAACCCTATTTTTTCAAATTAAATTCTGAAATAACTATTTTTTTTTAAAAAAATATTTAAATAATTACATTTTCAAACAAATGTGTCAGATCAATTGGCGCATTCATTTAACATGAAAATGAGACGTCAGCACCATTGACGCATACTTTAAAAGTATTGCACGGAGACGTCAAGGTTGGGTAGCAAAATTGATGGATTAGATGGATATGGATTGGATTGTTCGTGAATGGATCAAAACAATTCATTAATCGATTAACAATTCATTAAAGCTTCCTTAAAAATATTCAATCTAATTCATCTATTAATAAAAGAATTCATTCAATTCATCCATTAATATTTTTTTAATAGATGGATATTCATCCATCCAACAAAATTAATTTAAATATTTAATTTAATATTTTTAATAATTCATATTTTAAATATTTCAATTTTTTAATTTTAATAAAATATTTTTTTTAAAAATATAATTCCATAATGAGTAGTAATATTGTCTTTTTATTAACACTTTGATAAATTTTATTTATTATCTAAAATACTTATTAAAATTAAAATGCAAACACAACAAATTCAAAATTTATGTCGAATTCATTTTGTGTTTTCCTAATAAATTTAAATACTTTGCCATCGAAATAAAAGTGTTCATTTGAAATATATATATATATATATATATATATATATATATATATATATATATATATATATATATATATATATATATATATATATATATATATATATATATATATATATTACAATACTTCTTTAAAAAAATTATTTGACCATAAATAACTTGTTACTTGAATTTGTAGAATGAAAAGTGAAAACCGTCATATTATATTATTATTAAATCGATTAAGTAGTTCAATTATACAACTAATATTAGTTCTAAGATAATATAGAAATTGTTTCTATCTAAAGATCATGATTCACCAAAATATTCTCTTGTTGAACATTCTAAAGATAGGCATTCCACTGGTAGCTCCCATAACTAGACATGCATCACTAAACTTGAATCACCTATCATATAATTTTCACCAAATAATTCCAAATCACCACCTCTAAAATGAAAAACCTCAACATCAAAAGAGGTAAAATACTAATAAATCTAGCATATAATTTTCAGCAAAATTGAATCATCAATCATATAATTTTCACCAAACAAGTGGGATTCAAAATACTAATAAACTTTATTACAATTGGTTATCGAAATAGGTAAAATACCAATACATCATTTTACTAATAAAATTCTAATAGTTCAAGTATTCAAACTTCAAGTTATAAAATCTTTGTAGAATGTTCCCCCAAAATAAATAACATCTTCAAGTAACTTCATATTATGGAAAAGAAGGATGAAAGGTCTTCAACAAAATCGGGTTCATCAAAATCAAATGTCACTACAAAAGAGAATCAAAGTACAAAATAATTAAACATATATTAATTATAAAAGAAGATAAATGAAAAAAAAAACACAAATAGAAAGATTGTAGATACTAACCTGGAGTTCCACAAAGCCAATCATGTGTACACAATAATGCTTCAACATTTTCAGGTATAAGAACACTTCGATACTTGTCAAGTATACGTCCACCTATACTAAATGTTGATTATGATGCAACTGTAGTAATTGGAATGCTCAAAAGGTCATGTGCCAATATAGAAAGTTTGGGATGTTTACCCTCATTTGCTTTCCAATATTGCAAAACATCCAAATCAGCATATTCCTCATGGTTAATTTTTTTTTATTCAAATAAGTTTCCAAATCAGACTCATTTTTTGATGATCCACACAATTTACTTTCGTAAGTCCCAAAATCCTGCAAGTAATGTCTGGACTACCTCTAATTGACCTTTGTGAAGATGAAGTGGTTGTCTCTTTGAGGACTTGAGATATTCTTGAAAAAAAGCTTTCAACTTATCTAAAATCAACTTTGCAACTTGTACTCCCTCACTACCTAACAACCTCACATAGCACCACTCAAGAAACTGCAACTTATATCTAGGATCTAAGATGACATCAAATGATAGAACAACACTATAAGAATTCCAATATTTATCAAAAAAAATCTCCATTCTTCTAGCCATGCAACATAATTGATTTTGTTTTTCAAACTCATTATGATCAACACATGCAACTTCCTTGATTTTCATATGAATTCTCCACACGCCACTAAATTAGAGATTGGCGGTTGGATAAGTGTTATCCGGAAAAAAAGTTGTGATATCATAAAATGGCTTCAAAATATCAGTTATGGTTTTTACCTTATCCCACTCCTTGTTTGATAAACAATCAAAGTAGGGATCAATATCACTTAGAAGGGTAAAAACTTCTCATTGACCTATAGCAGTTTCAAGCATCAGATAAGTGGAATTCCACCTAATAGACAAGTCTTGACGAACTTGTTTAGAAGTCACATTTGAGAGTTGCTCCAAACAAGATGCAAACTATAACTTTCTAGCCTCTGAGCCTTTTATATATTTCACACACAATCTAATTTTATCCAAAGATCCATCTATCACCTTTAAACCATCATGAACAATTAAGTTTAAGATGTGTGATCCACGTCTAACATGAAAATATGTTCCTTCAGCTATCAATCCTAATCCTGATAATAAATGTTTCTTCAATATATTCACCATAACATCATTGTTAGATGCATTGTCTAAAGTAATTGTGAATATATTTTTTTCAATACCCCACTCCTTTAACAGACTTATTAACTTCTCAACCAAATTAAAACCGCTGTGAGGTGGTGGACAATGAATGAAGGATAATACTTTTTTCTCTAACTCTTAATTCCTATTAAAAAAATGTGCAGTCAAAACCATATATTGATTTGTATTTATTGCAGACCATAGATCATATGTTAAACAAATTTTTCCTGGAATTGACTGTAAATAGGATTTTAATTTTTCTTTTTCTTTTCTATACACCTTTAGCACATCAGACTTTACAGTGTTTATAGAAATTGACTTAACATCGAGGTGCAAAAAACAGAGTAAGTCAATTATCCCTTCATGTTCGACAAAAGTAAAAGGATAATTGTGTTTGACAATTACCTCAGAAATCTTTTCCCTATACTTTTCTTGATCAAGTGGAGGATAAGAAGATCCATTCCCTCTTCCAACATATTTCAGCGAATGTTTTATCAAATTTGAAGTGCCACCACCATCTCTAGCCATGTAAATTTTATCACAATTTTTGCATTTTTCCTTTGGGAATCCTTTATCATCAAAAAACTTTTCAAAAAGCTCCCAAGCCAAAGAAGTTTTTGTTCTTTTTGAACTAGGGACTGAACTTTCATCAACTTTGTCCTCAATTTGAATTACGGGTTCATCTCCTTCGGTAGACATATTTCCTATAATTTGACAATGATTAAAGGTGAGTGTAAAGGAAATCAAACTAAATTATCTAATAAAATAAATAATAATTAAGCATATATGAACAACAAGCATCCAAAATTGATTATAATTATATAGAAAATATGCATTTCACCATTTCACCATGCAGACCCTATGAAGACTATACATTATTCTTTTTTTGAAGGCAGTGCAGTTTCATAATATAGCATTAGCAAAGAGAATATCTCTATGTTAAACAATCCACAACAAAGAAATCGAACTGATAAAAGTGCAGTTAGATGATACCTTTTACTAGGCTGATTTGACACATTAAGAGCATGAGGTAAAACATCATTTGTAATGAATCATATAATAAACAATATAGTTCCAATTTGATTAAATGTAGGGAAGGTAACTTTAAGACATGTTTTAACCTTACCTATACAATCGACTAATGGATGGTTTGTTGTTTTATATTATCTGTTGTATTGTTATGTTTACTCTGATCTATTTTCAAATGGATAAAGTAGATATGCTATTTCACATTTTATCATGTACTGCCAAAGTGTATCTTCCTATTTTAGTATCATGTACATAAAGTTCAGCCACATTAGGAATCAAACCATGTGTTTACTATACTTTAGTATCATGTACATAAAGTTCAGCCACATTAGGAATCAAACCATGTGTTTACTATGTAAATATTGATTCACTTCTATGCTCTAAATTAGTGATTAACCATCCATCTTTATGTGATGTAATGCCTATTACATTTACACTATTTAAGTTGTTCTAACTGTATTTAAATTAAAAGATTATTAATTGAAATGATTAATTGTTGTTTACAGTCGGGATTATAATTTCATCTAACATTGCATTGTCTTGAATAAATAAGTTGATAGTTGTTAACATTTTTTGTTAAACATTGAGTATTGATTTCTTAGTCTAAGCTATTTCTTTTTTCATGGTACCATAAAACCATATAATAGGCTACCATGTTATTTCTTTTGTGAATTAATTTTTAAGTGGTGTATTTTATGTTTGCTAGGTGGATTTGGCATTTCAGTTCAAGTTTCATAAGCATAATAGTTACTTCAAAGTTCATATATTGTAAGTACATGTCTTAAAGATCATATGTCGTGAGGGACAATAAGTTTCAATATTTCTCATGTTCAAAACTCAAATTTATTAGAACATCTCTTATGTCAACACAAATTCATTATCATTACATAACAGTGTTACAGACTATACAACCTCAACCTAACGATTTGCAAAAGAGAATATCTAAACCTTGTATATTTCTAAGATACTTTATGTCTCAACATGACTATTTTTGTGTATAACCATTGTCATTTCCATATCAATACATAATCAAACAATAACCTAGCCAAATTATTCAAACAAATGATTATGAAATTCAAAGCATTATTCATGTTCAATTTGCACCAAACTCCAACATAAAGAAAGTTCAAAATTGATACTTCAATATGCTAAAAAATGATGACTATCGCATTAATAAGAATAAAATAATAACTTTAGCTCATTACACACTTTCATTACTTGAGACAGGGTATCAAACTCTTTTGTTAAGACATGTAAACGTCTCTTAAACTCTCATGCATTCCACCTTATAAATAAGTTATGCAACTGCACCAACAAATCAAGTTGATACACAGATTCCTATAACCGATTTAAAACCAGATTTTCCTACACAAAAGCTCATTTCTTGTCAGATTCTTAATTTCAACTTTATATTTATGCCATATTTGACAGAGATTTAAACAAGTAATTATATTTTGCTAATATAGTTCATATAACAAACAACAGATGATAACTACACGTAGTGCTGCACACTGTGTTCACCAAACAACATTTTGGATACTCCAAAACCTGAGATCCTAGTTTCGAATCTGATTTTGTAGTAGCTAGCAGGTCAGCAGGACCTAGTTTTAAGACTTTTGAATTATGTTATAAGGATGTTGAATTGCGTCATAGCTCACACTGCAGATGCGATCAGAACATGCATATGCGGTATTCGGTGTTCTACTTTTTGATAGGAATTGAAAATCTCTTAATAGTATTTATCTAACAGTAAGGGATCTTAGTTCATTACAAGAAAACATACCATTCAATAGGTAGCACTAAAGAAAAAGAAAATAATGGAAAATATAAAGAATGAATGACATTACAAAAACCCTGAAATGAAATTCTATTCATTGAACACTATGGGAGAGGAAAAATGATTTTATTTATTTTATTTTATTTTAGCTGGCTCAGCACTCAATCCTTGATTTAGTAAAAAAAAAGAAAATATATATATATATATATACTCTACTGCAATGCAATTTAAACCTCGTTGCCTATTGTATTCTACGAATTAGAATATGAGGAAAGTTACCTAAAAAGGGAATGAAACAAGATTTCAACCAATCCTGGGTGGAATATATTACATGTCATTGACCTAAATTAAGAATTATGGAATATTACTGAATCTGTAAGATCCTATGCATAAAGTTAGATACAACAGAAACAGAAACAGAACCAAGTCCTCAATGGAACAATTACAATTTGAAACAATCATTCATTAATCCAGACCAAGACATTAACATTACACACAAATTCTCAGTCACTGAATGCATTGATGGTTCTGTTATAATCATTATCTCAAGTATTACATCAACAACAAAATTTTGTTATCAACATACATTATCACAACTTAACATATAAACACGATTATATATCACAGCAAAAATGCCATCATCGTGAGTAACACACTTATATATTCTAGAAATATCATACTAGTGTACAAAAACTTTACCGAGTGTCGAGTAAGAAGCTATAACAATGATGTATGTGGAAGCTCTCTTGATAAGACTTGAATTGTTTTTCACACCGCATTAAAACAAAAAACAAAGTAGTCTTCAATAAAATTGTTACTTGAATTGTTTTTGTTTTCATTTTCCAAACTTCATTTTAATTTTTATCATTACTATTACTGCTAAAATGTAATGTAACTGATAAATAAGAATTATAAAACATATGTATCAAATTGGTTCATAAATGTCGAGTTCGTGTATGAAAAATTACCTCAAAGTGAGAATATCCCGCATAAGAGACAACTACTATGAGAAATGGTTTGTGTTGATTTGAATTTGAGATGTTTTAGCACCAAAACATTGAGATGAATTGCGACTGCAACACGAAATCGTCAAGATGGATTTCGATTGTAGTACTGAAACGTTGAGATGAATTGCAATTGTAGCACAAAATTGTTGAGATGAATTTTGATTTGTAGTGTCAAATGTTAAGAAGAAACTGAGGGAAGAAGAAATTGGGGGAAAAAGAAATTAGGGTTCTTGTTTGGTTGGATAGAGAACATGATTTAGTTCTGACGTTGAGAAAAGTGAATTTCAATTTTTATCTTTCAAATGTTTTTCTTTTTGTTTTTTAACAAAATAAATTTTGTTTAATTTAAATATTCAATATTGTTTTAATAAAATATTTTATTTAATAAGTAAATAATAAAACATTATCCAATGGATTTATAAAATGAGATGGATGGATTGAATCCATCCATATGGTTTGATGGATGGATTGGATCAAATCCATTAATTTTTTTTATTTGATGGATGGATTGGATGGATTAATTATTGTATGGATTGGATGGATATGTCTTTAATGGATTTTATTGCTACCCCTGTGTGCATCTGATATGGCGTCTAGCCCTTTGGCTCATGCATTGAAAGCTTCATCTATAAATACCTCACGCATCACATATATTTTTTCACACAACTTTTATCCTACAATCACATTTTCTTTCATTCTACTTAAATCTTCTTCAAGTTTTTGATTTTTAACCATGTCTGAATACATTCACAAGAGAAATGTCGATTTAATATTTTCTGTCGTCGCATCTCCGATAAAAGTTCGACTTTGGAATATAGATTTGTTTGAACGTCTTAATCGGACGTTGAACCGTTGGTTAGATGGAGAAATTGGAGATGGTGAAAGGATTAGAAGAATCCAATGGCTTGTGTCCACGTTCAACCAAAATGGAGAAGTGCATGAATGAGTGGATATTAAGATTAACATAGACGTTCATATGATGATGCATAATATGTTCAAAATTATTTTGATGGTTGTAATCGCTTAGTTATTGTAATGGTATTTTAATTGTTTTAGTTGTTTGTGTTATTGTTTATGTGTTGCTTATGTGTTGAATGTCTTGTATTTATTTGTGATAGTATTTCCTTACAAACTTATTATATGACATAAATTCTTAGCGATATGTCTAATGTAGAAGACATGCATTGACGGAGGATTCTGCCAACCATTATCAATATTTTTGTATGCACTAACGATTGAATGGTGTCGATCGGAGATCAAACATAAGTTAGGTTGAGGTGCAACGTGCAATCGGGGATTTCTTAGGAAAAAACTCCCTCCCTCGGCAGTCTCCCCTTCAACAAGGGCAAAGGCGATTGGAAAAATGTTGTTATTGTCATCTTGTGCCACTGCCATCAGTAACGTTCATTTATATTTCCCATACAACCATGTACCATCAATTTGTATGATAGGTTTATAGAAATAAAAGCCTTTTATGCATGGTTGATACGCCCAAAAGAGACGGTGGAATATTCCATTTCCAATAGCACAAGTCCCGTCTGGTGTATACGCCGACAACGTTTCCAACTTGACAATAGTCCCTGGAGCATACTGTTTAAGAGCCAACGGTATTTTGGAAGTTGTTTGTAAGACTCATCCCAATTACCATACACTTTTTCATTCGCATTAGTCCTAGCTATCCAAGCCTTCCTATATGATGGAGTATAGTGGTATTGTGCTACAATATGTAAGATTATTGTACTCATCTTTAACGACGGATTGTCACTAATGATAGACAAAATTTCATCGCATATTAACTAAGAGCTAAGTTTCTGATAGTCTTGCATTGGGTTTGTGAGCATGCATGTGTGAACCGGACCCATGGATCCAATCTCCCAAGAATCACTCTTATTTCCGTACGAAGGTGACAACCTGAAAAGGCAGTGCTCATTTTGACAATAAATTTTGTACCTCAATGCATTAGTTCTATCAACTCTGTAATCAGCTGATAGTTCCATGTGAAAATTTTTAATAGCTTTTACATAATCTTCTTTTGTGTGAAATGTGTTTCTTTATTTCAAAGATCCTTGCATTTGCACATAAGGATTATAAAATATATCTGATGAAGGTTCATCGGAACCTAAACTCAAGCTTGTCATGTGTTGAGGTGGATAGTATACATGGCTAGTTGGTAATGACTCCTATTCTTCATCATTGTTCACCATTGAATCAACCAAAATCTCGGTTTCTTCTTCTTCCTTATATACAACATTGACCTCAATTTGTTCGTCGTCACCAGTTTCACAAAACACTTGTGACTGATCAATGAACTAAGACACTTGTTGTTGTTGTGGTAATATATACAACTCTATCATTGTACCCAGATTGTTCGTGATTGGAAAACATATGATGAACATTATCATCATCTCGAATCTTCTTCTGATAAAACTTTACCTGGTTGTCTGCAAACCATACCGGGTTTTTATAGATGATTTGACCCACAAGACTACACTGCAATTTCTTTTATATTCTTTGTTTCAGATGTGAAAAATTTGATCGTTGATTTATTGTAAACCAAGTTACTTATGTGTTGCGAAAACAAAAAACCGAATAATTGATGCTCAGATATTTCACCTTCGGTATGGGCACTGATCGTGTAATGTGGTGAGGAAGACATTTTTTTAAATGTAACTTTAGTGTTTCTACTAATGGTGAATGTATTGATATGTTATTCACATACAATTAAATAGGGTAATCGTTGTATGCACTGATCACTCAATTCATCTGCAAAGATAAGACAATACAATGCAAAGAATCCATGCAGAGACAATATAATACAATGCATGCGCCTGGTAGGAATATATGCATACAAAGCATGCGCATGCACACAAGGAATCTTTGCGCTAATAATTCAAGGCAGGAGCCCATTCTAATGGCGCATAAAGCAAGGTAGGGACTCATGCCTTTGGTGCTTCTTCCTTGCATGCAAAAAAAGACATGCATGCGCCACTAGCCTTGGCGCATGTGACCATGCATGTCATAAAGCAAGCATACGTCATAACCTTAGGCGTCTACTCTCTTGTCACATGCATGCATCCAATCCAATGTTTCATGTAACACCCCAATAAAATAAAATAATTATTTAAATTGAATTAATAGTATATTATTAATTTAATTAAATAATTAGATTATTATTATTGGATTATTTTAATTATTTTGGGATAATAATTATTATTGGAAAATATATAAGTGTGAAATGAGGAAAGAGAATCCCATTTGGTAAAGAAGTGTTTTCACGTGAAAACAGAGAAACTGCAGAGAAGAGGAAAAGGGAAGAGGCAGAGCAAAAGGAAGAAAGTTGGAGAAGAGGAAGAGCTTGAACTCAAAGAATTGCCGGATTATCTCAGGTAAGGGGGGTTTATCGTCGATTAATGGGTATTATGGGATAATATGTAATGGGTAGTGATAAGCCGTCGATTTAACCCTAATTGGGACTGTATATGCTGAAATTGATGTCGGATAAACTGTGTTAAAAACTGTAAATTGAATCGATAGTTGTGCGAGTCGTAAATGTTAGACTATGGCACGGATCCCAATTAAAAACTTGAATCGGCACTACCAATTTATGAGACCAATTGGGTTTTTGTAGAAAGGGTTTTAGATGCGGGAGCGGCCGGAAAACCTGATATGCATTAAGCTGACGGAACTTGGAATAACTCAGAAAAATCTGAGTCTGCGCGCGAACGGTCGACCATAGAGTCGGCGTGTGCTGACCCGTGGGGCAAGCGCCGACTGTATGCGTCGATGCAAGGCATTTTTCGCCGACCCGTGACTTAAACGTCGACCCTATGCGTCGACGCAAAGGGTGTTTGCGCTGACTCCCTCCAGTTGAGCAGAGCCTTTGCGCCGACCAGCGAGCTTTGAGCTGACCCCTATAGTCGACGAAAAGCCTTCATTCTTTGTTCATGGACGTGCATAATGGTTTTGTCATCATCGAAACTGGATATCGTATGTTGCAGAGTGGAAAGATGGATATGTTAATGTTGTGTACATAATTGAGAGCTGGCCTATGTCGGCACGTGATGTAATAGGGATTGTATTCCGCTGTTGTGAGCCGTATAGGTATTAGTAGAGAGTGCTAATACGGTGTTTAATTGACTTACATGATAATGATGTGTTGATTGATGTATGATGGCATGCCTAATGATGTGAATGTATATATATTGCCTGTGTTGTGAATGGACTGTTGTATGGCTTAGAGTGTAAGCTTATGTCCGTTGTGAATTATTGTTGATGCTGCATTGCTAGGTGATTAGCGTGTATAGCATAGCCTTCGGGGCTGTAGCTAATTCCCATTGTGAGGAATTAGTGAGTGAATTGTTGTGGTAATTGTTGTTGATGTTTGCATGCTAGATGATTAGCTTGCATAGTCTAGCCTTCGGGGCTGTAGCTAATTTCCATTGTGAGGAATTAGTGAGTGAGTCATTAGATCTCAATGAGTGGGACTAGTGAGCTTAGTAGCCGTATCCGGAGGGATCGGTGAGCTTGAACTGTATGTTCAAGAAGAGTCGGTACCGCATTTCATGGAGTCTCATTACATAGTGAATGCATGGCATAGCCTGTGGGGCTGTAGCTAATTCCCATTGTGAGGAATTAGTGAGTAAATCGTTGTGTTGTGTTGTGATGTTGAATATGGTTTGAAAATTATACATATGATATATATTATTGTTGAATATGATGTTGGAGTTAACACTGCCGTTATTGAGGGTGTAGTCTGGTTAGGGTGAATTGTTGCGTTATTTACTTAACATTACATAATATTTTATAATGCCTATTTATCGATTGAGGAACTCACCCTTACAACTATTTTTCAGGTAACGAGAAATGAGTTGAGTAGAAGCGAATGCTTGGAGTCTAGTGTAGTCTCCTTAGTGGGTCGTGCTCTGATAGATGTAACATCGGGAGGGGATGTTTTAATTAATTGATATTGGTTGTTGAATGATTTACATGTATCGTGTTACATGCTTTACCTTGATGCTAGATTTTTATTCCGCTGCGAATTATGCAAAAGAACCTTATTTTGATTTAATAAATGAGCATGACAGGACATTTTGATAATTGTGGTGAAATGATTGTGTGACACCCTTCGGGGCATAATTACTCTGATTTGATATGTTATATATTTTAATTAAATATTTTGGGGTATTTAGAAGGGTGTTACATTTCACATGTTGCGTACCTATTCAACATATTCATTCAACCTATTCAACACTTACCCATCTATAAATAGGGCATCAACTAATAACATCTCATCATCTGCAACACTAACAATCAATCTTTGCAACACTCCATCTTTACCACACTCAACCTCTGCAACATTATGTCTCTATTGACTATGGGTGATGAACACCGAGGAACAATCGCAACATCTCGACATTTGTATGTTATTACTTCTTTTTACTTATTTCGTATTTATTTTGTATTTATTTATTATATATGTTTTTATTATATATTAATTTTTCTTATTTTATTTCTTAATTATGCTTTATTAGAATCCAAAATGATTTCGATGTCGTGTACATGAATATGTACCCCACGATCCTTTGATAGAACCATATATTAGAGGATGTGGTTTTGGAAATCTCCTCAACATAATCTCGTACTCGGTTGACTACAAATTGATTCTTGCTTTGTTGGAGAGATGGAGACCCGAGACCCACACATTTCACTTTCCTTTCGGTGAGTGTACTGTCACACTTGAGGACGTCTACATGTTGTTGGGTCTACGTATCAATGGTAAGGCCGTGAATGATAAAGTTAACCGAGATAACTCTATCTGCAATGAATTATTGGATGCTCATTTGTGTGACGACCAAGCTGAGGGAGAGACATTCGGTCAAGCTAGGGGGCAAGGTATAAATTTAAGATATCTCAAACAATATTATGTGAGTATAATATTGACTGAAGAATCAACCGAGTACGGAAAAATAATTAAAGCTCGGTGTTACTTTATGATTTTATTTGGTAATTTTTTATTTCCAGAAAGTAATGGTAATACGGTAAATATTATGTATTTACTGTTGTTACGCAACATAAATAAGGTAAGCACATATAATTGGGGTTTAGTTGTTTTGGCCCATCTATATAGTGTGATGTGTAAAAATGTCAAAAAGAAAAATACTTGTACTTTTTATTCATGCACGTATTTGCTACAAGCATGGGGTTGGTCAAGATTGTCGTCACTCGCCCCGGTAAACGGGAAGTCATTCATATTTCTGTTTGCAAAAAAGTAAGTTTAAAACTTTACCATATAATTAATTAGACTTTATATTACAATTAACTGTAAATAATATTTTTCAATTGTTTATGATCTAGATGGTCAGTTAGAGGGATGAACTACAATAGGTGTCTGAAACACGCTATAATAATTTATCGCAATCTATTGGATCACATGGGACTAGACGATGTAATACTCATACACAACTATATTTTAATTTTAAAATACTTATCAAATTATTTATCATCTAATCATATCGTATTATTGTACAATTTCTCTGGAAGTCATATATGGGTCATGATCATCAGGTTAACAGTGATGATGATGCAGTTTGGATAGCAAAGACACCAATTATCCGGTTCACTACTGTGAAGATGCACCTGAGTGACCAGGTAAAACTGTAGTTTGGCATGCAAAAACAAATTCCAGAACCTCCGACGTGTTTGGGAGATTGGCATCAAAAAAGAGTCGATACCCAATGGGATTATTCCGACTGGAGATACTTCGCAAAAGACATGTGTCGTCATTGGAGGAATCAACGATAACACATCTTAAACGAACTAGTCATACATGATGCTAGACCAACTCAACAATATATGGTATGGTTTAGGTCAGTTACAACGCAAACATTTGTGTCTGAGCCAAGGTATTTGATTGATCCACGCCAACTAGCTTCATCATCATACACCCAACAACAAATCCCTGTCCAACACCAATGTCAAACCACCCAAACCCAACAACCAACCTCACACCATCACCCTACCACATACACCCAACAACCAAACACCCAACTTCGTAACCATTCATGCCAAACACCTAACCTCGCAATCCATTCATGGCACCCACCCAACCTTAAAACCAAGAATCAAACCCTACCCACCAACAATCATACGCAGCCACCACAACAGTCTATAACCCATATGATTCATACGATTCACTTCATCGTAGCCCCCCATCAATGACCACCCAAACATCTCATCACCACAACACCCAACCATTGTTTAACTATAGTACACCCTAGGAACCATTGCTTCATTTCCAAAACGATTCAATGTCCCAATTCGGGCAACTATATCGTCCATAATTCACCCAACCACATCGACCCAACTACGAAAAAATGGGCACCGAACTACATTACGGAAGCGTCGTTGGCCATATCCCCCTTGGCTATTGGGAACAAATGATGACACATCTATCATATACCGCGGACCTTTCACCGGACCTTCACACTAGCCATCATTGGACCAGGTCAGCATGCAAAGACCCCAAACACCTCAGGAAATCGTGGGAGACCTCGAAGACAGACTAACGCACCTGGATGTGGAACAGGGGGGCATTTTCGATCAGGCCGGTCATTGAATTTTTGGTTAATTCCATGTATTTTTTATTATAACATAAATAAAAAAAATCAATATTTTATTTAATTATTTATTATATAAACCATTAAAAATAAAAATAAAAAACTTAAGGTGTATGCGCCAAATGAATTAACGCATACACCAATGTATATGCACATGCGACATGGTTGCTGGCGCCTCCATGCAATGCTTTGAAAGCATGCGCCAACACCAGTGGCACTCCTCTTGATGTTAAATGGATGCGCCGGTTGATATGACGCACCTGTTTGGAAAGGTGGTTATTCCGGTATTTTTTTTGAAAAATTGGTTATTTGAAAAATTTATTTGAAAATTGTGGTTATTTAAATAAAAAAATCTAGGTTGGTTCAATTTTTAAAAGATTTTTATCAAATCATATTTATATATTATCAAATAACAACAAAAATTTATACAACAACTTCACATTTAATATAAAAAAATTAGACAAAACTAAAATAAAAAACAAAAAACATTATAATAAAACAATATTAAAAAACATTATAAAGAAATAGAAAAAGATAGTTGAGAGATTAGAGAAGATTAAAAAGAAATAACAAAAAAGATGAAAGATTAGAGAAGAAGATATGCGATAAAAATTTAATTGAAAGAGAGAATAGTAGCATAAAAATAAAAAGATGAAAAAGAAAAAATATAAAATTTGAGAGATTATAGAAGAAGAGGTGATACTACTATGAGAGATTTAAGAAGACTGAAACTGAAACCCTAAGCGTGAGGAAGAAAAATTGTTCTTAATGGTAAGTTTAAGGCATAATAGAGTTGGGTTTGGATTGGATGTGAACTAAGTAGACTTTGAGTTGTAACATAATGTGATTTGATTTGATTTTGTTCAATTTTCAAAATACAAACTGCAAATTGAATCGAAACGAATGCCGTTTTTTTATGGTTTTCGATGTAGTTCGGTTTAATTAGTAGTTTTTTATTGGTTTCGTTTCGATTTTGAACACTTATATGTATTAATATGTTTTATTTTATTTTATATTTTTTTTCTTGACATTTTAAAATAAATGCAAAATGGTAATAGAGTTAACTTCGTAGAAGATGCTTGTGTCGACTACTCGTTACGATGAGGACTTGACTACCATATGTCATTTATTTGGAGATTTAGGGGACATCACTTATAGGTGGAGTGTGTCATCTTATAAATTGTTGGATGTGAATATGGAAGTAGAAAAATAGTTTAGAGGTGGTGAATAAACCCAATTTTAAAAATTTAAATGCGGCTTTCAAAATCAGAGTGTTTTCAAAAATGAGTTACGAACCGAAGGTTTGATGTGAAAATGAAAATTATAATATTCAAACATTGATCAAGTTAACACAAATCGTTTCACAAATATCACAGATTAATATGATGAAACACTTGGTATGGATTGATTTAATTATGTAATGCACAAGAAGTGTTTACACAATGATTCAATAGATGGAGTTCTAAGGTCAATTTGTTTCACAAGACTTTAATCACCAATCTAGCTTAACGAGTTATCAAATTCAAACAAAATTTAATGCTTACATAAAAAATCGCTACCAATGAACAAATGATAACTACGATTGAATTGAAAACTCTAAGCATGTAAATACTACGAAATTAAATGCAAGAGTGAGAGAGAGAGAGAGAGAGAGAGAGAGATAGAGAGATGACACCGAGATTTATAGTGTTTCAGAGTTCGTCCTCGCTTTGCATATGTGCACTCTTCAATGATTTTCTATTGGAACCTGCATAGTTTCTTATTTTTGTTATTCGGATCTTGACATGTATACAACACAATTGTCAAACTTTTCTACATAATCTTTACTCGAATTACGTTCCTTGAATCTTCCAATATCACAAATTATGCTACAAGCCTTCGTGTGTAGATCAACTCATTTATCCTATTGATTTCTTAAGCGATATATTGTCCAAAGATCTGAGAAGAACTCTAATATCCAAAATTCGATTAATTAATTTAATTGAATTATTTAGATTTTTATTTGATTATTTAGTATTTTGATTAAAATGAATTATGTGTTGTTGGGGTGTAAGGATATTGGTAGGGTGTGGTAGGAATATGGGTGTTTAGTAGAATATTTGATAATAACTAGAAATTAGAATAGTTAGTATTTTTAATTAATATTATAAATAAAATAGAAAAGTGTGGTTTTGTGATATAAATTATTTAATTAATTAAATTAAAAAGAAAATAGGAGTTAGTAGAGAAATAAGGGACAAATGAGGATATTTGGAAGAATAGGTTAGGGTAGAAAAGGAAATGCCTAAATGGGAGAATTAAACTTATTTTATAAATAGTGGAGTGTGAGAATTGGGAGAAGTTTACCGTACGTGAAAAACATAAGTTGGAGAAAAGTGAGAAGAACAATAGCTAGGGTTTGAGAGGGAAAATCATTAGGAGCTGCTTGATTTTGCTGCTATTACTGGAAATCTAAGGTAAGGGGGAAAAGGCCTTTACAAATGGTGTATTGCATGATAGGATATAAAACAGAGGTCTTTGCTGTCATTAGGATTGTATGATCTTGTTTTGATGAATTGTTGTTGTGTTAGAAATATGAAAATTGATTATTGGTTGTGTTTATACATGTGACTGAAAACATGTTTGAATCATCATGCTTTTGCATATATAAATTTATGTCATTGATGAATGTGTGAAGCTTTGATCATGAATATGATTGTTGGTAGAATTGCTAATGTAATTGTATGATAAAATTGCTATGAACCATGATGGATATAGGTCTTGTAATGTGTTAGATTGTTGTGATAACATGTTTTACTGTTAGATTCGTATTTTGGATTAATTGATTGTGGGAAAATTAGTTGGAGTGATGTATGAAGGTTAAGGGATGAATGGGGGATGGGAATCATGTGTTTAAAATTGGATTTTTTGGAAAAAAAATCATCAGTGTCAATCGATTACCTCTCCATGATAATCGATTGCACTATTGCAACTTTTAAAAAAATTAACACTGACAATTGATTGCAGTGGGGAATTGATCAATTGTTTCGCTTCAAAATGTGTTTTTTGAAAAAAGTCAGAATGTAAGGGAACTTGATGATAATCAATTATCATCCTATGATAATCGATTATTGTAGATCAAATATTGAAAAGAAAAAAATTTGATCTATGTTGTAGTGTTCGATGATTTTAGTGGTAACTTTAGTTCCGTAAGCCCAAATAAGGTGTCGTTTGAAGTGTTAGAGAGATAACGTGCAAAGCTACCTTATGGTAGTTATTGGTGAGATAATTTATTTGTATTTACGTGTTCACTATAGGAATGTATGTGATGACATGTATAATGAATTAGTGAATTGTTGTGTTTACTTAATGGTGAGTTTATGTTATAATGATTTAACATGATTGATTATCATGTGAATATGCATTTGATGATGTATTGTTGTTTGGTATTATTTGTTGATTGTCGTGACATTGATTAATTATTGCGCATTGAGAATGATGTTGTGCATAATGATTATAAATGCATGGTGATATTTTTAGTGATTCTTTTGGTGATAATGCATGTTGTTATAAGTTATGCAACATGGTGTACGAGCTTTGGTCCAGTTTTGGTATGCTTTGGTCCTATGGTATGGATTCAGGAGCGAGTAGCTAGTTCCATATGGGAATCAGTGAAGTGTTACTTATGGGGTATTAACGATTTGGTGTGATATGTTCCGATGGTGTGGATTCAGGAACGAGTAGTTAATTCCAATGAAGAATTTGTGAAGCATCACTATATGGTGATTATTAGCGATTTTATGTGATTTAGTCCTATGGTGGGGATTTGGGGACGAGATGAACTTGTGTTGTCCATGAATGGTACTACATGCATAATGAGTCAATGGTGAAGTAAGCATTGTTGTCGTGTGTGGAAGGTGGCTTGTCGGAGCTAATTTTCACTTTTATTTATTCATTTTGTCGTTCATTAATGGATTTTAGTGCTATGACCATGTAAATTTTGGGACATGAGTTATTATGTTTTTGAGTTGATGTTGATTTTGATGTTTTGAAGTTATTGCTTTTATTTATAGTTTCTTTGAATTTTTTTTCCGTTGCGTAGTTTTCAAATGAGTTGATATGTTTTCGAAGGATTGTCGTTGGTAACACCTTAAATTATCGTATAAATCTTTTAAAATAAGTTTCGGGGCTTAGGGTGTTTCTCTAAATCCCGATATGCCAACTTACAACCCCTTTTTTCATTCTAAAATCGTGTTTATATAGAGGGGAAAATAGGGTTTTGCAGTTCTTGAGAGGGAAATGGATATTGGGCTTTGCTTGGTGCAGGTTGGGTTTGTTCATTTGTGTGTTTATTTTTTGGAAAGCAAACTGCACTTGTACCTTTTGTTGCATTTTTGGCTCTATCTTGTTGTGGAATGTTGTTTTGTGATGCTTTTTACCCTCTTAGGTTTACTGTGGTAAATAAATGAGTAAGTGGATTAAGCATTTGTATTGTTGTTGACTGATGCCTTGTTGTTGTTCGCAATTTGTGCGTTACAGGTTATTGGTTTTGCATTATTAAGTGTAAGTTGTCATACATTGATGGTTACTTGGTCTACCTAACTTGGTGCAAGGCATTGTTGGTTATGTAGGTTCATGTTCAGGTCTTGGAAATGGTTGCTTGGATTATAGATGATTTATCTTCATGATGTTGTAGGTTTGATGCTTGGATTGTTGTGTTGCATTGCAGGTCTGTGTTTGACATAGGTTTGCATTGCAGGATCCTTGGATGTGCATCGATGCTTATGGTTGGATAATGGTAAGCCATTGGTCATGTGGTTGGTTGGATGTTATGTAAATGTGCAACTTGATTTGTTACATGTTATGGTGATGTGTTAGATCTACTATAATGCTTATTCCTGCAGGTTTATGTTATGTTGCAACAAGATTGCAAGTTCTGTTGTTAATGCATTGTTGAATGGATGTTTGGATGCAAGGTTAGTTTAGGTTCATGGCTGGTAATTTGATGCAAGGCTTGTTGTGTGTTGCATGTTTGATGTTGTGTTTGACATGGCCAAATATAAGGTTATGACATTGCTTCATGGATGGTTTTGCTAGCTGGTAAATGTAATGGATGCTTGACATATTGAAATGTATTGTAGTGTATTGGGACCTCTTTGTATAATACTTGAACAATGATTGCCTTTGCCTGGGTTGTTTTTGTAGGTCTTGGTGGACATGAACATGAACATGGACCATGTGACTTGTAAATAAATAAACCATGGTAAAAGCAAACAATCAAGGCCTTTGGAAGGTGAATCAAGGAAAGATGGATGAGATTAGGTCTTAGGTGGTCAAAAGGGGGGTGAGTTGACTTTGGTCAATTGGTTGACCAAAAGTCAACTGTTGTAAGAAAGTGGTCAAATTTGTAATTTTGAATACATGTATGGATATTTGTAATGAAATTGTATTGAAATGAATGGAAGTGATCTTAAGTTGAATGTTATTGAATTTGAAATGATGTGTTATATGGATTGAATTTAAATGAAGATGACTTGAATTATATGGACTTGAAATGATGCATTGTATGGATATCCCATAAACCAAGTGACTTGGTTAAATGGATATCCCATAAACCAAATGACTTGATTAAATGGAAATCCAATGAACCAAGTATATGACCTAGCCATCTAACCACTTGAATGTGCAAGAAGGTGGATGAATAACATGATTTGAATGAACCAAATATGACATGGAGGATAAAATAAATGGGAATGAGGTGAAGGATTAGTGGACATATGGACAAACACGAAGCACACAAGGGCTAGCAATGATCAGATGAAAAGACCAAGCACAAACTTCATGAAGTAGGATTTTAGCTAACAAATCAAAGCATAGAAGCATATAGGCACAACTAGGGTTTTAGGGCACATACAACAAGCATCAAGAAAACCCAAAGCAAGACCTCACAAGCTATGGTTTCAAGCCTCAAGCAATTCAAGTGAACAAATAATGATGAGTACCCCCAACTAGGGTTTCTTGGGCCAAAAGGTTCCTCAAGGATCCAAGTCATACAAACTAGGGTTTAAGTGTGCATGAGGTGTTATTGTGTAGTTTCGCAAGGTTGATGCATAAACAATGATTGGAGATTATGTTTTCCTCAAGGCCAAGGTCAAAGCACAACCCATGCAGTCGAATGATGATTTGTACAAGTCATATAGGATCAAGGGATTAGGGTTGAGGCCCATAGATGACTAGATGAACAAAAGTTTCCAATCAAGGTTCACCATCCAATTAGGGTTTTAGAGGTGAATGGGAGACCTCGTGCAATCTCACAAGGTCAAGAAGTGTTTGAAGATGAAAAATAGGGTTTAGGGTGGATTGGATCCAACCTAACATGATCAAGAGACTTTGGTGGTCCTCAAATATGAACATCATGCCTTGAGTCCATGTAACATACTCTTTTGTTATGAATGCACATGCAAATGAAGTGATGAGATAAGGGATATATGCCTATGCATTAGGGCCATAAAAGTGAAATGAAGATAAGGTGAATTTGAGGTATGACACCACTAACCCGTGGTGGAAAGTAGTTCACCTTTCCTTACCACAAACCATCAATCATGGTGAAATCCTTCTTTAAATCGTGATGATAGATATTTTTTATAGTAGTGTACGGACAAATAAAAATTCTTTTTGTTTATACGCAATTTTAATTAATTTGTTTGATATATTAAAATGTGGGGCTCATTAATAATTTTTTTTAATTGTTATACAATATTTATTAAATTTATTTAATATTTAATTTAATATAAATTTTAATTTTCTTTTATAAAAAATATTATTTCAATTTAATTTTATTTAATTATTATTTTTATATATTTAGTAAGTTGTTAAAATTATTTGTATCTAAATTTAATAATAATTTCTATTTTATTTATCTTTAAGTCAAATAGATGAATCTAAGACATCAAAAAATATATAATATTAAAATTGCATGAGTCATAAATTTTTCCGGTTTTTTCGGTGACAAATTCTTACTGTTTTTTCCTTGAAAAATGGGTTCATTGCATGAATAAAAAGAATATATATATATATATATATATATATATATATATATATATATATATATATATATATATATATATATATATATATATATATATATATATATATATATATATATATATATATATATATTCTAGAATTGTGTATAACATAAAATATAATTATAAAAACTCGATACATGGAGAGTTTCTTGAAACAAAAATCTAGACAAGGATGGATAAGTGAGAGTGATTCCAATTCCAAATTCTTTCATAATATGATGAAGCAAAGATTCATAAGTAACAAGATCGTTGGTTTTGGTTCCCCTTCAGGCCGAGTTGAGCACATGGACGACGTGAAGAAAAGCGCGAAAGAGTTTTTGAATCAACCCTTTCTGAACTAGATGATAAAAGACCTTTATTGGAGGGAGTTCCTTTTAAGGAGCTTTCTCTTAAAGAGAGGCTCAGTCTCGAAGAACCGTTTAATTTAGAGGAGGTAAAAGAGGTGATTTGGTCTAGCGCAGGTGATAGGAGCCTAGGGCCAGGCGGGTTTAACATCACTTTCTTTAAAGGTTGCTGGGAAATTTTGAAGGTTGATTTACTCAAGTTCACTAACGAATTCTACACCAAAGACAAACTTCCAAGATCTCCCACTTCTTGTTTTTTTGGCTTTGATACCCAAGTCTGAAAATCCTCAATGCTTGGAGGACTTTAGACAAATCTATTTAATCTTTAGCTTGTACAAGATCTTATCTAAGCTCCTTGCTTTGAGACTTAAGAGAGTTATTTCTAATCTTATCTTTATGTGCCAATCAACTTTTTTGTCTCAACTACACATCCATGACATAATAAATAATGCTTATTGTTGTTAAAGGTTAACTTCTAAAAGGCTTTTGACAATGTTAGCTGGGACTATCTGAGATATGTCTTGAAAAGGATGCGCTTTAGTTCCAATTGGTAGCTTTGGATAGAAGGTTTAATCTTTAATAGCTCTATATCTATTTTGATAAATGGAAGTCCCACCGATGAGTTTCTTATGAAGATGGGTCTGAGGAAAATGGATTCTTTATTCCATTCCCTCTTATTTTTAGTAGCTGAAGCCTAACGAGTATGGTACAAAATGCTACCGGTTTGAATGAGCTGCATGGGTTTCGTCTCAATGATAATGATCACATTGAAATGTTACTATTAGTAGAAGACGCCATAACGCCCCTGTGTTTGATCTTGGAATAACTTGTGGAGTCTCAAGGTCATCTTGTGAGGCATTGAGATGACATCAGGTCTAAAGGTGAACTTGTATAAAAGTAAGTTTTTTGGCCTTAAATTTCAGGTTGATTTCGTTGAATCAACTTCCTCTTTCTTATCTTGTTCGATTGGTACCTTTCCTTTTAACTTTCTGGGAGCCCCCATTGGAATCAACCCAAAGGGGAAGGAATCATGGCTCCATTTAGGTTGTCTTTGTGTAAAGCCAAACAATTGTCAATGGGAGGAAGACTTGCGCTGATCAACTCAATCTTGCCCAACATTCCTATATACCATTTATCTTTCTACAAAATTAGGAAAGTGATAGAAAAAGTAATTATAAAGCTTTAGAGTGACTTTTTGTGGGGTGGATACGACAACTGAAATAAGTTGAAACAATATTTGTAGAAGTAAAAAAAGGACGATTTAGGTATCAAGCATGTCCGTTCATTCAACCCAGCTTTACTTTCCAAATGGTCGTGTATATTTCTTTCAAAACCGAACGTTGTGTGGATGGATCTTCTTTTTTTAATGTACAAAGACTTGAAAGACAATATTCTCAGTCATTTAAGACCATCTGTAGGCAAAAGAGAATCCATTTGTGTAAGAACGAGTTTGGTTCTACATCTGCATATCTTTATGTTTTGATGATAACAACGTGTAGAAGAATAATTTTATGCACTAACTATTTTGTTAAGTGTGCAAAATTAAAGGTCAAAACATAATCTAAGTGGAAAGAACAAATGATGATTGTAGAAAATTCTAATCAAGGAACTTTAAATGATATGTCCAGAGTCAACTCTGATAGTTGAATACTTTGAAGAAGTCAACTGTGATTGTCAACTCATAAGACATTAAATCTAATGGAAATCAAACTTCAAATCAAAGCAAACTCTGAAGTAAGGTCTGAATGACATCTAGATTCTGAAGAAAGATATGCCATTAAGGAAATCAATTTGAATGCAGACAAAGTATGAAGAAAGCAGAAAGCAGAAAACAGATTGAAGAGATAACACATGCTGAACAAAATGAAGAATTCAAAGATGTGTTTAAAGCAAGTAAAACTTTGAGATTATCAAGTCAACGTTTCTGAATAGAAACCATCTATACAAGCTCTGATAAAAGCTCTGACTACAAGTGTGTGTGTGTGTGTGTGTGTGTGTGTTAGTCTTAGAACCCAATACTCCAAGGAATCTAGAGTATCATCATGTTCTAAAGACAACTTCTGAAAACTTTACTTAAGTTTCATCAAATTATATTAAAAGCCTCTGACTAGAAGTTGGTAACCAATGGAAATGGTTCTCTTACAATCAACACATATGATCTGAACAAATTATTAAATGCTTCTTCATTTCTTGTTTATACTCATTATGGAATGTAGTACTTTCAAGCCTCACTTTGAATAGACTTTGTAGTCTATATCATCTAGGATCTGGACTCTAACCAAGCTTCACTTTATCTATTTCATGAAGCCTCTGATTATGACGAGTAGTATACTCAAGGAAAGTACAACCAAAAATATATTTCCTTATGAAGATAATTTATGATCTTTACTCACGCTTCAATCCACTTGCATAAGAAGCCTCTGACTAATAGATTTGAATTAAAGGTCAATACTATTTAATGTGACAAAAGATCAAAAAGCAAATCTACTTTCAAAGTAAAGAAAGCTTATCACGTCCCATCATTAAAAACTCCCTGTTGCAAGCCCCGCTCAACTGCTGCATATGAAGTGACCTTCATACAATAAATACTTTAAGGTCAATTCCGTTTCTACCCTCCAACAAATCTATTCTTCTCCTATATATTACGAGGAAGAAAAATATAAAACGCGTGCACATCAAGATGAATAATATATATATATATATATATATATATATATATATATATATATATATATATATATATATATATATATATATATATATATATATATATATATATATATATATATATATATATATATATATATATATATTATAGAGAGAGAGAGAGAGAGAGAGAGAGAGAGAGAGAGAGAATCGTAGAAAGAAGAGCGTGTGAACGCATGCATGCATGTGGATGTGTGTGATTCTTAGCAGACGCTGAAGCTACAATATCATAACATATCAAAGAGATAAACACTTAGAACTTTCACTATATATTTTTTAAGTGTAATAATTTGATCTTTATCTTATGTGTTATTAGCTTATCAAGAAGCAAAACCCGTAAATACAAACTGTAATAACCTAGTCTGGTTATGTTCCTCAAGCGACTAGGATAGTTAGGCTCTTGAGAAGTCAGTGACATGTAGTCATTGAGGATGAAATCTTCTTAAGTGATCGGGTAGGTCAGGATACTAAGGAGTCAATGACTGTTGGGGTTTCTTAAGCGACCGAGTAGGTCAAACTCTTAAGGAATCAGTGATAGGTCGTCACTGCATTTTTAATCAGATTGATTATTTGATTAATTCCTTGACTAAGGCAAATCACCCAAGTGGGTGGACAGGAAGTAGCCTAGTTAACGGTGAACCAGGATAAAAGGATTGTGTCTTTTATCATTGTTCTTCTTATTATTTCTGCTATTATTGTGTTTGCTTTTGGAAGCAAAAAATTGTTATATGAAAACCTAATTCAACCCCCCATTTCTTGTGTTTCCCGCTCCTTCACTTTGGTGGCGGGATATGATGACCTTAGGCTTCATTTCGTCGACTGCCGATAATTTCTTCTCCAAACCTAGCAGTCATTGTCTTGGCAATGAAAGTGAAATCCGTTTTTGGATCTCAAGCTGGTGCGGTCCTAAGTTTCTACGCAACTTGTTTCTGGAAATTTACGAGATCTCCGTTAGTAAGGAAGCTACTGTTGGCTCTTTGTGTCATTGGTTGAGTGGGAGTTTGGTGTGGGATATTTGCTTGAACATAGATATTAAGTATGCAGAGAAATCTTCCCAATTGTCAGACCTCTATCAACTTCTTGAACAGGTGCACATTTTCCCAAACAGAGCGAATACCTTTAAGTGGTGAAGGGATTCACACGGTTTCTTCGTTGGTATGAGCTACTCCGTTTTCCAGCTTTCATTGGGTGAGCCCTCCGTACTGAGTGAAGCTTGTTTGACAACTTTAGAACTCGTTTAGAAATCTAGGATCTCGAGAAAATTACAGGTCTTTTGTTGGAGGTTGCTTCAGAATGGGCTTCCCACTATAGTTCAGTTATCCTATCGTGGCATCTTAAAAGGTGCTCACAATATTGTTTGCACGATGTGTTTTTCGACCGATGAAGATGTTTCCCATTTGTTTTTGAATTGCTTAATTAGTCAAACTGTTATGAAGGAATTATGCAGCTGGCTGGGCGTTTGCTTCTCACTAATCAGTGGCTCTATTTCTAATCACGCGTTACAACTTTCTGATCAGTTGGAAATGAGGTTTCATGATCATTTTCTTTGCTTCTTTTAAGCTGCAACCTATTGTGGATTGACTGAAGCTCGATTTTATTTCAAGGCAATGTCTTAACTAATTATGATTTTCTTCTTCGAATTAAGTTGCTTTATTGGGACTGTTTTCAAGTGTTTTTTAAAAACACTAACCACATTACTTGGGAGGACTGGAGGATAGATATTTCACGTATTCTTAATTGTTAAAGTTTATATTTTCTGCTTGAACTTAACTTTTTTTTCTTTCTCTCATTTATTCTTGTATCAAGGGCCGAACACCCAATTCAACTTGTCGCTTATAAAAAAAAGGTAAAATTACACAAAAAGTCTTGTAAGTTATTTTTTTTTAACAAGTTGGTCTTTAAGTTTTTTTAACAACCTGATCCATTAAGTTACCAAACATGTGTACAATTACCCTTTTTTTAATTGAAAGAATGTGTTAATTGTGAATGTAATTATTTTAAGTGGTATGAAAATGATAAAGTGGAATTAGAAATACAACATTTACATATTTTTAAAAGTTCAAAATGTGAGGAAAAAAATTAAAATAAAGGATAAAATTATTGGAAAAAATATTATTGAAAAAAAATATTGGATAAAATTATTGAAAAAAAAATTAAAAAAAAGGATAAAGTTATTGGAAAAAATATTAAAATAAAGGATAAAGTTATTGGAAAAAAAAGTTATAGAACCCATCTATTGAATTTTTTTTTTAAATATCCAAAATTTTAAAAAAAATTTCAAAATTAACCATTTTTTCAAAAAAATTACACAAATGGGCAAAATTTGCCCTAATTGTGTACATAGGCGCCACCCTAGTTGGCGCCTACCCTTAATGGGTAGGGCAAGTCGCCACTAGGAGTGGCGCCTATGCCCAATCCCTTTTTTTTTTTTTTTTTTTTTTTTTTTTTTTTTAAATGTTTTATTAATTTTTTTTTAATTTTTTTTTTAATTTTTTTTTTAAATATTAGATATTTGATAAATATATTTTTTTTATAAATTATATTAATTTATATTAACACTTATATATAAATAAAATTATTACAAGATATATATATATTAATTTATATATATATATTAATTATATATATATATATATATATATATATATATATATTAATTTAATTTATAAACAATTAATATTATACACATTTAATTAATATATATAAATATTTATTTACAAGATATATATATATATATATATATATATATATATATATATATGTATTAATTTATATATATATTAATTTAATTTATAAGTAAATAATATTATTTATAAATTTTTGGGAGAATTAGGGTTATTCATGTTAAGGTTAATGTATCAATTATAATTAGGGTATATTGATCGGTTATAATCCGAGTTTGGTAGTTATGACCTAATTGAAACCCTAATTAATCAAGTGCGACACTAATTAGGGTTAGGTAGACTGGTGTACAACCCAGATCTTTTCCTATAAATAAAGTGTTATTTCCTTGCATTTTCTTCACCACTGTTTCCTACCACCTTCTGTATCAAGTTGAGTTCATGGCATCCCCAAGACCGTCGTCATGGCAGCGAACATCATCAAGGCGCCCGGATCCTGAACCAGTAATCTTAAAAAGGGATGGGCATGTTATTTTCTCGCCTTTGAAACCCCCAATGGAGATGAAATTTTGGAACATCCGTTCGTTGGACCAACTAAAAAGGTCCTTGATGTCTTGGTTAGAGGGAGATTACCAACCTGGTGAAGTCATCAGAAGGATTCAGAGGCTTAGAACAAGGTTCTCATTTGAAACTGGAGAAACGATACGTTGGTGGGTTGAAGTTGAAAGCGACATTGATTGCATCCAAATGATGCATGGATCAGACGACATAGTGTTAACTGTTGTAATTTCTTAGATTTTAATGGTTGTTTGTCATGTTGTTGTTGTATTTGTTATTGTTCTAGTACTTGTTCTTGTTTTAGTACTTGTTTTTGTTCCAGTATTTGTTTTTGTTTTAGTAATTGGTGTTGTAATGTTAGATGTTTGTGTTTGTTGTTCAAGTGTCATCTTCTATTTGGAATAAAAAGTAAACTTTAATTTAAAATGATTTTGGTACACAGATTTACGAAAGTGAAAACTAAGTTGTGGAACTAGATCCACGATATGGACATTTGTTCTTATTATGCCCTAGTTGTCTACATATGCTACACTTCCTCTGCATTTTCTCTGCGACGTCCATTTCAGTTCTAATGCGCCTGCTATTTGGGCGACCACTTTTATTCCGCCGCATCGATTCGTTGTGCCAAACAATTTCCCCGTCATACTCTGGCCAATACGCCTCCAATGCTACCACCGGAAAGGGATTGTCGTATACATTGAGCAATGTTGCAACTTTGTAGATTGGAGACACTAGCGATAATGCATCGAAGTGGCTGTGTGAACACGCTGCAATGACATGGGAACAAGGCATACGATAGGCCTGAAATTGACCACAGTCGCACCAACGGTCTGGTATTAGGACCCTATACTCTTGTCTGGGCAGCCCTTGGTTGTGGTCAATTGTTTCCTTGACACTAAAAGTGTGGCCATGGCGGTCGAATTCCGTAACCCGATGGCTGCTGGCTTTGGCAGATTCCTGCCTCATAAACTTCATGCAGGCATCACTATATACCTGACTCGTCTGCAACACTTCATTCCAGCGCCTGCCTCTTGTTACGAACAACGTTGCCATCCGAAAATACGTCGCACTCACCAATGCGGTTACCGGGAGGTTACGTATCCCCTTAAAGACGCCGTTCATTGATTCCACAAGATTTGTTGTCATGTGGCCCCACCTCACCCCATCGTCATATGATCTAGTCCACTTCGCTCGGTCGATATTATCGATCCACCTCCCTGCATCAGAATTTGCCAACACTATTTCCCGGCGATAGTATTGGAATCCAGGTTGGTTTAAGGCATACCCCGCGTTTATCAAATGTTGCTTCAAGAAGTTATCCTTGAACTCCCGCATAAAATTTTGGGCAATATGCCTGATGCAGTAAACATGGGTAGACGGGGGGTCATGCCAACCATTTGCTGGATTATTGTATGCACTGTCTATTGAAGCGTGCCTGTCAGAAATCACGCAGATGCCAGCTTGTGGAGTCACGTGCGTTCGAAGATTCTTAAGGAAGAAACTCCATGCAGCAGCCGTTTCTCCTTCCACCAATGCAAAGGCTATTGGGAAAATATTTGAATTGCCATCTTGTGCGACTGCCATCAGTAACGATCCTTTGTATTTCCCATACAGCCAAGTTCCATCGACTTGAACAAGTGGTTTGCAGAATGTGAACCCGATGATGCAGGGACGGAATGCCCAGAAAAGTCTGTGGAAAATTCCATTACCTTCTAGACGAGTTCCGTCAGGTGATTGTGCAGGCAAGGTCTCCATTATAGTAACCGTCCCAGGTGAATACAATCGTAGTGCAGCCAGGTAGCGTGGTAGTTGTTTGTATGATTCCTCCCAGTTACCGTACACCAGTTCAATTGCCTTGGTTTTCGCTAACCAAGCCTTTCTGTATGACGGTGTATATTTGAAAACAGCCACACAATGGGAGATAATTATTTTGACCTTCAGTGACGGGTCAGCCTCAACTAGAGGTAATATGGAATGGCAGATCATGTCATGGCTAAGTTTGCGATGATCCTGTGCCATGTTGGTGTTGACGCAAATGTGAGCTTGAGATATGGACCCTATCACCCACGCATTATGCTTCTTCTTGTACGATGCCATCAACCTATATCCACACTCCGGATTTTTGCATTCAATAACGTATCTTTCCGGATTTGATTTGATAACATCGTAGTCAACACAATTTTTCAAGTGCCAGTTCTTTATTGCTAACAGACACTCTTCCTTGGTCCGAAATTGGTCACCCTTCTTTAAGTCCTCATCAGACCTCATATATGGGTTGTAGAACATATCTGATGAGGGCTCATCCTCGCCCAAGTTAAGTGTTGTGAAGTGCGCAGGAGGTGAGTAGCGTTGCGCTATAGGTATTTGAGGTTGGTCTTCGTCTTCAGAATGACGGTTCACCAAGTCATCAACCACGTCTTCAGCATCATCAACCACATCGTCTTCAACGTGGTGCTCAGCATCTTGTTCGTCATCAATCACAGGATCAATAACCTGTGATTGAATATTCTGAGTTGGTTGAGGTTGTTCCAACACAATGTACAACACTATGTAGTCGTAACCAGAGTACTCATGGTTACGAAGCATGTATTGTGTCTCCATGTCATTTTGAATCAATGACTTATAAAACTTGACAGAGTTGTTTTCTGAAAAAAAAGGTTGTTGATAAAAAATTTGGGACACGGGTTGTCTTAGTTTGGACTCAATCTTCCTTTTCAGATAAGAGAAGTCAGCTCCTCTATTTAGACAAAACCGAGTGCATTCGGTGTTTCTAAATAGGAAGCCAGACATATCACATTCATAAGTCTCACCGTTGACATGAGCTTTGACTTTGTATTGTGAAGAAGATGACATGTTTTGTGAAGACATTGTGAAGGTTTTGTGAAGGTTTTGTGAAGGTTTTGTGAAGGTTTTGTGAAGGTTTTGTGAAGATATTGTCAAGGTTTTGTGAAGATTGCTGTGAAGATATTGTGAATCCCTTTGAAAATGTGTGTGAATATTTATACTGCAAGAATCTTACTGAAGATTGCTGTGAAGATATGTGTGTGAAGATTGCTGTGAAGATATTGTGAATAACTCAGAGATTCCCACGCATGCCTTACACGTGTCACACCCTTGAATGCAACCCTCCCACCTAGTCTGTACTAATGCATGCCAACCTATCCACCTATAGCCTGAACCTAGTCTCAGAGATTCCCATGCATGCCTGTTCCCCATCAAGTCTTCACCACCAAGTCTCAGAGATTCCCACACATGCCTGTTCCCCATCAAGTCTTCACCTATTCTGTCTCAGAGATTCCCACGCATGCCTTACACGTGTCACACCCTTGAATGCAACACTCCCACCTAGTCTGTACTAATGCATGCCAACCTATCCACCTATAGCCTGAACCTAGTCTCAGAGATTCCCATGCATGCCTGTTCCCCATCAAGTCTTCACCACCAAGTCTCAGAGATTCCCACGCATGCCTGTTCCCCATCAAGTCTTCACCTATTCTGTCTCAGAGATTCCCACGCATGCCTTACACGTGTCACACCCTTGAATGCAACACTCCCACCTAGTCTGTACTAATGCATGCCAACCTATCCACCTATAGCCTGAACCTAGTCTCAGAGATTCCCATGCATGCCTGTTCCCCATCAAGTCTTCACCACCAAGTCTCAGAGATTCCCACGCATGCCTGTTCGAGAAATATATTTAGACACCAAAATATTGATATCAGTTATTGTTTTAATTTATTTTTTTCATTCGAATCAATTAAACTTTTGGTGAATTTTAAGATCGATTACCCATAACCACCTAGTCTGCACCTATGCATGCCAACACTGCCACCTAGTCTGCACCTATTCTGCAAGATTCCCATGCATGCCTTCCACGTGTCACACCTTTGCATCATCAGATTCCACCAAGTCTTCCCCAAGACAAGACAACTCCCACCTAGTCTGCACCTATGCATGCCAACACTGCCACCTAGTCTGCACCTATTCTGCAAGATTCCCACGCATGCCTTCCACTTGTCACACCTTTGCATCATCAGATTCCACCAAGTCTTCCCCAAGACAAGACAACTCCCACCTAGTCTGCACCTATGCATGCCAACACTGCCACCTAGTCTGCACCTATTCTGCAAGATTCCCACGCATGCCTTACACTTGTCACACCTTTGCATCATCAGATTCCACCAAGTCTTCCCCAAGACAAGACAACTCCCACCTAGTCTGCACCTATGCATGCAAGATTCCCACGCATGCTTTACACTTGTCCCCGAGGGTGAGGGGTCTGCCAAAGCAAGGGGTCAGGGTATTAAATTATCTAGCCTACAATTGTACCACGACTCCATAACTTTGACTGAGGAATCCTCCGAACAAGAAAAAGTCATAAAAACCCGGGTTTACATTATGCTATTGTTTGGGAACTTGCTATTTCCCGAAGGGACGGGAAATAGCATAAATTTTATGTACTTGAGTTTGCTCGGGGACATTGATAGAATAAGCACATATAGTTGGGGTTCTGCAGTATTAGCATTCCTATATAGCTCTTTGTGTAAAAATGCACAAAATGAGCACTGTACATTTTCTGGATGTGCTTTTTTGCTTCAAACATGGGGTGGTGGAGATTGCCGAGGCTAGCCCCAGAAAATCCTAATGACTACTCCTTCCCCTACGCAACTAGGTAAATTTATGATCTTATTTCATTTTGTATATTTATTCTATAAATATTTGTAACTAATATTATTTATCTTTTTTTGTTTAGGTTCATTACAACCGGACTGGATTACAGTCTTACCCCCAAAAATAAAATTATATTTTATCGTCAACTGTTGGATCGTCTCCGAGCACAGGATGTATTACCACTAAATCACTCAACTTCTAACTGATTTATTAATGTCATGCATTCTCGATAAATAACATATTTACTTTTTTCTTTGCAGTTTATTTGGAGGCCATATTTGGGATTGGAACATCAACCAAACCCCGAAGATGCAGCTGTTTGGACAGCAAAAACGGCCATAATGCGGTTCACCACTGTGGAGATGCACCAAAGTGACCGTGTCAAGCTTCAATTCGGAATGCATCAAGACATCCCAGGCCCCCCCAATGTCCATGGAACCTTGGCATCTGAAAAAAGTGAGCCACCAGTGGTATGCCCAAAATTGGAAGGAATTTGCTAAGGAGTTTCGAAAAATGTGGAAAGACCGTGCCCACTATGTTCTACAATTTCCGGTGGCGCCCAACGAAATGAAGCCGACAAGGGAATATGTGGAATGGTATAGAGCAAATACCAATCCAGAAATGATTGTGTCTGACCCGTTCTATTTGGACGATCCCCGGATGCAACAGCCATATTTCCAACAACAACAACCACCACAGTATTCCCAACAACAACAACCACCACCTTATTACCAACAACAACCACCACAACCATTTTACCAACAACAACCACCACCACCTTATTACCAACAACAACCACCACCACCATATTACCAACAACAACAACCACAACACATGTCCACCCCCCAACCAAATCAACAATACATACCACAAACTCAATCCCAATACCATGAAGACTACCAACAACAAACTCAACATTCCCACCACCATCAACAGTCCCAACACCTACCACAATATCAATCCCCCTACTTCCACCAATCCCAACAATTCCAACACGGCAATTTCCCAAGCTCTTCCAGTCCTCCACCTAGCCCCGACACGGGTATACAAGAGGACTACCAACAGGACTACTACACACCACAACAAACATTGCACTTTGGCCAACCCGATTCAACCCTAAACTACCAAAGACCACAATTCGAGGGCGCACCCAGCAGTAGTCAGTTTGTCCCACCGAGACAAAGCTTCGAGGGCGCAGAGGGGACCCGTCTTTCCTACAGCACTGAAGGGACTTCGACCGAACCACAACGGCAAGCGGCAAGGGGGCGCGTTAGGGCAAGGGGTGGTAATAGGGAAGCACCACCACCACGTGAACCGTCTAGGCGAGTAACTAGACCTCCCCCGTGCGGATCGTACAAGGGACCGCATCATATGTGATTAATCATATCTTTGTAATATTTGCCTTGTCTATTATTTAAATAAAAATATTTTCTGTTTATTATCTTTATATCTTTATCTTTATCTTTAAAAATATTGTCTATCATATCTTTATACATATATAAATTAATTTTTTTTCCAAAAATTTACAAATAATATTAATTACTTATAAATTATATTAATATATATATATATATAAATTAATATATATATATAAATTAATATATATATATATATATAAATAAAAAATTTAGACAAAATATATGTGTGAACATAAATTAATATACTTAATAAAAAACATAAATTTATAAATAAAAAAAAATTAAAAAAAAAAAAAAATATTAAAAAAAAAAAAAAAAAAAAAATGGATTGGGCATAGGCGCCACCCCTAGTGGCGACTTGCCCTCCCCATTAAGGGTAGGCGCCAACTAGGGTGGCGCCTAAGGGTAAAAAATGGCCAATTTTGGCCATTTGTGTAATTATTTTGAAAAATTGGATATTTTTGAAATTTTTTTGAAATTTTTGGATATTAAAAAAAAAAATTCCCATCTATTAATAAAAACTTAAATACTAATTTTGAAAAAAAAAACATCGACATCATCATAAAACTCAAAATCACACAAAACCCCTCCTTCCCTCCCTAGTTTACTCTCTTTTCTCGATTCTCCGTCACAATCACAATGGCATTTCGCTCCAAATCCACCACCATTCCCAAGGAAGTCACAATCCTCGTTATCGGTGACAAATCCACCGGAAAATCCACCCTCATTTCCGCCATGGCTTCCGACTCTTTCCCCTCCACGGTTCCTCCGCTGCTTCCACCCACTCGTTTGCCTGTTAATTCATTCACCGATTCTACTCCTCTCATCGTCATTGACACACCTTCAAGGTCCTCGTTCTTTCCTCCAAACCACCATTAATGCTTCAAAACAATTTATTATTGATTAATTGGTTAATAAAATACACGTGCTAGTTTTTTTTTATGCAATCTAAAATGTGTATGTGATATTTTTTTGTAGTGTGGTACAACAAGGTAAGCTTAGTGAAGAATTGAAGCGTGCTGATTCGGTGGTTGTAACCTATGCCTGTGATGATAGCGTGAGTTTTGAGCGTGTGAGTTCTTACTGGTTGCCTGAATTGCAGAAGCTTGAGGTTTGTTATTGGTTTTGATTCTTTTGCTATCAATTGATTTCAATTTCAATATGAGAATTGATTTGAGAAAAATGAGAGGTGAACGAGTAACTTTTTTTTTAATGAATTATAGGTGAAGACACCTGTGCTTGTGGTTGGTTGTAAGCTTGATCTTCGAAATGAAAGAATGCAAGTTAGCTTAGAGAGTCTCACCACAGGTATCATGGACCAGTTCAAAGAAGTTGTTACCTGTATTGAATGCTCTGCAGCTACACTTTATCAGGTATATTGGTCATGCAAATCTATCATTTACGGTTCAAAGTTTAATTGTAATTGTTATTTTAGTGTTGAGTTAGAGAATAGCATCAAAATTTAAGAGTGGTTTGTTTCTTTAAGATTACTCAATCCTGTAATAGTCTGACAAAACTCGTGTGTGTTTGTAGTGGTGTAGATGTGTAGTTGATTTGTTTTAGTTCTTTAGGTTTATGAGGACTTTTTGAATTGCAGTTCTTTAGTTCTTTAGGTTTATGGCGCATTATGTAATTGTTAATTTTGGTTACTTATAGGTTCCTGAAGTTTTTTATTTTGCACAAAAATCGGCACTTCATCCGGTGGATCCTTTATTCGATTATGATACAAATGCTTTAACAGATCGGTGTGTAAGGGCATTAAGGAGAATTTTTAATCTTTTTGATTTCAACCTGGATGGCATCTTTACTGATCGTGATCTTTATGAGTATCAGGTTTTTGATAGACTTGGTTCCCTTCCCCTCTCCTTTTGAATTTCATATGCTTTGAGTATTTATTTAGTTTGGTTTGTCCCTTTATTTTTGAAAATTTGTATATCAACAGACTAGATCCTTCGGTGCAGAACTGCTGCAGTCTGACATAGATCAAATCAAAACAATGGTAGAGCAGAATGTTCCTGAAGGAGTCAATTCTCAAGGTCTTACTTTTCGTGGCTTCATAGAAATCCATAATATGTTTCTAAAGAAAGGGCGAACAGAGACATTCTGGGCAGTTCTAAGAAAGTTTGGATATGGTAACGATTTAAAGTTGCGGGATGATTTTCTTCCTGTTCCATCTAAGGCTTCTGATCAGGTCATACTATTCGCTATTATTAATCTCCATTTTTGTCTTCCTGTTTGATTTAATTGGAAGTGTTGTTAAGAGTACTGGCTTAGTCATCTAGTTATTGTAAGCTTCAGTTTCAATACTTATGAACCAAAGAAAAACTTTTTTTTTCTTTTTACGGCTGAACCATAGGAAAACTTAAATGTTAAATATGGGCTGTAATAGTAACATTGGCAATTACCTACTAGCTATGAGCTACTTGGATTGTATTGCTAGGATTAGTGATTATTAATTATTAAAAATTTAGATATTATATTTGTTCTAGAAAAAGTAACTTTTATGTGTTGCATGATTACTCACTCATCGTCCAGATTCTGATTATATTCTTGTACTTTAGCATTCAGTTTGTAGTAATATGGCAGTTTGGGTTAGAATTAGTTTACTGCCAATACTCGACATATTGTAATTTTATACCTCATTTGTCATTGTTTTACATTCCTATTAAACTAGCAAATCCTGATATGCAAAAGTTTACTTTGTTTGAAATCATTTTGCAGAGTGTGGAGCTGAGCGGTGCCGCCATAGAGTTTCTGAAAGGTGTCTTTAGATTGTTAGATACGGATAAGGTATGTAATAGTTTTTTTTTGAACACTGCTATGCTCTTTGAACATCCCACTTTAGGTGATTTTCCATGTGAAATATTCTATATTTTCTGACTTTCTCTCTGAAAACATGATGCTTTTCTAGGATCAATTACTACGGCCTGCAGAAATTGATAAGCTATTTGATGCTGCTCCAGAAAGGTAATTTTTCTCTTCAATGGCACTTAAAAAGAGATTTCCCTTATATCTAAACCATGTCATTAGCTCACCCTTTCTTACTGTTAAGAATGTGTGGTTGGGCCTAACTCAACTCTACAAAACCGATTGGTAGAGTGAGGACTGTCTCCATTTATAAACACATGTTCAGACCATATATTGTCCGATGTGGGACTCTTAATACACCCCCTCACACCCAGGATTGGACATCTGGAGCGTGGAAATAAATGGTGGGTGACCCACCGGATCTTAGACGAGACTCTGATACCATGTTAAGAATGTGTGGTTGGGCCTAACTCAATCCTACAAAACCGGTTGGTAGAGTGAGGACTGCCTCCATTTATAAACACATGTTCAGACCATATATTGTCCGATGTGGGACTCTTAACACTTACCATTGGTGGTGTAATCTAGAACTTGTTGATTGCCTCCAACTGCTTGAGCTATTGCTTCTGTATCAAGAGAAAAGCTTTTATACAATTCCCAGCTGTAAAACTCAATAACATATTGATAGGACCCAAGAGGACAACAAAATTTACAGATTTAGTAAGGCAGGAGAATGGGCCCGACCCTTCCCTGGGGTCTTCAATAGCTTTTCCCTTTTAGCGAGGAAAGAGGATATATGTAGGTGACTAAGAGTAGGAATTGAATAGGTTAGCAAATATCTTAACTTAATCTCTAGAAGTGGTTTGATAGTGTCGTGAAATTCATGTTATGTCTCAAGTCTTAAATAATCGTTGGATTGTTGCTGTTCATGACGTCTTGATACATATTGACAATGCTCACATAATTATGATGAGAGCTTATTATGTTTGGTAATTATGAATTTGGAATTTTTAGTAATGCTATTTGGAATGATGAATGCTCCTTCAACATTTCAAGTGTTGATGAATGATGTTTTCAAACCTTTGTTGTGAAGGTTTGTGTTGGTATTTGATTGCGACTTAGTAAGTCTATTGGAATTGTGACTGTAAGTGCACAGTCCTATCGCGTAGTTTTAAAGATTATCGAACCCACAAAGACTAATAATCGAACGTATTGTTATCTAATGTTGCTATGTAAATCTAAGGCTGATGATCATTTTAAGATTGGAGGGATGAAGAGAAATAACTATAACGTAAATAAATTATTAATAAAGATATTTAATAAAGGGATATCGGTATGTAACGCATCAAACTTCGGGGATTCGATAGATATTTGGTGTAATCTTATTGGTCAAAATATTCTTCAGTAGAAATTATTTATAAAAAGGACTTAGTCTCACACTCTCATTTTATTGACTCTGACCATACTCTTAAATCAGAATGCTTGGCTCTCGCGGTCTCGTTTTGAATTTAAAAGTAATTTTTGAATATAAATAAAGTCTAATTAATCCTAAAGCGCTCTCGCTGTGTTTATGATTAATGTCTAGTGTCAGCTATCTGGTTAAAATCTCAAACTCTCGTTCTTGTTGACCGTAACCTTAGTTTGTTTTGTACTCTCGTACGAAAAACAGTTTGAATAAAATAAGAAACTAAAACCGGAGAAATAAATTTTATAAAAAACTAACACCAATTATTTACGAATCCCGTCGTTTCGTACATACCGATACCTAAGGGTTTAGCCGGACATGGATCCGGTAACAAACATGGTATTTAGAAAATCAAACATACAATAAGGCATAAATAAATAAAATAACAATCAAAATAAAACCTGGATTACGAATTGAGAACTGAAACTGAATCTTGATTCTTCAATTAAAATAATGTCGGCAGACTTTGGCGATGAGTAACCTTTACAATTGAATTCGAATACGTAAAATAAATTGCAATAGTCCCCGATGTGGAGAAACTATCACTTTTACAAAGTAAGAAAAACTGCCTAGAAAACTAAAAGAAAGTAAAATCTGACTAAAATTAAGCGTACGATCGAAAGCAGGAAGAGAGAGCTTCGCGTGGAGAAACTGCCCTCCTTATATATTTTCCACTTCCCTAAATTGTAGTCAAAGGTGAGTGGATTCATGGCTAAAATCATGGAGAAAAAGTAGGGAAGACTGGCTGTGGCGGTTGCCACAACCCTAGTCTTGGACTCCGTGGCGAGCGCCACATTTTTAGGGTTGAGCGCCACAATCTTCATGCTTTGTGGTGGGCGCCACCACCCTCTTTGGATCATGTGGCGGGCGCCACACATCCAAGTGATGGGCGCCACAAGCCCATTTGGTGTGGTGACCCATTCTCTCTATTTTTCTCCATTTTCTTCATTTTTTCTTTCCTTTTTGCTATTTTCCACTTTGCTTGCTTGTAAATCTTTTATTCGATAAATACTTGCAATAAACATAAAATACTGCGTAATAATAAGTGTTAATCAAGTAAAAAGCAATGCATATGAAGCCAAAAATACGATACGTTTTCGCGTTATCAGTATTCTTCGATGATATATTAGTGTATAACACTACTTGGAAGGAGCATATTCAGCATCTTAACCAAGTTCTACAGGTTCTGACGAAAAATAGGTTGGTGGTTAATAAAAAGAAATGCTATTTTGCAGAGTTCAGTAGAGTATTTGAGACATGTTATTTCTCATGAAGGAGTTGCAATGGATCCAAAGAAATTGAGAAAATCAAATGTGTGTTACAATGGCCAACACAAAGAATGTGAAGGGAGTAAGAGGATTTCTTGGTCTTACCAGCTATTATAGAAAGTTCATTAAAGATTATGGCAAGATAGCAAAACCCTTGGCAGACCTCACTAAGAAAGAGGGGTTTAAGTGGGAAGGTAAAGAGCAAAGTGCTTTTGAAGTGCTCAAAAACAGGGTCACTACAGCACCTGTTTTGGCCTTGCCGGATTTCAACCAGGATTTTTAAATTGAAAGTGATGCTTCCGGAGACAGCTTGGGAGCAATTTTGACAAATCTCACTAAGAAAGAGGGGTTTAAGTGGGAAGGTAAAGTGCAAAGTGCTTTTGAAGTGCTCAAAAATAGGGTCACTATAGCACCTGTTTTGGCCTTGCCGGATTTCAACCAGGATTTTTATATTGAAAGTGATGCTTCCAGAAACAGCTTCGGAGCAATTTTGTTGCAACAAGGTCAACCTATTGGCTATTGCAACAAAACTCTTGGTGAGAGGAATCTAACCAAACCGGCTTATGAAAAGGAGCTAATGGAGGTTGCATTATCTCTTCAGCATTGGCGTCCTTATTTGCCGGGCCGGAAATTTACTCTTTATACTGATCAGAAAGGCTTGAAACAGTTGTTGCAGCAGCAGATAACTACAATGGATCAGCAGAATTGGGCAGCTAAGTTGTTGGGATATAAATTTGAAATAGTTTATAAACCTGGTCTGGAAAGTAAAAGGGGCAGATGCTCTGTCTCACATGCATGAAAGTGTTGAACTACATTCTTTAACTCATTACCCAGAATGGTTGGGCAGCAGAGAGGTGTTAGAAAAAGTCCATAATGATGCTGTGTTGAAGAACATCATTGCCGACCTGACAAAGAGGGACACAGCAAAACTAGGTTTTGCCTACCGTAATGGGGTGCAGCTGTACGAGGACAGGTTAGTGAGGTTAGTGTTGGCTGCAAACTCTAGTTGGATTCCTAAATTGGTGTTGGAATTTCATTCATCTCCTCAAAAGGTGGTCACTCGGGATTTACCATGCTTACTGAAGAGTTGCTGCAAATTTCTTTTGGTTTTGAATGAAGAAACAAATTATGCAATTTGTTCATGCTTGTGATGTTTGCCAACGACGAAAGTATGCGGCTGCTGCTCCAGGAGGACTTCTGCAGCCTCTTCCGATTCCTCATAGGTACGGAGGATTTATCTATGGACTTTATAACTGGTCTCCCTAAATCTAAAGGTTATGAAGCAGTGATGGTAGTAGTGGATAGTTTGTCCAAGCATGCACACTTTGTGCCACTAAAGCATCCGTCTTCAGCCAAAACATTTGCTGACGTGCTTGTTAAGGAAATCATAAGGTTGCACAGCATTCCAATGTCAGTTGTAAGTGATAGAGACCTCTTAAGTGTCCCACATTTGACAATATATGACCTGAACATGTCTTTATAAGTGGGGGCAATCCTCACTCTACAAGCCGGTTTTGTAGGGTTGAGTTAGGCCCGACCACATTTCTTAACATGGTATCAAGAGCCTCATTTAAGATCCGGTGGACCACTTTCTGCTATCGAGCCACCTACCATTTATTTCCACGCTTCAGATATCCATTCCTGGGCGTGAGGGGATGTGTTAAGAGTCCCACATCAGACAATGTATGACCTGAACATGTCTTTATAAGTGGGGGAAATCCTCACCCTACAAGCCGTTTTTGTAGGGTTGAGTTAGGCCCAACCACATTTCTTAACAAGACCCGATATTTGTGAGCAACTTTTGGCAAGAAATTTTCAGGTTCAAGGGATTCACCTTAAAATGAGTACAGCATACCATCTACAGGCAGATGGTCAAACAGAAATTGTTAACCGTTGTTTAGAGACATTTCTGCGTTGTTTCATTGCTGATCAACCCAAGACATGACTGTTATCGATGCCATGGACAGAGTATTGGTATAATACCACATACCATGCATCAACTGGAGTTACACCTTTTGAGGTGGTGTATGAGAGAACACCTCCACTGTTGACAAGGTTCTTACCGGGAGAAACTGAAGTAGAAGCTGTTAGAAGGGTTTTATTAGGCAGGGATGAATGTCTGCGCCAGCTCAAATATCATTTGAATCGATATCGATAGGGAGTTTTCTGTGGGAGATTGGGTATTTTTGAAGCTGCGACCACATGTGCAGGCAAGTGTGGAGGTGAGAATTAATCCAAAACTCGCTCCACGCTATTATGGCCCATACCAGGTGATTGGGAGAATTGGCGCTGTTGCTTATAAGCTCAAATCAAACTGCCAGATACCGCACGGATCCAGCCAGTTTTTTATTGCTCTCTACTCAAGAAAGCTATTGGGAATTATCAGGTTGAAAAAGATTTGCCTACTGGTTTGGAAGGGGAGTCAGGAGAACTGTGGGAACCTATTGAGGTGCTTGCTGACAGGAAAATTACCAAGGCAGGGGGACACTGTAACAGCTGCTGATACGTTGGAATGGTAAACCAGTTGACGAAGCAACTTGGGAAGACGAGTTCGTCATGCGAAGCCAATTTCCTACGTTTCGACTTGAGGACAAGTCTGTTTCTCCAGGAGGGAGTATTGATAGAGTCACACGACCTGAAGTATGAAAGGTGTATGTGAGGAAAAATAGAAAGTAGGGACCACTGCTGATGTGGCAGTAGGGTCAGAGTAAGGGGAGTCGGGTAATTGCATTTTCTGTTATAAGAGTGGAAGACTCGGGTGTGATTCATACAGAAGTTTGTTTTCCATTCTGTTAGGCAGAGTGTATTTCTCTGTGGGTAGTTAGGGAGAGTATTACCCTTCTACTGTTTTCTATTTCCTCATTAATAATAGAGAAGCATTTCTACCGATTGAATTGTTTTTCTGTTACTGTTTTATTACTTGATTTTCTGGTTTCCATCAGTACCCTTAATTAGTCCATCAACTTCATTTATGAAGGGTTTATTTTGGTTTTTATTTTCTGTCTTTTTATCCAGTCCGGTGGGCTTGTAGATGTGTTTTATTGGCCGTGGGTTAGTTGTAGCAGATCATAGTAATGTTATTATAACTTTCTGACATGTCTATTGTTTTGGGGGAATGAATCGTTTCAGTTACTTGAAAAACCCTGAACCTCCAAAAATGTGATGTGCTGCTTACTTGATTTGGTTATGACTCCTCATAACCAATAAGTGAGTCTGTGGCTATGTGCATATATTTTTGTGTTTTTTTATTTCTTGGCATGTATCGTTGCCCTTTATAATTACCGATGTCACAGAGAAGATGTTGCACCCTAATTTTTTTATTTGATATAACCTAACCATAATCCACTTTTACTACTTTCCTTCTACATCCTATAAGGTTAGCAATTAGCACAAAGTGAAGTATTAATACTATACCAATTCCTATGCGCATATGTCATTATGCACCTCCAAGTATGCTACATTTCTTTCCACAATATTTTTCATTACTTTTTTTTTATGAAATTGAAGGAGCAGATGGTTGTGTTTTAGGGTATAGCGCTACCGAACTATTTCAAGCTATGAGAATTTGCTTGTTTCATTCATTATTGTACAATTTTGATCCTTCTTATTTTGGAGCCAATTAAGTTCATATATTAATTGAATGCTTCATAACACATTGAAATAATCCTATAGTCTAAGTTTTCTACACCTGAGGTTGTACATCTCATATTTTCTTCTTGTTTTTCATTTTAGTCCGTGGAAGGATGCTCCATACAAGGATGCAGCTGAGACAACTGAAAGGGGTTATATATCTTTAAACGGATTTTTGTCTCAGGTGATTATTTATTACTTTTTGTTTTATTCTTAAACCTGTGATTATTTAATAATATTCTAAAAAAAGTTTTATATTTCCTGATTCTGAGTATTATTATGATCTACAATGGTTTTCTCCTGCTACTATAGTAGAGAGTGGGGTTGAGATAGGTTCCAAGTCCTAATTTAACCGGTTTGGAGAGAAAATTTCTAGTGATTATTTAAAATAAGAACCAGGAAAGACACAACAACATGCCTTTATCTCTTAAAATTGTTAAAATGACTTGCCTATCATAATCAGCGAATATTCAAATTTAGCTATTTCAAGATAGTTTCTTCATCTATTTTCTTGGGAGGATATGTTGTTTCTTTCATTTGATCTATAGAATTCCAGTGTTCTGCTCATCTGGATAACTATCCAGAACTTTGCAAGTGTTGTGCCATGCCATAATTTTCCCATGAAGAAATTATTGCTCTGTGGTTTCCTTGTGGGAGACCCTCCCTCCCTCCCTTTCATCGAGTTATCATTTTCTCTCTTTGCTGTATTTTTTGAATGGGATGGGACATGTCATCTCCACATTTAGTTGGTGATTGAGTTTATTATTGACATGTCTTTTAAATTTTATGGTGCAGTGGGCCCTTATGACTTTACTGGATCCAAAATATAGCTTGGCCAATTTGATTTACATCGGATGTAAACTTATGCCTGCTGCAGCACTCCGTGTCACTCCTAGAAGATCAGAAGAACGCAAGAAGCAAAAAACAGAAAGAAATGTGCTCCAATGCTATGTTTTTGGTTCTAAAAATGCCGGAAAATCTGCTTTTTTATTTTCATTATTGGGAAGGTGTGCTCCTGAACCAATCGTCATAAATTCATAATCAATGTGCCCGAGCTTGTTTTATTATTTTAATCTATCAGCATGTGGAATCTTATACACTCATATTGTTTTTTCTCAGATATTTAACCCTGTCAATTTCATAGGTCTTTCTCAGATTTCTATACTCCGACAACTGTTGAGCAGTATGCAGCAAACAACGTTGAGTTAATAAAGGTAAGGATGAATTTATAATGAGAAAGCATTATTACCATTGGAATAATTCTGAAAAATGATACTGTCTTTCTCTCTTGTTTTACCTCGATCTAGTGTACCCTATTGCTAATAACTGATAAAGTTCCATAGATGTAGCTGATATTGATTGCTTCAAGATGCATTCTATATACTAACAATCATGACGTTTACTGTATAGGGAACTAAGAAAACTCTCGTATTGCATGAGATTCCGGAGGATGAAGTATCAAGTTTTTTGTCAACAAAGGATTGTCTTGCTGCATGTGATGTAGCTGCATTTGTACATGACAGGTGTGGTGCAAAATGATTTCACGTGGTAATGCTTTGCTAAAGTTTAGCTATAGAAAAGCGGCATTGCATTATAGTTTCACTTTAGTCAACCATTATTATCATTTTTTTGGAAACATAAAGGAATAAGATCTTCTGGATCTGTTTATGATATTTTTATTGGTTCGGAGGAAACTGATAAGATCTGATAGAATATGATAACTGCTGTATACAATAGCATTTACAGTGAGAATATCTTTATTCAATGAAAACTGTTACAGACACAGCGGTAAGGGGTAACTGCAAACTGACACAATAATAACCAACCTCTAGGAATTTGAGTCTAATCTCTCCCTTAACCAAACCACAATTAACAACAATCCGATGACCACTAATTGTCATCCTTATTCTATTTAAAACATACCGAATAACATAAGTTGGGCCTTATTACTTGGGCTTTTGGTTTCACGCCTTAGTATAGACAAGCTTGATAGGCGGCCTACTAACAGAAAGATAACTAAAAGATCTTCTACAACCGTTTATGATCCTTTAAAATGACTACCTTACATGCTGAGTTTCCGTATGAGCTTGTTTATTAATTTATGTTGAACAAATTTTCTGAACTAGAAGCTAATACTTAAATCCTTAAAATATTTAATCTGACCTATGAATAATTTTAAACGTAACAAAAATCAATGTGAAATCTAATTTGGCCTGCATTTTTGTGGTTCCTATCTTTCTGGAAGAATATGATGCAATTGAATTTCATCCCATACAATACCATATACTGAAAATTGAGAAGGGCGCAGGATTTATGCTTAAGATCTTTGTTTCTTATTTTCCAGCTCAGATGGATATTCATGGAAGAAATCCATAGAGTTGCTTGAGAAAGTTGTTAACCAAGGAGAGCTAACTGGTCACAAATTTCCTTGCCTCCTCATTGCTGCTAAGGATGACTTAGTTCCATTCCCAAGGGCAGTACTAGATTCATTTAAGGTAATGTGTTTTCAGCTGATACTTACCATAGCGTTTCATGCGTGATGTTAATCTAAAAGTTCATTGGCTCATAGTTATACCCGTGTTCAGCATTTTATTTTACTATTTTTTGTTTTAATGTAGGTTGCTCAGGAATATAAAATAGATGCACCTATACGCGTGAGTATGAGATCAGGTGATTCAAACAATGTGTATAGTAAGATTGTCAATGCTGCAGAACACCCTCATTTGAGTATTCCAGAAACCGAGTTTGTGAGGAAAAGAAAGCAACAACAGCAACTTCTCCGCTCTTTCATTTTTGCTTTAGGTGAGCTTATTTTTCTCTATCTGCCAGAATTAGATAGCTTGCCTAATACTAAACAAATCTGCACAATACCATTTTTCTGTGTTAAAATTTGAAATATCTTATGTCTTGATTTCACAGCTGGGGCCGCTATGGCGTTTGCGGGTTTGACAGTTCGTCGTGCACGTGCAAATAAGAATTCTTCTTAGCCACATCAAACAACACTCGACTTTATTTTGCATTGTAAATTTGCTAATAGGGTTGCATTGGTTTCAAAATTAAATAGTTTAATCCAATTCTATTGGTTTTTTTATCATTTTATTATCTAGTTGTAATAGTTTTAGTTTTAAATTTGATTAGTTCAATCTAAAGCATTTGAGTTTGATTAAGTTTATTTATGAAACATTTAATAAAATATAAATGTAAAATTTTAAAACAGTTTTCACTGTATTCTATTGCAAATTGCTGCTGTGAGTGAGTGTTTATATATATATATATATATATATATATATATATATATATATATATATATATATATATATATATATATATATATATATATATATATATATATATATATATATATATATATATATATCGTTGGATTGAAAACTATTGTCAAATATACATGTCTATAAAATTTAATATCAATAGGGAATCATTTGATATGTTAACAAGATACATAAAAACGAACGTCTTAAAGAATTTCATGAAAACCGTTAATTTTTATCATTTTCTTTAATATATCTAATGATTTTTGATTGATGTGAAATTTTATAAGCATGATTTATATGCTAATAATTTGCAATCCAACATTAGATTGTGTTATACGGACATATGATGAAGAGTTATCGAATGTATGATGTTATAAAGTTTGACACCTTGATGATATTGAAACAATGTTATTGCATTTTTGTAAAATATATAATTGTATCGAGATTATACCGTTGACAACATTATATACATAAATTGAGTTACCTAAATCTATATCTATTGGTGGTTCTTTTTTTGACCTTTCCTTATTTGATTCTCTTTCAATGTCGCTTAACTTGGAGAACTCTTCCATCCTTTCTAGAAAGTGATTCGACCAAGTTTCAACATCTTTTGTGAAATGTGCCATCCACTCTGATGATGCTTATGGTATAGATACCCTGATTTCAAATAAACTTGAACAAAATGTTATGTTTTTGAAAGCAACCTAATACACATGATGCGTCTGGATGAATTTTGAGGTGACCTACTCTGAAGTGGAAAAAATATTTATGAGAAACCATATTGTGTCAAATCAATACATACCTTATCATAAGCACATGCTATAAGATGTCCCATTTTAGGGAAGCACATTCATTTTTCAAACGATGCCAGACCATTAAAACAAGGAACAAGAGCATTGAGAATTATATCACAATGTTCTTTTTTTTCTCGTAACGTTGTGTATGATTCCCTATGTGTTGTCAACTCTTGTATAAGTTTATGGATGACAAATGTGTGGTTCTCCTCTCATTTACCGAGCAAACCCGAAACAACTCAAAAATTGCAGTTGCCCATCACCATTAACAATTCTCTCAACGTATTTGTGCATAAAAAGTGACATCTCATCAATGTGGATGATTTTTGGTAACGGTGGTGAAAGAGATGATATGCTAATGCGAGCACTCTTGAAAATACTTTTTCGAGATTTTGGATTTGGAGAATCCGAAAAATGTGAGTCAACATGTTCAAAGTATGAAGGAGACTGTCGTTGTCACTATGTCAGTTTGACTTTTTTAGGGGAATCCTTTGTTTTAACCGGTTCTGACGGTGGTTTTAAATTTGTTGTTTCTAAATAGACAATCTTCTTCAGATGCTCTTTGTTGTGCAATTTCATATTGTCACCAACTTTCAAAAATCTCTCTTGGATTACTTTTCAGTCGGTCATGATAGTTATATTTGGTTTATCATCCTTCATCACAACAACATCCTCAAATCAGAGCCTTTTCTAATGAGTCTAAACTTCATCCATAATATCAGTTTATCAAACTTCATCTTCTTTGAAATTAAGCAAGCACATGGAAGACCGTATGTCTTCCTAAGTGTACAACCATACTTTGAGCTATCTGAACCTGTTTTATCTGCTCGTTTGGCTTTGTGAAAAATAAAATTCAATCGCACCCGAGATATGTTGTCAACTAATTGTGAATAAATGATATTACCTTTGAATCAATGTTCTAACTGAATAATGCTTATACCAAAAGATGTTTGTATCTTATTATGTTGGTTTTAGAGCATTTGGTTCACATTTTCCCAATCTCGACAAAAATCACCTTTACTGTTTCCCAACCAATTCTTCAGTGTAGCATGTGCAGATTCAACTGTGTTAGTCGTTGTATTGCTAAACAATCTTCTCCTTCACTTGATCTAAAATAGTACTCTCAACATATTTCAATAAGTCTGGATATCTCGCACACACCCTCTTGAAATGTATTACAGATTTGGCAAATAACTCTTTTGTAGAAGAATTTATTATACCATTCCAGACATCCATTATCTTTTCCAACACCATACTAGGTTTGACCATTTTTTCATCTTCACTTTTAATTTGTTTGGTGCATACCGCATGTTTTAGTTGACTTCTCACATTTTTGGTTATGTGATACATATAAAGTAATGTATGTGATGTAGGAAACACCTTTGTAATCGAATTCATCAGTGCGGTGTCGTGATCGATGATGATTACATTTGAAATGTTTTCTTGATCCTTCAACATAGTCCTGCATATTTCCAAAGCCCATGCAACATTGTCATCTTTTTCAGATTTCAAAAATGCAAAACCCACTGAAAAAGTCTTCTCCATAAAAGTAACACCAACAATTTCAAGAAGTGGAAACCTATACTTGTTGGTATTATATATTGAATAAATTATAAGCATAGTGGGAAATATGTTGAACAACTTGAAGGAATTGAGATGAGTCCAAAATATATCTCGAACAATGACTTTTTCCTCACAAACTATGTACCTAGAAACATAGTGATCTTCACCCAAAAGCTTCAACAGTTGTTTCATTTCAGATCTTAGACCTCTTAACGCCTTGTCGTTTTGGACACATACATTGTATACTTGCTTGATATTTGAAACATTTTGAGGTCTTTTCCGTTTCAATGTTGCAAGTATGTTTTTCGATGCCACCATGTTTAATGTCATGTCCGAAACAAGTTCATTCTCCTATGAAACAAGGCGACATACAATGAGATGATTGGATAACTTGTGACACAAGGCATGATTGCGTATACTAGAAACCACATTAAATTTCCATGTATCATTCGAATTACAATATTCGTGCAATTTAAACGGACACTCACATTTTCTCGATCCGGTGTCATCACGTTTCAACTTCCTAATTGGTGGTTGATACATGTCACTTATTTCACATCTCATTGTTACAAATGATTGTCTTCTATTAGAACCAGTGTTATACCTTTCGATTACAACACCAAACCCCAATTTTTAGGCCACCACGCGGACCTATTGCAACATACGCTAATGAACAATAAACTCTTGTTTATTTGCAAATTGTTCATGAACATCTACCTTGACAACAACCAGTCTAGTATCCAATTTAACATCATCATTCACTTTATATGATTTAACATCATCCTCCACTTCATCCGATTTAACATCCATCCTTACAGTAGCTTTGGGAAACATATTTTGGTGTACCATATCTAATACCAATCGTAACAGAAAAACTGATAAAAAACTCAAAGTATCAAGCAAATTCGGAGATCAATCTTCGTAACACATGAAACTTAGTCTGGAGATGCATATTCGGACTTAACGTTCTTTTTTTACGCTTAAAAACAGATTAATGCAAAGAATGAAGGATGAAATGAATGAATTTTATCTTAAATTCCAACTTCTTTTGTTCCCTTTAATGTGATAAAATACAAGAATGATGTTTTGGTGTTGAAAAGTTGATTGAGAATGATTTTTTAAAAGGATTTTGAGAGTGAAGATGAGTTTGTTCATGAGGAAGAAGAACATGCAAGGTGGGATTTTATTCAATTTTCCGATTGACATTTATGGATATGCATATCCGAAATTGTCATTGAGTTGTTAAATAAACCAATTCAGTGGATAAAAATACCATAAATGAGTACATGAGATTTTACGGAGATGCATCTACGTATTCACCTCAAAATATATACGGAGATGCATCTCTAGATTTTTTCTTGAAAAAAATGGGGTGGCTCACTGAAATACGAGGATTGATGTGATTTAGGTTCATCCATTGATATATCTCCAGACACTATTAAGGGCATATTTCGGATTTCAGAGGTGTGAGGTGCATCCTATGAAGTGAGATGAGTATTTCCCAATGATTATCAACATGTTTGTTTTATTAAAAAATATATATTTTTATTAAAGATTTAGTATTTTTTTGGCACGTATGTTAACTTCGAGATTTATTTTGGTCTCTTAATTTAAAAAAATCCTATATACCGGTACTTTAACTCTTTCAAACGTATCATATTAGTCATTTTCGTGTAATTAGAAACTAAAAAACTAAAAAATTGGTCGGTAAATTCGCCGTTAATTAAACGAAAATGATTAACATCATACACTTTGACGAGTTAAGGGATTACTATGAATCTCTTTTAAGTTAAGTCACTAAAATAAACTCCAAGGCTAACATACGAGACCAAAAAGATATTAAACTGATTTTCAAAAATAAATTTTATAAAAACATTTTTTAAAATAAGAAAAGTTTTTTTAAAGTTATTTTTTTATAAATTAAAAATATAATTTTAACATTAAGTAACATAAATATACACTATTGAAGATTAAAATGAAACTAAAATCACAATTTTCAAAGAAAATGTATTTTAAAAATAATTTATTTATAAAAAAGTATTTAAAATAGTTCCAAATTTAAGTGATTTTTTGAAGTTTTAATATCAAATAATTATAATAAAACATAAAATAATATATATTTTTTAAATTTATTTAAATCAACTTTTTAAAGTTTTTTTAAAATTATTTAAAAAATAATAAAAGTAAATCATTTAAAAAACTAAAACAAACGCATTTCATTTTAAACTAGAATTTATATAACTAATAAACATGTAAATTTTAAAAATAATGCATTTACAAGTACTACTTTAAAATTATGTAATATAATGTTATATTGAATGTAAAATCATAAATAAAAATGAATTAGTATGGTAGTTCTATAAATATGTGAGTTTTTTTAAAATAAATAAATGTTAATATATATATATATATATATATATATATATATATATATATATATATATATATATATATATATATATATATATATATATATAAAGACGAAGTATGTGCATCTTGGGATTTAGACGTGTCCTAAAAAAAACAAAATAAAGAAGTATAGTTGAACAAAAATGCATAGCCTACCATAATGAATAATATCCGGCCAGTCACAAAATTAAGAAAATCAATATTAAGGCAAATCAAATTTATTCTGATATAAGTATGTTCTAATGAAATGAGGAACTTCAGCCTATCAAATAATGTCCAACAACTCATGGTCATGATTAACAAGCCTATATGTGCACTTATTTTCTTTTATATAAATATGAGTGAAACACTTAAGACTACACAGGTGTTTGGAGTTATCCCTTATGTTTTGGAGTTACTAAGGCATTAAAGCTTAATTCATGATGCATTGGAGAGCGGATGGGGAGTCCGATTCTATCCATATTTTGGATCAGCCTTTAACCACCACAGGCTCTAACACTACCATAATAGAGATGAGTTCTGCCTCCAAAACTGTTTGTGGCCTGAAATTCGCCGAAAAAGCGCCCATGAATTCTCCCCGATGGTCCCTTGCAATGGCGCCCCCTATAGCTAAGTTATCTCTTACGGAACCCATCCATGTTGATTTTCGTCCAACCCCGATTTGTTTTTTGCCAAATAACTATAATAATTTCTGAGCCCTTATATATTTCAACTCAATTTGCAACCTGTCCAATATGTTCCACTCTAAAGTATGATGTGCAAATCATCCATATGAAAGGGAGAAGCCCAACTTAGTATGTGCCGAAATGTCTCCCATGATGAACTGAATCCCAATTGCATAATTGTTGAATCGTTTCTCATTTTTGACAAGCCAAATATGATGTACCGATGTGACTAAAATGCCTCGGGATGCACCCTAGGTTGGTCATTTGTAGAAGATCCTTATCCGACTTTGGTAAGATTCAAATCTCAAATATGGAAAGGATCTTTTTCCAAATAGACACAATGAACTGACATCCGAGTATAATATGTGATGAAGACTCTGTTTGATTATTGCATAAACTACACATCAAAGACAGATTACAACCACATTTATGCATGTTCAAATCATACATTTTTTTTGTGAATTAGTCTTCACAAAGTGAAGGACACCGAGAGAGGAATGGAGTTTGCCATATCATTTGCACCCGTTCGAGGGAAACAGGAAGGTCAACAACATGGAACTTTAGGAGTTTGGAACTTATGAGGCATCATGGGCATCTATAGAGGACTCATGTCTCTAGAACGATGATGCCGGAGACACGCGAACTCCAAAAGATGACGATCCTACATTAAATATAGTGACACCAACGTATAGATGAGAGGGTCTAGCTTTTTCCCACTAAATGGAAGCATGCTTGGCCAATCTATCACACCTTAATATGTATTGGTTGTCACATATTTTACCCCTAATTACATCAGAAAATCATATCATAATCAAAGAAGCCAAATCCTTAGAATAAAACATGCAAAATCAAATAAACAATGCAGAATAGGAAAATCCAATTTTTTCTCCGGACTCATGGTCCGGATTCCAATCTCTGGCCAAAACTAGAGTTGTAGAACACGAGTAGAAAAAACTCATATTCTTTAAACTTGAAAACAAAAATCTATATGCATGCATCAAAAATCAATCCATTATGCTTTTAACTACAACCTAATGAACTATAAATAATCTATTTAGGTCATACGTTAATCACAAACCAAAAAAGAAAGAAAATGAAAAACTAACCAAATTGCGAGAAAGCTTAAAAGGAGAAACCTCGTTAGAATAAAGTGGAGTAGAGTTTCAATGATGTCCTAGGCTTGAATGTAATACAATAGAAGTAGCGGAAAAGTTTGAAAAACAATGAAAATGAAGTTTGCTCATGAGCTCTATTTTGGGTTTAAATGAAGTTTATGAAATGAAGAAGAAAGAGGGAAAGGTCTCGCGCAAGGATATAAATCAAACGCGTCTAAAAATTGGAATTCATAACAATTACGAAGATTGGAATCCGGATTAATTAAGTGTTAAATTGGCTTGACTTTGAGAAATGGGTGTGGTGTGGTGAGGGGCATACCCACAGTCCAATCTACGAGTTCTTTTTTGGCCTTCACATCTCCTATTTAGCATTTTTTTTTTCATTTTTGAATGCGTCACTATTTCGAATTTTAGGAACATTAATGAAACTTTACCGTGGTGGATAAGCAACACTAAGGGTGGGAAACAAATCCCCCTTTATAATTTAGTTATTATTTCGGGTAAGTAAAAACCGACTAAGACCGACCAATCCATATGCCCAATCTAATAAGAGCATACGGTCATTCCACAATTTTGTCCATTTTTTTAATAATAATTTTAGGTAGATATTTGTGGAATTTTATTTATTATTATTTGTAAATTTTCTATCTTATTTTAACTTTCTTTAGAAATAGTTGTTTTGCTATTTTAATTTTCTTAAAACAATAAAAAATAATTGCATTATATGTATTTCATTCTAATTTTCTTTTTATACAAAAATTACAAAAAGAAATGTTTCATTTAAATTTTTTTTCTTAAAAAATACATTTTTTTTAAAATTTTGTTTGTTTTATTTGATTTCAAAAAAAATACAAAAGAAGATTCTATTTTTGTTTGTTCTATATATTTTTTAAAATTTTATTATGTTATCTTAAGAACTAAGTAAAGATTTTGAAAATTGAGATATAATTTTCTCAAATTAGTAAAAAAAAATCAGAATCAAATAAGTTTTAATTGGGTCATTTTTATTATTTGATTTTCTTTTCACTTTTGATTAACCTAGTTTTAGTTTAATCTAATTTTAGTTTTGTAGTATAAATAAAGGAAGAAAAACTCAGAAAAAACTATTCCACAAGAAAAAAAAGTCACTCTCCCAGATCTCTCACTCTCACGTGTAATTTTTTCATACACTATCCTCCACCATTATACCATAATCCTCATTATCACTATCTTCATCATACCGTTCAATTTTCAAACTCAACCATCATCAACGATAACACTACCATAAACCAAAATTCACAAATTGATATTTAGTAGTAGAACAATAATAAAAAATAACACAAGCAATAATAAAAGAAAAAGAAAAGAAATTGGTTCGATGCTGACAACCACCGAAGCCAACGAGATTCACACCGCCACTCGACCAACACGCATTTCAACCATTACTGTCGACGGTCGCAACTCTCACCGCCGTCTCCCTCACTTTCCAATTGGTACTCACATGCTCCATTCTTTTGTTTATTTTCTTGAGTTTCCTTTTTGTTATGTTTGTTTATTTTGAAAGAAAGAGATTGTTTGAGAGTGTGATGATTTCGAAAGAAGGTTTGAGAGTGTGATGATTTCGAAAGAAGGTTCCATTGTTTTCTTCTTCTTTGTTTTCATACTGAGAAATGTTATCAAAAGAGAAAGAAGAAAATGGTTGTTTCCTTTGATTCTTTCTTCTCCTTGTTTAATATTAATCTAAAAAGAAAAGCTATAAAAATTAGAAAAGTGATGATTTTGAAAGGGGGAGAGACCCATGCACTTTTTTATAATAAAAATCTGACTTTTTTGCTTTATTATTATTTATTTATTTATTTATTGGTGTTTGATTGTTTGAATTTAAGTTGGGTTTTGGGCCCACCATGGTGCACTATTTGCACCCTCCTTTTGCATTTGTAGCGGTGTATTCGTCGCTATATGATTTATTGATTAAACCATAAGCAAAACATACAAAGAAATCGAGTCGCCACCGCATTTTTATTTATCCAAAGGACTGGCTAAAAAGCGAACAAAAGCCTAAGAAGTTTTACACATAGAAAACTAATGAAAAGATCAGAGAATCTGGGTAAGGGGTAAATTACGCAATGGGAAGGTGTTAGGCACCCATCACGTCCTAGGTACTCATAGGGAGCCCTTTTCACACTTGTTGTATAAGAAAAAGTTTATTTGTTTATGACATATTGTGCAAACATGAATGGGAAGATGAGAAAAGAATGTACAATTTTATTATTTTTGTGTTTGAACGGATGAACCCGTTGCCTACGTACCTTCCATCAAAGGTAAGGATCAAAACGCCGTAGTTCGGCTAAAAGATTTCCAAATTATCAGTGGGTTCAATTTTAAAACAAGAGCACTAAGGCTTTTCATTACCAATGGGAGAAAACTCAACCTGAATCAACAATCCACCATGCGAGGACGGCTTCAACATACTAGTGAGGGGTTAACCCTATAATAAGTATGGAAGACTTACAATCAACTCACTAAGGATAAGGTAAGATTTACATCAACCACTATGGTAATTGAAACCTATGGCTAATGCATGAAAACATATCAACAATGGACAAAGCCATCAAAACAATTGAATGGGTGAAGTTAATTGATTATGAGTATTCACAAAATATGGTCAAAGTATGGTTAAAATTCAATTCAAAGAAGTGTTATGAAATGGATTTTGAAAAGTCAAGGACTTAGGGTCCAGGTTTCTAATTTGAAAAGAGATGAGAATGTTTGCACAACATGTATTTACAAATTTTAAAAGACCAACAAGTGAAAAGGGGTTTTTGAAACAAAAAGGATGTGGATGAAGGAGTGTAAAACTTCCTAGAAGTTCACCTCTTGAAATCATATAGAAGATGATTCAAGTGTGTCCTTTGGAATGAAGCAACAAAGCAAGTAAGCAAATAAAAGGCAAGGTGATACCGGATGCCACTCAATGGACTTATACCAATCTCACAAACAAAGGCGGATACCGGATACCAATAAATGGATTTACACCAATCTCCTAAAACAAAACAATGATACCGGATGCCAATAAATGGACTTACTCTAATCTCACAAAACAAAAGTGGATATCGGATACCAATAAATGGATTTACACCAATCTCCTAAAACAAAACAATGATACCGGATGCCAATAAATGGACTTATTCCAATCTCACAAGGCAAAACAAAGCATGGATGTCAGATGCCAATCTATCTGGACTTATACCAACCTCCAAAGGATGATCATAGGAATACAAATGCCAACAACATGGTCTTACAATCGCATCCTCACATACAACAAACAAACAGAAAGATGGATGTCAGATGCCAATCTATCTGGACTTACTCTAATCTCCAACAGATGATCATGGGAAAGCAAATGCCAACAACATGGACTTATAATTGCATCCTCACATATAACAAACAAACAGAAGCACAAAGCTAAGAGGACATGAGTGGCCAATGAAATGGTCTTACACTCAATCCCTTCCAAATCATAGGATCAATAGCCAATGAATGGACTTATAGTTGATTCCTCAATGGGCAAACTTAAACAAGTCACAAAGATATGAAATGATGATCATGCAATAATGAACAATTAATGATAATAAATGCACAAAGGCATGCAAGCAAACATGTACGTATGAATCAAGCAATCAATCAAACAAAGTCATTTAGCACACACTATAACCAAGCAATTAGGCTCAAGCAAGGGTTAGACTTTAAAGTCAACTGGAATGGGGTAAATGGTGCTCTTAACCTTAACATTGAGGGTTAAGGTGAAGCAGATGAAAGGATATGAGGGGTGTGCCTCATTGCTCTTATCCCTGGTCAGGGAGAGCATTCAAATGATAGAAGGTGTGGGAGTTCAGAAAGTTGGAACTCTCTCCACAAGTTAATGACTCGATAGATCTTGGGTTAGGATCCACAATGCTACAACATGTAATGTGAGCAAAGGGAATACACACAGAATAGTAGGAGATGGAATACACATCTCTTTTATCTACCAATTGCCTTATTCAAAGGACTTTTCCTGCTTGGGGACAAAGATAAACAATCACAAACATTGCCTCTTAAGGAGGACTTCAGACAGGTGCCTGGCCAAGTAACAAGCCAGGTCTTCCAGACTACATGAAGAAGAAGATGTTATACCTCAATGCTAATGCTATCAAGCAAAGAAAAAGAAAGTTCACAATGGAACTATAACAACTAATGTACCTGAAATCAATCAAATATAATCAGTACACCAATCACAAAGTCAAAACAGACAAGATAAGAACCAACAGTCAACATAATCAATCACATGTGCAAAGCACCAACTCAAATCAAATGAGCTAGAGGCATCCTACAAAACAAACGAAGTTAGTCCATAACAATCAAATAAACCAAACTCAATCAACTTGAATTAATCTCCTTAAAGCAATTGCTTCTTCAACCTGAAAATCAAACTCAAACATGAGAAGTAGACCACTAGGACAAAGCCTAGGGTCAAAGGAGGATAAATAAACCAAAACAGAACATGAAAGTTGACCAAAATCAAGATTAATCAAATAAGAACAAAGTCCAATTGGTCTCATATCAAAACTATGCACCAAATCCATTTCATAGACAAAACATGTCAAAGTGGCAAGTTGGAATCACATTGGAGCAAACAGAATGAACACAAGCATATCAATACCAAAATGGCTCAATAAATTCCAAGAAAAATCATGTCTAAACAGAACACATTGAATGAGCAACACACCAAAATTCATTGCATTTGGATAAAAGGAAGCAAATCAATTAAAATCAACAAGTCATGGTATGTTCAAACAAGCTCATACAAGGCACCAAATCAAGCATCAACTTCAAGCAAGCATAAAACAGAAACAAAACATGATAAATGAATGAAACCAAAGCCACAATTAACTTCAAAATGTCTATAATACACATGCCAAATTTTAGGTCCATCCAATAAACACCAAGAATTTCACAAATCATATGAGATCATGACTCACAAAAGGTCCACAATTGGTCAAACAGAGGGAAAATTCTCAAACAAATAGAAAATGCATTCAAAAATTCCAGGAAAAATCACAAGAAAACTTAACATCCATAAGTATCAACATGCAAAAATCCAGATCAATTCAAGTTCAATAGGCATGGCAAACAAAATCAGCAAATTGGACAAGAAATGGTGTGACACACATTGTCACACCTCCAATGATCATATCACATCTCACAATCCAGAAATGAAAAAATAGCAAACTATATACCAAAATGACCAGGAGTGAGTCTAGATTATGCATGTCAAATTTCAGCTCCATTGGATAAGCCATCATGATTTCACAAATGAAATGGTAAGCAATGTGCAAGGAATGGCATGTATGAACAAACCCTAGGCAATTATTTTTTTCAACCGTGCACAAATTCATTAAAAATCATCAAAAAATATAAGACATGGTGAGGATCATGGCCTAAAAAACCTCATGTTGATTGGATTATTATTGAGAGAGTTATGATTTTTTCAATGTGAAAGAAAATAAAAAAGAAGTGAAAGGAAGCATGTTAACATAGAAGCATAATTGAAAAAGAAATGCAAAAGCAAAAAGAGAAAAGTCCTTGGTCCGGACTCGAACACGCGCGCTATTCAAATGAAGCGCTACTTAAGTGAAATGCTGCGTTTCACTTAAGTACGTGGCACGGCGTGATTGGTTACATGGCTCACAAACACCAAAATCACATGCAAACAAGGCCAAGGCAGATTGAAACGCGATCTGGAAACAAAACCTAAACATTCATCATCATCTTCATCATGTTCATCCTCATCATGAACTTTTTGTTACAGAAATCAACAAGCAATACACCAATCGATTCATCTTATCATGCACAACACTAATCCAGCCTCAATTTCAATTAATTCTAACTATATTAAGAGCATCGATCAAAACAAGTTTCAACATCCATATTTCAAATCAAGATAACTTTCTCAAAACCTAATGAAATTAAGAGATCTAAATTGCAGAATGATCTACATGCTAAGATCTACAAGAACCACATGAGAATTGCAAGAATTGGAGTAATCGAGTTCTAACCTCTTTGAAGATGCATAACTTGATTCGTGAGTTTCAAGGCCTCAAAGGTGAAAACAGATGATCTATGATGATGAGAAGATGAATGAATGCAAGGCTTTAGCTCAACAGTGCTTGAATTCGAAGAAAATCCCCAAATGCCATGAACATGCTCAAGCTCCAACAGTTCCAATTCTTCAAGAATTCTCCAAGATTTGCTTCAACAGATCTTCAATACTTCCTGCAGATGATGATTAGCACAAGAACAAGCAAAAGGAATGGTGAAATTCGATGAAAAAAAGTTGAAGAAATTTTGAGAGAATTTGAGAGAATTTGAGATGAAAAGTGTTTGGATCTGAAATTGTGAAGTGTTGATGCAGAATTCTGTTATGATTAGGGTTTTATACTTCCTATTAATCAAGCTAGCTAAACATGATTAAGCCAAATGCAATGGATTAGTGAAAATGATGGTTTATGCCAAAATGCCAAAATCACCCTTATGCATATGTGGTCAATGGAACAGTGCAAATTCACTTGAAGCAAGTCCAAAATTCTGTTTTAAGGCAAATGCAATTGGTTTGGAGTGAAAATCATGCATACTTTTCAAAATCACCTTTTCCCACCAAAATTTAAAATGAAGTCAAGTGAAAAATGCACTTTTTGTGTGATGATTTTTGATGAAATGTAATGAATGATTATGATAGAGCATGTCAAATGGAGATTTCTCAAAAAAGAAACACATGAATTGGCCTTTTGATGCAAAAGTTATGTCTCCTTGAAGTTCAAATTCCATGGCCAATGATTTGATCATAACTTGCCAACCACAAATGAGAAATGGATGTTCTTGGACTTTTTGGAAAGGTGAGAGCAAGATCTTCAACTTTCATGTTGGACAAAATTTGATTTGAATCCTACTTGATGATGTAAATTTGAGGAGAAGACCTTTCCATTTTTGGCAGTTTGAAATTACAGGTCACTTACTATTTTTGGAAACTTTTCATCTGACCTCAAATTCTTCAATGATGATGTTTGACATGTTATATGAGGCTTGTATGGACATGAATGAGACCTCTCCAATCATTTCCCACCTTCAAATCCCTGATTTTATGCACAGTTGACCACAGTTGACTTTGCTAGGGTTTTGGTTGACTGAGCCATGTTCTGATGAATTTCAAGCCTCTACCACTTGAGATCTTGATTCCAAATGATATCACAACTCATATGAACTCTTTTATGAATGATCATGGTGCCCAAATTCTTCAGAATGGCCACCATCTATTGCTCAATGGCTATCTTTAACTGTCTTGACCTAATGTTGCTTCATCTGCAAGTAACAAGGTTAGATGACAATATTTTTGTACTTTTGGTTAGTAATCAAATGAAAAGCAATGATATACAAATTCTAAACATGCTTGGTGATCAAGAACCACACTCACAAGATAACCCACCCACAAGAAAGGAGGCAAAGGTGCACAATGATCCTTGAGGCAATGATATGATATGATATGATGTTATGAGGGATCTTAGGGACAAAATTGGGGTCTTACAGCATCCCTTGAATTTTATTTTTTAGTTAATTTCAATTTATTTAATTTATTTAGTTTTAATTCAAATATTCAGAAATACAAAAGAAAAAAAATATCAAAATACCAAAACAAAAATAAAGTTCATTAAAATACAATAGTATTTTTATTTCTTTTTAATTTAAATTCGCATTTAAAAAACCTCTAATTAACGGTAAGAAATAGATGAATATACTCTCATTTGTTTATCAAACAATCAAAATTTAGCGTACGCTTTACCTGAATAAGTTATTCATCTTCCATTTGATATCCTGATACTTATTCATCAAGATCTGTCCACTATCGGCATTTTCAGACCATGACTTGAATTAATACTGAGCATATTACTGGTTTCACTAACCTTAAGCTGCAAGTTTTCAGAAGCTCTGCTACTAAGAGAATGTATATTACCCTCATTCATAGAACTCCAACCAGCCTCCCCTGAGGGACCGTTTTCATCAGAAAACTCTTATGCCTGGTTAACATGTATGCAGGATGAACAAGTAGCTGAACACACATTACAAGTCCCCTATTTTCTTAGCATGTAACCCCGCACATCATTAGCATCTGGAAAAACTCCTTCTCGGGAGGATGAGTATGAAGCAAATCAGTCATGACATCCAATTGGTGTACCATATTATAGCATAAAGGCCCTTTACTTTGTTCATTGGACCAATGTAATGCCTCCACCCCTTGTCCCACAATTCAGTGATTGCTCGATTATCCCTGTTAATAATTTTACTAATAAGCCTACGTTATGCAGCCGGGTGGCACGGTTTAACACCTGCATTATTATCAGCGTAGTCACATATAACATGCTATCACCACCACAATATCACATATAACAACATTTTAATCAACACAATTATGTGGTATGTACGAGCTAAATGTAAACATTTCACTAATAAACTACACTAAGAAGTTGTGTTGTTCTTCTTCAATTACACGTACTGTTATTTCTGGGTTCCTGCCACTCCGTTGCCTTATTTTATTACAGAAATCATGGAGATTTATGGGCGGCTCCATCATGTTGGAGAGTGACTTTCCATCTCCGGAGGTATCAAAGATATGCATATGCTATAGGTTTTTGGATGGCATCAACGACATAACTTGCAACATCTATGAGAATTGATTATGATTTGGTGAGTGAGTACTCAACCGAACTTCCATGGTGGAGTGGATTTCCACGATGCTATTGCATTTTCTTCCACATGCAGACGTACTTTCATCGGCAGATTTGACTGTGTTGTTGAATCAGGACCATCGAAACACATGACTTTGATGTAGATGTGATGACACCGGGGAAAGTGAGATCCGAATGTAGAAAGTTACGGAGGACGAGCATGATGACATAATATTAATTGATTCCAATTGTATTTAGACCCGAAGCATTTTTTCTAATGCTGAAATGAATGTTCGAGTAAGGGAAGGTTTCTTCGGTGTCGCCATAGATGAACGACTATGGAATTGAAAAAGGTTCTCAAAAGTGTAATGTTATTTGTGTTGTCAGAGAAAGTTTTATCGGAAAGTCTTACATGTAGACAAATTTATTAACCTAACTTGGCCATAGAAGATTTCTTCCGGCCGAAAGTTTTATTAACGTTATCCGACCACAACTGACTATGCTAGAGGCTTCAAGTAACTTGAACTTCACTTAGGCATGAAGTTTTATTAACGTTTCTCGGCCGCAACTGATTATGCTAGAGGCTTTAAGTAGCTTGGAGTTTAGTTAGGTCAAATGTTTTATTAATGTTTCCTGGTCGCAGTCGATTATGCCAAAGACTTCTAGTAACTTGGACTTTAGTTAGGCCAGAAGTTTTATTATTGTTGTCCGACCACAGTCGATTATGCCAGAAGCTTCAAGTAGCTTGGACTTTATCCTAGATCGTGTACTAGGACCGTCTTACCTGCTTTACACAATACATTTGTTTTAACTATGGGCGCCTGATTAAAAACTCTCGCCCTTACAAGGGAAAATAATGCATTCCCATAATTTTTATTTATGATATTTATTACATAATCTAACTAAGACAGAACTCAAGACTAGTTACATTCCAAGTCCTAGGTGTTTCAACATCCTATAAACTTTCTAACTTATAAGCCCCATTATTCAACCTCTGGCGGATACGGAAATGCCCTTCCCAATTCGGAGCTAGCTTGCCTTTCTTCTTGAGGTCAGTCGCCCTCTTCACCACCAACTCACCTTTGTGAAATCCCCTTTGCCTTACTTTGATATTAAACCTCCTGACAATTTTCTACTTGGTTATGAACTCCCTTATGTGGGTTGATTCCCTGACTCCATGCAGGTACTTGGCCCATAACCATTTGGCTTCATCCAACTTCTTTTTCATCCCGGATAAAATGATCTTGTTTTCCGCTTCTGCCTGTCTGTTTTCTTAAGGGTGTTCCACTGAGATAAACCAATTTTGTATAACGGATGAACTAGAAAATTGTTTGCCATTGTCTGACACAATAGCCCTGGGAAGGCCGAACCAACATATTATGTTTCTCTTGTAGAATCAACATACTCTTTCCACTGTGATTCGCGCCACTGCTTCTGCCTCCACCCATTTAGTGAAGTAATCAACATCTAATATTAAGAACTTCATCTATTCGACTGCCACAAGATATGGACCCAAAATATCCTACCCCATTGATAAAACGATCATGGTGAAAGTACCGAGTGCAATAATTCTGCAGGGCAGTGGATGAAAGAAGAGAACACATGACATTTCTCACACCGACTTACAAATTATGCGCAATCCTACAACATGCTCGGCCAATAATATCATGTTTTTCATATTTTTCCTGACAGTGTTATTCCTCGGATGTGACTGCCACATATCCTTTCATGTACTTATTTCATGATAAACACCACATCCTCTTCCAAAATGCATCTTAGCATAAGAGCCGACCTTCCCATCTAGTATAAATGATCGGCCATGATGAGGTATCTAGTAGATATCCTTTTAATGCCCATGGATTCCACCTCTTCTTCAGGTAGCTCATTCTGGGTCAAATATCGAACAATATGCGCCATTCAGCCCCTTGCATTATCCAATGTCATAACTTCCTCAACCTCCGTACTCAGTTTTTCCAGAGTTTCTTTAATTACTGTCTTGTTTAAACCGACACCTTTGGTGCTTGCTAACTGTGCTTAAAGGTCGACTCTGACGTTCTCCTCCATTGGGATGTGGTTTATCTCAAATTCTTCAAATGTATGAGACATCTTGAGAGCTTTTTGCAAGTATCTGACCAATAATGGATCCTTTGTCTAAATCTCTCCCTTGAATTGGCCGGTGATTAGTTGAGAGTCAGTTTGAACCAATAAATGCATTACTCCGATCTCCTTTGCCAACTTCATTCCTGCAATCAAAACTTCATATTCCGCCTAGTTGTTGCTAGCCTAAAAATTCAAACACAAAGAATATTCAAGGACATGGTTACTTGGTCCATTTAATACTATCCTAGCTCCACTTCCTTTGAGATCAGAGGATCCATACACAGATAAAGTCCACCTGCATGAATATTCTTCCGAAACATGAGCGCGTAACTCAATCAGGAAATCGACAAGTATTTAGACTTGATGCTACTTCGAGGTACGAACTTTATATCATATTATGACAACTCTACCACCCAGGCTACCATTATTCCGACCAAATCCGATTTCTTCAAGACATGCTTAATATGGTAATTGGTTTTGACAATAATAGGGTGTCTTTGACAATATACCAGTTTTTCTCCCTTCTTCGTCTCGTAAACTAACAAAACTCATAGCCTTGGCTGATACGACTAAATATAGGATAAACGGTTGGTTCTCCTTCGATAGTACAAGGATGAGAGGTGTAAATATGAAGTACTTTACTTCTTTAAAAGCACCTACACACTCTTATGTCCATTGGAACTTCGTCGATTTCCTCACCACAACGAAGAAAATGTTTGACTTATCCCCTGCACAAGACAAAAAATGAGATAAATCGGCTAAGCGTATTGTCAATTGTTGTACCTCTTTTACTATTGATGGACTTCTCATATCGATGATTACTTGGCTTTTATCCAGGTTTGCTTCTGTTCTTGGACTGGTTAATAATAACCCAAGGAATTTCCCAGCTTGTACTCTAAAAGTACACTTGTCCGACTTTAGTCTCATGTTGTAACTTCTGGTTGATGCAAATGTCTCTTCTAGATCTTTGACGTGCTTTCGGTCTTCCGAGGTTTTTATCACCATATCATCCACGTATACCTCCAGGTTTTTCCCTATATGGGAAGCAAATACCATAGCCATCAGTCTCTGATAGGTAGCCCATGCATTTATGAGCCCAAAAGGCACCACCTCATAGTAATAATTATTCCTGTTTGTCATAAACACAGTTTTGGGTGCATCCAGTAGATTCGTTCGTATCTTATTGTAACCTGATTAAGGATCCAAGAAACTAAGAAAACGGTGACGAATCTCGAAAAACACAATCCTTCGTAAAGGTGCATGATCGGGAAAATAGCAAGTGTACTATTTTGCCTTTTATAGTAATAATGGGGAAATTCCCCGAATGTCGATCTCAAGGACTGCAAGTCAATATCGAGTTTAAATTATCATTCAATTAAACAAAAAGTATTAATTTGGTTTTTAGGTGTAAAAATATAAGAATAAATGTAAAAGCAAATAAGGATGCAAATAAAGGTTTACAGGGAAAAAAGAACAATACCAGGGAAGATGTATGATTTATCCCTATAACAGCTTTGAGTTACTATTGCATCAACAAATATCAATTACTACCAGTTCTCAAGGGTATTTTCTCCAAAGTCCTTGGTGAGAAAATCTTTAATCAATCTACCCTAATTTCTATGTCCATAGGCAATTAAGGTGAAGTTAAGCTTTATAATATCAAGAATACTCTGGTTAATACATGGTATCCCTAGTCCCAGGTGATATCTACTGTAGAGTAACCTTATGAAAACCTTATCAATGGCGGTCCAGCCTAATTGATAACCACAAATCAATCTCGATTGGTCCGAAAGAGAAAGCAATAAACACATCAAAAGGTTACCGTAAAAATAATATTATAAATGCAAATGTAAACTCAAATTCGTTACAATTCTAAATCAGGGACACCCCCTAGCATTGAGGGGTTTAGCTACTCATATTGTTTAAAACAAATGCAAGATAAAAATTACACATTACAAGTAATTGAATGACTTTGATCTTCAATCGCTCCCGCTCATGAAAACCTCCAGCTCTCTAAACGCCTTGTTTTCTGTAATACTTGATTGCTTCACAATACTGTATTTTTCCGTGTTCCAAGATGATCTTTCCTTAGGAAGAAGGTCCTCTTTTATAATGGAAATTCCAAGCAGCAGGTGGACATGTCCAAAAATCTCTCTGAAAAGCCCGACGAACAAAAGCCCGAGAAAAATGGAAATTTTGGGCTTAAGCTGACACAAGTGACCGTGTCAGCCTACTGTTATTGGTGACACGCTCATGGCCTCATGACACGGGGGGTAGGGATGGCAATGGGCAGGGTTTGGGAAGGGTACTATAATACCCATCCCCATACCCGCGATTTAAAAAAATCCTCGTGCCCGAGCCCATACCCGCTTGGGTGCCAAAGTTAGCACCCGTACCCGTGCCCTATGGGTATGTAAGTACCCATACCCGTACCCATGACCCGCATTCCTATTAAAAATAAATAGATCAATTATAAAATATCATATAATTTTAAGTTTTTAAAAACATTAAAAAAATTTCGAACAATTTATTGTTGAAATAAACGAACACTTATATTAAATATGTAGTGGCTTAACATTGATATACGTTTTATAATTGATAGACATGCATTTTTATATAACAATATAAACTAAAATATATAAATAAAAATAAAAATATATAAATATATAGTGTGCGGGTATGGGGCGGGCTGGGTACCAAGGTGCCCATACCCGCACCCGTACCCGCTTTATTTTTTATGGGTAATTACCCGAGCCCATGCCCGTACCCATTTTTGCGGATTTTTATCCTACCCGTTATGGGTAAATTTGCGGGTGCCCATTGGGGATGAGTCAAATTGCCATCCCTAACGGGGGAATTGATGCCTGATACGGCCCATGTCAACTGACATGGGTGGCCGTGTCAGGCCACTGTCTTTCTTGCCACGCCCTCCTTTGCCTGACACGGCCCGTGTCATGTGACACGGGTGGCTGTGTGAGACCTCCTGTACCGGGCTTTTCCACTCCTTTGCTTGCCAGAATCTTGCACTGTCTTGCTCTGAGTTCCCTGGTTCTTCCACCTGGATCTGTCGGAAAAAAACACAGCTATCCCACGCATAAAATCATGAAAATATAATTAAAATATAACAATGAATGGAAATGCTTAAATAGTATACCGGAAGTAAATTTGCCTTGAAAAGTATCAAAAATGCTTGCACAGTGTTTCAAAATCCTCGGTTTCTTATCGGATTAGTAACGAAAACTTAATGCAAATGATGACTGATCATAACCCCAAACTTAGCTCATTGCTTGTCCTCAAGTAATGTTTAAGACAACACTGCGTGTCACTCCCCATGATTCTTGTTTCCTAACACTGCTGAGATCATTCACTAACGTCTTCCCTCTTCCTTCCATAACTCTTCCTTTTTCCTTGTTAGTTCTCAATCGCACTTCCACTTCAAAGCACCGTTTCACCTTGTAATACCTCAAAATTTGCCCCCCTCATGCATGCATTCATTTTTAGGTCATTTAACATTTCATATTGCATTTCATCATGTCAATCAGAATTAGATCCAAGAAACTTGAATATCATCCAAGACACTTTGTGGGTCCTATCTGGGTGATCAGTCAACACTAGAGCTGTCAAATAAGCCCTATATTTAAAAGCCCCAATTATTAAGCCCTATTAAAGCCCCAATATATTAAGCCCCTTATCATTAAGATTTATTTTAGGCCCTAAAATTTTAGGCCCTTTATATAATGCATTTTTTTTAGGCCCCATTGAGGGGCCTTATTTTATTCCCAAAATTTGGATGTTGAGTTTATCACTCCATTCATTTTCTCTGTGCAAAGCTTCCGCCACCGTCAACCAATTACACCGCCGTCGACTTTTCTCTATCACATAAATAAAGGTACTCTTCTATCTCCATTTCTCTTTAATCTCTAGTTTTCTTAATATCAAATTTCATTTTTTATCTCATTTGAATCAACATGTTTATAATCCTGCTTAATATGTACACTCACAAACTGTTTGTGGAAATGCCTCAACAACCTTAGATAGACGCCTTTTGCCTCCAGAAAGCCACTGGCCATAGATTTTAAGTTCAAGTAGAAAATAAGGTGCTATGAAAGTAGAATATGCATTTCAGAATGTAGGTGATGGAAACAGCTATCAACACTGCTAAGGCTAATAACCATATTAAAAAACTGATATTTGGTGTAATATGAAGAAACCTTGTGGCAGGACTTGTTGCCAGATTATGCCATAAAACCGCTTGACTGCTTAGGCCGAGACAGATACCAAAACATCCTATAGGAAACCGAAGGAGAAACGGCCACTGCTCATCTGTCGGGAGAAGGATGTCCTCATAGTCCTGTGTCAAATGTATGCACAACATTATAATTGATCATTTATTATTATGCACATCCATCTCTTACTTGTTTCTACTACATACAATGATGAACTTATTTTGAAAACCTGTTATATTTTAAGAGGTAAAGTTAGTTTCTTAATGCGTGCAACTGCAAATTATGCAGAAATTTATATGCAAATATCAGTTACGATGATTTAGCTCTTTGACTCATTCTGAACATCGACTACCTCTATTGTCACCGAGAGGCTGCCAGGGGTTTTATGCTCCTTATTTTCTTGAATCACTTTTATCTGAAAGATTAATTCAATTATTGGTCAAACTAGATTAACATGACTTTACATGCAGGTTTTAGCAAATAGAAGTATCTTTTCTAAACATCAACACTAGTACTAACTTTGCCGTTTTTCTTTTGAACTCTAAATTCCATATCTGCCACAGAATCTTCAATCTTCTTCATCAGATCTTTGGCTGAAAGGTTAGTTGTAAACCTTATCTTCCTCTCAGATACATCTTGTAACTCAAACCACATAGTATGCGAAAAAATGAGTGAAATTTTCTCGGGAAGTGGTGAAAAATTCTGCTCAAAATATATAACAATGCGAATTTCCTGCTAAGTAACTTGAACTCTCACCTCGTTCTCAAAAAGTCCAGACAGGTCTAGGCTTGAAGACATCCCTATCAACTCAAATGCATTGATACGGATCGGAGTTTCCGATCTCCTTTTTTCTTCTTCATGTGTCTGTGACCAAGAGAATAATTTCGAGTTACAACAAAGAGAAAAAGGCAAAATCACGGTGGCTGCCAAATTTACTGTCATGGACACACAGTTATTAGTTCAGACATATACCAATTAGTCCTCCTTGAAAGCTGGTATAGTGGAAATGACAACCGTTGTCTCACATTGAATCGATGACTGCTTTGTAATTGTGGTGTATTGACCTTCAATACAGTTTTGCGGGAAACCCAGTGTGATTTAAATGGTTTATTCTGGACTTCATTTGTTGTTGTGTGCTTTTTAAATCCGAAACCTTGCACAGGCAGAGGGAATAATGTAGCAGCTACCATCATTGACATTAAAATTAGCATGCTTAAACCTAGTCCTTGTCTAATATTCTGAAACATTTTTCTCTGCAATAAACAAGAGATAGTGGTAAACATGTTATATGAAGAATACCATGAAAGCCTTATGCGTAATTATTGTGTGTGAGAATTAGAGGGTTACTTACCAAAGTGAAATTTTCATTGGATTTTTCTATGTTCTGCACATCAAAAGCAGTAGCATTCTCTCCCTTCAATTTATCCATAGTTATTATCATTTTTCTGATTATGTGCTAACAAGTTAGTTATGTATTTATTTAATAACTTTGTGTTTTGTAGTTGTTCTTTGATGACAGTATCCGCAATATACAGACAGGAAAATCCTTGGGCCTTCATACAGTCTTGGTAGGTAGTTCTTGCCGTTGTTGATGAATGGATAAAATATTAGTAATAATATTATATGGAACTCTCATGTACTTATGAGCTTATGTTGTGTTCCAGGCCATTGAGAGTTTGCTCAGCAAAAAGATATTCCTTAATATAGAGGTTAGTCCTGCTTTTCTGTTTTTCAGTTCCCAGCTCACAAAAGCATATCAAACTGCTGCAGCAATATTGCTGTTTTATTTGAGGTCTTAATATATAACCATGACATAACAGTGTTATGATAACACACATTCTTTTTGTTATAGTATGGAGTCAATGGATACGAGTGAGTATGCACAAGGTCAAGATGAAACTCATAAGGAAATATTGTCAACACTTTGGATTATTTTCACTAAAATCGGCAAAGGAAAAGATGGAGTTGAAAGAGCTGCATACAATTTTTGTAGTACTGATTTTGCCATTGGAAAAAACCCCAAGTCTGGTCAAAGTTATGGAACTTCACATCTAAGTCGTCATGTTTTTATTTGTAAAAGTTTCCAGTTGAGCCTTCTTAGTCTAGAGGAATCGTCAAGCCTAACCCCAATCAACCAAAACACACATCGTGAATTACTTGGAGAAGCCATTATTGCACATGATCTTCCTTTTAGCTTTGTCGAGTATGAAAAAATTCGAGTTTGGGTGAAATATTTGAATCCATGTGTTGAAATGGCCTCTAGGAATACCATGGTGTCATATATTGAAAAAATATATGATAAAGAAAGGATCAAGCTTAAGGAAATCATGGGTAGGATTCCAAATAAAATTTGTCTAACATCGGATGTTTGGACAGCATCTACTAGTGAGGGTTATATCTGTTTGACTGCTCATTTTGTTGATGAAAATTGGAAGTTAGTTAGTTGTCTTCTTAACTTTCTTCGAATGAAGCCCCCCCACACGGGTATTGCACTGGAAGCTACTTTATTTGATTGCTTAAAGCAATGGGGAATAGATAAGAAATTTTTTACTATTACACTGGATAACGCATCTGCCAATGATAACATGCAAGACCACTTGAAAACTCATCTTCGAGTGCAAGGCAATTTGATGTGTGATGGTGAATTTTTTCATATCCGATGTTCGGCCCATGTACTCAACTTAATTGTCCAAGAGGGTTTAAAAGTTGCTAGTGAAGCCCTCCATAAAATTAGAGAGAGTGTCAAGTATATTAAAGGATCTGATGGAAGGATGCTTAAGTTTAGAGATTGTGTCGAGGATGCAGGGATAAATGTTAGCGGTGGTTTAAGATTTGATGTATCTACTAGATGGAATAGCACTTATTTGATGCTTGAAAGTGCCTTACAATATAGGAAAGCTTTTGAGTTTTATAAGGTGGCGGATAGAAGCTATAAATATTGTCCATTTGATGAGGAATGGGAAAAGGGGGAAAGGATTTGTGAGTTTTTAGAACCTTTTTATGAAATTACCAATTTGATTTCTGGTTCATCTTATCCAACTGCAAATCTGTATTTCATGCAAGTGTGGAAAGTCCAGTGCATTTTAGAAAAACATCAAAAAAGTATTGATAAGGTGATAAAAGATATGTCTGATAATATGAAAAAGAAATTTGACAAATACTGGAAAAACTATAGTATTGTGCTAGCATTTGGAGCTATTCTTGATCCACGCTTGAAGGATAAATTTTTGAAGTTTTGCTATACTACACTTGATGCCTCAACCTCTGAAGGGAAACTTAAGAATGTAATGGATAAATTCAAAGGGCTTTATGAAGAATATATGAGTTATTCTACCAATCAAAGTGTTTCTCTTTCTCAACCATCTAATGAGTTCAACACATTGGCTAAGCTATCTAGAGAGGGGAATAAAGCTAAAAAATCAAAGATTATAACCGTAAGTTTTTATATTAACATATTTATTTCACCCCATTTCCTCTTTTATATATATACTTGTTTGAAAACTTTAGGTTGTCTATTATTTATATTTTATTAGTATTAGAAAAAGAGAAGGATTATTGCATAAAATTGTTAGTAAGGATTATTGCATGAAACTTTGTGTTGTACTTTGTATGTGGCTTTACTAGTAAAATTATGTTATGTTGTTTCTGTGAATATTGAGAGTAAAATATGTCCTAACTATTTATATATATCGCAGGATTTTAAAACATGGAACTCGATTGAGAATAGGTTTGTTCTTGGAAAGAATGAATTAGATATATACTTTGACGATGAATTACTGGAGCTAAATGAAGAACACTCTGAAGATTTTGATGTACTTCTTTATTGGAAGTTTAATGAGAAAAAGTTTCCGATACTCTCCATAATGGCACGCGATGTGCTTAGCATTCCTATCACGACTGTAGCATCTGAGTCTTCTTTCAGTATCGGTGGACGTGTTCTTACGAAATACAGAAGTTCTACTCTTCCTGAACACATCCAAATGTTGATTTGTACTTGAAGCTGGTTGCATGGATTTTCGGAAAATATGAATGGTAATACTACTTTGTATTTTATTTATTTTTATTTGTTCATGTTTATGATATACTCATGTCATTGTTTTGTTGCATCTGCACCTAAGTATGATTTATTGTGTTTTTAAGATGAGGAAGATATCAACACTAATGATGAAGGCAATACTGAGGTGACAATGACTCAACATACATTTGGATTGCAAGATTGAGGTGGAAGACTAATTTTAGTGCCATATACTTTATTCTGGTTGTTGAATTTATCTTTTCATGTTTTTTTGGTTGAATTAGTGTCTTTGTTTATGTGATATGTGGTTCATGTTTGTATTGATTTACTTCAATTTCGAATGTTGAATGTCCGAAGTATCGACATATATCTTTCAGTGATATGTTTACATAGTATTTTTCGTGAATTGAGATGGATAATATTGTTGTTTGTGTTTGAAAAAGAACATAAAATCCTACTCAAGTGTATAAATATTAGCAAGTCACATAATTGAACTGGTTTGTGTAATATGTTTTCTTTTTTTTTTTTTTTTTGGAATTTTATGTTGAAAATTTTATTTTTAAGTTTTTATTAAAGTTGTTTTTTATTTTTGAAATTTTTAGCAGATTTATTTAAAAATTATTTTTTTATATTTTGAATTTATTTTATTTTGGTTTTCAAAATAAAGTTTTTTTATTTTTTGAATTTATTTTATTTTGTTTTTCAAAATTAAGTTTTTTTATTTTATTTGGGGCCTTATGGCCCTCTTTTAAATTTTGGGCCCATCTAACTTTAGGGCCTAAGTATTTAAGGGCTTACTATTCTTTAATTTTTTTAGGCCCCCTTATTTTGGGGGTTGGGGCCTAAATTAATTGCCCCCTTAAATTGACAGCTCTAGTCAACACAAGGGAATGACTTGAGATACTTCCAACATGTTCAAATGGGGTCTATTCATCAGTCAAAACGTTAATCTTGAAGGAGCAAAAGTTTGTTCATGAACTGCCATGCTCGCTAGGCGAAGCCCACGCGTTTCGAAAAAAAAAAACGAAAAAAAATAAAAATAATAATAAAAAATAAATAAATAAATAAATAAAATATAACAGAAAAATCTTGGACTTGGACCTCTCTCTTTTGAGCCCACAAAGTCACAAAAATCAGGCTATAAATTCTAGACTTCCATCTCCCAAAAAACCCTGGAAAAAAGATAGTGAGAGAAGAGCTAACAGAGTTCAGAGCAACCTCCAGAGACTGAAAGGAACTCATCTGCAAAGAGCCAATTCCATCTCATATAAACCCTCAGATTGCTTTGCAAACCCAACCGGGCAATTCAATTTCATTCGATCTCTCCAATCAGATTTGCCCTATTTCCATTACTCTATGCTTTCAATTTGAATGCTCTGAATGTATGAGGTATTATCGTTAGGTTTTGCATGTGGGCACATGTTTTAGTATGTATGTCACGTCTTGATGTGTGGATCCTTGCCCCTGACTTTGAATTTTGATACCCTTTTGATGCATGTGTTTAACAAGAGGTTTAGGCCTCCTACATTTGGTTGCTTTTTGTGAGCCCTTTTTGTGAATTTTAATGGCATGATTCATGTGGTTACATTTTGATTTGGGGCAACTCTTGATTGCGCCCCATCTTGTCACTCTAACCTGTTTGTTGAGTTTTTTGTGAGGGCTCACATGACGCCTGAAAGGATAGCTTGCTTGGAATTCCACTTTATTTGTGGGATACCACCTGGAGGTTTATTCCGATTACCTGTGCTGACTTGCTTTCTTTGGTGGTGCCAGCTTGAGAGATCTCTGGGTTTCTTGTGTCGTTAGTTGCTATTGCTTCGGATCTTTATCCGTGTGGTACTTTTACATCTTTCTCGCATTTTACCGCTTTCTTAGCTGGAAGACCTCAATAGGAGGCAATGTTTTCTTTTGTTTGTTTACTTTTATGCCCAAAGAACTCCATGCAGAGGCAATTGACGGATAAAAGGGATTAGTAATCAATCCCCCGTTATTCAGTGTGTCATTCTTTATGCTCGCACTACATGCTGATGCTTCAGAACAAAAGCCCAAGATCTTTTGTCCGGTCAGTCAGTGGAGAGGGTTCCACCTTTCTGAATCCCCACTTTTTGTCATGAGCTCACCCTGTCCAGGGTTAAGAGCTATGAGGTCTTATCCTCATTACCCTTTTGATCTGCTCACCCTGACGTTCAATGTCAGTTGTTAAGAGCCCATTTGATTACCTTTCCATGGCTTGTTTGTCGAGGTTGATATGACCCCTCTTGACTAAAGCCCTACCCATGTATGTTTGAGCCCCCCTGTTGGCGCATTTACTTTAAGATACATGTTTTGTATGGTGTGATCGTCTCCCCATAGGATTGCTAGGCTTCGTATAGTCTCTCGTTGCATGTCAATTAAGGTAGCACTGTTCCTTCGTTTAGGACTTCCTTTTTGCATGAGCATTCCTAAAACACAAACAAACTCATTGATTTTTCTTCTTCTAAGAACACGTTAACTCCTTCTACTACAGGCGAGTAAGTCTCCAAAGGTCGAGCATCCGTTAGATTGCGTAGTAACGTCGTTCATCTAAAAAACACAACCCTAAACCCGTAGGTAGCCGAACTACAGCTTGCTCTGATTCTCATTCCAGATGAGATACGTAGGCATAAGACGCGATGTCTTAGCGAGTACACTCCTCTTTAACCCCTAGGTAACCGAGCTACGAAGACTATAATTCTCATGTTAAGATGAGATATGTATGCAGTGGATGCGACATCCGTGCGAGTCATTTTCTTTTGACCCCTCTTTTAGTAAAATAGCACATTAGATAAACCTACACCCTTTAGACAAGAACAACAAAAGTGGATCCCGTAGAGTACTACAGATGCGTAGGGGTGCTAATACCTTCCATTCGCATAACCGACTCCCGAACCCAAGATTTGGTTGCGAGACCTTGTCTTTTCCTTTCCTTTTTCCAGGTTTACTTCGAGCGTTTCCTTTCCCTCCTTTGGGATAAATAACGCACGGTGGCGACTCTTCTGTCATTTCTTTTCTCGCCGGTTGTTTTTTTCGCATCTCCTTATTCAGGTTGCGACAGCTGGCGACTCTGCTGGGGACTTACTTTCCCTAGTGGGCCTTTCCTAGCGTTTGTTTGTTTATTGTATATTGTGGGTTGTTTATTTATTGCTTTGCATACGTATCTGCTTGCATTGCATCCTATGTGCGCTCTACTGTCTCATGCATACTATGCTGGTTGTGTATCTGTTTCACTGTTGGTGGGAGTCACAAGAGGTAAAAGGCCCAATACACAGGCTATGAGTGAACTTTAGGACACCTAGGAATAGAGTGATTCATGGGAAGCGGGTGGTATGGCGCCACTTAGAGGAACATGGTATCGCGAGCAGTTCAGATTCTGATGGGGTATTATCATTGCATACACCTGGTATGCATATGATGATATTCTTGAAAGGATTGTTTATCCTGCGTTTCTCTTGACCTTACCCTGGCCTAGATTACACCCGTGAGTGGGGCGGGAATGAATCATTTACAGGTACTGATGGTGACTCGTTCTGTTGATGACCGTGTCCTGTTGGTGACTTTTGTTTGGTTCTTATTGGTGACCGTTGGTTCTGAAGTATGAGTTCTTAGTCGATGACTGTGTTTTATGGTTCCCGGTTCCGAATTCATGCTGAAGTTTTGATCCTGTGCCTCGTGATATACAACCAACCCGGTTTTCTGGAGCTGAGTTTTGATCTCGTAGTACATTCTTCAGTGGGTTTCTCTTCAGACAGTGCAACCCAACAGATATTCAAGCAGATACAACAACCTTGATTTGCATGTCACTGCATTGCATCACATCATTCGCATTCATATCATTCACACATGTTTATCCATTTCTGTGGGGTTTATATCTTCTTCTTGATTCTAGTTGGGGTTTTTCTGGTACTTTTTAAAAGGGATATTTTATCTGATGAGAGACTGGAATCAAGGGGGTAGAATACCTTTGGAACTGATAAACATGTCATTGCATTTGCATATTCATTAGCATGTCTTGCATAACAGGTACCGCCGCAATGTTCTCAGTTTGTTAGGTATTCCAATAGTAGGATAGCTGACTCAGGCATTCACCGATACGGTACCCGAAGGAATCAACGGAGAAGATGGGGATAGTGATTGCGACATCGATAACTGGGTGCGTCCGAGGATCCCGGGTGAAGTCATCAACAATTGGTCTTCTGAGGAGATTGTCAAGCCACTTTTCTGGAGGAGTAATTTTCTTTGTTTATTCATGCATATCCAAGTCTTACGTTCCGCCCAGGGCGTAATGACTCATTGTAGGGCTCATCTATATGGATACTTGCACTTTTTATCATAAATAAAGGACGTCTTTTTGCATTCAAATGTTTTGCTCACTGTCCTTCAATTTTTGCAGTTTTTAAAAATCAAAAAATATTTGGCAATGTTTTGTTTAGTTTTCATTTTTTTCACACTCATAAGCACATACCATCACTCATGCAGATGCACATCACCGGATCCTATTGATAACGGTTCTGCTATGACTCGCTTCGACTTTGAAAATCCAATCTTTCAAGCTGAAGAAGAGGGTGATGAAGACTATGAACTCCCTGAAGAACTTACCAGGTTATTAAAACAGGAGGAAAGGGTCATTCAACCGCATCAAGAGTGTGTTGAAGTGATTAATCTCAGCACCGAGGACGCTAAGAGAGAAATCAAGATAGGGGTTGCTTTGGAAGATAATGTGAAGAAAGGGCTGATTGAATTGCTGCAAGAACATGTTGACATCTTCGCTTGGTCTTATCAGGACATGCCAGGGCTTGACACAGATATTGTGGTACACCGTTTGCCTCTCAAAGAAGGTTGTCCTCCAGTCAAGCAGAAGCTCAGAAGAACAAGACCAGAGATGGCTGTCAAGATAAAGGAAGAAGTGCAAAAACAGTTGGATGCAGGGTTTCTAGCAGTCACCAATTATCCGCCATGGGTTGCAAACATCGTCCCAGTACCTAAGAAGGATGGAAAGGTACGGATGTGTGTTGATTACCGGGATCTGAACAGAGCCAGTCCTAAAGATGATTTCCCATTACCTCACATCGACGTTTTGGTGGATAACACAACTCAGTTCTCGGTATTCTCCTTCATGGATGGCTTTTCTGGCTATAATCAAATTAAGATGACACCAGAAGACATGGAGAAGACAACATTCATAACCCCATGGGGCACCTTCTGCTATAAGGTGATGCCGTTTGGTCTGAAAAATGCCGGAGCAACATATCAACGAGCGATGGTGACTATTTTCCATGATATGATTCATCATAAAAACGAGGTTTATGTTGACGATATGATTGCCAAATCTCAGACAGAAGAAGAACATTTGGTGAATCTGCAGAAACTGTTTGAGCGTTTGAGAAAATTCAAGCTGAGGCTTAACCCGAACAAGTGTACTTTCGGGGTGAGATCTGGAAAACTGTTGGGTTTTATTGTTGGTGAAAAAGGGATTGAGGTGGATCCGGCCAAAGTGAAAGCGATACAGAAAATGCCTGAGCCAAGAACAGAGAAACAAGTCCGTGGTTTCTTAGGGAGGTTGAACTACATTGCAAGGTTCATCTCTCACCTAACAGCCACGTGCGAGCCAATTTTCAAATTGTTGAGAAAAGATCAGGCCATCAGGTGGAATGATGATTGCCAAAGGGCTTTCGAGAAGATAAAAGAGTATTTGCAGAATCCTCCTATCCTTATGCCTCCGGTCCCAGGGAGACCGCTGATTATGTATTTGACAGTACTAGACAATTCCATGGGTTGTGTTCTCGGTCAACACGACGAGACAGGTAGGAAAGAGCATGCCATCTACTACCTGAGTAAGAAATTCACAGATTGCGAGTCGAGATACTCGATGCTTGAAAAGACATGTTGTGCACTTACATGGGTTGCTAAGCGTTTGAGACAATACATGCTGTCTCACACAACCTTACTGATCTCCAAGATGGATCCAGTCAAGTATATATTTGAGAAGCCATCTCTCACCGGAAGGGTTGCTCGTTGGCAAATGGTACTGACAGAGTACGATATCCAGTATACGTCCCAGAAAGCCATCAAGGGGAGTATTCTGTCAGACTATCTTGCTCAACAACCGGTTGAAGATTACGAGCCGATGAAGTTTGATTTACCAGATGAAGACATCATGTTCCTCAAGATGAAAGACTGCGAAGAGCCAGTTGTTGAGGAGGGACCTGATCCAGACGAAAAGTGGACTTTGTTGTTTGATGGGGCTGTCAATGCCAGAGGAAGTGGAATTGGCGCTGTCATTACTACTCCAAAAGGTGCCCACATGCCTTTCACCGCTCATCTGACTTTTGAGTGCACAAATAATGAAGCTGAGTATGAAGCCTGTATCTTGGGTCTTGAGCAAGCCATTGACTTGAGAATCAAGACTTTGGACATCTTCAGAGATTCAGCTCTAGTGATCAATCAAGTGAATGGTGATTGGAACACCCTCCAGCCCAATCTGGTCCCTTACAGAGATTACACGAGAAGACTATTGACTTTCTTCACAATAGTAAAGCTGTATCACATACCTCATGATGAGAACCAGATGGCAGATGCTCTTGCCACCCTATCCTCCATGATCAACGTGATTCGGTGGAACCATGCTCCCAGGATCGATGTGATGCGCCTCGACAGGGCCGCGTATGTGTTTGCTGCTGAACTGGTAGTTGACGACAAGCCCTGGTATCACGACATCAAGCGCTTTCTGAAGAATCAAGAGTACCCTGTAGGGGCATCCAACAATGATAGAAAGACTTTGAGAAGATTGGCATGCAGTTTCTTCTTGAACAAAGACGATGTGCTGTATAAGAGGACTTCGACATGGTTTTGCTCAGATGCGTGGATAGACACGAAGCAGACATGTTAATGCAGGAAGTTGATGAAGGCTCCTTCGGTACTCATGCCGGCGGACATGCGATGGCTAAGAAATTGTTGAGAGCGGGATATTACTGGATGACCATGGAATCTGATTGTTTCAAATATGCTCGGAAACGTCATAAATGCCAGATTTATGCTGATAAGGTACATGTGCCGCCAAATCCTTTGAATGTGATGTCTTCGCCGTGGCCTTTTGCTATGTGGGCATCGATATGATTGGAAAGATTGAGCCGACCGCCTCCAATGGGCATCGCTTCATCCTTATTGCCATCGACTATTTCACCAAGTGGGTCGAAGCAGCATCGTTCGCGAATGTCACCAGACATGTGGTTGCCCGTTTCATCAAGAAAGAAATCATTTGTCGCTATGGGATTCCCGAAAGAATCATTACTGATAATGGTTCTAATCTCAACAATAAAATGATGAAGGAGTTGTGCCAGAACTTCAACATTCAACATCACAATTCTTCCCCTTATCGCCCTAAGATGAACGGTGCTGTTGAGGCGACAAATAAGAACATAAAGAAGATTGTGCAGAAGATGGTCGTTACGTACAGAGATTGGCATGAGATGCTACCCTTCGCCTTGCATGGGTACCATACTTCAGTACGTACATCGACCGGGGCAACCCCTTACTCCCTTGTGTATGGTATGGAAGCAGTCCTACCTGTTGAAGTGGAGATTCCTTCTCTAAGAGTCCTGTTGGATGTCAAGTTAGACGAAGCTGAATGGGTTCGGACAAGGTTCAATGAGTTGAGTCTTATCAAAGAGAAGCGAATGGCAGCCATTTGTCATGGGCAGTTGTATCAGAGTCGGATGAAGAGAGCCTTTGATCAGAAAGTGCGTCCTTGATGTTTCCAAGTCGGAGATTTAGTGTTGAAAAGGATCCTTCCTCCTCAGACAGATCACATGGGCAAGTGGACTCCTAACTATGATGGACCGTATATTGTCACCAAGGTTTTTGATGGTGGGGCCTTAATGCTTGCAACTATGGATGGTGAAAACTTCACTTCCCCTGTGAACTCAGACGCAGTTAAAAAATACTTCGCATAAAATAGACCCGCTGGACAGTAAAAAGAATAGTCCAGGAAAAAATGGGCATCCCGACGAACCAAGAAAATGAAAAGGTTCGGGCAAAAATTAGGGATTAAAAAAATGAAAAGATTGTACACCCGGTAAGTTGAAAACCTGAAAAGGCAACTTAGGCAAAAATGGGTATCCCGGTGGATTGAAAACCCGAAAAGGGGATCCAGGCAAAAGTTAGGGATTAAACGAATGACTGCGTTCTGAGTAGTTCTGAATCTCATCTCGTGTCAATGACTGGAAAATTTTGAAGGATAGGAAACAATCCAATCACTCTTTTCAGAAAGCTGATCATCTGGAGGATCTTGAAGACGAGCAAGTCATAGCAGAATTGGAACCCGATAGAAATCCATTTCACATTGCCATTAGATTAATTTCTGTTTTTATCTTTTGTGCGATTACCTCTTTCCAGGGATCACTTCCTGATGTAAACGCCTATTCAGAGGCCATTCAATCAATAAAATCATGTTATTCAGTATATCTCTGTTTTCATTTTCATTTTACTATTTTGTTTGCAAAAATGACGTCCGAATTTTTGATAAACATTGCATCATGAAACATAAGAGCTTTACAGGTACATGCTTAATAAACATTTAAAATTGCTGTAAATGTTAAGTGTTTTAGATCGTCTATTCAGAACAGGTACCCTCGGGGCATTTCCTTAAGGTTCCCAGCCGATGATCGCGAATGTTTTCCCCCAACAGTCGAAGTTGGTATCTTATCCCTGCAGAGCTGATCAGAGCATTGGATTCTTTGATCCCCAGCAGGCTCTCACTGTTGTACCTCCCCCAAGCAGTTGTTTCAGAATATACACTCCCCAGCAGAGTTGACAGTGCCAGACTGTATCTTTCCAGCAGAAGCGGCTGCTCCTTAGGGTTCGATGCCAGATCGATGATCTCGACGCCAGATCCATGGTCTCTTTCCTTGAAGCAGAATCTCGATACCATATCGGTGTTTGCTTCCCCTTCTAAGTCGTCTCTCTCGCAGATTATGGTTGCCAGAACCACTATCGCTTTCCCCAACAACAGGTTTTCAGTGCCGTTCTCCCCCCAGTCAGAGTCTCGGTATTTCGTCATTGCTAGAACACCGTGTGGCGGGTCATTTCCCCACAGAGTTCTTTACGCTGTGCATCTCCAACAGCCTTGCCAGGGTCCAGAAGATGGTGATCATTTCCCCAGCAGATTCCCTTGCCTCGGCTTGGCATTCTACCCAGGATTTCGCATCCTCGCATGTAGAATCATATTGCATTGCATCCTTCCAAATCGCGTAGCATTTCCATTTTCATGGAGCATTACGCCATTGAAAAATTCAAACATACGCATGTAAGCATAAAACATTCTCGGTATCCCAAGTGATAAGCCAGAAGTTGTTTCCAGCACTCAGACTGAAGATTGTTCATGACTTACCTTTATTATCCCCAGCAAGTGTCATTGGCCCATGCGCCGCCTCTATTATCTTTCCCTATTTCTGCCGATGCTGACAGGCATGAAGTTTCCGATATTCAGACGAAGTGGCGTTCAGGCCAGTTTCCGGTATTCAGACCGAAGTGGCATTCAGGCCAATTTTCCGATGTTCAGATCGAAGAAGTTTCCGACGTTCAGGTCGATGCAACTTGTGGCATTCAGGCCAGTTTCCGGTATTCAGACCGAAGTGGCGTTCAGGCCAATTTTTCGATGTTCAGATCGAAGTTTCCGACATTCAGGTCGATGCAACTTGTGGCATTCAGGCCAGTTTTCCGATGTTCAGATCGAAGAAGTTTCCGACGTTCAGGTCGATGCAACTTATGGCATTCAAGCCAATTTTCCGATATTCAGATCGAAGTGGCATTCAGGCCAATTTTCCGATATTCAGATCGAAGTGGCATTCAGGCCAGTTTTCCGATGTTCAGATCGAAGAAGTTTCCGACATTCAGGTCGACGCAACTTGTGGCATTCAGGACAGCCTCTCGGTGTTCAGACCGATATTAATAATCTCATATCTTTCGATGTTCAGATCGAAGAAGTTTCCGACATTCAGGTCGACGCAACTTGTGGCATTCAGGCCAGCCTCTCGGTGTTCAGACCGATATTAATAATCTCATATCTTCCGATGTTCAGATCGAAGTCATTTCCAGTATTCAGACTGATGAGCGGCATTCAGGCCATGGTTATTTCTGTGTTACCATTTATTTTGGTATCCAGGTTAACATTCTTTTTCGGTATTCAGACTGACTCTCACCGTACCAGACGGATTCTTCTTTCAAGACCACCTCTTTGCCGATTCTGACAAGCATTGTTACTTCACTTCACTTCAGTGCAAACTTTCGGGCTTTTATTGTATTCAATCCCTTGATACCTCGAAAGTACGAAAGGTGCTGCTATCTTCTTTTCGGGTCTCCAGTTGATTGAATAGGGGCAACTGTAATACCTCAAAATTTGCCCCCCTCATGAATGCATTCATTTTTAGGTCATTTAACATTTCATATTGCATTTCATCATGTCAATCGGAATTAGATCCAAGAAACTTGAATATCATCCAAGACACTTTGTGGGTCCTATCTGGGTGATCAGTCAACACAAGGGAATGACTTGAGATACTTCCAACATGTTCAAATGGGGTCTATTCATCAGTCAAAACGTTAATCTTGAAGGAGCAAAAGTTTGTTCATGAACTGCCATGCTCGCTAGGCGAAGCCCACGCGTTTCGAAAAAAAAAAACGAAAAAAAAATAAAAAAATAAAAAAATAAAATAAATAAGTAAATAAAATATAACAGAAAAATCTTGGACTTGGACCTCTCTCTTTTGAGCCCACAAAGTCACAAAAATCAGGTTATAAATTCTAGACTTCCATCTCCCAAAAAACCCTGGGAAAAAGATAGTGAGAGAAGAGCTAACAGAGTTCAGAGCAACCTCCAGAGACTGAAAGGAACTCATCTGCAAAGAGCCAATTACATCTCATATAAACCCTCAGATTGCTTTGCAAACCCAACCGGGTAATTCAATTTCATTCGATCTCTCCAATCAGGTTTGCCCTATTTCCATTACTCCATGCTTTCAATTTGAATGCTCTAAATGTATGAGGTATTATCGTTAGGTTTTGCATGTGGGCACATGTTTTAGTATGTATGTCACGTCTTGATGTGTGGATCCTTGCCCCTGACTTTGAATTTTGATACCCTTTTGATGCATGTGTTTAACAAGAGGTTTAGGCCTCCTACACTTGGTTGCTGTTTGTGAGCTCTTTTGGGGCAACTCTTGATTGCGCCCCATCTTGTCACTCTAACCTGTTTGTTGAGTTTTTTGTGAGGGCTCACATGACTCCTGAAAGGATAGCTTGCTTGGCATTCCACTTTATTTATGGGATACCACCTGGAGGTTTATTCCGATTACCTGTGCTGACTTGCTTTCTTTGGTGGTGCCAACTTGAGAGATCTCTGGGTTTCTTGTGTCGTTAGTTGCTATTGCTTCAGATCTTTATCCGTGTGGTACTTTTACATCTTTCCCGCATTTTACCGCTTTCTTAGCTGGAAGACCTCAATAGGAGGCAATGTTTTCTTTTGTTTGTTTACTTTTATGCCCAAAGACCTCCATGCAGAGGCAATTGACGGATAAAAGGGATTAGTAATCAATCCCCCGTTATTCAGTGTGTCGTTCTTTATGCTCGCACTACATGCTGATGCTTCAGAACAAAAGCCCAAGATCTTTTGTCCGGTCAGTCAGTGGAGAGGGTTCCACCTTTCTGAATCCCCACTTTTTGTCATGAGCTCACCCTGTCCAGGGTTAAGAGTTATGAGGTCTTATCCTCATTACCCTTTTGATCTGCTCACCCTGACGTTCAATGTCAGTGGTTAAGAGCCCATTTGATTACCTTTCCATGGCTTGTTTGTCGAGGTTGATATGACCCCTCTTGACTAAAGCCCTACCCATGTATGTTTGAGCCCCCCTGTTGGCGCGTTTACTTTAAGATACATGTTTTGTATGGTGTGATCGTCTCCCCATAGGATTGATAGGCTTCGTATAGTCTCTCGTTGCATGTCAATTAAGGTAGCATTGTTCCTTCGTTTAGGACTTCCTTTTTGCATGAGCATTCCTAAAACACAAACAAACTCATTGATTTTTCTTCTCCTAAGAACACGTTAACTCCTTCTACTACAGGCGAGTAAGTCTCCAAAGGTCGAGCATCCGGTAGATTGCGTAGTAACGTCGTTCATCTAAAAAACACAACCCTTAACCCGTAGGTAGCCGAACTACGGCTTGCTCTGATTCTCATTCCAGATGAGATACGTAGGCATAAGACGCGATGTCTTAGCGAGCACACTCCTCTTTAACCCCTAGGTAGCCGAGCTACGAAGACTCTAATTCTCATGTTCAGATGAGATACGTATGCAGTGGATGCGACATCCGTGCGAGTCATTTTCTTTTGACCCCCCTTTTAGTAAAATAGTACATTAGATAAACCTACACCCTTTAGACAAGAACAACAAAAGTGGATCCCGTAGAGTACTACGGATGCGTAGGGGTGCTAATACCTTCCATTCGCATAACCGGCTCCCGAACCCAAGATTTGGTTGCGAGACCTTGTCTTTTCCTTTCCTTTTTCCAGGTTTACTTCGAGCGTTTCCTTTCCCTCCTTTGGGATAAATAACGCACGGTGGCGACTCTTATGTCATTTCTTTTCTCGCCGGTTGTTTTTTCCGCATCTCCTTATTCAGGTTGCGACACACCTGTCAGCTTATATCACATTCTCACCAGTTCTCTCGGGTTTAAGTGTTTTCACTCATAATTCAGAATATGCAATATCAACTCACAAGTTTGAATAATCTCTCTTTTCATATCACCTACACACAACACACACACTTTTGAGGTCTTTCGGGTTGTAACTTGGCTTGGGTTAGGGTGTGGATATTCAAACAAAAATGGGAAACAAGTGGTTTTTGGTTCATAGTCGATGTTACCTACTGTGTTGGTTTCTTTTGTTTTTTCGCTCGGTTTTCTCTCTCTCTTTTTTTCAACTGAGTGCCCTTTTTCGTGCTTCTTTTGAATCTTCGAGTTTATTTCTAATAATTTTTTTGTTTTCTCTCGATGATTTCCTATTTCACTTTTTTTCTCTTTTTTTTTGTTTTCGCACTTTCTTGGGCTTTTGGAACTCTTGGTTTTTTTTACCCCAAACTTAGCTTTTCAACCCAGTTTAAGTGTATTAACATGACTCTGAACAGGGTAAGGAAGTGTTTTGGCCAAGGGGTACATTTATGGGGTTTAAACAAACAAATGGATACAGGCTTAAATGGGGTTTACAAGGGATATAATTATTTAGGATGGCTAGAAAGACTCGGGGTTAATTTCAAACAACGTGCCTCAGTGTGTGTAATCATGCAGTGACAATCCCAGAGAGTCTACACAAATTTAGAGTGATAAAGACAAACCTGAATATCGTTCATGATGATCAATGTGTTTGGCTTTTTATGACTCACCCTGTTTGGTTAAGCTTTGACAGTATCCACAATATTCTTTAGCTTGGTGCGACTTCTTTCTTGCTTCGGAATGTACATGACACTTATGTTGGTTAAGCTGTATACGCTGCGTCCGATATTTGTTTTTCAGCAGTGTCAACTTCCTGGGGAGATCCTTCACAACAAGCTATGGTAAGTGGCGTGATCCTTTCATCCACTCTCACTCGTGATCACTACTATTTCCAAAATATCACCACAGATTTGAAACACTCGCAGCATAATGTACCTTCTGTCATACCCCAAAATTTACCCATCATTTTTCCTGAAAAAAAAAAAAAAAAAAAAAAAACGAAAAAAAAACGAAAAAAAGAAAAAAAAAAAAGAAAAAAAATTAATTAATTAATTAATTAATTAATTAATTAATTAATTAAATAATTAAAATAAATAAATAAATAAAATATAACAAATTATTTTGGACTTGGGTCTCCCTCATTCCAAGCCCATTACCCACAAAATTAGTCTATAAATACTGAAGTTTCAGTAGAGGAAAGGGACTTGGAGTTAGACTTGGAGTTTACACTGGGAGATTCACTGGAGAAAGAAGGAAGAGAAGCAAAATACTCTGAGGTTTCCTTGGAACAAAACCTTGAGGAAAAAGAAAGAGAGAGAACAGAGAAGAACGGATAGAAACTTTGGCATAGGAACCCTGCCAACCCGGAGAATTCAGAATAAAGAAACCCTGAAGGCAGCTCATCCGCCCCGAAGCCATCGCCGCCCAATTCCCGCCGCCTAACTCATTCCGATACCACAAGTGGTCAATCCCTTCAACCTTGAATTGGCAAACAGGTTTGTGTATCTCTATTGTTTATACTTTCAATTGGCCATATCTACACATATAATGCATCATGATTAAATGTTGATATATAATTTGCTTTCGTATGTGAATTTAAATATGCCTGAATACCCTGAATGTTTGACCATGCTGTTCCTGTGATAAAATGTCATAAAGTTCAAGGTTCCTAACATGGGGCTGTTTTTCTCAAAATTCAAAATCCGTGGCCGTTCGCCTGGCCTTCGCTAGGCGAGGCAGAGGCGAATGAGACAGTACCTGATTTTTCTAGTCTGTTTTTTTTTTATGTTTTTATCATAGCCATGCATTATTCATCCTATCCTATTTACTGTTGCGATATTTTTCCGGTGTAATCTTCGATTGCACCCTGATTTGGTATTCTGACATGTTTCTTTTTGAGCTTCGAAAAGGTTCACATATCCCAGGAAAAGGTTATTGGCTAGGTATTCCACTTTATTTGTGGGATACCCTTGTGGAGTTTTCACCCTAAATTACCTAATTAATTTTGATGTATTAATTTTAATGTATTAATTTTAATGTATTAATTTTAATGTATTAATTTTAATGTATTAATTTTAATGTGGGAGAATTCCTCCTAATCACCTAATTAATTGTAAAACTTTGCCTTTGAATAAGTGATCTTGGACCTCTCTTTGTTGCCTTACGATTACGATATTACGGTCATGTCCCGCGAATGTGGGGATACCCTTAGCAAAGACCCTTCGGTTAAATCATCATAAAATAAATTATAGTCCCTCGGATGTTGCCTTCGAATATACAACTTTGTCCCTCGATGACCCTCCGATGTTGCCTACGATTAAATGATGATAGTCCCTTCGAATGCTAAGGTATCCTCATAACTGTTGCCTTCAATGACCAATCGATGACCCTACGATGACCCTTTTTACATCCAAAGGATAAAACTACTTATTTCTCAATAATAAGGACAGTTTTACCCTCATAAGGATAGGAAATGCCCGTAAAGACCTTGGGTCGGTATAACTCTTAATTGCTGGCTCACAACTTAAAACACTTTTTCGCACCTCACACCTTTCAAAATGCCTTTAGAAAATCACCACTTGGTATACATTCATACTAGAATCATTACCGAGTTATATTTTTCTAAACAATTTTCAAAACTAAAACGGGATAACCACTTTGTATACATTCATACAAGAATCATTACAAAGTTAAATTCTCTTTTCAAAACAATTTTCCAAACAATTCACAAACACTTTTTTAGACAAAAATAATATAAGTGATCGAGCAATTAAGAGCCCATGGATAACCATGGATACAAAGGGTGCTAACACCTTCCCTTTGTATAATGTACCTCCCGAACCCAAAATCTAAATTAAGGTCTTTCCTGTTCTTTTCCACCTTTCCTTATTGGATAAAAGAAAAGTCGGTGGCGACTCTTGCTAACCGCGACATTGCGATTAAAACCACAAAAAGTCCAGTTCACCGTATGACAGAACTGGCGACTCTGCTGGGGAAGATTTAAAAAGAGAGGTTACCTTAAAAACAAGATCACTTATTCAATTTGTCTGATTTATTTTTAAGGGATTGCTTGGGTATGTTATGCTTGAGGGAAAGATCCTACACCCGGATCTAGTGTACCTTAGGTAAGTAGCAAGAGATCATCGCGACTGTCCGGCGTATACTGGAATGGTCAAAATGATGGCTACGGTTAATGTGGCACTTTGGATGTCCTGATGTTCCTCATGTTAGTTGAGGAAATATTTGGCATTCGCGTGGTGCCATAAAAGCATTAACCAGACCTTTAGAACCCTAATTGACTCATCCTGGCCATTAGAAAGTAGTGAGATAACTGGCTTCGGTTCCGACTGGAGTTGGTTGAGACTCGATACTACACTCTTTGAGATTGGACTTTAGGGAAGCTTCGGTCAACCACTTGGTGTTGCACTGAAGTGGACTTAAGGAAAGGTCAATGATTTGAGATCCTTCTAGAACCCGGTTACTATTCTAAGACAGGTTGAACCCACCAAACTTCAGTGGGGAGGGTACTTACCTATGGAACTCATGCAAGCCTTAAAACCTAGGAATGATTGTTGTATGACTTGCTTATGCTTGTTATTTGTTTAATATCATAATATCATAACATCATAACATCATAACATCATAACATCATAACATTATGACATTGCACTAATCACTTCGAGGACTTAGGGATTTAACTTGGCTCTATTTTGTAAGGCTATGGCTCCCAGGAAGACTATCCGGATAAATTTTGTAGTCATCTCTCCTCAACTCAAGGATTTAGTGTCAGAACTTCCTGATCAGGCTCAGTTCGTCAAAAAGCATGGTTCTCTCCTCGATTTGGTTACCACTGGTTTCAAAGAAGATATGATGAGAGTCCTATTCCAGTTCTTCGATCCTAAACATCATTGCTTCACATTCCCAGATTATCAGTTGGTGCCCACATTAGAAGAATTTTCCCAGCTGCTTGGGATACCTATTCTTGATCAAATACCTTTCAGTGGTTTAGAAAAGATTCCGAGGTCCGAAAAAGTTGCCGCAGCTTTACACATGACAAAGTCAGATATTGAAGCTAATTGGGTAACAAGAAGTGGAGTTAAGGGTTTACTTGCCAAATTTCTGATGAATAAGGCCCGAGAATTCTTAAAAGTCATGAATGTCCATGCTTTCGAGGAGATTCTAGCATTACTAATCTATGGTTTGGTGTTATTCCCTAATCCAGATCAATTCATAGATATGAATGCTATTTAGATATTTCTCGCTCGTAACCCTGTGCCTACCTTGCTCGGCGACATTCTGCATTCCCTTCACACTCGTACTATGAAGAGGCAAGGGACTCTCATGTGCTGCATACCTTTATTATCCAGGTGGTTTATTTCGCACCTTCCTCAGTCAGTCTTGAAGAATGAGCAAAGTTTGAGATGGTCTCAAAGGATAATGTCGCTCTCCCACTCAGACATCCGTTGGTGTCCTCATTTCAAAGAAAACAATATCATCATTGACCGTTGTGGAGAATTCCCTAATGTACCACTCATGGGGATAAGAGGAGGTATTACTTATAATCCTGCTTTAGCCCTACGTTAGTTTGGTTGTGCTCGAAGAGATGGTCCACATGAAATAATTATACAAGGCACGGTGTTTGACTATGATAACGATTCCCAAGGTCTCCGTCAAAGATTTGTGCGAGCTTGGGGCATGGTGAAAAGAAGTACTTTAGGACAGAAAAACTCTATTCCTATGGAACCTTATCTCAGATGGGTCCGCACAAGAGCTCGTGAACTTGTCATGCCATATCTGGCAGTCGGACCACTGATTGTTGAACCAGAAGCTGAAGGAGGTACTCCTCAGATCGTTCCTTATCCAGATATGCCTACCGATGTTGAAGAGTTAAAGAAGTCCTGGATCCAGTTGAGAGAGGAAAGGGATACTTTTGAAGCCCAGTTCTGTGCTACAAGGAAGAAGGTGTTAGAGCTCACCGGCCAGCTTAATGAGGAACGAAGACTCAATACATATCTTCGCCCAAAAAGAAGCCGTCCCTGGGAGACCTGAGCTTTTATTGTATTTTACTTCTTATTATAATAAATATTAATCAAATATTATTAAAAAAAGAGTTTCCTTTTTTGGTAGTTTATGCAAAGTTAAATTCCAAAAGTCCTTGAAAACATTTCATGCATTGCATAGCATAGCATAACATTGCATAACAGGTACTCTAAAAGGATCAGTATTCTCACGGTTTTCCTTCAAACAGAAAAATGGACCTCGAACAAACTGTCAAAGATCTCCAGGCTCAGAATGCTCAACTCCAGGAGATGATCTTGAACTTATCCAAGGGGCAGGAGGAACTGAAGACTCTCTTGCTCAAGAAGAAAAAGGACAAGAAATCTGTGAGGCACATTAACCCGGGAAGAAGGCAGTTTACGAAGATCAATATGACTTTAGCACAAGCACTGCAGGGTATGCTAAAAGTAAATTTAATTACCCTCAGAGATCCTCCTGCAAAACCCAACACTACTTCTCCTCGTTATAATCCCAACGCCAGGTGTGCCTATCACTCCGATAGCCCCGGGCATGATACGAATGATTGCTGGTCGCTGAAGAACAAGATTCAGGATATGATCGACGCTGGGGAATTTGAATTTGATCCTCTGGATATTCCTAATGTCATCACTGCTCCTATGCCCGATCATGACAAGACTGTTAATGCTGTAGAAGATGTGAATAGCGATTGCAATTTGGATAATTGGAAGGCTGAAGACACTATTCCAACTTCCTTTAGTCAGGAGTAATTGTTTGTTGTTTATTCAATGTATCAAATTTGGTTAAATGTTTTGTCATTCTCATAAGCATATTCATATTCGATAAATCAATGGACTTTTTGCATTCAAATATTGCGCTCTTTATCTTTCCTGTCATTTTTCAAATAAGCTATGCTTTCTTGCACACACTCACGTAACAAATTGCGTATCCACATCCACTCTGGATCCTGTTGATAATAGTTCTGCTACTGTTCATTATGACTTCGAAAATCCGATCTACCAAGCCGAAGATGGAAGTGAGGAAGATTGTGAAGTACCTGAAGAACTTGCCAGACTGTTACTGAAAGAAGAAAGGACTGTACAGCCGCATGAGGAGTCAATTGAAACTGTCGATCTGAGTACTAAAAGTAGACAAGAAAGAAGTCAGAAGCCTTTTGGGGCACTTGAATTACATTGCCCGGTTTATATCCTACTTGACTGCTACTTGCAAACCTATCTTCAAATTACTGAGGACAGTCAAGAGATGATGAATGTCAGGAAACTTTTGATAAAATCAAGAAGTGTCTCCAAGAACCTCCAATTCTGACACCACCAGTTGAAGGAAGACCTCTAATCATGTATTTGACCGTGTTAGAAAATCCAATGAGGTGTGTTGGGGCAACATGACGAGTCTGGTCGAAAAGAGCATGCCATATACCGCCTTAGCAAAAGGTACCGACTGTGAAACAAGATACTCATAGCTCGAGAAAGCTTGCTGCGCTTTGGCTTGGGCTGCTCGCCGACTAAGACAGTACATGTTGAATCATACCACTTTATTGATTTCTAAGATGGGTTCTATCAAATATCTATTCGAGAAACTTGTTGTCTCCTGAAAGAGTTATCACTGATAATAGTGCTAATTTGAACAACAAGATGGTTACTGAACTCTGCACGCGGTTCAAAATAAAACACTCTAATTCTTCTCCGTACCGGCCAAGGATGAACGGCGCCGTGGAGGCTGCTAACAATGTCCAGAAGCTTATACAAAAGATGACAGTAATGTACAAAGACTGGCATGAGATGTTACCATTTGCTTTTCATGACTATCGCACTTCAGTACGCACTTCGACAGGGGCAGCTCCGTTCTCTTTAGTCTATGGAATGGAAGCCATCTCACCAGTGGAAGTTCAGGTTCCCTCGCTAAGAATCATGAAAGAGGCGGGCTTAGATGAAGAGGAACGGATTCAGACTCGACTCGATCAGATAAATTTGATGGATGAGAAGAGACTCGCGGCTGTTTGTCATAGGCAGATATATCAGAAACGCATGACCCAGGCATTCAACGAAAGGGTCAAGCGACAAGTGTATCAAATTGGCGACTTGGTAATCAAGCGTATCGTGCTACCGCAAACTGATCCCAGAGGCAAATGGACTCCCACGTACAAAGGGCCATTTGTAGTTAGGAAGGTATTCTCTGGTGGAGCCATGATACTTGCTACAGTGGATGGCGAAGATTTCCCGCATCCCGTGAACGCGGACATAGTTAAAAAATACTACGCATGAAAAAGACCCGCTAGATCGACGTATCTAGGCAAAAGTAAGGGCATCCCGGCGAACCAAAAGGGTTCGGGCAAAAATTAGGGATATATATAAAAAAATGTACACCCGGCAAGTCGAAAACCTGAAAAGGTGGCTTGGGCAAAAAAGGGTATCCTGGTGGACTGAAAACCTGAAAAGGCGGTCCAGGCAAAAATTAGGGATTAAAGCGTATGACTATGTCCCGTTCTCAGTCAACTTTCATCCAAGTTCAAGGGACTGACCAAGCCAATCACTTCTATCCGACAGCAGGGGATGAGATGCTTGAAGACATAATGGCAGTAGTAGACTTAAAATCAATAGGACTTTTTCTGCATAGCTTTCTCTTTGTTTTTGACAATTTCCTCTTACTAGGATTTCTGTCTCCTTGTACACAATTTGCCTGTTTATAGGCCTTCTTTCAAAAATCAATACAACCCTCTTTCAAAAAAAGATGCTTTTGTTTTTTACTTTTCTGTTTTGGTTGCGTAAATGTCCATTGATTTAATTTGAATTAATATGTGCATTTGAATATGATCAATGTTTATCAAAAATACGTACATAGAATAGCAATAGCAATTACTACAAGACTTCGGGATCGAGGATAAGGTCTAATCATGCTTCCAATGAATCCACTACCAATTCTCTTCCCCCAGCAAGCCTGTTTTTCCCCAGAAGAAGTTGGCAGTATTCCCCGGCACAGCCAGCTATTCCCCAACAGAGGTCGGCATCATCAGACAGATTGATCATCTCATCCATCCCCAGCCAGGCTCTGTTGAATATCTCTACCATCAGACAGAAATCAGAACCCCCAGCCGAGAGAGGGTCCTCAACACGAATATCTCCAATCAGTAGATGGGGATTTATTTTCCCCAGTAGAGTCCCCAAGCAGAACTTCTCATACGCATAACTCATTCATTACATCATTTCACAGCATACGCATGCATACAACATTCACATTTATTTTCGAAAGCATAAAACATCTCATGCATCATGACATAACATAAAGCTAACTTTTCTTTGCAGGTTAATTATCCTCCTGATATAGTCAAAGTAAAAGGCTCATTCAGGCAGACGCCTTTATCAATCACAGACAAGATTCAGATACATATTCCAGATGCAATTCATGGGAACATTCATTCTGACAACACTTCGATATCCTCCTAGCGATGGCATCTTTAAGCCCATCCCAGACATTTATTGCAAGTACAACGTATACAGATACAGCCTAACATACGGTTCATTCTGATTCAGCTCAACATATGACTCCTTCAACTCAGATACGATCTAGCATACGATCCATTCTGACCTTCGACAACTCAGATACGATCTAGCGTACGATCCATTCTGACCTTCTTCAACTCAGATACGATCTAGCGTACGATCCATTCTGACCTTCTTCAACTCAAGTACAGTCTAATGCACGACCAAGTTAGACCTTCATCTGACCAGATGCTACCTTCGGACAGGTACATTTCTGGATGGTAGTCTAGTATACGGCTACTCCCTTTCCCAGATGCTACCTTCGGACAGGTACATTTCTGGATGGTAGTCCAGTATACGGCTACTCCCTTTCTCAGATGCTACCTTCGGACAGGTACATTTCTGAATGGTAGTCTAGTATACGGCTGCTCCCTTTCCCAGATGCTACCTTCGGACAGGTACATTTCTGGATGGTAGTCCAGTATACGGCTACTCCCTTTCCCAGATGCTACCTTCGGACAGGTACATTTCTGGATGGTAGTCTAGTATACGGCTACTCCCTTTCCCAGATGCTACCTTCGGACAGGTACATTTCTGGATGGTAGTCCAGTATACGGCTACTCCCTTTCCCAGATGCTACCTTCGGACAGGTACATTTCTGGATGGTAGTCCAGTATACGGCTACTCCCTTTCTCAGATGCTACCTTCGGACAGGTACATTTCTGAATGGTAGTCTAGTATACGGCTGCTCCCTTTCCCAGATGCTACCTTCGGACAGGTACATTTCTGGATGGTAGTCCAGTATACGGCTACTCCCTTTCCCAGATGCTACCTTCGGACAGGTACATTTCTGGATGGTAGTCTAGTATACGGCTACTCCCTTTCCCAGATGCTACCTTCGGACAGGTACATTTCTGGATGGTAGTCCAGTATACGGCTACTCCCTTTCCCAGATGCTACCTTCGGACAGGTACATTTCTGAATGGTAGTCTAGTATACGGCTACTCCCTTACTCAGATGCTACCTTCGGACAGGTACATTTCTGAATGGTAGTCTAGTATACGGCTACTCCACTACTCAGATGCTACCTAGTGTACGGTACATTTCTGAAGTGTAGTCTAGTGTACGACTACTCCCTTTTACCATCAGATTCAGCCTACTGGACGGCTCTCTCTTCAACTCAGATACGATCTAGCGTATGGTCCATTCTGATCCTTTATCCCCAACAGCATATGACACACTCCGACTCCCCAGCGAAGTCGGCAGCCTAATGGATGACTCATTATTCGGTCTAATGTACGACCCAGTGTGGCACCCATGTCTTCAAATTGGCCTAATGTACGGCTCGATCTGAAGCTTTCGTCATCAAACCTCCCGGATGGCATCTTTAAGCCCATCTCCATCAAGACCAACTGTCGATTCTCAAGTGCAAATTTTTGGGGCATTCTAGTGTTCAATAATCTTCCACCTCCAGACCACGAATGGCATACACGCCATCCTAACTCTCTCGGTTCAAGAATATTGAACAGGGGCAGCTGTCATACCCCAAAATTTACCCATCATTTTTCCTGAAAAAAAAAAAAAAAAAACGAAAAAAAAAAAACGAAAAAAAAAAAAAATTAATTAATTAATTAATTAATTAATTAAATAATTAAAATAAATAAATAAATAAAATATAACAAATTATTTTGGACTTGGGTCTCCCTCATTCCAAGCCCATTACCCACAAAATTAGTCTATAAATACTGAAGTTTCAGTAGAGGAAAGGGACTTGGAGTTAGACTTGGAGTTTACACTGGGAGATTCACTGGAGAAAGAAGGAAGAGAAGCAAAATACTCTGAGGTTTCCTTGGAACAAAACCTTGAGGAAAAAGAAAGAGAGAGAACAGAGAAGGACGGATAGAAACTTTGGCATAGGAACCCTGCCAACCCGGAGAATTCAGAATAAAGAAACCCTGAAGGCAACTCATCCGCCCCGAAGCCATCGCCGCCCAATTCCCGCCGCCTAACTCATTCCGATACCACAAGTGGTCAATCCCTTCAACCTTGAATTGGCAAACAGGTTTGCGTATCTCTATTGTTTATACTTTCAATTGGCCATATCTACACATATAATGCATCATGATTAAATGTTGATATATAATTTGCTTTCGTATGTGAATTTAAATATGCCTGAATACCCTGAATGTTTGACCATGCTGTTCCTGTGATAAAATGCCATAAAGTTCAAGGTTCCTAACATGGGGCTGTTTTTCTCAAAATTCAAAATCCGTGGCCGTTCGCCTGGCCTTCGCTAGGCGAGGCAGAGGCGAACGAGACAGTACCTGATTTTTCTAGTCTGTTTTTTTTTTTATGTTTTTATCATAGCCATGCATTATTCATCCTATCCTATTTACTGTTGCGATATTTTTCCGGTGTAATCTTCGATTGCACCCTGATTTGGTATTCTGACATGTTTCTTTTTGAGCTTCGAAAAGGTTCACATATCCCAGGAAAAGGTTATTGGCTAGGTATTCCACTTTATTTGTGGGATACCCTTGTGGAGTTTTCACCCTAAATTACCTAATTAATTTTGATGTATTAATTTTAATGTATTAATTTTAATGTATTAATTTTAATGTATTAATTTTAATGTATTAATTTTAATGTATTAATTTTAATGTGGGAGAATTCCTCCTAATCACCTAATTAATTGTAAAACTTTGCCTTTGAATAAGTGATCTTGGACCTCTCTTTGTTGCCTTACGATTACGATATTACGGTCATGTCCCGCGAATGTGGGGATACCCTTAGCAAAGACCCTTCGGTTAAATCATCATAAAATAAATTATAGTCCCTCGGATGTTGCCTTCGAATATACAACTTTGTCCCTCGATGACCCTCCGATGTTGCCTACGATTAAATGATGATAGTCCCTTCGAATGCTAAGGTATCCTCATAACTGTTGCCTTCAATGACCAATCGATGACCCTACGATGACCCTTTTTACATCCAAAGGATAAAACTACTTATTTCTCAATAATAAGGACAGTTTTACCCTCATAAGGATAGGAAATGCCCGTAAAGACCTTGGGTCGGTATAACTCTTAATTGCTGGCTCACAACTTAAAACACTTTTTCGCACCTCACACCTTTCAAAATGCCTTTAGAAAATCACCACTTGGTATACATTCATACTAGAATCATTACCGAGTTATATTTTTCTAAACAATTTTCAAAACTAAAACGGGATAACCACTTTGTATACATTCATACAAGAATCATTACAAAGTTAAATTCTCTTTTCAAAACAATTTTCCAAACAATTCACAAACACTTTTTTAGACAAAAATAATATAAGTGATCGAGCAATTAAGAGCCCATGGATAACCATGGATACAAAGGGTGCTAACACTTTCCCTTTGTATAATGTACCTCCCGAACCCAAAATCTAAATTAAGGCCTTTCCTGTTCTTTTCCACCTTTCCTTATTGGATAAAAGAAAAGTCGGTGGCGACTCTTGCTAACCGCGACATTGCGATTAAAACCACAAAAAGTCCAGTTCACCGTATGACACCTTCAAACAGAAAAACCAAATCTAGAATGCAATTTTGAAAATAACACCATACTGAAATAAAATAACAAAATACTAAAAATAACAATAAAAGATATAAAATCTCCCCCACACTTGAACTAAACATTGGCCTCAATGTTTGCGAACAAGAGCGAAGGAGGACACTCACAGTACCCTACTGAGGAGGTAGTTGTGGAAAATGCAACATCGACGGTCGCATCATGCTCCTCACCTCATCCAATATTTCCCTCTGCCGGGCTTGCTCAATGCCTTGCCGTTGTTGTTCCGTCCTTAAGTCACCTATTTCGGTTTGTACCCAGGTCCATTGATCAGTGGACCAGGAAGAGGAACCTGCCTCCTGATAGGTAGGTTCCTGATGTGGTGGTACAAACTGTTCCTGAGGTGCTTGAGGTTCCTCTTCTTCTGCCTCTGTGGCATCCACCTGGTCATCTACAAACTGCTCACCTGCAGTAAAATAGTCAGTGTCGTGACCTTCTTCCGTGTCGGGGTCAGCATTCACATACAACCAATTGGCATAGTCAGTAATAGCAACTCTGTCCGGATCTGGCAAAGCTATAATAAACCTCTTATGGATAAGCACAAAATAGTAAGTAGGGGCAACAACAATCATACCTTGTTGAATTAGAGCGGACATGTCAATTTTGGTCTTACCTACAATTGGCGTGTCTTCGAGTAACACAACTTGATACCCGAAATGCTCAGCTATTTGGGTGATCATGCCACCCACGAAGATGCCTCCGGAGTCTGCTCGGCCAACTCTGCCCAGATAGTCAGCTGCAAAGGCAGCTACATTGATGACTTTGCTTTGTGCCATTGAGTACATAAAAAATAGCTCTATCTGAGTAGCTACCCCTGTGCTATCGCCTCTTCCAAACAGGGTGTAGGCCAAACCCTTATGAGCATACCGGAAACATGGATTCTGGATGCCGGAGGCCTTTACACCTTTGGAGGTGTAATCTGTCCTCCCGATGATGGCAATCCAGAAATCCTTAGGTGAGAACCCATCTGGGACCGCTCTTGGTTCGTACAGAGGGAGTCAAAGTATCCCTGCCAAATCCTCAACCGACAACTCATGATAATTATTAAACAAACGGAAACGTAAAGTGCCGAAATAATACCTGGTCATGTCTATCCACCTCTTTTCGAGTTGGAATTCCAACGTGCTGAGGAATTCGAGCGTGATGCGCTCGTTCTTCGGCGCTTCCAGGCTCATGAACTCCAGCATTCCTAAAACGTGGAACATCCGGTCTACCTCAATTTTGAGCCCTAGCACGTTCAGAGTATGCTCACACATGTACCTTGTCGGTGTGAGTTTCCGTTTCCGATGAATTTGATACCTCTTTTCTTGTTCCGAATTGTCAAACACGATGTTGTGTGGATTTGGCTTCCAGCTTGGTCGCTTTCGTGACCTTGCCATCTCCGCAAGCTGTTGCTTTCCGGTGCGAATTCTCCTCGGGGGCATTTTGGACCTGCAAAAATAGAAATGATTTGAAATAGGGAGTTAGAAAATTCCGAAACCGTGGTTAGAACGGGAATGACGAGTGGAGTAATATTTGTGAAGGGTGTTTTTGCAATAGGAGAGTGGAAGTGGTGGTTATGGAAGCTTTTAGGTAATGCGGTTTGTGAGGTTTAGAGAGAAGGAGAGTGAGAATGATGATAATAATGAGAGAGAATGATAAGAATGTAATGAAAAAATTCTGATAATGATAAGGTAAATGGGGTAAAGTGTGGTTAAGGTGGAGTAAATAGGTGGGGCCCACTACAAAATTTGGATTTTTAAAATGTTTTCAAAAATTCCTCCTGCCTGACACGGCCGTGTCAACTGACACGGATGGCCTTGTCAACTGACACGGATGGCCGTGTCAGGCTACTGTCCATCACCATGTTTTTACCATTTCCTCCAGTGCTCTTGACACGGCCCGTGTCAGTTGACACGACCGCGTGTGTCAGGCTACTGTTGATAAAATTTTCCTTTCCCTTTCACTGCTCCTGACATGGCCCGTGTCAGTTGACACGGGCGTGTAGGAGAATTGCCATCCAAGGCACAACGGAATTTAAAAAATTCTCCATTTAGTGATCCTTACGAATGGGCATGATCAGTGATAGAATTGTTACCTCTTGTGGCGATTCAAACCTTTGGTGCAGATCTATGATAATGATCAAAACCTTTGATACAGGTCCACAGGGCGATCACGAACGTTGAACGATGACAACGTCTCTACTCAGTCCACACGAACAGATTCCTTCAATCGCAGTGCTAGCTGTTATGAATGAAGGCTTTGGGTGAGAGAAAGAGGGAAACAAAATTCCAAGTCTCTACTTGAATTTCTGTCTGAGTGGATTGGAGTCACAATGCTTCTACCCAAGGGGTTCTATTTATAGAACCACTTGTGTGGGCTTCAAGCTAAAAAGCCCACTTAAGTGTATTTTGGCCCATATCTTATAATATGCCCAAAATCACTTAAGTATTTGGTACCTTACCATATTTCGTCTCCCACTTAAGTGCACCGTACCTTACGGTGTTCCTTAGTTACTCTATCTCTAATCAATCCGTCCTTTGTGTGTGACCCTATAGGTTTTCGCGGTGTTGGCAATTATATTAAATCACGCATTTAACATAATAAACAGTGAGCGGTATCTAGCAACACATCACTGCTACCCAAGTCACGAAAATGTCATGTGATCTAACAAAACCTCCTGTGATAATAATTATGTGTATAATTACCCCTTTGCCCTTATGTCTATATTGAACACAAGGTATAGACCGTGTCATCCTTGTCCAGTTCAATATTGGGCCCATAGACATTTATCCTGTTACGCATGATTGGCAAATTCCATCTAGGACACTCATGTCCCTCAGCATGCTTCGTGGAGTACCCATCAACTGTCTTTATGGTTATCCAGTTACGGACAACGTTGGATCAGCAATAAAGCACTCGACTCTACATCTAGGATCCATAGTGGTTTCAGGTCGAAGAGTGGTATACACTATTATCACCATGAGAATAACTTATGACACTTTGCATAACTTTCTATATAGTATTCTCATAGCGGGTCAATCCGGTATAAATATTACTCCTAATATTCATATCTATGTTTAAGACTTGATAACTCTTTATCCATGATCCATGAGATGTGATCACCAGTCTACAAACATAATAGTCTTAATGCTTTAATGTTATCCCACTTCACACTAAAGCTCGACTACGGATACTTTAAGAATAGTGTCCTTATGTTTAATGTGTTCTCATGATTAAGTCACACTTAATACATTAAACGGACTACTATTCCAGGGACTTTATTAATCAACCATAATAAAGAAAATGCCTTTAAATAATTCGATACAAGTACCAAAAGTATTGGCCTCTAGGGCTTACACCAACAATCTCCCACTAGCACTAGAGCCAATCAGGCATACCCCGTATGCCCATTGATCTAGTATGGCCATCATGCTTCTGCTGCGCAAGAGGCTTTGTCAGTGGGTCAGCAACATTGTCAAGTGTAGGTACTATACATATTTTCGCACAACGCCTAAGTATGTGTTTGGATCGTTGGTGAGATCTAGGCTCCTTAGCTTGTGTGATAACACCATTGTTATCATAATAGAGACCAATGGGATCCACAATGCTAGGGACTATGCCAAGTTTATTGATCCAAACAGCTTCCTTTGCTGCACTTAAGGCAGCAATATGCTCGGCCTTGGTTGTAGAATCAGCAACTGCATCTTGCGTTGAACTTTTCAAGCTCACAGTGCCACCATTTAAGCAAAACACATAACCAGATTGGAATCATTCATATTAAAGCGTCTCAACACTTTGTCTATGTATGTACTCTGACTTAGGCCAAGCAGTTTCGTGATCTATCTCTATAGATTCTGATTCCTAATATATAGGCTGCTTCACCTAGGTCCTTCATAGAAAAGCATTTCCCCAACCAAGACTTTACTTGTTGCAGGGTAGGGATATCGATTCCAATGAGTAATATGTCATCTACATATAATACCAGGAATATGATCATGCTCCCACTAACCTTCTTGTAGACATAAGGCTCATCTTCGTTCTTGATGAATCCATACAGTTTTACTGTTTCATTAGAACGAAGATTCCATGAGTAGGTCATAGGCTCATCTTGATCCATGAGTAATACATCACCTTGATCAGATATCCATATATCTCAGGTAGGTGACGTATCTTGCCTGACCTACGCTGGTCTTGTTCTACTTGAGCAGGTTGCTCTTACACAACTACTTGTGTTTCCTGCTCTAATTCCTCCATAGGTGTATCGATACTTTGTGATTCTTGAATTTCTTCAAGTTCTACTTTCCTCCCACTGATTCCTTTGGAAATAAAATCCCTTTCTAGGAAAACTCAAGTTCGAGCGACAAACACTTTGCCCTCAGAAGGATTGTAGAAATAATATCCTCTTGTTTCTTTAGGATACCCCACAAATAAGGATTTGTCAGATTTGGGCTCAAGCTTAGTTGAAATTTGTCGTTTCACATAAACTTCGCAACCCCAAATCTTCATGTAAGACATATGTGGTCTCTTACCACTCCATATCTCATATGGTGTCTTTTCAACCTTTTGGATGGAACACGGTTAAGTGTGTAAGCTGATGTCAATGGTGTATGTCCTCAAAAGGAGTTTGGAAGATTGGTGTGACTCATCATGGATCGGACCATGTCCAACAGGGTTCGATTTCTTCTCTCAGATACACCCTTCCATTGGGATGTGCCAGGAGGAGTAAGTTGGGATAGGATCTCACACTCTTTCAGATGGTCATCAAACTCTAGGATTAAATACTCACCAATTCGATCTGATCGAAGAGTTTTAATATTCTTACCTAGTTGGTTTTAACTCGTTAGGTTTCACCCTTTTGTATTAATGTTATTAATAGGCATTTCAAGATCAAGGACATATAGTCCATTGTTCATTTGTGCAGTAGCATAGAATATATCATTCAAATAAATTGAGCAACAATTGTTCTTTATTATAAATGAAAAACCAAACTTGTCCAAACAAGCAATGGAAATAATATTCCTGCTAATTGCAGGTACATAATAACAGTTCTCTAACTGAATTATTAAACCACTAGGTAAAGTCAATACAAAAGTTCCTACGGCTAAAGCAACAACCTTTGCTCCATAGCCAACTCTTAGGTCGACTTCACCTTTTGCCAAATCTATACTCCTTTTTAGTTCCTGCACATTTGTACAAATGTGAGAAATGCATCCAGTATCTAATACCCATGATGCAGAAGTAGATAAATTAATAACAAAAATACCTGAAGTTGAAGTCTCTACTCCATTCTTCTTATCTTCCAGGTACTTTGGGCAGTTCCTCTTCCAGTGTCCGGTCTTACCGCATGGAAGCAGGTGCCTTCTTTTGCTATGCCTCCACTAGGCTTCAAAGCAGCAGTGGGTCTGGGATTGGCAACTTCCTTGCCCTTCCCCTTATCACTCTGCTTAGTGGGCCTTTTGTTATGTCTCTTTCCATTTCCGATCATCAGAATGGACTTCCCTTTTGACTTCAGATTCTGCTCGGCAGTTCTTAACATGGAGAGCAGTTCAGGAAGATATTTGTCCATATCAATCATATTGAAATTTAGGACAAATTGACTGAAACTATCTGGCAACGATTGCAAGATCAAATCAGTTGCAAGTTCCTTTTCGAGGGGAAAACCCAATCTCTCAAGGTTTTCCACATACCCAATCATCTTGAGTACATGGGGACCTACAGGGGCTCCCTCAGCTAACTTGCTTTGAAAAAGGGATTTTGAAACTTCAAACCTCTCATGCCTTGCTTGCTCTTGATAGAGCAACTTCAGGTGTTCGATCATATCGAACGCTGACATGTTCTCATGTTGCTTTTGCAATTCTGAGTTCATGGTAGCCAGCATGAGACAAGTAGTTTCATTGGCATCATCGACATGCTTCTTATAAGCATCTCTTTCTGCCTTAGGTGCAGAACTAGGAGGTTCCTCTTCAGGAACAGGTGTCTCCAAGACATACAGCTTTTTATCATGTTTGAGGACAATCCTCAGGTTTCGGTGCCAATCCAGAAAATTTGTCCCAGACAATTTTTCCTTATCAAGGATTGATCGCAGGATGTTGTTAGAGGTGTTTGCTGTCATGGTAATCTACATAAGGATTAATGAAAATATAAGTATCATTGACATATTCAATTAGGCCTTTAATTAAATATGCTCCCACTATTTTACTCAAAACAAATGACCCTCATCATCTGATTCGGAAAATCCCGTTGGAAGATTTTCTAGTGGGTCGAGATCCATATTTCACTTCGTTCTAAGTCCGCGTAGGCGGATTACACAAAACTAGGTTATTTAGGTAGGAACTCCTTCCAATTGTATCTCATACAACTCTCGAAAATTTCAATTGGGTGAATAACTCCTTATTCCAATCCATCACATGGATTATTCCCAACTCTTGCTTCTAAACATATATAAGAAAGTTATAATCAAGTTTGACTCATCGTTTTAGCAGTTGGATATTACAATTATCCCATCGCACCTTAACTAATACAAAACATGCACCTCGCGTAGGCGAAACCTACATTATTCGATACCAGTCTTGATGAGTGCTAAAACTTGGAAAGCAAACATATATAATATTCTCATAATTTGTTTAGTTAAGTTTGACCCATTGTTTTAACAGTTGGATATTACAATTATCCCATCGCACCTTACTAATATATAGGTCATGCACCTCGCGTAGGCGAAACCTACATTATCCATTACTAGTCTTGATGAGTGTTAAAACTTGGAAAGCATAAACTTAATATTTAATTGAGGGAATTGCAATTTTTTTTTTGATCTCACCGGCTTGTTTATCATATAAACCGTCTCTCACATGCATCAACATACATTCACATGCATCAACATACATACAAACATAATGAAACAGTTATGGCCCCTAGCGCAATTGTTCTCCCAAGCCAATGAGAGAACCTAAGCTAACCTACAACGATCTAAGCTTCTCCAAGCAAGATCTTCAAGGTTGTCCTCCTTTGGCACTGACTTCTTTGCTTTCTTCATATCATTACATTACATGAAAGAAACTCGTTTTACATACGAGGGAGCGAGATGAGAAAAGAAGTTACATTTGGGAGATTAAGAGAGAGGCACGACACGCAGGTCGTATTTTAAAAACCCAAAACAAAACAAAGGAAAACTAAGGCCATAACCGATCACCACAAGAAAATAATAAACACTTTATTATTATTATTATTATTAATTCCTTTAATTAATTAAAATCAAATTAAATTTTGACGTCGTTTTTCGTATCTACACTTGATACTTCAAAGCACTTTTTCTAGCGAACGGGTGAATTTTTCCTTGCGTTAACCGGTTAACCATATGCGTTAACCGGTTAACATTGTTTGAAAACTTTTAGAAAATTCTTTTCTGCCTTGCGTTAACCGGTTAACCATATGTGTTAACCGGTTAACACTGTTGAAAAATTTCTTGGAAAACTGTTTTTCCGCCTTGCGTTAACCGGTTAACCAAATACGTTAACCGGTTAACACTGTTTGAAAATTAAAAAATTTTATTTCGTATTGCGTTAACCGATTAACCATACGCGTTAACCGGTTAACACTGTTCGGAAAAGTGTTTAGAACGCACAACTCTTGTGCAGTCAAACCCCAATCGCATAACTCTCTGACAACACAACCCTTGTGTCGTCACTAACCCTGATGCACCAATTTCAGACCGTCAAACACATCTCAATTGTTAATTCAGTATGATTGATCAACACGTCATTGCTTCACCATACTAATGTCGGATCAAGAAGCAAACGACCATTGATCGCTCAAAGGAAAACAATCATCGAGGGTTTGAATGAACGAAACGAGAACACTATATCATATATAATGTATTTTGCATCAGGATTACATATATCACATATATGTAACTTGATCGGTCTCAATTTAACCTTTGATTCATTCTGTCTTTAATCATATTATTACAGAACAAAAACAGTTATCAGATTCATGGTTTCGTAAGTGGCTCTGATACCACTGTAGGAGAATTGCCATCCAAGGCGCAGCGGAATTTAAAAAATTCTCCATTTAGTGATCCTTACGAATGGGCATGATCAGTGATAGAATCGTTACCTCTTGTGGCGATTCAAACCTTTGGTGCAGATCTCTGATAATGATCAAAACCTTTGATACAGGTCCACGGGGCGATCACGAACGTTGAACGATGACAACGTCTCTACTCAGTCCACACGAACGGATTCCTTCAATCGCAGTGCTAGCTGTTATGAATGAAGGCTTTGAGTGAGAGAAAGAGGGAAACAAAATTCCAAGTCTCTACTTGAATTTCTGTCTGAGTGGATTGGAGTCACAATGCTTCTACCCAAGGGGTTCTATTTATAGAACCACTTGTGTGGGCTTCAAGCTAAAAAGCCCACTTAAGTGTATTTTGGCCCATATCTTATAATATGCCCAAAATCACTTAAGTATTTGGTACCTTACTGATCGGTCACCATTTTACTTAATTTTCATCATGTTCTCGGCCAAAATTCATCAATGTGGTAACCCTTTATTTTGTGTTTTAATGTTTGAATTTTAAGTATTTCATAGTTGAGTAGATTTATGCTTATTTTGCTTTTGGTGTTAATTTAAGTTTTTAGATGCGTTTGATGTCGTTTCCATGGTATTGTGCATGTTTCAGAAGTAGTTGAAGAGTCGGAAGTGCCAAGGCAACAGTGGAAGAGTGAAAGAAAAAGAAATAAAAAATAGAAGAAAATTCCTGGAGCCAAACACGGCCCGTGTCTCCTGACACGGCCCGTGCTGCAAGAAGACAATTTTTCCCATACAAAAACCAGGGGGCTGACACGGCCGGCCGTGTTGCTTTGCACGGCCCGTGTCAGCAGGTCTGAAGGAAAATCATAAAATAAAATAATTGAAGAGCCAACACGGCCGACCGTGTTGCCTGGCACGGCCCGTGTTGGCAGGTGCGCTGAAGTTTCTGATTTCTTGTTTTCACTCATGTAAGTGATCCCGGAGGGCATTTTTGACTTTTTGGCCTGGCTGTAATGTGTACCACACTATTTAGACCTAATGGAAGGACAAACAAAGGGACGGAACATAGAGAACGAGAGAATCAAGATTTTTGGAGAACGGAGATCATCAAGCGCGGAAGCAATTGAAGATCGAAGCTATCTGATCTCTTGTAATGTCTAATCTTATATTTGTACCTTCTTTGAATATTGTCATGAGCTAAACCCCCCAATGCTAGGGGGGTGTCCCTGAATTGCTTTTGTAATGAACCTTTTTCCTACAATGTTATGAATGTTTGTGTTTTTATGAAATCAATTTGTTATAACACGAGTGTAATGCTTGCCGTATTGGAAAATTAGGTATTGAATTGGAGGTAAAGGAGGTCTGACAAATCCTTTTATCACTATGTGTATAACAACATCGCTAATTTCTCTTAGGAATGAGGATCTAATAGTGATGATGGAAAATTCTTGATATTCATACATGGGATTAATATTCTTTTGAATGGCTAAGGAATTGGGATTTGAAATTGAATGTTAATGGTTTCTGGCTAAGGAATTAGGGGAAACTTCTCTTGAGAACCATATTGAATCATTCGAACATAGATATCATAAATTAAGGATTAAGTTTATTTCAGAGCAATTCATACACCCTTAATCTAGCATGTTTAACTTGTCTGCATTCAAAAATCTCTACTTTATTTCCTTTATATTTTACAAAGCAAAATCACTCTTCACTTACCAACCCAAGGATATTTTGTTCAATTGAATCATTATCAACACTGATAGTTCCTACGCAGTCCTCGAGATCGATACTCAGGATAATTCCTTTTATTACTACATCGGTGAAATAGTACACTTGCTATTTTCCCGATCAAGTTTTTGGCGCCGTTGCCAGGGACTGCCAAACTATCTGTTAATAATTATTCAATTGGAATTTTGTTGCTCTGCAACTAAAATTTTACTTTATTTTATTTGTGTATTTCACTTTGCCTATCCTAACCACTGTCTAATATTTTATGCGAGGTAAGGCCTCAGCTGAATTTCTTTTTGACGCAGAACCAGAACGATCGTTGCGAGCACGAATCAGAAAAGCCAGACACGACAGACTGGAAGTAACAGAAGAACCGCTGATAGTTTCTGATTCTGAGAAAGAGGGAACCGTTTCTATTCATTCGGAACACTCTGATTCTGGAAATTCTGATACCGAACCTGAAACTATGGCAGCTGATCCACCTCCTGCGGAGAGACTATTAGGTGATTACGGAGGAGCAAATGCCCCGCCTGGAAGGATGACAATTGTGAATCAACCAATCAATGTTGCCCACTTTCAACTTCACCCCTCAACGATACGGCAACTAGAAAGGAGACCTTTCGCAGGAAAAATTAACGAAGATGCCAACAAGCATTTGCAAAGGTTTCTGACTATGACTACGTCGTTAAAGATTGAGGGACACTCTGAGGAAGCTAAGAAGCTGGTCATGTTTCCGTTTACATTGTCAGAAGATGCTGAAGAGTGGTTCTACTCTTTACCTGCTGGAAGCATCACAACTTGGCAACAGATGGAGACAACTTTTCTCAACGAGTACTTTCCGGCCTCTGTGTACATCCGAAAGAGGTACGACATAGTGAATTTTAAACAGAAGGAAGGAGAGTCACTTGGAGATGCGTATAAAAGGTTTAAACGATTGTTGGTTGCTTGTCCTACACATAATATGGATGCAACGGAGCAAATGCAGAATTTTGTAAATGGTCTTCGGATGAAGACTAAGCAACTCATTGACACAGCAGCTGGTGGCTCAACCAACTTTACAACGGCCACCGGTATTAAAAAGATTATCGAAGCCATTGCAGCCAATGAGCACCTGGAGTTGTATGACCGCAGTGTGAGTCAACCCGAAGGGATAATTGACCTGAAATTGGCAAGTCAAGTGGTGAAGATGGAAGATCAAATAGCAGCCGAAGTAGAAAGAAGACTGAAGAAGATGGCTATCGATACTCAAACTGTGGCACAAGTTCAACCGGTTCAACCAACGCAAGCTAGTAATTGTGAAATTTGTGGAGGACCTCATCTTACTGCACATTGCGTTGCAACCGCACAACAAATTGAGGAGATTAAGTTTCTAAGGCAGAACAACCCTTATTCGAATACATACAATCCGGGTTGGAAAAACCATCCAAATTTCTCATGGAAGGATCAACAAGGACATGTGCAGAACCAACCACAGCAACAACAGTTTCGACCTCAGCAACAACAACCATATCAACAACAGTTTCAGCAACAGGTACCAAGAAAAGCTGATTGGGAGCTTGCCATTAAGAAAGATGGCCGCTCAAAGCTCTCAATTTCAAGAAGAGACTCGAAGTAATTTAAAAAACACAGGTGCTTCAATTAAGAATCTTGAAATACAGATGAGTCAGATAGCCCAACAACTAGCGGGTTCTCAACAACAAGGCGTGTTACCGAGTTCTACGATTACTAATCCAAGAGAAAATAATCATGTGAATGCGGTGACCACAAGGAATGGTAAGTCGAAAGAAGTACCTGAAAAGAGTTCTGAAGAAGAAGACTTATTGCTTGAAGTTGATCTAGAGATTAAAGAAAATGAGGTCGCGAACGAAGAGGTCACTAGTGATGAAAGAGTGGTAAAAGACAAAGTTATTGATCCAAAACCGGCCGTCAAACTACCATACCCAACAAGAAATAAGAAGAAAGGGCAGCATGAAAAAAACTTTGAGAAGTTCCTGGAGATGTTTAAAAAGCTTGAGCTAAACATCCCGTTCTTGGAGGCGCTTGAGCAAATGCCTACTTACGCGAAGTTCATGAAAGATATCATCTCGAAGAAGCGGACCATAGAGACTAACCCGATCATTCTAACGGAAACTTGTAGTGCCATTTTGCAGGGTATGAAGGTTCCGGTGAAGAAGAAGGATCGAGGTTCTGTGACAATTCCTTGTACCATTGGAGATAGATCCTTCAAGAAAGCTCTAATTGATTTGGGAGCAAGTGTAAGCCTTATGCCGCTGTCCATTTATAAGAGGTTGGGGATAGGAAAAATTCAAGATACAAGAATGACACTCCAGTTTGCTGACCACTCTGTGAAGAGACCTTATGGGATAGTAGAAGATGTGCTAGTAAAGATCGACAAGTTTGTGTTTCCGGTGGATTTTGTCATTTTGGAGATGCCGGAAGATGAAGAGATACCAATCATTTTGGGGAGACCATTTTTAGAGACCGGGAGATGTTTGATCGACATAGAAGAAGGCACGATGACTTTGAAAGTGTATGATGAAGAGTTAAAAATTGATGTGCGAAACACCATGAAGTACAAGGATGACGTTGCCACTAGTCAACATATTGAGATAATTGATCAAATATGTGAGAAGAAAAATTGCTTGACAACACAAAAATTACCTTTGGAAAGAGTGTTGAGTCTATCAATTTTTAACGAAGAGGAAATAGTTGACGAGAAAGATATGGAAGTAGTAGTCATGATGGAAGCATCACCACCTTTCAAAGGTTATCGGCACAACCGGTGGGAAGATTTACGGCAACCCTTAGTGGAAGAAAAGAAAGATGAACAAAAGAAGGGGACCGAATTGAAACAACTCCCGGAAAACCTCAAATATGTATTCCTAGACACAGAGAGTAAGTGCCCGGCCATCATAAGTTCACATCTAGAAGTTCTTCAGGAAAATAAGCTTGTCAAAGTTTTAAAAAAACATAAGAGTGCTATTGGCTGGTCTATTGAGGATTTGAAGGGAATAAACCCCACAATATGCATGCACAAAATTCTCATGGAAGATGATCACAAGCCGGTTGTCCAACCTCAACGACGACTTAACCCAGCAATGAAGGAAGTGGTCAGAAAAGAGGTGGTTAAACTGTTAGATGCAGGGATGATTTATCCCATATCTGATAGTTCGTGGGTAAGTCCGGTTCATGTGGTGCCAAAGAAAGGTGGAACTACAGTGATAAAAAATGAGAAGAACGAGTTGATACCAACAAGGACAGTCACTGGTTGGCGGGTATGCATCGACTATAGAAGACTGAATCTTGCCACCAGGAAGGACCATTTTCCCTTACCATTCATTGATCAGATGTTGGAAAGGTTAGCCGGTCATGACTATTATTGCTTCCTCGATGGCTACTCGGGATACAATCAGATAGCTGTTGCACCAGAGGATCAGGAGAAGACCGCATTTACATGCCCTTTTGGTATTTTTGCCTACAGAAGAATGCCATTCGGGTTATGTAATGCACCAGCAACGTTTCAGAGATGCATGCAATCAATCTTTGCAGATATGCTTGAGAAGCATATGGAAGTCTTCATGGACGATTTCTCAGTTTTTGGTAAGTCTTTCGATAATTGCTTGACTAACCTTGCTCTGGTGTTAGAAAGGTGCCAACAAACAAATCTTATCCTGAACTGGGAGAAGTGTCACTTCATGGTACGTGAAGGGATAGTCTTGGGTCACAAAATTTCCTACAAAGGAATAGAAGTGGACAAAGCAAAGATTGAAGTCATCTCAAAGCTTCCCCCACCGATGAATGAAAAAGGTATTAGAAGTTTCTTAGGGCATGCGGGTTTTTACCGTAGGTTCATAAGAGATTTCTCTAAAATAGCAAAACCCTTAACGACTCTTTTAGTTAAGGATAATACCTTTGTTTTTGATAAAGAATGTGTTGTGGCGTTTGAAACACTAAAGCAAAAATTAGTATCAGCACCTATTGTTGTAGCCCCGGACTGGTCTCTGCCTTTTGAGATAATGTGTGATGCAAGTGATATTGCAGTGGGGGCAGTTCTGGGGCAGCGTCGAGAAAAATTGTTACATGTCATTTATTATGCTAGTCATGTGTTGAACCCCGCACAGATGAATTATGCGACAACTGAAAAGGAGTTGTTAGCTGTAGTGTACGCCTTTGATAAATTCAGGCAATATCTGTTGGGTTCTAGAGTCATTGTGTATACTGACCATGCTGCTTTGAAGTATCTTTTTCCTAAACAGGACTCTAAGCCAAGACTTCTTAGGTGGATCTTACTCCTTCAAGAGTTTGATGTGGAGATTCGTGACAAGAAAGGATGTGAGAACACTGTTGCCGATCACCTCTCCCGTATATCACCTATCGAAGAGACAGAAGACAAGCGTCCAATAAAGGACGAGTTCGTCGATGAACAGATCCTCGCTTTCAACGGAGTGCCTTGGTTTTCCGATTATGCAAACTATCTGGTCGGTGGGATAATCCCCGATGATTTTGATGCTAACAAGAAGAAAAAGTTTGTGCATGATTGCAGGTTCTACTTGTGGGACGATCCTTTCTTGTATAAGAGAGGAGTGGATGGACTTATCAGGAGATGTGTTCCAGAGGAGGAACAAAGGGATGTGTTGAAAGCATGCCACGACTCCGACTATGGAGGACACTTTAGTGGTGACAGAACCGCCGCCAAGGTTCTCCAATCTGGGTTATACTGGCCAACGTTATTCAAAGATGCTCAACAAATAATTAAAGAGTGCAACAAATGCCAGAGAACGGGAAACATCTCAAAAAGAAATCAGATGCCCCAAAATGCCATGTTAGAAGTTGAACTCTTTGATGTGTGGGGTATCGATTTCATGGGTCCCTTCCCACCATCTCATGGGAAGCAGTACATCTTAGTGGCGGTGGATTATGTCTCAAAGTGGGTGGAGGCCGTGGCCCTACCAACTAATGATGCTCGAGTGGTGATTAGGTTTCTAAAGGAGACTATCTTTGCGAGGTTCGGAGTACCAAGAGCCTTAATAAGTGATGAAGGAACACATTTTCTGAACCATCTTATGGAGAAGCTCCTCTTGAAGTATAATGTGAAGCATCGAATTGCGACTCCGTACCACCCTCAAACTAGTGGGCAGGTGGAAGTGTCAAACAGGCAACTCAAACAAATCCTTGAAAAGACCGTAAACTCATCCCGCAAGGATTGGGCAAGCAAGTTGGATGATGCACTTTGGGCTTACCGAACGGCTTTCAAAACACCAATTGGTATGTCACCATACCAGTTAGTTTACGGCAAGGCTTGCCATCTACCGCTTGAATTAGAACACAAGGCATTTTGGGCTTCAAAATTTTTGAATATGGATTTATCCAAGGCAGGAAGTTCTCGGATCCTTCAGCTCCATGAATTAGAAGAATTTCGGAATCGTGCTTATGAAAATGCTAAGGTCTATAAAGACCAAACAAAGAAATGGCATGATAAAAGGATAGTGAAAAAAGAGTTTTATGAAGGACAACTGGTCCTTTTGTATAATTCTCGATTGAAATTATTCCCTGGGAAGTTGAAATCCAAATGGTCAGGCCCGTTTGTTGTTCACAAAGTTTTCCCACATGGAGCGATTGAATTAAAGAATCAAGCAAACAGGGATACATTCAAAGTCAACGGTCAGAGGTTAAAGCCGTATTACCAAGGACAAGAAATTGGTCAAATACATGTTGCTCGTCTCACAGGATGAGAGGAACAACCGTCGAGCCATGCGACGTTAAACGAAGCGCTTCGTGGGAGGCAACCCACGGGTTTTCAATTTTTTCTCTCTAATGAATTTGTTTGTGTTTCTATTTTTTTTGAGTTTGAATGTTTGTAGGTAATCACAGTGTGCTACTGGTGAAGGTGAAAAATTTGAATGGGGTAACAACTAAGGTGTTCAACCGGGGACGTATAAAGAGAAAAATGCAAGACAGGGGTGCAACACGGTAGGCCGTGTTGTATAGCACGGGCCGTGTTGCAGGCTTACCAATTTCCTCATACATTTTCCAGAGGAGCAACACGGGCAGCCGTGTGTGCCAGCACGGGCCGTGTTGCTCACATGGCCTTGTCCCCATACATTTTCCAGGGAGGCAACACGGCCGGCCGTGTGGTCCAGCACGGGCCGTGTTGCAGTGCGAAATTCTGAAATTTTTTTAAATTTTAGAGACGTTGGAGTGGGGCCCACACGTCTTTAAATACCTTTTACCACTCCCCCACTCACTTTTCAGCCACTTCATCTCTTCCAACCCTATTTTTCTCTCAAATCTCTCAAACTCCATAACCTCCTTCACCTTAAACCTCATATTTCATCATCATCCAACCATTATTTTTCAAAGTTCCTTCACAAAAGCTGGGGCGTTTCTCGCACTCTACACCGTGACGGTATTATTTTTCCCTATCTCCACTATTTTTTCTACTAACTTTTTCAGGTGACCATTATGCCCCCGAAAAGAGCCGACCGAGGAAAGGCCGTGGTAGAGACCTCAAGACCGAGACAAAGGTCCCGGCGGATGCCAAACGCACACGGAATCATTTTTGAGGATGATGATCATGTCGAAAGGTATAAGACCCACCTTAAAAGGAAGCTTGTACCTACAAGGTATGTTTGTGATGACACTATGAGTGCATTAGGAATTCTAGATGATGTATCCCAAATGTTCCACAATTTAGGTATTTTTGAATTTATGCATGCTGATGTGCCTACCTATGAACGCATCACTCTAGAATTCCTAAGCACTGTTAAATTTAAACTGGAAAAAAATTGGACTGGTCATGTCTATGAATATTTTGGCACTATGAGTTTCCGACTTTATAACGAAGATTACTCGATGTCGGTTATTCAGCTTGGGCAATGCCTCCGGTTACCATTGGTAGGATCCGGGGCAGTGCCAAATGACTTTTCTGCAGGTTCCTTTTGGTCCTCTATTACAGGTTTACCACAGTACGAACCCCGGAGTGCAAAGGCATCATGGATTCAAAACCCGTGCTTCCGATATGCTCAAAAAGGGTTAGCATTCACCTTGTTTGGACGAGGAGATAGTACAGGTGTAGCGGCAAAGCGGGAGTTATTTTTGATGCATGCCATGGTGAATGAGGAACCAGTGAATGTGGCGGCATTCGCCGCTGACCATTTAGGTACCATGGGGCGTGCCAGCTCAGGAGCCATTTCTGTGGGAGGTATGATAACACAAATTGCTGACTGGTGTGGTTGTAGGCCGGTGTTGGACGGAGAAACCCCGATGCAGGCGTTGGGTAAGCTTGACCTCAATGCCCTGTGTACGCAAGGCATGCTCGAACAAAGCCGTCATGGGTATGTGTTGGTAAGCCGAACACGCAGGCTGTTCCGCTTACCGAACACTAATAAAACTAACGTTGATAACAATGAGAATTGGTTGTATACCTCTGTTGACCCCGAAGAGGCGGGAGAAGATGAAATTTTTGCAGGTGATACGAGGGAGGAAGATGCACCGGCAAGGGAGAGGGATGTTCCTCACCCTCACACCTCTCACCACAGAGGTATGGGAGCCTCCTCTGCTGGATGGACACCCATGGACATGGATCAGTTCCGTGTCGAGCAGGCTCGCCAGGGAGCGGAGATTGATCGGATCGTGACAGAGCAGCTCCGTCAAGGGGCTGCCATTGATGATATTCAAAGGATGATGCAACATATGATGTTGCAATTTCCACAGCACCCTCCTCCGCAGTAGGCACTGTAAGTCCCTCTTGCATTTGGGTTTAAACATTGGGGTCAATGTTTAGTTCAAGTGTGGGGGGGTTCCTTTCATTGTTTTAATTTATTTTCCGTTTTGGCTTTTCTTTTCATTTTTTTAAGTTAATTTTCCTTTGATTTCTTTTATTTTCAACTGTTTGGATGTTGGGTTACAGATTGATGGATAAAAACCAGAGGCGTGATGGAAAGATGGTTAGTGGATGAAAGACACAACCAGAACTCACGCTCCCGAGGCACCCTGGAAATTTATGCAGTCGAAGAAAAACTATTGTTGGACACAGTGGGATGAAAACTGGATTGAGATAGAAGTATGGTACACCTGAACCAAAAAGAAGCTACATTACACAGAGAGTGCTTTGAAACCTGCAAGTTTACCCCACATGGTGAGATTACAAAAAGCCAAATACTAAGAGATCATCATGAGAGTTAATCCAGGTATGACTCTATCGCTCTGGTTTTGCGTACGTTCTACTGACATAGCACTGCATTATGACACACACTGAGGCATTTTTGTTGTTGTTTAACCTTGAGCCTTTCCAGCCACCCTTGTACGTTTTATCCGTTGCGAACCCCTTTGAGCCTTTAACCATGTTGTTTGTTTGTAAACCGCTTATGTTACCCTATGGCCAGAAAAAAAAATAGATAATAATCTCTTCTACCCTTGCTCGGCATAAATGTTGTGGATTTTGGAAACTGTGTGAATTCTAAGTTTGGGGTGGTAAATCTAATACCAAAGGGACAAGTGTGCGAAAAACTGTTACAAGAAAAGAGAAAAGAAAAATTGGAGGCTCTTTGAATGCTCCGGAAAAAGAAATAAAAAGAGAAAAGAAAAATAGAACTCATCAAAACGCACTTGTCCCAATTAAACGACTTGTTTACATTTGAAATACTCAATCAGTTGAGTAAAGTTAAAGAGTCGATGTCGAACCCCTGTATATCAAAATAAGCACAGGTACAAGAAACATAACAGGAGTGCCGAGCCCAAACCCCTTGTGTATCCGTTTGTTATTTATCCTACCTGTCCTAAGCCCCGTTACAACCCTAAGTCCTCCAAAAGTGTGTGAATTATGTTTGTGCAATAGAAGTAGAATTTATTCAAAAACTAAGAGTCGATATTGCATACACTTAGTCTTTAGTGCTAACCCTGAGAGATTGTGTGAGATGTATGAAAAGCTTGCAGGTAAAGAGGTGCTGAACTATGAGGTGTAGCGGATAGTTCGGATTGGGTGGCCAACGTCTTGACCATGAAGGTAGGAAACTCGGTGCGAATAACATCGGCTGCATAGTGGTAAAAAGGAATTTTGAGGTGACCTCTGTTTGTTGTCTCTAGCATCACTTGAGGACAAGCAATGAGATAAGTTTGGGGTTGTGATCGGTCACCATTTTACTTAATTTTCATCATGTTCTCGGCCAAAATTCATCAATGTGGTAACCCTTTATTTTGTGTTTTAATGTTTGAAATTTAAGTATTTCATAGTTGAGTAGATTTATGCTTATTTTGCTTTTGGTGTTAATTTAAGTTTTTAGATGCGTTTGATGTCGTTTCCATGGTATTGTGCATGTTTCAGAAGTAGTTGAAGAGTCGGAAGTGCCAAGGCAACAGTGGAAGAGTGAAAGAAAAAGAAATAAAAAATAGAAGAAAATTCCTGGAGCCAAACACGGCCCGTGTCTCCTGACACGGCCCGTGCTGCAAGAAGACAATTTTTCCCATACAAAAACCAGGGGGCTGACACGGCCGGCCGTGTTGCTTGGCACGGCCCGTGTCAGCAGGTCTGAAGGAAAATCATAAAATAAAATAATTGAAGAGCCAACACGGCCGGCCGTGTTGCCTGGCACGGCCCGTGTTGGCAGGTGCGCTGAAGTTTCTCATTTCTTGTTTTCACTCATGTAAGTGATCCCGGAGGGCATTTTTGACTTTTTGGCCTGGCTGTAATGTGTACCACACTATTTAGACCTAATGGAAGGACAAACAAAGGGACGGAACATAGAGAACGAGAGAATCAAGATTTTTGGAGAACGGAGATCATCAAGCGCGGAAGCAATTGAAGATCGAAGCTATCTGATCTCTTGTAATGTCTAATCTTATATTTGTACCTTCTTTGAATATTGTCATGAGCTAACCCCCCAATGCTAGGGGGTGTCCCTGAATTGCTTTTGTAATGAACCTTTTTCCTACAATGTTATGAATGTTTATGTTTTTATGAAATCAATTTGTTATAACACGAGTGTAATGCTTGCCGTATTGGAAAATTAGGTATTGAATTGGAGGTAAAGGAGGTCTGACAAATCCTTTTATCACTATGTGTATAACAACATCGCTAATTTCTCTTAGGAATGAGGATCTAATAGTGATGATCGAAAATTCTTGATATTCATACATGGGATTAATATTCTTTTGAATGGCTAAGGAATTGGGATTTGAAATTGAATGTTAATGGTTTCTGGCTAAGGAATTAGGGGAAACTTCTCTTGAGAACCATATTGAAGCATTCGAACATAGATATCATAAATTAAGGATTAAGTTTATTTCAGAGCAATTCATACACCCTTAATCTAGCATGTTTAACTTGTCTGCATTCAAAAATCTCTACTTTATTTCCTTTATATTTTACAAAGCAAAATCACTCTTCACTTACCAACCCAAGGATATTTTGTTCAATTGAATCATTATAAACACTGATAGTTCCTACGCAGTCCTCGAGATCGATACTCAGGATAATTCCTTTTATTACTACATCGGTGAAATAGTACACTTGCTATTTTCCCGATCACTTACCATATTTCGTCTCCCACTTAAGTGCACCGTACCTTATGGTGTTCCTTAGTTACTCTATCTCTCATCAATCCGTCCTTTGTGTGTGACCCTATAGGTTTTCGCGGCGTTGGCAATTATATTAAATCACACATTTAACATAATAAACAGTGAGCGGTATCTAGCAACACATCACTGCTACCCAAGTCACGAAAATGTCATGTGATCTGACAAAACCTCCTGTGATAATAATTATGTGTATAATTACCCCTTTGCCCTTATGTCTATATTGAACACAAGGTATAGACCGTGTCATCCTTGTCCAGTTCAATATTGGGCCCATAGACATTTATCCTGTTACGCAGGATTGGCAAATTCCATCTAGGACACTCATGTCCCTCAGCATGCTTCGTGGAGTACCCATCAACTGTCTTTATGGTTATCCAGTTACGGACAACGTTGGATCAACAATAAAGCACTCGACTCTACATCTAAGATCCATAGTGGTTTCAGGTCGAAGAGTGGTATACACTATTATCACCATGAGAGTAACTTATGACACTTTGCATAACTTTCTATATAGTATTCTCATAGCGGGTCAATCCGGTATAAATATTACTCCTAATATTTATATCTATGTTTAAGACTTGATAACTCTTTATCCATGATCCATGAGATGTGATTATCAGTCTACAAACATAATAGTCTTAATGCTTTAATGTTATCCCACTTCACACTAAAGCTCGACTACGGATACTTTAAGAATAGTGTCCTTATGTTTAATGTGTTCTCATGATTAAGTCACACTTAATACATTAAACGGACTATCTATTCCAGGGACTTTATTAATCAACCATAATAAAGAAAATGCCTTTAAATAATTCGATACAAGTACCAAAAGTATTGGCCTCTAGGGCTTACACCAACAGGGCGGCCGTGTCAGTTGACACGGGTGGCTGTGTCAGACCACTATTTTCACATCCTTGGCTTGATTTTGCACCCTCATGACACGACCCGTGTCAGCTGACACGACCCGTGTTAGCTGACACGGGTGGTCGTGTCAGGCTGCCCTCTTGGCTGTTTTTTTTGGCTTTTTCTCCTGTTCAACATCTGGTACCTCTGGCCACGTTAATTATCCTTTTTCATGACTTAGACATTTGTTGAAGTGATGTTCCCTTCTTGTAGAGCTCCTGTGCAAACCTACAAACATACATAACTGATTAGATTTAAAATTCGTGGGTTGCCTCCCACGAAGCGCTGCGTTTAACGTCACATGGCTCGACGGTTCTCCGTCTTTTTAGGTGAGACAGATTTTTTCTATTAGACCACCCTCCTGGTCTTGTAGGTACGGGTTGACTCTTTGTCCATTCACCTTGAACGTGTCTCCGTTTGCGGGATTTCTTAGTTCAACGGCTCCACGTGGAAATACTTTTTGTATCATAAAGGGTCCCGACCATCTTGACCTTAGTTCCCTTGGGAATAACTTCAACCTTGAATCAAATAATAAGACCAGTTGTCCTTCCTGAAGTTCTTTCTTCTGAACGCGCCTGTCATGCCATGTTTTGGTTTGCTCTTTGTATATCTTGGCATTCTCATATGCTCGACTTCTAAATTCTTCCAGCTCTTGTAATTGAAGGATCCAAGATTTACCCGCTTTGGACAAATAATAGTTGAGAAATTTGGTAGCCCAGAATGCCATGTGCTCTAGTTCGAGCGGAAGATGACAAGCTTTACCATAGACCGGTTGATACGGGGACATACCTATTGGGGTTTTGAACGCTGTTCGGTATGTCCAGAGTGCATCATCTAGCTTGATTGACCAATCTTTTCGTGAGGCACTAACTGTCTTTTCTAGGATTTGCTTGATCTGCCGATTTGATACCTCAACCTGTCCACTAGTCTGGGGGTGGTACGGTGTGGCGATTCTATGCTTGACATTGTATTTCCTTAGTAGTTATTCCATTAGCTTGTTGAGGAAGTGGGTACCTTCGTCACTAATCACTGCTCTTGGTACCCCAAACCGTGCAAAGATACAATTCTTGAGGAAATTTATTACCACTTTCGCGTCATTCGTGGGCAGTGCTACTACTTCCACCCATTTTGACACATAGTCAACCACGACCAGAATGTATTGCTTTCCAAAGGATGGTGGGAAGGGTCCCATAAAATCTATTCCCCACACATCGAACAGTTCTACCTCTAACATGGCATTCTGAGGCATCTGATTTCTCTTGGATATATTTCCTGTTCTCTGACATCTATCACACTCTTTTACCATCTCTTGTGCATCTTTGAACAGTGTAGGCTAGTACAATCCAGACTGGAGGACTTTTGCTGCATTTCTATCTCCACTAAAATGTCCTCCATATTCTGAGTTGTGACAGGCTTTTAGGATGTCCCTTTGCTCTTCCTCTGGAATACATCTTCTTACCAGGCCATCTAATCCCTTTTTGTAAAGGAATGGATCGTCCCACACATAAAACCTGCAATCATGCAATTTTTTTTCTTCTGTTAGAGTCAAAGTCATCAGGTATTAGTCCACCTACCACAAAGTTCGCGTAATCTGCGAACCATGGGATATGTGTAACGGCTAGGATACGTTCGTCTGTGAACTCATCTCTGATGGGGTGTGTTTCTTCTGTTTCTTGAATCGGAGTCATCCAAGACAAGTGATCAACAATAGTGTTTTCACTACCTTTTTTGTCTTTGATTTCCAAGTCGAACTCTTGTAGTAGTAGGATCCATCGCAACAGCCTTGGCTTTGATTCCTGTTTGGTAAAAAGATATTTTAAAGCAGCATGGTCAGTATACACAATTACCTTTGACCCCAACAAATAGGATCTGAACTTATCAAACGCGTACACAACCGCCAAGAGTTCTTTTTCGGTGGTTGCATAGTTCATTTGAGCAGGGCTCAATACGTGGCTTGCATAATATATCACATGCAAGAGCTTCTCCTTTCGTTGCCCTAATACTGCCCCTACTGCATTATCACTAGCATCACACATTATCTCAAAAGGGAGAGACCAATCAGGGGCAATAACTATGAGGACTAACACATGTTCCTTCTTCAAAGTCTCGAAGGCTTGCCTGCACTCCTTGTCAAATAGGAATGGTGTATCCTTCACCAGTAGACTAGTTAGTGGCTTTGTGATCTTGGATAAATCTCTTATGAACCTGCGGTAGAACCCCACATGTCCCAAGAAGCTCCGAATGCCTTTATCATTTACCGGAGGTGGTAAATTAGCTATTACCTCCACTTTTGCTATGTCCACTTTGATACCTCGGTTGGAGATCTTGTGTCCCAACACTATACCTTAATGTACCATAAAATGGCACTTTTCCCAGTTCAAGATCAAATTTGTTTGCTGGCATCTTTCTAACACAAGTGACAAGTTAGTTAAACATTTATCGAAAGAAGAACCGAATACTGAAAAGTCATCCATAAATACTTCCATATGCTTTTCGAGCATGTCAGCAAAGATTGATGTATTACACCTTTGAAAAGTGGCCGGTGCGTTGCACAACCCAAATGACATTCTTCTATAAGCGAGAATACCATAGGGGCATGTGAATGCAGTCTTCTCTTGATCCTTAAGGGCAACCACAATCTGGTTGTACCCCGAGTACCCATATAGGAAACAATAGTAATCGTGTTCGGCTAACCTTTCCAGCATTTGATCAATGAATGGTAACAGGAAGTGGTCCGTTCGTGTTGCCGCGTTTAGTCTTCTGTAATCTATGCACACCCTCCAACCTGTAACAGTTCGAGTTAGAATTAACTCATTCTTCTCATTTTTTATCACCGTAGTGTCCCCCTTTTTTTGGTACCACATGGATTGGACTTACCCAAGAACTATCGGAAATAGGATAAATTAAGTCTGCATCCTACAATTTTACAACCTCTTTGCGTACCACTTCTTTCATGGCTGGGTTAAGTCTTCGCTGTGGTTGCACCACTGGTTTATGATTATCTTCCATTAAGATTTTGTGCATGCAAACGGTCGGGCTTATACCTTTCAAGTCCTCAATTGCCCATCCGATTACGCCTTTGTATTTTTTTAGCACTTGAATGAGTTCTGCTTCTTGGACACTTTGTAGACTAGCATTGATAATAGCTGGCCATTTCTTTTCAGTGTCCAGAAATACATACTTCAGATTTGTTGGTAACTGCTTCAGATTCACCCCTGTTTTTGGTTCTTCAGTGACATCTGATGGTGGTGGTGGTCTTAAATCTTCCCACCGGTGTGGTCTAGATCTAATCCATTCAGGTTGTTTTTCCATCATAACGAGCACCTCAGACTCTCCTTCATCTTCATCACTTTCAAAAATTGATAGACTTAAGACCCGTTCTAGTGGTGACTGGGGTATATGTCTTTCAATTTCTTGAGCAATTACTTGATCTATTATCTCTATGGTGTGGTTTGTGCCAATATCATCTTTGTATTGCATTGTGTTCGTCACATCTATTTTTAGCTCTTCATCATAGACTTTGAGGGTCATTGTTCCTTCTTCGATGTCTATCATACACCGTCCTGTTTCTAAGAATGGTCTGCCCAGTATGAGAGGAATATCCTCATCTTCAGGCATTTCCAGAATGACGAAGTCAACTGGGAAAATAAACTTGTCAATTTTTACAAGAACGTCTTCCACAATTCCATAGGGTCGCCTAACAGAGCGATCCACAAACTGAAGTGTCACTCGAGTATCTTGAACAATGCCAATGCCTAATTTTTTTATAGATGAATAGTGGCATCAGGCTTACACTTTCTCCTAAGTCAATCAGATCCTTCTTGAATTTTCTATCACCAATAGTGCATGGAATAGTAACCGACCCCCTGTCTTTCTTTTTTACTGGGATTTTCATGCCTTGGAGAATGGCACTGCATATTTCAGTTAGGATGATCGGGTCCATATCAGTGGAATGCTTCTTGGAGATGATATCTTTCATGAACTTGGCATATATTGGCATTTGTTCTAATGCCTCAGAAAAAGGGATGTTTATTTCGAGCTTTTTGAACATTTCCAGGAACTTCTAAAAAAATTTCTCATGTTGATCTTTCTTTTTCTTTCTTGGAGGGTAAGGGAGTTTGATGACTGGTTTTGGAACCTTTTCTTTCTCATTGACAGGTGATAGTATCACTTCTTCATCTTGGTCCTGAGTTTCCTTGATTTCTAAATCCACTTCTAACAATCCATCTTTTTCCATATTGTTTTCCTCCGTTGACTTCCCACTTCGGGTTACGACAGCGTTAACAATGTTACGTTCCCTCGGATTTGTTACTATACCACTAGGTAGGGTACCCAGGGCTTGAGAATTTGAAGCTAACTGTTGTGCTATCTGACCCATTTGGACTTTGAGATTTTTGATGGAAGCTGTGGTGTTTTTCTGATTAGTCCTTGTTTCTTCTTGAAACTGCATGCTATGGGCGGCTAATTTTTCAATGGCGATTTCCCGTTCAGCCTTTTTAGGTGCCTGTTGTTGTTGTTGTTGATATTGAGTCTGATATTGCCTTGTACCTTGTTGTGGAACATTCCCCTCTGATCTTTCCAGGAAAAAATTGGATGATTCTTCCAACCTGGGTTGTACGTGTTAAAGTAGGGATTATTCTGCTTCAAGAATTTGATCTCTTCAATTTGTTGGGGGGTAGCAAAGCAATAGACCGTGTGATGAGGTCCATTACAGATTTCACAAGTGCTAGCCTGGGCCGACTAGACCCGAGCTATCTGTTGAGTACCTATATTCATAGCTTTCAACTTCTTGTCTACTTCGGCAGCAACTGTGTCTTCTAGACGGATTTTATTTGTCTCTAGTTTGAGATCAATCACCCTCTCCGGCTGCCTAGTACACCTGTCGTATAGTTCTAGATGCTCATTGGCAGCTATAGCTTCAATAATCCTTTTAATACTAGTGGTTGTTGAGAAATTTATTGAGTCACCGACTGCTGTATCAATCAACTGTTTTGTTTTTATTTTTAACCCATTAATGAACATTTGCATTTGTTCGGCTTGATTCATAGTATGAGTTGAAAATGCTACTAAGACCCTTTTGAATCTTTTGTAGGCGTCTCCCAATGATTCACCATCCTTTTGTTTGAAATTAAGGATTTCATACCTTTTTCTCAGGAATACTAATGCTGGAAAATACTCATTTAAGAATGAAGTTTGCATCTCTTCCCATGATGTGATACTGCCGACTGGAAGAGAGTAGAATCACTCTTCCGCATCTTCAGCTAAGGTGAACGGGAACATTCTTAATTTCATTGCTTCATCAGTGTGACCATCAATTTTTAAGGTGGTGCCTCATGGTCAGAAATCTTTGCAGGTGTTTGTTGGCATCTTCGTTAACCTTCCCGGTAAAAGGTTTTCTTTCCAATTGATAGATTATGCTAGGATGTAGTTGAAAATTCGTCACATTCACCGGTTGGTTGACAATGGTCAGTCGACCACCCGGTGCGTTTGCACCTCCTTAGTCACCTAGGAGTCTTTCCGGAGGTGGATGAGGTGTAATTGGAGGAACTTCAGTCATTGGTTCTTTGACTTTTGAGTGATCAGAGGTACTTTCTTCTTTGGAATCCACTCTTTGATTTTTGCGTCTTCGGTGAAGGGTTCTCGCGATCTCTGCGTCAAAAAGAAATTCAGCTGAGGGTTCTCATCGCATACACAAATTAGTAAATTATAAATGATATAAAAATAATTTTATTGCAGAGCAACAAAATTTTAATTGAATTTAAAATTAAACTCTATATTTTGGCAGTCCCCGACAACGGCGCCAAAAACTTGATCGGGAAAATAGCAAGTGTACTATTTTTCCTTTTATTAAATGGGAAAATTCCCCTAATGTCGATCTCAAGGACTGCAAGTCAATATCGAGTTTAAATTATCATTAAATTAAACAAAAAGTATTAATTTGGTTTTTAGGTGTAAAAATATAAGAATAAAAGTAAAAGCAAATAAGGATGAAAATAAAGGTTTATAGGGAAAAAGGAACAATGCCAGGGAATGTGTATGATTTATCCCTGTAACATCTCTGAGTTACTATTGCATCAACAAATATCAATTACTACCAGTTCTCAAGGGTATTTTCTCCCAAGTCCTTGGTGAGAAAACCTTTAATCAATCTACCCTAATTTCTATGTCCATAGGCAATTAAGGTGAAGTTAAGCTTTATAATATCAAGAATACTCTGGTTCGTACAGGGTATCCCTAGTCCTAGGTGATATCTACTGTAGAGTAACCTTATGAAAACCCTATCAGTGACGGTCTAGCCTAATTTATAACCACAAGTCAATCTCGATTGGTCCAAAAGAGAAAGCAATAAACACATCAAAAGGTTACCGTAAAAATAATATTATAAATGCAAATATAAACTCAAATTCGTTACAATTCTAAATCAGGGAAACCCCATAGTATTGGGGGGTTTAGCTACTCATATTGTTTAAAATAAATGCAAGATAAAAATTACACATTACAAGTAATTGGATGACTTTGATCTTCAATCGCTCCCGCTCATGAAAACCTTCAGCTCTCCAAACGCCTTGTTGTCTATAATACTTGATTGCTTCACAATACTGTATTTTGCCGTGTTCCAAGATGATCTTTCCTTTGGAAAAATCTCTCTGAAAATCCCGACGAACAAAAGCCCGAGAAAAATGGAAGTTTTGGGCTTGGGCTGACACGGTCCATATCAGCTAACACGGGTGGCCGTGTCAGACTACTGTTATTGGTGACACTCCCCTGACCTCTTGACATGGGGGGAGTTGATGCCTGACACGACCCGTGCCAGCTGACACAGGTGGCCGTGTCAGGCCACTGTCTTTCTTGCCACTCCCTCCTTTGCCTGACACGGCCCGTGTCAGGTGACGCGGGTGGCCGTGTCAGGCCTCTTGTACCGGGCTTTTTCACTCCTTTGCTTTCCGGAATCTCGCATTGTCTTGCTTCGAGTCCCCTGGTTCTTCTACTTGGACCTGTCGGACAAAAACACAGCTATCCCACGCATAAAATCATGAAAATATAATTAAAATATAACAATGAATGGAAATACTTAAATGTTATACCGGAAGTAAAATTGGCTTGAAAAGTATCAAAAATACTTGCACAGTGTTTCAAAATCCTCGGTTTCTTGTCGGATCGGTAACGAAAACTTAATGCAAATGGTGACTGATCAGCGCATCACACGCCCGTCGAACAAATGTTCGAACATAGTCGCTACAGTACTTTATTTATTCCAAAAGAGAAAGGGAAAATATCAATAAAACCCTTAAGAGAAAAAAATGGTTGTCAAAATCATATTCGGGTTCAGGAGTCGATTACGCAAGGGGAAGTTATTAACACCCCTCACGTATGTTGTATCCAACGAGAACTTTTTAGTTAGATTTGCGATGGAATAATTAATGTGATGCTAGTTGTTTTCTTATACTTATTGTGCTAGAAACGGGGAAAGAAATAAAATTATTTTATTATTATTTTTTATTAATGTGCCTGACAAGATTGCATAATCCTGCTCCTACGTATCTCCAGGTGTGATGGAGAACTCTAGGCTACATAGTTATTTGTAGAAAAGAACTATTTGTTGGTTGCTTTTAAGGAGTGATCCTTTAGATATATCGAGTGATTAAACCTTTACTCGCGGATCGCTCTTGGAGGTTGAAGTCTTTATTTGTTTCACATCGATATGGATAAAGCATACTCATTTCTGAAAATGTTTTCGAAGTCGTGCAAGGGTTGAAAACAAGTTTGATTGGTTTGAGTATGTTTTAGGGTTTGTAAGACGAATACTCATGACTTGCAAGTAATTACTACTTGGGTCGAATATTCGGGACTATGAATAAACCTTTCACCACGGTAGTCTTTTTCTTTTCAATTTATTGCGAAAGTGTTTGAATATTTACAAGTATTTTGAGGCAAAAGACAAACACTTGAGCTTGTAAGAAATCACTACTTAGGCTTAGTGTTTAGGACTATGACTGAACCTTTCACTCAAATAGTCTTTTTCTTTCCATTTATTGAGAAAAGGAGACGCGTTTGGATTTTGGCAAAAGACGAAGTATTTATAACTTACAAGCAATTACTACTTGAGCCTAATACTCAGGACTATGGCTGGACCTTTCACCCACATAGCCTTTTTTTCTTTCATTATTGAAATGGTCTAAGTATGAATTTAATTGTTTTGAATTTGATTGTGAAAAAGGGCTTGATGTAACACCTCGAATTTAATTAACTAATTTAATTTAATTATTTGGAATTTTATTTGATTAATTGGTGTTTTAAATTATTTTTTGTGTGATTGTAGGGGTAAATGTCCTTGAAGTAGAGGTATAGATAGAGTAAGAGCTTGACAAACTTGTTTAGAAATAAGTGGGAATTTTAATTAATTATTAGAATAAATAGTATTTTTTATTTAAATTAATTATTTAAATAATAAAATGATAGAGTTGGGATATTTGTGAGAATAGGAGGAAATAAGGGGTAAAAATAGAGAAATTATTATTGAGTTGGACAAGTTTCATAATTAGACAAAGTAGTGAGAGAGTATATATTCTAAAATTATAGAAAGAGCTAGGTTTTTAGAGAAAACTTCAGACACGTAGAAAAGAGGTAAGAGAGGGGAAAATGATCAAACAAGGAGATTGAGGAGAGAACTCATAAAAGCTGCACAAATCATCATCAATTGCTGAAAATCAAGTAAGAGTGGGAAACTGTTTCAATAATAAGGGGTGTGAGGGAAGGTGTCACACCCTAAATTTTCCCCCACCTAAAGTCATTTATCTGTATTTCAGTCATCTGCATTCACTTATTTATGCTCATTTATTTGCATTAATGATTCACTAGTATCTCATTTTGTATCATTTCTCATGACCATTTCATTTGGTCATAAGGATCTTTCCATGCATAAGTTCAATAATAAAAGACTAAGTAACTATGGTTGTGTTATTTTTGTTAAAGTTCAATTCATTCTTATCATGTACCATTAGATTATGGAATAGTAAAGTTGGATTGTTCATGACTTTTTTGGATATCACTTTTGGTTGGTTAAAGGTTTGATTTTCAATCACAATTACTTTTAACCATTTTTGAACTTTGTGATTGACTTATGCATACATCTATCGTACACCATGTCATTCATATATTTGTTTTTCCATACATTTTTCTATCACACACTACATGTCCATAATTGACACTTGTCTTGCATTACATTGAGTGCTTGTTAGAGTGAATGTTTAGAGAATTGTCATGGATTTTCATTAAAGGTTTAGTTTTAACGAATTAGAGCTATACCTTTGTATTTCAAGTTCAAATATAAATTAGGTTTTATTTGAATTTGTCATGATTTTGTTCTTATTGTTAGGTTCAACCAAAAAATCCTTTCTTGTGTTGATTGGAAATAAAAAAATAATATGAATTGTTTTTACAAATTCTAATTGAGTAATAGGTCAAGGATTTTTAAAAAAGGGAAAAGGATAAACATTAAATCTTCTTATTTATTTTCTTACATCAAGAATAATACATTTCTTTTACATTAAGAATCAAGTAAATCACAAGAAAATATTCCAAGTGTGGGCCCCCTCAAAGTTTGTAGGTTTTGGTATGACCATGTTGTCTTTATATGTAAGACTATATGCATTTCTTCATCCTACACCAATAGAGATGATAGAGAAAATCAACATGATTATGGAAAAAAATACAAACACAAAAGAGTCAAAACCATAAAGTGAAATGCAGAGTATTATGCATGGAGAAGTATAGCAACATAGCAGAAAATTTACACCAAATTGCTAAAACAATTTGTATCCTCTTAGAAAGTCATTGTGTTTCATTATGAGTTGCATCCTTTTAACAGCAAAGACACAACATCCTAAACCCTAAGTTTCTGATTATAAAGAGAGCAATAACTCAACATAAAAAAGGAGGGAGCAACAACTTTTGAAAATCCACATTTGAAAAGGCAGTAACAAAACATCAAAGGGAGGAGAAGGATTAATCAGCCAGATACATCAAGAATTCAAAAAAAAAACTAACAAAACTATACTTTTTACTAAAACCTTTTTTTACTGATAGCTTAAGGAACAAAGCATAACAAGTTTCACAATAATGTTTAAGTTGATAGCTTAAACACACGAGCCACATAGAACAATATGAGCTACATATCTATCACATTGAATTCCTTGACGAACCTCTAGCCTAGCTAGTGTTTTAGATGTCGTTGACGATCGACAACCCGCTGCCCATCAATGCAAGGTTTTAAGGAAGTTTTTGCCCCCTTCTATATGACCATGTCCAATAAGGTGGTTTCCAGATATTATCCACCGCCTTCTCTCAGGATTGAGTCTAGTAAGGCGGTGTCTATAATATTCATACCTTTAATTTTTTTTTAAAGGTATATGCGTATATAGAATCAAGTTATGATAATGAGAATAGATTTGATCAAAATACTTTTAACCACAACCACTTGAATGTTATACTAACATTAAAATCCATTCCTAATGACAAAATACACAAAAATGCAATTGAGACAAATTATCAAACACCTTGTGTGCAATTAATTTAGTTTAGAATTTTGTATAGTTTTGTTGATTTGCAAATCGAACCACAGTCTAATATATTGTGATCAACTCAACAAAACCTTTTTTGAAAAGGTTATCAAAAGTTTCACCAAACATATTGATCACACAATCAAAGAATTCAAAAATTTGCAAATGAAGAGAAAGAGAGAGAGAGAGAGAGAGAGAGAGAGAGAGAGAGAGAGAGAGAGAGAGAGAGAGAGAGAGAGAGAGACACACACACACACACACACACACACACACACAGAGAGAGAGAGTATATAAGGACTTGTTTAGACATTTCCCCAATCGTTCTTACTATGGGTACGTCTGTCCACAATTCGTACTCGAATTGAGATAAGGAAATTTAACCTTACTTTGCAAAAGTCATTTACAAGAGAAATGTAGCAATGCAAATATACAAAATCTATGTTTGATGTTGATTCTAACACTTTCTCTTTCCTTGATTTGAGCTTGGTCACCTAACAATATAAATTTGATCCACCGTCTCACGCTACTCCTTTGCAAGAAACCCCCGTTCTTCAAAGCTTTCACTCGATCAAATCCAAATTGCAAATTGGTATCACCCAATATTTACCAAGATGATCCACCATCTCACGTTATTCCTTTGCAAGAAACCCTCGTTCGTCAAAGCTTTTACTCGATCAAATCTAACTTGTGTAATCTTGTCCAAAAACTTAAAATCCCCAATTGATCTTAAAGGAAAATCCAAACTTGGTTTTCTTATTTGAAACCCCCAAAGATCCTCAACCAAATCTACAATTCAACAACCTGAATTGAATGTTATCAACACTGATTCTAGATGTCACCCAAATAAAAAATGATTATGTGTAGTTTGTTTGTGTGTATGTATAGAACATAGGTTGAAGATGAAGAGAACTCTTTGATATTCCTGGTTTCGTATCTTGAAAAATATTATTTGAAATATATTTTGTTATAAACCTTTATTATTGAAGAGTATGTGCATTTCTCTATATATATCTTGGAAAAATATTTGAAAGATACACCTACTTATTATTGTGTGTGTGTGCGCGTTTGTGTGTGTGTATGTGTGTGTGTGTGTGCGTGTGTGCGTGTGTGTGTGTGTATGTGTATGTGTGTGTGCGCGCGTGTGTGTATGTGCATGCGTATGTGTGCGTGCATGTGTGTGTGTGTGTGTGTGTGCGCGTGTATTTATGTGTGTGTATGTGTGTGTGTGTGTGTGTGCGTGCGCGCGTGTTTGTGCGTGTGTGTGTGTGTCTGTGTGTAAGTTGGAGGCAAAAGGAATGCAAAAAATTTGAGAAAATCATGAATTTTTGGAAAAATGTGTTGCATGTCTTGACCTATGTAGGTTATGTGTCGACACATACATGTGGCACGTCAAACAGAAGCTACAGGTTTTAAAATTGACCTACATGTATCGACTCATAACTCGTAGTGCCAACTCATGGCAAAATTTTTCTTCTATGTTTCGACCTGAAATGCTTTATGTGTCGACAAATCAAACAGAAGCTGTAGCCTTTAAAAATGATTCACATGTGTCAACTCATAACTTGTATTTGTCGACACATAGACTTGTTTTCACATAAAAACCTGTTTTTAATGCATGAAACCTTTTCTAAATCATGTCCCAATTTTTTTTATGCTTCCTAATGCTAAGATTCACATTAAGACCCAGAGGATACCGTCCAATATACATAAAGTCTAACGTATCATAGTCTTGACATCATACAAAATACATCTAACAGGAAGTTGCACTCACAAATTTCACCTTAGTTTCGAGAGTGAGGTAAAGAAACATGTCATGAAAAGTGAGCCACCTTTTCTCTCACGCTATTTTTCAATCGAGGGGGAAATTGAAATGGTCATGGGTTCAATCCCTAGAAACAACATTTTTGTATTTTCAAAACAGGGAAGTACTCTCCACTTTTCCCCTCGGTTGAATTTCATAACCGAGGGAATAAATTTAGTCTTTTTGCCTCAGTTTGAGGAAACAACCAAGGATAAAACCCTTGATATTAATTTTATTATTTTAAATTTTACAACATTTTCATTTTAACAGGTATTTTTTAAAACATAAAAGAACCTAAATTAACTCAGAACCAACTGTTTTTTTGAAACAGAACATAACTTAAAGATAACAACTAAAATGGCACACTACACATTCTCATTTTATAACAAAACTAAAACATATACAAATAATCAACATACAAAGGAAAAAATCAAAGTGAAAGAAAATTCTTAAACCAACGTCCTAAAGTCTTCATTTGTGAATGGTTTTCGGTCGTTAAACACCTATAATTTGAACAAATTTGGAAAACAATTAGGATAACATAACAACAACAATAACAACAACAACAACAACAACAACAACAACATTGATGATTCAATCTTAACATATTATCATACCCTTTTTAATTATCATAACGATTAGCATACACATCATCTTGATCATTTTCTTTATATGAGATACGCATGTGTGTTATGGTAGAAGGGGTCTCAGAAATATCAAGAGTTAAACCTTGATTTTCATCACCCAAGAATATAATTTCCTTGTAGAGCGATTGACCATCTACTATTTGAAGAGTCAGTGGCATACAAAATTATTTTACTTTGGATTTCGTGATAAATGTTTCATTCATATAAGTGTTGGAAGAAAAAACAAAGCATAGAGAAAAAGGAGAGGAACACAATCACAACAACATAATGTGGAAACTCCAAAACCGGAGAAAAACCATGGTTGTTGTCAATAGATAACCGGAGAATAACACTATGTGAAAATTGTTACAACACATTGTCGCATCCGCGAAAAACAACCGGCGGGAAAAAACAACAAACAGAGCCGCCACCGTGCGTTATTTATCCCAAAAGAGGGAAAGGAAACGCTCGAAGTAAACCTGGAAAAGACATGGTCTCGCGACCAAAGAGAGACGGGATCGGGAGTCTGTTATGCGAAGGGAAGGTATTAGCACCCCTACGCATCCGTCGTACTCGACGGGATCCACGCTAAAAAAGAATAGAAGAAAGGTTGCTAAAACTGCTCAAAAGAATGCACACACACTAAAACAGGACACAGATGGAAAGAGAGGGGAACGGGCTCGCTAGGATATCACATCATATGCCTACGTATCTCATCTGGAATGAGAATCAGAGCTACCGTAGTTCGGCTCACGCACGTCGAAACAAAACACACGCACAAGAAACCGACTACCAATTGCTGGGCTTACGTCAGACTCCACACAAACAGGCAAACATGGAAACCGAATGCCAATCGCTGGACTTACATCAGACTCCGAACCAACCAACACACCCAGGAAACCGACTGCCAATCGCTGGACTTACGTCAGACTCCAAACACGCACACAGGAAACCGACCGCCAATCGCTGGACTTACGTCAGACTCCACACAAACAAACACAGGAAACCGACTGCCAATCGCTGGACTTACGTCAGACTCCAAACAAACAAGAGGTTAACCGGACGCTGAGTCGTCAAAAGCAACAAAAAGGTTGAACAAACAAGCTAACAGGGAGTCTGGTACTCGAGCCTGCTAGCTGTACAGCAAACACACACAAAAAAAAGGAAAAAGGGTGCCCGGAGAGATCTCGTACGATCTCCTGCCTACGTACCTCATCTGGTATGAGGATCAGGGCGACGTAGTTCCCCTTAACAGGGGAGAAACTTCTAACCTAACCAGAGACTGGGAAATGACAAACTAGAAGGGAGACTGACTCGAGCCTAATAGTTATCATGTAAATTCACCATGGTCCTAGGTTAAGGTTTCTATCTAACTTGCACAGGGAGCAAGCTATCCTAAACAGCACAGTCAAAGTCATACAAGCACAAAAAGCAAGCACACACACTATATGCACACAATTGGGCTCATACAAGGTTAGGCTGTGAAACACAAGCCAACTGGAATCGGGTGTAGTTAGCTCTTAACCCTAACATTGAGAGTTAGGGTGAAGCAGATGAAATGGGAAGTGGGGGTAAGACCTCACAACTCTTATCCCTGGCCTGGGAGAGCTTCAGACAAGTGAAAGTGGGAGTTCAGAAAGTTGGAACTCTTCTCCACATATGACTGACACAACAAAGATCTTGGGTTAATATCCACAATGCATCAACACATGGTGTGAGCAAAGTGGATGACACACTGAATAGCAGGAGATGGATTGCACATCTCTTTTATCTGCCAATTGCCTTATCAAAGGACTTTTCCTGCTTGGCACAAAAATAAACATTCACAAGCATTGCCTCTTAAGGAGGGCTTCAGACAGGTGCCTGCCCACATAACAGGACAGGTCTTCCAGACTACATGAAGTCAAGAGAGTTATACCTCAGTGGTTAAGCAACCAAGCAAAAGCAAGTTCAAATTGAACTTAAGCAACTTATGTACCTGGAAACAATCTAAACAAATCAGTTCAACTGTACAAGCAAACAGACAATCATGAATATCAAACAGTCAAACCCAATGAGCAAAGGCATAAGCCAACAAGTCAAACTCAAACGAGTTAACAACCCTACAAAACACACAAGGTTAGTAGTCAAAAGTAAACATCAAAGGCTCAAGTGATAGAGCATCAACAACTATGGAACTTGAATGTTCAACCTGAAAACAAAACTCAAAGGTAAGCAACCAACCACTAGGTCAAGGCCTAGGGTCAAAGATGGAGAAAAAATCCAAAACAGAACATGAAATTTAACATGAATCAACTTCATTCAATCAAGAACACAATCCAAAAGGTCTCACATCAATATCAATTACCAAATTCATTTCATGAACCAAACATGGCAAGGTATGCAAGTTGTGACCACATTGTGACATCAGAAGAAACAAATGCACATTAAATCAAAAATGATTCAAATAATCTTGACAAAATTCATGAGTAAACAGGACATACAACATGATCATCACACAAAAAATTAGAGCATTTGGACAACATTAGGCATGGCAATCACATTGCATAAGTCAAGACAAGCACAATGAGCACATGTGTGACACCAATTGTCACACCAATTTAGCATAGGCATAAAACAGAGATGGATCATGGTAGAAACCTCAAACCAAAGCCAAAACAACATTCAATATGTCTAGAAATAGTGTGCAAAATTTCAGAAGCATTGGGTAAACCATAAGCATTTCACAATCAAATGAAGTTCAAGGCAATTTGAAAGCTCAAATGTGGCCAACCAGAATGAAAAATCTCAATTAAATCAGAAATGATTCAAACAATTCCACCAAATATCATGCTTATTCACAACATCTATAGCATGCATCATACAAAAAATCAAGGCAATTGGAGATCATTTGGCATGGCAAATTCATCAATCAAGTTGAACATCACAAGGTGTGACACAAATTGTCACACCTCTCTTAGAAAAATCATAAAACAGCAATGGCAATTGATAAAAATGCAAACTCAACATCAAAATGTCCAGAAAAGAGCCTAGTTATAGCATGCAAAATTTCATGAGCATTGGATAAGAATCGAGCATTTCACAAATGAAGAAGCAAGGCAATGTCAAGATATGATACATGTCCAAATGTTCTAGGGCAAACAATTATCCAGCCATGCACAATTTTCATTTTAATCATCAAAAAATACTAGACAAAATAAGGAACATTATGCAAAAAACCTCATATTTTTTGGATGATTATTTAATTTGTTATGAATTTTGGAAGGTGATGAAAAAATAAAAAAATCATATGAAGCCATGCATGAGCATATATGGAGGGAAATCGAAAACAATATGAAGCATTTGAATAATGGCTACAACGGGGAATCAAACCCGGAGCCAATTCAAATGTGATTGGCGCTAGGCAGCGAAATGTTGCGTTTCATTTAACTGTTGCCTTGGCCAATCAGAAACGCGCATGAGCGCCTCATGCAACCAATGGGAATCAAACCCTAACACAAACATTAGGCAACGTATTTGCGTAGATGAAACGGATCAAAAACCGTGGCCTATTCTCCTGAATCATCTTCTCCAAAACGCAAAGCCATGAACAGTAGAGCTCAAGAACACTCAAGAACATTTGTTCCAGATTTTTAGAATGAGCATATCAAAACGTAGCACACACATCATGGATCATGAATCAAGCATTGGCTAAGCATTTAACATCATAAATCAAGTGAATCGAGCAAATCATCAATCATGCATAACACTTTAAATCGACCTAACTCAATGATTATGGCATGGAATTTCATGGTTCAAAGCTCAGATTAACCACAACAACAAGATCTATAACATTAGCATGATAAAATTGAGAATTAAGAGGATCGATTTGGAACCTCTTGAAGAGCAGCTTTGTGAAATCGCGTTTTTCAGGCCTTGCAATGCTCCAAGTGTCTTCTAGGCAGCTTGTACAAGTGATTGGAAGAGATCTTGAGGTTCAATTGATCTTGATTCAACCAGAATTGGATTTCACCATTGTTGCTTCCATAGCTTCAAGCATGAACAAAGTGCACGAATTCTCTTGGATCTACCTTCAAACTTGCTCCATGATGCTTCCAGATGATGAATCAGGCAATGGATTGTGGTTTGATTCAAGAAAAATGAGAGAAAATTTGAGAGAAAAAAGTGTGAAAATTTTGTAGATCTGAAAATTGTGAGTGTTAATCTCAAAAACAGTTAGGGTTATGGTATATATATGTCATGCTAATCAAGCTTCTAATCATGTTTAGCCAGATGGTAATGGTAGTTAGTAAAATGAGGTGCATATGCAAATTAGCAATTTCACCCTATGCATGAAAATGCATGGTGAACAGTGCACGGGAATGCTTCAAATTCACTTCAAATTCTGTCTTGGAGCCAATGGAAGTGATGAAATGTTCAAATAATGCATCATTTTTAAATTCCATAATTTCCCTCCAAAAATCAAGTGAATTGGCAAATGATTATATGATGACAATTGGTGTAATGTAATGCATGTTTTGGAAACTAGAGGTTAAAAGGAGAATTTAGCAAAAAGAACCACTTGAATTGGAGTTTTGGTTGAGAAGTTATGCCCATTTGAAGTTCAATGCATCCTTTGTCAAGTTTTGATCATATCTCCTTAACCACACATGAGAAATTGATGATCTTGGACTTTTTGGAAATGGGAGAGAAAGATCTACAACTTTCATGTTCAACAAAATTTCATTTGAAGCTTTCTTGATGATGTAATCTTGAGTTGAAAACCTTTCCATTTTTGGCAAATTCAAATTACAGGTCACTTTCTATTTTTGGAAAGTCTTGACCTGACTTCAAATTCTTCAAAGTTGATGTTTGAAATGTCAAATGAGACTTGTTTGAACATGAATGAAGTATTTCCACTCACTTCCCACCTCCAAATCCAACATTTGACTTGCAGTTGACTTTTGTGATAGATAGATGACTTGGCCATGCACAGATGATTTTGAGCCTCAACCTCTTGATGAAATGACTCCACAATGAAACCCTAGCTTATACAAGCTCAACAAAAGCATATGATGATCTCCACCTCAATAAAGACCTCATCTCCTTGAAGAACCCTGATTGGTATAATGCAACTGATTAGGGTTGACCAGAGGTCAAAACCCTAATCCCAAGGCACATGATCAGGCACAATGAACCTCTTGGTGATGATAAGACCATGATGATGATGATGTACCATTTCAACCAAGATAATACTCAACCTCCTTGAAGAACCAAGAAACCCTAATTGAAGCACAAACCTCAGATGATTAGTGATCAATTCATGAAACCCTTAGGCTTGCACCTCTTAACCTCTCCAACTTCTGAGAAAGACTTAGGAGAATGACTTGCTTATTTCACATGATATGCAAAGATGCAATGCCTAATGTCCTAAAAATGAAATGCAATATGCTAAGCTAGTCCCAAGAGAGTAGGGAAAATTTTGAGGTGTTACACACATAATATACCCTCAACTAACCCAGGCCCTCAGTAAACCCACACCATTAAAAACAAATATTTAACTACACCTCACAACACTCTAATACAAGAGTATAAGAGAACAAATAAAGTCAAATACAAGCTTAAAGTGATTTTGACTGGTGCATCTTGGAATGAAGAACTTGAATTCTATATATAGCCTTGGACTCTCTTTTCCTTCACAAAATTAAGCAATGTGGGACTTCAAATAACTTGTATCCTATATATAGTCTTGGACTCTCTTCATTCATAAAACTAAGCGGTGTGGGACTTCTTCAACATATATATTTTAAACTAACCCCAACAATCTCCACCTTGATTGAAAATAATATATAATCTTTCAGTGTCTTCACCGGCAATCATACTTCACCATAAAGAGTATAAACATGTATATTTCCAATCAACACCGACAATATCTACTTTAATTGAAAATAATACATAAACTTTCATTGTCTTCACCGACATTCATACTCTACCATAAAGAGTATAATCACTTTAAACTACATCACTCCAAGAATTTTCACATTGCTTTCATCGAAAATCATAGTTTTAAAAATTTATCATACTCTCTCATGAAAAATATATTTCACTGGAAGATAAACTACTTCAAGAATTTTACATTGTCATCACCAACAATCATATACTTTATCATGAAGAATAAATTTCACTTGAAGCTAACTACTTCAAGAATTTCATATTATCTTCACCGACAATCATAGTTTTAAAAAACTATCATACTCCACCTAAAGAAGAGTATACTTCACTTAAAGCTAAACCACTTCAAGAATTTTCACATGTCGAAAACCAGGTTGAAACATTATGGTGCAACTTTCTTGTTGACATGAATCTCTTCAACCACTAACATAATCTTGCACCTTGTGTAATCTTGATTGTATTAACACATCTTTGACTTAAACTTTCCATAAGTCAAAAAAAATCTTCCAACAATTTTCTCTAGCACAAATTGCACAGTAAAACTTGTGAGTGCAACTCAGCAACTCTTTCACAACACTATCCTTATTTTTTGATGTGGAAGATTAGACAAAAATGCAACCGCAAAGCATACTAAGAACACTAATCCCTAGATCTAACCAACCACTCACATGTGAACCTATCATTCTCCCCTGCAAATGCGAGTGCCCCACATCCTATAACAGGATACAACACCAGGTCCAACTTTCGCTTCACCATAAAGCCAAATGACGAATCTAATACAACTGTTAGGAATAAAACAAACAAATCATAGAGAAAAAATAGAGGAACACAATTACAACACAAGAACATAACGTGGAAACTCCAAAGCTGGAGAAAAAACCACGACTGTTGTCAATAGACAACCAAAGAATAACATTATGTGAAAATTGTTACAACATATAATATACCCTCAACTAACTCAGACCCCCAGTACACCCACACCCTCCAAAACAAATATTTAACTACATCTCACAATTGTATAATACAATAGTATAAGAGAACAAAGAAAGTAAAATATAAGCTTAAAGTGTTTTTGACTGATGCATCTTGTAATGAAGAACTTGAATTATATATATATATATATATATATATATATATATATATATATATATATATATATATATTCTTGGACTCCCTCTTTTTTCATAAAACTAAGCGATGCAGGACTTCTTCAACATGTATATATTTACCAACCCCAACAATAAGCTGCCTTGATAAATTCCATCATAACTTAGATGATTGAATATCTTTATTTCCATTTTTTTTTGTAATCATGCATTTTTTACAAGGACAATAAAAAAATCATTTATTGTCGGGATGACTTCTTTTAGTGAATTCAAGAAACTGACGCACTCCTTTCTCATACTCATTACTTAATATATTGGCTATTATCTAACTATAATACATAAATACAGACTTTCTTAAAATAAAATACAAATCCTACACAAAATATCACAATAACAACAATGAATATTCGATATCAACAAAACAACAATAACATTAAACCTTCAATCTCAACAAAACAACTACAATTACAACTACAAAAACAAAAACAAAAACAAAAACAAAAACAAAAAGCAACAACAACAACAACAACAATAGTAAACCCCCAATCTCAATAACAACAATAATATTAAACCCTAAATATCTTGACAACAACAATAACATTACTGGTACATTCATGGAAAAAGTATATATGTACCAGAAACACGATGAGAGAGTCAAAGAAATGAGTATGTATGACTTTAGAGTTTCCTTATTCTAGTTTTGTTAGGGTTTCCTTCATCCCTTGTTTACTTCATTCTACTTTGGTTTAGTGCAGAAGATAAAGAATGTGCTCTATTCGCTAGGGCTCAAAATTTAAGTAGAAAAGTAAAAGTGAATGAGATCTAACATAACGATTTTGGAAAATAAGGGTTCCATTAGTTTTTATCTCAATTTAAATTTAGAACCGAGGGAATAGCTAATTTATATTTTAATAAATAAATAGAATAAAATAATGGCATCATTTTAAATAAATAAAAACACAAAGTTGTTAGAAATCGAAGCGTGTCCCTAAGGACTTTTCCCCTCAGTTTTAAACCTAACTGAGGGAATATATAAGTTCTATTGTAGAAAAAAATGGTGAACAAAAAGAAATATCAGATACAAATTCTTACTATTAACCATTTTCTTCTTGTTGGAAATCAAAGCTTGTCCTAGAGAGACTTTTCCCCTCGGTTTTCTTCAAAACCAAGGGAATTGGTGATATATTTTTAATTTAAAATTAAATTTAAAATCAAGGTGCCTAATGGAAGTGATTTTACCTCGGTCGATGAGTTCAGTGAGGTAAATATTTGTTAGGAAATATAGTATTGTGTAAATGTTTCTTAATATAAGTATGGGTTTTTGTTAGAAGGATAATGAATCATAACGATGGTTAATCTATGGAAGAAAGATGATGTTTGATCATAATTAGATATTATAGGACTTGAAAAATACTAGGAAACACTCTGACGCCTAAGTCAAAGACACTAGGTTAGACTAACTAACATGATATTGGGATTGGCCCCCGTAAAGAATCATAGCCCCCAATTGATCTCATATGGTGATACTGGTGTCGACCTATAAACATAGTCAATAATGGTGTCTTGACATATAATATTAGTTTATCTAGCAGTAAAGTTATATATACAATTATTGTGTCTATTTGTTTTGAACATATGTCACGATTTTGTATGATAGTGTTAATAATAATTCTTTTAGACAAGCATCCATACATTCCCCTAGAGGAATGGATAAATACACGCAACTCAAAGACATTATCTGTTGAGGCATAATAAATAAAAAGTAATGAAAATATAATAGGCACCAAGGGGACCAACTAAACATCATGCACATTTCTTTCCATTGAGGATGATCAGATCCTGTAAATAAGACACTTACTATTAAAATTAGATCAAAAAGATGAAGATCCCCCCTTACCTAAATTCGTAAGTTGAGAAAGAGAGGAATACGAATGACATCCTTTAGACAGGGAGTTTATCATCGAAGTGACACACAAAAAGAACAATACCACAAATGTTGGGATAATTGGTACTATATAAATAAAAGACCAAGAACATTTACCATGACCCCTTATCAAAAGCAAGATAAAACAAAGTTGGACAGGTAGCAAAGCAAAATTAAGAGGCCAAGTGTTAGACGGTGTGGCTAGTGATCGAGAGGGGGGTGAATAGATCACCTCTTTTAAATAAACGGATTTAAAAAAAATCTTATCAGAGTTATTGAAACTTAGCGGAAAATTACAGTCCCGAATCGACTTCCGTCTAATCTGAACCGCTACTAGAAAACCGGACACGCGAATTTATTGCTGGATTTGAATAGGAACGATAGAGATTATTAACACCAAAATATTATCAAATCAAATGCACTTATCACTAAATTCTAATTCCAATGAATAAAACTCAGCTAGCAGTTTTGTCAAACATTTGGTGTGTATGTGATCAATGATGAACAATGGTGGAGTTTAGATAAAGAAGTTTTCTTGCCACTATTGTATCACGAAATGTACAGCCACAATACACCAACTGAAATCACAAAACTGTTGAAAACGTAAAGATAGATAAGGAAAGAATATGATACGCAGAGATTTGGTAAGGAAGTTCCCCACTGTCGTCCTCGCGTGTGGGTACGTCTCCCTCTCAATTTCAAATGAAATTGAGAACTGTTGTTATCAATAATACCGAATTCGTTGATACAAGGTTACAATACAAAGACAGAAATCTAAATCCCAAGATCTTCTTCTTGTATAAAACCTCCACTTGATCTGAGCTCAATCAAGAATTTCCTGCAAGAAATTGCAAACAATTCACCGGTTCCACGACCTGTTTGCGAAATTACCCAATTTCCAAACCCTACGCCACGGCTGAATCTGTTCTGCAAACGTGACTAACAAACCCGCAAGAACACTCCAGTTCTTGAAGGACAAACCATTTGGTTTTTCCTCGAAACCCCCTTCAACCTTCAACTCAGCTAGATCCTCGATCGTTCCACTGAACACCTCAGCTAGATCCTTGATCGTTCCACTGAATGTTATCTCGTTGATCCTTTAATCCAAAGAACAAGAATGATTATGTGTTGATGTTCTTGAAGAAAAGAGATTGAGAAGATGAAGAAGATGAAGTCTCTTTCAGGTTTCTAACTGCTCAAAACAATTGCTGCTACACACTCCTTTGATTTGTGTTACAACTTTTTTTCACTTCTGAATTCATACACTTTAACTGAGCTGTCAAAATACTTCTTATATGTGAAAGACAGAAGCTGTTAGTAGACAAAACAGAATTATGTATTGATACAAAAGATTATGCATCGATACATACTGTAGCTTTGATTAATTTTAGAGAATTAATACAAGCATGTATCGATACAAAGCTCGTATGTATTGATACATAGAACATTTTAACTAAGCATGTATCAATACAAAGCTCGTATGTATCGATACATAGAACATTTTAACTAAGCATGTATCGATACAAAGCTCGTATGTATCGATACATACTGAAGCAAAAACGTTTTGTGATTTAAAACAAATTTATGTATCGATGCAGATGAACATGTATCGATACATACTGACACAAAACAGTTTTTTTATGAGTTCTTTTAAGAAATGTATCAATGTGGATCTTTATGTATAGACACGAAACAATAGTATAGGCTAAAAACACAAATGAAACATGTAAAATAATGCACAACCAACAATTAGACAATGATCACACAATTTGCTATCATTCAAAACTTATTCAAAGTAAAGAATTTGCTCACACCAAGTACTTTCATCCTTGGCACCAAATACCTTACAATATGAAATCTATTCATTCCAAACATTAACTTTCATGCAAATCTCCATACTTGTGGTCTAAAGAAGCACTTCAGGGTTTAAGAGCTGAATTTGACCAATGGGGTTTTCAAAACAATGAGGTCCCACTACAACAATATTATCACCAATCTCAGTGTATTTCTTTCTCACCTTAAAATTCTCCGCAATAAAAGGTTGAATTTTCTATTCACCCCATCCAATCAAAAGTGTGATCTTATCTTCGACCCTCTTCAATTGACTTCCATTAAATTTTCCTTGGATCTAAAAAGATGTTCATCAAGAAATAAACTCTATATTTTTTACTTATTGAGAATAGAAACAAAATTCTTTTAAGACATGCACTTCCTTCACTTCCCTCATAATAGCCAAAAGACCATAAAATTATTGTAACATATTTCCTCCTTTAGCTATGCAAGTTATCTGTTTCTCTATCGGGCCATAGCAGCACAAGTATCTCCCTGATACTAAGTACATATTCTTTTAACTTGTTCCTCGTTAGAAGAGAGTTCTCGTTCAATGGTTGACGTGGCCATGATAAGGGCCTCTACATTTTTCCATTGATGTCTTATGGCCCAAAGCACCTATATCAGCCACCATGTCAACATCCACATCAGGTATTATAGGGTATAGTACATGGTGAGGTGAAGCAATAAAAAAAATGAAGGCAACCTTCACCTCAATTCGGTGACCTTAGTTCCTAGTTCAAAAGAATTAGAAATGAAAAAAAGGGAGAGAGTTGTCAGAATATTTATTTTAAAATTTAAAATATAATAGTGATTAGAAATAGATAGGAGGAATTTTTTCACATAAATGGGTTTATTTTTCATATTTAAATATTCAGATATTAAAGTAATTAATAGATGAAACAAAATGAAATATGTATTGTACAAAAAAAATTGAGATGTTACAATTCTACCATGTTGATAAAAATTTCCTCATAGAAATTTGTAAACTTAAACAAATGAATTAAATTAAAAAGAGAATTATAAAGTATGAAAAATGTGCTTTTGTGATCAAGTTGGTGGTTTTCTACTATTCATCAACCTACCAACTTTTATCTTTCTTCAATGTTATGTTACTTCAACAACCATCTCTAATTTTCATTTTCACCATCGAACACCATAATTCATGTGATAATTCCACAGGCTTTCCTCTCATCAACATATAAAACGTCATATGCAACCGTTAATCAACAAAAAATTCAATCAAACCTAGCAAAGTCAGTCATTTAATCCCTAAACAATGTTTGTGTAATACCCCACCAATATGCGTCTATAATTATACTAGTAGAATATTAAAATTCTGGTACTTAATACATACAAAATCTAATAAGTGGCATATTAAAATGTATACATTTCAAAACCTCATCAAAAACTGTATGCAACAAATATGTCTATGAGAAATGCATAATGGAACATAAATCTGATACAATCGTCATGTCATCTGGTCACCAAAGCTTATAATCCAAGCTTTATAGTTATTCCTCCATATTTTACTCTCCACCTGAAAAACAACAACATGATTGAGGTGAGATTACTAAATCTCAGTGAGCCCACCTATCTTATGGGTCTCCTCGACTCTATAGGGTAGATTATCCTTAATTTCATCCTACTAGCATTTATATATACTATATCATATGACTTAAGGAATTGAGCATAACAAGATTCACAATAACATATAAGCTGGTAACTTAAATGTACAAGCCACATAAAACAATAGAAGCTACATATCTATCATATTGAATTCATTGACGAACCTCTAGCCCAAATATTATTTTGAATATCGTTGATGATCGACAACCTACTGCCCATCAATGCAAGGTTTTACGGAATTTTTTGCCCCCTTATATATGACCATGTCCAATAAGGTGGTTGTCGGAGATTATTCGCTACCTTCTCTCAGGACTGAGTCTAGCAGGGTGGTACCCATAATTTTCCTACCTTCCGTCTAATTGGACTTACTCTCCTACGTTCCAAACTACGTATTGACTTAGATGAGAAATCCCAACTTTCATTCCCTTAATTCCATTATCTCGGAATTAGGGTGTACTGGGTAATACCATATGTATTCCTAATCAATTCTTACATAAATCCCTCTTTTCTGATAACATATGAGCCTAGGGTTTCTCACTCACCAATGTTACGCCATGAAAAATACCTGAGCATATCGCACGCTCAAAGATACAACAGAGTCTCCACCGAACATTATTTATTCCCGAAGGATAGGAAAATATCGATAAAACTCAGGGAAAGAGAAAAGGGTAAGGGAGTCAGTTACTCAAGGACAAGGTATTAACACCCCTCACATCCGTTGTACTCAACGGGAACCATTTTGATTGTTCTTTGCTCAGATGGGTGTTATTATCTAAAGGTTACTTGTGAAAGGGGAAAAATGTTAAATAATTAATGTGCTCACATAGAATTGAGGTCCTCGTGCCTACGTATTCTCATAGTGCAATAAGAAAATCAGAGCTTCGGAGTTTGTGGTAGAAAATACGGATTTGTTGGTCGATTTTAGGGGAACATTTATAATCATATCCTAGAAGTGTGTAGACGTTAGCTGAAATCATCCTAGTTCGGATGCTCTAAGCTTTTAGTTTGACTGCTAAGGAACATATTATAACAGTTTTTTTATGAAAAGAAGAGTAGATTTGAAAAAAGTTTAAATATCAAAAGGAAAAGAAAGAGTTGATTGAATAAGAAAATATAGAGTGTGCATTGCAAAGAATGTTTGTGAAAGTGTGGTGAAAGATTTGTGAAATGGTGCTTAAACCGGATAGTGGTGTTTAAACCTAAAGAAGGAAATAGAAGTGGTGTTTAAACAAAGGGAGAAATGAAAGTGGGGTTTAAACATAAAAAAGTAAAAGATAAAGGTGGTGTTTAAACAAAAGAAAGAGATAGAAGTGGTGTTTAAATCAAGTAGGAATAAAAGTAGTTAAAGTGAAAAAGTGGTATTTAAACCAAAGGAATATAAAATTGGTATTTTAAACCAGGAAAAGAAGTGGTGTTTAAACCAAAGAATGGTGTTTAAACCGAGGAGTGATAAAAATGGTGTTTAAACTGAAATAGACAATAAAGTGGTGTTTAAACCAATGGGAAAATAGAAGTGATGTTTAAATCAGATAGGAAAAGAAAGTGGTGTTTAAACTAAGAAGGAACGTAGAAGTGGTGTTTAAACCAAGAAAGAAAAGAAAGTTGTGTTTAAACTAAAGAATGGTGTTTAAACCAAAGAAAATAAGAGTGGTGTTTAAACCGAAGAAGTGGTGTTTAAACCAAAGAAGTGGTGTTTAAACCAAAAAGAAAATAAGAGTGATGTTTAAACCAAAGAGAAAATGAAAATGGTGTTTAAACCGAAGAACTGGTGTTTAAACCAAAGAAGTTGTGTTTAAACCAAAAAGAAAATAAGAGTGGTGTTTAAACCGAGGAAGAGAGTAAAAGTGGTGGTTAAACTAAGAAGTGGTGTTTAAACCAAGATAAGGGTTATGGAATGTTTCGATATTGGTTAAGTTTTAGTGGGAAACAAGTATCCGACCACAAGCTAAGTACAACCGACAATCCAAATACTTGGGAGCTAAGAGGACAATTCCATCCTAACCCCTTTTTTTCATCCTAAAACTTTTATTTGTGAAATTTGTGAGGCAAGTTTAATCATTGGTACTTAGAGGGAGACAAGTATCTAACCACAAGCTAAGTACGGTCGGTAATCATAATACTCGAGAGCTGAAAGGACAATTCATCCTGATCTCTCTTTTTCTCCCTAAGTGGAGGAAATTAAACTCGTTTTATTTTTAAGTGTTTTGAATGGAAGACAAGCATTGGGCCACAAGCTAGGTAAGACTGACAACCCAAGTACTTGAGAAATTGTGTGTACAAGTACGTACACCCCATCCTTTTTCTTCCAGTTTTTTGTGAAAATATTTTGAAAATGACTTGACGTTGGATAAAGTGTTTGAAGTCTGAAAGTGTGAGAATGGAATGGAATGGAAGAGATACTTGATGTTGAATCAAGCACTCATATTGCATTTAATTGATTTTGATTTGGGGAAAATGCTTGACGCTGGATCAAGTGTATTTTATTCTTTTGAAAATAAAAAGGTTATTTCGTTTTGGTTTTATCTTGTTTATTAACATGTAAAGGAAAGCGGTAAACAAAGATAAACCCTACGTTATTATATGTTCATGGGATCGGGGGACATTTTACCCATAATGGGGGGATGGTTCATAAACCATACAAGAACTAAATCCATATAAACATACATCACACAATGCAAGGAAATAAACCATATAACCATACAAAGTAAAAATAACCAAAATGCATGTAAAATATACTAAAGAAATTAGAAAATAGTACAACTATATCGAATTAAAACAAATGAAAAGGATATTTCTAAGGTTAGTATCTAAAAATTATTCTAGAAAGATATCCTAAAACTTGTGAGGAAACTATCTTAAAAAGTTAAAACAGTAAGTGTTATTATCATAAGAATGTATGTTTAAAAATGAAATATTATTGGGTTTAAACAAAATAGAATCAAAACAGGCCCAGGCAAATTGACCTTATTACTAGTGCAGAAAAAAGTGGGGTGTGGATAGAAACACAATAAAATAGGCTGAAAGTATAAAATAATAAAAAGAAATGTGAAAATGAAAATAAATAATAAAAAAAAGAACCCCCGAACCGGACCAGTCGACCGGGCTGAACTGGACTGGATGAGTCCACCTTTATCCCTCCCCCAAACGCGTTTTCATGCTCAAGAAGAAAGGAAAAGGAGCAAACGCTCCAACCGATCATGGTGGTGCTAGGGGGTCAGCCGTGGCGGCCCCCTCCCTAGGGGGTGACTTCATCAATTTCTCTCATCTTCTCCACACTTCCTCCATTAATGGCTCATGAAGGTAAAAATGCACAAATCCAATTTTTGCTCAAAAATTAAGATTAAAGAGAGTTTTATGTTAGATTTTCTATGGGTTTTAATATTCTATTACCAATTCTAAGCTAGAGCTATGAGTGGTTTTGGATTGAGTTGTTAAAATTCAAGAAAAGTGTTTATTATGTTGTATGTCAAAGTTTGGGGTTTTAGTGTGAAAAAGTGATTTTTCAAATAAGTTGTTTTCATGTTATATGCTTGAATCCATGCTAATGTAATGTTTCCTGCAAAAATTGACAAACAACCATAGAAAAATTGAAAATAGAGGCAGCAGAGCATACGAAATATTATGTTACATACCAGAAGCACTAAAAGCGCTTAAATATGCAGGGCATAACCCACAAAACAAATACAGAAGCAATAATCAAAATATATCATATTTCAGAACTAGAATTTGTTTCTTCATCAGTTGCAACATCTGCATCAACATTCTCCTCCTCCTCATTTTCTTCTTCCACATTACCAGCCATATTACCATAAGTACCCTCCTTAGTTAAAACTTTGATCAGTCTTTCCAATCTGATTTTCTTTTCAGTGCAAGTTTTGATGGTTTCATCCAAAGCCTTGCAGGTATCTTTCAGTTCACCAATTATTCCGTCCTTTGAGGTTGAGATGTCAGTTTCCTTACCAGATGTCATGATAATGTTTGGGACATGTGTCCTTGCAAACAACCTATAATTCAAGGATAAAGGAGATTCGCTCTTACTTGCTGCATCAGAACTGATTAAGATCCTAGGGGGATGACTCAGAATTATTCCACAAATTATAGAGGGAAAAGCACTAGGCACTTTCCCAGCAAAAGTACTAGCATGCTTCGGGGTTTGCTCAAAGACATAAGACCCAAAATAAAACTTGGTTTTGGTTCCAACAATGTAAATGAATTTACCCAAACATGTAGCTATGGTTGAGGTATGATTTGTAGGAACCCAATTGGCAACTCATATCATATGAAGCCCAACATACTTCACACTCAACTTGCTAGCTGATAGCTTTCCCTTTCTTGGCCATTGTGATACCTGTTTGGCAGTGATTTCTTTATAAACAGTGTTATCAATTACTTCTACTTCAGCCTGCTCATCATCGCACCTTTCCATAAACATGTTAATCACCTCAGGAGAAAACTCCACACATCTACCTCTCACATACACCTTCTTGTACTCCTTACTCTTCTTATTGTCACAATCCTTAGGAATGTTAACAATGAACTCCTTTACTAGCACTTTATAACACTTACCAAACCCAGCAACACTCTTCATTAATCCTACATTCTCAATAAGACTTACTACCTCTTTACATTCAAGGGCATACTTCCCAAGTTCTCTTTCCAAATCCAAATTCCTTTGGCACATAAACTTCCATTTTTCAACATTCTCAACAGATGTTGTCAATGGGAACTTTAGGAACATTAGCAGGGACCTTTTTCCCAACAGTTTTCTTTAGAGGCATGATGTCTTGAACATTTTGTTCGACATCATACTCAGAGTCACTTGAAGATGCTCCTTTCCTTTTCTTAGTAGGATCCACAACCTTGCTCCAACCTTTAGCAGGTCCCACAACAACATTTTTCTTGGGAGCCTTAGATGTCTTGCCTGCAGATGCAGCATCCTTCATTGTTCTATTCCTTAATCTTTTAAAATACTTGGAGCCAATCTCTTTCCAATAAGATCATCATTAAAATCTAGATCATCAACATTTACAATATTAGTAGACATATCCTTCTTCACACCAGTAATTCCTTCTTCTTCAGGCATATTTTTCTCCTCCTCAACAGACATACTATTATCATAAGAGTCATCTTTCTTACTATCAACTGGAGTTTCATGCACCACTAAATGGAGGGAAGAGAAAATATTGTTTGCACGCCTCCACATCAGTAATTGAGATACCTCTTCAAACATGTAAATTCCCAATTCTCCCCTTAACTTCTCAAACTGATTTGCATCCAAAGCTTTAGTAAATATATTTGTCAGTTGCTTCTCAGTGGCCACATGCTCAAGAGTAATAATTTTTTCCTTAACAAGATCCCTAATAAAATGGTGACGAATATCAATATGATTTGTTCTGTTATGTTGAATGGGATTCTTGGATATATTGATTGCACTCAGATTGTCACAATATAATATCATGACATCCTGATTGACATTATATTCCTTTAGCATTTGTTTCATCCAAATCAATTGAGAGAAACTGCTTCCTGCTGCAATATACTCACCCTCAGCAGTAGACAATGACACATAATTTTGCTTCTTGCTGAACTAAGATATAAGATTATTTCCCAAGAAGAAGAATCATCCTCCATAAGCACTTTTTCTATCAATAGCATTACCTTCCTAGTTTGCATCACAATACCCTACAAGCATGGAATTAGAACTATGAGAATACAACATGCCATATTCACCAGTATCATTGATGTATTTCAAGTTCCTCTTCACTTGAGTAATGTGACTGACTTTAGGCTCAGCCTAATATCTAGGACATACTCCTAGAGAAAAAGTGATGTTTGGTCTACTAGTTGTAAGATACAAAAGACTACCAATCATACTCATGTACAAACTTTGATCCATACCAACACCTTTTTCATCCTTAATTAATTTCAAGTGAGTTGATGCAGGTGTCCTTTTGTGACTAGCACTTTCTAGGCCAAACTTATTCACTATATTCTTAGCATACTTGTCTTGAGAAATAAAGATAGTATCATCCATTTGTTTAACTTGAAGACCAAGAAAATAGGTTAATTCACCAACAAGACTCATCTCAAATTCAGATTGTATTTTCTTGACAAAATGTTGAACCATCTGGTTCGACATCCCTCCAAACACAATGTCATCAACATATATTTGGGCTATCATGAGTTTACCACGCTATTCTTTAACAAACAAGGTCTTGTTCATTCGCTCTTTCCTGTAACCATTATTGATAAGAAACTCAGTTAACCTTTCATACCAAGTTCTAGGTGCTTGCTTCAATCCATAGAGAGATTTTCTTAGTTTGTAAACATGATCTGGAAAACTAGGATATATGACCCCCTTGGGTTGTTCAACATACACTTATTTATTTAAGTACCCATTCAAGAAGGAACTTTTTACATCCATCTAGAATAACTTAAATTTTAGCATACATGCCACTCCTAAGAGCAATCTTATGGATTCAAGATGAGCAACCAGTGCAAAATTTGAAGGAGAATTGCCATCCAACGCGCAGCGGAATTTAAAATTTTTTCCATTTAGTGATCCTTACGAATGGGCATGATCAGTGATAGAATCATTACCTCTTGTGGCGATTCAAACCTTTGGTGCAGATCTCTTGAAACGATCAAAACCTTGGATGCAAATCCACGGGGCGATCACGAACGTTGAACGATGACAACGTCTCTACTCAGTCCACACGAATGGATTCCTTCAATCGCAGTGCTAGCTATTATGAATGAAGGCTTTGAGTGAGAGAAAGAGGGAAACAAAATTCCAAGTCTTTACTTGAATTTCAGTCTGAATGGAGTAACAATGCTTCTACCTAAGGGGTTCTATTTATAGAACCACTTGTGTGGGCTTCAAGCTAAAAAGCCCACTTAAGTGTATTTTGCCCATATCTCATAATATGCCAAAATCACTTAAGTATTTGGTACCTTACCATATTTCGTTTCCACTTAAGTGCACCGTACCTTACGGTGTTCCTTAGTTACTCTATTTCTTATCAATCCGTCCTTTGTGTGCGACCCTATAGGTTTTCGCGACGTTGGCAATTATATTAAATCACGCATAACATAATAAACAGTGAGCGGTATCTAGCAACACATCACTGCTACCCAAGCCACGAAAATATCATGTGATCTGACAAAACCTCCTGTGATAATAATTATGTGTATAATTACCCCTTTGCCCTTATGTCTATATTGAACACAAGGTATAAATCGTGTCACCCTTGTCCAGTTTAATATTGGGCCCATAGACATTTATCCTGTTACGCAGGATGGGCAAATTCCATCTAGGACACTCATGTCCCTCAGCATGCTTTGTGGAGTACCCATCAACTGTCTTTATGGTTATCCAATTACGGACAACGTTGGATCAGCAATAAAGCACTCGACTCTACATCTAGGATCCATAGTGGTTTCAGGTCGAAGAGTGGTATACACTATTATCACCATGAGAATAACTTATGACACTTTGCATAACTTTCTATATAGTATTCTCATAGCGGGTCAATCCGGTATAAATATTACTCCTAATATTCATACCTATGTTTAAGACTTGATAACTCTTTATCCATGATCCATGAGATGTGATCATCAGTCTACAAACATAATAGTCTTAATGCTTTAATGTTATCCCACTTCTTATTAAAGCTCGACTATGGATGCTTTAAGAATAGTGTCCTTATGTTTAATGTGTTCTCATGATTAAGTCACACTTAATACATTAAACGGACTATCTATTCCAGGGACTTTATTAATCAACCATAATAAAGAAAATGCCTTTTATTAATAAATAATTCGATACAAGTACCAAAAGTATTGGCCTCTAGGGTTTACACCAACAATCTCCCACTAGCACTAGAGCCAATCAGGCATACCCCTAATGCCCATTGATCTAGTATGACCATCATGCTTCTGCTGCGCAAGAGGCTTTGTCAGTGGGTCAGCAATATTGTCAAGTGTAGGTACTCTGCATATTTTCACATCTCCTCTATCTATTATCTCTCGAATGAGATAATAACGCCTGAGAATGTGTTTGGATCGTTGGTGAGATCTAGGTTCCTTAGCTTGTGCGATAGCACCATTGTTATCACAATAGAGACCAATGGGATCCATAATGCTAGGAACTATGTCAAGTTCACTAATGAACTTTTTGATCCAAACAGCTTCCTTTGCTGCACTTGAAGCAGCAATATACTCGGCCTCTGTTGTAGAATCAGCAATTGTATCTTGCTTTGAACTTTTCCAGCTCACAGCGCCATCGTTTAAGCAAAACATGTAACACCCCGATAATAATAAAATAATTATTTAAATTGAGTTAATAATATATTTATTAATTTAATTAAATAATTGGAATTATTATTATTATTATTTTTTGGGAATTATTATTATTATTATTTTTTGGGAATTATTATTATTATTATTATTATTGGAATAATATAATTTGGAAAATATATAAGTTGGAATAAGGAAAAAGAGTTCATTTTGGAAAATAAGGTTTTACGTGAAAAGCAGAGAAGCGATCGTGAAAGAGGAAAAGGGCAAAGAGACAGAGCAAGGGCTGAAGGTTGAAGAGAGAAAAGCTTGGAGCTCAAAGATTTGCCGGATTAATCAGGTAAGGGGGGTTTATCGTCGATTAATGGGTATTATGGGATAATATGTGATGGGTAGTGATAAGCCGTTAATTTGACCCTAATTGGGATTGTTGATGCTGAAGAATTGAATTGGATAAATTGTATGTAGACTGTAATTGAATCTGTATTTGGGTTAGTTGTGAAATTCCGAACGTATAGCTTTTTACGGAATCGGAATCGGAGGTCCGGAAGTCCTCCAACGGCGGAAAATGCGGAGAATTCTGCATTCTGCCTTGTGTTAGCGCAGGAACTGCTGTGTTGTCTGCGTTAACCGGTTAACCCAGGGCGTTAACCGGTTAACACTGTTATAATTTGTGAAATTGGTGCTGTTTTGCCTGCGTTAACCGGTTAACCCAGGGCGTTAACCGGTTAACACTGTTAAGTTTTGGGCAGTAAGCGTGTTTTGCCTGCGTTAACCGGTTAACCCAGGGCGTTAACCGGTTAACACTGTTGCAGAGTGGAAAATTTGGCTTTTTAATGTTGTGTACATAATTGAGAGTTGGCCTATGTTGGCGTATGATGTGATAGGGATTATTTCCCGCTGTTTTGAGCAGTATAGGTATTAGTAGAGTGTGCTAATACTGTGTTTAATTGATTGACATGATAATGATGTGTTGATACATGTGTTGATGATGTATGATGATAGGCATAATGCTATGAATGTATATATTATGCCTGTATTTGTGAATGGACTGTTGTATGGCTTAGAGTGTGAGCATATGTCCATTTTGAATTGTTGTTGATGCTGCATTGCTAGATGATTAGCGTGCATAGCATAGCCTTCGGGGCTGTAGCTAATTCCCATGGTGAGGAATTAGTGAGTGAACCATTGTGGGTTTGTTGTTGATGTTTGCATGCTAGATGATTAGTGTGCATAGTCTAGCCTTCGGGGCTGTAGCTAATTCCCATGGTGAGGAATTAGTGAGTGAGTCACTAGGTCTCAAATGAGTGGGACTAGTGAGCTTAGTAGCCGTATCTGGAGGGATCGGTGAGCTTGAACTATATGTTCAAGAATAGTCGGTACCGCATGTGTGGAGTCTCATTGCATAATGTATGTATGGCGTATAATATGAATGGATGTATTCCAATATTATACGTGTGTTTGTGTTGTTGTGAAGTATGATTTGAGATTATACTTGTGCTTTATGTTGGTGTTGAGTATGATGTTGAGCTGATGTGTTGTTACTGATTGTATGTTGCGATTAGGGTGATTAATGTGTTAAATTACTTAACATGACATTATATTCTATAATGCTTATTATATTGATTGAGGAACTCACCCTTACAACTATTTTTCAGGTAACGAGAAATGAGTTGAGTAGAAGCGAATGCTTGGAGTCTAGTGTAGTCTCCTTAGTGGGTCATGCTCTGATAGATGTAACATCGGGAGGGAACCCTTTTAATTATATTGTTAAAGATTGTTGAACCAGTTTACATGTAGTATGTTACATGTTTTGATAAATTTGAATTATATCCGCTGCGATTTATGCACATGTTTAATTGATTAAATAAAGAGCATGACAGTTATTTTGGAATATGGTGTGAATGATTGTGTGACACCCTTAACTGCATAATTACTCTGATATATGTTTATTATTTTAATTAAATATTTGGGGTATTTTAGAAGGGTGTTACATTAGTGGTATCAGAGCATAGTCGGTCGAGTCGAGTCGTAATTATTCTGTTTCCCCTGTACGGTATAGGTGTTGTGTAACCTATCAGTACTCATTGTTTAGTTTGTTTGGGTTTTCAGAATAGAGATGGCTGGAAGAGGTAGAGATGATGCTGCGATTGCTGAGGCTCTGGGTATGCTAGCTGGAGTACTTGGAGGGAATCCGAATGTTGTGGGAATGGGAGCTGCTCGTCAATTGAGTGAGTTCCAGAAGAACAATCCTCCAATGTTCAAGGGAGCATACGATCCAGATGGCGCTCAGAAGTGGTTGAAGGAGATAGAGAGAATCTTCCGAGTGACTGAGTGTGCCGAGAACCAGAAGGTCAGGTTCGGTACGCATATGCTGTCAGAAGAAGCAGATGATTGGTGGGTTGCTACCCGCACTGAGTTGGAATCTGCTGGGAATGCTGAAATCACTTGGGCTGTGTTCAGAGAGAGATTTCTGAGGAAGTATTTTCCAGAGGATGTCAGAGGAAAGAAAGAGATAGAGTTCTTGGAATTGAAGCAGGGTAACAAGTCGGTTACTGAGTATGCTGCTAAGTTCACAGAGCTGTCGAAGTATTATACTCCCTATAATGAGGCTGCTGGAGAATTTTCGAAATGTGTGAAGTTTGAGAACGGGTTGCGTCCCGAGATCAAACAGGCTATTGGATATCAGCGGATCAGAGTGTTTTCTGACTTGGTTGACTGTTGCAGGATTTTTGAACAGGACTCCAAAGCCAGAGCAGAGAGCTATCAGCAAAGGGTTGATAGGAAAGGCAAGAATCAGAGTGATCGTGGAAAACCGTATGCAGCTGGCAAAGGTTTTCAGAGTCAGAGTGGGATGAAGAGGCCTAGTGGGGGAGACTCTAGTGCCCCTGCTAAGTGTTATAGATGTGGTCGGGCTGGACATCGTGTCCATGAGTGTACCAGTGTTGAGATGAAGTGTTTCAAGTGTGGCAAAGGTGGTCATTTGGCTGCAGAGTGCCGGTTGAAGACTGTAACTTGTTTCAACTGTGGAGAGTTGGGGCATATCAGTCCACAGTGTCCTAAGCCGAAGAAAGAGAATCAGTCAGGAGGCAAGGTCTTTGCTTTATCGGGTTCTGAGACTTCTGCAGATGATCGTTTGATCCGAGGTACGTGTTATATTAATGGCTTTCCTCTTGTAGCTATTATCGACACCGGTGCTACTCATTCCTTTATATCTTTGGATTGTGCTGTGAGACTTAAGTTAGAGATATCTGAGATGCTTGGAAGTATGGTGATTGATACTCCTGCAAAGGGTTCAGTGACTACTACTTCAGTTTGTTTGAATTGTCCTTTGAGTATTTTTGGTAGAGACTTTGGGATAGATCTTGTGTGTCTTCCACTAGTGCAGATTGATGTTATCTTGGGAATGAACTGGTTGGTGTTTAACCGAGTTTCTATTAACTGTTTTGATAAGACTGTGATATTTCCTGAGATTGAAGAAGGAAAGAGTTTGTTTCTATCAGCCAGACAGGTGAATGAGGAAGTCGCAGATGGGGCAGAGTTGTTTATGCTGTTAGCGACTTTGGAGGCTAAAGATAAACTGGTAATTGGCGATCTAGCCGTGGTGTGTGATTTTCCTGATGTGTTTCCGGAAGAGGTGAATGAATTGCCGCCAGAGCGTGAAGTTGAGTTCTCGATTGATTTGGTACCTGATACTAGACCGATATCAATGGCTCCGTATCGTATGTCTGCTGTTGAGTTAACTGAGTTGAAGAGTCAGTTGGAAGATCTGTTGGATAAGAAGTTTATTCGTCCGAGTGTGTCACCGTGGGGTGCACCAGTGTTGTTGGTTAAGAAGAAAGAAGGTACTATGAGGTTGTGTGTGGACTACAGGCAACTGAATAAAGTGACGATCAAGAATCGGTATCCTTTTCCGAGGATTGATGATTTGATGGACCAGTTGGTTGGTGCGAGTGTGTTCAGCAAAATAGATTTGAGATCGGGATATCATCAGATACGTGTGAAAGCTGAGGATATTCAGAAGACTGCTTTCAGAACGAGGTATGGACATTATGAGTATTCTGTAATGCCTTTTGGTGTGACTAATGCGCCTGGAGTATTTATGGAGTACATGAATAGGATTTTCCATCCGTTCCTAGATAAGTTTGTTGTGGTGTTTATTGATGACATTTTGGTGTATTCGAAATCTGAAGAAGAGCATGCTGAGCATTTGAGAGTGGTTTTAGAAGTTCTACGAGAAAAGAAGTTATTTGCTAAACTATCCAAGTGTGAATTTTGGTTAGAAGAGGTTAGTTTTCTTGGTCATGTGATTTCAAGAGGTGGTGTTGCTGTTGATCCTTCTAAGATAGAAGTGGTGTCTAAGTGGGAAGCTCCGAAGTCTGTTGCTGAGATTCGCAGTTTCCTTGGATTGGCTGGTTATTATAGGAAGTTCATTGAGGGATTTTCTAAGTTGGCGTTACCGTTGACGATGTTGACTGGAAAGGGGCAAGCGTTTGTTTGGGACTCAAAATGTGAAGAAGGTTTCCAAGAGTTAAAGAGAAGGTTGACTACTGCTCCTATTCTGATATTACCGAGTTCGTCGGAACCATTTGAGGTTTACTGTGATGCTTCATTGTTGGGTTTGGGTGGTGTGTTGATGCAGAATAAGCAGGTTATAGCTTATGCTTCGAGACAGCTGAGGGTTCATGAGAGGAACTATCCGACGCACGATTTAGAGTTGGCAGCTGTGGTTTTTGTTCTGAAGTTGTGGAGGCATTACTTGTACGGGTCGAGATTTGAGGTTTTCAGTGACCATAAAAGTTTAAAGTATTTGTTTGATCAGAAAGAGCTGAATATGAGACAGAGAAGATGGTTAGAATTTCTGAAGGATTATGACTTTGGTTTGAATTACCATCCGGGTAAAGCAAACGTAGTAGCTGATGCATTGAGTCGGAAATCATTACATATGTCTATGTTAATGGTTAGAGAATTGGATTTGATTGAGCAGTTTAGAGACTTGAGTTTGGTGTGTGAGAGTACTCACAATAGTGTTAAATTGGAAATGTTGAGGTTAACGAGTGGTATTCTGGATGAGATTAGAGAGGGTCAGAAATCCGATATGCTTTTGGTTGATAAGTTGACTTTAGTGAATCAAGGCCAAGGTGGTGAATTCAGAGTTGATGAGAATGGTGTTTTGAAATTTGGTAATCGGGTGTGTATTCCGGATGTTATCGAACTTAAGAAGATTATTCTTGAAGAAGGACATCGTAGTGGCCTGAGTATTCATCCTGGAGCTACGAAGATGTATCATGATTTGAAAAAGTTATTTTGGTGGCCGGGAATGAAAAGAGAAATTGCGAGTTTTGTTTATTCCTGTTTGACTTGTCAGAAGTCAAAGATTGAGCATCAGAAGCCGTCTGGGCTAATGCAACCGTTGGCTGTTCCAGAGTGGAAGTGGGATAGTATCAGTATGGATTTTGTTTCTGGTTTGCCGAGGACAAATAAGAATTTTGAAGCCATTTGGGTGATTGTTGACAGATTGACAAAATCGGCTCATTTCATTCCGATCAGAACGGATTACCCGTTAGAGAGATTAGCCGAGTTGTATATTGAGAAGATTGTAAGTTTGCACGGTATTCCGTCGAGTATTGTTTCGGACAGAGATCCTAGATTTACATCGAAGTTCTGGGAAGGTTTGCAGAGGGCTTTGGGAACTAAGCTGAGATTGAGTTCTGCATATCATCCGCAGACTGATGGTCAGACTGAGAGGACGATTCAGTCATTAGAGGATCTTTTGAGAGCTTGTGTTTTGGAAAAAGGAGGTGCTTGGGATTGTTATTTGCATTTGATTGAGTTTACCTACAACAATAGTTTTCATTCGAGCATTGGTATGGCACCGTTTGAAGCTTTGTATGGTAGGAGATGTCGGACACCTTTATGTTGGTATGAGTCCGGTGAGAGTGCTGTGGTTGGACCGGAGATTGTTCAACAGACTACAGAGAAGATTAAGATGATTCACTAGAGGATGAGAATTGCTCAGAGTCGTCAGAAGAGTTACCATGACAAGAGGAGGAAGTCACTTGAGTTCCAAGAGGGAGATCATGTGTTTCTTCGTGTTACTCCGATAACTGGTGTTGGTCGAGCTTTGAAGTCGAAGAAGTTGACACCTCGATTTATTGGTCCTTATCAGATTTTGGAGAGGATAGGGGAGGTAGCCTATCGTGTCGCTTTACCGCCGTCGCTTGCGAATTTGAATGAGGTTTTTCATGTGTCTCAGTTGAGGAGGTACATCCATGATCCGTCGCATGTAGTCCAAGTAGATGATGTACAGGTGAGAGATAACCTGACTGTTGAGACATCACCTATGAGGATCGAGGATCGAGAGTTGAAGCAGTTGCGGGGTAAAGAGATTGCCTTGGTGAAGGTAGCTTGGGGAGGACCAGCAGGTGGCAACGTGACTTGGGAACTGGAGAGTAAGATGAAGGAGTCTTACCCAGAGTTGTTCGCTTGAGGTATGTTTTCGAGGACGAAAACTCTTTTAGTGGGGGAGAGTTGTAACACCCCGATAATAATAAAATAATTATTTAAATTGAGTTAATAATATATTTATTAATTTAATTAAATAATTGGAATTATTATTATTATTATTTTTTGGGAATTATTATTATTATTATTTTTTGGGAATTATTATTATTATTATTATTGGAATAATATAATTTGGAAAATATATAAGTTGGAATAAGGAAAAAGAGTTCATTTTGGAAAATAAGGTTTTACGTGAAAAGCAGAGAAGCGATCGTGAAAGAGGAAAAGGGCAAAGAGACAGAGCAAGGGCTGAAGGTTGAAGAGAGAAAAGCTTGGAGCTCAAAGATTTGCCGGATTAATCAGGTAAGGGGGGTTTATCGTCGATTAATGGGTATTATGGGATAATATGTGATGGGTAGTGATAAGTCGTTAATTTGACCCTAATTGGGATTGTTGATGCTGAAGAATTGAATTGGATAAATTGTATGTAGACTATAATTGAATCTGTGTTTGGGTTAGTTGTGAAATTCCGAACGTATAGCTTTTTACGGAATCGGAATCGGAGGTCCGGAAGTCCTCCAACGGCGGAAAATGCGGAGAATTCTGCATTCTGCCTTGTGTTAGCGCAGGAACTGCTGTGTTGTCTGCGTTAACCGGTTAACCCGGGGCGTTAACCGGTTAACACTGTTATAATTTGTGAAATTGGTGCTGTTTTGCCTGCGTTAACCGGTTAACCCAGGGCGTTAACCGGTTAACACTGTTAAGTTTTGGGCAGTAAGCGTGTTTTGCCTGCGTTAACCGGTTAACCCAGGGCGTTAACCGGTTAACACTGTTGCAGAGTGGAAAATTTGGCTTTTTAATGTTGTGTACATAATTGAGAGTTGGCCTATGTTGGCGTATGATGTGATAGGGATTATTTCCCGCTGTTTTGAGCAGTATAGGTATTAGTAGAGTGTGCTAATACTGTGTTTAATTGATTGACATGATAATGATGTGTTGATACATGTGTTGATGATGTATGATGATAGGCATAATGCTATGAATGTATATATTATGCCTGTATTTGTGAATGGACTGTTGTATGGCTTAGAGTGTGAGCATATGTCCATTTTGAATTGTTGTTGATGCTGCATTGCTAGATGATTAGCGTGCATAGCATAGCCTTCGGGGCTGTAGCTAATTCCCATGGTGAGGAATTAGTGAGTGAACCATTGTGGGTTTGTTGTTGATGTTTGCATGCTAGATGATTAGTGTGCATAGTCTAGCCTTCGGGGCTGTAGCTAATTCCCATGGTGAGGAATTAGTGAGTGAGTCACTAGGTCTCAAATGAGTGGGACTAGTGAGCTTAGTAGCCGTATCTGGAGGGATCGGTGAGCTTGAACTATATGTTCAAGAATAGTCGGTACCGCATGTGTGGAGTCTCATTGCATAATGTATGTATGGCGTATAATATGAATGGATGTATTCCAATATTATACGTGTGTTTGTGTTGTTGTGAAGTATGATTTGAGATTATACTTGTGCTTTATGTTGGTGTTGAGTATGATGTTGAGCTGATGTGCTGTTACTGATTGTATGTTGCGATTAGGGTGATTAATGTGTTAAATTACTTAACATGACATTATATTCTATAATGCTTATTATATTGATTGAGGAACTCACCCTTACAACTATTTTTCAGGTAACGAGAAATGAGTTGAGTAGAAGCGAATGCTTGGAGTCTAGTGTAGTCTCCTTAGTGGGTCATGCTCTGATAGATGTAACATCGGGAGGGAACCCTTTTAATTATATTGTTAAAGATTGTTGAACCAGTTTACATGTAGTATGTTACATGTTTTGATAAATTTGAATTATATCCGCTGCGATTTATGCACATGTTTAATTGATTAAATAAAGAGCATGACAGTTATTTTGGAATATGGTGTGAATGATTGTGTGACACCCTTAACTGCATAATTACTCTGATATATGTTTATTATTTTAATTAAATATTTGGGGTATTTTAGAAGGGTGTTACAAAACACATAACCAGATTGCGATCTAAAGTCATCCTTATCTGTCTGGAAGCTGGCATCGGTGTATCCGATTACAACCAACTCTTCCTTACCTCCATATATCAAGAATGAGTCCTTAGTCCTTCTTAAGTACTTAAGGATATTCTTGACAGCTACCCAATGGGCATCACCAGGATCAGATTGGTACCTACTCGTTGCACTTAAAGTATACGAGACATCTGGTCGAGTACATAACATGGCATACATGATAGATCCTATTGCAGATGCATATGGAATCTTATTCATGTGATCCCTTTCTTCCTTAGTTGAAGGTGATTGTGTTTTTGATAGACACATGCCATGTTGCATAGGTATGAATCCTTTCTTGGAATCATGCATATTAAAGCGTCTCAGCACTTTGTCTATGTATGTACTCTGACTTAGGCCAAGCAGTTTTTGTGATCTATCTCTATAGATTCTGATTCCTAATATATAGGCTGCTTCACTTAGGTCCTTCATAGAAAAGCATTTCCCCAACCAAGTCTTTACTTGTTGCAGGGTAGGGACATCGTTTCCAATGAGCAATATGTCATCTACATATAATACCAGGAAAACGATCATGCTCCCACTAACCTTCTTGTAGACACAAGGCTCATCTTCGTTCTTGATGAATCCATATTGTTTTACCGTTTCATCAAAACGAAGATTCCAACTTCTGGAAGCTTGCTTCAATCCATAGATTGATCTTTGTAGCTTACATATCTTATGGGCTTCTTCTGGTATGTCAAATCCTTCAGGTTGTGTCATGTATACATCCTCAAGAAGATTCCCATTAAGGAAAGCAGTTTTGACATCCATCTGCCATATTTCATAATCATGATATGCAGCGATAGCAAGTAAAATCCGAATAGATTTAAGCATTGCAACTGGTGAAAAGGTTTCATCATAGTCAACACCATGAATTTGTTTATATCCTTTTGCAACCAGTCTTGCCTTATAGGTATGTACCTTACCATCCATGTCAGTCTTCTTTTTGAAGACCCACTTGCATCCTATAGGATTAACTCCTACAGGAGGCTCTATCAAGTTCTAAACTTGGTTCGTGTACATGGAATCTATTTCGGATTTCATGGCCTCTAGCCACTTCTCAGACTCGGGACCAGTTATGGCCTCTTGGTAGGTCACAGGCTCATCTTGATCCATGAGTAATACATCACCTTGATCTGTTATGAGATATCCATATCTCTCAGGTAGGTGACGTATCCTGCCTGACCTACGCTGGTCTTGTTCTACTTGAGCAGGTTGCTCTTCCACAACCACTTGTGTTTCCTGCTCTAATTCCTCCATAGGTGTATCGATGCTTTGTGATTCTTGAATTTCTTCAAGCTCTACTTTCCTCCCACTGGTTCCTTTGGAAATAAAATCCTTTTCTAGGAAAACTCCAGTTCGAGCGACAAACACTTTGCCCTCAGAAGGATTGTAGAAGTAATATCCTCTTGTTTCTTTAGGATACCCCACAAATAAGCATTTGTCAGATTTGGGCTCAAGCTTAGTTGAAATTTGTCGTTTCACATAAACTTCGCAACCCCAAATCTTCATGTAAGACATATGTGGTTTCTTACCACTCCATATCTCATATGGTGTCTTTTCAACCTTTTTGGATGGAACACGGTTAAGTGTGTAAGCTGCTGTCAATAGCGCATGTCCCCAAAAGGAGTTTGGAAGATCGGCGTGACTCATCATGGATCGGACCATGTCTAACAGGGTTCGATTTCTTCTCTCAGACACACCATTCCATTGGGGTGTTCCAGGAGGAGTGAGTTGGGATAGGATCCCACACTCTTTCAGATGGTCATCAAACTCTAAGCTTAAATATTCACCACCTCGATCTGATCGAAGAACTTTAATATTCTTACCTAGTTGGTTTTGTACTTCATTCTTGAATTCCTTGAACTTTTCAAAGGACTCTGATTTGTGTTTCATTAAATACACATAACCATATCTACTGAAATCATCAGTGAATGTGATGAAGTACTGAAAACCTCCTCTGGCTGGTATGTTCAGTGGACCACATACATCAGTATGTATGAGGGCCAAAAGATCATTAGCTCTTTCGTCTTTTCCTGTGAATGGAGACTTTGTCATCTTTCCAATTAAACAAGATCTGCATGTCTCATATGATTCATAATCAAAAGAGTCCAACAGTCCATCTTTATGGAGTTTGGAAATGCATTTCTCATTTATGTGGCCTAATCGACAATGCCAAAGGTAAGTTGGATTTAACTCATTAGGTTTCATCCTTTTAGTATTAATGTTATAAATAGGCATTTCAAGGTCAATGACATATAGTCCATTGTTCATTTATGCAGTAGCATAGAATATATCATTCAAATAAATTGAGCAACAGTTGTTCTTTATTATGAATGAAAAACCAAACTTGTCCAAACAAGAAACGGAAATAATATTCCTGCTAATTGCAGGTACATAATAACAGTTATCTAACTGAATTATTAAACCACTAGGTAAAGTCAATTCATAAGTTCCTACGGCTAAGGCAGCAACCTTTGCTCCATTACCAACTCGTAGGTCGACTTCACCTTTTGCCAATTTTCTACTCCTTTTTAGTCCCTGCACATTTGTACAAATGTGAGAACCGCATCTAGTATCTAATACCCATGATGCAGATATAGATAAATTAATTTCAATAACAAAAATACCTGAAGTTGAAGTCCCTACTCCATTCTTCTTATCTTCCAGGTACTTTGGGCAGTTTCTCTTCCAGTGTCCGGTCTTACCGCAATGGAAGCAGGTGCCTGCTTTTGCTATGCCTCCACTAGGTTTTAAAGTAGCAACGGTGGGTTTGGGTTTGGCAACTTCCTTGCCTTTCCCTTTATCACCTTGCTTAGTGGGCCTTTTGTTTTGTCTTTTTCCATTTCCGATCATCAGAATGGACTTCCCTTTTAACTTCAGATTCTGCTCGGCAGTTCTTAACATGGCGAGTAGTTCAGGAAGAGATTTGTCCATATCAATCATATTGAAATTTAGGACAAGTTGACTGAATCTATCTGGCAACGATTGCAAGATCAAATCAGTCGCAAGTTCCTTTTCGAGGGGAAAACCCAATCTCTCAAGGTTTTCCACATGCCCAATCATTTTGAGCACATGGGGACCTACAGGGGCTCCCTCAGCTAACTTGCTTTGAAAAAGGGCTTTTGAGACTTCAAATCTCTCATGCCTTGCTTGCTCTTGATAGAGCATCTTCAGGTGTTTGATCATATCGAACGCTGACATGTTCTCATGTTGCTTTTGCAATTCTGAGTTCATGGTAGCTAGCATGAGACAAGCAGTCTCATTGGCATCATCGACATGCTTCTTATAAGCATCTCTTTATGCCTTAGGTGCAGAACTAGGAGGTTCCTCTTCAGGAACAGGTGTCTCCAATACATACAACTTTTTATCATGTTTGAGGATAATCCTCAGGTTTCGGTGCCAATCCAGAAAATTTGTCCCAGACAATTTTTCTTTGTCAAGGATCGATCGCAAGATGTTGTTAGAGGTGTTTGTTGTCATGGTAATCTACATAAGAATTAAAGAAAATATAAGTATCATTGACATATTTAGTTAGGCATTTAATTAAATGTGCTCCCACTATTTTACTCAAAACAAATGACCCTCATCACTTGATTCGGAAAATCCCGTTGGAAGATTTTCTAGTGGGTCGAGATCCATATTTCACTTCGTTCTAAGTCCGCGTAGGCGGATTACACAAAACTAGGTTATTTAGGTAGAAACTCCTTCCAATTGTATCTCATACAACTCTCGAAAATTACAGTTGGGTGAATAACTCCTTATTCTAATCCATCATATGGATCATTCCCAACTCTTGCTTCTAAACATATATATAATCTTATTATAATTTGTTTAGTTAAGTTTGACCCATTGTTTTAACAGTTGGATATTACAATTATCCCATCGCACCTTACTAATATATAGATCATGCACCTCGCGTAGGCGAAACCTACATTATCCATTACTAGTCTTGATGAGTGTTAAAACTTGGAAAACGTAAACTTAATATTTAATTTGAGGGAATTGCAATTTTTTCTGATCTCACCGGCTTGTTTATCATATAAACCGTCTCTCACATGCATCAACATACATTCACATGCATCAACATACATACATACATAATAAAACAGTTATGGCCCCTAGTGCAATTGTTCTCCCAAGCCAATGAGAGAACCTAAGCTAACCTAACAACGATCTAAGCTTCTCCAAGCAAGATCTTCAAGGTTGTCCTCCTTTGGCACTGACTTCTTTGCTTTCTTCATATCATTACATTACATAAAAGAAACTCGTTTTACATAAGAGGGAGTGAGATGAGAAAAGAAGTTACATTTGGGAGATTAGAGAGAGGCACGACACGCAGGTCGTATTTTAAAATCCAAAGCAGAATAAAGGAAAACTAAGGCCATAACCGATCACCACAAGACAATAATAAACACTTTATTATTATTATTAATTCCTTTAATTAATTAAAATCAAATTAAATTTCGACGACCGATCATACTACTTCAAAGCACTTTTTCTAGCCGAACGGGTGAATTTTTCCTTACGTTAATCGGTTAACCATATGCGTTAACCGGTTAACACTGTTTGAAAAATTTTAGAAAATTCTTTTCTGCCTTGCGTTAACCGGTTAACCATATGTGTTAACCGGTTAACACTGTTGAAAAATTTCTTGGAAAACTGTTTTCCGCCTTGCGTTAACCGGTTAACCAAATGCGTTAACCGGTTAACACCGTTTGAAAAAAAAATCGCATTTCGTTAACCGGTTAACCATACGCGTTAACCGGTTAACACTGTTCCAAAAAGTGTTTAGGAAGCACAACTCTTGTGCGTTCAAACCCCAATCGCATAACTCTCTGACAACACAACCCTTGTGCCGTCACTAACCCTGATGCACCGATTTCAGACCGTCAAACACATCTCGATTGTTAATTCAGTATGATTGATCAACACGTCATTGCTTCACCATACTAATGTCGGATCAAGAAGCAAACGACCATTGATCGCTCAAAGGAAAACAATCATTGAGGGTTTGAATGAACGAAACGAGAACACTATATCATATATAATGTATTTTGCATCAGGATTACATATATCACATATATGTAACTTGATCGATCTCAATTTAACCTTTGATTCATTCTGTCTTTAATCATATTATTACAGAACAAAAACAAATATCAGATTCATGGTTTCGTAAGTGGCTCTGATACCACTGAAGGAGAATTGCCATCCAAGGCGCAGCGGAATTTAAAAATTTCTCCATTTAGTGATCCTTACAAATGGGCATGATCAGTGATAGAATCGTTACCTCTTGTGGCGATTCAAACCTTTGGTGCAGATCTCTTGAACCGATCAAAACCTTGGATGCAAATCCACGGGGCGATCACGAACGTTGAACGATGACAACGTCTCTACTCAGTCCACACGAACGGATTCCTTCAATCGCAGTGCTAGCTGTTATGAATGAAGGCTTTGAGTGAGAGAAAGAGGGAAACAAAATTCCAAGTCTCTACTTGAATTTCAGTCTGAGTGGAGTAACAATGCTTCTACCCAAGGGGTTCTATTTATAGAACCACTTGTGTGGGCTTCAAGCTAAAAAGCCCACTTAAGTGTATTTTGCCCATATCTCATAATATGCCAAAATCACTTAAGTATTTGGTACCTTACCATATTTTGTTTCCACTTAAGTGCACCATACCTTACGGTGTTCCTTAGTTACTCTATTTCTCATCAATCCGTCCTTTGTGTGTGACCCTATAGGTTTTCGCGACGTTAGCAATTATATTAAATCACGCATAACATAATAAACAGTGAGCGGTATCTAGCAACACATCACTGCTACCCAAGCCACGGAAATATCATGTGATCTGACAAAACCTCCTGTGATAATAATTATGTGTATAATTACCCCTTTGCCCCTATGTCTATATTGAACACAAGGTATAAACCGTGTCACCCTTGTCCAGTTCAATATTGGGCCCATAGACATTTATCCTGTTACGCAGGATGGGCAAATTCCATCTAGGACACTCATGTCCCTCAACATGCTTTGTGGAGTACCCATCAACTGTCTTTATGGTTATCCAGTTACCGACAACGTTGGATCAGCAATAAAGCACTCGACTCTACATCTAGGATCCATAGTGGTTTCAGGTCGAAGAGTGGTATACACTATTATCACCATGAGAATAACTTATGACACTTTGCATAACTTTCTATATAGTATTCTCATAGCGGGTCAATCCGGTATAAATATTACTCCTAATATTCATACCTATGTTTAAGACTTGATAACTCTTTATCCATGATCCATGAGATGTGATCATCAGTCTACAAACATAATAGTCTTAATGCTTTAATGTTATCCCACTTATTAAAGCTCGACTACGGATGCTTTAAGAATAGTGTCCTTATGTTTAATGTGTTCTCATGATTAAGTCACACTTAATACATTAAACGGACTATCTATTCCAGGGACTTTATTAATCAACCATAATACAGAAAATGCCTTTTATTAATAAATAATTCGATACAAGTAGCAAAAGTATTGGCCTCTAGGGCTTACACCAACAAAAGTTTCATAAAAATCAACCCCTTCAATTTAAGTGTATCCTTAAGCAACAAGCATAGCCTTGTCTCTGGTCACAATACCATTTTCATCAGATGTGTTCATGTAAATCCATTTTGTGCCAATAACGTTCATCCCTTTAGGCCTAGGAACTAGGTCCCACACTTCATTCCTTTTGAACTTCCCTAGTTATTCTTGCATAGCATTGATCTAGAATTCATCAGTCAAGGCCTCCTTCACATATTTAGGTTCAAACTTTGAGACAAAATAAGCATTGGGTATCACATATTTGGATCTAGTGGTGATCCCTTCATTAAGATTTCCAATAATAAGTTTCTTTGGATGATCTTTCTGAATTCTGATAAAGGGACCTTTATTGGCTTGAGGGTTATCTGATTCAGTCCTTGCTGGCTCAATGTTGGACTCAATGTCTTCCATATTTTCTGAAGCATCAGTTTGTTGAGATGATGTTCCAATACCTTCATCGACATCAGTCCCTCTCATAATAATTGAATCATCAACCACACTATTAATGATTACATCATGACCTTGGTTATGGAGTTAAATACCTTGTAAGCTTTGTTGCTGGGGAGTGATGGGAGATGAGAATTCATGACCAATTCCTTCATAAGAACAAAATTCATAGAATTTTGCATTTTCAAATTCTTTCCCATGGTCACTTCTGATTCTAACAATCACACTTTGCTTCTCTCTTCAAAGACATTGACAAAGGCCTTTCAATATCTCAAAAGTGTCTGATTTTTCTTTGATAAAATTCACCCAAGTAAACCTTGAAAAATCATTAACAACCACATAGACATACCTTTTTCCACCAATACTTTCAACTTGCATAGGCCTCATTAAGTCCATATGAAGAAGTTCTAAAATTTTGGAAGTAGTATGATGTTGTAACTTCGGGTGTGACATATTAGTTTGCTTCCTAATTCAACACTCACCACAGACTTTACCCTCCTTAATTTTAAGTTTTAGTAGACCTTTAATAGATTTTTTAGACATAATCTTCTCCATACCTTTGAGATTCAGATGTCCAAGCTTTTGATACCACAACTTGACTTCATCTTCCCTAGGTATTAAACATGTGGAAGAATAAGTAGTTTCTTGTGGTACCCATAAATAACAGTTGTCTTTAGACCTAACTCCCCTCATCAGAACTTCATTCTTCTCATTGGTAACCAAACATTCTGACTTGGTAAAATTTTCTTTTAGAAATTGATCACATAACTGACTAATGTTGATCAGATTAGCAGTCAATCCTTTTATAAGAATAACATCATCAAGTCTAGGAAGTCCAGTACACACTAACTTTCCTATCCCTTTAATTTCACCTTTACCTCCATCACCAAAAGTGACAAAACTGGTGGAATAAGACTAAATGTACACTAAATACTTCTTGACCCCTGTCATATGTATAGAACATCCACTATTAAAGTACCAGTCTTCTCTAGACGAAGCTCTAAAAGTAGTATGGGCTATAAGACAAGTATCAACAACCTTAGGTTTCCACTCCTTTCTAGTTTTAATCTTCACATGATTAGCCCTAGAATATGTTGGATGTTTTGGATAACTATACAATCTATAGCAGAAAGGTTTATATGTCCATATTTACCAGAGTAATGACATTTCCAAGGCAAAAACTTGACTTTAGTTTGAGTTTCCTGATGTCTGACATGATGTTATAACATTTGGTCGGACATCATGGGCTCATACTTCCTTTCTGGAGAAATAAATTTTGTCACATAGGTTTTTCCTTTCAGAGATTGGCATACCTTTTCAATAGGGTTACCTCATTTTCAAGATCAGTGGCAATAGATAAAAGTATCGTTTTTTAGCCTATAGTTGAGCTATGATTATCTTATGTTTTTCGTAGCGGTAAATTCATGACCACTGAGCTATTGTTTAACTCAACATCAATAAAACTAGAGTCGTCACCGCACTTTTATTATTTCCAAAGGAAAAGGGATAAAGTACAAACAAAACCCAAAGATAAGAAGTTTTCAAATCAAAACTAATAAAATGTTAGAGATTACAGGTAAGGGGGTTGGTTACATAGAGGGAAGGTATTAGCACACAAAGTGTCCTAGGTACTCCTAGGGAGCCCTTTTTGTGTGAATTTGTTTTGGTTGAAAAGATGTTTGTTTTTAAAATACAATGGGGGATGATAAAAGAATTCATTATTTACATTTTTGTGTTTGGTAAGACTTTTTGTCTTATGCCTACGTACCAACATAAAATGAGGGATCAAAACCTCGTAGTTCATGGTAAAAATTTCAAAGATGGGTGGATTGATTTTAACAAAAACTTAAATATCTTCTGTTATCAACGGGAGAACACTCAACCAAACATCCACCGATAATGAGGGATTTACAACATGTAAGAGGGAGGGTTCTAACTTGGATTAAATCAACAAGTATTCCACTAACCCCTAGTAAATGAAAATTCGTACACTCAACATATCATGGAATGGGAGAATTACATATCAACCAAGGATAACTCGAATTTAAATGTTCTCTTTTGAAAAGTTAAAAAGAAAAGGCACCAAGTGGCCAAAATGATTTGATGAGGTTGTTAGTTCTTTTTGGTCTTTTTGAAAATAAAGTCAATATGATTAAGTCTTTTTACAAACTTGATTAAGAAAATAGTTTGAAAATCAATGGTATAAGGCCAGGGTTTCTACTCACTAAAACAAATCTAAGTTGAAAAAACCACAAGCAAATAAGTTTTTAAAATGGGGAGGAGATTTTGAAATTAAAGAAGAATGGGGTGGAGATGAAGAGAATATCCTATACAAGATTAAGAGTTTAGAGTTGAAAAGATCTAACCCATGGGAAACATCCACAAGACAATAGTGTCAGATAGAAACCCATTTCCTTTGGATTGTCAAGCAAACAACAAAAGCCATAATCATCCAAGCAATTAATAAGAAAACCAATGCTATCAAATAAAGATAACCAAACATCCAAGCTAGCACTCCAAATCAAGCAATATTCAATGTCCTTTATATGTATTAGATGAAAAATCCCTTGAAACATACTAAAAGAGACAACATCAAATAACAACAATAAGATCAAAATAACAATTTGGACAAAGAGAAAGAGTGTATCAGATAAACTCAAAGGAGTATCTCAAGCTTGTATTAGATGAATGGCATTGGCCAAGTTTTCTTCCATAGCTCAGGAATATTGTCTACTCTAAGTCCATAGGTCCAAATTAAGTCACATACAGAGATCCAACAGCCCACCAATGTGTCTTTTAGTGTTTTTATTTTTATTAAGTGTTTTAAGGTCCTAAGACCACAAACGAAATAAGATCACAAGCACAAATATAATGGCTCAAGTGAGCAAAATGAAAATGACTGATGCATAAACAATGGGCCCAAGTGGGCAAAGAGCAAATATGATATGAGATGCTAAAATAAAAGCGTAAAGCAAATAGCAAGAATTAAAAGCATGAAGTAAATGATACTAAAATAAAGCTAATATAGTAATATGTTATTAAATGTTAGTGAAAGAAGAAAATATGTTTTTGTCACTTTTTGGAGAACACTTAACCATTCACTCACAAGCATGAAAATATGAACATATACATCCTTTATGAGAAGGGTTCCAACTTGGATAGAATAAACAAGTATGCCACTAGCTCTCACAAATGGAAAAGGAGAAAAAAATTCAGACAATACCATGAGGAATAAGAGACTTACAATCTCACTTACAAAAATGGCATTGCCTTTGGGACAAATTTAGCGCTATGTTAAGCAATCGTAATTAGACTTATGTAGAAGTCACAACTATCTGAGGCCGGTCAATAATAATTTGGTGTTAATGCATGCTAGAGACAAGGTATCAAGACCAAGCTCCTAAATCACACCACACAAAAAAATAAGAGGGGATGGGCTTATCTCAATCAAGCTCATGTTGATTCATCTGACATAAGGTCATTGATGAATCAACTAGCTATTGATCCATGAGAAGTCATTGGCCAAGAAATGATTGGGGAAGAAATTAGATGAAGATGAAGAGATGAAGAGAAGAGGATCCCAAATTGGTCAAGGGATGAACCTCACTTGATCAATACTATTCATTCATCTTGATGGATGAAGTTCAAATTCATCAACCCCCTAAATCCAATGGTATTGACCAAGTCAAGGTCCAATTCAACCAAGACCAAGGTCAAACAGAAGTAGAGTCGACACAAAGTCAATACAAAAGCTCAACAAATCAATAAATCAATTAAAAAAATTTAAAGCAATTTTTAAAATGAAGAAAATAAATTTTTAAAGGTCGAAAACCTAAAACTCCTTCAAAATGCCAAAGAAATGGCCAAGGGATTTCTCATAGGTAAAACAAGGTCAAAAGACCATTGACTAATTTTTTTTAGCATTTTATAAAAGTCAGATGTAATTAAAAACTATTTAAAACAAGTTAAAAATCACAGAATTCACCAAAAATATCAAACTTAATTCAAAAATTAATTTTCAATCAAAAATGGGAAGAGGAAAACATTTGTAAATTTTTGGTGTTGGTCCCATAATTTTTGGATCAAAAATGAAATTATAATGAATTTTGGAAGAAATAACTAATTTTAAAATTATTTAAAAAAAAAAATCGGAGCCATCAGATCTCCCTCATTAATTAAGGTGACAGATCTGACGGACACAAACACACATTCCATGGTGCACTCAGTTAAAGCGTCCACACACGTGATAATCAAAAGCAATGGTCAGGATTAGAACGTGGAATTGAGATCCAAGGGTGAGGGACTTGCCACAACACCACCGAAGCCCTAACTCTGGTCATCTTCTTCGGTGAGGCTCACCGGACTGGCAGGATCAAAAACTTCCAAAAATTGATGGATCATACATCAGTTTAAAGAGAAAATTGCAAGGATCATGAATATCATCCTCATTTATTCCATCTCTCACTCTATAATCAGAAAAGTGGAGATGAAAATTGAGGTGTCCAACCTGAGTTACTTCGGTTCAAGCTCAAAACAACTCAGTCATATTGCCTACATTGGTAGGACTTCAACCATCACAAAAATAAGTCCTGGTCTAGAGTATTGAAGGAGAATCGAAGAGAAGAAGTTTGATTAAAATCAACTTTTGTCAGCAACTTTTGAGATTAATTCTTGATACAATTCTAAGTGATTCCTCCTCCTCTTGCTTGTAGAAGTCCAATGGATTGAAAAAGGGATTGAATCCTTGGAGCTTTTGTTCACAAATTGGAGTTGAACCAAACTCGATATCAAGATAAATCTTCAAGGTTTCTTTAATATGAGGTTATGGAAATGGCTAGCAAAGCTGGGGCAAGGTTCTCCTTTGATTCTGAATGAATGCACTTCAATTTATAGGCCAAGGAAATGATTTCCACACCTTTCCAAATTTGAATAAAAATTGGGTAATCTTGGTGCATAGGTGCATGTATGCATATTCAGGCCCAAACAATGATTGAAATCCACTCAAATTCGTGCCAAATGGTTGTTGAAGTCATCACATGAAGCCATGCAAAGTTGTACCATGTTTGGAGTTCAAAACTTGCCAAATTAAGCCATGGAAAAACCTCATGTGCAAGTCCTTCAATTATCATCCAAATGAAGTGATCTTGGACTATTTGGAAAGCTATAATCAGGAGGAACAACTTTGATGTTGGGACATTTTCAATTTGAAGCTTGGAATATGGATAAAGTTGTCCTTCAAGTTGGAAGAATCAAACATACTTAGAAATTTTTCCGTTAAAAGTCAAATGAACCATTTTTCCACCTTAAATAACTTTTTATGTGAGCTTTAAATGAACTTGTATCCTTCAACAAAGTTGTATCCTTTAAATTATCTTCAATTGGATCACAAACTTGTCACCATTTGGAGTTTTTATGATGGAGTTATGAATTTTAGAAGTTGAGGAAATTTGCTTGTTCAATGGTGAGGACCAAAATGGACCTATAATGTTTCCTCATAGCACATGACCTTGAAAGAACAATCAAATTTGAATCAGACATCTTAAAATTAATCATGAAAATTGGATCATCTTCATATCATAAAAATTGAGGAAGTTATAGTTCTTGGAAGTTGACCTTCTATTTATGGCACAAACAAAATGACCTATAGTATTTTACCATAAAATATGATTTTCCAAGACAAATTATCTCTTGAGGCCAACATTAAAGATATTTGTAATGTCAAAAAGAGTAACCTCTCTCTTGGAATAATTTTCATATGACAAAAGTTGTAGGAGATAGGGTCTAAGAAACCCTAGATTTGACCAGTTGACTTTTTTGGACAACTTCCTTGAACCAACTTTTAAAGTTGAAGTTCATTTTTATCTTTGGGGATCATGGAGGATCGTATATGCTTATGATGATGTAAAATGAAGTAACCTTTGAGGTATTTGACCAATTGTTGAAGAAACTTGCTGAGGAAGGCACACAAGATACCTAGATGAATTAGGGCTTCCTTGACAACAAGCTTCAAACTCTTGACGAACTCTGGATCAAAATGACAAATAAAGAACATGAGGGTCCATATATGATGTTTATAACCAATTGGACCTTTTATGAAAATGGAAGATAATAAGCTTGATCTCTTGCATTGAGGGTCTTAAACCCTAGTTATAGGCTTGGTGGGGCACAAATAGACACACACACTACCTACAAAAGAAACAAAGTCGTACTAGACATATTTTTGTAATTTTGGTTAGTAAACAAAGAAAATAAAGTATGATACAATCATATATGCTTGATGACCTCTCCCAATGAAAACCCAATGAAAGAAAGGTGAGGAGAAAACCAATGTGTGACCCCAATGTCAATGCAAAGCTATGAGATTGCACGAGGGGTCTTAGGGATCAAAAGTGGGGACTTACAACTACCCCTATTTAAGGTCATTCTATCCGGAGATGTGAAGGTTAAAATTAGGGTCCACCTCATCAATCGGGAGTTGTTTGGATCGTATCCAAACATTTAATTCACTCTTTTTTGGCTAAGACACCACCTTGCTCTTCGATTCAGAGTTCATCTCTTTCTTGGATCCAAGATATTATTCTTCTTTGATCTCAAACTGTTTGTTCCCTGGCCAGTGATACACTGTTCCTTGTAGACAATATTACTTTATCTTGGGCCCCGTTTATACCCTTTTAGGACGACATAGCAGCAATTCATCTTGTGAATTAAGAGTTGTTTGGATCGTACCCAGACATTTAATTCATCCTTTTTTTTTGCTAAGACGCCTGTTTACTCTTTGATTCCAAGTTCCATTTATCTGTGGGTTCCCTTGATACCATTCTATTGGTACAAGTTATACTTTTCATCACCCTTATCACTCTTTATTCTCATAGTTCCACGAACTATGATTGCTCTTATTTTCTCATTGCACGATGAGAATACGTAGGCACGAGGATGTGAATCCTTGGCGAGCATACTCCTAATTATCCCCCCTTCCGCCTTAGGGCACCATTCATATCTTTCACGATCCAGTACCTACCTTTAATCATAAATTGTTCACCTAGTGACACACTATTTCTTTGACATTGAATCACAACTTTCTTTGGTTATCCATATACATCCTTTTAGGACGCCTAGCAAATAGTCCACATTTCTACCTAGAGTTGTTTGGCTCGTACCCAGACATTTAATTCCTTCTTTTTTAGGATAAAACAGTGTTTTCCTCTATGGTACAAATCTCATTTCTCCTATGGATTCCAATACACTTTCACCTTTAGGTTTCAAACTACACTTATTCAGTCACTTGTTACAAAATCCTTCAATTATGTGACTTTGGTCACTTCATTTCATTCATCTCCATGATGCATTCATATTCTATCTTCATTCATTTCATGTGATATCGGTAATCTTTGAGCCAAATACACTACCTCTTTGTGCTCCTTCTTGCGCCACTCTGTGAACCAAGAGCTGTTTCGATCGTCCCCAAACACTTATTTCTTCACCTTACTCTTGGGTTCATGTTTTCCCCTTTGTTGGAGTTCAAAACACAATCCTTTGGTTTAAACCATACTTTGATCACCATTCTTTTCACCTCCCACCTCTAGTTCTTTGAACTATAAATCTCTGAATTCCTCATTGCACTATGAGGATACGTAGGCATGAGGGCCCCAATCCTCACCGAGCACTTTATCTATTTCTCTTACTTTCCCATTCTTTTGCGAGTAATCTTTAGATATAACACTTAATCGAGCGAGAATAATCAAAACAGTTCCCATGGAGTACCATGGATGTTCTGGGGTGATAATACATTCCCCTTTCCTAACCGACTTCCTTACCCAACATATCTCTTTCCCCCGGGTTTTATCGATGTTTTCTCTTTCCTTCAGGAATAAATAAAGTTCGATGGTGACTCTGTTGTATGTTCGAGCGTGCGATACATTCGGGTATATTTCCTATAGCTTCACCAACATGTTCTACTTAAATTTTATAACTGAATTCCTTTGTTAAATCCAGGTTCACCAAAACTCTCACCAAGATTCCAAAAGGTTATTCAAAAGAGGATTTGTTGGAAGTTGAATCAATGCATATAGGTGTTCCTATACTACTCACAATAGTGAAGATAATGTGTGATCTCCAATATTCTTGGGAGAGACCGTGAATCTGAATCCAAAGTTGAGTCGGAGTTTATTTAAGAGTAGAAGAAACAAAGTCGTTAGACCAGGGGAATAGTTTGAGGACTCTGTGAGACAAGGTCCAAGCATTAATCGATCTCACTCTTTGAACATCTTCTAGAGAAGAAAAAGCAAATTCTAAGAATTTTTTTCCTAAAGAAGTAATGCCTCATTGCTCTATATAGAGCCACAACTCCATGAGTTTGTTCTTCAAATTCACAACCTTTAGTGGTGCTGATATTTTTGACCAAACCACTATTCCATGTAAGTGATGTTTGCAGGCTTCGACCCCAAGGTTATATTCATCCTCTGGAATTGTAATGGCAAGTCTATCACCTTTAAGGCAAGTGACTAGAAGTTGACTCAGAGGTATATCATAAACATTTCTTGAAACAACAAATGCGAAATATTTTCCATTTTGTTGATTTGTTTTCTTCATATTTGAAATAGAAATAGGGTTAGAGCATGTTTCTGGAAATAGATGATGAATGTCCATGATGAGATTATGAAAGAAGTGAGAAGTGTTGGTGAAATTTACAATATATTTATTTCATTAACGATAATAATTAAATTCATTTAAGGAAAAGTTTAGATCATAGATGGTTGCATTGGTGTAGTGGTTATGATTTTGAGTTTTGTTTCAGAATGAACATGAAAGGTCACCACTAGAACAATGCAATGTATTGATATATTATGAACGGTAATGACACATGTTAGTTACAAATTGTAACACCTCAAAATTTGCCCTCCTCTCTTGGGACTAGCTTAACATATTGCATATCATTTTTAGGTCATTAGTCATTGCATATTTGCATGTCATGTGGCAACATTGAGCGAGTCATCCTCCTAGGTCTTGATCAGAAGATAAAGAGGTTAAGATATTCAGCTTGAGGGTTTCATGAATTGATCACTAGCCACCTGAGGGTTGGTGTTTCAAATTAGGGTTTCTTGGTTCCTCAAGGAGGATTGATCATTATCTTGGGTTGAAATGATACATCATCATCATCATGGTCTTGTCATCACCAAGAGACTCATTATGCTTGATCAGATTCCTTGGGATTAGGGTTTTGACCTCTGGTCAACCCTAATCATCTGCATTGTGCCAATCAGGGCTTGTTAAGGAGATGAGGTCTTCATTGAGATGGGGATCATCATATGGTTTTAATGAGCTTGTGGAAGCTAGGGTTTCATGTTTGAGCCATTTCATCAGGAGATTGAGGCTCAATTTCATCTGTGCATAGCCAATTCATCTATCAGTCAACAAAAGTCAACCAGAAGTCAATTAATGGAGTTTGAGGTGGGAGAGAGTTAGAGACACTTCATTCATGTACAAGCAAGTTTCATTTGACATTTCAAACATCAACAATGAAGAAAATAAAGTCAGATGAAAACTTTCCAAAAATAGAAAGTGACTTGTAATTCAAAATTGCCAAAAATGGAAAGGTCTTCTCCTTAAAATTACATGTCCAAAAATGCTTCAAATAAAATTTTGTCCAACATGAAAGTTGTAGATCTTGCTCTCACCTTTCCAAAAAGTCCAAGAACATGAATTTTGCATGTGTGGTTGGCAAGTTATAGATCAATCTTGGTCAAGAAAATTTGAATTTCAAAAGTGCATAACTTTTGAACCACAAGGCCAAATGGAGTGGGATTTTTTTGCCACATTCTTCTCTTGATATGCTCTATCCAATACATGCATCATGAACCATGAATTCTCATTACAAAAAATTTGGCATTTTCAATTGAACTTAATTTGAAAATTGGAGGGAAAAAGGGCATTTTGAAAATTAGGCATGGCATTCACTTGATTCCACTTGCCTTGGCCTAGAAACCACATTTTCAAGTGATCCAAAACAGAAAATTACATTGTTGCATTGGTATGAGCACATAAGGGTGGATTTGCTAATGTGCACCAAAATTTCCAATTTCACTAATCTTTGCATTTTGCCTAATCATGATTAGTGAACATCATTAGCATCACATATAAAAGCTAAATCCTAACTGCTTTTGAGCTAATCATAACAGAATTGAGATCTAGATCTAGAAATCCAAAAATTCTTCAACTTCTTCTCTCAACTTTTCTCCATTTTTCTTCACAAACATTGCCAAGATCTTGATCAATCCATCATCAAGAGGCATAATTGAGTTGAATTGAAGCAAGATTCGAAGGATTTGGTGCTGAATTTGGAACTGTTGGAGCATGTGTTCATCCATGACAATTCGAGTTTCCAGCTAGATCGTGCACAATCAATGCTCAAGCCTTCATCCAAATCATCATAGGAGAGCTAGAGATCATCTGTTTCACCTTGCCAAGGCCTAATTCGCACGATTCCACTACTGTTGCATCTTGAAGGTCAGTTTTCGACTTTAACAATTCATGAAATTAATGGATGCATGTGGTAGATCTTTGGATGTAGGTTAATCTGCAATTTGTTTCATTAATTTTCATCAAGAAATGAGGTAGTTACATGGATTAGAAGATTGATGCATAGAAATGATTTTCTTCGAAACTTTGAATTTAGGAAGATTTAGGTTAAATTGATTAGTGATTTGTGTTGCTTGTTAGAAGACCTTTCCAATGGTATAAGGTTTGTTGATTTTGGTGAGAAAATGTTCTTGAGCTATGAATTTGTGATGAACGCGTATGAAACCCTAGGTTTTTTCCAGAATCTGCGTTTTGATCTTCCTTTTCGCTCATTGCATGGCTTCTGGTGTTATAGCGCCATGTACTGGACCACGTGTCCAGGTCCACTTAGGTAGCGCGCCAGTTTTTCAAACGTTCCCTCCCTTCGAATCCGGGCGAGGGACAATTCCATTTTGCCTTTGCATTTTACTTCTTCATGCCATGCCATGTTCATGTACCATTGCTCATGTTTTTTTATTTTTTCTCTTCCTTAAAAAATCCATAACTCATAAAATACTGATCCAAATTGACTGGAATTTTTTGCACAATGATCCTTATCATGTCTACTATTTAATGATGATTTTTCCAGAATTTGTGCACGTGTGGATTTTTATTTTGGCTAGGGAATGTTCATACATGTGTTTCCTTGCACCTTGCTTACCATTTTGATTGTGAAATGATTATGCTTAATCCAATGAAGCTGAAAATTTACATGCAAAAACTATACACCTTTAGGGATTTTTTGGTATAGAGTTTGTGATTTTATCATTTCTGGTTTGTGAGATATGATCTGATCAATATAGGTTTGACAATTTGTGTCACACCATTTCTTGTCCAATTTGTGGAATTTCTTTACCATGCCATATGAACTTCAACTAATCTGAATTTTTGCATGTTGATTCTTCTGGATGATAAGTTTGAGTGTGAAGTTTTGTAGAATTTTTGGATGCATTTCCAATTTGTTTGAGGATTTCTCTTCTGTTTGACCAATTGTGGACTTTTTGTGAGTCATGATCTTAAATGATTTGTGAAATTCTTGATATGTATCACATAAACTTGAAATTTTGTGGAGTGATTCTAGACACCTTGAAGTTTGCCATGGCTTTGGTTTGATGCATTTATCTTGTGCCAATTCTGTTTTGTGCTTGCTTGAATTTGATGCATGATTTGGTGCCTTGTATGAGCTTGTTTGAACATGCTTTGACTTAGGGATTTTATTTGACTTGCTTCCACTTGTCCAAATGACTTGAAATTTGGTATGATGATCATTTGAGGTGTTCTGTTTAGACATGATTTTTCTTGAGATTTATTGAAATGTTTTTGAGTTGATGTGGATTGAATCATTCTGTTTGGTTCTATGAGCTTCAAATTGCATGCTTTGCACTAAATGCTTTATGAAATGATCTTGGTGAATGACATGAATGTGAGACCACTTGGATTTGTTTCTTATTTGATTGAACTTGATTTTGGATAATTTTCATGTTCTGTTTTGGTTTATTGCTCCCATTTTGACCCTAGGCCATGTCCTAGTGGTTAGTGCTTAATGTTTGAGCTTTGTTTCAGGTCAAAGAGCACAATTGCTTATACATGATGATGTGCACTCAATTGGAGTTGTTCCATTGCTTGTTTATGACTAACCTTGAGTTTGTTTTGTAGGCTTTGAGATTTGTGCTTAGGCCTTGTGGCTTGCACCTTTGTGCAATGATGCTTGTTTGTCTGTTTGTGCACAGTTAACTGTTGACTTGTAACTATCTGTTTGACTGTTTGAGCTGTGTACTGATTATGTTAGATTGATTTCAGGTACATTAGTTGCTATAGTTCATTGTGAACTTGCTTTTGCTGTTGCTTGGTTGCTTAACCAATTGAGGTATAGCATCACTAACTTCATGTAGTTTGGAAGACCTGGCTTTTTAATTGGCCAGGCACCTGTCTGAAGTCCTCCTTAAGAGGCAATGTTTGTGCTTGTTTATCTTTGTCCCCAAGCAGGAAAAGACCTTTGTTAAGGCAATTGGCAGATACAAGAGATGTGCAATCCATCTCCTGCTATTCAGTTGAGTCATCCCTTTGCTCACACAACTGGTGTTGATGCATTGTGGATATTAACCCAAGATCCATGTTGAGTCAGTCATAAGTGTAGAAGGGTTCCCACTTTCTGAACCCACACTTCTTTTGTCCAAAGCTCTCCCAGGCCAGGGATAAGAGCTGTGAGGCACACCCCTCACTTCCTATTTCATCTGCTTCACCCTAACTCTCAATGTTAGGGTTAAGAGCTAACATTACCCTGCTACAGTTGGCTTGCTTTTGCAGCTTAACCCTTGTGTGAGCCCACCTTTGTCTGTATATAGTGTGTGCTAATTATGTATGTTTGCTTTGTTTTGATTGTGCTTGCATGTTATGCTTTGCCTGTTTAGGATTAGCTTGCTGCTTGTGCAAGTAGATAGAAAACTCAACCTAGGACCATTGTGGAATACATGATAACTATTAGGCTCGAGTCAGTCTCCCTTCTAGTTGGTCATTTCCCAGTCTCTGGTTAGGAGAAAGTTTCTCCCCTGTTAAGGGGAACTACGTTGCCCTGATCCTCATACCAGATGAGGTACGTAGGCAGGAGGTCTTACGAGATCTCTCCGGGCACCCTTTTTCTTTTTGTGTGTGTTTTCTCGACAGTTGCTAGGCTCGAGTGCCAGACTCCTTAGTAACTTATTGTCTGTTTGGTTCCTTCTTGTGTGTTAGGAGATGGATGTAAGCCCAGCGATTGGCATTCCGTATCCTATTGTGGTGTGCTTGGAGTCCGATATAAGTCCAGCAATTGGCATTTGGTTTCCAGTGTGGGTTTGTTTGGTTCGGAGTCTGATGTAAGTCCAGCGATTGGCATTCGGTTTCCATGTTTGCCTGGTTGCGTGTGTTTTGTTTCGGCGTGCGTGAGCCGAACTACGGTAGCTCTGATTCTCATTCCAGATGAGATACGTAGGCATAGGATGCAATATCCTAGCGAGCCCTCTCCCCTCTTCCTCCACTTGTGTTGTCTTCAGTGTGTGTGTGTGTGATGTTTGTTTTAGCAACCTTGTTCTATCTTTTGAGCGTGGATCCCGTCGAGTACGACGGATGCGTAGGGGTGCTAGTACCTTCCATTCGCATAACCGACTCCCGATCCCATTCTCTTTGGTCGCGAGACCATGTCTTTTCCAGGTTTACTTCGAGCGTTTCCTTTCCCTCTTTTGGGATAAATAACGCACGGTGGCGGCTCTGTTTGTTTTGTTTTAGCCCGCCGGTTGTTTTTCGCGGATGCAACAGCTGGCGACTCTGCTGGGGAACTTTAGAAGTTGACCTATTGCTGGTCCATCTTCCCTAAGCGAGTCTCTCCTAGCGTTCTAGGATAGTTTAGGTTGCTTGTGTTGCTTTATTTATTGCATTTATCATTCTGTTGTGTATATATTTGCATAAATATTTGCATGCATCATACTATCATGTTGCTGTCCTCTGTACAGGTGGTTCCTCTGTTTTGGGGTGGGTGTTCTGAGTGGGGCTAAAACCCAGGCCCGAGTATACACCTAGGATTAGTGTGGTCTCATGTTGCCTCCCTCATGTTAGGTCAACATGTCTTTGGCAACGTGATGTACCACAAGCCGGACGAGGTTCTTTTGAGAGAACTCTTCCTTTGTGGAGTATCCACTTTGGTTGAGTTACTTCATCTGAGCTGTTGACTTCGGTGACCGATCATTCCCGGATCTTTGGTTTAGACGATCTTAAGAGAGCTGCAACGGCACACCCGAAAGGGCAAACCCGTTGAGTATCTTTGCCCGATTGTCGAGACTATTATCCGCCTTAGGATGACCTGTTTAGAATTTACCTGTGAGGGGAGGGTGTTTCTTACAGATGCATGTTCAGATGGTGACTTTGATGGTGACTATTGGTTCCGTGGATCAGAGTCCTATTTATAAGTCGGATTTATGGACATTTATTTCTGAAACGCCGGAGTGTTGTCCGTGTTATTTATCAGTGGGGATCCGTTTATTTCAGGATTCCCCGGGCCGATTCAGAGATTGTTGTGGTCATTTGTTCAGAGAATCCCTGGTGATGGTGGTGATGTACCTTTCAGTTCCGTTTATTTCGGAACCCCGAGTTGGATTTGTGGTTACATATTCCTTCAGATGGTTGTGATCAGTTCAGAGATCAGGGTTTCAGTGCAACAGATGTTCAGATGACTTGAAGGATGGCAATGCATTGCATTCATTCATCAGCATCATCACATTTTGCATTTACCTGCATCTAACACATGTTTATCCATATGAAGGGACATTTTTTATCGAGATCCTGGTTGAGAGACTTCTTTGCTCGGATATGAGGACCGGTATGAAGGATGATGTTGTCTACAGTTTCTTCGATCCAAAGATCAGTGTGCTGAAGGATATGATAGCATTGATTACGCCCGACCATGTGGGGATGTTCAGAGAGGCATACGGTGGTATTCTGAAGATGGTTTTCAGGCTCACAGACAGTGACAGGAGCGCCATTCATACACTTCTCCAGTTCTATGACCCGGGTTTGAGATGTTTCGTGTTCCCGGACTATTTGTTGGGACCTCTGATGGAGGACTATGCTAGCATCTTGGGTATTCAGATCCGAGATCAGATTCCTTTCTGTGCCATTAGGGGAGAGCCTGACATCCTGGAGATTTCTCGTGCTCTTTATTTGAGCCCGGAGGCGACCAAAGGGGGTTTGAAGGAGAAAGGAAAGTTACCCGGTTTTCATTTGAGTTTCTTGGAAGCTAAAGCCAAGGAACATGCTGCTGTGGGTAATTGGAAGACGGTCTGTGCCTTGATTACTGTGAGAATTTATGGGACCATTCTGTTTCCTAATAAGAAGAGCTTTGTGGACCATAATGCCATCAGATTATTCATACAGAGGAATCCCATTCCTACTCTGGTCGGAGATGTCTATTACTCGGTTCATAACAGGAACGAGAAATGGCGTGGGGGATTGATCCGGTGTTGTGCTCAGATGTTGTACAAGTGGTTTATGGGGTATTTGCCTTCCAAGGGTGCCTTTGCTTTTCTTGATCCTGCGGTCAAGTGGTCAGTCAGGTTGATGGGTTTGCGAGCCGCTGATATAGCTTGGACTCATAACGGTATGGCTGGACGGGATTTCATATACAGTTGTGGGAGTCTTCCCAACGTGCCTCTTATAGGAGTTCAGGGTTGCATCAATTACAACCCGGTGCTTCTCAGGAGACAGATGGGGTTTGCTGTGGAGGGTCCTCCTCTCGGACGAGAGATTCAGGAGTCCTTCTACTTCCCAATTGAGGGCAATCAGGCCAAGTGGAGGCAAGTGTTGGATGAATGGCGGGATATTCAGAGAAAGGGCAAAGTTCCTTATGGCAAGGTTAATAGTCGGTATTTTCCTCTATTTGATGATTGGCTTCGGAAGAGGATAGAGCTCACACATCTACCATTTCCTGGAGGGGATCCTTGGTGTCCTATGATTGAGGGTCCACATTCTTCTGTCAGTATGGAAGAATTCCTCGAGATGAAGAGAGCCAGAGATCAGTTGCAAGCGGAGAAAGCTGAATTGGAGATGAGTGTTGCTCGGATTCAGATGTCTAATCAGGAGATCAGAGTGAGGATGGAGGATCAGGATAAGCGACATGCCCTGGAAGTAAAGCGCTTTGAGATGGATACTGCTTACTATGGGAAGATCAGCCAAGCCTTAGCGTCATCCACAAGGGAGCACAACATCACTAAGGAGAAGCTAGCCAGAGCTTCAAGGGTCATTGAAGATGAGAAGAAGAGGCAGATCCTTGTGAAGACCCAGAGAGATGACAGAGTCAGAGTTCTCATTGCTGAGTGGGAGGCAAAACTGAAGACCAAGGAAGCAGAGAACATGAAGCTCATTGCTGAGAGAGATCATTATCAGGCTGAGAGAGATCACTACTTCAGGCAGATGAAAATTCACCAGAAGGAGGTGGGGAGATTGCAGCAGGAGAACACCGAGCTCAGGTTCGCCGCGGAGTTTGCGAAGATGGTTGATGATATAGGGCCTTCTGTGGGACCTTCGTCAGGCTAGACCTTTCTCATTTGTGTGGATTACCGTCAGGCCTGTTGATGGAATTCACTTGCTTGTATTTCCTTCCTGATTCTGGAGAATTGTATTTGACTTGTATCAGCTTTGATGTATGACTATGGCACTTATTGTGCATTTTGCTATGAGATGATTGTTTTCATTCAGTGATTGATCTTCAAGCTTTATTTGCTTTACTGTATGCACTCACACAGCACACACATGGTTGGGTGGTATTTTGCTAAATCATATATCTCTGATCTGTATGGTGAATCAAATGATGAATGTCAGAATATTGCTGTCGGGTTATTATTTGTCTCGATGAAGCCAGGATCGAGAGATAAAGTGTTCCTCATGTGGATAAACACTGCAATCATGCATAATCATAATAACTTGTTTTTATTTTGCAGGTATCAGTTCTAACGTGCTTGATTATTTCAGGAATCATTGCTCGTGCTCGTAGAGTTGTACCTTTGCACTCAACACGCCCTCACAGATATTTCACTCGACGCAACACTCCAAGGCTGATGGATCTCCCTAATTCAGATGTTCTCGAGCTGAAGGATAAAATGAACGAACTGATCAACATCATGCAGGGTTTTGCCGTTGGTCAGAAAGCACTGGCTGATAAAGTTGAGAAGCTCGAGCGGGCTTCAGCTGCCAACAGCGGTGTCAATCTGGATGGTGTCTCCAATCAGGGGCTGGGTGGTTCCAGAGATGGTGGAAAGAGAACGACTGTGGGCGTGGTGAATAATGCCGGTGGTTTTGGTGATGCCACTGGTGGTCAACCTGTTCAGATGGGCAATAACATGAAAGATAGTCTGTTCCCGCCTTTCTTTGGGGTTGATGATGACAGAGAGGAAGACCGAGAAGCTGATCAATTCTCTATGCACAATGAGCCGTTTGGGCAATATGGTGTCCAGCCACCCAACAAAGAGATTCAGTTGCTGGCAGAGAAAATCAGAGCACTCGAAAGTTATGCCACTCCCGGGGTCATAAATATGTCAAACATGGGGCTGGTTGAGGGGATTGTGATCCCACAGAAGTTCAAAGCGCCTGCGTTTGATAAATATAATGGGAGTTCCTGCCCGGAAACTCATCTTTAAGCCTTCGTCCGCAAGATCTCTGCATACACTATGGATCAGAAGCTGTGGATGTACTTCTTCCAGGACAGTTGTAGCGGTGTATTCGTCGCTATATGATTTATTGATTAAACCATAAGCAAAGCATACAAAGAATCGAGTCGCCACCGCACTTTTATTTATCCTAAGGAATGGTTAAAAAGCGAACAAAAACCTAAGAAGTTTTACACGTAGAAAACTAATAAAAGATCAGAGAATCTGGGTAAGGGGTAAATTACGCAATGGGAAGGTGTTAGGCACCCATCACGTCCTAGGTACTCCTAGGGAGCCCTTTTCACACTTGTTGTATAAAAAATGTTTATTTGTTTTGACATATTGTGCAAACATGAATGGGATGATGAGAAAAGAATGTACAAGTTAATTATTTTTGTGTTTGAACGGATGAACCCGTTGCCTACGTACCTTCCACCAAAGGTAAGGATCAAAACGCCGTAGTTCGGCTAAAAGATTTCCAAAAATTAGTGAGTTCAATTTTAAAACACAAGCATTAAGGCTTTTCATTACCAATGGGAGAAAACTCAACCTGAATTCAACAATCCACCATGCGAGGACGGCTTCGACGTACTAGAGGGGTTAACCCTGTTTTCAGTACGGAAGTCTTACAATCGACTCACTAAGGATAAGGTAAGATTTACATCAACCGCTATGGTAATTGAAACCTATGGCTAATGTATGAAAACATATTAACAATGGACAAAGCCACAAAACAATTGAATGTGTGAGGTTAATTGATTATGAGCATTCACAAAATATGGTCAAGGTATGATTAAGGTTCAATTCAAAGAAGTGTTATGAAATGGAGTTTGAAAAGTCAAGGACTTAGGGTCCAGGTTTCTAATTTGAAAAGACATGAAGATGTTTGCACAACAAGTCAAAGTTTTTGAAAGCAAAGTGTGAAACGGTTCAGGACAAAGAGGGTGTGGATGATGGAATGTAAAACTTCTTAGAAAGGTTCACCTCTTGAAATCATATAGAAGATGATTCAAGTGTGTCCTTAGGAATAGGCAACAATGCAAGTAAGCAAATAAAAAGCAAGGTGATACCGGATGCCATCAATGGACTTATACCAATCTCACAAACAAAAGCGGATATCGGATACCAATAAATGGATTTACACCAATCTCCTAAAACAAAACAATGATACCGGAAGCCAATAAATGGTCTTATACCAATCTCACAAAGCAAAAGCGGATATCGGATACCAATAAATGGATTTACACCAATCTCCTAAGGTAAAACAAAACATGGATGTCAGATGCCAATCTATCTGGACTTATACCAACCTCTAAAGGATGATCATAGGAGTACAAATGCCAGCAACATGGTCTTACAATTGCATCCTCACATACAACAAACAAACAAGCACTAAGCCATGGACATGAGTGACCAAGTGAAATGGTCTTACACTCTATCCCTTCCAAATCATAGGAACAATGGCCAAAGAACATGGTCTTACAGTTGTCCTCAATGGGTAAACTCAAACATGGATCACAAAGATATGCAATGATGATCATGCAATAATGAACAATCAATGATGATAAGTGCACAAAGGCAAGCAAACATGTACAAATGCAACAAGCAATCAATCAAACAAAGTCATTTAGCACTCACTATAACCAAACAATTAGGCTCAATCAAAGGGTTAGACTTAAAAAAGTCAACTGGAATAGGGTAAATGGTGCTCTTAACCTTGACATTGAGAGCCAAGGTGAAGCAGATGAAAGGATATGAGGGGTGTGTCTCATCACTCTTATCCCTGGTCAGGGAGAGCATTGAATATCAGAAGGTGTGGGAGTTCAGAAAGATGGAACTCTCTCCACAAGTTAGACTCGATAGATCTTGGGCTTTTACTCACTATGCATCAACACATGTGGTGTGAGAAAGGTGAGAGACTCACAGAATAGTAGGAGATAGGCTACATATCTCTTTTTTCTACCAATTGCCTCACATGAGGTCTTTACCTGCTTGGGGACAAAGTTAAACAATCACAAACATCGCCTCTTAAGGAGGACTTCAGACAGGTGCCTGGCTAAATAACAAGCCAGGTCTTCCACACTACATGGAGACAAGAGAGTCTACCTCAATGCTTAAGCAAAGCAAAGTAATAGCAAGTTCTCAAAGGAACTAAAGCGACTATGGTACCTGAAATCAATCCAATATAATCAGTATCCCAATCACAAAGTCAAAACAGACAAGTTATGAACCAACAGTCAACACAATCAATCACATGCGCAAAGCACAAACTCAAAGAAAATGAGTTATAATCCTACAAAACAAACCAAGTTAGTTCATCACAATCAATTAAACCAAACTCAATCAACTTGAATTAAACTCCTTAAAGCAATTGCTTCTTTAACCTGAAAAAACAACTCAAATGTGAGAAGTGAGACCACTAGGACAAGCCTAGGGTCAAAAGGAGGTGAAAAATTCAAAACAGCAAGTGAAAATTGATCAAAATCAAGATTTATCAAACAAGAGTAGAGTCCAATTGGTCTCACATCAAAACTATGCACCAAATCCAATTCATACACCAAACATGTCAAACTATGCATTTTGAAATCACATTGGAGCAAACAGAATGATCACAATCAAACCAATACCAAAATAGCTCAATAAATTCTCAGAAAATTCAAGCTTAAACAGGACACATTCAATGAGCATCATATCAAATTTCATGCTATTTGGACCATAGGAAGTAAGTCAATGAAAATCATAAAGTCAACACAAGTTCATACAAGCTCCTACATGGCATCAAAACATGCATCCACTTCAACCAGTCATCAAACAGAGATAAAACATGATAAATGAATGGGACTAAAACCATGGCAAACCTCAAGATGTCTACAATACACATGCCAAATTTCAAATCCATCCAATTAATAACCAGAATTTCACAAATCAAATGGGAACATGTATCACAAAAAGTCAACAAATGACTAAACAGCAAATAAAATCCCAATCAAATAGGGAATGGCTTCAAAAATCCCAGAAAAATTCACATGTAAATTTAACATCTAGATGCAATCTCATGCAAAAATCCAGAGCAAATCATGTTCAACAAGCATAGAAAATAAAATCAAGAAGATGCACAAAGCATGGCATGGCACAAAATGTAACACTCCAAAGATCATATCATATCTCTCAATCCAGGAACTCAAAAATTACAAACCATATATCAAAATGACCAGGAGTGAGTCTAGGATGCACATGTAAAATTTCACACATTTTGGAGCAAGCATCAAGATTTCATGAATGGAATGGCAAAGCATATACAAGAAACATACATGAACAACAATATTAGACCAAAATAAAACACAGCCGTGCACAACTTGTGTTATCATACCTATAAAAAACTAGATGAAAAATGGAGATGGGTGCAAAAATTCCCAATCAATTTGGATCATCCATGAGGTTTTTATGATTTTTTTGAAGTTTAATCAAGAAAATGCAATAAACATTTAAACATAAAAATGAAAAATAAATGTTGCAGTGGCAATTTTGTAATTATTGAGAGGCATGGACAAAACGCTCCGTTTCATTAACGGAGGTGTCAGCACGCGAAAGGCCAGCGGAGGCGGGAAACACATTTCAAAAATGAAGCCAGGCAATGAAGATCTGGACGCGCAAGCTGGAACGGAAATTCGAACACAACATCGTGTTCTTCATGTTCATCATCATCATGACTTTTTGCCACCGAAACTAGCAAACTATATATCGTTGCAATCGTCTCATCATGCACATCACTAATATCAACATGATTTAATCTAACTCTCCACATATCAAAAGGATCGATCAAAAGAAGTTTTAGCATCAAACATTCAGGTCAAGATATCTTCATCAATACTCCATGGATTTGCACGATTCAAGTTGCAGTATATTCTATGTTGTAAGATCTACCTAAACCACATGTCAATTTCAAGAATCGAAGGATTTGGATTCTTACCTCTATGAAGCAACAGCTGCGAAATCGAGCTCCTCAAGGCTCCAATGGTGAAAACAGATGGACTAGGATGATGCAGGAGATGAATAGAAGTGATAGCTCAGCTCAGAAATGCTCGATGATGGAGAATTCTCAAATTGCCATGGATGCTCAAGGTTGCAACAGTTAAGATTCTTCACGATTCTTCCAATGCTAGCTTCGAACAGATCTTCAAATCCACCTGTTAATGCTAATCAACACAAGAGAAAGCAGAAAAAGTGACGAATTCTTGATGAACAAGTGCAAAAAAGTATGAGAAAGTTGTGAGAAAATTGAGAGAATTTTGAGAATCTTTTGCTTTGGATCTGAGATTATGATTGTGGATCTGGATTTTCTGTTATGATTAAGCTCTTATAGTCTTGTTAATCCAGCTGCTAAACATGATTAAGCCAAATTGGAAGTGATTAGTGAAATGAAGCATGTAGTGTAATTTGGCAAAATTGCCCTTTTTCACTTTGAACCAATGGAACAGTAAACTCTCCTTTGAAGCAAGTCACAAATCATATTTAGAAGTGAATTGAATTGGTTTGGTATGAAAATCCCATGTATTTTTGAAAATCACTATTTTTCCCACCAAATTTTAATTAGTTCACTTGAAAAATGACCTTTTTATGTGAAGATTTTTGATGAAATGTGATGATGCATTATGATAGTACATGTTAAATGTGGTTTGCTCAAAAAAAATCACCCAAATTGGCCAAATGGTTTGAAAGTTATGCCACTTTGAAATCCCAAAACTCTTGAAAATGATCTGATCATAACTTGCCAACCACACATGAGAAATGAGTGTTCTTGGACTTTTTTGGAAAGGCAAGAGCAAGATCTTAAACTTTCATGTTGGACAAATTTTGATTTGAAGCTTGCTTGGACATGTAATTTTGAGGAGAATGACTTTCCATTTTGGGCAGTTGAAAATTACAGGTCATTACTATTTTGGGAAACTTTTTGTCTGACCTCCAATTCCTCAATGATGATGTTTGAAATGTTATATGAGGCTTGTATGGACATGAATGAGACCTTTCCAACCATCTCACACCTCCCAATCCCTGATTAAATGCACAGTTGACCACAGTTGACTTTGCTAGGGTTCTGGTTGACTGAGCCATGTTCTGATGAATTTCAAGCCTCTTTCTCTTGAGGTCTTGACTCCAAATGGTATCACAACTCATATGAATCTCTTATGAATGATCATGGTGCCCAAATTCTTCAAGAATGGCCACCATCCATTGCTCAATGACTGATTTGACTGTTTTGACCTAGTTTGCTTCATCTGCAAGTAACAAGGTTAGATGACAATATTTTTGTACTTTTGGTTAGTAAACAAATCAAAAGCAATGATATACAAATGCAATACATGCTTGGTGATCAAGAACCACACTCACAAGGTAACCCCCCCACAAGAAGGCAAGCAAAGGTGCACAATGATCCTTGAGGCAATGATATGATATGTTATGATGTCATGAGGGATCTTAGGGCAAAAATTGGGGTCTTATAGATGCCCCTATTTAAGGTCATTCTAGCCGGAGAAGTGAAGTTTAGAAATCTTCATCTCGACGTGGTAGAATGGGCTTAAATAACAGTAATGAGACAAATTTTGGTCCCTAAGAGACCTCATGATGCAAATGTATGCATGTAAAAGACGCAAACTCTGTGGGGATAATGATTCACCCAGAAGAAAAGACGATCCATCGGAGTAATACACTCACCAGGCACAGAGACTCTAACAGGACTCTTATTGGGATTCTTTATTGGGGATAAGAAAAAGAAAAAGAACGCGTGAGCAGGTCACGACTCTGATTTGGGGAACACAGAAAACAGATTGGAGACCTTACTGAGGGAAGTAAAGGACTCACACTGGGGATAAGAAGAAATTCCAAAGGAAATACATCCATTGGAAAGACTCAAGTTGACTCACAAAATGCATGTACTGGGGATAACACCAATACAGCAACACGAATAGCAATACAACTCCGCTGGGGAAATCTAGAAAAGACTTTCCAGGGGAAGCCAAGGATGAGATGTCACCGGTATAAGGGCAACAAACTCAAGAAGAATGAATATCTAAGACCGGTATAAGGGTGAGATATATCAATCAATCCAAGCATCTGAGAAAGACCTGAAAAAGGTACATCAACTCAGGAAAATCTGACTCCACAGGGGACCAAGGTCATAATAGGGAGCAGACAGGAAGGAAACACCAAGGATACCGGGTTGTAGGTATGTAACAGGTGACCGACCAAGGCGTGAATTGGTGTGTGTTCCAAAACACTCATCATCCTGAAGAAAGCGAACGCAAACTTGTTTATAGGATGGATATTTGATTCTGTAAAGAATGCAAATCTTACTCAATTGGGGAAACAAACAAAGGATCCGACAAAAGAGTGCATGAGACATATCATCTATAGCCGTCAAAACGTAGATAATATACTCGCACGGAAAATTATCCTGAACCGGGTGGTAGGTTGTTTATAGGATAAAATCCGGAAACGTGAATTGGTTTGTGTTCCAAGACACTCATCATCCTGAAGAGAGCGAAAGCAAACTTGTTTATAGGATGGACATTCGATTCCACAAGGAATACGAATCTTACTCTGCAGAGAAAACAATCAAAAGATTGACCCAAGAGTGAAAGAGACATAATATCCATTGCCGTCAGAACGTGGATAAAATACTCACACGGAAGATTATCCTGAACCGGGTTGTAGGTTGTTTATAGGATAAAAATCTGAAAATGTGAATTGGTTTGTGTTCCAAGACACTCATCATCCTGAAGAAAGCTAGAAAAGCATACTTGTTTATAGGATGGATATTCGATTCCACAAGGAATACGAATCTTACTCTACTGGGGAAGATCAACACAGGACTCCAACCAAAGAGCGCAAGAGACATACTATTCATTACCGGCAGACCGTGAATAATATACTCGAAAGGAAAAGACACCAGAGATACCGAAGTATATAATAGGTGACTAACCAAAAAGAGAGACAATCGATACCAAGCATCCGGGTAAACGAAAGACAACTCAAAGGGATAAATTGCAAGCATCCGACAATTATCCGAAACAACAAATATTCGATTCTGCCAAGGGAAATAACGAATCTTACTCGACTAGGGAAACACAAAAGGTTTCGACCGAAGAGTGAATGAGATATATTATTCATAGCCGTCAAAACGTGAATAATAACCTCTAGAGGAAGATTATCCTGAACCGGGTTGTAGGTTGTTTATAGGATAAAAATCCGAAAAGAAAGGCATCGGGATACCAAACCAGGTATATAAAGATGGCCAATCAAAGGGAGCAACAGACATTACCAACAAGAGGGTAAATGAAAGGCGATCTGCTGAGGATTCATTGGTGAAAATCAATGATTCGGGGAACACAATCACTGACAAACGGTGAAGGGACCCGCTGGGGATAAAATTGCTAGCATACGGCAATTATCCTCAAAAGACTTGCTGGGGATATAAGTGCTTACTCAAGCGACTCATCCAAGCGAAGGAAAATCAACATCAAACTAGATGAAGATAACCACAAAGAGGGGATTACATCTACCAAAAGTTGGATAGAAAACCATAGAAAGGGAATTGTCATCGGTTGGGATGGACAACAAAGTTGACTCCGTTAGGGGAGAAAACGGGGTTTATAACTACCGGGTAGTAGGTAGAAAACCGCAAAGATAGGACTTACAACTGTTGGTTTGTAGGCAGAAGGCCAAACATTCCACTGAGGATAAGATGAATGAGCGCCGGTTTGTAAGCAACTATTCATTTATGCCACAGTGAAGCACAAGAGACAGTTGAAAAAGGCCAATTTAGGGTCAAACCAAAAAGGCGGACTGAATCAAGACTCGTCCTGATGAGGATATAACTCAAAAGGGTAAACCCGTCCCAAGGTGTGTTGGGAGGGAACGGGAGTAACCGTCATCCACGAGGATGTATCTCAGTGGGGAAAGGGCAGGAAAGGATAGACACTTTCTGCTTAAGGGCTGACTCTATTTTGAGAGATTAACACCCGACATCTGCTTTGGGAGATCTATAAAGAGATCTATATCACCACAGCAGGAAACAACAAACAAAAGATATATGGCAAAAATATGCAACATGAATATCTGAATGTTTTATGAGTATGCGTGAATATGCGTGATTTATGTTTGATGAATGCTGACAAAACAGACAATTCTAACACAAACAGGACCAGGAATCAAACATCCGGTACTATACTTCCAGGGAAAACCAAGGAGGTCCAACTGGAAAACCAATCTGCTGGAGATCTTCAAGCTGAAAAGCAAAGATCTGCGGGGAGGCAAAAGATCGGAGATATCACAAAAATCTCTGAGTGATGGATCAGCAATCAACCCAACTGGAGTACAGAAAGTCACAACAGGCAACAACGGCCACAAAGACAAATCTGTTGGGGAATGGGATAAATCCCAAAATATCTGCAGGGGAACAAGAGTTCACTGCTATGAAAGCAACTCTACATAACTCCACTGGGGAACAACCCACTGAGGGAGAACAGATCATCCATGTAGAATCTGACTGCACAAGCAACTCTACCTGGGGATAATGCAAATATCCATTCCATTGGGGAACAACCCACTAAGGAGGAAGAAAAGATCACACAAGTAGATTCTGCGACAAGCCACTCTACTGGGGATCAAAAGCAATCAGGGAATCAACCCAAATCTCTGGATGATAGCTCACCAACCGATCCTACTGGGGAAAACAGCCGACTCCGGCGGAGATGCTGATGGGGGTATCACGGATGCAATCCTGACTCTGTTGAGGAATACCCATTCTATAGGGGATTTTGCATGCACACGATCCGCCAAACCACAAATTTACAGGCAGATCCACTGGGGAAGTCACTGAGAAACCCACTGGGAAATATGGAAGAGAGCTGGGGATTAACCACCAAATACTACACCTTCTGAGGAGAAAATCCACAACTGCTGAGGAGGAACACAATCATTGCCCTGCTGAAGGAATAAGCGCACTGATGGGGAGATATAGCAACTCCGCTGGCGACGTGGCCGGGGAAGAGGATACTACTGGAGCAAACAAAATCTTCTGCAACACTCTACTCTGGAGATATATCACAGATCCCGCTATCGACTGTACTGAGGGAAGATAACAACAATCCATCTTGCAACAATGCTGGGAAAGCGGTAAAGTACCGTGAGATCAATCCACCAACCATTGAATCTTCAAAGGGAAAGCATCCATGCTGAGGATAAAAACCACAACTCCGCTGGCGATCGCACTGGGGAGAGTGATAGGGTACCGGGGTCTCAAACCACCCACTACCGAAGCTTCCAAATGGAAAACACCCATGGGGGGAGAATACTGATGGAGAAGAAAATGAAGTCTTTCAACAACCCTCTGCTTAGGGAACAACCCTAACGAAAGCTTTGCTTGGGGAATAGCCCCAACAAAAAGCAGGAGAAAGAGGATACAACCAACCAATGCCAGGAATATGAACAAATGTCTTACCTGTTGGAAATCATGCCACCCTCGGGAGAGCACTGAGAGATTCTTAAGTATCCTTTCATCATTGTGAATGTTCACTTTGTTTAAAACAACAATTTGAAAAATTTATTTGTTTAAAACAATGACATTTTACCAATTAAAACATGCAAAACATTTGTTGAATTGAACAAATAAGAGTGCAAATAATTGGATAAAAGCTCAAATTGATTTGATGGAATGGTAGCCTGCAAATGGCAAGACTCCATAGATCTGTACAAATTTGAAATCAGTGATGTATATTGGAAGAGGGCTACATTGAACATAATGATCTTTTCTCTACCAATCTGAATCTCGATGTATGCGAAGCTTCAGTTGACGACGAATCGAGAATTTCTGACGAAAAGACGGTTGCGAAGCAGAAAGTCTTGTCAGGATGCAGTTACTTGCCAAATCCCTAATTTTTGCCTAGATTGCCCCAGGGTGAGGTACTCAATCTAGCGGGATGCAAATATACTTTTTTTTCAATCTCTAATTTTTTCCTGGATTACCCTTGCGGGTTCTCCACCGAGACGCTCATTTTTGCCTAAGCCGCCCTTTCGGGTTTTCAACTTAGCGAGCCATTCTGTTTTTCATTTGCATATAGTTTTTTTTTCTTAGGCAAAGTATTTCTTGACTGCATCTGAATTCACAGGACGAGTGAAATCCTCCCCATCCATTGTTGTAAGCATCAAAGCTCCGCCTGAAAAGGCTCTCTTAACAACATATGGACCCTCGTAGTTTGGAGTCCACTTGCCCCTAGAATCGGGTACGAAAGACAAGACTTTCTTGAGCACGAGGTCACCTTCTCGGAACACACGAGGCTTGACCTTCTTATCGAATGCTTTCTTCATTCTCTGCTGATACAATTGACCATGGCACATGGCAGTTAATCGCTTCTCTTCGATCAAATTCAACTGGTCATAACGACTCTGAATCCATTCAGCATCAGTCAACTTGGCTTCCATCAAGACTCTCATTGATGGGATCTCTACCTCTACTGGGAGAACAGCCTTCATGCCGTAAACAAGAGAGAAAGGGGTTGCCCCTGTTGAAGTGCGGACAGATGTACGATAACCATGCAAAGCAAATGGCAGCATCTCATGCCAATCTTTGTACGTAATTGTCATCTTCTGGATGATCTTCTTGATATTCTTATTAGCAGCTTCAACAGCCCCATTCATCTTAGGTCTGTAGGGAGAGGAATTATGGTGTGCAATCTTGAATTCAGCGCACAACTCATCCATCATCTTATTATTCAGATTAGATCCATTATCAGTAATGATCTTATCTGGCACACCATAACGGCAAATCAGCTGGTTCTTGATAAACTTCACAACCACCTGTCTGGTCACATTCGCATACGAAGCGGCCTCAACCCATTTGGTGAAGTAATCAATTGCTACGAGGATAAACCGGTGTCCGTTGGACGCCTTCGGTTCAATCATGCCGATCATGTCGATTCCCCACATAGAGAAAGGCCATGGTGATGAAATCACATTCAGAAGTGTCGGAGGAATATGAATCTTATCCGCATAAATCTGACACTTGTGGCATTTCTTCACGTATTTGCAGCAGCCAGACTCCATTGTCAGCCAATAGTAGCCTGCTCTCAGTATCTTTCTAGCCATGGCGTGTCCATTGGAATGAGTACCAAATGAACCCTCATGGACCTCAGTCATCAACAGGTTTGCTTCGTGTCTATCCGCGCATCTGAGCAAAACCATGTCAAAATTTCTCTTATACCGCACTTCACCACTGAGGTAGAAACTGCCTGACAACCTTCTTAAAGTTTTCCTGTCTTTCACAGATGCCCCAGGCGGGTAGACCTGGTTCTGGAGGAAATTCTTGATATCAAAATACCAAGGCTTGTCATCATTCACTTCTTCGACTGCAAATACGTGAGCTGGTCTGTCCAAGCGCATCACGGCAATATTGGGAACCTCATTCCAATACTTGACAACAATCATGGAAGCAAGCGTAGCAAGAGCATCTGCCATCCGATTATCCTCTCGAGGAATATGATGAAAGTCAACTTCTGTAAAGAACGTTGAAATCCTTCTTGCATAATCTCTGTATGGAATGAGACTTGGTTGATTCGTCTCCCATTCACCCTAGATCTGATTGACAACCAGGGCCGAATCACCATATACATCAAGATGCTTGATTCTCAAATCAATACATTCTTCAAGTCCCATAACACAGGCCTCGTACTCTGCCATATTATTCGTGCATTTGAAAGTTAGCCTTGCTGTAAGCGGAATATGTGTGCCATGAGGAGTAATGATTACTGCCCCAATTCCATTTCCGTACTGATTTACAGCGCCATCAAACACCATCGTCCATCTGGAACCAGGTTCCGGACCTTCATCAAGTGTAGGCTCATCACAATCTTTCATTTTCAAATACAGAATTTCCTCGTCCGGGAAGTCGTACTGAACAGACTGATGATCTTCAATCGGTTGGTGCGCTAAATGGTCAGCCAAGATACTACCTTTGATAGCTTTCTGAGCTCGATACTCAATATCATACTCAGACAACAGCATCTGCCAACGAGCAATCCTCCCAGTTAAAGCAGGCTTCTCGAAAATATACTTGATTGGGTCCATTCTGGATATCAACCAAGTTGTATGATTTATCATGTACTGGCGCAACCGCTTAGCAGCCCAAGCTAAAGCACAGCACGTCTTCTCAAGCATAGAGTGTCGAGACTCACAATCAATAAACTTCTTACTGAGGTAGTATATAACAGATTCTTTCTTCCCTGATTCATCTTGCTGACCGAGGACACAACCCATCGAGTCTTCAAGCACAGTCAGATACATGATCAGAGGTCTTCCTTCCACAGGCGGAGACAAAATCGGAGGTTCAGATAGATACTCTTTGATACTGTCGAAAGCTTTCTGGCAATCCTCGGTCCAATCATGAGACTGATCTTTCCGAAGGAGCTTGAATATAGGCGCACATGTGGCAGTCATGTGGGATATAAATCTGGAAATGTAATTCAAGCGGCCAAGAAAACCTCGGACTTGCTTTTCAGTTTTGGGTGCAGGCATCTCTTGTATTGCTTTGACCTTTGCAGGATCAACCTCAATACCTCTTTCGCTTACCACAAAACCCAACAACTTCCCGGAACGGACTCCAAATGTACATTTGTTCGGATTCAGGCGAAGTCTAAACTTCCTCAGACGCTGAAAAAGCTTCAACAAATGCTCAACATGTTCAACCTCCGTTCGGGACTTGGCAATCATGTCATCAACATAGACCTCTATCTCCTTGTGCATCATATCATGAAACAAGGTAGTCATAGCTCGTTGATACGTGGCTCCGGCGTTCTTCAAACCGAAGGGCATCACTCGATAACAGAATGTTCCCCAAGGTGTGATGAATGTTGTCTTCTCCATATCTTCGGGTGCCATTTTGATTTGATTATATCCAGAAAATCCGTCCATAAAGGAAAAGACTTTGAATTTAGTTGTATTGTCTACCAACATATCAATGTGTGGTAGAGGAAAATCATCTTTCGGACTAGCTTTATTCAAATCTCTGTAATCAACGCACATACGGACTTTTCCGTCCTTCTTAGGAACAGGCACAATATTGGCCACCCATTGAGGATATGTAGAAGTCACCAGAAACCCCGCATCAATTTGCTTCTGAACTTCCTCTTTGATCTTCACTGCCATATCTGGATGAGTTCTTCTGAGCTTCTGCTTCACTGGCACGCACTCAGGCTTCAAAGGCAGGAAATGTTGCACAATATCTGTATCTAGACCCGGCATGTCTTCATATGACCAAGCGAAGATATCTGAATATTCTCGTAGCAATTCGATCAATCTCTTCTTAACAGACTCTTCAAGAAGTGCCCCAATCTTCACCATACGAACACAATCCTCAGACCCCAAGTTGACTGTTTCCAGATCTTCAAGGTGCGGCTGAATGATCTTCTTCTCGTGCTCAAGGAGACGGGTAATCTCGTCAGGAATTCCTTCAACATCATCTTCCTCTGCCTCGAATACAGGGGATTCAAAATTGGGAGATGGCGTTGGATCATTATGTTCAATGGGTTTTAAGATCAACCTGCATAATGATTTTAGTTAATGAAAAACTTTAGAATTTAAACAAGCAAATCATTATGCAGATGAAAAAATGTTTGCTTTTATTCTTGTTTTTTGTGGGTTTTTTGTGATCACTGATTTCATGCAAAAAGCAAAAAGTGAAAACAAATGGAAAAACAAATGTTTAACAATGCATTAATTGAATGAAAACATCATTGTATTAAATGCTGCCAACAATGTCATCACTTCTCCTTTTGGCATGGGAGAAGGGTTTTAAACAAAGTGAACAGTTACTCTGATCTATGGATGACCGTAGGAACATCTACAGCGACCCAATTGTGGCAGACACCACCAGGTATGATAAAATTGTTCAGATCCTCTGCATCCTCTTCCAAGATAGCAACGGTTTCTTCCTCAGGTTGATCGTCATGGATGAATCCTGCACTCTTGAACAGACCTTGCTCATTATATGCTCCAGACGAATAACCAATGCCAGCCCGGGATCTGTTGTCTTCAAGCTCAATCACCTTCCCTAAACCAGCTACTGCACCACATTCAATGGCCAGTTTCACATCTTTGTAGGAAGTGAATGAAGGAGACTTCTTCTCGATTGGTTCATCAATAGATAAAGCTTGGAACGGAGTTCCAACTTCATCCTCAGCGTCAATGTACGAGAAAGAAGACAAGTGGCTAACCAGGAGAGCCTTTTCTCCCCCTACCACAACCAATTTCTTGTTCTTGACAAATTTCAGCTTCTGGTGTAGGGTGGATGTCACGGCGCCAGCCTCGTGAATCCATGGTCTGCCTAAGAGACAGCTATAAGATGGGTGGATATCCATTACCTGGAAGGTAACTTGGAAATCACTAGGTCCAATTTTGATTGGGAGATCAACTTCCCCAATCACGGTCTTGCGCGACCCATCAAATGCTTTCACAACAACACCACTCTGCCTCATGGGAGGCCCTTGATATGACAATTTGGAGAGTGTGGTTTTTGGCAATACATTCAAGGATGATCCAGTGTCCACCAGCATGTTGGACATGGCATCAGATTTGCAATTCAAGGAGATGTGTAAAGCCATGTTGTGGTCTCTTCCCTCCTCAGGGAGATCAGCGTCACAAAAACTCAACGTGTTGCAAGCAGTGATGTTTGCAACAATACTATCGAACTGCTCGATCGTGACGTCGTGATCAACATACGCCAAATCCAAAACCTTCTGCAGAGCCTCCCTATGGGGTTCTGAATTCAACAGCAGAGATAGAACGGAAATTTTGGATGGCGTTTGTAGAAGCTGGTCTACAACATTGTACTCACTCTTTTTGATGAGCCTCAGCATCTCATCAGATTCTTCATTCAAAGTGCCACTCGGGCCAACTGAAGAATCAGGAGTCTTTTGTACAGAGGAGGAGGGTTTGGCAACAGATGCCGGATTCTGAATATTAACAGTTGTCCCCACTGGACGCTCAACGGTATCAGAAGCAACAGGAGCCTTGGGAGGTACGAAAAACACACGACCACTACGGGTCAACCCGCTCACATCAGCAATGTTAGTGACAGACGTTGAAGGCAAAGGCACTTCTACCCCATCTTGCACAGCAACAGATTTATACCTGAACGGCACGGCTTTGTCTGAAACATAAGGCACAGGGCCTGCAGGCTTGATGACCAACGAAGGGGAAACCTTCGGCTTGCTGCTATCATAGCGAATAACAACAGGCTCGGGAAGCTTGAACACTGGTGATATAACGTTCACCTCCGGTTCATCCTCATCAACATTGCGATTTTGCAAAATCTCAATGGTACCTTCATCCAGCAATTCTTGAAGTTCCCTTCGTACCTGATTGCAACCCAAACGGTTCACCGAACAGATGCGGCATTTGTCGTGGTCATGCTCCATGTGGCTGTATTGACACAGCAACCGATGTAATTCGACCAACGATTGTCTAATATGGCTTACATATTTGACCTTATATTTCCCAGGGCACCCCTGGACCATATTAACAGATTTCCCATGCGCGGGCAGTGGGTTCTTGGTGATGTTCGGGCTCGAGTCTTCAAAACTCAGAATGCCACACCTCATTAGATCTTGCACTTTGGTCTTCAGCTGAAAACAGTTCTCTATATCATGGCCCGGAGCGCCAGAATGATAGACACAGTGCAGGTCAAGCTTATACCACTACTGAGGGTTGACCGGTATAGCCGGAGGATCTCTTGGAGTAATCAGCTTCCGCTCTATTAGAGAGGGATACAACTCTGCATACGACATAGGAATCGGATCGAAACTGATCTTCTTCCTATCGTAGTTCATGTTCGCTTGATTACTGGTACTACCACGAGGCGGGTAGGCCTGTTGCTGTGGACGAGATTGTTGTTGACGATACTATTGAGAAGATTGTTGCTGATTGTGTTGCTGCTGCTGATATTGCTGAGGTTGCTGATATGGAGCACTGTCTCTGAATACAGGTGCTATATGAGCCACCTGGTGCTGATTGTTGTTATGCCTAGCTGGCTTCCTCTGAACAGAGGGTCTCTTGGATTTGGCATGGGATTGCACAGCATGTGCCTCCCCATCCTTCTTCTTAAACGCCCCAAACCGTTTAGAAGAAGAGCTCTCGTCTTTTGCCAAACGTCCTTCACGGACTCCTTCTTCAAGACGCATCCCCATGTTCACCATCTCGGTGAAATCAGAGGGAGCGCTTGCTACCATCCGCTCGTAATAAAATGAGCTAAGAGTCTTTAAGAAGATCTTAGTCATCTCTTTCTCCTCTAGCGGTGGAGTAATTTGAGCAGCCAACTCTCGCCACCTCTGGGCGTACTCCTTGAAAGTTTCCTTTTCCTTCTGGGACATGGACCTGAGCTGATCACGGTCAAGCGCCATGTCAACGTTGTACTTATATTGCTTGACGAAGGCTTCGCCAAGATCGTTGAAGGATCGGATGTTAGCGCTGTCCAAACTCATGTACCATCTGAGCGCAGCACCGGACAGGGTATCTTGGAAATAATGGATCAGCAGCTGATCATTATCCATTTGGGTTGACATCTTCCTGGCGTACATGACCAGGTGAGCAAATGGACAGGTGTTCCCTTTGTATTTTTCAAAGTCAGGTACTTTGAATTTGATCGGTATCTTGACACCGGGAACAAGGCATAGCTCGGCAGCAGACTTGCCGAACAAATCTTTACCTCTGAGGGTCTTCAATTCCTTCCTCAGCTCAAGGAATTGGTCGTTGTACAAGTGGTTTATGGGGTATTTGCCTTCCAAGGGTGCCTTTGCTTTTCTTGATCCTGCGGTCAAGTGGTCAGTCAGGTTGATGGGTTTGCGAGCCGCTGATATAGCTTGGACTCATAACGGTATGGTTGGACGGGATTTCATATACAGTTGTGGGAGTCTTCCCAACGTGCCTCTTATAGGAGTTCAGGGTTGCATCAATTACAACCCGGTGCTTCTCAGGAGACAGATGGGGTTTGCTGTGGAGGGTCCTCCTCTCGGACGAGAGATTCAGGAGTCCTTCTACTTCCCAATTGAGGGCAATCAGGCCAAGTGGAGGCAAGTGTTGGATGAATGGCGGGATATTCAGAGAAAGGGCAAAGTTCCTTATGGCAAGGTTAATAGTCGGTATTTTCCTCTATTTGAGGATTAGCTTCGGAAGAGGATAGAGCTCACACATCTACCATTTCCTGGAGGGGATCCTTGGTGTCCTATGATTGAGGGTCCATGTTCTTCTGTCAGTATGGAAGAATTCCTCGAGATGAAGAGAGCCAGAGATCAGTTGCAAGCGGAGAAAGCTGAATAGGAGATGAGTGTTGCTCGGATTCAGATGTCTAATCAGGAGATCAGAGTGAGGATAGAGGATCAGGATAAGCGACATGCCCTGGAAGTAAAGCGCTTTGAGATGGATACTGCTTACTATGGGAAGATCAGCCAAGCCTTAGCGTCATCCACAAGGGAGCACAACATCACTAAGGAGAAGCTAGCCAGAGCTTCAAGGGTCATTGAAGATGAGAAGAAGAGGCAGATCCTTGTGAAGACCCAGAGAGATGACAGAGTCAGAGTTCTCATTGCTGAGTGGGAGGCAAAACTGAAGACCAAGGAAGCAGAGAACATGAAGCTCATTGCTGAGAGAGATCATTATCAGGCTGAGAGAGATCACTACTTCAGGCAGATGAAAATTCACCAGAAGGAGGTGGGGAGATTGCAGCAGGAGAACACCGAGCTCAGGTTCGCCGCGGAGTTTGCGAAGATGGTTGATGATATAGGGCCTTCTGTGGGACCTTCGTCAGGCTAGACCTTTCTCATTTGTGTGGATTACCGTCAGACCTGTTGATGGAATTCACTTGCTTGTATTTCCTTCCTGATTCTGGAGAATTGTATTTGACTTGTATCAGCTTTGATGTATGACTATGGCACTTATTGTGCATTTTGCTATGAGATGATTGTTTTCATTCAATGATTGATCTTCAAGCTTTATTTGCTTTACTGTATGCACTCACACAGCACACACATGGTTGGGTGGTATTTTGCTAAATCATATATCTCTGATCTGTATGGTGAATCAAATGATGAATGTCAGAATATTGTTGTCGGGTTATTATTTGTCTCGATGAAGCCAGGATCGAGAGATAAAGTGTTCCTCATGTGGATAAACACTGCATTCATGCATAATCATAATAACTTGTTTTTATTTTGCAGGTATCAGTTCTAACGTGCTTGATTGTTTCAGGAATCATTGCTCGTGCTCGTAGAGTTGTACCTTTGCACTCAACACGCCCTCCCAGATATTTCACTCGACGCAACACTCCAAGGCTGATGGATCTCCCTAATTCAGATGTTCTCGAGCTGAAGGATAAAATGAACGAACTGATCAACATCATGCAGGGTTTTGCCGTTGGTCAGAAAGCACTGGCTGATAAAGTTGAGAAGCTCGAGCGGGCTTCAGCTGCCAACAGCGGTGTCAATCTGGATGGTGTCTCCAATCAGGGGCTGGGTGGTTCCAGAGATGGTGGAAAGAGAACGACTGTGGGCGTGGTGAATAATGTCGGTGGTTTTGGTGATGCCACTGGTGGTCAACCTGTTCAGATGGGCAATAACATGAAAGATAGTCTGTTCGCGCCTTTCTTTGGGGTTGATGATGACAGAGAGGAAGACCGAGAAGCTGATCAATTCTCTATGCACAATGAGCCGTTTGGGCAATATGGTGTCCAGCCACCCAACAAAGAGATTCAGTTGATGGCAGAGAAAATCAGAGCACTCGAAAGCTATGCCGCTCTCGGGGTCGTAAATATGTCAAACATGGGGCTGGTTGAGGGGATTGTGATCCCACAGAAGTTCAAAGCGCCTGCGTTTGATAAATATAATGGGAGTTCCTGCCCGGAAACTCATCTTTAAGCCTTCGTCCGCAAGATCTCTGCATACACTATGGATCAGAAGCTGTGGATGTACTTCTTCCAGGACAGTTGTAGCGGTGTATTCGTCGCTATATGATTTATTGATTAAACCATAAGCAAAGCATACAAAGAATCGAGTCGCCACCGCACTTTTATTTATCCTAAGGAATGGTTAAAAAGCGAACAAAAACCTAAGAAGTTTTACACGTAGAAAACTAATAAAAGATCAGAGAATCTGGGTAAGGGGTAAATTACGCAATGGGAAGGTGTTAGGCACCCATCACGTCCTAGGTACTCCTAGGGAGCCCTTTTCACACTTGTTGTATAAAAAATGTTTATTTGTTTTGACATATTGTGCAAACATGAATGGGATGATGAGAAAAGAATGTACAAGTTAATTATTTTTGTGTTTGAACGGATGAACCCGTTGCCTACGTACCTTCCACCAAAGGTAAGGATCAAAACGCCGTAGTTCGGCTAAAAGATTTCCAAAAATTAGTGAGTTCAATTTTAAAACACAAGCATTAAGGCTTTTCATTACCAATGGGAGAAAACTCAACCTGAATTCAACAATCCACCATGCGAGGACGGCTTCGACGTACTAGAGGGGTTAACCCTGTTTTCAGTACGGAAGTCTTACAATCGACTCACTAAGGATAAGGTAAGATTTACATCAACCGCTATGGTAATTGAAACCTATGGCTAATGTATGAAAACATATTAACAATGGACAAAGCCACAAAACAATTGAATGTGTGAGGTTAATTGATTATGAGCATTCACAAAATATGGTCAAGGTATGATTAAGGTTCAATTCAAAGAAGTGTTATGAAATGGAGTTTGAAAAGTCAAGGACTTAGGGTCCAGGTTTCTAATTTGAAAAGACATGAAGATGTTTGCACAACAAGTCAAAGTTTTTGAAAGCAAAGTGTGAAACGGTTCAGGACAAAGAGGGTGTGGATGATGGAATGTAAAACTTCTTAGAAAGGTTCACCTCTTGAAATCATATAGAAGATGATTCAAGTGTGTCCTTAGGAATAGGCAACAATGCAAGTAAGCAAATAAAAAGCAAGGTGATACCGGATGCCATCAATGGACTTATACCAATCTCACAAACAAAAGCGGATATCGGATACCAATAAATGGATTTACACCAATCTCCTAAAACAAAACAATGATACCGGAAGCCAATAAATGGTCTTATACCAATCTCACAAAGCAAAAGCGGATATCGGATACCAATAAATGGATTTACACCAATCTCCTAAGGTAAAACAAAACATGGATGTCAGATGCCAATCTATCTGGACTTATACCAACCTCCAAAGGATGATCATAGGAGTACAAATGCCAGCAACATGGTCTTACAATTGCATCCTCACATACAACAAACAAACAAGCACTAAGCCATGGACATGAGTGACCAAGTGAAATGGTCTTACACTCTATCCCTTCCAAATCATAGGAACAATGGCCAAAGAACATGGTCTTACAGTTGTCCTCAATGGGTAAACTCAAACATGGATCACAAAGATATGCAATGATGATCATGCAATAATGAACAATCAATGATGATAAGTGCACAAAGGCAAGCAAACATGTACAAATGCAACAAGCAATCAATCAAACAAAGTCATTTAGCACTCACTATAACCAAACAATTAGGCTCAATCAAAGGGTTAGACTTAAAAAGTCAACTGGAATAGGGTAAATGGTGCTCTTAACCTTGACATTGAGAGCCAAGGTGAAGCAGATGAAAGGATATGAGGGGTGTGTCTCATCACTCTTATCCCTGGTCAGGGAGAGCATTGAATATCAGAAGGTGTGGGAGTTCAGAAAGATGGAACTCTCTCCACAAGTTAGACTCGATAGATCTTGGGCTTTTACTCACTATGCATCAACACATGTGGTGTGAGCAAGGTGAGAGACTCACAGAATAGTAGGAGATAGGCTACATATCTCTTTTTTCTACCAATTGCCTCACATGAGGTCTTTACCTGCTTGGGGACAAAGTTAAACAATCACAAACATCGCCTCTTAAGGAGGACTTCAGACAGGTGCCTGGCTAAATAACAAGCCAGGTCTTCCACACTACATGGAGACAAGAGAGTCTACCTCAATGCTTAAGCAAAGCAAAGTAATAGCAAGTTCTCAAAGGAACTAAAGCGACTATGGTACCTGAAATCAATCCAATATAATCAGTATCCCAATCACAAAGTCAAAACAGACAAGTTATGAACCAACAGTCAACACAATCAATCACATGCGCAAAGCACAAACTCAAAGAAAATGAGTTATAATCCTACAAAACAAACCAAGTTAGTTCATCACAATCAATTAAACCAAACTCAATCAACTTGAATTAAACTCCTTAAAGCAATTGCTTCTTTAACCTGAAAAAACAACTCAAATGTGAGAAGTGAGACCACTAGGACAAGCCTAGGGTCAAAAGGAGGTGAAAAATTCAAAACAGCAAGTGAAAATTGATCAAAATCAAGATTTATCAAACAAGAGTATAGTCCAATTGGTCTCACATCAAAACTATGCACCAAATCCAATTCATACACCAAACATGTCAAACTATGCATTTTGAAATCACATTGGAGCAAACAGAATGATCACAATCAAACCAATACCAAAATAGCTCAATAAATTCTCAGAAAATTCAAGCTTAAAAAGGACACATTCAATGAGCATCATATCAAATTTCATGCTATTTGGACCAGAGGAAGTAAGTCAATGAAAATCATAAAGTCAACACAAGTTCATACAAGCTCCTACATGGCATCAAAACATGCATCCACTTCAACCAGTCATAAAACAGAGATAAAACATGATAAATGAATGGGACTAAAACCATGGAAAACCTCAAGATGTCTACAATACACATGCCAAATTTCAAATCCATCCAATTAATAACCAGAATTTCACAAATCAAATGGGAACATGTATCACAAAAAGTCAACAAATGACTAAACAGCAAATAAAATCCCAATCAAATAGGGAATGGCTTCAAAAATCCCAGAAACATTCACATGTAAAGTTAACATCTAGATGTAATCTCATGCAAAAATCCAGAGCAAATCATGTTCAACAAGCATAGAAAATAAAATCAAGAAGATGCACAAAGCATGGCATGGCACAAAATGTAACACTCCAAAGATCATATCATATCTCTCAATCCAAGAACTCAAAAATTACAAACCATATATTAAAATGACCAGGAGTGAGTCTAGGATGCACATGTAAAATTTCACACATTTTGGAGCAAGCATCAAGATTTCATGAATGGAATGGCAAAGCATATACAAGAAACATACATGAACAACGATATTAGACCAAAATAAAACACAGCCGTGCACAACTTGTGTTATCATACCTATAAAAAACTAGATGAAAAATGGAGATGGATGCAAAAATTCCCAATCAATTTGCATCATCCATGAGGTTTTTATGATTTTTTTGAAGTTTAATCAAGAAAATGCAATAAACATTTAAACATAAAAATGAAAAATAAATGCTGCAGTGGCAATTTTGTAATTATTGAGAGGCATGGACAAAACGCTCTGTTTCATTAACGGAGGTGTCAGCACGCGAATGGCCAGCGGAGGCGGGAAACACATTTCAAAAATGAAGCCAGGCAATGAAGATCTGGACGCGCAAGCTGGAACGGAAATTCGAACACAACATCGTGTTCTTCATGTTCATCATCATCATGACTTTTTGCCACCGAAACTAGCAAACTATATATCGTTGCAATCGTCTCATCATGCACATCACTAATATCAACATGATTTAATCTAACTCTCCACATATCAAAAGGATCGATCAAAAGAAGTTTTAGCATCAAACATTCAGGTCAAGATATCTTCATCAATACTCCATGGATTTGCACGATTCAAGTTGCAGTATATTCTATGTTGTAAGATCTACCTAAACCACATGTCAATTTCAAGAATCGAAGGATTTGGATTCTTACCTCTATGAAGCAACAACTGCAAAATCGAGCTCCTCAAGGCTCCAATGGTGAAAACAGATGGACTAGGATGATGCAGGAGATGAATAGAAGTGATAGCTCAGCTCAGAAATGCTCGATGATGGAGAATTCTCAAATTGCCATGGATGCTCAAGGTTGCAACAATTAAGATTCTTCACGATTCTTCCAATGCTAGCTTCGAACAGATCTTCAAATCCACCTGTTAATGCTAATCAACACAAGAGAAAGCAGAAAAAGTGACGAATTCTTGATGAACAAGTGCAAAAAAGTATGAGAAAGTTGTGAGAAAATTGAGAGAATTTTGAGAATCTTTTGCTCTGGATCTGAGATTATGATTGTGGATCTGGATTTTCTGTTATGATTAAGCTCTTATAGTCCTGTTAATCCAGCTGCTAAACATGATTAAGCCAAATTGGAAGTGATTAGTGAAATGAAGCATGTAGTGTAATTTGGCAAAATTGCCCTTTTTCACTTTGAACCAATGGAACAGTAAACTCTCCTTTGAAGCAAGTCACAAATCATGTTTAGAAGTGAATTGAATTGGTTTGGTATGAAAATCCCATGTATTTTTGAAAATCACTATTTTTCCCACCAAATTTTAATTAATTCACTTGAAAAATGACCTTTTTATGTGAAGATTTTTGATGAAATGTGATGATGTATTATGATAGTACATGTTAAATGTGGTTTGCTCAAAAAAAATCACCCAAATTGGCCAAATGGTTTGAAAGTTATGCCACTTTGAAATCCCAAAACTCTTGAAAATGATCTGATCATAACTTGCCAACCACACATGAGAAATGAGTGTTCTTGGACTTTTTTGGAAAGGCAAGAGCAAGATCTTCAACTTTCATGTTGGACAAATTTTGATTTGAAGCTTGCTTGGACATGTAATTTTGAGGAGAATGACTTTCCATTTTGGGCAGTTGAAAATTACAGGTCATTACTATTTTGGGAAACTTTTTGTCTGACCTCCAATTCCTCAATGATGATGTTTGAAATGTTATATGAGGCTTGTATGGACATGAATGAGACCTTTCCAACCATCTCACACCTCCCAATCCCTGATTAAATGCACAGTTGACCACAGTTGACTTTGCTAGGGTTCTGGTTGACTGAGCCATGTTCTGATGAATTTCAAGCCTCTTTCTCTTGAGGTCTTGACTCCAAATGGTATCACAACTCATATGAATCTCTTATGAATGATCATGGTGCCCAAATTCTTCAAGAATGGCCACCATCCATTGCTCAATGACTGATTTGACTGTTTTGACCTAGTTTGCTTCATCTGCAAGTAACAAGGTTAGATGACAATATTTTTGTACTTTTGGTTAGTAAACAAATGAAAAGCAATGATATACAAATGCAATACATGCTTGGTGATCAAGAACCACACTCACAAGGTAACCCCCCCCCCCCCCACAAGAAGGCAAGCAAAGGTGCACAATGATCCTTGAGGCAATGATATGATATGTTATGATGTCATGAGGGATCTTAGGGCAAAAATTGGGGTCTTACAACAGTCTGTCTGGAGGATCCCTGGAATGGTACACCAAGCTAAAGTCCTCTGATATCAAGAGCTGGCAGGATCTTGGTGACGCGTTCTTTAAACAGTACCAATTCAATGCTGATATGGCTCCTAGTCGTACCCAGCTGCAGGGTATGTCTCAGAAGTCAAGTGAAGGGTTTAAAGAATACGCTCAAAGGTGGAGGGAGTTGGCTGCCAGGGTGCAACCTCCATTAGTGGACCGAGAGATGTCAGATCTGTTCGTGGGTACCCTGCAGGGGGCATTCGCTGAGAGGATGGTCGGTTGTCCAGTCACTAACTTCGCAGACATTGTTGTGGCCGGTGAAAGAATTGAGAGTTGGCTGAAGCTCGGAAAGATTCAGGGTGGTAATGCTTCGTCGTCTGGGTCGAAGAAGCCTTTCGGGAACGGCCAAAGGAAGAAAGAGGGTGATACCAGTGTTGTATACACTCAAAGAGGATAAAGTAGGGATCGTTACTTCCAGCACACTGCTGCGGTAACTATTCCTGATGATAATCAGCCTGCGCAACAGCAACAGCAACAACCACAACCACAAAGACAACCATTCCAGCAGAGGCCTCAGAGGGCTGGATATCAGGTCAGAGGAAGGATGAATGATCGGCAGTTTGATAGGCCGCCTGTGACCTATTCCTTCCTGTTGAAAAAGCTGAAAGATCTGGGGTTGGTACAATTGAGAACTCTGGCACCTTTGAGACCTGATCAGAGGCCAGCCAGTTTTGATGAGAATGCGAAATGTGAATTCCATTCAGGTGCTCCTGGGCATAACATAGAAAACTGCAAAGCTTTTAAGCATATAGTTCAAGACCTGGTGGATTCAAAGGCGATCAACTTTGCCCCGTCTCCCAATGTCAATGCTAATCCCATGCCTGCGCATGGCCAAATGGGGGTCAATGCAATCTCTGAGGAGAACAGAATCGGGATGTTAAGGGTTGATCAGTTGAAGAGTCCGTTGGCTGAGGTCAAGTAACAGTTGTTGTTGAATGGGGTCTATCCGGGCTGTGATAATGGTTGTGCTGAGTGCACTGTTACCCCTGAGGGGTGTATACTCTTGAGAGAGACTGTCCAGAGACTGATGGACGATGGAAGCATCAGGGTTGAGAAGGCTGATATGGGGAAAGATGAGGTCTCCACCATAACTATCTACTTCGACCCGGTTGATTTGTCAACGTTGGCCGATGCGGCTCCAGTTACTATCACGGTACCTGGACCAATTCCCTATGACAAAGATGATGCCGTGCCGTGGCATTATGGTGGGGAAGTTTATTGTAATGGAGAGAAGGTAGAGGATCAAGCTGCAGGTGAAACCACCGTTTCAAAGGTGGATAATGCCGGTCCCAGTGGTTTCACTCGCAGTGGAAGACTGTTTGCTCCTGATGCATTGAGGGGAGGAGAAGGAGAAAAAGAGAAAAAAGAAAAGGCCGAGGCTTTAGCCAGGGCAAAAGGAAAACAAGCAGTGGTGAATGATGGTACTCCCGTGGTGACACCGGCGCCTGGTGGGTCGGAAAGAGAACTTGATGATGAAGCAGAAGAATTCTTAAGAATCATCAAGAAGTCAGAGTACAAGCTTGTTGACCATCTGCAACAAACTCCCTCCAAAATATCGATTTTGTCTTTGTTGCTGAGCTCTGAGGGGCATAGAGAGGCTTTGATGAAGATCCTGAAGAAAGCCTATGTTTCTCAAGAGATAACAATCAACCAGTTGGAGACGGTGGTGTCTAATGTTCATGCCAGCCACGGGCTGGGGTTCACCGACATGGATCTGACTGTAGACGGGAGAAATCATAATCGGGCTTTACACATTGCAATGGAGTGTAAAGGAGTCGTGCTTTCGCACGTGTTGGTTGATACCGGCTCCTCATTAAATGTGTTGCCGAAGAAAGCCTTGGCAAAGCTGAACTGTGAAGGGTTGATCCTGACGCCTACTGATCTGATAGTGCGGGCTTTTGATGGGTCGAAGCGGGCTGTATTTGGAGAAGTTGAGCTTCCGGTGAAGATAGGCCCTGAGGTGTTCAAGTCGGTATTCTATGTCATGGATATTCAGCCGGTATACAGTTGCCTGTTGGGTCGCCCATGGATCCATGCTGCTGGGGCAGTAACGTCGACTTTGCACCAGAAACTGAAATATATCTGGGAAGGACAGGTCGTCACCGTCTGCGGAGAAGAGGACATCTTTGTCAGCCACCTTTCATCTTTCAAGTACGTGGAAATGGACGGTGAAATATGGGAGACCCCGAGTCAAGCATTCGAAACCGTCAAGGTGGAGAATGCTCTTTTTGCAAAAGAAGAAGAGAAACCGTCCATATCTTCATACAAGCAGGCCGCTGAGGTGGTGAAGAATGGAGAGGCTCCTGGTTGGGGGAGGATGATGGATATCTCCGCCAAGAAAGACCGCTTCGGAGTGGGTTATCAGCCGGGCAGAGGCTCATCTGGACAAGGCAGAGGACGCCGTACGTCAGTCACGTTCACCAGTGCCAGAATGCTGGATCCGGATCACATCTGTATGGTGGGTGATGAAGCTGATAGCGACTGCGAATTTGATCGGTGGATAAAGCTGTGCGCACCAGGGATGGGAATCCAGAACTGGAAGGCTGAAAAGATCATCACGGTCACTCTGCTCGAAGAGTAATATTTTCCTGTTTTCAATTTTATTTGCATGAAAACCTTGCGTGTTGCCCGACACGTAATGGTTCATTGTAAGGGCCACCTCATGTTCTCATTTTGCAAATTTCTTGCATCATTAATAAAAGGATGTTTTTCAGTTAAAAGCAGTGTTCCCTGTTTTTCATTTATTTTTGCAGTTTAAAAATAAAAACAAAATAAAAATGGCAATGTTTCATTTTCCTTTTCAATTTGTCTCGCTCCGTTTCTAAAGCAATGCATGAATCCACATTCATGCAGATGCGATTTTTCGCCGGATCTCATTGATAACAATCCTGTTACACCCTCATATGACTTCGACAATCCAATCTATCATGCCGAAGAGGAAGGCGAAGAAGATTGTGAACTGCCAGGGGAATTAGCCAGGTTGTTGAAACAAGAGGAGAAGGTGATTCAGCCGCATGAAGAGCAAGTTGAAATTGTGAATTTGGGTACCGATGAGGTCAAGAAAGAAGTGAAGATCGGGGTTGCTTTGGAGGCGAGTGTCAAGAGCAGAATGGTAGCATTGTTGAAAGAGTATGTCGACATCTTTGCCTGGTCTTATCAAGATATGCCAGGGTTGGATACCAATATCGTTGTGCACAAGCTACCGTTGAGAGCAGATTGTCCTCCAGTGAAGCAGAAGTTGCGCAGAACTCGATCTGAAATGGCGATGAAAATTAAAAAGGAAGTGCAGAAGCAGTGGGATGCTGGTTTCCTTGCTGTCACTAATTATCCGCCTTGGGTCGCGAACATTGTGCCAGTCCCGAAGAAAGATGGGAAGGTGAGAATGTGTGTGGACTACCGAGATCTGAATAGAGCTAGCCCGAAGGATGATTTCCCATTACCTTACATTGATGTGTTGGTAGATAATACAGCTCAGTTCTCGGTGTTTTCCTTCATGGATGGCTTTTCTGGCTATAATCAAATCAAAATGTCGCCAGATGATATGGAGAAAACAACGTTCATTACACCATGGGGCATTTTTTATTACAAGGTGATGCCATTCGGTCTCAAGAACACCGGTGCTACTTATCAGAGGGCCATGGTGACTTTGTTTCATGATATGATTCATCATGAAATCGAATGCTATGTTGATGACATGATAGCAAAGTCCCAAACAGAAGAGGGGCATTTGGTAGATCTGGCCAAGTTGTTCGACCGGCTGAGACAGTTCAGACTGAGGTTGAATCCGAATAAGTGCACTTTCGGAGTGCGGTCCGGTAAATTGTTGGGGTTCATTGTAAGTGAGAAGGGAATCGAGGTTGATCCTGCTAAAGTAAAAGCAATAAGAGAAATGCCTGAACCGAGAATGGAGAAAGAGGTTCGTGGTTTCTTAGGTAGATTGAACTACATTTCAAGGTTCATATCTCATCTAACAGCCACGTGTGAACCGATATTCAAACTGTTGAGAAAAGATCAAACGGTCAGGTGGAATGATGATTGCCAAGCGGCATTTGAAAAGATCAAAGAGTATTTGCAGGAGCCTCCAATTCTGATGCCTCCTGTGGAGGGAAGACCGTTAATTCTGTACCTGACAGTCCTCGAGGGGTCTATGGGGTGTGTATTGGGGCAGCATGACGAGTCTGGTCGAAAAGAGCATGCCATATACTACCTTAGCAAAAAGTTTACCGACTGTGAAATAAGATATTCACTGCTCGAGAAAACTTGTTGTGCTTTGGTCTGGGCTGCTCGCCGAATGAGGCAGTATATGCTGGTTCATACCACTTTGTTGATTTCCAAGATGGATCCAATCAAATACATTTTTGAGAAGCCAGCATTGACCGGACGGGTTGCGAGATGGCAAATGATTTTGACTGAATATGATATACAGTATACCTCTCAGAAAGCAATCAAGGGGAGTGTATTGTCTGATTACCTCGCCCAGCAACCCATTGAGGATTATCAACCGATGAAGTTTGAATTCCCTGATGAGGACATCATGTTTCTCAAATCGAAAGATTGCGAGGAACCGATCCCGGAGGAGGGGCCTGACCCTGAATCCGAATGGATTCTGATGTTTGATGGGGCCGTTAACGTGAATGGTAGCGGTGTTGGTGCTGTTTTGGTTACGCCGAAAGGATCCCATATTCCTTTTGCTGCTCGGCTAACATTTGAGTGCACCAACAATATGGCTGAATACGAAGCTTGCATATTGGGGATTGAAGAGGCGATTGATTTGAGGATCAAGAACCTTGTCATATATGGAGATTCTGCTCTGGTTGTAAATCAGGTTAACGGAAAATGGTATACGCATCAATCTCATTTAGTTCCATACCGGGATTATACGAGGAGATTGTTGACGTTTTCACCCAGGTGAAGATGCATCACGTGCCCAGAGAAGAGAATCCATTGGCAGATGCCTTGGCTACTCTGGCTGCCTTGATTAAGGTGCAGTGGTGGAATCAGTTCCCCAGTGTTGAGGTAGGACGTCTGGATAGACCGACTTATGTGTTTGCTGTCGACACAGCACCTGATGATAAGAAGCCGTGGTATTACGATATCAAGCACTATCTAGAGACTCAGGAATATCCCGAGGGAGCATCCAAGAAGGACCGAAAGACTCTGCGGAGGTTGGCCATGGTGTTCTACTTGAATAAGGATGGGGTTTTGTACAAGAGGAATTTCGATTGGGTCTTGCTCAGATGTGTTGATGATAAAGAAGCAAGCCAATTGATGAAAGAGGTTCATGAGGGGTCGTTCGGTACCCATGCCAGTGGGAATGCAATGGTGAATAAGCTACTGAGGGCAGGTTATTATTGGATGACAATGGAGGCCCAATGTTTCAATTTCGTGCGGAAGTGTCATAAATGCCAGATTTATGCTGACAAGGTACACGTGCCTCCAAATCCGTTGAATTTGATGTCGTCTCCATGGCTGTTTGCTATGTGGGGCATCGATATGATTGGGAAGATTGAGCCTACGGCTTCGAATGGGCACCGGTTCATATTAGTGGCTATTGATTACTTCACCAAGTGGGTGGAAGCAGCCTCTTATACGAACGTGACAAAACAGGTTGTCGCCAGGTTTCTCAAGAGAGACATCATTTGCCGATATGGGGTTCCCGAGAGAATCATTACTGATAATGGTTCTAATTTGAACAATAAGATGATGGCAGAACTGTGCCGGGAATTCAAGATTGAACATCACAATTCTTCTCCCTATCGTCCGAAGATGAATGGGGCGGTTGAGGCAGCCAATAAGAATATCAAGAAGATTATGCAGAAGATGGTTGTAACCTACAAAGACTGGCATGAGATGTTGTCGTTTGCATTGCATGAGTATCGAACGTCGGTGCGTACATCTACTGGGGCAACGCCTTTCTCGTTGGTATATGGAATGGAAGCTGTGTTACCAGTTGAGGTTCAAATTCCCTCTTTGAGAGTCCTGATGGACGTGAAATTGCAAGAGGCTGAATGGGTAAGGACCCGGTACGAAGAGTTAAGCCTGATTGAGGAAAAGAGGCTGGCAGCCATTTGTCATGGGCAGTTGTACCAGCAACGGATGAAACGTGCTTTTGACAGAAAGGTACGACCTCGTGTGTATCACGTGGGTGATCTAGTGCTGAAAAGGATCATTCCTCCTCAAAACGATCGAAGGGGCAAATGGACACTCAATTATGAAGGTTCATTCGTGGTCAAGAAGGTTTTCTCTGGCGGAGCCTTGTTGTTAACGACCATGGATGGCGAGGATTTTCCATCCCCTGTGAATGCGGACGCAGTTAAAAAATACTTCATATAAAAGAGACCCGCTGGACGGAAAGAATAAAATAGTCCAGGCAAAAATGGGCATCCCGGCGAACCAAAAAACAGAAAGAAAAGGTTCGGGCAAAAATTAGGGATAAAAAGAAAAATGTACACCCGGCAAGTCGAAAACCTGAAAAGGCGACTTGGGCAAAAAGGGGTATCCCGGTGGACTGAAAACCCGAAAGGGCGGTCCAGGCAAAAGAGGGATTGAAACGAACAACTGCGTCTGGCATGATCGTTTGTACTTCGGATATGACATGGATAATACCCGGTAGGGATCAATCGGAAGCGTCTTGTTCAGAAGGCAGAAAGCACGGGGAGTCTGAGGACATATGGGGTGTAACTGAGTTGGAACTCGATGAGATCGCGGTTTCACATTGCCATTAGGATAGATTTTTCCTTTTGTGCGCAATTACCTCTTTTCAGGAATTGCTTCCTTTGTATCGCTCATTTTTTAGCCACACTTTTTCAGTCAATAAAATGCATGTTCAGTCAAATAATTTTGTTTTTGTTTTTCATTACCGCTTTGATTGCAAAAACATCCAATTATTATGATAAAGAATCTTTGCATTTTAAGACATACAGGTCCCTTCCAATGCATGTTTATAAGATTGAAAGCTTGAAATCTTATTCGGAAGGTTGAGTGACCCAAGTGTTAAAATCTTGACACGCCTGGGGCACGGTTTTATCTAACGATCTCTTTTGCAGGTACTGTTAGATATTTTCCCTTACTTGCAGGTTGTGATGTGGAAGCTTTTGGCGAACAATCCCCACGGAGTCCAGTCAGGGACGAATGAATAGAAGAATGGTGAAAGGACGGCGAAAGACGTACAACGATCCTGGATAATAATCAAGAAGACTCTTCAGAGTCTGAAGATTGGAAGGTCTGTATAAATCCCAGGAGTTCGCTCTCCGTAGAGTACGGAACGGTTGGGAATACAAGGTGATGAATCAGAAAAGTCCAGACGAGTCTGGGAGTTCTCAAAATTAGAAAGCTGACATTGGATTTGGATGTTGAATACCGAGGTTCGACGAGTCGATGGGTGTTCTGCGCCAGACTTTCCTTGTTTCCCCAAGCAGAGGCGGGATTGTTACCTCCCCAGCAGATTCAAGGTCTTTGTTTTCCCTAGCAGATTCAAGGTCTTTGTTTTCCCCCAGCAGGTTGGAGATCGGTGTTTCCTCAGCAGCCAGGCCTGAAGGTTGTTTCCCAGCGGAGGTATCTGTGGTTGGTGGTTTCCCAAGCAGAATCGGGATTGCTGTATCCTCAGCAAGTCAAAGACCGTTGTTTCCCCACAGAGTGTGTTGGTGGTTTATTCCCCAGCGAAGTTCCCAAGCGGATCGGGTGCAAAGGAGGTTATCCCCGGCAAGGGTTTCCTTTTTCCCAGCAGTAAGGCTATTCCCCAGCAGGGTGGAAAGTGGAGTGTTGGCGAGTTCCTCAGCAGAGTGCCTCGAGCTCCCCGAAAGAGTACCTTGAGGGGGATACTTTTTATGCATTCATCATGTAGAATAAGCATAGCATATTGCATAATAAATCACGTAGCATTTCCATGATTTTGGAGCATTACGCTGAAATAAAAAAAAATCATGCATCATCATTGCAAGCATAGGCTAGTCTCAAGTCGTGGTTACCGTTTGAGAAGTGGTTTCGCTAGTTAGAAGATCAGTATCAGCGTTGTAAGCATCAGTTACTCAAGTCGTGGTTACCGCTTGAGATTTGGTTTCGCCGGATGGTGAAGATGTTACTCTGAGGAGTTTAGCATCCTGACGACAGGTCAGCAATATTCCCCAGTAGTACGATGCTGGAGGAAACTTTTCCGTCGGACAGAGATGGAAATGAAGATCGCGATCAGCGCGACTCAAGTCGTGGTTACCGCTTGAGATTTGGTTTCGCCGGATGGTGAAGATGTTGCTCTGAGGAGTTTAGCATCATAACATCAGATCAGCAATGTTCCCCAGTAGTGCGATACTGGAGGAGACTTTTCCGTCGGGCGGAGATGGAAATGAAATCAAAGGACGTTACGCGATCAGCGCGAAAATACAGTTCAATCAGAGAAAAGGAAATGTTGAGGCATTTTCTGGAGAACGGGGTTCAAATGGAGAAAAGGAAGTGTTGTGGCATTTTATGGAGAGCGGGGTTCAAATGGAGATTGGAGTTGAAGATTATATCCGGGATGAGGTCCTCAGGATTATCTTCTGTTCATGTGTCACCTTAGACTTTGGTTGAGGCCAACAGAGGTCGTTATGGGTGTCTTCTGAGGAAGAATTGCACATGTTACCTTCCTTTTGTGAAGGTGTACCCTCTGATATGTCGCCATCAGAGTGGAGTTTTGGTGTTATTTCCGACATTGCCAGCGGAACTATCACAAGTTTTTGGAGAGCGAGGTTCAAATGGAGAAAAGGAAATGTTGAGGCATTTTCTGGAGAACGGGGTTCAAATGGAGAAAGGGAGACACGAGGTGTTTTCTGGAGAACCGGGTTCACAATGACGATCACCAGCTATCGTCAGGCGACTGGGGTTCAAATGGAGAATGGGGTTCATTGTTTGGCAAACAAGATGTCGGGGTTCAACCGCGGTGATCTGGGATCATACGCAAGAAAATGTTTGTTCGGGGTTCAAGAAAAAGTAAAAAAAAATAATAATCCCCAGCGGGTGTGGTGTTCAGGCCATGGGTATCCCTGTGTTACCATTTATTTTGGTATCCGGGTCGACATTCAGTTTCGGTATTCAGGCCGACTTTCTCCGTACTAGACGGGTTTTTCTTTCAAGGTTGTTTCTTCGTCGATTCTGACAGGCATTATTAATTATTTTCCCATCAGAGTGCAAATTGTTCGTCTGTTCTTGGTATTCAATCACTCTTCACCCTGATCATCTGAAAGCCGAGGCTGTTCGTATCGACAGGTTCACAGTGGATTGAATAGGGGCAGCTGTAACACCTCAAAATTTGCCCTCCTCTCTTGGGACTAGCTTAACATATTGCATATCATTTTTAGGTCATTAGTCATTGCATATTTGCATGTCATGTGGCAACATTGAGCGAGTCATCCTCCTAGGTCTTGATCAGAAGATAAAGAGGTTAAGATATTCAGCTTGAGGGTTTCATGAATTGATCACTAGCCACCTGAGGGTTGGTGTTTCAAATTAGGGTTTCTTGGTTCCTCAAGGAGGATTGATCATTATCTTGGGTTGAAATGATACATCATCATCATCATGGTCTTGTCATCACCAAGAGATTCATTATGCTTGATCAGATTCCTTGGGATTAGGGTTTTGACCTCTGGTCAACCCTAATCATCTGCATTGTGCCAATCAGGGCTTGTTAAGGAGATGAGGTCTTCATTGAGATGGGGATCATCATATGGTTTTAATGAGCTTGTGGAAGCTAGGGTTTCATGTTTGAGCCATTTCATCAGGAGATTGAGGCTCAATTTCATCTGTGCATAGCCAATTCATCTATCAGTCAACAAAAGTCAACCAGAAGTCAATTGATGGAGTTGGAGGTGGGAGAGAGTTAGAGACACTTCATTCATGTCCAAGCAAGTTTCATTTGACATTTCAAACATCAACAATGAAGAAAATAAAGTCAGATGAAAACTTTCCAAAAATAGAAAGTGACTTGTAATTCAAAATTGCCAAAAATGGAAAGGTCTTCTCCTTAAAATTACATGTCCAAAAATGCTTCAAATGAAATTTTGTCCAACATGAAAGTTGTAGATCTTGCTCTCACCTTTCCAAAAAGTCCAAGAACATGAATTTCTCATGTGTGGTTGGCATGTTATGGATCAATCTTGGTCAAGAAAATTTGAATTTCAAAAGTGCATAACTTTTGAACCACAAGGCCAAATGGAGTGGGATTTTTTTGCCACATTCTTCTCTTGATATGCTCTATCCAATACATGCATCATGAACCATGAATTCTCATTACAAAAAATTTGGCATTTTCAATTGAACTTAATTTGAAAATTGGAGGGAAAAAGGGCATTTTGAAAATTAGGCATGGCATTCACTTGATTCCACTTGCCTTGGCCTAGAAACCACATTTCCAAGTGATCCAAAACAGAAAATTGCACTGTTGCATTGGTATGAGCACATAAGGGTGGATTTGCTAATGTGCACCAAAATTTCCAATTTCACTAATCTTTGCATTTTGCCTAATCATGATTAGTGAACATCATTAGCATCACATATAAAAGCTAAATCCTAACTGCTTTTGAGCTAATCATAACAGAATTGAGATCTAGATCTAGAAATCCAAAAATTCTTCAACTTCTTCTCTCAACTTTTCTCCATTTTTCTTCACAAACGTTGCCAAGATCTTGATCAATCCATCATCAAGAGGCATAATTGAGTTGAATTGAAGCAAGATTCGAAGGATTTGGTGCTGACTTTGGAACTGTTGGAGCATGTGTTCATCCATGGCAATTCGAGTTTCCAGCTAGATCGTGCACAATCAATGCTCAAGCCTTCATCCAAATCATCATAGGAGAGCTAGAGATAATCTGTTTCACCTTGCCAAGGCCTAATTCGCACGATTCCACTACTGTTGCATCTTGAAGGTCAGTTTTCGACTTTAACAATTCATGAAATTAATGGATGCATGTGGTAGATCTTTGGATGTAGGTTAATCTGCAATTTGTTTCATTAATTTTCATCAAGAAATGAGGTAGTTACATGGATTAGAAGATTGATGCATAGAAATGATTTTCTTCGAAACTTTGAATTTAGGAAGATTTAGGTTAAATTGATTAGTGATTTGTGTTGCTTGTTAGAAGACCTTTCCAATGGTATAAGGTTTGTTGATTTTGGTGAGAAAATGTTCTTGAGCTATGAATTTGTGATGAACGCGTATGAAACCCTAGGTTTTTTCCAGAATCTGCGTTTTGATCTTCCTTTTCGCTCATTGCATGGCTTCTGGTGTTATAGCGCCATGTACTGGACCACGTGTCCAGGTCCACTTAGGTAGCGCGCCAGTTTTTCAAACGCTCCCTCCCTTCGAATCCGGGCGAGGGACAATTCCATTTTGCCTTTGCATTTTACTTCTTCATGCCATGCCATGTTCATGTACCATTGCTCATGTTTTTTTATTTTTTCTCTTCCTTAAAAAATCCATAACTCATAAAATACTGATCCAAATTGACTGGAATTTTTTGCATAATGATCCTTATCATGTCTACTATTTAATGATGATTTTTCCAGAATTTTTGCACGTGTGGATTTTAATTTTGGCTAGGGAATGTTCATACATGTGTTTCCTTGCACCTTGCTTACCATTTTGATTGTGAAATGATGATGCTTAATCCAATGAAGCTGAAAATTTACATGCATAAACTAGACACCTTTAGGGATTTTTTGGTATAGAGTTTGTGATTTTATCATTTCTGGTTTGTGAGATATGATTTGATCAATATAGGTGTGACAATTTGTGTCACACCATTTCTTGTCCGATTTGTGGAATTTCTTTACCATGCCATATGAACTTCAAATAATCTGAATTTTTGCATGTTGATTCTTCTGGATGATAAGTTTGAGTGTGAAGTTTTGTAGAATTTTTGGATGCATTTCCAATTTGTTTGAGGATTTATCTTCTGTTTGACCAATTGTGGACTTTTTGTGAGTCATGATCTTAGATGATTTGTGAAATTCTTGATATGTATCACATGAACTTGAAATTTTGTGGAGTGATTCTAGACACCTTGAAGTTTGCCATGGCTTTGGTTTGATGCATTTATCTTGTGCCAATTCTGTTTTGTGCTTGCTTGAAGTTGATGCATGATTTGGTGCCTTGTATGAGCTTGTTTGAACTTGCTTTGACTTAGGGATTTTATTTGACTTGCTTCCACTTGTCCAAATGACTTGAAATTTTGTATGATGATCATTTGAGGTGTTCTGTTTAGACATGATTTTTCTTGAGATTTATTGAAATGTTTTTGAGTTGATGTGGATTGAATCATTCTGTTTGGTTCTATGAGCTTCAAATTGCATGCTTTGCACTAAATGCTTTATGAAATGATCTTGGTGAATGACATGAATGTGAGACCACTTGGATTTGTTTCTTATTTGATTGAACTTGATTTTGGATAATTTTCATGTTTTGTTTTGGTTTATTGCTCCCATTTTGACCCTAGGCCATGTCCTAGTGGTTAGTGCTTAATGTTTGAGCTTTGTTTCAGGTCAAAGAGCACAATTGCTTATACTTGATGATGTGCACTCAATTGGAGTTGGTCCATTGCTTGTTTATGACTAACCTTGAGTTTGTTTTGTAGGCTTTGAGATTTGTGCTTAGGCCTTGTGGCTTGCACCTTTGTGCAATGATGCTTGTTTGTCTGTTTGTGCACAGTTAACTGTTGACTTGTAACTATCTGTTTGACTGTTTGAGTTGTGTACTGATTATGTTAGATTGATTTCAGGTACATTAGTTGCTATAGTTCATTGTGAACTTGCTTTTGTTGTTGCTTGGTTGCATAACCAATTGAGGTATAGCATCACTAACTTCATGTAGTCTGGAAGACCTGGCTTTTTACTTAGCCAGGCACCTGTCTGAAGTCCTCCTTAAGAGGCAATGTTTGTGCTTGTTTATCTTTGTCCCCAAGCAGGAAAAGACCTTTGTTAAGGAAATTGGCAGATACAAGAGATGTGTAATCCATCTCCTGCTATTCAGTTGAGTCATCCCTTTGCTCACACAACTGGTGTTGATGCATTGTGGATATTAACCCAAGATCCATGTTGAGTCAGTCATAAGTGTAGAAGGGTTCCCACTTTCTGAACCCACACTTCTTTTGTCCAAAGCTCTCCCAGGCCAGGGATAAGAGCTGTGAGGCACACCCCTCACTTCCTATTTCATCTGCTTCACCCTAACTCTCAATGTTAGGGTTAAGAGCTAACATTACCCTGATACAGTTGGCTTGCTTTTGCAGCTTAACCCTTGTGTGAGCCCACCTTTGTCTGTATATAGTGTGTGCTAATTGTGTATGTTTGCTTTGTTTTGATTGTGCTTGCATGCTATGCTTTGCCTGTTTAGGATTAGCTTGCTGCTTGTGCAAGTAGATAGAAAACTCAACCTAGGACCATTGTGGAATACATGATAACTATTAGGCTCGAGTCAGTCTCCCTTCTAGTTGGTCATTTCCCAGTCTCTGGTTAGGAGAAAGTTTCTCCCCTGTTAAGGGGAACTACGTTGCCCTGATCCTCATACCAGATGAGGTACGTAGGCAGGAGGTCTTACGAGATCTCTCCGGGCACCCTTTTTCTTTTTGTGTGTGTTTGCTCGACAGTTGCTAGGCTCGAGTGCCAGACTCCTTAGTAACTTGTTGTCTGTTTGGTTCCTTCTTGTGTGTTAGGAGATGGATGTAAGCCCAGCGATTGGCATTCTGTATCCTATTGTGGTATGCTTGGAGTCCGATATAAGTCCAGCAATTGACATTTGGTTTCCAGTGTGGGTTTGTTTGGTTCGGAGTCTGATGTAAGTCCAGCGATTGGCATTCGGTTTCCATGTTTGCCTGGTTGCGTGTGTTTTGTTTCGGCGTGCGTGAGCCGAACTATGGTAGCTCTGATTCTCATTCCAGATGAGATACGTAGGCATAGGATGTGATATCCTAGCGAGCCCTCTCCCCTCTTCCTCCACCTGTGTTGTCTTCAGTGTGTGTGTGTGATGTTTGTTTTAGCAACCTTGTTCTATCTTTTGAGCGTGGATCCCGTCGAGTACGACGGATGTGTAGGGGTGCTAATACCTTCCCTTCGCATAACCGACTCCCGATCCCATTCTCTTTGGTCGCGAGACCATGTCTTTTCCAGGTTTACTTCAAGCGTTTCCTTTCCCTCTTTTGGGATAAATAACGCACGGTGGCGGCTCTGTTTGTTTTGTTTTAGCCCGCCGGTTGTTTTTCGCGGATGCGACACAAATACCTTATGCTTCAAGAGACGTTTCTATTCACCAAATAACATGAATTTCTCTATAAATAAAGATATTGTGAAAACTAAAAGACACACAAAAATTATTTGTTTCAATTGTCAAAAATTATATCTAAGTCATTCTTTTATTTTTCTAGTGCACGAGAATAAATGAGAACTTTATTCTGTAAAATATTGTTGATCGATATGCTTAATGTGAATGTATGATTAATGTTAAGATTTTCAAAGTATCCTGAAGGGGATTCTCCGGTTTACTCATTTGCATCCAATTTACCTAAATTGGTGGGGAGAGATCGAACATAAAGCTTAGTGTAAACACACATTTTATAAAAGAAATTGCGCAACTTTCATCATACAATTTTCATTTTCTTCTTGTTCATGTTTTGCAGCAGACCCCAAACATAAGATCTAACAAGAAGAAGAATGTGCAACAACCGTGAGAGAAATTTCCAGTAAAAACTAGTTGTCACTATTAGGGTTTTCTTCCTTGAAATTAGTAGGACAAGGAAATCCTCCTAAGAATATAAAAGAAAAGAGTGATAATAATTTTCTTGTTACCTTCATTCAAGATATTGCAGTATATTATATAGCCACAGTGTATGGCTTGATTATAATTATTCAGATCCATAATTCTAGGAATGCAAGGACTATGACAGCTAATAACATATAAAAGAAATCTAAATTGACAGCAGGATGAAATGTACTGATAGATAGCAGCTAAAACATAATCTTCTAATTTCTTGCGCCTGCTGATAATCCTTTTGGGTCTGTCCAGGACTGTTGTATTTGGCTCTTCACTTGTGCTAACATCCATTGGTGCTTAGGAAGACCCTTTGTCCTCAAGGTGGTAATTAGAATGAAGTGAATTCCAAGGTTCCCAACTAGTATCTTAAGGGGATAATCCTGACCACTATACTAATGCCAATTTTGTGGGGGTGCAGTGGATGTGTCCAATTTGGTGTCAAGAATGGAGAGAGCAGTGATAATGGGATGCTTGTCAATGGAAAATGGTGGCAATATGTTAATTGAAGGAATTAGCCCGTGGTGGAGTTTAAGTAGAGAATAGTGGAAAACATGATGAATTTTGTAGGTGGTGGGGAGGTCGAGACGGTATGCCACTTTAGAAATTTCCTAAAGTATTTTAAAGGGACCATAGAAGCGTTTAGATAGTTTGGTGTATGATGTTTCGGAAGCTGCTTTCTGGTGGTATGAGTGAAGGCGGACATAGACAAAGTCTCCTTCACCATATGAGATATCATGTATGTGTTGGTCAGCAAAGTGTTTCATGGTAGTTTGTGTTTTGAGTAGCTTAGCGCAAAGTTTCGTGATAAGGTAATGTTTGTTGGTTAACAAGGAATCCACAACTTCTATGGAGGATTAACCTTGAATGTAATGGGGAACATACGGTGGTTCCTTGCCAAATGTGATATGAAATGGGGTGAGGCCTGTGGATGAGTGTTTAAAGGCGTTATGAGACCATTCAGCAAGGGAGAGGTAGTTAGACCATTGGGACGGTTTGTGATGCACGAAAGAACAAAGGTATTGTTCAAAAACTCTATTGAAAACTTCAGTTTGGCCATCAGTTTCTAGATGGTATGCAGTACTCATGTGCAACCTGGTGCCGCATAGAGAAAATAACTCGCGCCAAAATTTGCTGATAAATAATGGATCACGATTAGAAACAAGATTGTGAGGCATGCCATGTAACTTACAGACAATGTCAAAAAAAGTAGAAGCAACTTTGTGAGCGATAAAGTTAGGAGATAATGCAGCAAAATGCACTCCTTTGGAAAGGCGATCAACTACTACAAGTATGGCATTATGGCCTTTGGATAATGGCAAACTAGTGATGAAATCGAGGGACAGATCTTCCTATATGGCTTGAGGGATAGAAAGAGGTTGAAGTAAGTCAGGGGTCTTTTTGGTTTCATATTTAACATGTTGACATATGAAACATGTTTTAACAAACTGTTTGATTTGGTCTCTCATACCTTCCCACCAGAAATTAGCTTGTAATCGAGCAAGGATTTTGGAAAAACCCATGTGGCCCGCCAAGGGAGAGCTATGGAATTCTGTAAGCAGGGTATTGCAAAAAGGATTGGAGGGATTTAGCCATATGCGGTTATCGTAAATGGTGAGGCCTTGGTGTATTTTGTATTTTGGAAACATGGAAGGTTGTTGAGATATTTGGTTGTATAGGGTGGTGAATTGGATGCTAGCAGCCAATGCTAGTTTGAGAGAGAGAGAGAGATGCGTACATGAGATTGAGTCTCAAAGGAGAGAGAGAGAGAGAGAGAGAGAGAGAGAGAGAGAGAGAGCATCAGCAACAACATTGGTTTTATTGGGTTTGTATAAGATTGTGTAATTGTATCCCATAAGTTTGGCTAGGTAGGTTTGCTGCTCAGATGTTTGGATAACTTGTGTAAGCAACTCTTTGAGGCTTTGGTGGTCGGTGAAAATGGTGAATTTGTGGCCTAGAAGGTATTGCCTCCATTTCTTAACTATAGTGGTAATGGCGTGGAGTTCCCGGATGTAAGTAGAAGATATTTGGAGTTTAGGGGAAATGGTTTACTGAAGAATGCCATAGGGTGTGAGTTCTACATCAAAACATCGCCCATGGATATCCCTGATGCATCGGTTTCGAGAATAAATGGTTTGGGAAAATCAGGGAGTGTTAATATGGGGGAAGTTGTTATTGCTAGCTTGAGTGCATTTAAAGCGATGGTAGCTTCTAGATTCCATTGAAACGCATCCTTACGAAGGAGTAAAGTGAGGGGTGGTGCAATGGATGCATAATTTTTAATGAATTTTTTGTAAGACCCAAGAATCCTTGCAAAGCAATGATGTTTGATGGTATTGGCCAATCGAGTATGGCCTTAATCTTGGAAGGTTCAGGGCTAATGCCTGATGCAGAAACTATGTGACCAAGATAATCCAGTCGTCGTTAAGCTAAGACACACTTTGATTGTTTCAAGAAGTACTCCTCTTGTAATAAAATGGTGGAGACACACTCAAGGTGTTGGATATGACTTTCAAGGGAAACGTTGTAGACGAGGATGTCGTCAAAGAACACAGTGACAAAATTACAGAGAAAAGGTTGAAATAGTTTATTCATCGCAACTTGGAACGTAGAAGGTGTGTTACAGAGGCCGAATGGCATGACACAGAACTCATAGTTTCCATGGTGGGTACGAAATGTTGTTTTAGGGATGTCACTTGGGTGCATACAAATTTGGTGGAATCCTTGTCGAAGGTCAAGTTTGGTAGACCAAGTTGCTTGGCCTAGTTCGTCAAGTAATTCGTTGATGGTGTGCATGGGAAATCGGTTTCTTGTGGTGATGTACTCAAAGCTCTATAATCTACACAGAGACGCCATTATCCATCTTTCTTTTTTACTAGTAAAACTGGTGAAGAGAAAGGACTTTGACTGTGTTGGATAAGTTTGTTGTCAAGGATAATGATATGGTCGAGTGTTTACTGGTTTTGAGTTGGGAGGGAGGTAAGTGTGGTGGTCAATGTGTCTAGGAGGTGGAAAGAGGGTTGAGAAACGGAGAAGGAGAGACTGAATTTCAGGTATAGGGTGTTGTGGTGTCAATTCAGGTTATGGGTTTGGGCTAGGTGGGAGAATTTAGATTTGGAAAAGTTTTGTTGTGGAGTGGGGTTGGATCAATCTTTTGACTTGGTAGGCCGAAGCTGAAAATAGTTGGGCTTGAGGTTTAGCTGTGAATGTAACGTTTTTATTATGGTGTGTAAAAGAGAGGCTTAGGTTTGTATAGTCCATTAGAATCATCCCAATAGATTGGAGCCATGGGGCCCCTAGAACAACGTCAGCTCCACAAAGAGGGAGAACGTAAAAATTGACCATAAAAGGTTCTGACTGTAGTGATAAAGGGATGGCGGCCCAAATACGATTACAATCTAAGTTGGCACCATTACCAACCATAACTTTGAGGTTGGAAGTAGGGATAGAAGGGAGCTCTAAAAATTATGGTGTACGATCTTGGATGAAATTTTGAGTGCTACCTCTATTAATGAGCACTGTGACTGGGTGGTTTGAAATGTGTCTGCGAAGGTGTATCGTTGAGGCAGCGATGCATCCAGAGAGTGCATGGAGGCTAATTTGGGCATCAATGGGGTTTTCTCTTGGAGGGTTGATGGTTCTGAAATTGAAGGAGTCGGGGGTGATGTTTAGGATCTATGAATTTGGATCAGATGGATCTTCTGTGATAAGGAGAAAGAAGTGTCCTTTACACTTATGTTGAGGGATAAAGGTTTCGCCGCAGTTATAGCATAAACCTTTTTCTCAGCGTGAAGCCATTTCATCTAGAGATAATTTTCTGAAATTAGTTCGATTGGAGATAGGTGACAGTAATAGTGGAGGTAGAGGTGGTATGGTTTGCAGTGGTGTATGGTTCGAGGCTGAAGCATTTATGGACAGATTTCTGGGTTTGAATGAGAAGCGACATTCTTCGATTTTGTCCTCTTGGAGTTTCTCTAATGTTATTGCTTGGGTTGATGAGAATGTTCGAAGGGCTGGAACCTCTCTGTGAATCTCAGGTGAGAGTTCAGAGATGAAGCAGCTAAGGAGGATTGTTGCGGGAGTCCGACGATGCGATTGGCTAAACGTTCAAAATCATTGAGGTATTGGTTGATAGAAGAGCGTTTTACAAGCTTGAAGAGGGAACTTGGAGGGTCATCATAGTATGACGAAGCAAAGCGTTTTCTAAAGCTTGTAGGAATCCGACCCAATTGGTGATTAAACCATTGTTGTACATTCATTGATAACAACTAAGGGTTGGGCCGTCCATATAGAAAGATGCTACGGTGAGTATGTCGGCTTCAGGCGTTTGATGGTAGGTGAAAAACTGTGAAATTTTAAAGATCCACCCAATAACATCGATGTCGTCGAATTTAGGTACGTCTAACTTCATATGGGATGTGAGAGTTGTTTGTGGTGTTGTAGTTTGAGGTGAGGATGGTGATAGAGTAGTAGTGAGGAATGTAAGTTGTGTGATGATGGCGTCAACTTTAGATGAAATCTCATCAAAAGTTTCATTTGTTGGGGCCATGGAGGTTGAGTAGTGAAATGAGAGCACCAAATTATTAGGGCTTTCTTCCTTGAAATTAGTAGGACAAGGAAATCCTCGTAAGGATATAAAAGAAAAGAGTGATAATAATTTTCTTGCTGCCTTCATTCAAGATACTGCAGTACATTATATAGTCATAATGTATGGCTTGATTACAATTATTCAGATCCACAATTCTATGAATGTAAGGACTATGACAACTAATAACATCTAAAAGAAATCTAAATTATCAACAGGATGAAATGCATTGATAGATAGAAGCTCAAATATAATCTTATAATTTCTTGGGCCTGCTGATAATCCTTTTGGGCCTGTCCAGGATTGTTGTATTTGGCTCTTCACTTGTGTAACAGTCACACACTCGTCTAAAAATTTCATTGATGGAATGTTAGTTGATTCCTTTGACTATACATATTACAATATATTTTTAATAAATGTGGTTCCTTTTTCTAAGATTTTTTATTAATTTAGACATAATTTTATGAACTTTATTTTGAATATTATTCTATTAAATTTATATTTAAAAAACACACTAATATTTTTTTATGAAGTAATAGCCTCAACTATTTTTTTAATTATTCTCAAATTTCTAGAGAATCTTAAACAAAATATATTACTAAATTTGGATTTGGTTTTACTTAATATTTTTCCTTATTTAATGGTTAAGAACAAATTTTAACTAAATTTTGATTTGTTTATAGTTGTTGATCATATTTTTCCTCTTTTAATGATCAAAGGACATTAATATTTTAACAAATTTTAATTTGATAGTAGTTTTTGTTTTCATTTTCTCTTACTTAAATTTGAAGATGTTACAAAGTTTACTGATGTTATAGAAATTTCTTGAGCATTATTAACATCAACCAAAGCTTCTCTTAAGTGTATATGTAGGAGTGTAATGAGTTTGGTATGGATCGGTTTTTAGTTTAAAAAATTATATGAATGGATAATATCTCCATCGATTTGGTTTAATTCAACTTTTAGTGTTTATTAAAAACGGATCCAAACTAAACTAATTGATTTATTTTGGTTTGGTTTGGTTTGTTTGATCGGCTTACAATATTTTTTTTCTAAACATTTATCATTTCTATCATGTTTTACAATGTATTTTATGCTATTATTTTGTTAAATAATATATTTCATGCTCTACTTTTCAAATAACTTACAAGTTGTTCTTAATCCATATGCATGGTCATCTCAAGTTTTTGGAGACCTAGTGTAGGTTAATCATAGTTTAACAAAGACACAATAAATAGGCTTTATTTAACCATGATATTACCTGAGAAATATCTTATGAGGTCCCATTTAACTATAGTTTAACTTTAAAAAGTATGAAGCCATGTGAGGTAGTCCGCCTTGCACGCACTCAAAGACGACTTTGTCCATACGAAACATTGACATAATTCTCATACGTCATCAAATAAGTTCACTATAGAATATAAAAATTGGCAATTGAAATGAGAAAGGTTGAGAAGGAATTTTAAATTTAACAAATAAAACACAACAATAAAAACAGAAGGTTCCAATACACATAAATTAACATGTTTCACACCTCAAACACACATCAAAACTATTTTATAACAATATTAGAAGGAAATTTGTTGAAGAAGAAACATAAAATGTAAAAAAAGATAAAAACTAAGGAATAGAACTTGAACACAAATAAGACAACCATAACCTATAAGAATGATAGTTGTAACATATTATTTCCCTCGAATAAATATACGAAAATCAGAGTATTCATCAATACAAAAATAGGATGTCACACATTCTTAAATTGAAACATGCATTCCATGTAACACTTTAACAGATAGTAACAATAATCAGCACATTCTCTTAGGGTGTCTTCGCATGCTCCCGTTCACTTAGGGTATCATCGCAGCAGAATTTCTCATCAACAAAGAATGCAATCAATAAATCATGTAATTTCAAAGACCTCAAAACAACAACCATGAGAGTATACAACAACTCTAACTAAAAATTAGACAAAAATGCGCAAACATTTTCCAGTGTTACATATCAGAGCATGTAAACTAAATGCAGAAAGAAAGAAAAAAGAAACAGCCTCATATCATCCTCCACTCTAAGAAGCTATTTAGTTAAGACTCCTCTCTGATCCTAACATAAATGAATTGAGTACTCAAGTAATCCCCTCTCTAAATTATATCACACCAAAATCACAGAATACACATTATCAATCAAAAGTGCAACACAAGCATGCTAATAATTCATCTCAACATAATTATATTTCAAACATGTAACAATACAACAAACATAACTCAATAATCCACATTCACAATATTCTCACATTTCCATACTTATTCCCAACACTTATCATCTCGGCATAGCAACATATCCAAACATTTCTACAACTCATAAAACATATTCCTCAAACTCGCACAACTCGACATTTACTTGACCAAATAATTATTAATAATCATTCTTATTATTACTCATGTTATCTCAACAAATTCAGCCTCTAAAATTATTACCAATTGATATTAATTTGTGTTAGCTTTCTAATGCTTCGAACTGCGTCGCGTTCCGAGTTACGAAACTCAAGTTATGATAAAAACAAAAATAAAAGAATTTCATTGTTGGAGCATCTCACTACGCGAGGAACTCCCTCACTAAGCGACGGCTTGCTATGTGACGCTTCCCTCGCTAAGCGGCGGCGTAGAGACCTGCAAAAACCAACATGCATTTTTGACCATGGAAGGACCTCCGGAACTCTGATTTCAATTCCATAAAAAGCTAGACGCTAAGAATTAGACATACTACGTTTATCGCATGATTAATAACCCAACTTAACACATAAACTCCATTATTTTCATGAAAATCATTTATTTGAAAAACTTCGACAGTGCAACAAAGGTGAAAAAATATCAAGTATCAAAACAGAAAAATCAATCATGAATAGTGCTCTAATTCATCCATTATTACAGACAATTTTTAGCATATAATCAAAATTTATCCACAACATACATCCTATTGGAGGTTAAGGATTCCTCTACCATACCCCTCATGCATAAGCCTTATTGAAAGTTATTCCTCCCCTTACCGGATACTCCTAGCAGCAAAATTCTAATTTCCAGTAGAACTTCTTCTCCACTCCAAGTCTCTTCCTCTTAGCCCTTTGGTACCTTTCTCTTTTCTCTGGTTTTTACGTATTGACAAAAATATATTATTCCTAGGTTTCTCTCATTATAATATATAGTTAGAGTAAAATAGCTCTTAATTATATTTTCCTCCCCTAATAACAAAATAATTGCTCCATCCTCCCATTTATTTTTCCTCAATTCTCACTTTCACCCCAAAAGCTCTATTTTCATTTTAATTAGTTAAACCTAGTAAATTATTATTACTAAAATAATTTATAGTAATTATGGCTCACATCTACTCATCACTTACAACTATCTTTATACCCTTAACTGAAGAACACATCCCCACTCCTATATTAATTCAATTATCATACACAATAATTAAATGAAATCATAATAATTCAAATAATTTGGTAAATCAAGAATTGGAGTGTTACAACTCTCCCTCACTTAAAGAATTTTTACCCTCGAAAATTACCTTAAGCAAACAAAGTCGGATATGACTCCCTCATCTGCCTCTCTAGCTCCCAAGTCACTTTTCCACCAGTAGGTCCTCCCCGAGCTACCTTCACCAAGGTAATCTCTTTACCACGCAATTGTTTCACCTCTCAATCCTCTATTTGCATAGGACAGTCAGGTTATCTCTCACTTGCACATCATCCACTTGGACCACATGATACGGATTTAGGATCTATCTCCTCAATTGAGACACATGAAACACATCATGAAGATTAGCAAGCGATGATGGTAAAGCAATTTGATAGGTCACCTCTCTTATCATCTGCAAAATCTGGTATGGACCAATGAGCTTTCGAGACTTCAAATCTTGACCAACATCAATTATCGGAGTAACTCTAAGAAACACATGATAGTCCTCTTGGAACTCAAGTGCTTTCCTCCTCTTGTAATGGTAACTCTTCTAGCGACTTTGTGAAGCTCTCATCTTCTTTTCAATCACTTTAAGCTTTTATGTCGTTTGTTGGATAATCATAGGCTCAATTACAGCACTCTCTCCTAATTCATATCAACATAAAGGTGTCCTACACCTTCTACCATACAACGCCTCAAACGGTGTTATTCTGATACTCGAATGGAAACTATTGTTGTATGTAAACTCTATCAACGGTAAAAATCCATCCCAAGCACCTCTTTTCTCGAGCACGCAAGCTCTCAACAAGTCTTCTAAAGATTGGATAGTCCTCTCCGTATGACCATTCGTTTGTGCGTGATAAGCGGGACTCAATCGCAACTTCGTAAACCTCGAATCTCTATCAGTTACGATACTGGAAGGAATACCATGTAGATTGACAATCCTCTCAATATACATCTCGGCTAGTTTCTCTAATGGATAATTAAGTCATATCGGAAGGAAATGAGCTTATTTAGTCAACCTTTCGACGATGACTCATATCGTATCACAACCTTTCACTATACTTAGAAAACCAGACATAAAATCCATCGAAATGTTTGTCCATTTCCACTCTGGAAAAAAGAGCGGTCGCATCAAACCCAACGGCCTATAATGTTTCACCTTTGACTTCTGACAAGTCAAACACGCATACACAAAACTAGCAACCTCTTTCTTTATTCCTGCCCATCAAAATATCATCTTCAAGTCTTAATACATCTTAGTAGCACCGGGATGAATACTCATGTCACTTCCGTGAACTTCATCAAGAATAATTTGCTTAAGCTCTGGCACATATGAAACACACACACACACACACACACACAATTTTATAAATCCATTCTCGTCGACTCTGAAATCACCACCCTATTCTTGATTGATTAACACAAGTCAATTTTGGAGGTGGTTTACTAATTCGAACCCCTTTGACAATACTTTTTTGAGATTTTGGAGTTTCTGAGTCGGGAAACACTTTGTCAACAAGTTCAAAAAATGAAAGAGACCGTGTAGTCGAATTTTCATTTGGTGTAGGCTTCATTTTCTTCGGAGAACCATTTGTTTTTACCGATTGAGAGGGTGGTTTCATGTCAGTGGTTACCGGATACCCAATCTTCCTTAATTATTCTTTGATATGGAGTTTCACGTTGTCATCGGCTTTCAAAAATCTCTCTTGTATCACTTTCCATTTGGTAAAAATAAAGATATTCGATTTACCGTCATTCCTGATACCATCATCATCAAACATAAGACTCTTCCAATGAGTGCAAATCTCGTCCACTTTTATTGGATCACCGAGTTTCACCTTTTTAGCAATAACACAAGTACATGGAAGACCATATGTTTTCACAGTTATGCATCCATGCATTATGCTATCGGAGTCTACTTTATCAGCTCGTTTAGACTCGTGAAAAATTTAGTTCAAACCCACCCGAGAAATGTTACCGACCAACTGAGAATATGGAGTGTTGTATTTAAATTTGTGTTCCAAAATTGTGATGCTCCGACCAAATGACGTTTGTATCTCATTATGTTGGTTTTGAATCATGTGTTTCAGTCTCAGTCTCTTCGCAAATCAAGATGAGTCCAAATTATATCTCTAATAATAGATCCATCCTCGCATGTTCGGTACTTAGACATGTAACTGTTATCATCCAACAGTTTCAAGAGTTGTTGCATCTAAGTTCTATTCCCCTAAGTGCCTTGTTAGTCAGGTACCGAATATTATACACTTGCTTGATATTTTATATATTTTTGGTTCGTTTTTGTTTCAATGTTGCAAGTATATTTTGAAGGAGAAGAGCGATCCAAAACGCAGCGGAATTTAAAATTTCTCCTTTAATGATCCTTACTAATGGGCATGATCAGTGATAGAATCGTTACCTCTTGTGGCGATTGTAACCTTTGATGCAGATCTACGGAGCGATCAAGAACGTTGAATGATGATAACGCCTATACTCAGTCCACACGAACGGATTCCTTCAATCTCAGTGCAAGCTGCTACGAATGAAGGCTTTGAGTGAGAGAGAGAGAGAGAGAGAGAGAGAGAGAGAGAGAGAGAGAGAGAAACGAAATTGCAACTGCACTGATGCTTCTACACAAGGGTTCTATTTATAGAACCACTTGTGTGGACTGCAAGCTAAAAAGCCCACTCAAGTGTATGTGGCACATATCTTATAATATGCCAAAATCACTTAAGCGCGTGGTACCTTACCATATTTCCTATTCTGCTTAAGTACACCGTACCTTACAATGTTCTACAATTCACTTAAGGACACCGTACATTATGGTATTCCTTAGTTACTCTATCTCTCATCAATTCGTCCTTTTGTGTGTGACCCTGTAGGTTTTCGCGACATTGGTAATTATATTAAATCACGTATTTAACATAATAAACAGTGAGCGATATCTAGCAACACATCACTGCTACCCAAGACACAAAAATGTCATGTGATCTGACAAATCCTTTTGTGATAATACTTATGTGTACAATTACCCTTTTGCCCTTATGTCTATATTGAACACACGGCATAAACCGTGTCATCCTTGTCCAGTTCAATATTGGGCCCATAGACATCTATCATGTTACGCAGGATGGGCAAATTCCATCTAGGTCACTCATGTCCCTTAGGATGCTTCGTGGAGTATCCATCAACTGTCTTTATGGTCCTCCAGTTACGGACAATGTTTTATCAGCAATAAGGCACTCAACTCTACATCTAGGGTCCATAGTGCTTTCAGGTCAAAGGGTGGTATACACCATTATCACCATGAGAATAACTTATGACACTTTGCATAACATTCTATATAGTATTCTCATAGCGGGTCAATCCAGTATAAATATTACTCTTAATATTCATACATATGTTTAAGACTTGATAACTCCTTATCCATGATCCATGAGATGTGATCATCAATCTATATACATAATAGTCTTAATTCTTTAATGTTATCCCACTTCACAATAAAGCTCGACTATGGATACTTTAAGAATAGTGTCCTTATGTTTAATGTGATCTCATGATTAAGTCATACTTGATACATTAAACGGACTATCTATTCTAGGGAGGTTATTAGACAAACATAATAAATAAAAAAGCCTTTTATTATTAATAAATAATTCGATACAAGTACCAAAAGTATTAGCCTCTAGGGCTTACACCAACAATCTCCCACTAGCACTAGAGCCAATCAGGCATACCCCTAATGCCCATAGATCTAGTGTGGCCATCATGCTTCTGATGCGCAAGAGGCTTTGTCAGTGGGTCAGCAATATTGTCAAGTGTAGGTACTCTGCATATTTTCACATCTCCTCTATCTATTATCTCTCGAATGAGGTGATAACGCCTAAGTATGTGTTTGGATCGTTGGTGAGATCTAGGTTCCTTAGCTTGTGCGATAGCACCATTATTATCACAATAGAGACCAATGGGATCCACAATGCTAGGAACTATGCCAAGTTCACTAATGAACTTTCTGATCCAAACAGCTTCCTTTGCTGCACTTGAGGCAGCAATATACTCGGCCTCGGTTGTAGAATCAGCAACTGTATCTTGCTTTGAACTTTTCCAGCTCACAGCGCCACCGTTTAAGCAAAACACATAACCAGATTACGATTTAAAGTCATCCTTATCTGTCTGGAAGCTAGCATCGGTGTATCCAATTACAGCCAGCTCGTCCTGACCTCCATATATCAAGAATGAGTCCTTAGTCCTTCTCAAATACTTAAGGATATTCTTGACAGCTACCCAATGAGCATCACCAGGATCAGATTGGTACCTACTCGTTTCACTCAAAGCATACGAGACATCTAGTCGAGTACATAACATGGCATACATGATAGATCCTATTGCAGATGCATATGGAATCTTATTCATGTGATCCCTTTCTTCCTTAGTTGAAGGGGATTGTGTTTTTGATAGACACAGGCCATGTTGCATAGGTATGAATCCTTTCTTGGAATCATGCATATTAAAGCGTCTCAGCACTTTGTCTATGTATGTACTCTGACTTAGGCCAAGCAGTTCTTGTGATCTATCTCTATAGATTCTGATTCCTAATATATAGGCTGCTTCACCTAGGTCCTTCATAGAAAAGAATTTCCCCAACCAAGACTTTACTTGTTGCAAGGTAGGGATATCGTTTCCAATGAGTAATATGTCATCTACATATAATACCAGGAAAACGATCATGCTCCCACTAACCTTCTTGTAGACACAAGGCTCATCTTCGTTCTTGATGAATCCATATTGTTTTACTATTTCATCAAAACGAAGATTCCAGCTTCTGGAAGCTTGCTTCAATCCATAGATTGATCTTTGTAACTTACATATCTTTTGGGCTTCTTTCGGTATGTCAAATCCTTCAGGCTGTGTCATGTACACATTCTCAAGAAGATTCCCATTAAGGAAAGCAGTTTTGACATCCATCTGTCATATTTCATAATCATGATATGCAGCGATAGCAAGTAAAATTCGAACAGATTTAAGCATTGCAACTGGTGAAAAGGTTTCATCATAGTCAACCCCATGAATTTGTTTATATCCTTTTGCAACCAGTCTTGCCTTATAGGTATGTACCTTACCATCCATGTCAGTCTTCTTTTTGAAGACCCACTTGCATCCTATAGGGTTAACTCCTACAGGATGCTCTACCAAGGTCCAAACTTGGTTTGTGTACATGGAATCCATTTCAGATTTCATGGCTTCTAGCCACTTCTTAGACTCGGGACCAGTTATGGCCTCTTGGTAGGTCACATGCTCATCTTGATCCATGAGTAATACATCACCTTGATCAATTATGAGATATCCATATCTCAGGTATGTGACGTATCCTGCTTGACCTACGATGGTCTTGTTCTACTTGAGCAGGTTGCTCTTCCACAACTACTTGTGTTTCCTGCTCTAATTCCTCCATAGGTGTATCGATGCTTTGTGATTCTTGAATTTCTTCAAGCTCTACTTTCCTCCCACTGATTCCTTTGGAAATAAAATCCTTTTCTAGGAAAACTCCAGTTCGAGTGACAAACACTTTGCCCTCAGAAGGATTTAAGAAGTAATACCCTCTTGTTTCTTTAGGATACCCCACAAATAAGCATTTGTCAGATTTGGGCTCAAGCTTAGTTGAAATTTGTCGTTTCACATAAACTTCGCAATCCCAAATCTTCATGTAAGACATATGTGGTTTCTTACCACTCCATATCTCATATGGTGTCTTCTCAACCTTTTTGGATGGAACATGGTTAAATGTGTAAGCTGCTGTCAATAGTGCATGTCCCCAAAAGGAGTTTGGAAGATCGGCGTGACTCATCATGGATCGGACCATGTCTAACAGGGTTCGATTTCTTCTCTCAGATACACCATTCCATTGGGGTGTTCCAGGAGGAGTAAGTTGGGATAGGATCCCACACTCTTTTAGATGGTCATCAAACTCTAGGCTTAAATACTCACCACCTCGATCTGATCGAAGAGTTTTAATATTCTTACCTAGTTGGTTTTGTACTTCATTCATGAATTCCTTGAACTTTTCAAAGGACTCTGATTTGTGTTTCATTAAATACACATAACCATATCTACTGAAATCATCAGTAAATGTGATGAAGTACTGAAAACCTCCTCTGGCTGGTATGTTCAGTGGTCCGCATACATCAGTATGTATGAGGGCCAAAAGATCATTAGCTCTTTCAACTTTTCCTGTGAATTGAGACTTTATCGTCTTTCCAATTAAACAAGATGTGCATGTCTCATATGATTCATAATCAAAAGAGTCCAAGAGTTCATCTTTATGGAGTTTGGAAATGTGTTTCTCATTTATGTGGCCTAATCGATAATGCCAAAGGTAAGTTGGATTTAACTCATTAGGTTTCATCCTTTTAGTATTAATGTTATAAATAGGCATTTCAAGATCAAGGACATATAGTCCATTGTTCATTTGTGCAGTAACATAGAATATATCATTCAAATAAATTGAGCAACAATTGTTCTTTATTATAAATGAAAAATCAAACTTGTCCAAATAAGAAACGGAAATAATATTCCTGCTAATTGCAGGTACATAATAATAGTTCTCTAACTGAATTATTAAACCACTAGGTAAAGTCAATACATAAGTTCCTACGGCTAAAGCAGCAACCTTTGCTCCATTGCCAACTCGTAGGTCAACTTCACCTTTTGCAAAATCTCAACTCCTTTTTAGCCCCTGCACATTGGTACAAATGTGAGAACCGCATCCAATATCTAATACCCATGATGCAGAAGTAGATAAATTAATTTCAATAACAAAAATACCTGAAGTTGAAGTCTCTACTCCAATCTTCTTATCTTCCAGGTACTTTGGGCAATTTCTCTTCCAGTGTCCGGTCTTACCGCAATGGAAGCAGGTGCCTTCCTTTGCTATGCCTCCACTAGGCTTCAAAGCAGCAACGGTGGGTTTGGGTTTGGCAACTTCCTTGCCTTTCCCTTTATCACCCTGCTTGGTGGGTCTTTTGTTCTGTCTCTTTCCATTTCCGATCATCAGAATGGACTTCCCTTTTGACTTCAGATTCTGCTCAGTAGTTCTTAACATGGCTAGTAGTTTAGGAAGAGATTTGTCCATATCATTCATGTTGAAATTTAGGAAAAATTGACTGAATCTATCTGGCAACGATTGCAAGATCAAATCAGTCGCAAGTTCCTTTCCGAGGGGAAAACCCAACCTCTCAAGGTCTCCACATACCCAATCATCTTGAGCACATGGGGACCTACAGGGGCTCCCTCAGCTAACTTTCCTTGAAAAAAGGGCTTTTGAAACTTCAAACCTTTCATGCCTTGCTTGCTCTTGATAGAGCATCTTCAGGTGTTCTATCATATCGAACGCTGCCATGTTCTCATATTGCTTTTGCAACTCTGAGTTCATGGTAGCTAGCATTAGACAAGCAGTTTCATTGGCATCATCGACATGCTTCTTATAAGCATCTCTTTCTACCTTAGGTGCAGAACTAGGAGGTTCCTCTTCAGGAACAGGTTTCTCCAAGACATACAGCTTTCTATCATGTTTGAGGGCAATCCTCAGATTTCGGTGCCAATCCAGAAAATTTGTCCCAGACAATTTTTCCTTGTCAAGGATTGATCGCAAAATGTTGTTAGAGGTGTTTGTTGTCATGGTAATCTACATGAAAATAATGAAAATATAAGTAACAATAACATATTTAATTAGGATTTTAATTAAATATGCTCCCACTATTTTACTCAAAACAAATGACCCTCGCCATTTGATTCGGAAAATCTCGTTGGAAGATTTTCTAGTAGGTTGATATCCACATTTCACTTTGTTTTAAGTCCGCATAGGCGGATTACACAAAACTAGGTTATTTATGTAGGAACTCCTTCCAATTGTATCTAATACAACTCTCGAATATTTTAGTTAGGTGAACAACTCCTTATTCCAATCCATCACATGGATCATTTCCAACTCTTGCTTCTAAACATATATAATCTTATTATAATTTGTTTAGTTAAGTTTGACCCATTGTTTTAGCAATTGGATATTACAATTATCCCATCGCACCTTACTAATATAGAACATGCACCTCGCGTAGGCGAAACCTACATTATTCGATACTAGTCTTGATGAGTGCTAAAACTTGGAAAGCATAAACTTAATATTTAATTTGAGGGAATTTGTAATTATTCTGATCTGATCGGCTTATTTATCATATAATCGTCTCTCACATGCATCAACATACATTCACATGCATCAACATACATAATGAAACAGTTATGGCCCCTAGCGCGATTGTTCTCCCAAGTCAATGAGAGAACCTAAGCTAACCTAATAACGATCTAAGCTTCTCCAAGCAAGATCTTCAAGGTTGTCCTCCTTTGATATTGAATTCTTCTCTTTCTTCATAAGATTACATTACATAAAAGAAACTCGTTTTACATACGAGGGAGTGAGATGAGAAAAGAAGTTACATTAAGAGATTAAAAGAGAGGCACGACACGCAGGTCGTATTTTAAAAACCCAAAACAAAATAAAGAAAAACTAAGGCCATAACCGATCACCACAAGACAATAATAATAAACACATTATTATTATTAATTTTAATTCTTTTAATTAATTAAAACCAAATTAAATTCCGGCGACCAATCACACTACGCAGAGTTAGCTGAGGGTCCGCTGCCCGGTCCAGCGCCGAAAATTTTAATGAACAATTCATTTGAAATCGACGTCGTTTTTCGCATCAACACTTGATACTTTAAGGCACAACTCTTGCGCAGTCACAACCCTAATCACATAACTCTTTGACAATACAACCCTTGTGCCGTCATTAACCTTAATCACATAACTCTTTGACAACACAACCCTTGTGCCGTCATTAACCCTAATGCACCAATTTCAGACCGTCAAACACATCTCGATTGTTGATTCAGTATGATTGATCAACATTTCATTGCTTCACCATACTAATGTCGGATCAAGAAGCAAACGACCATTGATCGCTCAAAGGAAAATAACCATTAAGTGTTTGAATGAACAAAACAGAAACAGTATATCATATATACCATATTTTGCATCAGGATTACTTATATCATATATATAACTTGATCGATCTCAATTGCATAACCTATGGACGATCGATGTATCGCTGCTTCACCATACTAATGTCGGATTCTGAAGCATAGTCAACATCAATCATCCAAATCGTACACACATGATGCCAAATTTAATTACTCGTTTATTCTTTGATTCATTCTGTCTTTTAATCGTATTAATACAAAAAATACAAAAAATAAACAACTATCAGATGCATGGTTTCGTAAGTGGCTCTGATACCACTGAAGGAGAAGAGCGATCCAAAACGCAGCGGAATTTAAAATTTCTCCTTTAATGATCCTTATGAATAGGCATGTGATCGGTCACCATTTCCATTGAATTCCCACCATTAATCCGACGTATTTTCATCACTTTGGTAAGATCTAAGTTTGTTTCTAGTTGTTTCAGAGTCATTTATCATGTTTTATTAGTTTGGTATCGTCTTTCATTCTATTACATGTTTATGTCAAAAAGGTCTCTTTTACGCTTCGTTTTGGTAGTGTTATTGCTACAGACCGTTGCACAGGGTTAAAAGCACTAATAGTGGAGTTGGGGATAGTCAAAAAGGCAAAAATATGAAAATACAGCAGTTCAACACGGGCACCCGTGTGCCACAACACTGCCCGTGTTGTTGGACAGGCAGAAAAACAGAGAGTTAACACGGGCACCCGTGTGTAGGAACACGGCCCGTGTTGATGCCCCTGTAACTTAATCTGAAAATAATTATTTTGGAGAGCACACACGGGCACCCGTGTGTACACACACGGCCCGTGTTGTTGGCGCGGCTTGGAAACCTAAACTTTTGCTTTGTGAACCTATTCTGCTCATTAAGGGTAGTTTGGACCTTTTGCTTAGAGGAAATTCATCTGAAGCTATTAGAAGGCTTGGAAGGGAAAGGAGAAAACACTTTTTTGCCGTACGAAAGAAAACACTGCACAAGAGAGATAGCTATTCTGGCGGATTCGAAGACGGCGAGATTCAAGGGCTTCGACCATTGAAGATCAAAATCTCCTAGTTCGTTGTACTGTTTAATCTCAATACTATGCTTTCTTTGAATACTATGAGAGGCTAAACTCCTTATGTTAGGGGGGTGGTCCTGATTTGATCGTATGTTATGAATTTGACCAAATGATTTCCTTATTGCTATGTTACTTATTTCAATTCAATTGTGTGATGTTATTATGCTTTTGTATCGGACAAATACAAATTGATCTATGACTATCAATAACAGGATTGTGATTGTTAGGGTTTTCACACAATTAGGTTTATGATTGCATCATCTAGGACTAGTAACTGTTGTAAACCACCGCAAACCTTGATATTATTTATGATTAAAACCAATGATTAATTGAATGGACATTTGAGTAAGAATTGGTAGTTTAATAGTTTCTTCCTTAAGTACTTAAGGAAGAACATTCTGAGGTTAGGTAATTGAATGTTTCATATGTATTAAGGAAATCTTGACTGAATTCATAACTGGTTAAATCAACCACTTCCCCTAGCATATTTTATATTAATCAGTTATATTTTACTGTCTGTTGTGTTTATTATTAGAATTCCAAAACAACCAAACCATTATCTTTTTGTTCTGATAGAATCAAAATAAAATAAGTATTTCCTACGCAATCCTTGAGATCAATACTTGGAGATAAAACTCCTTATTACTACATCGGTAAAAATAATACACTTGCTATTTTTCTGATCAAGTTTTTGGCGCCGTTGTCGGGGATTGCCAAAATACCTATTTTAATTTTTATTCTATTGAAATTTTGTTGCTCGTCAACCAAAATTTTACTTGTGACAATCTTGTTATTCGAGTCTAATATTTGTCTAACTAGTGTATGCGAGGTAAGGCCTCAGCGGATTTTTCTTTTGACGCAGATCCAGAAAGAACTCTTCGCGCTAGACTGAGACAAGCTAAACGAGAAAAACTGGAATTAGCAGAGAAAGCAGAGGAGGAAATTGTTTCAGTGCACTCAGAGAATTCAGATTCAGACGCGGAAACAGTCCCTGAAATCATGGCTGCAAACCCACCACCAGAGAGACTTCTCGGTGACTATGGTGGAAACAACACTGCGGGTGGTCGTATGACAATTGTCAACCAACCGGTTAATGTAGAACAATTTCAGCTGCATCCCAGCATAATTAATCAACTCGAAAGGCGGTCCTTTTCTGGAAGAGTGAATGAAGATGCCAACAAGCATCTCCAAAGGTTTTTGACTATGAGCACAACGCTGAAAATGCCTGGACATAACGAAGAAGCAATAAGGCTTCGTATGTTCCCATTCACTTTAGCAGATGAAGTCGAAGAGTGGTTCTATTCCTTACCTGCTGGCAGTATCACTACATGGGAGCAAATGGAAACAGCATTCTTGCAGGAATATTTTCCCGCATATGTGTCACGGAGAAAAAGATACGAGATCCTTAACTTCAAGCAGAAGGAGGGTGAGTCACTAGGAGATGCCTATAAAAGATTCAAGAGAATCCTAGTGGCTTGTCCTACTCACAACATGGATGAAACTGAGCAGACGCAAATGTTTGTTAATGATCTTCGAATTCAAACGAGACAAATCCTTGACTCAGCAACTGGTGGCTCAGCTAACTTTGCAACAGCCACCGGTATGAAGAAGATAATTGAAGCAATTGCCTCAAATGAGCATCTGGAGTTGTATGATAGGGTGTCAAGCAAATCTACGGTAATTGATTTGAAGCTTGAAACAAACAAACAGGTGAAAATTGAAGAAGCAGTTGCTGCAGAGGTAGAGAAAAGGTTGAAAGCACTAAACATAGGTGCTCAGAAAGTGGCTCAAGTACAACAGGCACCAAACGATGTGTGTGGCATTTGTAATGGACCACACAATAATGTTCATTACTTTGCAACACCACAGCAGATAGAAGATATCAATTTTTTAAAGCAAAACAATCCCTACTCCAACACCTACAATCCGGGGTGGAAGAATCATCCCAACTTTGCTTGGAAAGATCAGAAGGGAAATGTGCAACAGCAGGTACAAGGCCAATATCAAAACCAATATCAGCAACAGTAACAACAAGTCCCAAAGAAGGCAGATTGGGAGATTGCAATTGAAAAGATGGCAGCTCAAAATATGCAATTTGAAGAAGAGACTAGAAACAATCAGAAAAATACCACCGCCTCCCTAAGGAATCTCGAAGTTCAATGGGACAGATAGCACAGCAACTGGCAAGTTCTCGAACACCAGGTTCCCTACCAAGTGAAACAGTTCAAAATCCGAGAGGTCAGGAGAATGTTAATTATGTCACGACGACAGAGAAAAAGGTTGCTAAAAAGAAAAAAATTATATCACCGAGCGAGCCGACTAAAGAAGAAACTACAAAAGGAACTAAACCGGTGATTAAGTTGCCATATCCTCAGAGAATGGCAAAGAAGGAACCTAGTGAGTCAGACTTGGAGAAATTCATGACAATGTTTAAAAGGATTGAGGGTCATATGGCCTTGTTTGAAGCACTTGAAAGGATGCCCATGTACAAGAAATTCGTGGAAGAGGTAATGGCTGAAAAGAAACCAACTATTGAAGAACAGGTATCCGGTAAGGAACAATATAATGCAAACTCCCTGGAGCAGAACATTCCTAACAAACAAAAGGATCCAAGAACCGTCACAGTACCATGCACAATCAAAGAAAGAACCTTCAAAAAGGTACTAATAGATTCTGGAGCTAGTGTGAATCTGATGCCATTATCGATCTATCACAGGCTGGGTATTAAAAATATAAGTGATATAAAGACCAATTTGAAGTTTGCGGATCACTCAAGAAAAGATGCTTATGGTATGGCTGAAGATGTGCTGGTAACGATAGCGGACTTGACTTTCCCAGTCGATTTTGTAATCCTAGACATACCTGAAGACAATGAGGCACCCATCATTTTGGGTCGACCTTTCATGAAGACGAGTCGATGCAAGCTCGACATGGATGAGTGCACGTTAACCTTGAAAGTTCACAACAAGAAAATAACATTGAATGTTATTGAAGACCAGGAAATGGAGGAAGATGCAGAATCTCAGTATCAAGTAGGCTTAATCAGGACATTGAATACTATCAAAGTCTCACCACTGCCAGTAGCCACCCGAAACAGAAAGATTCCTAACACCGAAAGGAAGGTTAAAAAGGAATCGTGGCACAAAGGAGTCCACACTGATAAAAGAGACAACGTCCGAGTTGTAGACAAGAGGTGCAGAAAGGTTTTGAACCTGCAATACCCCCCATGATAAGGGAAATGAACCGTCGAGCCATGTGACGTTAAACGAAGCGCTTCGTGGGAGGCAACCCGCGCGTTTGATTTCTAATTTATTTCGTTTTTCTTTTTCTTTGTGTGTGCTAAAATTTTGTTGTAGGGGAGGAGGAGAACTAGAAGGGTAAAGTCACAAACACCTCAAAATGGAAGGAAACCACACAAGTGCAGTAAAAAAACAGTAGTCGCTGTGAGTCCCCTTTGTATCTGGATTTAAGGAAATCTTGACTGAATTCATAACTGGTTAAATCAACCACTTCCCCTAGCATATTTTATATTAATCAGTTATATTTTACTGTCTGTTGTGTTTATTATTAGAATTCCAAAACAACCAAACCATTATCTTTTTGTTCTGATAGAATCAAAATAAAATAAGTATTTCCTACGCAATCCTTGAGATCGATACTTGGAGATAAAACTCCTTATTACTACATCGGTAAAAATAGTACACTTGCTATTTTTATGATCAGCATGATCAGTGATAGAATCGTTACCTCTTGTGGCGATTGTAACCTTTGATGCAGATCTACGAAGCGATCACGAACGTTGAATGATGACAACGCCTCTACTCAGTCCACACGAACGGATTCCTTCAATCTCAATGCTAGCTGCTATGAGTGAAGGCTTTGAGTGTGTGTGTGTGTGTGTGTGTGTGTGTGTGTGTGTGAGAGAGAGAGAGAGAGAGAGAGAGAGAGAGAGAGAGAGAGAAACGAAATTGCAACTGCACTAATGTTTCTACACAAGGGTTCTATTTATAGAACCACTTGTGTGGGCTGCAAGCTAAAAAGCCCACTCAAGTGTATGTGGCCCATATCTTATAATATGCCAAAATCACTTAAGCGCGTGGTACCTTACCATATTTCGTATTCTGCTTAAGTACACCGTACTTTACAATGTTCTACAATTCACTTAAGGACACCGTATATTACGGTATTCCTTAGTTACTATATCTCTCATCAATCCGTCCTTTTGTGTGTGATCCTATAGGTTTTCGCGACATTGGTAATTATATTAAATCACGTATTTAACATAATAAATAGTGAGCGGTATCTAGCAACACATCACTGCTACCAAAGACACGAAAATGTCATGTGATCTGACAAATCCTTTTGTGATAATACTTATGTGCACAATTACCCTTTTGCCCTTATGTCTATATTGAATACAAGGCATAGACTGTGTCATCCTTGTCCAGTTCAATATTGGGCCCATAGACATCTATCCTGTTACGCAGGATGGGCAAATTCCATCTAGGTCACTCATGTCCCTTAGCATGCTTCGTGGAGTACCCATCAACTGTCTTTATGGTCATCCAGTTACGGACAATGTTTGATCAACAATAAGTCACTCGACTCTACATCTAAGGTTCATAGTGGTTTCAGGTCAAAGGGTGGTATACACCATTATCACCATGAGAATAACTTATGACACTTTGCATAACATTCTATATAGTATTCTCATAGCGGGTCAATCCAGTATAAATATTACTCTTAATATTCATACCTATGTTTAAGACTTGATAACTCATTATCCATGATCCATGAGATGTGATCATCAGTCTATATACATAATAGTCTTAATGCTTTAATGTTATCCCACTTCACAATAAAGCTCGACTATGGATACTTTAAGAATAGTGTCCTTATGTTTAATGTGATCTCATGATTAAGTCATACTTGATACATTAAACGGACTATCTATTCTAGGGACTTTATTAGACAAACATAATAAATAAAAAAGCCTTTTATTATTAATAAATAATTCAATACAAGTACCAAAAGTATTGGCCTCTAGGGCTTACACCAACATATTTTTCGGTTGAATTAGATTCAAGGTCATGTCATCAACACATTTCTTCTCTTCTGGCATGATCCGACACACACTAGGATGGCCGGATAATTTTTCATACAAATCATGGTTATGCAAACCACATATCACATTAAATCTCCAATTTTTGTTTGCCAACATGTAACCACGCACCTTGAATGGACACTCATATTTTCTAGAACCAGTGTCGTCTCTTTTAAAATTCTGGAGAGGAATTTTATATTTCCCGCTTCTTTCACACGTCATTGTCACAAAAGTGATTCTTCTATCCGAACTATTATTGGACCTTCTGATAACCACACCAAACCCAAGTTTAGAAGCCTCCATATGAATCCATTGAAGCATTTGATCACGAGATTCAAACTCTTGTTTGTTTTAAAATTGATTGCCAACATCTACCGCCTTCATGACAACACCTTGGACATCCAGAGAAAAAACTCATTTTGGAAAAACATTTGGGTGCATCATATCTAATAAAAACAATTACAACATAACAACATATAACCATTATTGCTGAAGACAGAACTGGAAATCAATCACAAACAACTTCCAGAATTCCATCTCCGGGCAAGTTCTTACTCATTTTGGATATACATTTCCGAACACGACGCTCTTTTTTTTAGAAAAAAAAACATAATTAATGTGACAAATGCATAGAGAAATGAAGGATCTTTACCTAAAATTATATCTTCTTTTGCTCCTTATGAAGTGATGAACCAAAAGAATAGAGATTTGGAGTGAAAAATTGGATTGAGAATAAAGGATTTTTTGGTGAAGGCTTGGGTTGAAAACCAACTATGGAAACAATGGTTGTGTGATCATGCAGTTGCTTCTTGTATCAAATAGTTTCGGAGATGCATCTCCGAAAATATCTTACATGCAAAGGTGACAGAAAATTTCAAAATCTCGCCATAATTCTGGAGATATGTCTCCGAAGTTTCTATTGAATTGGTAATTACATAAGGTATTTCTTAAAATGTTCTGGAGATGCATCTTCGGATTAAAAATAATCCAACTTATAGGGCACCTCTCAGAATGGTCTTTATTGAGTATGTAAGAGGTGCATCAAGAGATGCATCTCCGAAAATATAGGGCATTTTTAGAAATTCGTGTGATGCAATAGAAACGTATAGGGTGCATTAAGAAACTAACAAAGATTAAGTAGGTATTTATAGTCATCGGTTTGATTCATTGGTTTGGTGGTTCCTAAAATTAAAACCGAGAACCGAACCAAACCACCTCGTTTTTTTGGTTTGGTTTGGTTTTTGAACTGAACCAAAACAATAGATTTTTTTTCTGTTTGGTTTGGTTTGGATTGTCATTTTAATTGATTTTTTCTGATCCGCTTACAGCCTTATGTACCTTTATAACCATCTAATCCCTAGTCTTATTTATAACCAAAAGGTTTTTAAAAATTTTGGTCTTTAATATAAACAAATATAAACAAAGCTAGACACATTTAATGTCTTTATTCGAAAATTATCTATATATTAATTATTTAATATCGTTAGTGAATGACAATTTAATTAAAAATACATTAGTAATTGTGTTAGATCTGTTATATAAATTCAAGAAAATTAAATGCATAACTAGCATTTTTAATAAACGTTAAAGTTCTTTTTCTTGTTTATAAAGCAGGTCGGGGTAGTAATTTAATAAATTCTAATGGTTAGTCTTTTGCAACGTATTTCTTTAATATTTATTTACTTGCTCCGTCCTAAAATAAATGACACTTTTTAAAAATTATTTGTTTTAAAATAAGTGTCATTTTTAGTTTTCAATGAATTTTTAAATTGGATTTTTCAATTGTATCCCTAATTTATTATTTCTCCCTCCTTAAATTAATGATAATTAGATTATATCAATAATAAATAAGGATAATTCGATAAAATTATTATTTTCTCTTTATTTTATTGCATTTTTAAGAATTTAATTATTAAAAAATAATAAAAGTTAAAAGTTAAGATTTAGAATCCACAATATTTTCATTCCATCTAAATTTCATATATATACTTATATATTTAGTTTTTTTGGGTAGTTGAAGACCTAACTTTACCTTTCTCTAGTGAAAATGAAAGTGCAAATTAGATGATTCATTTCATGCAACCATCATTACCATAGAAATTATTGCAATTTTTAAACCCTAAAAACATGAGAGAGAGAAACATATATAGAACTTTGACTCTTCATATACGATATATTTTTAATTAATATGGTTCTTTTTTATAGGACTTTTTACCAATTTAAACATGAATTTATGAATTTTGTTTTGAATAACATTCTATTAAATTTATATTTTAAAAACATTAATTTAGTTTCTCTATAGTATATTTTATTATTTGTCTGGATAACAATGCTAAACTACAACATATTTTGTTATAAGGTTATAGCCTCAACTATTTTTTTTAATTATTCTCAAACTTGTATAACTTTAGTCATAAATATATTGCCAAGTTTAGATTTATTTGTAGTTTTTCTTAATATTTCTCCTCTGTTAATGGTTAAGAGCAATCAATATTTTATCAAATTTGGATTTGTAAAAAGGATATCAATATTTTATCAAATTTGGATTTGTAAAAAGGATATCAATATTTTAATAAATTTGATTTGTTAGTATTTTTTGTTTTCATCAATAAGAGTCTCTTTGATCGAGAGTGAATAGAGGGAAGGACAGGGGAGAAAATATTTAATAATTTGTGTGTTTGATTCAAATTTTAAGAGGAGTGAGGTAGATGGAGGGGACCAAAATCTCTCCTAAATCACTTTTTGCTATCCTAGATTTAAAGGATTTTGAGAAGGGAGGTGTTTTATTTTAATTAAAATTATGTTTACATATTTATCCTTATATAAATTTAACTTATTAAAATATTAAAAATTATATTTTGAAACAATTTTATCTTTTTTTTTATATTCTCATCATCATTATGTGTGTCTAAATTTTTATTTTATTTTTTATATTTTGATGTTACTTTTTAATTATCATAATATTTTTGTTTATAATAAGTTTTGTTAGATTTTATTATATTCGATAATTTTTTTAATATTATATATTATAATCATTATGCTTTTATAAAATCTTTTATGATGTTTTCTGATTGAATATTTATATTTCGTCAATGAATCAGGATGTCATCTATGATTCATCATCTGTCTTCAAATAAATTGGGATGTCATTGATGATCACAACCACAAATTTGTCTAAATACTGATGAATGTTTTTGTTCATATACTCCATGAATACACCAGGCCCATTAGACACACCAAATGGCATCACTGAATACTCGTAATGATCATACCTCGTTCTGAAAGTCGTCTTCGGAATATCCCCAGCCTTTACATGAATCTGATGATAACTGAATTTCAAATCAATCTTTCTGAAAACACAAGCACGTACTAACCGGTCTATCAAATCATTAATCATCGGAAGTGGATACTTGTTTTTTATAATTACTTTGTTCAACTGATGATAGTCGACACACAACCTTATGCTACCATCATTCTTCTTGACTAACAACATTGTCGCACCCCACATAACATTGTCGTACCCCATGGAGAAACATTAGGATGAACAAACTTCTTCTCGAACATTTCTACTAATTGCTTCTTCAGTTCACTACTTTGAAGCAGACATTCGATAAGGAGTCATCGACACCGAACTTGTACCTGGTACCAAGTCTATAGTAACTCAACTTCGTGCTCCAGCGGCAAATCATTGTTGTCTTCAAGAAACACTTATGGAAAATCACAAATAACAATAAGGTCATGAACTACTCTCTTACTTTTGGCTTCTAGCGAAGCTAACATCACAAACACTTGTGCATCGTCCCTCACGGACTCTCTTACTTTCCTAGCAGATATAAAATCAACTTTTCACCTCCATCGAACTCAGATTCATGCTCTGGATGCAAGTCACAGATATCTTCGGAAAAAACATCAGAATTACACATCAATGGCACATCACTAGTCGTTACATTGCTCTTCAATCTCCAAAAAGAAACCCTCAACAATGTCTTATTGTTCTCACTTAAAGACATCCCAACTTGACTGACACAGAGGAATCTCGAATCCACGGCCTCTTCAGTTTCAGGAACAAGACAGCTTCGACATCACCTGAACTCTTGCAATCAGCGGCTTATTGAACCAACTCTTCACACCTGCAGTAACACAGAGAAGCAGAAGTTCCTCCCCCACTTGTTTCAATCTCGCTCCTAAGTGGTTAGAAAACCAAACAAACACCAACAATGTTCCACACGCATGTCGCGTACTAGGGAACAAACAACATATGAAAATTTGGTCGGACAGACCGACCCGCTCTAATACCAACTATGTAACACCTTATTTTTCTCACACATAAATATACGAAAATAAGAGTATTCATCAAAACAAAAACATATGTCACACATTCACAAATCTCAATATACATGTCATGTAACACTTTAACATATAGTAACAATAATCAACACCTTCTCTTAGGGTGTCTTCGTATCCTCACCTTCACTTAGGGTATCATTGCAACAAAATTTCCCATCAACAAAGCATGCAATCAATGAATCATTTTATTTCAAAGACTTTATAACATAAATGAAATCATAAATGCAATCCTTCAAAACCTCAAAACATCAACCATGAGAGTATACAACAACTCTCTAACGAAATATTAGACAAAACTCGCAAACGTTTCCTAGTGTTACATATCAGAGCACGTAAACTAAACGCATAAAGAAAAATGACAAACAGCCTCATGTCATCCTCCATTCTAAGAAATTACTCAGTTACATGCTTGTGTACCCCGAAGAGGAGCACAGACCACATCAACAACAAAGGGGTGAAAAATCACAAACGATAATAACAGGCGTATACTGCAAAGTAGGATAATAACAAAATTCTCCATACAATATTATTAACAGTATATCTCATCACAATCTCACACCCAAACTCACCAATAAATCACAACTCAATAATTATGCAAATAACTCATTATACAATGCGACTCGACTATGTAACTTTATGCATATGCATGTTGTACCAACTTAAAATTTTATTCTTCATACGAACCGAATTTCAATCTCTGCGAACCCTGAGTCCCCTTTCTGAGCTCCAAACTCCATCTCTGAGCTTGGGACAAGCCACTAGTCCCCTCTCTGAACTAACAGACATGCCTCTTAACACAAATCTTATGATGCATGATCATATCATCAAATCAATACGTTAAGACCCCTCTCTGATCCTAACATAAATGCATTGACAACTCAATTAATCCCCTCTCTATATTACATCACACCAAAATCACAAAATACACCGTATCAATCAACAATACAACACAAGCATGTTAATAATTCATTTCAACATAACTAAAAATAATTCATATTCACAACGTTCTCATATTTCATACTTATTCTCAATGCTTAACATCTCCTCATAACAACATTTTCAAATATTTCCATAACTTATAAAACATTTTCCTCAAACTCACACAACTCGACATTTATACGATCAAATAATTTTTAATAATCATTCTCATCAATTACTCATGTTATCACAACTCATTCAGTCTCTAAAATTATTGTCAAGTGATAGTAATTTACGTTAGCTTTCCAACGTTTTGAACCATGTCTCGTTCCAAGTTACGGAATTCAAGTTATGATAAAAACAAAAACATAAGAATTATGTCGCTAGAGCGTCTCGCTACGCGAGGACCTCCGTAGCTAAGCGACGGATCCCTAAGCAACGGCGTACAGATCTACAAAAACCAGAATGTGATTTTCACCATTGGAGGACCTTCGGAACTCCGATTTCGATTCCGTAAAAAGTCAGACGCTCAGAATTAGACATACTGCAATTATCCCATGACTAAAAACCAATTTAACACATAAACTCCACTATTTTCATGAAAACCATTTATTTATAAAACTTATGACAGTGCAACAATGATAGAAAAACATCAAGTATCAAAACAGAAAAATCAGTCATAAATAGTGCACAAATTCATCCGTTATTACAGACAATTATCATACAATCAGAATTCATCCACATCATACACCCTATTGGAGGTTAAGAACTCATCTACCATATCCCTCATGCATAAGCTCTATTAAAAGTTATTTTCCTCCCTTACCGGATACTCCTAGCAACAAAATTCTGATTTTCGGTAGAACTTATTCTCCACACCAAGTTTTTTCCTCTTCTTAGCCATTTGGTCTCTTTCTCTTTTCTCTAGTTTCTACATATTGACAAAAATAGATTATTCATAGGTTTCTCTCATTATAATATATAATTATGACAAAATAACTCTTAATTATATTTTTCTCTCCTACTAACAAAATAATTGTTGCTTCCTCCCATTAATTTTACCTCAATTCTCACTTTCACCACAAAATCTCTATTTTCCTTTTGATTGATTAAATATAGTAAATTATTATTACTAAAATAATTTTTAGTAATTATGACTCATTTCTACTCATCACCTACAATTATCTTTGTACCCTTAACTCAAGGGTACACACCCCCACTCCCGTATTTAACTAATCACTCAATTAAATAAATATGCAAAACATAATAATTCAAATAATTCTATAATTCAAGAATTTGGGTGTTACACAGCTGTCGCGACTCTGCCTCGCTCACTTATGGCTAAAATAATCCCTTTTACCTTAATATCATGCAGTAAATCCAAGGTTTTGCCTATGGTTTCTCCTTCCCAAGGCTCTTTAAGGTTTCTTGCTTCTTTCTCTCTTTTCCAGTTTTACATATCAAACAAACTCTCACTCCCTCACTTTATCTATTTAAATGACCTAAAAAAAATTTGTTACTTCTCAACTCTCCCTCAACCCTTGGACTATTACTCATTAACCTTAATATCCTGCAGCAAATCAAAGGTCGTGGTTATGATTTCTCCTTCCCAAAGCTCTTTAGGATTCCTTGCCTCTTTCTCTCTTTTCCACTTTTACGTATCAGACAAACTCTCACTCCCTCACTTTATCTATTTAAATTACCTCTAAAAAAATTGTTAATTCCCAAGGCTCCCTCAACCCTTGGACTATTACTCCTTAACACTCAAATTTCATTAAAATTCTAATTTCACCCCATAGATCACAATTCCTATATTTTTATTATTTTTATTAAATAATAATCTCAAGATTCTTCATAATTTCCAAATAAATCATGAAAATCACATAAAGTATTTTTTCACCAAATTAAATAATTAAAAGATAATTATAATTAAATTAAATAATTAATTAAAAATTCGAGATGTTATAGACCACCTACAAGTATAGGGAATGATTGCACTCTCAGTATTATACTCAAGTTTAAGGATTTATACATGGTTCAGATCCTGTGATCGGCAATAGGGTGGACTAGGCCATGATTTTATGTTCCTGAGAGGGACCCTAGAGGAATGTTCCGGTAAATGAATCAGATTTTTAAGACTAAATAAGTGATCCTTCATGAGATGATCGTGGAATATTTAGTCGATAGTTTAATCATATTGGGTGGATGTTAGTTACCTTGATGGACTATTCAGTTATACCTTGACCCGAGTAGAAAGTTAGTGAGAGATTCTAGAATGGAAATACACTTAAATTATTATCTCATCCCATGTTATTTTATTATTTTTAAATAAGCATGTATTTAGATTAGGTTTGTACCGGAGAACTTGACATTAAATACCTCATGGAATATATTTTTATTATGCTGAAGAATTCTATCTTATAGATGATATATCATTTAGATTTAGATTTATTGTCATGTGAAAATTTTATCTGGTCCATCCAGTACCAAAAATTTTAAGTACTAGAATTCTAAACATATAATTATGGGGTGTTATATGTTGAATTGTAATTCTTTGTGTCGAAGCTGGTTGCTCGATAGAGTAAGGAAGTGTCGATCACCTAGTGTGTTGAGTTGTGTTAGTGTGTCGAAGTGTCGAAGCATGTTGCTTCACACAGGATTTCAACTTATGTCTATTTTAGTAGTGTTAGGTATTTTGGACTTTTATAGTTTTTGGCTTTAGCTTGAGGTCCAAGTTAACCTAAATCTATAAATAGAGAGAGTAACTCTTATTTTTATAATGAAGTGAATAGAGTATTCATAACATTGTAATTCATAGTATTTTGCAGTTGCAAAGTGAATAAGAAGTTTTCCACAGTTTGTGGACAGAGAGAAGCTCTGCAGAATTTTATTACTTTTCTCCTTCATCGTTCTTTACTTTCTTTCTTTCTCCATTGTTCTTTTCTTTTATTGTCATTGTGTGGGTGATAACAATCTTGTTCATCAAGATTAATTGAAATTTTTCATATGTTTTGGGGAATTTCCAACATCTGGTATCAAGAGCTCTAGTTTAATCAATCTGTGGGAAGAAAATCACCATGGCAACGAATCATCTAAACGGGCATTTTCTAGCAAATCTTCTGATTCTCAAGAACAACAATTATGAGAATTAATGCAAGCAGATAAAGGTTGTGTTCTTTTATCAAGATTTTTGGGATCTTATGAGGGAGGGAGTGACAACGCTTGCAAAAGTCGCGACAGATCAAGAAAAGGTTGCACATAAAGAATTGAAGAAGAAATATTATAAAACTCTCTTTATAATCCATCAATGTGTTGATGCATATAACTTTGAAAATGTTAGTGATGCAGAATCAACGAAAGAAGCATGGGAAATTCTGAAGAAATAGTTTGGAGGCGCGGAGAAGGTGAAAGAGGTGAGGTTACAAACTCACAAAAGAATGTATGAATTGCTTCAGATGGAAGACAATAAATGCATAATTGATTTCTTCACCAAGGTTACGAAACTGGTGAATCAAATGAATGTATGTGGAGAAGTGTCGACATCAAGATCTGTTGTTGGAAAGATCTTGAGGTCGTTGGCTCCAAAGTTCGACCACGTCGTAATAGCCATAAAAGAGTCGAAAGATTTGTCAAAACTGACAAAGAAAGAGATTCAAGGGACACTTGAATCTCATGAACAAAGAATGGCTGAAAGAGCTGCAGAAAAGTCGAAGAGTGATATGACTTTGCAGGCTCAATCAGCAAAATAAAGAAAAGGCAAAGGAAGTTAGAATTGCAACAAAGATAGAGGAGGCTACAACAATTCGACAGATCGAAATCAGCAAGAAGGAAACTGGTCGAATCAGAGAAAACCCTAGAACCAAGGCAACCAAAGAGGTGGTGTTACAGGTAGAGGAAGAGGTGGTGGTCAAAAGTCAGACAAGAGTCACATTCAGTGTTACAATTGTCAGAAGTATGGTCATTATTCTAGTGATTGTCCAGAAAAGTAGAAGAATCAAGAAACTTATGCAAAGCTGGCAAAACATGAAAAAGAAGAGACGTTGTTGATGATTATAACAAGAGATGAAGAGAGATTCAAGGACCAGTGGTACTTGGACTCAGGATGCTCATCACACATGTCTGAAAGAAAAGATTGGTTTGTCAACATAAAACTCTCAATGAATAACATGGTGAAATTTGTAAATGACAACACTCTAGCAGCTGAAGGTGTTGGTGATGTTCTGATTATAAGGAAAGATGGCAAGAGATCAGTAATTTCAAATGTGTTGTATATACCAGGCATGAAGAGTAACTTGCTCAACATAGGACAGTTAGTCGAAAAGAACTATAAGGTGTCGATCGAAGACAAAATGATGAGAGTTCTCAACTCAAATGGAAGGTTGATCTTGAAGGCTCCAATGTCTCAGAATAGAACCTTCAAGATTGAACTAAATGTGATGGAGCATAAGTTTCTTGCAACAGAAGTCAGCAGAGATGAATGGATATGGCATTACAGACTTGGTCATCTCAATTTCAAAGACATCAGAGATTTGAATAGAAGAAATATGGTTTCAGTATTACCAAAAATCGACATTCCAAACGAAGTGTGTGAAGAATGTGTGCAGGTAAAGCAGCATAAGAACAGCTTTAGTAAGGATGCATGAAGCAGGTCGAAGAAAATTCTTGAAGTCATATACTCTGATGTATGTGGTCCTCTCCAGGTGTATTCGATTGGAGGTAACAAATACTTTGTTACATTCATAGATGATTCCAGTCGAAAATTATGGTCTTACCTGATCCAGAAGAAAAGTGAAGTGGTCGAGGTATTTGCCAAGTTTAAATCTATGGTTGAAAGATAGAACGGTCGAAAGATCAAGATTTTGAGAACTGGTGGTGGTGAAGAATATGTGTCGAAAGATTTCGATGCATTATGTGTGAAAGAAGGGAATGTGCATGAGATGGTGCCACCCTACAGTCCATAACAGAATGGAGTCGCAGAAAGGAAGAATAGAACCATTATGAATATAGTTAGAAGTATGTTCAAAGGCAAGCATCTACCCAAAGAATTATGGGGGAAAGTTGTGTCGACTGCGACATATATCCTGAACAGATGTCCGAAGAAGAAGTTAGAAGGAATCGCACCAGAAGAATGTTGACCTAGTGTCAAGACTAGCTTGAGTCATCTGAGGGTGTTTGGATCTATAGCACATAGACATATGATAGATCAATTGAGAAGAAAACTTGATGACAAGTCGAGTTAAATGATCCTGATAGGATATCATTCGACTGGAGGATACAAGTTGTTTGACCCAATGAATAAGCAAGTAGTGATCAGCAAGGACGTGATCATATATGAGCTTAAGGAGTGGGGTTGGACTGAGAATGTCAAGAAAGATTCAATGAGAATATTTTGTGATGAACCAGCTACTGAAGTCGAAAGAGAAGTTCGACAGAAAGAAGCCAGAGGTGAAGCAGGCCCAAGCAGACCTCAGAGAACAAGACACATGCCTCAAGGTTGCAAGAATGTGTGATTACATCAGATGATGTGGTTAATAAAGAAGGTGAGCTGGTACATTATACTTTCTACGCAGATGTCGAACCAATCAATGCAGTTGAGGCATTGAAAGATTCGAAGTGGATGAAAGCAATGGACGAAGAACTTAAGTCAATTGAAGTCAACAACACTTGATCACTTGTCGAATTGCCCCAAGACAAGAAGGCAATCGATGTGAAGTGGGTATACAAGGTGAAATTGAATCCTAAAGGAGAAGTGACTCGACGCAAGGCGAGACTTGTGGCGAAAAGGATTTCTTCAAAAAGAAAGAATCGACTTTGATGAAGTTTTTGCACTTGTTGCTAGGATCGAAACAATCAGGTTGATTATTGATCTAGCAAACATGAACAACTGGAAAATGTGTCAGATGGATGTGAAATGTGCATTCCTTAATGGACCCTTAGAAGAAGAAGTTTATGTTGCACAACCAGTTGGGTTTGTGAAACAAGGCGAAGAAAGAAAAGTGTACAAGTTGCATAAAGCCTTGTACGGACTTAAACAAACTCCAAGAGCTTGGAACAAGAAGATAAATGACTTTCTAAGAGAGAAGGAATTTGTGAAGTGCACAAGTGAACATGGAGTATATGTAAGAAGAAGCAAGAGCGAATTACTTATACTATATCTTTATGTAGATGACCTATTGATAACAGGTAGCTGCAAGAAAGAGATCGAAGACTTCAAAGGTGATCTCAACAAGGAATTCGAAATGTCAGATCTGGGTGACATTTCATATTTCCTTGGCATCAAATTCTACAAGAGTGGTAGAGATTTGATGATGCGCCAAAGAAGATATGCAGACGAAATACTCAAGAGATTTGAGATGCAAGATTAGAACTGTCGAAAGATTCAGATGAAGATAATGACGATCCAACCCAATATATAAGACTTATTGGATCACTTCGATACCTTTGTCACACAATGCCTGACTTAACATACAGTGTAGGTATGGTGAGTAGGTTCATGCAGAAGCCAAAGATATCACATCTAGCAGCGACGAAGAGGATACTAAGGTATCTGAAAGGAACTCTCGACTATGGCATTTTGTTTCCTACAGCTGGTGAGGAAAAGAATGCAAATTAGTGGGATAAACCGACTCAAATTGGTGTAGTGATGTTAGGGATCGAAAATCCACAGCTGGTTATATATTTATGTTATGTGGTGCACCAGTTGCTTGGAGTTCGAGAAAGGAGCCAGTATTGGCATTGTCGTCATGCGTATCAGAATACATAGTTGCTTATCTTTGTGCATGTCAAGCAACATGGATGGTGAATCTAATCGAAGAGATAACAGCGAAGAGTCATTGAGCAATTACCATGAGGATCGACAGCATGTCAGCTATCAATCTGGCGAAGAATTCGATAACACATGGTCGAAGCAAGCACATCGAAATGAGATTCCATTATCTTCAAAAACAGGTGGCAGATGGGAAGATGAATGTGGAACACTATAGAACTGAGAATCAAATTGCAGACATCATGACGAAGGAAGTGCAGGTCGAAGTGTTCAAAAGACTAAGAGATATGATGAATGTAGATAACTTAGACACAATGAATTAGGTGGTATGTTGAATTGTAACTCCTTGTATCGAAGCATGTTGCTCGACAGAGTAAGGAAATGTCGAACCACCTAGTGTGTTTAGTTGTGTTAGTGTGTTAAAGTGTCGAAGCATGTTACTTCACATAGGATTTCGACTTATATCTATTTTAGTAGTGTTAGCAATTTTAGACTTTTATAATTTAGAATTTTGACTTGAGGTCCAAATTAACAATATTCATAACATTGTAATTTACAGTATTTTGTAGTTGCAAAGTGAATAAAAAATTTTGCACAGTTTATGAACAGAGAGAAACTCTGCAGAATTTTATTACTCTTCTTCTTCATCATTCTTTACTTTTTTTCTCCATTATTCTTTTCTTTTATTGTTATTGTGTGGGTGATAACAATCTTGTTTATCAAAATTGATTAAAATTCTTCATAGATTTTAGGGGATTTCCAACATTATATAGGGACCTCCCATGTGTTTTTTTTGTGTTAATGGGGCCCATAGAAAAGTTAGTGAGAGATTTAATGGTTTAGAAAAAAAAGCCACTTAAATTATTATCTCATCCAGATTATTTTATTATTTTTAAGTAAGTTGGTGTTTGGATTGGGTTCAAACTTAGAGAACTTGACATTAGAGACTCGAATATACTTCTATACTTCTGTTGTGCTGAATAATTCTGACAGAGATGATGTATCATTTAGATTGTATTGTGAAAATTTTATATGTTCTACCAAAAATTATAATGCCATAAATTATCATCTCCCCCAAACAAATGGTGTAAGACACTCAAACCTTATTCATGCCCTGGTCAATCTAATGAAATAGAATTAGAATGGAGATCGGACCAAACATACATAATGGAAACTTGTGATATTTAACAAAAATTAATAAATAAAACCTGGTGGAAATTGGGGATGAATGGTCAATGAAATGTTAGAAAATGGCGACCAGAGCATTCTGCGAATATTTATAGTCTTTAGCCGTTCGTGTTGCAGCTTCTTTCTTCCTATCTCAAAAAACCAATCTTCTAGAAATTTGGGGTTTGTGAATGTTAAAAAGGCTTAAAAATTAATTTTTTTGAGACAAATTAGGATTCTAGATGTTAAAAGATAAATCAATAAATTAAAATAACATAAAACCATGTCATATTAAAATAAAGCCACTTAAATTGCAAGAAGTCTAATTAAACCTATAAACTTATATTTATTATTATCACTACATAAAAATGTACGCACTAATTACCTCAAATAGCAAACTAAATGTGGACGGATGTCCCATTGCATCAATAACAGAATGAAAAGGCCCGAATAACTCATGACACATGAAGATTTTGGATCTCAACTTGTAGTGTTCTAAGTTTCTTTTCACTATTTGATATTTCTTCTTGAATCTCATCTAGCTTGTTTAGTCTATGCTGCGCTTGATCTTGGTAAGGTTTGCCAATGGCTCTCACAAAAGTATCCAAATTTTCTACGGCTTCAGCCAAATCTCTCTTCATGGCTTCTTCAAGTTCATATGCCAAGGCATCTGCTTTCTTTTTCACTTTATCTATCACACTCTGCCTTCGAGCTGGGAAATTTGAAATAGCTATGTACCTGACATAAAAACAAAACAAATGTCCACCCAGATATTAGCAGCAAGTGAATAGCTCAATTATACAATCAATTAGAGTTGTTTTTAACCATTATATAGCATTTTATCTTCAACCAATGATAAAATCAAAAAGACATGATCATAGAAAGGTGTGACAATGCTAAAGATATTCTAACTGTTCTTTCAAAAAGAACAGTATTTTGATCAAATAATTTGTATTAAACTTATCCGTTAGTGAGATGTCGTTCTTTTTTTCTTTTAATACTACATTTGTCCTAATTTGTAAGCTCCTTTGACACTTCTCATATTTATTAGGAAAAGCTGATAGTGAAATTTACGTGTACATTTTTATGTATAACTAATCAATTGTCTTATGTGCATAGAGGTTTTCAAATTAATAGCATCAATAAGAGATATATATTTAAAAAGAAAAAAGAAATGTATCCAGTAATTTACAACAGGGCTTATATTGAAGAACTTTTTTTTTTCAAAGAGACCTTATAATAGGGAAAGAGGTAATAACAATTATATTGTTGCATATAAGTTTTATGTGGGTTAAGATAAATGATCATGAAACAGGTTCTACAAGAGTTGGGAGATATTTAGTGGTGAATAAGGGTGTCCATGTAACCATGTTCATGTTCATGTTATCGTTTGTACTAGTGCACAATTCAAAGATACATCGAATAAATAACATTTCATTATCTCTTATAGGATTGTGCAGCTGAAATATTTATAATACCGGTTATCAATAGTGGACGATAGTGGCGCTATCTCAGGATAGTGTCGCGGAGCAGTGACCCTCCACTACAGAAGAGCAGTTCTCATCCCAGTTTGAGATGGCGGACACTATTTGAGATTTAGCGGATAGTGGCTGCATAGTGCTTCCCGACCCGAGCGGAATTCATCAGTTTCGAAAGCAAAACCCCAGAACTACCCTTAAAAAAAGAAACATTAGAGGAGTTCTGAGGAATTTTTCCGATTTGCCCTAACTCAGAACACATCAGAGTAATCCGTCTTTTTCTCGCACGCTTTCGCTTAAGTTTTCAAGTTTTCTTCTCTTCTTTCGTCTTTCTTTCTCTTCTTTCCTTTCTTCTTCGTTATGTACTGTCTTTTTTCAAAGTCTTTTTCCTCTTTATTTAAAGTCTTTCCTTTCTTCTTCTTTCTTCCTCTGATTTTTTCTTCTTTCTTCTTCGTTATGTACTGTCTTTTTTCAAAGTATTTTTCCTCTTTTACTTCCGCTATTTCCCCTCTGTTTTTTTCTTTTATGTAATAGTATTTTAATAAATTAATTCCTCTTCTTCCTCTTTTACTTTTACTTAGGCTGTCTCCACTCTATTTTTTTTCTTTTATGGATATTGTGTTATTTGTTTAGTTTTACATTAATTACATATTTTATAGATAAATAATCCCAAAAATAGTCAAATAGTGGTTATCCCGCTATCCTAATTTTGGGGCCGGCCGCTCCGCTCTGCTATTTGGGATTGATAACTATGTTATAATAAAGTTTAAGACCAAAAGTCTCTTCAACTACTATGCAAGCATGCATTTTCAAATATAACCCGGGCAATCATAAAGGAGCTATAATTGAATATAATACATTACCCGCCAACAGAACAAATTCCAAGAGCAAGAAGATCTTCCAATGTGGTTTGCAGTACAGATGTCAATAGTGAAGCAGAAAAACCGGCCACTCCTAGTTGACCAAAAGTCCCTAAAATCTACACAAAGGGAAGACATTTTATATCAGATTTGTTTAGAAACAGTAGTTGTGGTGGTGGTGGTGGTGGTGGTGGTGGTATGCTAAAACATAGTTATAAAAACAAACAAAAAATACTATATTCACCACTGAGGAAGATTCAGACAATATTCATTGGTGTATGGCTAACCAAGTTCAACAAAGATTAAATAGAGCAATTTTGCAGATATCAAAATTTATTGTCAATGAGAAAAAGTACATCATTTACTTGTTATATAGCTCAAAGCAGTGCCACAAAAAATATCAAAGGACCACATGAAGGCAACATTCAGTAGCAAAGCAAAATTATAATAAAATTGTAAGATAAAGCAGCAACCTAAATAAATCACACTGGAAAATAATTATTTCTCAACTTTTAAACAACCCTACTAATCATATCTTACAGCGCTTCTCTAGCACCATAGTTAACCCTAAATCATTATGAATGTTAACCTTAAGGCAGTAGCCTAGACATCTTTCAAAACTCGTTGTTTGCACTTTAGTCAGTTATTATGCTATTTTAAATTTTGGGATACTTCGTGAATTGCAAAACTTCTACTCAAAATGTCTGCGAAGTTTGTCGCACATATAGACCTTAGTTTATAATTTACTTCCCATTTAAAGTTTTCCCGTTTATAATTACTTCCCATGTACAATGTAGTTTTCAAATTGATGCAATAATATCCTTCCATCAGTTATTTGTTCAACTGAAGTGACTTAGCCTTGCTGATATGGCACAAATCCACGTCAGCAAATTTTCCTTCTGATTCCAAATCATGAGAGAAAAAACTGCAATTGAACTAAAGAAACGGAAACAGGAAACTAAGCGACTTCAGTTGAACAAAAAGAGATCTTAAAGGCCAAAATGGAAAGAGTTTCAAATTATTTTAGAAGGAATTTTAAACTTACCATCTCACGAACTTCTTGCTCAAATGACTTTGAAACTGCACTGCTGCTGAAATTTTCAATCACCCGGTAGCCTGCTTGATCCCCTTTCTTTAGCAATTCATACGTCTCAAAAGACATCTGACTATTTTCATGAATCAACGAGGACCAACGTTTCTCAAAAGATTCCTTGCATAGTCTCCCTTGTTCGGCATTTTTGGAGCATAACCAATTTTCATATTCTGCAAGTATTTTCTGTGTCCAATCAACCAAAAACATATTAGAAAAATATACCCAACTAACGTCACACATATTACATTATTTTAAATCTTGCATTAGTATTTTTGATGTATTAGCCATCTTGGAGACATCCAAAGCAAAAGCATAGTCCGGTTTATGGTTGAATCAATTATTCTTTCAGATAAACAATACATCCTCCGGACCCAATTACAAGAGACAAAACCAAAACAACAAAACAATAAGCTCGTTTTTTGTTTTAGCTTTTTGAGTGTTTTAACATATATATACTCTTAGGCTATTGGAGGAAGAGTAGAAGGGATAATAGAGAAACCTTTCCCATTTTCTGAGAGTGCTTTGTAGAGAATAATAAAATAAATGTTTATCATTAATATACTATTAATTTTAAGAATATTATAACATGGATTGAATTTGAAGAATTTATCTAAACCCTCAAAAAACCCTCAAAATCCTCCTTCAATAACAATTTCCAAATTTTCCCTAAAATGAGGGAACTCAAAAATTGTATTGGAAGAAGACATTGGAGGGTTTTGGAAAGATATCTCCCTCCAAAGCTCTCTTTTCCCCTCAACTTTGATAAATTATCTAAATTCAATTCATGTTGTAATTCTCTCAATATTAAAAATATATCAATCACATGCATTCATTTATCATGCTATACAAAAACATTTTTTTTGAAAAGATTTAAAGATTTATCTATTTTTTCCTTCTACTCCTCTCCCTCCAAAGCTCTCTTTTCCCCTCAACTTCAAACTCCCAAACAAAACCTTATCGAAATTTATGAGACATTAAATACATCCACTAAGTTATACATTAAATACATCCACTAAGTTAAGAAGACAAACATATCAAATGATGTTAAAATGTAAGTTATACAATAAATACATCTTAAAAGTTAAGACCCAAAAACTCTCTTATAAGTAAAACCAGAGGGACTGGTAATTAGTAAACATGAGTGAATACAATCTGAATTCAGTAGTTTACAACCAAAAACTAACCTGAACAGATGACACAGAAGGATCAATGATGTCATTCTGAATTCTTGAGGTGGCAGGCATTGTACGTTTCTCTCCTTTGAAAACATATGATGCAATGGTATCAAGATTTGACAATTGCATTGTAGCTTCTACAAGCTCCACAACGCGTGATTTAGTGGATTCGATCTGACAATGTACACCATTGCAATTTAAGAGCATACCAATTAAGAGGAAAAGAAATTGTCTTGAAACTAAAAAACTATGAATTTTTGTAACATACCATAGATAGTGTTTGTCTCCTCCAAGAAAGGCTCTCAATCTCCATATTCAATGCAAAATCATCTACACTATTGACAACACCATTTATTGCAATCAAATCCTGCTTGGCACATCGATAATCTTGTGTTACAAGAGTTTCACATGCAGAAATTAGTCTATCGGCAATTCCAACAGGTGTTTCAAGTTTAAGCCTCATTCTATCCATTCCTGCAATTGTTGACCCATCTAAAAAGCTGTATAAGAATTTCTCAAGCTCATGAAAGCTGCTGGGACCATATTGAGAACCAGAGACTGACAATTCTTCATTATGTTTCCCAAAACTAGAGGTAGCCATAAGTTTTGCTTCAAGAGCAGATCGAGCAGATACAGGATATAATATCACATTTTCTGTATTCAGCAACCTCTTTATGTTGTCCTTGATGAAGGACATTGCTTCCTCAAGCTGCATCGATTTGTGAATATAGAATGTAAGCCTAATTTCGCAAATGCCTATATCAATACAAAAGAACTACAGATAATACAATTATGGTAATAACCAACATGAACTGTGAGACATTAATATACCTCATGATTATTCTGATATATGTCAGCTTTATTTAAAACAAAGACCACCTTTTTCTTCCATTGCTGTGAATATCGAAGAAAAGCAACCTGGAAAATAGCATAAAACAACACATCATACCCCTAACTGGGCAATTATCCTAGAGTATACCCTACGCACAAATAATGACTAAGCATACCTCACTTCCAGTTAAAGGGCGATCAGCTGAAATAACAAAAAGAAGCAAGTCTGCACGGGGCACAAATTCCTCTGTAAGACGCTGCTGTCTCTGAAGAATTACATTAGTTCCAGGTGTATCAACAATTGTCATCTGTTTTCAGAAAGACAAAGAAAACTGTTGAGGGGCACTATAGCAAACAGAAATTGTGACCAGAAGAGAGAACCAAAACAAAAAGAGAAAACTAAAAAATAATAGACTTACTTCTCTGAGAATTGGAGCAGGAAGGTAGCAAATATATTGACCATCTGGAAACCTTTCACAGCGTTGTTTTTCAATATCTAGGTCGTTAAACCGTAAAAATGTGATCTCATTTGTTGTTGGAACAACCCCTTCTTTGAGATATCTTTCTCCAAGAAGCGCATTAATCACAGTAGATTTACCAGAGTTGAATTCCCCCTGGTAATAGTGTCAAATAACATCAGCTCTTTGTACCATATTTCTATGAATTTTATTTGAACCCAGTTTTCGTTTGCATCTCACACAATTCCAGTTTGATTAAGAAAACTTATAATAAATGGTAATGGGAAGCTAGTGAATCAAACAACTACTCATCCTAAGGTGAACATAAAATAACGTGTGACCTTTGATGAGTATTGACAGCTATGGCAGCCATCAAATCCATCCATAACATAACAATCTAGGAATAACATGTGACCCAAACATTGCATTGTTAAGAGTAGAATAACAAAAACAAAGTACAATAACCATGACCATGAACTATATGAAAAAAAAAACTCCTAAAAGCAACTCACTGTAAGCAAACAATTAACCAACACTCAAGTAAATGCTTATGCATGAAAGTGGTCAATTAAAAGCAGAAGATCAGTGAACAACAACGACAAGTCCACAACAAATAGTACTTATTTGTTAACTAGTTCTAAACTATGCATAGTAACAGAATATTTTCTTTTTGAAATTTAGAGCTAATACCAATGTATATCCAGGAACCAGAATTTGTTGAGATTCAGCACACAATTACCACTATAACCAATAAGAACGGCTCATCAATCTGAGAAACTGCATCATCGAGAAGCGAAACTTCCTCCATCTGTCATTTTAAACCAATCCCAATTCAACACAAAGTAAACAATATAATGGTCAAAATACATAATAATGAAAGAAACAAAAAAAAAATCAATTCAAATACCAACTGTTTTAATTAAAAGATCACCAGAGGTGCAGCTTTCTTTATAACTTCAATAGCTTCATTCAACACCAACCTCTCCATCTCAATTAACTGTTTCTCCCTATCCTCCAATTTAACAAATCCACCTACAACCTCCCTTTTGTTCTGCAAACCATTAGTTTTATTAACTAATTTACCATCATCAATTTTACCGCCACGTTCATCCAATATTCTCTCATCATTCGCAATTCCACCATCCAACAGTTTGAGCAGGAAACCATCATCAAACAAACCAAGACTTTCCAAACTAGTAACAAAACCACTAGCACCAGAAGCAAGCAAACTCGAAGCCTCAGCATATGACAAGTTTTCCCCCAAAAACGATGCAAAGATAGGTATCTTCACATTCTCAACTACATTACCAATTTCCTGATTTAAACCTTTCAAATCATCACCACCATATATAAGAAAGTCAGCACCTTCGGATTTAGAAGCATTTACAGCAGCATCTACAGTTTGAACAAATCTAGCCACCAATGGAAGAACCACCAAGTCACTATTGGAACTTAACATTGTATTTCTAGCAACAACAGTAGGAAGACCTGAAACAGATACAAAGGAATTTATTTCAATAATTTATTTCAATTATTACAAATAAAATGTAGCACAGGTGTTTGAAGAAATGCTCCAAAGAGAAAAACAAGAAAAATGAAACGATTTAAAGGAAACCTTTGTCGGAGAGCAAAACACCACTGGTGGCGGCAGCGGAGGCGATATCTACACGCTCGGCGACTAACAAATAAGCGCGGTCACGAACGATTGATTTCAACATGCAAGCGGCTTCGTAGAGCTTGCCACCTGTTTGTTCGTTACTGGCGAGAATTACGATTCCAACCGATTTGGAAACTGCTTTGTCGATCAAGTCTAGGGCGGCGTCGCCACGTGTCAGAATCTCGTCGGGGTTGAGCTGGAGAATTAGAGTGGGGACTTTGACTTCGGGTCTCTTGTAACCGCCGGGGAAGAGCGTTCGGGGTTGAGCTTGGGCTTGGGCCTGAGGAAAGAGGTGTTGGTTGAAATGACGAGAGGCATTGGAAAAGATGGAGATAGAGTTGGTGGGAGAAGAATGTGAAGAGCGGCGGAGGGGGAGGTGAGGGGAGCGGCAGAAGGAGGTGCAGCGATGACTATGGCGGTGGCGAGGAATGGTTGAATTTGAAGGAGCGAGAAGAGAAGAAGAAGAAGAAGAAGAAGAAGGGGTTAGTGTGGAACAGAGTACCATGGATTTGATCTGAAGGAAGTAGAAAGAAAGGAGAGGAAAGAAGGGAGATAGCGTTATCGGGGGAGAGATGTGCTTCCGTCACTGAAATCTCAGTTGTTATCTATCTTTTGGCTCGAATTTCCAAGGACCGCATGTGCTTCCAATTAAACTTACAGTCAACTTTAAGTATAATTAATGTAATAATAATATCCATTAGTGCATACTTTCTCTTTTTCTTTGGCATAATTAATTTTAACTTAATTTTATTATTCATTTTAAAAATATAATCTCTTAAAAATTATTTTATTAATTATTGTTATTAAAAGTTTTTGAAAAAACATCGCCTAGTATATGACAGCAAAGTATTTAATAATATATATATATATATATATATATATATATATATATATATATATATATATATATAGCAAATTTGATTTTTTTTTACATTTCACATTTAGTGTATTTAATCCAAGTATGAATTTGATAATATCCAAGTATGTATTAAATTGAAAAGATTTTATTTTTAGAGGTTAAACACTCTCGTAAATTATTAATAATATATATAAAAAATATAACACCACGTTAATATCACAATAATCAACAAGTCCTCCAAAAACAGAGTAATCACTCATACAACATAACATAAAAAATAAAAAATATCAAAAGTCTGAAAAATCAACAACCAATTAGTCCAAATTTGTAAACTATTATGATGATGCATTATCAATTGTCTCTAGCAGATCATTTCCATCTGCAGTAAACTCTAATGATTTGGTGCAGGCCCAACAATATAAGTGCATGCCCTCTCATCAGTATCGTTCATGAAAACCTGAAGAAAAAAAAGGAAAATCAGATGATTGTGTCTCACAGGCCCTGTGTATTAAAGTATCTAATGTACAATTAGCATATATATATTAAGGTTGTTTCATCAAATAATGGTGATCATAATTCATCAGTTTCTAGAGCCACTAATTCAGGGAAAACAAAATATGACTTATTAAACTTAACATTGCACAGAAAATTTAATAAACAATGGTAATTTATGCTTAGTTTCTCACTTCTTGAGAGTGCAAACTGAATGGGGATAATTGAATGATGGTGGGGTAAATTTTTGTTGGTTTTAAAAAGTTTCATGTAGCATGAGTTGTGCCAAGGTAATATAGAATACATGATTCAATGTCTTCCATGGTGAAGTCACTTACAATGGATACTTGAAGGGCATAAAACAAATTTTAGTTTTTGAAAGTAATGGTCAAGAACTATACATTCAATATAATAATAATAGCATACCTCCATGTTATTTCCAACAAACTGATTCATTAAAGTATCCTTAACAGATTGTAGAGTTAGATTTTCTAGTGAACTTGGTGTAGGCTCGGTAAATCGCTCATCTCCATCCAACATTGCAACCATAAGTTTGTGAGTAGTATAGCGTTCCTAGCTCTTGGGGATGGATCGACAATATGATAGATACATCTGTTTAAGCATCTCGTTATTTCTTAAAGTAAAACGGAACTCCATAGATATGAACTCCTTTGTTGATTCTAAGGAGCAATTTATCAGGTGATTTACACTGAAAAGCTCAACCTGGCAATTATGTGTGAAATACAAGACACTCAGTAAAAAGAGGTATAGATTAGTTGTTAGATACTTAAGTTCTCCTAACTGTACGGATGACACTATTGCATTTAAAATATGTTGAAATAACTGAACTCAAGTTGTAAAGAAAAGGTTTTTCCAACATCAAGTGCATTTGTCATCAATGTTTCATAATATAAGATATGAGTGCATACATGAACACTTTTCGCATTGATGGGAGACCATTGACCCATGATTATTCAATGTGATAAGAATGGCCTTTTAACATTTTCCATAAAATACCCATATGAATATTATGTCTTTTAGAATTTGGATTGGGGCAAACCAAGATAGTTAAAATCAAGAGTTTACACAAAATCTAGAATGGGAAGTAATAATGTAAATCATGGAATAGTAAAACTTTATATATATATATATATATATATAGATATATATATATATATATATATATATATATATATATATATATATATATATATATATATATATTATATATATATATATATATATATATATATATATATATATATATATATATATATATATATATATATATATACACACACAAATTCATAAGCATAACTCCTAAGTAAGATAATTGAAACCTTAAATCACACTTCAAATACCCCAAAATAAATTGTCTTTGGTTCTTGCTCTTTCACCCTCAAATACTTGGATCAAGACACTCATTAATATTCTTCTTATTCTTCCTTTTAAACTCTTGAACAAAATGGTTAACCATTATGTTATCAAAATCTTCACCACCAAGATGGGTATCACCACTAGCAATGGCTTTAACATCAAAAATACCATATTCAATGATGAAAAGAGGTACATCAAAAGTACCACTACCCAAAATAAAGATCAACATATTTTCCTCACCAACATAATTCGTGAGATAAAATAAAGAAGGAGATGAATGATTATGGTGGTGGAATAATGAGAAGAGAGAAAAAGGGGTGGCGGCTAGTTTGAACCAGGGTTCCAAATTTCAAACTGAACGAGGGTGAAAGAGCAAGAACTAAAGAAATATATTGAATTAAAAAAGTCAGGTCAAATATTAAAAATCCATCAAAAGTCATGTCATATATTAAAAATTCATCAAAATTTCCATATAGGCAAAAGTTCACGTTTTTCTATAAAATTTAACAAAAAAGACCAATTCGACAAATGAAACGGTTTTTAAATGACTACTATGTAACAGTTTTTAGTTAAGCGACTAAAGTGAGACATTGGATTAAGCTAATGAGCCAAAAGATGCATTAAGCTTTTTTCTTTTAAAAATCCGCACCCAATTAAAAAAATATTAGGCTTAAATGCATTTTTAGTACCCATAGTTTGGGCGTTTTAAACTATTGATCCCTCTATTACAGAACATGTGATTTTGGTCCCCTAATTTTGATGGTCTCTGTATTTTTGTGGTCCCCTCCACTTTTGCAGATGTGGAATTGATAATTGGGATAAAAAATATATATTTTAATTAGGTGGCAACGATGACTAGGATAATTATTAATTAATATGTTTTTAAATGAATTAATATTTAATAAATTGAATTAATGTATTCCTAAACTAATTAATTAGTTAAAACCTTTAAAATTAAAGTCCATTAGATACACCAATAGTTCAATGGACTCATTATCATTCTATTTCACTTAAGCAAATAACTTATGTATGTTGAAACTTTATAAACTCTTCAAATATTTGAAAAAAAATCAATGTGGGACTTGCTTAAGAGTAAAATTGCATCAGTTTTAATTTCTACTTCTTGTATTTTACCTGGTTAGATGTGTGCATATTCTGCTTGCATGAAAGTTTCAACAAAGGAATTGTGTTTATTTTCGTGTTGACTACAATTTTATCTAAAACAAAAGTAAAATTAGAGGATATGAACATAAGAATTTAGGAATAATCTCTTTCTAATTGGAAATTATTACTCTTTTTTGGTGATACTGCACATTTACTGCTTCTCACCATTTCAAAGTACTATTATAAATATCATGGCATTTCTCATTTTGAATCTGCTGGCAGGAACTCCTTCAGTCCTATATGGCAATCGCAGGTTATTTAATATGGATATAAAAGGATAAACTTTATAACAAGAATAATATTTTCTTTGAAAAGGAAGCACGGGATTATTTCTCCCTTATGAAACAAGTATCGGCATCTTGTGAAGAGACATGGTGCACACCAGTTTTAAATTGTGGTTGCATCATGACATAGTCATAGAAAGCTAAGACATTTGTCTTGCAATATAAATTATTGTATAATTTTAAAAATATGGCATCATCTTTAAAATCTTCCAATCAAACAATAAACAATACACTTTAATCATATGAAATTTGATCATCATAGTTGATAACCATCTAGTAAATCCAAACATTGCAGTAATATCTCCTTTAATAACGCATGACCTATAAATTATCAAACAACTTGGTTTCATCCTTCAATTGTAGTAGCAGTTTGTATATCTCCTCGCTCTGAGGGCGAGAGTGATCTTTAACATTGAAAGCATGTAATTCATTTTTCACTTCTATCCAACTCCAACCAAGAACCTTTTTCATGTGTCTAACACTCTTAATACTCCTATTATTATGTTCACCGGAATTGGATCCATGGCTATTCTTTTGACCCATTATAGACCCCACTTAACAATATTTGTATTCATAAATGAGTGAATAGTAGCAATATGTATGTTTCATGTTATGTTGTTGTATCGATCTTATCTGCAACGAACCAGAAAAATAAAGTTTAGTTGATGAACTTATGCTTACTATGTTTTTAAGATGAACACAACTTGTTATGGTTTTGAAAATGAATATCAAAATTTCCAGGCTTGATCATTTTGTTTATTATCTTGATTTAATAGGTTACTTAAGGTCATCATTCTTTTGCATCTATATCATTTTATTTTACTATGACAGAGGTAGGATTAAGCAAAGGTTAAGACTTTATCATGGTGTTATACCTATATACATGCAATTTTATTAAAACTGGTGCAATTTTACTCTTAAGCAAGTCTCACATTGATATGATAATGGGTCTGTTGGACTATTGGTGTATCTAATGAGTTTTAATTTTAATGGTTTTAACTTAATTACTTTAGAAACATATTAATTCAATTTATTAAATACTAATTCATTTAAAAATATATTAACTAATAATTATCCTAGTAACCATTGCCACATAATTAAAAAAATGATTTTTATCCCAATCATCAATGTCACGTTTGCAAAAGTGGAGGGGACCATACAAATTCAAAGATCATTAAAACTAAGGGACTAAAATCGCAAAATTTATAATAGGAAAGTCGATTGTGTAAAATGCCCAAAATAGGGGGACCAAAAGTGCATTTAAGCCAAAATATTAATTAATACGAATTTCAACTATTAGTTAACTACCATCTAGTTGGGTTAAGCACAAATGGTTGATTCATACTATATAATTTAAGTTTAAATCTCATACTTATCCATTCTTTGAGTTGAATAACATTAAGATCACCTTTGTATTGATAAAATGGTATAAAATGGAATGAAATAACATCGAATAAGACAAAATAAGTTTAGATTTACATTAATGAAATAGAATGGAATAAGGTGAAATATAATAGAATTTATTTCATTTCATCATTTTCTTTACATCTTCGTTTAGGAAAAATAATATTTTTCTTTCATTTTATCATAAAATGTTAAATTAGAATAACATTTTCCTTTTCTTCTTCTCTATTCCACACTATTTTCTTTTGTCTCATTCTGCCCAACTTCATTTGTTTTAAAATATGCAAACATAAATATTCATTCATGTGGTTGTGAAGTTGATTAGATACAGGTGATTCTAAGACATAGTGAAGTTCTCCAAAATGTGGTATGTCATCTTGTAGAGGTGGTACCTGCAAGCACTACGCCCAAGTAAGTTTTTATTATATGCAAGAGGTGTTTCAATGTACAAAATGTGTGTCCCTTAATTTGATGTTTACTGCATCTTTTATATGAGACTTATAGGGTTTTTAAGGGTCTAGAACTTTATAGTGTAAAACCATTATCCAAATAGAAAAAAGTTAGAGTGTAATTCATTATATTATCTGACGGTCATCCTTCAGTCATTATCATGGATCATGTGTTTTTTCCAAGCCACATGCATGTTTGTTCTCGAGGTCCTAGAACCCTTATTGGGTCTATAGTTAGTGGCAACGCTTGTTTGCCTCATTTCACTTGCCTGACGTCATGGCGGTGTCTCAATTGAGCAGCCTCTTGAATTTGTTGATTCCTTAATGGGCCATGTGGTTTTAGGGCAAATATATTATAGGGTCATTAGATATTGTCTCGGTATAGGTGGGAACAGTCCCCCTAAGCCTAAACTTGCTAGACAGGGTGTGACTTGCGATCTTAGTTTGTCTTTATTTACACTGGTGTGGCGTTTGTTGAAAAGTTGACTCCAAGCACAAGAGGGAGATGAGTTGTGGTATTCAAAATTTGTGATTAATTTAAAATTAATTTCTAAAATAAGCAATTTGTGTTAGTTTAGTTAAAAATAGAGATATCAGCGAAAAATGCTGGGAATAAAATGTAAAGGAAATTAAAGGACTTAAAGTAAAATAGAGAAAGGGTTGAGAGATATCGCACCCGGATTTATAGTGGTTTGGTCGATCTCTTGGCTTAATCCTCTCCCCGATAAACAAACTTCATGAAATTTCCACTTATAAAAATCTTATGAGCTTTTGCAAGGAATGCCAAAGAACCTTATTACAATTAACTAAGATGTTTTCTCTAGCACATCCCTAAAACCAAATGGAGATTTTGACAAACTAAGCTCACAAACAAAGAACGTGATTTTGATCGGTTAATATCATAAACCAACCTGAGGTTTTGTAGGACAACCTCCACAACCAACCAAGAGTGACTTTAATATAACGACAATCTTGATAAGATAGTTGAACATAAGTACAACTAAAACCTCACAAAAGTGTTTCACTCACAAAGGCACTAAGGCAACTTTTTAGTAAAAGAAAGAAATATAAAGAAAGTGACTAAAATGAGAGATGAGTGATTTAAAATTGAAATTTGGTGTGTGAAATAGTGAGGAAGTGACCTCCTTATATAGGAGAATATGTATCTCAAAAAGGAAAATGATATATAGTTTTTTAATACTCATAGTCGATTATGCATATCCAAAATCAATTGTACAGTTCAAAAATGGAAAGTTTTCATATTGTATCGTTACTAGTCGACTATAAATCCTAATAATCGATTATGAGGTAAAATAATCGATCAATTACAAAGGATAATTGATTATCCACTGGAAATAATCGATCAAGTATAAAGGATAATCAACTATACATTGTAAATTTCTTTCACACATCATTATTTGATCTAGTAGCCGAATAATTATTGCATAAAACATTTTCTAGTGATTTTCATGAAACAGAAGGGTTCTCAAAACCATTTGGTGAGTGTGTCAGAGTTTCTTTAGTAACTTATGAGTTACTCAATACTTTAGTCACTTAGATAGTGCGGTAAGCGCACTCCCGACAAGACGAGCCTTCACATTTTCACTCTTTCATGACTTTTAAGCTTCAAGTTTCTAGTTACGTTATATTTGATTTTAGAACTTCAATAGAATTTTGAATCTTCTCCATGATAAGGCTTTAGATAACTTTAGGATGAATAACATCATTAGATACAACTAGAACGACATCACCAGAGATCAACTTGATCAAGCAAAGGATCAACCATCACGATGCCACAAAACATTTGAGTCATCCTAAAAACCATTATGATCACTTAAAGGATCAAGGCTTCATTAGCTACAATACCTAAAAGCACATAGATTCATATTTCCCCTATTTTTTATGACAATAATGCATCTCTCACGGAGGTAGAAAAACAAAGAAACATGGGTGATAGATTAGAGCGGTTAAACTTCCCTGACAAATATTGAGAGTATACTCTACTCTCCTTGAAAGTATACTTATCCCCCATTGGCATTATCAAAATGGTGGAGAAATATGATTAAAAGGTGCAACCACATAGACCACATGATTGCACAAGTAAAATGAACAAGTTACTTAATAAAGAGATGAATACGAACATAGTCCATAGTAAGGCACAAATGAGTAGGACATAAGACCATACTTCTCCACATGAATGGAATTATTCGCCCTTGAGATCAAACAGTGGATAATATTTAGAGGACTTTCTCCCCTATATTATTTCTATAACAAAGCTCAATCATTTTTGGAGTTTTATAAATCGAGAGGCACTTTTGGAGTCTACCGATTTCTTATTAAGATTCCTTTTAGGATATAATCATTTCCCCTTAGGAAATGTTTGGTCAGCCTATTTTCAGCCTCTTTGATATTTTGGACCTTGGATTGATATTGGGTTCTAACATAGTGATATTTGCATCCATTTTCTCCAAAAACACGTAAAACTCAACCAAGGTTAGTAAAAATAATTTTAATTGAATAAGCAATTAATAAACCACTTACTAGTAATCCAATCATAGTTTTTTTTAGTTTTCAACCTCTATTAAGTGTAATACCTCAAATCCTCAATGTAACTTGAGGAAACTCCCACTTACGGGGGAACAACAAATCTTTGTCGTTTTTCTTTATCTAAGAATCATTTAATATAAGAGTAAGTCCAATCATAGGATTAATAAATCCATTATAGGTTTATCACATTAACCTTCTAAGAAGTTCCATGATCATCAGGATCATCGCGGTTGTTGGGTGGTGATCAAGGCTATCAGAATCATCAAATGCCATTGTGAAACAACTTTCTCTTGTATATTCACATGTTTTGCACAACTTCATTAAATTTGCAAAAAAAATCCTTCAAAGCTGCAAAGCATTCATTTTTCATATTTTTTGGTGTAGAGCTATATATTTCATTGTATATTCCTTAGGTGAATATGTTTAAGGAATTACGTTTTATGTTTGATGAATTTGTAAACCAAAAGAGTATCGAAGTTATCCTATCATAAACCTTTCAAATATAATTTGCATCATATTAGATAATTCCTTGCACAAGGATTTATTAATAACACTAAATCGGAAGAAAAAATCATGCACAAGAAAAAGTTATACTCAGTTTGAAAAAGGGTTGTATCATCATTCCTTCTTAGAGGCATGAGTCTAATAAAAAACTATGCCTTCTTATTGATTATAGGGGCATGAGTCTAATAAAAAACTATGCCTTCTTATTGATTATATCCTCTTGCAATGAGTCTTGATTTATTTATCAAAGTATTTCTAAAATCATTCGGCTTGTTGCGAAAGACCCACTTTGGAACCAATCACTATATTAATTGAAGCTTTAGGAACAAGTTCCCAAATGTTGTTTCTCTCAAATTGATTTAACCTTTTTTGTATAGCAAGAGATCAATGTTCTTTGATGATAACTTCATCAATTCTCTTTAGCTCAATTTGTGAAATAAAAGTCATAAAGTTACATAACTTGCTAAGGGAGTTTCGAGTCGTAACTCCCTTAGAAATATCTCAAATGACATTCTAAATGAGACGGTCTTTAGTAAGCATCCATTATTTGGATAGACTTTAATTCTATAAGTTAGCTTCTTTAAATCGAGTCTCTTCATTTAGACTTTGGTCTTCCTCTTGACTTTGATCTTTATCTTTTGCTTGATCATCATATTCCAAGGTTGTTCTTTTAAGGATACATGAACATTCAACAACCTCTACTTCTAACTATTAAGGTTACTTCAAAAGTAATATATATAAGTTCTTCTATAGTTATGGTCTCTTTGAAAAGAGGTTTTAGAAATAGGACATAGACATATTTAGACTTTTAAAAGACCATGCATTTAGAAGAATGATATGATACTCTATTACCTTTGTCGTACAAGTTACTTAATATTAAGTTAATTGTGTTATAAAACTTCAAAGATCAAAATAATTCAACAGTAGGATTATGGATCTTACTGATAGTCCTAGATCCAACAATTTTACCATTGTTGTTATAAGAAAAACCTTATTTTTTCGTAGGATTAAAATAAGATAGATGATTTGAGCATCCACATTTTGAATTCAAGTTATCAAATATATTTGCATCACAACTTGACTTTTTGACCTTTGGTGCCCAACTATTTTTAGGCCCTTTAATGCTAGTGAGATAAACAGGCTTATCGTTGGATTTCAAATCAATATCATAATTGCTCATATAAGACGTAATATGTATGTTTCTCATTTTATGTTCATAATGACTTCTATAAAAGTATGAGGGAGGCTTACCATCTTTAGTTTCATGAATTTTCTTGATAAAGTAAAAAATAGCAAAGTTTTCATTTCTATTACAATAATTAAATTTAAGAGTTTTACATTTAGGATTTGTATGATCATGTCAAATTTTATCAAACTTCTTAACATTTTTAGCAAGTTTATAACTTAAGTCAGCCTTATTGTGCGATTTTTTTTTAATTTCCAATAAGGAGATTCATGATGTATCTTCTTTTGGTGAAACTTTAAAGTGTGGGTTGAAAATATTTATTTTCATTTTTTTTATTTTACATTGTCTACATTTATCATATTTTAATTATTACTTCATGAGAATGGAGAAACTTGAGCTGAGACATTTTGTCTTTCAATGAGAGTTTCTACTTCTTCTATAAGGTTTTGATTTTCAATCTTAATGAAGGAAATGGTTTGTTTAGAATTTGATACAATTTGTTTCAACTTACTTGTTTCTTTATTTAACTTCTTGCAAATATGAAACAAATCATGATAAGAAAAGTGGGAAGTTACCTCATTATCTTTGTTATTTTCCATGAGACATATGTTGGATTCTTCATTATTTGATGATTCTAAATCATTGTTATCCCAAGACATATATGCTCTTTTATATTATCTAGAAGGTTTCCTGAATCTTCTTTGGTTCTGATTTTGAGGGAAGTTTGGTCTTATGTTTCCTTTCTTTCCACATGATTGCATGTAGGAATGAATGAGGATCTTTGCTCCTTAAGCTTTGAAGATTGTTTCTTGTGCCTTAGTAATTTTTGAAACATGAGCTTCATGCCTTCATTAATTTTGTTATCTTTATCTTCTAATTTCATATTTTTCGTGTTTGTGAATTTTAATGCAAAACTTTTCCTATCCTTCTCGCAATTTTCTTCTTTATTAGCGAGTTTTTTCAACTCCATCTCATATTCCTACAATTTACCAAATAAAGTAGCCAAGCCCATGGATGACAAAATCTTATATTTATAAACCATAGTGACTTTAGGTTATCAACTACAGTTTAAGCATCTAAGAACCTTTACAACAAAATCCTTATTTTCAAAAGTGTTCCATATAGTTCTCATGTGATTTACAATATGGATGAATTATTTTTGCATGTCTGAAATATTCTCTTTAAGTTTCATCATAAAGATCTCATACTCATGGGTAAATATGCTCAACCTCGACCTTTTCACCTCAATATTACATTCCCATGAAACTTGGAGTGTATCCCATATTTCACGTGCAGTAACAAAGTGAGAAACATGTAAAAACTCATCAAGATCAAGAGCAAAAATGATGATCATTTTAGATTTCAAACTATGTTGCACCTTTTATTTCTCATCTTTGGTTCAATCATCTTCATTGTATATGTTCACCACGACACAATTAACTTCATGTGTGGGAACAAATTGACCTTATTTCATAGCCTTACAAATACCATGATCTATCACCTCAATGAAGATTCTCATATTGTCTTTACATAAATTACACCCTTATCCATTAAAGGATGAGAATTTATTTAGTGAATCGCCTGAAGTCATTTCCTTCCTCCTGAGGTAATTAGTCTTAAATGGGAGTTAGGCTCTGATGACATTTGTTGAATAAATGACCCTAAACATAAGAAAGGGTAGATTATGGTATTCAAAATTCATGATTAACTTAAAATTAATTATTAAAATATAAATTTGTGTTAGTAAATTTTAAAATGTAGATATCAAGGAAAATGGAATGAAAGAAATGTAAAGAATATAAAGAAAAGTAAATGATTGAAAGTAAAATAGAGAAAGGGTTTAGAGAGATTGCACAAGGACTTATAGAGGTTCGTCTGATCTCTTGGCTTAATCATGTCCCAAAGAAATAAACTTATTAAGAGTTCCACTTATAAAGTCTTGTGAGATTTTGCAAGGAATGCCTAAGAACCTTATTACAATCGACTGAGAAATTTTAACTAGTTGATTCCTCAACTAAAGTGAAACTTTTCACAGATTAGGCTCACAAATAAAGAACGAGATTTAAACCAGATAAAATCAAAAACCAAATAGATATTTTGTAGGACAACCTCCACAATCAACTAATAGAGACTTCAAGAGAATCACACGCTTGATAAAATAGTTGAACACCAATACAACTAAAACCTCACAAACGGATTTCACTCACAAAGGCAGTAAGATAATTTTTTAGTAATATATATATATATATATATATATATATATATATATATATATATATATATATATATATATATATATATATATATATATATATATATATATTGTTGTACCTCAAATTTTGACCACCTTTCATATGCTTTCTAGTGCTATTTTATTTTGAATAAATAAAATGGCACAATTGGTAGAATAACATGTTTAAGGAGTTACAAAGAAAAATGTTATGAGTTTGAATTCCACCTTTTCACTTTTAGCGTTTTTTTCTCTTTTATTTATTTCCAACATTTTGCATTATTTTAAAAATCACAAAAATAATATTTTTTATCATTTATCAAAAGTATGATCTTATGCATAAAATAGTCAAAAATCATATAATAAAAAGATTTGGGAATAGTTTCTTCACATTTTATTTTAGGGTAGTAATTCAATTAACAATTCATTTTTAGGATAGTAATTTAATTTGATTTTAATTTTAAAAAAACTTAATGGTTTTTATCATTTTTATATTATTTCATTATTTTAGACCATATTTTCACTTGTTAAAAATAATCAATATGGGTAATAAAATAAGTTTAAAAAGAGGTTTATTTTTTCATTTATCATATTAATTTTCGTTTTTATTTTATTGTTATGTTTAAATTTTAATTTTTAATTTTTATGATTTATTTTACTTTGGAAAACTTTTCTCCCAATTAAAAAAATACATTAAACATAAAATACTCTATTTGTTACATAAAATCACAGAATTAAAGTAGTTTCCATTAGAAGTTATTAAGATTTATTTCTTAATTTATTTTTATTATTTTAATTAATGTTTTAACCTAATAATTTTATTATAAATAGACAATGTCCAATTTTCTAAGGAGGTCACTTCCAATTATCAATCCTTACACACTACACAAAAACTAGTCACATACATATACACCACAAATCCTATTTTCATGCACTTCAATACATTCACATATATCAATATTCACCATCAACATGTGAAAAACACAACACAATAAGACGGAAAGCATTATGGCATTGAAACTAACCCAACTTCACATTTTGTTTCGTTTTCAAAGTTGTAGACCATCAATCTCAAGCTCCAATAACCATCACCGCCGCACTCAGGACCCTCCAACCACCAAAATTCTATTCGGTATCGAGCTGCAACAACACAATAACATCAACAAGTCCGACCTGAAGACGCCAAAAGCACAGCAACAAACCACCGTGAACGATCGACATCCTCTCGCGTTCTCCACCACCATCAAGTCACGATGAAGCATTTTGCAACGACATCTGCATCACGCCCAACCTCCATGCACCAAGCTTCCGACCGACGACCAGCTCTTTCGCCCCTCATTCTATTTTCCGATTCGTCGTTCGTTGTCGGTAATATTTCTTCCACCTTGAATTGTAACTTTTATTTGCGGTTGAATGTTGTTTTAATTTTGTGGTGCTAGATTAATTTGGTCATTATGAACAAAAAAAATAAGTAAATAACTTTTTTTTAGAATTTGTAAAGGAAGAAGAGTGAAATCAAGTTTCTCTTCTCTGTTTGTGATGAAAATGATAAGTAGAGAATAAAATTGACTTGAAATGTTCACACTCTATCTTTAACGGTGTATTGGATTAAGTTATTTTTTTTAATAAAAATTTTTAACGCCACGTGGCTACTTATAATGGGGTGGGGAGATTTTGTTTCTATATAATAAGATTACTAGCTAATACTAGTATCATACCACTGTTTATTGTACTATATATTACTTGTATTATCCTATGAAACCCGGACTCGGACACGAATACGGGACACGACACAAACACGAATACGAGAATTCCGCTAATGTAAAGATCATAGGACACGGACACGGCTATATATATTTTATATATTAATATAATAATGCAATTTATGGACAAATTTTTAAAAGAGCTTAAAATGAGAATCAAAAATTATCTTTATTTAAGATAAAACAATAAAAAAATCTTTTAATACTTTCAAATAAATTTCAAACATGATAATTAATATTCATAGATATCTTGTGTAAATCGAAGTAATGGTGTGCAAAGATGAATATAACCGGAGAAGATAAAAGAATTTTGTGGAGACAAAAGCAGTGGCATATAAAAAAATAAGGAATTCTAATTGTGTTATTTTTATAGTAAAGAAGTGGAATATGAAAACTAAAAATCCTATTTACCTTTTAAATTTTGAAAAAAAAATTAGCAGGACTTTTTTTAAACAAAAATTTCTGGAATTTTTTGAATTGGACTGTGTTCTTTATTTGAAATAAGATGTCGTATTTGTGTCCGCAGAAATTAAATATTTTTTTTTTGTTGGACACTTCAAAAACGTGTCTGATACGTGTTGTACGTGTGTCGTACGCGTGTCGGTGTCCGACACGGTGACACGTTGTGTGAATGGCGTGTCAGAGCTTCATAGGTAATATCTCATCATTTTCATTGCCAGAGAGACATGTTGGACTCGTGGACATATAAGTATTGCACCTAAAATAATGTTAAATAATAAACAATTCTCAACTATCAATATTATTATAATTCAATTATATGGTGGCATACTAGTATGTACATATTGCACTTCTATTGGTTTTTTTCTTAACTTTTGTTTTTTCTTATTATTCTTGTTTTGTTGTAAATTAATTGTTAAATAAGATTAATATTTAATTAATTATCTAATTAGTTTAGGTGTTAGTTAAATAATAATTAGTTAATTTAATTTAGGTTAATTAATTAAATAATTAGAAATATAATACTAATTAATTTAAAATAGTTTAGGGATAATTAATTCTCTTAAATAAAAAATAATGAAAAAATATAATAATTAGTTAATTAATATTAATAATTAGACTATTATAATATTCAAATAAAAAAAATCTATTAGGTAAGGTTTCCTTATTTTATAATAAAACAAAAAAATACGAAAAAATATATATTTAATTTTATATTAGATAATTAATAATTAGGTTATTATAATGAAAATAAAAAGACAAAAATATAATGAATTAGTGAATATTAATTAATTAGGGTTAATTAAGTTAAAATTATAAATTGTTAGGGTTTTAGGGATAAATAATCATGGATAAGGGATATGATATTTTGTTACTTTATAATCCTATAAAATATTGTTTTGGGTTTATTTTCTAAAATTAAAATAATCATCATAGTTTTGTAAATTAACTAAGGGATAAAATTGGGATAAGGGATATATTAAATTGCATATTATTTAATTTATTTTCTTAATCAAATTAAATTTTTTATAATTGAATTCGGGATAAAAACAAGGGATACAAATATGAGATAAAACATGAGATATAATTCTAAGGGTTTTCAAGGGATAAAAGTCGGGGTGTGGAATATATTATCTAAGAGATACATTATTATTTATTTTCTTAAATAAACTAAGTATTATATTTTTGAATCAAATAATTGGGATAAAATTGATCTAAACTCACCTCAAATTGTAAGTCCTCTGCCCTGGTGCATTGAGGCATTTTTCAAAATAAATTACTTATTCGCCCCTAATGCGTGAAAATTTTTAAGGGATAAAAATATCAAACAAACAAATATTTTCTACAAGAACTAAGATACTCTGATCCCTCACCTAATGCGAAGGTACGTAGGTATAGAGTTGTAAACTCTAGCGAGTACGACAATGAAAAATATTTTTGGTCTCTCGTGTGTTTTAATAAAATAATTTCTCCGTAAATATAACGAATAATTAAACAATTAATTTGTATCAAGCAAACATCTTTAAACACACACTAATCCTAGAATTGGAGGAGGATCACATTGAGTACAGTGGAGGTAAGGGGTGTCTAACACCTTCCCATTATTTAACCGACTTCCAAACCTAGTCTCTCACTCTTAGTTATTAGGTTTTATCATTATTTCCCTGTTCCTTAGGAACAAATAAAGATGGTGGCGTCTCAGTCATTTTTCCAGCCGCGACAGTTGGCGACTCTGCTGGGCAGTTCTTATACTTTTCCTAAAGAGAGTCTGTCCTAACCTACAATTTTAGTGTTTTGTGTGTTTTCTTGGTTTTCTTGCTTTTATTTATTTATTTGTTTTTACTTCTTCTCATTTATTCATTTTTACTTTATATTTTATTTTCCTTACTACTCTCTTATATTTAAATGTCATATCATTGGTTGGGATTGATACTGTGTGAGAAGCTAAAATTGAAGCTCGAGAAAAAATATAAGCTTAAGTAAGGAGTCGTCCTGTCTCGGCCATCGGGGTTCTCATCCTGTAGGATCTTTAATGACGATTCCGCCTAGAATAGATCAATTCAAAAGGATTGTCATGAGAAGGCCAACACTTCTTCATGATAAAATGTCATACCCCAAAATTTGCCCATTAATATTTCAAGACATTTCAGGGCACTCCGACTCACTTTTATGACACTTAAAGGAACAAAGGCCCAGCTCGCGAATGACCCAAAATGGCCTACTCGCTACACGCTCACCTAGTGATAATATGAAAGTGGTTTATTTGGAAGCGGAGGAAAAGGGGTGCAAAAAGGAAAGAAAATGAACCAAACAGCAAAGCCCAACCCAAAGTACAAGAACACGGGTGTGGCATCTGTGACGAGCGTCACAGAGGCTGTGACGAGCGTCACGCCTCGCACCCTGTGACGGGCGTCACACATGGTGTGACGAACGTCACACCATTCCCCTACTTTGTGGGCGCAGGCAACGCTTCGGAGACTTGAAGATCCGTTGGGCCCTATATCCACGTACGTGTTGAAGACTTTTTTTTGGCAGCAGGCATGACCTAATGACAACAATATAAATAGCCGCCTTGAAAACCTAAAAGGGGAGCTTTTTCCGAGATTCTTTTTCCTTTGCCGTTTTCGCCTTTGCATTTTTTCTTCTTTTCCAGCAGCTTAGGCATTGTGTTTTACAAGTGCTACACTATTTCTTTTGCAATCCCGGATTCCCTTTTGGTATTTAGTTAATTCTTTTCGCACAATAGTTTCTACAACGGAAACTATTGTGTGCCCTTTTACCGAATCTAATCTTACGGCGGCAGCAAGGTCACCTCCGCTCAATTCTATCCGATCGGCCAATTCAAGGTTGCGACTCAATTGCAAACAGGTTTGCGTTACTATTATCGCTTTATGTTCCTAATTCACATGTGATATCATAATTGAGATTCATAAATATAGTTGAGGCTTTGCATGTAACTTAAGTATGCCTGGATACTTTGAATTGTTGTAATGGATGCCGCTGTTCTTCGTCCTATTTTGATCTTTGCCCATCTGACCTGTTTTATCATAACCATGCTTTGTTTACCTATTACTTTGGTGCAACTCTCGATTGCACCCTGATTTGGTATTCTAACCCGTTTGCTGAATTTTGCAAAGGTTCATATGTCCCAGGAAAAGATTGCTGTTTAGGTCTCCCACTTTATTTGTGGGATACCCTTGTGGAGACTCGCCCTAAGTGGCCTAATTAATTTTAATGTGTTCATTTTAACGTCTTAATTTTAATGTATTAATTTTAATGCATTGATTTTAGTATGGACTTAATTACTTAATTGACTTTAAAATATGACCTTTAAATAAGTGATCTTGGATCTCTCTTTGCTGCCTTACGGTATTACGGTATAACGGTCATGTCCCGCGAATGTGGGGATACACTTAGCAATGGCCCTTCGATTAAATCATCATAAAATAAATCATGGTCCCTCGGGTGTTGCCTTCGAAAGTACAATTTTGTCCCGCGATGACCCTTCGGTGTAGCCTACGGTTAAATGATGATCGTCCCTTCGAATGCTAAGGTATCCTTACAACTGTTGCCTTCAATGACCTATCAATGACCCTACGATGACCCTTCTACATCCCAAGGATGAAACTACTTACTTCTCAATAGTAAGGACAGTTTTACCCTCATAAGGATAGGAAACGCCCGGAAAGACCTCGGACAGGTATAACCTTAATTGCTCATTCATAACAAAAAAAATGCTTTTCACACCTCACACCTTTCAAACATCCTTTTTTAGAAAATCACCACTTAGCATACATCCGTACTAGGATCATTGCCGGGTTATATTTTTCTAAACTACTTTCAAAAAAACTATACGAGATAACCACTTTGTATACATTCATGCAAGAATCATTACAAAGTTAAATTCTCGTTTTCAAAACATTTTTCATACATTTCTCAACCACTTTTTTTTCAAACAAGGAAAACATAAATGATTGAGCAATTAAGAGCCCATGGATAACCATGGATACAAAGGGTGCTAATACCTTCCCTTTGTATAAAGTACCTCCCGAACCTAAGAATTTAAAATTAAGGTCTTTCCTGTTCTTTTCCGCCTTTCCTTATGGGATAAAAGAAAAGTCGGTGGCGACTCTTGCTAACCGCGACATTGCGATTACAAATCCAATAAGGTCCAGTTCACCGTATGACAGAACTGGCGACTCTGCTGGGGACTACAAAGAGAGGTCCATCTTAAAAAAAAAAAAAAAAAAAATCATTTATGTTTTATTATTCCTTCTTTTAAGGGGGCTGTGAGTGAAAGATCCTACACCCGGATCTAGTGTACCTTAGGTAAGTAGCAATAGATCATCGCGACTATCCGGCGTATACTGGAATGGTCAAAATGATAGCTACGGTTAATGTGACACTTTGGTTGTCCTGATGGTCCTCATGTTATTTGAGGAAAAATTTGGCTTCCGCGTGGTGTCATCAAAGCATTAACCAGACCTTTAGAACCCTAATTGACTCATCCTAGCCGTTAGAAAGTAGTGAGATAACTGGCTTCGGTTCCGACTGAGGTTGGTTGATACTCGATACTACACTCTTTGAGATTGGACTTTAGGGAAGCTTCGGTCAACCACTTGGTGTTGCACTGAAGTGGACTTAAAGAAAGGTCGATGATTTGAGATCCTTCTAGAACCCGGTTACTATTCTAGGACAGGTTGAACCAACTAAACTTCAGTGGGGAGGGTACTTACCTATGGAACTCATGCAAGCCTTAAAACTTAGGAATGATTGTTGTGTGACTTGCTTGTGCTTGTTATTTATTTAACCTCATAACATCATAGCATCATAACATCATAACCTCATGACATCATAACATTGTACTAACCATTTCAAGGACTTAGGAATTTAGCTTTGCTCTGTTGAACAGGTTATGGCTTCCAGGAAGACCATCCGGATCAATTTTGTAGCAATCTCTCCTCAACTCAAGGATTTAGTGTCAGAACTTCCCGATCATGCTCAGTTCAGCAAGAAACACGGTCATCTCCTCAATTTGGTTACCACTGGTTTCAAAGAAGATATGATGAGAGTCCTATTCCAGTTCTTCGATCCCAAACATCATTGCTTCACTTTCCCAGATTATCAGTTGGTACCCACATTAGAAGAATTCTCCCAGCTGCTTGGGATACCTATCCTGGATCAAATACCTTTCAGTGGTTTAGAAAAGAGGCCAAAATCTGAAGAAGTTGCCGCAGCTTTACACATGACGAAGTCCGACATCGAAGCTAATTGGGTAACAAGGAGTGGAGTTAAGGGTTTACTTGCCAAATTCCTGACGAATAAGGCCCGAGAATTCTTAAAAGTTATGAACGTCCGTGCCTTCGAAGACATCCTGGCATTGCTAATCTATGGCTTGGTGTTATTCCCTAATCCAAACCAATTCATAGACATGAATGCTATTAAGATATTTCTCACTCATAACCCTGTACCTACCTTGCTGGGAGACATTCTGCATTCCCTCCACACTCGTACCATGAAAAGGCAAGGGACTCTCATGTGCTGCATACCTCTATTGTCTAGGTGGTTTATTTCACACCTTCCTCAATCAGTCTTGAAGAATGAGCAAAATCTGAGATGGTCTCAAAGGATAATGTCGCTCTCCCATTCAGACATCTGTTGGTGTCCTCAGTTCAAGGAAAATGTTACCATCATCGATCGTTGTGGCGAGTTCCCTAATGTACAACTCCTAGGAATAAGAGGAGGTATTACTTACAATCCTGCTTTAGCTCTGCGACAGTTTGGTTGTGCTCGAAGAGATGGCCCACATGAAATGATCATCGAGGGCATTGTGTTCGACTATGACAACGATTCCCAAGGCCACTGTCAAAGATTTGTACGAGCTTGGGGCATGGTGAAGAGAGGTACGGTAGGACAGAAAAATTCTATTCCTATGGAACCTTATCTCAGATGGGTACGCGCCAGAGCTCGTGAACTTGTCATGCCATATCTTGCAATCGGACCTCAGATTGTCGAACCTGAAGCTGAAGGAGGTGCTCCTCAGATCATTCCTTATCCAGATATGCCTACCAACATTGAGGAACTAAAGAGATCCTGGATCCAGTTGAGAGAAGAAAGGGATACTTTCGAGACTCAGTTCGTCGCAGAAAGGAAGAAAGTGTTAGAACTTACCAGTCAGCTTAATGAGGAACGAAGACTCAATGCGTATCTTCGCCCAAAAAGAAGTCGCCCCTGGGAGACTTGAGCTTTCATTGTATTTTTATTATTATTCCTGTTGTAATGAACATTGATCGAAGAAATTAGCGATAAACATTTCTCTCTTGTTGGTGATTTACGCAAAGTTAAATTCCAAAAGTCCTTGAAAACATTTCATACATTGCATAGCATAACATTGCATAACAGGTATTCTACAAGTTCAATGTTCTCACGGTCTTCATTGCAAACAGAAAAATGGATCTCGAACAGACTGTCAAAGATCTCCAGACTCAGAATGCTCAATTCAAGGAGATGATGTTAAGCTTATCCAAGGGGCAGGAGGAACTGAAGGCTCTTTTGGCCGAAAAGAAGAAGGACAAGAAAGCTGTGAGCTTCATTAACCCGGGCAGAAGGCGTAAAGGACAGGCTACGGGAATCAAATTTGGAATCCCGAATGGTCCAGAGGAGGGGGCGGAAATTGATTCAGAGGAGGAGAATCCTGATTTCTCTAACCCTGAGGATGAAGATGAAGAGTATGAAAATGAACAGTACTCTCCAAGAGATGATAAGTACAAACTGCTGGAAGAACGCATGCTAGCCATGGAGGGTCAGAAGACACCTGGTCTGGATTTCGAAAGTTTGGGTCTGGTCTCCGATGTGACCATTCCTCGCAAATTCAAAATCCCCACTTTCACTAAGTACGATGGTGCATCCTGTCCTCAGATGCATTTAAGGGCTTATGTGAGAAAGATTCAGCCGCATACCACTGATAAGAAACTGTGGATCCACTTCTTCCAAGAAAGTCTGTCTGGCACTCAGTTGGAATGGTATTATCAGCTCGAGAGTTCTGACATCCGCACCTGGACTGATTTAGCAACGGCTTTCTATAAGCAGTACCAGTACAATTCTGAATTAGCACCTACTCGGCTACAGTTGCAGAGCATGGCCATGGGATCTAAAGAAAGCTTCAAAGAGTATGCTCAGAAATGGAGAGATTTGGCTGGCAGAGTCAAACCCCTATGACTGACCGAGAATTAGTAGACCTGTTCATGGGTACCCTGACTGGCCCATTCTACAGCCATCTACTGGGGAGTTCTTCATCAGGTTTCACTGAACTTATACTGACAGGTGAACGGGTGGAGAGCGGCCTTCGAAGTGGAAAGATACATGCAGCTACTTCTACAAGCAGTAAGAAGTCCTATCATGGGAAGAATGAATCGAATGCTGTGTATGGTCAGAAGAATCATAATAGGAAAAATGGTGACCATGCCGTTGGAGCAGTGACAATCGCAGCCCCGCCAGCTCAAAACTTCCAGCAAAGACAAGACAGACCAAGAAGGCAGTTTACCAAGCTCAATATGACTTTAGCACAAGCACTGCAAAGCATGCTGAAGGTAAATTTAATCACTCTCAGAGGTCCTCCTGCAAATGTCAACACTGCTTCGCCTCGTTATAATCCCAATGCCAGGTGTGCATATCACTCCGATAGCCCTGGGCATGATACAAACGATTGTTGGCTGTTGAAGAATAAGATTCAGGACATGATCGACGCTGGGGAAATTGAGTTCGAGCCTCCGGAGACCCCTAATGTCATCACCGCTCCTATGCCTAATCATGACAAAGCTGTTAATGCTCTCGATGACGGTTCTCTCATCACTACTGTAGCGGACTTAACATCTCCTCTCCCGATCATAAAGAGGAATTTATTGCAAGCTGGTTTATTTCCAGGTTGTACTGAAGATTGCAATCTCTGCATACTCCGGCCCGAAGACTGTTTGAAATTGAAGAATGGTATCCAACGACTGATGGACGATCGTACAATCCTCGTTGAAAGGGTTTCTAAGGCAGAAAACCCTATTGAAGAAGTATCTGTGATTGCGAGGTCCAAGATTCCAGTGAAGATAACTGCTCCCAGAATACCTGTGAAGATTATTGCTGAGCCCAGAGTAGCTCCCCTGATCATTACTACCCCTGGCCCAGTACCATATTCCTCGAGCAAAGCCATTCCGTGGAATTATGGGGGTGATGTTTACATCCATGGTGTAAAGCAAGTTGGCAATTCTGCTAATCCTAATGACATTGTTGGGACTAGTAAGGTTACTCGAAGCGGAAGGATCTTCTCTCCAGAGATCTCACCTCCGGTTCCCGAAAACCGAGGAAAAGAACCAGTCAACCCTTCTCAGTCAGAAACACCGGTCGAAGATACTACTGAAGACGTTGCCAAACGAGAAATGGAAGAAGTGTTGAAAATCATTCGCAAGAGTGACTTTGATGTTGTAGAGCAGTTGGGGCACACCCCATCTAAGATCTCAATGTTATCATTGCTGTTATCTTCTGAATCTCATGCCAATGCGTTAATAAAATTCTTGAAGACTGCTCATGTGCCTCAGGAAACATCTGTCGATCAGTTCGAACATTATGTGGCTCACTTGGCTGTTGACAATGGCCTAGGATTTTCCGACGCTGATCTGACACCAGCGGGAAAGAACCATAATAAGGCCCTGCATATCTCCATTGAGTGTAAAGGGATCACCCTGTCCCATGTGCTGATCGATAATGGCTCTTCTTTGAATGTGTTACCGAAAGCCGTGCTCGAGAAACTTGACTGCAAGAGCGTTGAACTGAAGCCTAGTGACATTGTGGTGCGGGCTTACGATGGTGCAAAGAGTGTTGTCCACGGCGAAGTTGTTCTCCCTATCAAGATAGGCCCTCAAGTCTTCAACACTACCTTTTATGTAATGAACATTCGTCCTGCCTACTCCTGCCTATTGGGGCGCCCTTGGATTCATGAGGCAGGTGCCGTGGCTTCGTCCCTCCATCAAAAGCTGAGGTATCCAATAGAGGGCAAGATCGTCACTGTGTGTGGGGAGGAAGAATACATTGTCAGTAGTGTGCATACCTTCAGATACGTTGAGATGGATGGTGAATTCTTCGAGACTCCAACTCAGTCATTTGAAGTGGTTTCTCCGCCCGATCCTGTCCTTAAGCCAACTCCCTGTGTGCCCAAGGTTACTCGTGCTCCTCCTGCTATGATTTCTCTGAAAGATGCTCAAGCTGTGGTTGAAGATGGTGGCTGTACTGGCTGGGGTCAACTGATCAACGTACCGTACAAGTCTGACAAAGCTGGTCTGGGATTCCACTCTGAGAAGACGGTCAAAGATCAAATCAATGTTGTAAGAGATGCTGACGGTGATTGCGACCTGGATAGGTGGATCTACCCAACAATTGGCGACGGACTCAATAATTGGAAGGCTGAAGACACTATCCCGATCTCCTTTAGTCAGGAGTAATTGTTATTGTCTATTTAGCATTGCAAATTCTAATTGAACTTCTTAAAGCATTGTGTCTATACCCGGGGCACAATAGCTAGTTTGTTAAGGGTTTTGTCATTTCATAAGCATATTTTCATATTCAATAAATCAATGGACATTTTCGCATTCAAATGTTGCGCTCTTTATTTTTCCTGTCGTCTTTCAAACAAGCTATGCTTTCTTACACACACTCACGTAACAAATTGCAGATCCGTACTCACTCTGGATCCTATTGATAATAATTCCGCTACTGTTCATTATGACTTTGAAAATCCAATCTACCAAGCCGAAGATGGAAGTGAGGAAGAGTGTGAAGTCCCTGGAGAACTTGCCAGATTGTTATTGCAGGAGGAAAGGACTATACAGCCGCATGAAGAGTCCCTCGAAATTGTAAATCTGGGTACTGAGGTAGACAGAAGAGAAGTCAAAATAGGAGCAGGATTGGAAAGCAGTGTCAAGGAAAGATTGATTCGGATGTTACATGACTATGTGGAGGTTTTCGCGTGGTCTTATGAAGACATGCCCGGGTTGGATACTGATATAGTGGTGCATCGGCTGCCTACGAAGGAAGACTGCCGTCCTGTCAAGCAAAAGGTTCGCCGCATGCGTCCTGAAATGTCTGAGAAAATCAAAGCCGAGGTTATGAAACAGTTCAATGCCGGTTTCTTAGCTGTTACTTCTTATCCTCAATGGGTTGCTAATGTGGTGCCAGTGCCAAAGAAAGATGGTAAGGTGCGAATGTGCGTGGATTACAGAGATTTGAATAAAGCGAGTCCCAAAGATGACTTTCCACTCCCACACATTGATGTTCTGGTAGATAACACCGCTCAACACAAATTATTCTCATTCATGGATGGTTTCTCAGGTTACAATCAGATTAAGATGGCACCTGAGGACATGGAGAAAACTACGTTTGTGACGCAATGGGGCACTTTCTGTTACAAAGTAATGCCGTTCGGTCTAAAGAACGCCGGGGCAACTGTAGCGGTGTATTCGTCGCTATATGATTTATTGATTAAACCATAAGCAAAGCATACAATGATTTTCGAGTCGCCACTGCACTTTTATTTATCCAAAGAACTGGCTAAAAAGCGAACAAAAGCCTAAGAAGTTTTACACGTAGAAAACTAATAAAAGATCAGAGAGTCTGGGTAAGGGGTAAATTACGCAATGGGAAGGTGTTAGGCACCCACTACGTCCTAGGTACTCCTAGGGAGCCCTTTTCACACTTGTTGTACTAAATTGTTATTTGTTATGACATAAGCATTGTGCAAACATGATTGGGATGATGAGAAAAGAATATACAATTTTATTATTGGGTTTGAACGGATGAACCCGCTGCCTACGTACCTTCCATCAAAGGTAAGGATCAAAACGCCGTAGTTCGGCTAAAAGATTTCCAAAAGTTGGTGGATTCAGTTTTAAACACAAGCACTGAGGCTTTTCATTATCAATGGGAGAACACTCGACCAAGACCAACATCCACCATGTGAGGATAGCTTCGACGCACTAGAGGGGTTAACCCTGTTTTCAGTACGGAAGTCTTATAGTCGACTCACTAAAGATAAGGTGAGGTTTACATCAACCACAATGATAATTGAAACCTATGGCTAATGCATGAAAAGATTAACAATGGACAAAGCCAAAACAAGTGAATGAGTGAAGTTAATTGATTGTGATTATGAAAGTGAAAGTCAAAGTATGATTAAGATTGATTCAAATGAGTATTATGAAATGAAGTTTGAAAAAAGTCAAGGACTTGGGTCCAGGTTTTTAGTTTGGAAAACATGAAGAAGTTTGCACAATATCTATGTTAAGTTTGAAATCAAAGTATGAAAAGGTTTAGGACATAATGGGGATGAATGGATGAAGATGGATCGTAAAACTTCTTAGAAGGTTCACTTCTTGAAATCATATAGCAGATGATTCAAGTGTGTCCTTTGGAATAGCAATGGATAATAAATAACAAACAAAGCAAGAAAGGCGGATATCGGATGCCAATCACTGGTCTTATACCAATCTCCTAAAATAAAACTGGATATCAGATGCCACTCAATGGACTTACACTAATCTCCTCAAAAAGAAAGACAAAGATGAGAAATGGAAGTTAACTGCCAATCTGTCTGGACTTAGGTTAACTCCACAGTATGGTCCTAGAAAATCCAATGCCACATTGCAGGGACTTACAATGGATCCTCACATACAAACAGAAGCAACAATATGATCACAGGAATGCAAATGCCAACTTGCAGGGACTTACAGTTGCAACCTCACATAAACAGAGAAAGCAAAACATGGATGTCAGATGCCAATCTGTCTGGACTTACTCTAACATACACAGTATGGTCCTAGGAAAACAAATGCCAACTTGCAGGGACTTACAGTTGTATCCTCACATACAAACAAACAAAACAACATGTGATCATAGGAGAGCAAATGCCAACTTGCAGGGACTTACAGTTGCTTCCTCACATACAATCAAGTAAATGCATCAGGCAAAGATAAGATGAGTGGCCAAGGTGATGGTCTTATACTCACTTCCATATCATGGGAGCAATGGCCAATGGATGGTCTTACAATTGTCCTCAATGGGCAAACAACAATGACAATATCACAAAGACAAATGAGATGATTGTGCATTAATGGCAATTGATGATGATAAATGCATGAAGCATACAAGCAAACGTGTGCATATGAAGCAATCAATCAATCAATGAATATCAAACAGCACACTCTATAGCCAAACAAGGGGGCTCACACAAGAGGGTTTGACTATAAAAGTCCACTGTAATAGGTAAACGTCGCTCTTAACCTTGCCATTGAGAGGCTAAGGTGAAGCAGATGAAAAGGAGATGAGGGGTATGCCTCATTGCTTCTATCTCAGGTCAGAGAGAGCATCAAATAAATAATAGAAAGTGGGGGAGTTCAGAAAGATGGAACTCTTTCCCCTTTATTGACTCGATTAGATCTTGGGTTTTTATCTCAATGCTTCAACCATGTAATGGGAGCGAAGAGAGGACACACTGAATAGTGGGGGATAGATTGCTTATCCCTACCTTCCACCAATTGCCTCAAATGAGGACTTTTCCTGCTTGGGACAATTTTAAACAAACACAGGCATTGCCTCTTAAGGAGGACTTCAGACAGTTTGCCCGGTCAAATAACAGACCGGGACTCCAGACTACATGAAGAAGAAAGGTTTATACCTCAAAGCAAATGCTAAATAGCAAAGCAAGCAAGTTCAAAGAACTTAAGCAACTAAAGTACCTGAAAAAGGCAAACCAATTAGTAAACAGTTCAACAGATAAAATCAAAAGGAAATGAACCAATAGTCAACCACAGAGGGACCAATTGTGCAAGGCACAAAGACTCAAGTTACATGAGTCAACCTACAAAACAAGGGTTAGCACGTGATATATGATCCAACTCAATCAAATATGAATGGTCTTTGAGGCATTGGCGCTTAACTTGATTCTGAAGAAAAATCCAAGATGCAGTGATGTTTTGATGTTGCAGCCCGATACAGATGTTCACAATGGTGTATAGTGATGTATGCTTGATGCCTTTTTGCTCAGCTATGCATGAAAATGTCCAAGTCGTGCTTGGCCATTGTTGGAGCTTGGTGGAAACAGAGTGAGAAAGAGGCTGCACAGGTGATGAATGGTGGTTCAAAGAGTCTACAAATGATGGTCAGAACTTGGAGGAAGCAAAAGCATTCGAGGGCCTTTGGAGCTTTTGGTCAGAAATGGCCTTCGAGCAAAAATGCAAGAAGATGAGAATGAGGTTTTTTGTTCTGGCTGCTATGTTTCTCTAGGTTTAGAAAATGCAGAAAAGATGGTGAAAAGCAATGGCCAGGGTTTAGTTCATTGGGAGTTCTTGACTGAGTTTGAAAAAATGCCAATGAGTGAGTTTTTGGAAAATGATTGAAGCAGGTTGGTTCTGCAGTGTATGTTGGTTGCTGCCACTTTCAAAGTGAGGACAATGTTCTGTTTGATGTTGTTGTTTTGGTTTGGAGTTTTATGACTTTGGAGTTTTTGACAGCTTTCTTGCCAAAATGCCAAAGCCAAGTTCTTTCTTTAGAATGAAGTTTTGCTGTGATGTGTTTGATGGATGCTAACCCCTCTCAAAATGATGAAAATGTGTGGTGAAACATCAATGCAAGGCTTAGGTTCTGTGGTGTTTTGGACAGAAAATTGAAAATGGCCAAAGTGCAGTTGGATGGATTTTGAGTGAAAGAATGGTCTATGGTCTTGTGGTTTTTTGGCTGCTGTAGCAGGGTTTTGGTTTTGAGCAATTGCCAAAGTTTTCTTCTTTCTGCTGCAGTGTTGTGACAGGTTTTTAGAAGAGAAAAATGCCAAGGGTTTATGGTAATGCATCAGAAGTTCTCTTGATTTCTTTTCTACCTCCTATGCCTTGTGTGCCTGCTATTGGAGTTCAAAAGTGACAGAAAATCTGCTGCATTGCTGGACAGTACAAGGTAAGGCATGGAGGGTGTGGTTGCTTTGTACTCATTTTCCAAATCTTAAGCAAGTGAGGCATGGCTTCTTTGTTTTGCTGTTGATTAGGCTGCTAATTAGGTTCACAAATGACAGAAAAAATGATGCATAATGCTGCTGCTCTTTTGAGGTACAAGGCATGGTTGTGGAAGCATGGACAAGTATGGTGAAATTGTACCTTTCTTACAATTCAAGCAACCAAACAATGGCCTCATGTACTGCATATTTTGACTTTGCAAACACATTCTAAATGACATTTCTGAGCTTTTCCAATTGGCCAAATGTTGAAAAAATGTTTATATCACAAAGTCAACTCTTGGTCAAACTTGCATTTAAATGAGAAGAGTCAAAATATGCCATTTTGATTGGTGAAGTTTTGGCTCACGAAATTTATATTTTTGGAAAGAGGGGATCAAATGTGACTTGTAGGAAAAAACCCCACCAAAATTGGCCAAACGGTTTGGGAGATATGGCCTTTTGAAGTTCAAGATTTTCTGAAATCGATTCGATCATAACTTGCCAACCACACATGGGAATTGAGAGTTCTAGGACTTTTTGGAAATGGGAGAACATGATCTTCAACTTTAATGTTGGGCAAAAATTCATTTGAAGCTTTTATCATGATGTAAGTTGAGGATCAAGACTTTCCATTTTTGGTAAGTTTTAGTTACAGGTCCAGTTTCCATTTCTGGAAATTTTCTGTTTGACTTCAAATTCTTCCATGATGAGGTTGGACATGACATATGAGGCTTGTATAGACATGAATGAACTCCTTCAAATCAATTCCATCCATCAAATCACTGATTAAATGGCCAGTTGACCAAGTTTGACTTTCTGTTGACTTTTCTAGGGTTTTGCATGATTGAACCACTTCTGATGAATTCCAAACCTTAATTCCTTGAGACCTTGATTTCCAATGATGTCCCAAGTTGTGTGAACTCTTGATTATTGGTCATGGTGCCCAAATTCTGCAAGAATGGCCATCATCCATTGCTTTGACTGACTGTTGACTGTCTTTGACCTAATTGCTGATAATTGCTTCAACTGCAAGCAACAAGGTTAGACTGACAATATTTTTGTACTTTTTGGTTAATAAACATATGAAAGGCAAAGATATACAAATGCAAGGCATGCTTGGTGATCAAGAATCAACCCACAAGGCAATCTACCCACTAAGAGGGAAGCTAAGGCATGCAATGATCCTTGAGGCCATGATATGAGATGATATGGGCCATGAGGGATCTTAGGGCCAAAATTGGGGTCTTACAGATGCCCCTATTTAAGGTCATGCTAGCCGGAGAAGTGAAGTTTAGAAATCTTCATCTCGACGCGGTAGAATGGGCTTAAATAACAGTAATGAGACAAATTTTGGTCCCTAAGAGACTTCATGATGCAAATGTATGTATGCAAAAGACACAAATTCTGTGGCGAATATGATTCACACAGAAGAAAAGACGATCCATCGGAGTAGTTCACTTACCAGGAACAGAGACTCTGACAAGACTCTAGTTGGGAATAAACAACACTGACACAGCGTGAACAAGACACGACTCTGATTAGAAGATAACAGAAAACAGACTGTAGGCCTCACTGGGGAGTAAAGGACTCACACTGGGGAAAAGAATTCCAAAGGAAAATAAATCCATTGGAAAGACAAAAGCTGACTCCTGGGGAGAAGCAATAGAAAACTTCACTGAGGAAGCACCAAAGAATGAGGTGTTACCGGTATGAGGGTAACAAAAAATCAGGAAGGAACACCAAGGATACCGGGTTGTAGGTATGTAACAGGTGACCGACCAAAGACGTGAATTGGTGTGTGTTCCAAAACACTCATCATCCTGAAGAGAGCGAAAGCAAACTTGTTTATAGGATGGATATTTGATTCTGTAAAGAATGCAAATCTTACTCAGTTGGGGAAACAAACAAAGTGTTCGACAAGAGAGTGCATGAGATATATTATCTATAGCCGTCAAAACGTAGATAATATACTCGCATGGAAAATTATCCTGAACCGGGTTGTAGGTTGTTTATAGGATAAAATCCGAAGACGTGAATTGGTTTGTGTTCCAAGACACTCATCACCCTGAAGAAAGCTAGAACAGCAGACTTGTTTATAGGATGGACATTCGATTCCACAAGGAATACGAATCTGACTCTGTGGAGAAAACAATCAAAAGATTGACTCGAGAGTGAACGAGATATAATATCCATTACCGTCAGAACGTGGATAATATACTCACAAAGGAAGATTATCCTGAACCGGGTTGTAGGTTGTTTGTAGGATAAAATCCGAAGATGTGAATTGGTTTGTGTTCCAAAACACTCATCACCCTGAAGAAAGCTAGAACAGCAGACTTGTTTATAGGATGGACATTCGATTCCACAACGGGAAAACGAATCTTACTCGACTGGGGAAGATCAACAAAGGATTCCGACCAAAGAGCGCATGAGACATATTATTCATAGCCGTCAAAACGTGAATAATAACCTCGCATGGAAGATTATCCTTAACCGGGTTGTAGGTTGTTTATAGGATAGAAATCCGAAAAGAAAGGCATCAGGATACCAGAATAGGTATATAATGATGACCAATCAAAAGGAGCAACAGACATTACCGACAAAAGGGTAAATGAAAGGCGATCTGCTGAGGATTCACTGGTGAAAACCAATGATCCAGGGAACACAATCACTGACACAAGGTGAAAGGACCCACTGGGGATAAAATTGCTAGCATACGGCAATTATCCACAAAAGACTTGCGAGGGATATAAGTGCTGATCTGAGCAACTTATCCAAGCAAAGGAAAAATCAACATCAAGAACTAGATGAAGATAACCACAAGGGAAATTGTCATCGGTTGAGATGAACAACAAAGTTAACTCTGCAAGTGGAGAAAACAGGGTTTATGACTACCGGTTTGTAAGTAGAAAAACCGCAAAGATAGGACTTACGACTGCTGGTTTGTAGGCAGAGGGCCAAAAAGGGTGGAGGTGACCACAAAATTAGGGTTTACATCTACCGAATACGGGGTAGAAGACCAACAACTCTGCGTGGGGATAGAACAAATCACAAATCCGCACGGGAAACCAAGATAGGGTTTATAACAAACCACAAACTGCTGGAGAGCAGGAAAATAGGATTTACAACTACCGGTATGAGGTAGAAAACCAAAACTCTGGCTGGAGAATAAAAGGTGTATAACCACAAATTCTGTCAAGAAAGCCAGGAAAAGTAGGACTTATAACCACAGGTATGGGGGTAGCGGCCCAAAATTACTCCGCTGGGGAACAACCCACTGGGAAGCACAAGACATTTGACAAATAGCCAATTCGGGAATAATCCGAAAAGACAGACTGAATCAAGACACGTCCTAATGAGGATGTAACTCAAATAGGAACATCCATCCCAATATATGTGTTGGGAGGAAACAGAAGAAACCGTCATCCACGAGGATATATCTCAGTGGGGAACTGCAGAAGGAAAGGCAACATTTTCTGCTTATGGGGCTGACTCTATATGGAGAGATTTTAAACACCCGACATCTGCTTGGGGAGATCTATAAAGAGATCTATATCACCCGTGCAGGAGAACACGACAAGCAAAAGATACATGGCAAGAAATGCAACATGAATATCTGAATGTTTATGAATATGCATGAATATGCGTGATTTATGTTTGATGAATGCTGACAAAACAGACAACTCCAACACAAACAGGTTCAGGAATCAAAACGTCTGGTATTATACTTCCAGGGGAACAACCAGCTGGAGAGCCAATCTACGGAGATCTTCATGCTGTAAAGCAAAGATCTGCGGGTACTGCTGAAGAAGCAGAGGATCAGAGATATCAGGAAACAACCCAATCAGGGTACAGAAAGTCACAATGGGCAAAGCAGTCACCAAGACGAATCTGTAGGGGAACAAGAGAAGTCCCAAAGTATCTGCAGGGGATCTCAGTGTCAACTGAGAAACAAAAGGATGCATTGCACAAGCACGAACTGTTGTAGAAGCAAATCCACATAACTCCGATGGGGAACAACCCACTGAGGGAGAGTGATATCATCCAAATAGAATCTAACTGCATAAGCAACTCTACTGGGGAAAACTGTCGGCTACTCTCTTGGGGAACAACCCACTGAGGGAGGACAGATCAAACAAGTAGATTCTGCAACGAACCACTCTACTTGGGAAAGAATATGCATAGCAAACTGATCACAACAAGTAGATTCTGCAATATAAGCCACTCTACTGGGGATCACAAACAGTCAGGAAATTAATCCGTTCTCTGGATGGTAGAGCCATCATCCGACCATACCGGGGATTGAAGGAGTACTCAACAGGCGAAATTGCCATAACAAATACTCTGCAGACTATGCTGAGAAAAAAGATGGTTGAAAACACTGGGATGTCGACCCAATCAACCGCTGAATAGGAAAATAAATCCTGCTCTGCTGAAGAGAACAAACTCTGATGGAGAGATAGCAACAATTCCGCAGACGACTTCGCCGGGGAAAAGGTAAAGTACCGGGTATCAAACCGCTGACTTACCGAGTCTTCAAAAGAAAACGATCGTGCTGAGGAAACAGATAACTCCGCTGGCAACTGCACTGGGAAGAGTGATAACAACTTTGCTCGCGAATCCGATGGGGATATCAATAACAGCTCTACTCATGACTGCCGAGGAGACAAATAAAGTCTGGGGCATACGACCCACTGGTGAAAGTGACGGGGCACCAAGATGACAAACCATCAACCGCCGAAACTCACAAGGAAACACCCATGCTGGGAAAACTGCTGCTGGAGAAAACGAAGTCTTCAACAACACTCTGCTTGCGACTATACTGGGGGAACAACCCCAACAACAACTCTGTTTGAGGAACAACCCCAACAAAGATCTGAAGAAAGAAGATACCACCAAACCAGGAATATGAACCAATGTCCTACCTGTTGGAAATCATGCCACCCTCGGGAGAGCACTGAGATATTCTTGAGTATCCTTTCAATCTTGTGAATGTTCACTTTGTTTAAAACAATTTTTTTTGAAAAATTTTGATTTGTTTAAAACAATGATATTTTATCAATTTAAAACACGCAAAACATTTGTTGAATTGAAACAAATAAGAGTGCAAATAATTGGATAAAAACTCAAATTGATTTGATGGAATGGTAGCCTGCAAATGGCAAGACTCCATAGATCTGTACAAATTTGAAATCAGTGATATATATTGGAAGAGGGCTACATTGAACATAATGATCCTTTCTCTACCAATTTGAATCTCGATGTATCCGAAGCTTCGGTTGACGACGAATCGAGAATCTTCTGACGAAATGACGACTGATGAACCAGAAAGTCTTGTCAGGATGCAGTTATTTGCCAAATCCCTAATTTTTGCCTAGATTGCCCCAGGGTGAGGTACTCAATCTAGCGGGATGCAAATATTCTCTTTTTTCAAGTCTCTAATTTTTGCCTGGATTACCCTTGCGGGTTCTCCACCGAGACGCTCATTTTTGCCTAAGCCGCCCTTTCGGGTTTTCAACTTAGCGAGCTATTCTGTTTTTTTTCATTTGCATATATTTTTTTTTTTTTTTTTTTTTTAGGCAAAGTATCTCTTGACTGCATCTGAATTCACAGGACGAGTGAAATCCTCCCCATCCATTGTTGTAAGCATCAAAGCACCGCCTGAAAAGGCTCTCTTAACAACATATGGACCCTCGTAGTTTGGAGTCCACTTGCCCCTGGAATCGGGCGCGAAAGACAAAACTTTCTTGAGCACGAGGTCACCTTCTCGGAACACACGAGGCTTGACCTTCTTATCGAATGCTTTCTTCATTCTCTGCTGATATAACTGACCATGACACATGGCAGTTAATCGCTTCTCTTCGATCAAATTCAACTGGTCATAACGACTCTGAATCCATTCAGCATCAGTCAACTTGGCTTCCATCAAGACTCGCATTGATGGGATCTCCACCTCTACTGGGAGAACGGCTTCCATGCCATAAACAAGAGAAAAAGGGGTTGCCCCTGTTGAAGTGCGTACAGACGTACGGTATCCATGCAAAGCAAATGGCAGCATCTCATGCCAATCTTTGTACGTGACAGTCATCTTCTGGATGATCCTCTTGATATTCTTGTTAGCAGCTTCAACAGCCCCATTCATCTTAGGTCTGTAAGGAGAGGAGTTATGGTGTGCAATCTTGAATTCAGCGCACAACTCATCCATCATCTTATTGTTCAGATTGGATCCATTATCAGTAATGATCCTCTCTGGCACACCATAACGGCAAATCAGCTGGTTCTTGATAAACTTCACAACCACCTGTCTGGTTACATTCGCGTATGAAGCGGCTTCAACCCATTTGGTGAAGTAATCAATCGCTACGAGAATAAACCGATGCCCGTTGGATGCTTTCGGCTCAATCATGCCGATCATGTCGATTCCCCACATAGAGAAAGGCCATGGTGATGAAATCACATTCAGGAGTGTCGGAGGAATATGAATCTTATCCGCATAAATTTGACACTTGTGACATTTCTTCACATACTTGCAACAGTCAGACTCCATTGTCAGCCAATAATAGCCCGCTCTCAACATTTTCTTAGCCATGGCATGTCCATTGGAATGAGTACCAAATGAACCCTCATGGACCTCAGTCATCAATAGGTTTGCTTCGTGTCTATCCACGCATCTGAGCAAAACCATATCGAAATTCCTCTTATACAGCACTTCACCACTGAGGTAGAAACTGCCTGACAACCTTCTCAAAGTTTTCCTATCTTTCACAGATGCCCCAGGCGGGTAGACCTGGTTCTGGAGGAAATTTTTGATATCAAAATACCAAGGCTTGTCATCTTTCACTTCTTCGATTGCAAATATGTGAGCTGGTCTGTCCAAGCGCATCACAGTAATATTGGGGACATCATTCCACCGTCTGACCACTATCATGGAAGCAAGCGTTGCAAGAGCATCCGCCATCCGATTATCCTCTCGAGGAATGTGATAAAATTCAACTTCTGTAAAGAATGTTGAAATTCTCCTTGCGTAATCTCTGTACGGAATGAGACTTGGCTGGTTCGTCTCCCATTCACCCTTGATCTGATTGATAACTAGGGCCGAATCACCATAGACATCAAGATACTTGATTCTCAAATCAATGCATTCTTCAAGTCCCATTATACAGGCTTCATACTCCGCCATGTTGTTCGTGCATTTGAAAGTTAGCCTTGCTGTAAACGGAATGTGTGAACTTTGAGGAGTGATAATCACTGCCCCAATTCCATTTCCATATTGATTAACAGCGCCATCAAACACCATCGTCCATCTGGAACCAGGTTCTGGACCTTCATCAAGTGTAGGCTCATCGCAATCTTTCATCTTCAAATACAGAATTTCCTCGTCAGGGAAGTCATACTGAACAGACTGATGATCTTCAATCGGCTGGTGCGCTAGATGGTCAGCCAAGATACTACCTTTGATAGCTTTTTGAGCTCGATACTCAATATCATACTCAGACAACAACATCTGCCAACGGGCAATCCTCCCAGTTAAAGCAGGCTTCTCGAAGATATACTTAATCGGATCCATTCTGGATATCAACCAAGTTGTATGATTTATCATGTACTGGCGCAAACGCTTAGCAGCCCAAGCTAAAGCACAGCACGTCTTCTCAAGTGTAGAGTATCGAGACTCACAATCAGTAAACTTCTTACTGAGGTAGTATATAGCAAACTCCTTCTTCCCTGATTCGTCTTGTTGACCGAGTACACAACCCATCGAGTCTTCAAGAACTGTTAAGTACATGATCAGAGGTCTTCCTTCCACAGGCGGAGACAAAATCGGAGGTTCGGACAGATAATCTTTGATACTGTCGAAAGCTTTCTGGCAATCCTCGGTCCAATCATGCGACTGATCTTTCCGGAGGAGCTTGAATATCGGCGCACATGTGGCAGTCATGTGGGATATAAATCTGGAAATGTAGTTCAAGCGGCCAAGAAAACCTCGGACTTGCTTCTCAGTTTTGGGTGCAGGCATCTCTTGTATTGCTTTGACCTTTGCAGGATCAACCTCAATACCTCTTTCGCTTACCACAAAACCCAACAACTTGCCGGAACGGACTCCAAATGTACATTTGTTCGGATTCAGGCGAAGTTTGAACTTTCTCAAACGCTGAAAAAGCTTCAACAAATGCTCAACATGCTCAACTTCCGTTCGGGACTTAGCGATCATATCATCAACATAGACTTCTATCTCCTTGTGCATCATGTCATGAAACAAGGTAGTCATAGCTCGTTGATACGTGGCTCCGGCGTTCTTCAAACCGAAGGGCATCACTCGATAACAGAATGTTCCCCAAGGTGTGATGAATGTTGTCTTCTCCATATCCTCTGGTGCCATCTTGATTTGATTATATCCAGAAAATCCGTCCATAAAGGAAAAGACTTTGAATTTAGCTGTATTGTCTACCAACATGTCAATGTGTGGTAGAGGAAAATCATCTTTTGGGCTAGCTTTATTCAAATCTCTATAGTCAACGCACATACGGACCTTTCCGTCCTTCTTAGGAACAGGCACAATATTGGCCACCCATTGAGGATATGTAGAAGTCACCAGAAACCCCGCATCAATTTGCTTCTGAACTTCTTCTTTGATCTTTACTGCCATATCTGGATGAGTTCTTCTGAGCTTCTGCTTCACAGGCACGCACTCAGGCTTCAAAGGCAGGAAATGTTGCACAATATCTGTATCTAAACCCGGCATGTCTTCATAGGACCAAGCAAAGATATCTGAATATTCTCGTAGCAAACTGATCAAATCTTCCTTGACAGACCCTTCGAGAAGTGCCCCGATCTTCACCAGACGAACACAATCCTCAGACCCCAAGTTGACTGTTTCCAAGTCTTCGAGATGTGGCTGAATGATCTTCTCTTCGTGCTCAAGAAGACGGGTAATCTCATCAGGAATCCCCTCAACGTCATCTTCTTCTGCCTCAAATACAGGGAATTCAAAATTGGGAGATGGCGTTGGATCATTATGTTCAATGGGTTTTAGGATCAATCTGCATAATGATTTTGGTTAAGGAAAAAACTTCAGCATTTAAACAAGCAAACCATTATGCAGATGAAAAATGTTGTTTTTGTTTTTTAGGGTTTTTTGTGATCACTGATTTCATGCAGAAAAGCAAAAAGTGAAAACAAAGGAAAAACAAATGTTAAACAATGCATTAATTGAATGAAAACATCATTGTATTAAATGCTGCCAACAATGTCATCACTTCTCCTTTTGGCATGGGAGAAGGTTTTAAACAAAATGAACAATTTACTCTGATCTATGGATGACTGTAGGAACATCTACAGCGACCCAATTGTGGCAGACACCACCAGGAATAACAAAATTGTTCATGTCCTCTGCTTCCTCTTCAATGATGGCAGCAGCTTCCTCTTCTTCAGGTTGATTGGCGTGAATGAACCCTCCACTCTTGAACAGACCTTGCTCATTGCATGCCCCAGAACCATAGCCAATGCCAGCCCGGGATTTGTTGTCTTCAAGTTCAATCACCTTCCCCAAACCAGCAACTGCACCACATTCAATGGCCAGCTTAGCATCACGGTAGGAAGTGAATGAAGGAGACTTCTTCTCGATTGGTTCATCAATAGATAAAGCTTGGAACTGAGTTCCAACTTCATCCTCTGCGTCAATGTACGAGAAAGAAGACAGATGGCTAACCAGGAGAGCCTTTTCTCCCCCTACTACAACCAATTTCTTGTTCTTCACAAATTTCAGCTTCTGGTGTAGGGTGGATGTCACGGCGCCAGCCTCGTGAATCCATGGTCTGCCTAAGAGACAGCTGTAAGATGGGTGGATATCCATTACTTGGAAAGTGACTTGGAAATCACTTGGTCCTATCTTGATAGGGAGATCAACTTCCCCAATCACGGTCTTGCGCGACCCATCAAACGCCTTCACAACAACCCCACTCTGCCTCATAGGAGGACCTTGATATGATAGTCGAGAGAGTGTGGATTTTGGCAACACATTAAGAGAAGATCCAGTGTCCACCAACACATTGGACATTGCATCAGATTTGCAATTCATAGAGATGTGCAAAGCCATGTTGTGGTCTCTTCCCTCCTCGGGGAGATCAGCGTCACAAAAGCTCAAAGTGTTGCAAGCGGTAATGTTTGCAACAATGCTATCAAATTGTTCCAGGGTGACGTCGTGATCAACATATGCCAGGTCCAAGACCTTCTGCAGAGATTCCCTATGGGGTTCTGAATTCAGCAGTAGAGAAAGAATAGAAATCTTGGAGGGCGTGTGTAGAAGCTGGTCTACAATGTTGTACTCGCTTTTCTGATGAGCCTCAGCATCTCATCAGATTCTTCATCAACAATGCCACTTGGGCCAACTGAAGAAACAGGAGTCTTTTGTACGGATGAGGAGGGTTTGGCAACATCAGGTGCCGGATTCTGAATGCTCACAGCGGTCCCAACCGGACGCTCAACAGTATCGAAGAAGCAGTAGCCTTTGGAGGCGCAGAAAAATACACGACCACTTCGGGTCAACCCACTGACGTCAGCAATGTTGGTGACGGAAGTGGAAGGTAAAGGCATTTCGACCCCATCCTGGACAGCAACAGGATTGTATCTGAAGGGTACAGCTTTGTCAGATGAATAGGGCACAGGGCCAGCTGGTTTAATGACCAAGGAAGGGGAAGCCTTCGGCTTGTTGCTATCATAGCAAATAACAACTGGTTCAGGCAGCTTGAACACTGGTGAAATGACGTTCACTTCAGGTTCGACTTCATCAACATTGCGATTCTGCAGAATCTCAATGGTACCTTCATTCAACAACTTCTGAAGTTCTCGCGGACCTGTCGCAACCCAAGCGATTAACCGAACAAACGCGGCACTTGTCGTGGTTATGCTCCAAATAACTGTACTGACACAGCATCTTATGTAAATCAACCAACGACTGCCTGATGTGGCTGACATACTTGACCTTGTACCTCCCAAGGCATTCTTGAATCATGTTGACAGATTTCCCATGCGCAGGCAATGGGTTCTTGGTGACGTTCGGGCTTGAGTCCTCAAAACTCAGGATTCCACTTCTCATAAGGTCTTGCACCTTAGTCTTCAGCTGGAAGCAATTCTCAATATCATGGCCCGGAGCACCAGAATGATAGACACAGTGTAGGTCAGGCTTATACCACCACTGAGGGTTGACCGGTATAGCCGGAGGATCTCTCGGAGAAACCAACTTCCGCTCTATTAGAGAGGGATATAACTCCGCATACGACATAGGAATCGGATCAAAACTGATCTTCTTCCTTTCGTAACCCATGTTTGCCTGATTACTCGTACTCCCACGAGGCTGATAAGCCTGTTGCTGTGGACGAGATTGTTGTTGTTGGTACTGCGGTTGTTGATATTGTTGCTGATGATGCTGATACTGTTGATGTTGAGGAGTATTGTCCTTGAAAACAGGTGCTACGTGAGCCACCTGGTGCTGATGACTGACATGTCGTGCAGGATTCCTCTGAACAGAGGGTCTTCTGTGTTTGGGCTGAGATTGAACGGCATGTGCTTCACCTTCTTTCCTCTTAAACGCCCCATATCGTTTAGAGGAAGAGCTATCATCCTTAGCCAACCGTCCTTCACGGACACCTTCTTCGAGACGCATCCCCATGTTCACCATCTCGGTGAAATCAGAGGGAGCGCTTGCTACCATCCGCTCATAATAAAATGAGCCAAGAGTCTTCAGAAAGATCTTGGTCATTTCCTTCTCTTCCAGCGGTGGAGTGATTTGAGCTGCCAGCTCTCGCCATCTCTGGGCGTACTCCTTGAACGATTCCTTGTCCTTCTGGGACATGGACCTGAGTTGATCTCGGTCAGGCGCCATATCGACGTTGTACTTATATTGCTTGACGAAAGCTTCGCCAAGGTCATTGAAAGATCTGATGTTGGCGCTGTCCAAGCTCATGTACCATCTGAGCGCGGCACCAGATAGACTGTCTTGGAAATAATGAATCAGGAGTTGATCATTATCAGTCTGTGTTGACATCTTCCTGGCGTACATGACCAGGTGAGCAAGCGGACAGGTGTTCCCTTTGTATTTTTCAAAGTCCGGGACCTTGAATTTGATCGGTATCTTGACACCGGGAACTAGGCAGAGTTCGGCTGCAGACTTGCCGAATAGGTCTTTGCCTCGAAGAGTCCTCAATTCCTTTCTCAGCTCAAGGAATTGATCGTTCATGGCATCCATCTTTTCATGAACGTCTGCGCCCTCAGATGGCTCGGAGTGATAGATGATGTCGTCTACCCTTGGCATGGTATGCACGACAGGAGGAGAGGCGATAGGGACCGAGCTAGACGCCGGCATTTGAGCGAAGGTTGGCGCAGGAATATCTGGCATAAAACCTGGGGGCATGCCCCAAGGAAACCCGGGCGGCATGGCATTGGGCGCGTGGGTGCTGACTGGCACTGTAGAAGTAGCTACCTCTGAAATGACTGTCCTCTGAGCAGGAGTTGCAGGCGTCGGAGCAGGTTGATTCTGAGCGGCAAGGAGTTGCTCCATCAAAGCGCCAAGTCTGGCGACCTCTTCCTTCAATTCTCTGTTCTCTTGTTCCAACTGCTCCATGATTCTTGCAGAGTTGACTCGTGTATAATACCGGTGAATCAGCTTGTCTTCAAAATAAATGAAGAACAGAGGTTAGGACAAGAAGACCAGAAACAAAGGGTACCTGTTTATGCAAGAATGATGCATGAAATGCTTGTGCAAATGCTTTGTTTTCAAGGAACCCTTAGGGTATTATTTGCAATATTTTGATTAATTTAAGCATTTTTGATTCCTCATGGAAAATATTTCATTCAATACATCAAGACAAAAAGTACAGCATTTTAAATTACAAAGAGAAAAGGTAAATGACATCCTATGGATCCCTAAAAGCTCGGGATGCTGGAAGACGAGAAGTGCACAACTTCTTGATCTCTCTCTCATAGGCCGCTTCCATGTCAGCTTTCTCCTTTGCAAGTCGATCATACCTCCTCTTCCAGAATTTGGAAGACTGAGGAAGCAGAGAAGTCCAAGCGTCGTTCGGATCATCGATCACTCGGTGCTCGAGGAATTCAATCATAGCGTCCTTCTCCTTGAGCTGCTGCAGCAATTCCTCCCTCTCACGGATCCAAGCACGCGAAAGGTCTTCTTCTCTCAACTCCTCTACACGTTGGGTAGGGAGGGTTGAAGGCCCAGCCACATCCAACGGTGTAGGTCTTGGATGATCATACGGCATCAAGTAGGTGGCAGCTCTTGTCTGACCCAAGAGGTGTATGGCTCCAAAGCAATGCAGTTCTTTGGACCCAACTCATTCCTACTCTTCTTGTGAATACTGCGCCATGCACGGACAAATCTGGCTTTCAGGCCTTGGGGATCTTTACCCTCCTGAAAGAACACACCTTCTAACAGAATGCTATTAGGTTTATCCTTTAGGGGGAACCCAAGCTGGCGACGTGCAAGTATAGGATTGTAGTGATCCCACCACATGTACCAAGAAGGGGCACATTAGGGAATTCACCACAATAGTCGATGATCTGGACGGTATCGTACACGCGATCATACCAAGTGATATCATCATTGGTGAGAGACATGAGTCTCTGAGACCACCGTAGACATCCCTTGTTCTCCTTGAAAGCAACTGTCTGCGGCAAGTGCGAAATAAACCACTTGTACAGCAGGGGTAAACAGCAGACAATGACTCCTCCATTCTTCATATTCCTCAGGTGCAAGGAGACATATGTATCACCCAACAAAGTCGGAACTGGATTAAGAACCGAGAAGATCCTAATGGCGTTCATGTCCACGAACTTGTCGAAATTGGGAAATAGCACCAATCCATAGATGAGTAACGCGAATAGAGCCTCAAAGGCATCCTCACTCATGGCCTTCCCATAAAAGGTAGCTTGGGCAATGAGGAACTCGGAAGGAAAACCCTGAATTCCGCCTTTGGTAGTCAGGTTAGCTCTAATCAGATCTTCATCTATATGCAACAAGCTGGCAATCTCTCGAGCAGATGGAATATCCTCTAAGCCACTGAACGGCACTTGATCCAGAATTGGAATCCCAATGAGATGAGAATACTCCTCCAAGGTTGGCAATAGCTGGAAGTCCGGAAATAAGAAGCAGTGATGCAACGGATCGTAGAACTGAGCCAGAGTACTCATCAACCCTTCGTCAACCTGAGTGGTGAGCAGTGGTAGAAGCTTCCCATAGCGAGCTTTGAAACCCAAGGGATCTAGTACATACGATGTCAGATTCCTTAACTCTTTTACATCGGGCTGTCTAAAGCTGTACTTCTTTGTATGCCTCTTTGGTCTTTCCATGTCTGAAAATTTTGCAAATAAACCCTTTTTTAAGTTCCTTGAAAATCTTTTTTTTTTGTGATGACATGAATGCGGATGAATGCGTGAATGCATGAATGCAACAAACACACTCAAGGATCAAGCAAAGCACACCAAACAAAGGTCGTGGGAAAGCTCTATGTATCCCTAATATCAATCATCCATTTTGGTGGATTTAGGTTTTCACCTTATCGACACCCAAGTTCCATTGATATTAACGGTACATGAACCGGTTCGACATTCTTAATATCAACCAGCCGCTTTGGTGGATTTTAGGTTTTACACCTGATCCGGGATCCATTGATATTAACAATGTTTGAACGACTCAACCACGAATCACGGGTTTGTTGAGAGTCACGAGCATGGAGTCTCGGTTAAGAACCACCCAAAGGGAGTGTACTAGGGTTTAAACCTGCCAGACATGTTCTATCAGAGGTTCCCATAATCATCGTTCCATCTTTCGAATATTATCGGAGGAACGAATACTCGTATTCCAAGAATATTCTCAAGAGAAACTCTCATGAGTGTAGTATCGCGTGACAATCGTATCAGAACTGACATCTGAACGACCTCCGCACTACGGTCCTAAAAATAGGCCAAGATGGGTTTGGTAAACTACGGTCCTTGGCTTCTGCGGCACATGATTGAAAGAATAATGCCTAACCACAAATAACTTGTGTGACATTATTAATCCAACATGACCTCCACCAAGTGAATGGGCTCGCAAGTCAACTGGCTAAGGAATACTCCACACCAGTCAACAGGACTATGCCATTCTCCTATCCTAGAGTGCACTCGAGTTCGGGTATAGAACTCATCTCACAGATCACCAAAGCAAACAACAATTGTATATCAAGCAATTCAAACATTACAATCAATACAGTTATCCCAAATTGTACAAAAATATGTCAAATAACAGATAATAATATAGCACAACAAGGGTGAAAAGTAGGCAATACCACCAAGGATCGATGTTCTCCCCAGCAGAGTCGCCACTTTTCTGTAGCGGTGTATTCGTCGCTATATGATTTATCGATTAAACCATAAGCAAAGCATACAATGATTTTCGAGTCGCCACCGCACTTTTATTTATCCAAAGGACTGGCTAAAAAGCGAACAAAAGCCTAAGAAGTTTTACACGTAGAAAACTAATAAAAGATCAGAGAGTCTGGGTAAGGGGTAAATTACGCAATGGGAAGGTGTTAGGCACCCACTACGTCCTAGGTACTCCTAGGGAGCCCTTTTCACACTTGTTGTACTAAATTGTTATTTGTTATGACATAAGCATTGTGCAAACATGATTGGGATGATGAGAAAAGAATATACAATTTTATTATTGGGTTTGAACGGATGAACCCGCTGCCTACGTACCTTCCATCAAAGGTAAGGATCAAAACGCCGTAGTTCGGCTAAAAGATTTCCAAAAGTTGGTGGATTCAATTTTAAACACAAGCACTGAGGCTTTTCATTATCAATGGGAGAAAACTCGACCAAGACCAACATCCACCATGTGAGGATAGCTTCGACGCACTAGAGGGGTTAACCCTGTTTTCAGTACGGAAGTCTTATAGTCGACTCACTAAAGATAAGGTGAGGTTTACATCAACCACAATGATAATTGAAAACCTATGGCTAATGCATGAAAAGATTAACAATGGACAAAGCCAAAACAAGTGAATGAGTGAAGTTAATTGATTGTGATTATGAAAGTGAAGTCAAAGTATGATTAAGATTGATTCAAATGAGTATTATGAAATGAAGTTTGAAAAAAGTCAAGGACTTGGGTCCAGGTTTTTAGTTTGGAAAACATGAAGAAGTTTGCACAATATCTATGTCAAGTTTGAAATCAAAGTGTGAAAAGGTTTAGGACATAATGGGGATGAATGGATGAAGATGGATCGTAAAACTTCTTAGAAGGTTCACTTCTTGAAATCATATAGAAGATGATTCAAGTGTGTCCTTTGGAATAGCAATGATAATAAATAACAAACAAAGCAAAGAAAGGCGGATATCGGATGCCAATCATGGTCTTATACCAATCTCCTAAAATAAAACTGGATATCAGATGCCACTCAATGGACTTACACTAATCTCCTCAAAAAGAAAAACAAAGATGAGAAATGGAAGTTAACTGCCCATCTGTCTGGTTAGGTTAACTCCACAGTATGGTCCTAGAAAATCCAATGCCACATTGCAGGGACTTACATGGATCCTCACATACAAACAGAAGCAACATATGATCACAGGAAAGCAAATGCCAACTTGCTGGGACTTACAGTTGCAACCTCACAATAAAGAGAAAGCAAACATGGATGTCAGATGCCAATCTGTCTGGACTTACTCTAACATACACAGTATGGTCCTAGGAAAACAAATGCCAACTTGCAGGGACTTACAGTTGTATCCTCACATACAAACAAACAAAACAACATGTGATCATAGGAGAGCAAATGCCAACTTGCAGGGACTTACAGTTGCTTCCTCACATACAATCAAGTACAAGCATCAGGCAAAGATAAGATGAGTGGCCAAGGTGATGGTCTTATACTCACTTCCATATCATAGGAGCAATGGCCAAAGGATGGTCTTACAATTGTCCTCAATGGGCAAACAACAATGATAATATCACAAAGACAAATGAGATGATCATGCATTAATGGCAATTGATGATGATAAAGCATAGCATACAAGCAAACATGTGCATATGAAGCAATCAATCAATCAATGAATATCAAACAGCACACTCTATAGCCAAACAAGGGGCTCACACAAGAGGTTTGACTATAAAGTCCACTGTAATAGGTAAAGGTCGCTCTTAACCTTGCCATTGAGAGGCTAAGGTGAAGCAGATGAAAGGAGATGAGGGGTGTGCCTCATTGCTTCTATCTCAGGTCAGAGAGAGCATCAAATAATAGAAAGTGGGGGAGTTCAGAAAGATGGAACTCTTTCCCCTTTATTGACTCGATTAGATCTTGGGTTTTTATCTCAATGCTTCAACCATGTAATGGGAGCAAAGAGAGGACACACTGAATAGTGGGGGATAGATTGCTTATCCCTACCTTCCACCAATTGCCTCAATTGAGGACTTTTCCTGCTTGGGACAATTTAAACAAACACAGGCATTGCCTCTTAAGGAGGACTTCAGACAGTTTGCCGGTCAAATAACAGACCGGGCTCCAGACTACATGAAGAAGAAAGGTTTATACCTCAAAGCAAATGCTAAATAGCAAAGCAAGCAAGTTCAAAGAACTTAAGCAACTAAAGTACCTGAAAAAGCAAACCAATTAGTAAACAAGTTCAACAGATAAAATCAAAAGGAAATGAACCAATAGTCAACCCAGAGGGACCATTGTGCAAGGCACAAAGACTCAAGTTACATGAGTCAACCTACAAAACAAGGGTTAGCACGTATATATGATCCAACTCAATCAAATTTGAATGGTCTTTGAGGCATTGGCGCTTAACTTGA